>NC_137782.1:122299508-123599508 GCF_963455305.1 Plecotus auritus
ATAATAGCCTAGGTGGTCGTCTCGCCCTCACACATCATGCCCTAATGTCTTCACAAGATGGCCATCACAAGATGGCCACGCACACAGCAGAGGCAGGGCCTGGCGGAGGCGGTGGGTTGTGGCAGGAGAGGGCAGTTGTGGGTGATCAGGTCAGCAGGGGAGGGCATTTGGGGGTGATCTGGCCGGCAGGGAAGCAGTTAGGCATCAATCAGGCCAGCAGGGGAGCGGTTAGGGGGTGATCAAGCTGGCAGGCAGAAGCGGTTAGGGGCAATCAGCAGGCAGGCCGGTGAGTGGTTAGGAGCCAGTGGTCCCAGATGGTGAGAGGCATCCCAGTTTGGAGAGGGTGCAAGCCAGACTGAGGGACACCTCCCCCTTCATGCACAAATTTTGTGCACCGGGCCTCTAGTGAGTTAATAAAATATTAGAAAAACTTTTAACAATAAGAGGGTCAAATGGTACTTGGAACTAGGATTGAATTAAATTTCAACTTCTTAATGTAAAATTATGTTTGCATTCTCTTTAAACTCCTTCAATAATTTAACATTAGAACCCCATAAAACTAAACAAAATATTATGAATTATCCAATCAATGGTTTTAAAAGATACCAAATGACATATATTTAAATATTAACCAATGAATTTATATGCACATATGCATTGCACATAGACACACTATAGGGTAGTGAAGGCCTAGGGCTGGGCAGTAACCAGGTAGAGGCGGGAAATAGGGAAAAAATAGAGGGGACATCTGTCATACTCTTAACAATAGTGTGGTGAAGGCCTGGGGGGGTGGGTGCAGGGTGGAGGGGGTCAATGGGAAGAAAAAGGAGGGACATCTATAATACTTTCAATAATAAAGGTAAGTTTTAAAAAGATACATTTTAAAAATAATAATAATATTTAAATATTTATCTGCCTCTTCCAGTAAGAAAACACATATTTTGAATATATTTTCAGCTCATCATTTAGGCTTGGGATGTCATTTATTACACTCATGAATGGACTTAGAGTCTAAAGTTCATGATAGTAAAACTGACCGAGTCTGGCATGTTTGCCGCTATGTGAATAAACTGAACTTGCTAGAAGTGGTCCTTTAACGTGTATTAATCACTTCTGGGACTTATCCTTACAGTTGAAGTAGATACTTGTTTCACTGTACATGTACATACAAATAGCTTACTCAGGATATGTACCACAGAGTTCAGAACATTTGGCCTCCAGTGTATCGCTGTATTAAAATAAACTTACTGTGGCCCTGGTAGCTCAGCTGGTTAGAGCATCATCCTGAAACACCCAGGTTGTGGGTTCGATCCTCAGTCAAGACATATATAAGAATCAACTAATGAATGCATAAATAAGTGAAACAACAAATAAATATTTCTCACTCCCTTTCTCTCCCTCTCTCTTTCTCTCTTAAAAAAATATATTTCTCACTCCTTTTCTCTCTCGCTCTCCCTTTTTCTCACCCTAAAATCAATAATAAATAAATAAATAAATAAATATTTAACTCCATATGCTTATGTACTAACCATAAGCAATTAAAATGATAACAATGACTACTATATATTTTGCCCTATGTTTCAGATATTATGTTCACAATTGACATACATTGTAATACTTAATATTAACAGAAACTCCATGGGGTAAATATCACTATGAGAATTTTCTAATTTGGAGCTCTAAGTCTTATGTAGGTTAAACTCCAAAGTCCCACAGCAAATAACAGGTGGAGGAGAAAAAATTTGAACATAGGTTATTTGACTTATAGTCCATGCTCACAATCCCTGCTATAATCAGTGAGAGAAAATCCTATTAGAAGAAAGCTATTAAGATTAAACACATATACATCATATTAGCTATTTTCACAGTAATGCTATAAAATAAAAACTCCATGAAATTTAGAGATATACAATAACATTCTGCTCACACACATGTCTGTGGGTCAGCTTGACTATAGCTGGTTTAAGCAGAGCTGTGCTAGGTTCCAAGCTGTATGTTGCATCATAAACTGCTTTATATCACTCTTTTCCTCATCAGACCAGCCTTCATTGGAAGTACATTCTTCTTATGGTGAAATGCAGAAGCCTGAAAAGCAAGCACTGCCACACATTTTCAACTTTTGTTTGTTCAATATTCCATTATTTAAAACCCAACATCAAAAGCAAAACAAAAAACATCTTACATTGGAGTCAAATGGGAGGCAGTGAATGTTTGCTATATAATAATCTAATCTCAAACACACCATTACCACCACTTACCTCCAAAATACATAGTGCATATGGGTTCCAATTCCTTTCTCATCCAAGATTTCTGTCATTGCTCAACTCAAACTGCTCAATTTTCTACTGTCTCTATAGCATTTACTTGGGTTCTTTGAGTTCGTTAGTGCAGTTCCCAAATCGTCATATTTATAATTACTTTTCAAAGAATGAGTTAATGCCTCCTGCTGGCCTAAAGTACCCACCTACACATTTAAAGAAAAAACAATTAAATAATACAGGGAAAATATTAATAAACTAATGACTTAGTCTTATAACTTGAAAGAAAATTAAAATAAAGAAAAGAGAAGAGAAGAGAAGAGAAGAGAAGAGAAGAGAAGAGAAGAGAAGAGAAAAGAGAAGAGAAGAGAAGCTAGATCTGCTCTGCAGTCGGAGTAATTATTTCAAGTCAGAGATATAGGTTGTAATATTTTTGGCCACATAGATATCAAACCTTTTTGCTTATAAGCACATTTCACAAATAAGAATTGCCATATATGCTAATCAAATAGAGTCTATGAAGTTTAACAATTTGAGCATTTCTCTTGCAGGATATTGGCTTTTTGGTGCCATACTAAGAGAGCTATAGGTATGGAGTTATTCAAACCAAGAGGCCAGGTAGGGCTTTATCCACTTATGGCCTTTCAAAATTGATTTTTAGATTAATATATCATGCCTGTATGAATTCTTAACACCCAAAACCAAGAGGGGAAGAGGAATTAGAGGAGATTATGCACTCAGGGTCACAGCATGATGAGCAATCTTTTTTCAGTAATAAAAATATTTACTTCATAAAATCATCCAATGGTATTAAAAGTCATGTGGCAAACGCATTTGTCTTATGCGCATGAAAATCAATTTGGAAAAGATGCCTGTGTCTTCTCCTCCATCACGTGTTCAGCCTTACAAACTATTTTCTTAGTACTCAAAGCAAACATTTGGGAAGATTCTGAGATTATGAGACAAGTTCGCCTCATTTTGCATTGCCATCTGGGTGCAAAATCCAAAATAGCACCATTTCTTCACCAAAGCTATTCCTGGAAGACAGAGAGCTATGGCTGAATTGAGGAATGCTTTGATTTAAAGCTTAGTCTGGTTTCATCAGAATTCTAACCAATTTCAGACAGGGGAGAAAGGAATCCATTCCAGAACCTCAGAATTCAGTCCAAGCTTAGTCATTTATTTTATCACATGATATGGTATAGATTTAATGTATACTTTTTTTAAAGACAAGAAATTTACTAAGGACACTTGTCACTGGGTCTGCCATTCTCAGGCTAAAAATGGAGAATGCTGGAATGAGGTTCTTAGGATAAAGACTGGAATGATTTTTGCTTAGAACAGACTGAAAACTTGTTACTACCCATTTTGAGAAGGGGAAATATCAAAGTTCATACAATAATGAAACAGATGAGTATGGACGTAGTATCACCCAAGTCTGAAAAATGTGTTAGGGAGTCAGAGAATGGGATGTGTGGTTTTTAATGGTTAAAGGATATAGATCTTACTTAAAAGTACATGTTCTTACAAACAGCAGTTACATACTTCAAATTTATCTTAAAGTCAGTTTAGGCTGGCATTGTAAATTATTAAGAATAGCTTTCATTGGTTTGTAGCTGCTTTAGAATTTCTACTGAGCATTTGTTTCCCTCAAGTCAAAGCTAGATGTTTTAGTATTTATTTCCCATTGGCCCTTCTCTACCGCCACAGCACTGCACTCGTATTTATTAAATAGGTCAGGAAGTAATAATCTGAAATCCCTATTGTGGTTGAATATTATACCTTAATATTTTCTTAACTGATATTATAATCAATTTAATAGAGTGTTTTCTGCTCTATAGATACTGTACCTGACAGAGAGCCATAAATGTTAAAATGTGTATCTAAGTATCTAAGATGCTCCAAGCAAAAAACAAACAAATAAAAAAAACAGGTGGAAGGACAATGTGAATGAGTTCATGACTTGGTTGGAAGAAAAACGTTTCTGGGACCAGCAAGATGGCAGTATAGGGATTTCCAGTGCTACTTGCCCCCTCCAAGAAACATCAATTTGAACAAATTTCTACTCCTTAAAATGCCTTCACAGGTGCTAAGGATTCCAGTAGTTAGGGGTACAGCACTTGGGTGCAGCACAGAAATGAGGAGAGATGCGCTGGAGATGGTTGGAAAGTCACTTTCACGTTACTCCTGTGACCTCTCCTACAAACCCAGTCAGCCCTGTATGGAGTGAGACACCTTCCATTCAACTTCACCAAGAACCCCAGCACCAGGCTTGCACTAGTGTCACCAATAAACATTTCCTTACTATGGAATGAACTTTCTGTTCCTGGTATTTTCTAGCAAATCTGGCTTTTTCCTTTCTTTTATTTTTTTCAGCAACCACCGAAATAATGGGATTGATAGAATGTTTGTGTGTATATAATAAAAAGAGGTAATAGAGAACTCCCTGAAATTTGAAGGAACAAACCTGTAGTACCCATTACATGCTATGCAACCTACGGAAAACGCTTAATGTCTTCTTTAATTTAAAGAGGATAATAATAATATAATGTAGTTATAATAACATAATTTTTCTTCAAGTCAAATGAACTAACCATCAACCCTCCCCTGTGTTGCATTTTCTACAGTAAGCATTTATTAATTGATGATGAAATAAAGTGTAAAAAAACTTAGGCACTTGGCTCAAATGCCAACCCCCTCTCCCCTTCAGAAGACTTCTCTAGACTTTCCAACTCATACTAAAATAGTCCAATTGTATTTTCTCATTGAGATTTGGGTGAGGGATGATAGCAAGCATTCAATTCTCTTCAACCCCACATTTCCCCCAATTCCACAGGACCATCTCCTGGGCCCAGGATGAAGAATCCAATACAGTGAAAGTACATGAAGAACGAAAAGTACACTCACCTACTTTAAATACAACTAAGATACTTTGTCCTGAATTTGAAGCTACACATGTGACTGGGACCATTCTAGATTCAGGTTCAAAGACATCAGGCCAGTCCTGTGGCTTAGCACCTAATATATCCTTCAAGAGCTGCTTGGTCCCCTCAGACATGGGAGTTCTGCGTTTCTGGGGGATATGCAAGTCCATCTGTGGGTTTTCTAACTGTGTCTTTCCAACAGGGACAATCTCAGCCAGGTCCTCTTTGGTCTCAGTTAACGATTCTTTCTATCATTGCCCGGTTGGAAATGCTCAGGGCAAAAATGTCCTCTGTGCAGTGTCCCTTCCACACTTCAGGGCCATGTAGAAGTCTGAGCCACAGGCTGAGGAAGCCACTGTTTATTCACAATCACATTTTTTGTTGTCTCCATTGATCTCTTTGCCTGGAGGCTAGAAAAGGAGGTGTCACCAGAGCACAGACCAGGGACCTTGCTTAGTCCAAAGTCTGCCTCCTTAAAGATGGCTGACCCGGATCACATGAGGTTGCTCTCTGGCTTTAGGTTCCTGTGCACGGTGTGGTTTTGTGCAGGAAGGCAGGTGCTCCTGAGCTGTAGCATGAGGTCTTCGTTGGTGGCTGGGTCTGGATTCTGGAACAGAACATGCTGATTGAGGCCACCACCTGCATAGGACTGCAACAAATCTGAGATAGTTGGGCTGCTCGCATAACCCAGGGTCCTTTCTCCTTTGAGCGAGGTCTCCACCAGGTAGAGCTGCGAGCTTTTGCGGCCAGGGTTCATGTGCTGGGCTAGTGCACCATGCTGCAGGACACCTTCCTCCAAGGGCATGATGTTCTGGTGGCACCACCTGAGGCTGGCCAGGGCCTGGAATCCCACCAGCAAAGTTGTATGTTCTCAGGGCATCCAGCCTATCTTCCTGACCAACACAGGACCCGCAGCATCAGCCACTGCCACGTAATCCACACAATCCTTCCATACAGCTTCTGGGTCGACTAGCCACCAACAGGCTGGCGCACCGCAGTGCGACCCGCTGCTGCATCACCCAGGCTTCTGTCCTTTGGCCTCACACCACTGTCAGTAAACTTTCAAGAAAAACTATCAATATGTTAAATTTATGATAAAAGATGATTGTTTTGAAACTCACCCTTTGTAAGTTATAGCTTTCAGGACAGTGTGAATATAATGTTAATGTGAATTACAAAGTATTATTCAAAACATGTCCATTTGCTTCTATCTAGGTCCTACGATAGCAGGAAGAATCCCACCTGCCTCATTCTTTCCTACTTGAACAGATGGATCATAAAAATATGGGTTCATCCAGGAACATTTAGTCTCATCCCATTACACCTGCTGGCCAAGGGAGAGATACAAAACGGCCACTCTAAATCATATACTTATAACCATCTGAGAGAATGGTTCTGTAGTCCTTGCTGGCCAATTGGGTTTATCTTTGGCTTGTTCCAAATATTAAATAAAGTAAATTAAAGTAATTTCTGACCACTAGATATCATATGTATGCAGAACCCAAGAACTGTATGACTTCAAGAATAGTTAATGAAAAAGGACCCGTAATACAGGCAAAATGTGAGGAATAAATACATTATTCATTATTTGAAGAAATGGTCAAGAAATGGGCCTTGTACAAAGGCCCACAAATCAGTGCTGTCTTTGAGACTGGAATAGCCATTTTCAGGGATCCCCTGTAATCTACCCTAGGGAACATAATATGCACGTGAAAATATTTATTCATAAGTATGTCCATGGGAGCTTAACATTTGTCATGGGTGACAAATGGTTGGAAATAAGCACAATCTGTGTTTATGATGGGCTGCATAAAGAAACCATAATATATGTACATAATGCAAAACTAAGCATACATCAATAATGATGAGTAATTATTTAAATCTATATTTTGTCCATGAAAAAGGCATATTGCATTCATTGTCTATTATAATGCAAACTACGTTTGGATACTTCTCTACCTTCTCAATTGTAGCTATGTTTAGAACAGTTGTGTGAAACTTGTAAATTGCCTAATTTATACTTTATCTTTCACCCTACCAACAGCCAATTCAGTCATTTTCCTTAAATTGTTCAAGCCTATGAGAAAAAAAAATCAGTCAAAATTATCAATAGTTATTTGAAAGAGAAATATTAGACACATTAGTCAAACTAAAAAATTGCTATGGGCTTAGTCTTATATTCCCTTCTTTAGGTTTCCAGTAATAGAAAGTGAAACAGTTACATACCTAATTATTGTTTTTCTTTTCCATCAACTGAGAGGAGATTTATCATTCTGTTAGCTCTAACATACCCCCTCTACCACCAAAAAAATACATGTAGGGCACTCACTTTTCAGGAAGCCCCTTTATTGGAGTCAGGTTGTATATGAGATTTCATCCTTGGAGAACTGTCCAAAAAATATTCAAAGAGTGTGCATTTTAATTAACCATAGGCTGAGTGGCTTATAGACATCAGAAATTTATTACTCATACTGCTGGAGGCTCAGACATTCAAGATCAAGGTGCCAGCAGATTCAGCGTCTAGGCATAGCCAGCTTCCTATAAACTTATTTGGTAGAAGAGGCAAGGAACTCTCTGGAGACTCTTTTTAAGGGCACTAATTCCATTCATGAGGTCTTTGCCTTCGTGAGCTAATCACATCCCAAAGGCCACACCTCCAAATGCCATCACACTGGGGATTAGATTTCAACATATACATTTTTGGGAGACACAAACATTCAATAAATAGTAAACTGTCTGGACAACTTTGTCAGAAGTAAATTGAACAAAACTTACGGGTTTATTTTTGGACTTTCAATTCTATTCCATTGGTCTTTATGGCTGTTCCTATGCCAATACCACACTGTTTTGATTACTGGAGCTTTTTTTGTTAAGTTTTGAAACTGGGAAGTGTAAGTTCTCCAACTTTGTTCTTTCGAGATTTGTTTGGCTCTTCTAGGTCCTTTATCTATATATATGAAAGGATGAAATGCTGTGTCCTTCTCTCAGTTTGGGTAATGACATCACATAGCAATGCCCTGCTTCCTCTCCCTAGCGATGACTAGCCTCCTTACAGTTTCTTCAGCCAAGAAACACGACTTGCTTTATAGCCAGGTGGAAACACTTTACACTGTAACCAAATGTCTGTGAAGCATTTTCCCTTGCCTCATCTCATTTGATCCTCACAGAAGTCCTGGAGTAGGTAGGTAGGAGACTCAGTGGAATCCTATTTTCTTTTCATTAGCCAGAAAATGGAGATTTAGAAAGTTTAGAAACTTGACCTGACTGAAAAGAAGTAAGAAATGGTGGACCTTGAAAATGACTTCAGGTTTTCTCACTACACAAAATATAGTTAAACACTGCTGCAGTTAAATATTTTACTCTTTGTTCTCCCTGTGTGATCTACAATAATAATCTGCTTCGTGTTGATATTTACTGTTGTGTTGCTGACAATTACCTGAAAGAGAAGTTGGGGTGCTTCACTGGGCTGAAAAAAGTTTAGCTAAATCAGAAAGCATGTCTAATTAAGCAAGTTTATTCTACATCTATAAAAGGCTAAGTTGACTCACGCATGTGCAATACATATAAAGCTCTCGCTGGTGCCAATCGCACGCATGGGTTTCCCTCTGTCATGTTGATCATGAATTTGGTTGACATTTCTATTATAGAGAAAGGGCGAATAGAGATATTAAAATATTTCTTCTAATTAATTTCCTTTCAATGTTCCCGAATTCATGCACCGGTCCACTAGTATATTCATATGAATTTTAGGATCAGTTTATAAATTTCTGCAAAAGGCAGCAGGGATTGTGATAGGATTGCACTGAATCTGTATATCATTTTAGGAAATGGATCATCCTAAAAACTAAGGCCTTTAATCTATGAAAGCAGGATGTTTTTCCATTTATTTAGGTTTTTCCATTTATTCAATTTCTTTCAATGTGTTTGGTATTTTTCAGTGTGCACTTTTTTAAAAAATTAATTTCATGGAGGAAGGGAGAGGGAGACAGAGATAGAAACATCAATAATAAGAGAGAATCATTGATCGGCTGCTTCCTGCATACCCCCTATTGGGGATGGAGCCCTCAACCTGGGCCTGTGCCCCAGACCATAATCGAACCTGGGACCCTTCAATCCCCAGTCTGATGCTCTGTCCACTGAGCAAAACCTGCTAGGGCTTCAGTGTGCACTTTTATTGTTGAAGTCATACATAAATATTTTATTTTTTGATAGTGGAATTATTTTCTTAATTTCACTTTGGGATTAGTCATTGCTAGAAAAAAATCTTAAGGTGGAATATTACCTCTTTAAAGGCCTTGCCTCCAAACATAATTACAATATAAAGTATTGAATAAAGGTTAGTACTTCAATATATGAATTTTGAGGGGAAACAACACAGCCTTAACAATACCATTTGCTGATTCACCATAGGAATGTATTGTAAACAAAACTTGAATACATTGTTGTGTATGTTGAGTGACTAAAATGAAAGGTTTTTAGGGAATTCTGAATGCCATTTCACTCAATAACAATATTTTTATACATCAGTCTGTGCAAAAGAGAAAACAACGTCCCTGCTCTAATGAACTTTAAATTTTAGAGTGTGGAGGTAATAAGTGCTAAAAAGCAAAATAACTCAGAATAGTGAATGATGGGTTAAGTGGTTTTGTGAACTAATCTCGAATGTAAACTCTTTTGGAAATTAAGTTATGCAGTCTACAAAATTTAATATTTTATATAATTTTAATAAAATGACTCATGTAAAGGTCATGGAAAAAACTAACTGAAAACCATTTTAAAGATGTATTTACATTGTTTCTTTTTTATATTAAAATATATTTTATACATGTAGAGTTTTATCCATGGTGAAGCTGAGGCAGATAACTTAATTAAATTGTCTAAGGTCACATAACTAGTTGGGAAGGGGAGTTATGCCATAAAAAGACATCCCCTTTCCTATTTTTTCTCATTCACCATTACATTTTTTGTTTGATTGACTCAAATTTTAATTTTCAAACATTAGGATTTATTTGATTCATGCCTTAAAATCCTAGAGGGTAGGTAAACTATTTTGTCCCTGGAAAACAGCCTTTTCCTAATTCCTCCTTGATGAAATATATCTGATTCTTTTATTTCTTACTCTTAGCTATTCATTTTTTATACCACCTGGAGACCCGAATGTGTCTGTTCTATATATACATCATCTAATTGATGTGTATTAACTTTTTAAAAAGTATTATTCAAAAAGACTTCAGTTGATGGGAATTCACTTTTTAAATTCTGAAAAGTTAAGTCAGTAATAGAATTCAGCATTTTATAATTGTAATGAATTTGTGTTGTTGTTTTTTTTTTGAAAATATGCAAATCAAAGGAAATAGTGACCTTTTTCTGTTTGCATCTATGGAATTGACTATTTTTTCTTGTTTCAACCAAAAGATATGATTATAGGATTAGTTATAATCCTATTACTATGTGTGGATACTCTTTATGAGATTAACAGGTTCCTTCTCTATAGTATTTAATTACATATTTTCCAAAGAAGATTTTGTGCTTATCTGTGAATATCTTGTACATGACAAATACCAGCTGATAGGACAATATGCCTGGTAGAATATTGATTCAAAGATCAGTACAGTACAAAGAGTAAATTGTCAGTAGTCTTCTGTGAAAGAGAGAAAAAGTAAATGAAAAAGCAAATTTTCTGGATATTTGACTTTGCATTAGAAATTCTATCTAGAATATGACAGTATTACTATGGAGTTCAGGAAACAAAAATCACAATAGATTAATATAGAAATTCCAAATTGCTAGCTTTGAGATACCGTCCCCTTCCCCCCACCTCCAAAAATAAAAATTAAAAAAAGCAAATATTATTGAAGTAAGACAAATTGGTATTTGCTGGAATTGGAATATTAAATCTATGTTTGAAGAGATAGAATAGAAGAATTTAATAGAGACCTTAATGTTTTGTTATTGAAATAATTTGTAAATTAAAGTATCATGCTTCCTTTCAAATGTGATAGATTACATTTTACTCTTCTGGATTAGGTTTATTTTCCTTCCCCAATTTTTTTCTATTTGCCATTTCTCCCAGAAAATTTGCAGAGAAGTTTACTGACCTTGGGTTGCCTTTTCCACTATCTCTAAAACTTTCTCAACCAACTTCTGAGATCTGTGTAAGGCATGTTAGCCTAGAGGTTGTAGAGCTCCATTTAAAGCCTGATTGATGAGTTCTATCATTTTCCCTATCATTCTCTTGAGCATTAAAAAAACTCCACACATTTTTAACATGAAAAATCTTTCCAGAAATTGACACAATATTATGGTTTGATAAATATCATCATTTATATTAACTCAGATAGATTGAACCAACATCCAAAACCCAATTTATTTTGATATATAGGTCTAATACACATATATTTAATTATTTTGATTGGTGTGGACACATTACTCAACCCCAAAAATCAGAGACTACAAAGAGGTTCTTTATATTTATAATGTCAAATGTTCTGCAACTGTCTCAGGAAGTCAAATAAGTCAGGCCTCTGTTAAGTGGTCCAAATAACATTGTTTAACTTCTTTGAGATTCAGTTTCCTCATATGTAATTTTATTACTTAAAATGCATTGTAACATATCTCTTTTACAGGAATAATGTCCTAAGTTTTATACGTTTATCCTTCCCTAAATTAGCTACCTTATATTGTGGACCCACTTAAGCCTTATAGAATCTCCAGTCTTTCAAAATGGCCATGTCCAGCTCATGTGCTTCCTTTGAGTCACTAAAACCCACCATATTCTTTTATTTTCTTTCTGTAGCTGATCTTTTCTTCCTTGTGAATCATTATTCTATATACTAGCTAAGAAGCTTACATTTTTCAATCTAAAATATCTCATTTCTTCTAGTTTATTTACTTACTTTTTAAAATAAACAAAAATTTTATTGAAGTATAATCAGCATACAACATTATATCAGTTTCAGGTGTTCAACATAATGATTTTAGATTTGTACATATTGCAAAGAGATCACCTCTGTAAGTCAACATCCATCACCATACATAGTTATAGAATTTTTGTGTGTGATGAGAATATTTAAGGTCTACTATCTTAGGAACTTTAAAATATGCAATACCTCTAGTTTAAAAAAATATCCTTTCAATTTGACTATTTATCCTTCTAAATATTCAAAATATTTAATTACATTTAATAATATTTAAAATCTTGAAATGTCTATCTCTTATCATAAACTAGTGGCCCGGTGCATGAAATTTGTGCAAGGGGGGGGGAGTTCCTTCAGCCCAGCCTGCACCCTCTCCAGTGGGACATCCCTCTCACAATCTAGGACCACTGGCTCCTAGCTGCTCACCTGTGTACCTGCCTAATCCCCCCTATTTGCCTCTGCCTGACTGCCTGATCACCCCTAACCTCTCTGCCTGCCTGCCTGATTACCTGTAACTGCCCTCTCCTGCAGGCCTGATTGCCCCTAACCCCCTGTTGGCCTGATCTCGCCCCTAACTGCCCTCCCTGCTGGCCTGATCATCCCTAACTGCCTCTGCCTTGGCCCCCATCACCATGGCTTTGTCCGGAAGGAAGTCGGACATCCGGAAGATGGCCAGTCTACCCAGTCTAATTAGCATATTACCCTTTTATTAGTATAGATAGATTATATAGGATAGAATTGCTTAAATGGGGGGCCGGGAGGAGCCTTTTTCAGCAGAAGGAGATGCTCCTGGCAGACAAAAACACATAATCCGTATATCTGGACTGACAGCCAGCCATATGCACTATACTGCCAAACCGGTCATTAAAAAATTGAACCGCTTTCTTACACCTTACACCAAACAGCTGTTGCCCTTAAAACCCCTTCTCAGTCCCCACCTTAGGTTCTGCCTTTGCAATTCACCCAGATTAGGTTCTGATTGGTCAGTTTCTATGCCAGTCAGCATCAAAAGCTTCACCTCCTATGCAGTCATTGGCTCCTCACAGTTCACCCAGATTTGGTTCTGATTGGTCAGTTTCTATGCCAGTCAGCATCTCCGGGCCTATGTCTGGGCCTGATCAGAGAGGTGGGACTGATCAGCAGCTGCCCCAGGCTGCTGGCGAGTGGGCTGAAATGCTGACCACTTGGAGAGAGAGAGAGGCTCGGCTGCTGGCGAGGCCCAGAGAGAGAGAGGCAGGCAAGGACCTCTGATCAGCCCTTGCCTCTCTCTCTCTCCTGGCCTTGCCAGCAGCCTGAGGCAGTTTCTAATCAGCCCTACCTCTCTCTCTCTCCATGAGGTCAGCAGTTCAGCCCACTTGCCAGTCCCCGCCCACCCGAGCCTGCTGAGTATGCAGTCTGGCATTTGGTCATCCCTTTGGTTGTTTTGGATGTTATGAACCCTGGCTCTTTATATATATAGATAGTTTAAATAGGTCTTATAGATGACTAAAGGCCCAGTGCACAGATTTGTGCACTGGTGGGATCCCTTGGCCTGGCATGTGGAGATCAGTGGACCTCTGTGTTGCCACAGCCTGGCATTACCTGCCAGCTCTTTGGGCTCCAGCCTGCTGTTTGCATCGATCCAATACATCATGAAGTAGTGCACAAAGTGGCAGGTGGCCAGGGAGGAGCATCCTGGCCCACTATACCTGCTGCTGCTGCTGCTGCTGCTGCCACTGGGATGTGCAGGGGGAGTGTCCGTGAGAGAGGCTTATTGCTGCAGCTGTGCTCGCCAGCCATGAGCCCAGTGTCTGGCACCCATCTGTCAGCTGAGCAACGCTCCTGCTATGGGAGTGCACTGACTACCAGGGGGAAGCTCCTGTGTTGAGCATCTGTCCCCTGGTGGTCAGTGTGCGTCATAGCTACTGGCCAGCTGTCTAGTTGTCTGGTCCTCTGGTCAATTAGGCTTTTATATATATAGATTCAGTGGATTTAGAAAAAAAATTCATCCCTGAGTTCTGTCCTTTACTGTTAATCCCCTTTATGGAATCTGGGCATATACAGGTACTTAATATGTTTATAATTGTAGGGGTAAAGAACTCTTCTATGGACGCTGTATTTTCTGGATCTCTGTTGCATATTGACTAATCAAGGATCCTCTTCCCAAGGTGATTTTGAGGTAACATTGCAAGGTGACATGCTAGAAGTCACTGCAGGAGTTCTTGGTCAAAGTAGTTGCTCATGCTATCTAAGTCACTAGAGGGCTGAGAATATGTCTCTCCAAAACATGTCACTTTGTTAGATTGATTGATTTGAAATAAAAACATTTAAGAAACAGCAGGTGAAGGAAGGGCACTCTTTCTGTCTTCCTGAAAGCAGGGGAAAAAACCCTCCCACGTGAAAGGGTACACCCTCATTCCAGAAGGCTTAACACATTCCTATCACCAGAGACAGGGAATCGGGGCTAAGCAATCTGTACAAACCTTGTTAAACTAACCCTTATCATCCTGTTTACATTTTCATCATTTACTACCCCTAGCCTAAACCCCTTTGTTTTTTCAATTCTTTGCAAATTTATAATTTCTTTGCCTAAAAGGTATAACAGCTTCCTGCTCAGGTCACTTCTTTGGGTCTTTATGTTCCTTGTGAAGAATCCCCTGTACATGTGAAAATTCAATATAATTTGTATGCTTTTCTCCTGTTAATGTATCTTACAGAGTTTAATTCTTAGGAATATCCAAAGACCCAAAGAGAGCAGAGGAGAATTTTTTACTCTCCTACCCCACACACACCTGGCCTCTGGGCCCAACTGAGCTTCATGTAGGGAAGTCCCCAAAGCAAGCAGAACACGGGGGCCGGCAGTCTGCAGGCAGCTGAGGAAGAGCCAGGAACAAGGCCTCAGACTCCTCTGTGGAGACATGTCTCATCTAGGGCATTGTGCCCCTGCCCCTTTCCCCCCTAGAAGCAATCATTTGCAGGATTTCGCTTATTGCTTGGGTGCTTTGGGCTGCAGTGGTCTCAGACTTCCCACAGCCATCTGAATCATCCTTTGCCCTCTTCCACCACCTCTGGGGAAAGGTGGGTATGTCCACTGATATGCGTTAGCCTCTCTCATTCCTTTTCCCCCAAATCTCTGACCTAGAAAGGGTGGATTTTCATACATTCCAAGTTCCCTACTGTTTTGTTTTTTTTTCCCTTTCTTTTCTGGCCTGATGTGATGGAGTTTCTGTGGTGTTAAGTAGCTTTCAAATTTAGTATTCTTTATCTTACTGTGACATGGTGGCATTAAACAAACAATCATCTCCCTAAAAGCAGTCAAATAATTCAACTGAATAGTAACCTCTTTTCTTCTAAAGGAACTTTCTATCTCCTTCCTGGGGCAGTATCTCATCTTTGGAGCATTAATGCACCGAGAGAACATGATTCAATTGTGAAATGAAGAAAGAGAACAATGTTTAGAGTCACCGTGTTAGTTTTAAGATACTAAACAACTTTGGACATATAAAAATGATCTTGAACAACGTATTTATTTAGATTTTGTGCATATAATTTAATGGAGAATAAATAATGTTTGAAATTATTCTTGTAGCAAATAAAAACATACATGTATTAGATGTGTGTGATTTATATGATAGCAGAGTGTAATTGGGAAAAAGTACAGAATGGGAGGTATGTGACCTGCTTTCTGGATTAGTTTCTGGATTGCAATTATTTTCAAGCCAAATCTCTGCTAAGTCTAATAGGCAATGATTCCATAAAATACTTTATAAAAATGTTAATATGAACTTATGTGAATAAAGCTCCTTTTCTTTCATTTATCAAAAGTATTTCCTCCTTAATTTCAGTCTTGCATTAGGTATGTTGCATGTAGCATGTTAATTGCATGTGGCAACAAGTCAGCAGCTTCATCTGATTATGTGTGCACTTTATGTTTTATAACAAGGCCATGCACACGCTGAAACATATCACTCTGTTTCCAAAAATCAACCATGAAACGGGTATCTGTCACGAGAAGTTTTGAAAGATCAGGTTGGAAAGGAACAAAATAGTGAATTCTGCAGGGAGCAGAATAATGCACGCAGTTTGCATGCTGCATGGTGAGTCAGCAGTTCTGTCTGTACCCACTCATGTTCCATTAACTTTTTTTCAGAAGATGATTGAAACACAGGAATATGTCCTTAACCTGTGTGAAGACAGATGGTTAAAAAAAAAAGCAAGACAATGTGCAGCCTGACACTGATCACTAGAAAGACAGCACAATATCCTAGCACATAAATCAGCATCTCCATGGATCAGCATATGGTACTTCTGGAAGAGAGTCTCTTAAATGGGTACATGGAAAGTAAGCAGGGCAACATTTCTCTGATCTCTGAAACTGCAGGGCCCAGTGACCTAATATCAGCAGCACCATTTCATTATGGAAAAGCATGATGATGGTTGTATGGAATATCATCCGTCAAAAGCTGTCGGAACTTGAGCAAATCACTTGATTGTGAACTTCAGTCCCTTTCCCAGCACTCCCTCCCCTGAGTTCTTCACCTGTTCTAGTCATCATGTTCCACATGGATTATTTTCCTAAGAACCTTGTAATATAGGTACATGATATTTCATTATTTTGTGGGCAGGAAATCTGGCTAGAGAAAGTACAATTACTGGCCAAGGACCTATAGTAAATAGAAAATCTGGGTATAAAGGCAGGCAGTCTGGCTTTCAACTTCGTTTTCACAATCAAAGACTTCTGTTTGTGTCTATATTCAATTAGATCATGGATATCAATATTTTGACAATATATCATATATCTCAGAACAATGTTATAACTACTCAGGTAAGTAGGCAAGAAAGACTTTGTCTACCCCCGGAGGCAGGCAAAGTACAGCTCTCAGGTCAAAATCTGCCCAAACATTTGTTATTTTAAATAAAGTTCTATTAGGACACCACCATGCCCATTTGTTTATGTATTATCTAGGCTGTTTTTGTGCTATAATAGCAGAATGGAGTAGTTGCAACAGAGATTTATGGACTGAAAACACTAAAATATTTACTATATGGTCCTTTGGAGAAATGTGATGACCGCTGGTATCCTAAAACTTTATTGCTCTTTGTTGAATCACTTGAAAATAGCCACACACCTATACTTCAGAATGAACAAGCTGTCTCTTCTAGCTTTCAAATGTAGTGTCAAGTTTTCCCACTCCAAGTGAGGCAGTGCTTCATCAGAGAAGTACTCAGCCATCGATGTGGATATTTGGTAGGATACCAATGATAAAGGAGATGGAACTTGGAATCTGTGAAGGGGCATTCAGTTCATACATTGCATCAACTTATTACGGAGTGCTTAATTTGTGACAAGGTCTACTGTGGGCTCTTAGGCTAGAGTGTTGAAGGAGAAAAATAAATAAATAAAAGCCTCACATGGCTGGTGTGCCTCAGTGGTTGAGTGTCAACCTGTGAACTGGGAGGTCACAGTTCAATTCCCAATGCCCAGGTTGTGGACTTGATCCCCAATGGGGGGCTTGCAGGAGGCAGCTGGTCAATGATTCTCTCTCATCATTGATGTTTCTATCTCTCTCTCCCTCTCCTTTTCTCTCTGGAGTCAATTTTTTAAAAACATGTCTCTTGTGTTCTTGTCTTAAGAGAGATCACTGAAAACAAGAGACTGCTGCTCTATTATAATGATTACGGCTGACCATATAAAAATGCTCCCACTTTTGGTATCCACCTAGTGGTGGCTGAGTCCTTCCCTCCCTTCTCCACTCTACACACTGCTTCCTTAGGGTTACTTTCCTCCATAGCTACTTGTTTCCCCCAGTTGCTCACCCCGATCATTGCTCCTCTTCCTCTTGCCTACTTCCCAACTTACTGCCCCCCTATTTCTGAGGCTAGGATTTCATAGGGAATAGATGCAGAGCTGGAGGAGAAAGCATACCATGCCAGTCACACTCAAGGAGCTAAAATTGTAAGGTTAGTGGCTGAGATCGTACAGTGGATGCTATATATTTGAGCTGAAGCATTAAAAAAAAGTGTCTCATGAAGTTACATATATAAAATTGGTTTAAATTGTTTGGGAAAAGAACACTGTCAAACTGAGAATTGGCGAGGGCCTAAGAGGCAAAGACAAAGCACTTCAGGCTGAGTTCACAGATATCTAGGTTGTATAAATTGGTGGATGGAATTCAGGTTTCTTTTCTAGCAATGATGCAAGGAAGAGAATGGAAATTACATGTATCATATACCAAAATTTCAAGGAATATAATATATCCCCACCACCTTCTCTCCAGCTCTGACCCTCCCCTATTCAAAAACATGCTCCTTATTTTCATGCAGACACAGACACAAGCTATTGAAGCTCCCGAGGAAGGCAGGTAAAATTAAATCAAAGACAGGCTGTAAATAAAGCTGTTTTTCTCTCTTCCTTTCATGCCAGATGTTCAAGATTCTGATTGTGATATTTTACTGCTGCAGGTCTCTAAAACTCCTTTCCCATTCCAGATTGCCCCTGTCCTATCTTCTTTTTTTAATTTAAATTTTTTAATTTTTATTGTTGAGGGTATTACACATTTCCCCCCTTCACTCAGTTCCCACCCCATTCCAGGCCTTTACCGAACTATTGTCTGTGTCCATGGGTTATGCATATATGCATATACATTCTTTGGTTAATCTCTTCCTGCTCCCCCTTTCTCCTTCCCTCTAAGATTCAGCAGTCTGTTCCATGTTTTCATGCCTTTGTTCCTATTTTATTCAACAGTTTTTGTTAATTAAATTCCATATATATGTGAGACCATGTGATACTTGTATTTTGTCTGACTTATTTTGCTTAGCAAAATACTCTCCACGTACCTCCACGTTGTCTCAAAGGGTAAGAGATCCTTCTTTTTTCACAGCTGCGTAGTATTCCATGGTGTAAATGCACCATGGCTTTTTTATCCACTCATCCACTGATACCTATCTCCTTCTCTTGGCTTTATAGACTTTATTGTCCAACCTAATTCATTCCTAGCATCTCCCTCTAATCAGCTGCTCACACCTGGTCACTCAATTGTGGCCCTTTTTAAACTCCGGACTCTGTCTTCACTGTCATTGCTGGCAGGAAGCAGCACATAACTCTACCTGAATGAAGGCAACAGATTTGTCTAGATCCCTAGTTCTCAAATGCTGGGGGATGTCTGAATTACCTGTGACGCTTGTCCAAACACTCAGGATCCACCGCACAGTTTCTGATTCAGGATTCCTGGTGTGGAGACTAAAATTTTGAATTTCTACCAGATTTCTGGTCTTCAGACCACATTTGGAGAACTGCTGCTCTAGAACTCCAGGCTCTGTTCTCATCCTTCTACTTTGTTGTCAGAAGCTGGGTATTTATCTGAAGAAATTCAAAGATAAATGCCATATGATTTCACTTATATGTTGAATTAAAAAATAAAATTAAAAAAACAAACAAAACCAAAACAAACTCATTAGATACAGAGAATAAATTGATGGTGGCCAGATCGAAGGAGAGTTGAGGAAATGGGTGGAAAAGAAGAATGGATTAAGAAGTGTACATTGGCAGTTACAGAATAGCCATGTGGTTGTAAGGTACGGTCTAGAGAATATTGAATGGTGTGAGGTGGATACTACACTTATTGGGGGGATCACTTCATAAGTTTCATAAATGTCTAACCACTATACTGTATACCTGAAACTAATATAACATTGAATTTCAAATGTAATTGACTTTTTTTTTAATTTAAAGCAAGTAAATTCTGACTTCTAGAAATAGCTGCCCCTGGCTAGCAATCCTCAGGCAGAATTATGACCAAAGGGTTCCCCATGTAAGATCTCTAATAATAAGTCTCAGGTTGTACTTACAGGCTTGCCTCCTGCTAAAGCCCTTGAATCCTGTCCACCAAACCCCTGTTGAATCTCCAGGAGTTCCTTGCCCTTTCTTCTTATTGTCTCTGCACATGCTGATTCCTTCTGTCTGCCTGCAAACTTGCTAGCAAGCACAGGTTTCTATAGACAGTGTCCTCTTTCCTAGAGAACAGCCTCACCTCCCCTGGAAGTAGTAGGCACTTCAGAGTCTACAGGTCTTGCATTTCCATGTGTTAGGGCACTTACTCTATTGTGTTGCGATTGTTTTCTTGTCTTTCTCTAGGAAGAGAATATATGTTTCTTGAGTGTGCTGACAGCAATGGCTTAATTATCAATACACAATTCCACAGCATCTTGCATGGAACACGGCACACTTTAAGTGCTCAATATTTTTTTTCTGTAATATAACCTCACATTTTTTAGATCTTGCTCTGTGCCAGGTGTTATGCTGAGCATTTATATGTATTTTCTTACTTATTCTTTTTTTAAAAAAATATATTTTATTGATTTTTTACAGAGAGGAAGGAAGAGGGATACAGAGTTAGAAACATCGATGAGAGAGAAACATCGATCAGCTGCCCTCCTGCACACCTCCTACTGGGGATGTGCCCGCAACCAAGTTATGTGCCCTTGACCGGAATCGAACCTGGGACCCCTCAGTCCGCAGGCTGACGCTCTATCCACTGAGCCAAACCGGTTTTGGCATTTTCTTACTTATTCTTTACAGCATTTTTATTTTTTTCTTTATTGTTGAAAGTATTACAGATGCCCTCTTTGTATGTTTGTTTGTTTTTCTCCCATTGACCCCTCCACCCCACATCCACTCCTCTCAGGCCTCCACCACTCTATTGTCTGTGTCCATATACTATATAATAAAATAGTAATATGCAAATTGACCGTACCTCCGCTACACCCACAAGCCATACCCACCAGCCAATCAGGAGCGAGTATGCAAATTAACACAACCAAGATGGCTGTGGCCATGGAGAGAGCAGGAGGCTTCAGTTTCCCTGGCAATGGAGGAAGCCAAGCTTTCTGCTTGCCCTGGCTGGCCCAGGCCTCCGCTCAAGACTACAAAGTTTTGCCGAAACCGGTTTGGCTCAGTGGATAGAGCGTCGGCCTGCGGACTGAAGAGTCCCGGGTTCGATTCCCGTCAAGGGCATGTACCTTGGTTGCGGGCACATCCTCAGTGGGAGGTGTGCAGGAGGCAGCTGATCGATGTTTCTCTCTCATCGATGTTTCTAGCTCTCTATCCCTCTCCCTTCCTCTCTGTAAAATATCAATAAAATATATTAAAAAAAAAAAGACTACAAAGTTTCAATTATAGAAGATAAATAAATCCCAGGTACCAGGGCCTCCATTTGGGTCGCCGGGGGGCGTGGCCAGCCTGCACACCATCACAGGCCCCTCGCCCAGGCTGCCCCATCCCCAAGGGAACCCCCACCTTGATCCAGGACATCCTTCAGGGCAAACCAGCTGGCCCCCACCCATGCACCAGGCCTCTATCCTATCTAATAAAAGAGTAATATGCAAATTGACCATCACTCCAACACACAAGATGGCTGCCCTCATGTGGACACAAGATGGCCACTACAAGATGGCCAGCAGGGGAGGGCAGTTGGGAGGGACCCAGGCCTGCAGGGGAGAGCTGTTGGGGGGCACCAGGCCTGCAGGGGAGGGCAGTTAGGGGTGACCAGGCCTGCAGGAGAGGGCAGTTAGGGGCAAACAGGCTGGCAGGGGAGCAGTTAGGCATCAATCAGGCTGGCAGGGGAGTGGTTAGGGGGTGATCAGGCTGGAAGGAAGAAGCAGTTAGGGGCAATCAGGAAGGCAGGCAGGTGAGCATTTAGGAGCCAGCAGTCCTGGATTGGAAAGGGTGCAGGCTGGGCTGAAGGACACCCCCCCCCCCGTGCAGGAATTTCATGCACTGGGCCTCTAGTATGCATATAAGTTTCCTGGTTAATCACTCCCCACCCTCCCACCCCCACCCCTGCCTTCCTCTGAAATTGGTCAGTCTGTTCCATGCTTCTATGTCTCTGGATCTATTTTGTTCATCAGTTTATCTTATTCATTAGATTCCACATATGAGTGAGAGTATATGATACTTATCTTTCTCTGACTGACTTAACAATATTTTTTAAAATAAATTATTCCTCTGTATGACTCTCACCCTGGTCTGCTCTGTTACCTAGATTATTTTTTTCTTCCTAATGCTTCTATAAAACTTAAATTAAACAACACATTACACTAGCACTAGTTATAGGAGGCAGGAATTTTTCCCCCTAAACCTTCACAATCCAATTAGAAGCAGTATCTTAGCCTCACTCTATGTAGAATCAAGCTTAAAATAACCACATGGCATGCTTTATAATAAGAAGAAAAACAAACTTAACATCTAATAATGTATTTTATTGCCTTCTTTTATGTATGTGGAGATCTTGCTTACAATGAATTTCTCATTAATCTTAAAAACAATTTATCATATGAGTGTTATTATTAGTTTCATATTACAGATGGAGAAAAAGAAAAGTTAAGTATGTTTTTCAACTTCACCCAGATTGTAAATGATAGTTTGTTAATTTAAGTAGTCTGAAAATATGTTCATAAACATACCCTTGCAGATTGTTATTCCAATATTTGCAAAATTCCCAGGACAATTCTTGAATTTAAAGTGCATTTATCTTAAAAAAAAAAATAATGTGTCCTACACTCTGTTTGAGAGAGGTATATTATCCAGCTTGTATATTGTGAGATTTTTTTTCACTCGGTCTCAAAAAATTTGAGTGGCTGCCTAGTGTAACACATCTATGAGGCAGGGCTATATCCACAGTTCCTGGCTTTTAAGTATAATTTCTAGTTTTATTGAGGTGCCAGAAGATGAAAACTTCTCCTTTACTACCAGAACCCCAAAATAGTTAAAGGGTGTTCTGTAAGAGCTAAAGTAGATTTTTAGAATTTCCTAGAAGTATAAATTAGACTGAATGGGTATAATGGGACATAGACTAGTATGGGGGTGGTTGCTAAAAAATAGGACAGTCAAATGGAACATATCCTGCTAGAATGATCTTGGTTAGGACACAGGGACTCACTAACTTATCCAATAAACTATTTTTTTCACAACAAAACTAGAAATGGACCGTACTTTATGTCCTTGCATTCATTATACTGCATTGTTGAGTATTCATTACTTTTATTCTCTTACAGCAAATAACGAAGAGCCTGATTCTATCTCATAATGCATTTTTTAAAAAAGTGGTAAGATTAGCCTCTTTAATGTAATCAAAACTACCTTTTTAAGGAACTGTCACCTCTATTTATTTTAGCTAATTCCCATAAATGTTTGTGGAGTGACTAGTATGTGTGAGACTATGAACTAAGTACTTATCACAGATATATGGATCAATAGGACTCAGTCTTACTCTCAAAGAGCCTAAAATCTAACAAGGAGGACACTAGAGGATTTGATGTACTTGAACCAAGTTTCAAACTCACAGAGGCAGCTGCCAGAGCCCATTGTCCAAATCACTACTCTGCTCCCTTCAGTAAGTGGGAAATAATCCTTGAGAAGGACACTGGTAGGATTAGAGGTGCATGTTAGGAAGATGAAGTCAGGTGGTAGTGTTGAGGGAAATTTACACTAAAGTATCTGCAGAAGGTATGACCTAGAGCAAGGAGGTGTGGGGCAGTACTCCAAAGCTCAGGCTTTTGATTTAGATCCTAACCTCCTTTCTGACTATGTGATTTTTGAATAACTTGTTTAACTATGTAGAGCCTCATTTTCCTTACTGGTAAAATAGGGAAGATACCAACCTTACTGCGATGATTCATTGAGATAAGGCATGTAACTTATTTAACAAGGTGCCTGGCACTTATCAAGTGCTTAATGGTTATTAATTATTAATGTGATTGCATTATCATCATGTCTATTAACTAGTGTGGAGATAAAGAGAGACATATAAATGAAGGATATTGTAGGCGAACAACCACCACCAACAACAAGAAAAACACACCTTGCCAACATGTGGAGAAAGGAGCGAGAAGGAGATGCCAAAGTGACTGTAAGTTATTAATTCAGGGTGAAGGGAGGAGAGCATCATTAGTAGACATGAGAACCACCAAGATGCTGCTCTTTAAGACATCTCTTGGCAACAGAACTATCGATAACAACTGCAAAGAAGAATATTTGGACTCAGCCTTTCATCATGTTCTTTTCAGGTCCCTTTGCTCCATGCACTGGACTTATGCAATTTATGAACAGTGACAACAGACCAACAAAATTATGCTTCTAAGTGACTACATTTTGGAGTTATAGTCATGCCAGCAAGGGATTCAATAAAAGCCATTTATATTTTTTTTTTTTTGCAAAATAAGTTATATCCATGCTGTTTTCATGTTTTGTCCTTTCTTTTTTTTTAAAAATATAGACTTTTTTTTTTAAATTTCAGAGAGGAAGGTAGAGGGAGAGAGGCATAGAAACATCAATGATGAGAGAGAATCATTGATCAGATGCTTCGTGCACGTCCCCTATTGGGGATCGAGCCCTCAACCCAGGCATGTACCTTGACCGGAAATCAAACTGTGACCTCCTGGTTCATAGATCAACCCTCAACCACTGAGCCATACTAGCCAGGCTATTCTGTGTTTTCTTATTGCCTATTTCTAACCTGTCATATTACCAAACTGCAATTTCAATCTCAAAATGTTTCTCCCCAAATGTGTTATATTGATTAACTAGAGGCTGGGGGTGAGGGGTTGCTCAGCCCAGCCTGTACCCTTTCGCAATCTGGGACCCCTTGGGGGATGTCCCACTGCCAGTTTATGCCTGATCCTGTAGGATCGGGCAGGCCTAAACCTGCAGTCAGACATCCTTCTCGTAATCTGGGATCTCTGGCTCCAAACTGCTAACCTGCCTGCCTGCCTGATTGCCCCAACCACTCTGCCTGCCTGCCTCATAGCCCCTAACCACTCACCTGCCTGCCTGATCACCCCTAGGTGCTTACCTGCCTGTTTGATTGCCCCTAACTGCCTCTGCCTCGGCCTCTGCCGCAGTGGAAGATCATTCGGTTGTCTTGTCTAATTAGCCTACTATGCTTTTATTATTATAGATATGTCCTGAAAAATTAAAATGCCAGGCTCTTCAGCATAGCTTGTTTTGAATAAATGCTGATTTAGACAATGCTTAAAAAATCAGAAAGAATGCTCATTGCAACTTTTTTATAGCCTTGAGAAAAAAAAAAGATGACATCTATGTTACAATGCTTTTGCTACTAAATAAAAATCTAATGATTCTTGCCCACTGAATAGTTTGACCATACCTGGGCCAAAGGAAGGGAAACAGATTTGGTCAACAGAACTTTTCTTCTTTTCAGTTCATAGACCTGGTGAACACATTGGGAGGCTTACTGGCAAAGCTTGTTTTCTTGCATATGAAATTATATGAAGTGGATTGCAAAAGCTACAAATGAACAGATCAAGTAATGCTGCAGTTAATCTCATTACACAGAACAAAACTATGCTTTATACTAATAGAAATGTAAAGAAAATTGGTTTGTAAGGATTGTGTAAAAACGTGTGTGTAAAATAGCACAGAGAGCATTAATTATATCTTTGGCTTAGATCCATCTTGCTACTGTCTGATGAGTGCACAGGCACCTGCAGACTAATCTTCCACTTCAAGAACCAGAGGTTATAATTAGCCCACCCTTGGATAGTATTTGATTAGAAAATCCTGCTTGCCAGCTGCATTGAGCACTTTAAGAATGTCTTCTGGAGGTCCCTCCTGAGTATCCCATGATAAGGCTAAACCTTACCACCTGGTCTTTCATGCCTATGTCTCCTAGAAATCCAGGTTCTTTTGTTCATTTCCTTCATAACCCATTACTGTGCAGAAGCTGTCCTCTATGCCCAGCCAAATGTCTAGGTGCTAAGTCTTATCCCTTCAAGTTCTTTCCCCATGTATTGGGTTCTATAGATAATGAAATTGTGCTTTCTTTTCTAAGGGTTTTTCTTAGTTGGGCCTTGATATTCCCATTAACTTCTGACATTCTAAAAGCTGCATTTTACTTTTTAAGTATTTAAGAGCTACCTTACTCAAACACTCTTCCCCAAGTTCACCTAAGTGTCTCCTTGTGCTCAATTTGTCCTCTTGTCACTTTCAAAATGATCTTTTGGGGCCCATTAAGCAAAAGTATATTGTGAATAGTTAACACTGGAATATAGAATTAGATAAAGAAGACTCAAAAGTATTTCACATCAATTAAGAGTTTCTACATCACTGCCCTGAGACTAGATTTCCTGGAAACAATCCCATGAAGTGGCAAATCGCCACAGAGCCAAAGGCAATGAGTGATTCAATAGATACAAAGCTTTTCAGAAGCAACAGTATTTGAGAATGAATAACAGATCCTATAGTGAGAATTTGACATGATTCAAGCCTTTCTAAACAAGAGATCTGGACTAATAGTCTATACTGATTGCTAAAGAACCCCTAAAATTTAGTAGTTAGATAGGTAGCTCTGGCCCAGAAATTAGTTTTGGGTCCTTGGTAGTTATATGTTAGACATGAAGAAAAGATTTTCTCTGTGAGAATAGTGTGTGAGTGTGTGTGTGAGTGTGCATGAGTGTGTTAGGGAAGGAGTTTGCAAACATCCCAAGGATGAATACAATTTCACTATTATTTTGGCATCATGTGAATAAGACCCTATTGGTTCTTGAGATGAATATGTGTGTGATTTCCTTCAGAATTCCTGCCTAAAAGGAAATATAACAGGCAAAGAAGACTTTTACAATATTAGTACAGCTTATATGTCATGGTATCATCAAGGGAAATGGTAAATTCAGTTTTTCCAGGACTCTGAAGATTATTGAATTGGAAAAAAACAACAACATATGATCAGAAAGTCCAAATGGATAAATTTGGTTATTGGCCACTGGAAAGAAAATTTAAAGGATGAAACTTAAAACCTTTTAATGCTTTTCTGCCTTCTAAAAATAATTTAATTAGATACATTTTATGTGGGAAAAAACTTTTTTTAGAAATAGATGCCTTTGTTTTGGTTTAGATTATTGTCTCATATATCCTGTCATAATTTTACATATCTGTTTTTATGTAACAAATTAAGTGTTAGCTCTTTATTTTATAAATTATTTTATGAATTTTATTTTATGGATTATTCATAGCATAGTTAATAAAGAATTAGAAACTATAACAATCACTAGACCAATAGAAAAACAATACAATTGATTATACAATGGATGGACAAATAACAAATCAAGCAACCAGACATCAAATAGACAATCTAATATGTTCTTTAAAGTAGTACCTTAAATTTGTGTACTTTGTATTTAAAATATTACCGTATACCTGAATTCAGAATATGAAGCATGTTTTTAATGTTTTTTGCCAAACTAACTTTGAAAATATCATTTAACATTTTTTTAAATGCCCACATAAAGCCTTATGAAAAATTAATATTTCTTTTTAACAAATGACAAACAAAATTATAGAATTACTGACAGGATAGAACAAATTTTGCAATGTCTAAAACCAATAAGAAATTAATATCTAGATCTTACAATAAAATAAAAATGAATCATGCACCAAAATGTAAAATACAGATTTATTTATAATTGTCAAAACTTGGAAGCAGCTAACATATCCCTTATTGGGTGATGAATAAATAAGCTGTGGTCCATTCAGACAGTGCAGCCTTATTCAGCACTAAAAAGAAATGAGGTATCAAGCCATGAGAAGGCATGGATGAATCTCAATTGCATATTGCCAAGTGAAAGAAGCCAATCTGAAAAGGTTATACACACTGTATGATTTCAATATGACATTCTTGAAAAAGCAAAACTATAGAGACAATGAAAAGATCAGTGGTTGCCAGGGTGGGGAAAGGTAGGGAGAGATGAATTGGCAGAAGATAGAGGATTTCTAGGGCAGTGAAAATACTCTGTATGATATTATAATGATGGGTATATGTGATTGTACATTTTTCCAAATCCATAGATTGTACAAAACAAAAAATAAAACATAGCATAAACTATGAACTTTGGCTGATTTATCAGTGCAATTTCATCCATGGTATAACATGTACCACTCCGGTGATGGTTATTAATAATGGGGGCGGCTATACATGTGTGTTACTTAACAAGTCTCTGTACATTCACCTCAATCTTATTGTAAAACAAAAACTGCTCTAAAAATAGTCTTAAAATAGCACTGGGCATGAGAAATATAAAACGTTCAACGTCATTTATCACCAGATAAATGTATGTTAAAATGATTATGAGATACTACTACATACCCACTAAAGACAAATATTCAATCATTTAATTGAATCAATTGTTGGCAAGAATTTGGGGTAAGGGGGATATCTGTGTACTGCTTAATGTAGCAATAGCTGATAACACTTTGTAATATGAGGATGACCTATACCCCATTACAAAGCAGTCCCAATCTTGGATGTGTTTCCAGGAGAAACTTTTATATAACCCAGAAGGGAAGGATATTTGACTCAATATTGAAAGACATTGCAGGAAGTCTAGATGCGGATCAGGTGTGGAATAGAAACCAGGATTCAGGAATACAAGGAATGGGATTTTGTAGAGCATTAAAAAGAAATGAGGTGGGCACACAGGTGATTTGGCATAGAATTGTACACTTGCAACCTATATAATTTTATCAACCAATGTCACCTCAATAAGTTTAATAAAATAAAAACAAATGAAAATTTTTAAAAAGTAATAAATTAGGTTGACAGACATAGAACATCATGATACATCTTTTTAAAAGGTACTGAAAATTTAAATTAAAAAGAAGATAAGATTTATAGCATATTATTCTTCTTATAAACTAAGATAACAAAAATTAACAACAAAACATTAGCATTGAAATAACACTGGTTGTCCCTCCAAGATCTCCCATGCATACTGGGGCACATATACATCTCTCCCCTTATTTTCATCTGGGTTTCCCCCTCTAACTCACTGGAGGAAGAGAGGAAGTTATGTCTGGTAATACAGCAAAACAAGACAGAAAAAATTAGTTAGATAAGACAATAAATTTATATTTAAAAAGTGACCAATATTATCAAAAGACCAGAGTTGATAGATTGTTTTTAAAAGTGGACACCAAACTGTATGTATCTTCCCACCTGCCAGTAGATGGAGCAACCAGTGCAGAGGGTTAGTTTCAAGAAGGGAGATAAATCCCCAGCTGGTTTGGCTCAATGGAGAGAGCATCGGCCTGCAGACTAAAGGGTCATGGGTTTGATTCTGGTCAAGGGCCCCTACCAGTCCATTGCAGGCTCTCGATGTGTTTCTCTCACCTTGATGTTTCTCTTTCTCTGTCTCCCCCTCTCCCTTCCAATCTCTCTAAAAAAATCAATGGAAAAATATCATTGGAGAGGATTAACAAACACACACACACACACACACACACACACACACACACACACACACACACAAAGAACACATGAAGAGATGCCATACCACCATCTGAAGTCAACTTTATATTGACCTGAAAAGAAATTAATGGAAATAAGACATAATTTTTACCTTTTATGGCTGATTAATAACTTGTTTTCATTCTTTATTATAGTCTATCCCAGCATTCCCTGTTGGAAACTTTAAAAAATTACAAAATAATTAAAACAAAATTGTGCCTAACTTGGAGATGCCTAGCTGTAAAATCATTCTGGGGGAATGACTCGGTAAGAGAAAGTTATGGCAATAGGACTGTGGTGCACAGAGTGAATGCAAATCATCTAACTTCAAGCCCAGAGCTCTTCTCTTCCTAATATATTTCAGCTGTGTTTCTAAACATCATAATATATTCCAAAGCACTTTGTAAGCTGTAAAATAATAAACAAATGGGCAGAATTAGTTTGTTGCTACACTAGCTATCTGAAAATTATTCTTCAGTCCCAAATATTGCATTATGCATTCAGTTTGATCACTTGAGCAATATATCAAATTGCAATTTATGGTTGAATGTTTTATAAAAAAATGCAAAAACAATGGCAAACTGGACAGATGTTTTGCAAAACATGTAGTTATATTTAATTAAATTCTACCATGCTGACAGATATCCCCAAACAAAAAACACTTAGGGACATAGATTTATAGATCTACTATCTCTGATCCCATTTGTTGAAGGCAACTTTTAGCCTTCTCAACCAGTAGTCACATGTAGCTAATCTTTGAAGATATTCATCAGATTCCTAATCTGTCAGAAGTCACATCATGCCCAGGCTGCCAAGATGGCACAATTGAATTTAGGTTCAACAACAGTAATTTTTATTAGCCACAGTATTCAGCATATTTATATCTCCTTCCCTCCATATATATTTGAACTTAACATTTAAATATAATATATATGGTCTTAGTTTCATAAATATAATATATGTGGCTTCTATTGTAAGCAAACACAAAAAGCTATTAAGCTTCAATAAACAACCATTAAATGAATAAATACAGTTTTGGTCAGAGAGTTTATGGAAAAAGTAGTGACCCCTGTCCTACTTCTATATTACAAACACGGTACTTACAGTATAAAAGCACCTGAGACAAGAAGCTGCTCAAAGAATAGTTGCAAAAAGAAGATGAAGGAAGGGAAGGTAGGAAATAAAATAAATCTGGTTCTAAGATTCAGTGTAGCCATCATACCACTTTACTTTTATTCAGCTTGAGTAGCTAATCTAAATGTCTCACATATTTTTTCCCATTTGATTCTTACACTAACATACAACTAGTGATAATTTTTATACTTTTTATACTAAAGATGAGGAAACTGAAGTATTTCCCCATAGTCATACATCCAGCAAGAGGCAGAGTCAGGATTATCATTTGACCACAAAGCCCTTTTAAAAGAATTGTTTTACATCCATGACTATTATTATAACTGGCAGTTTATACTTATCAATCCCTTTCACATATTTCACCCTTCCCTCAAACACCCTCTTTCTGATGACCATCAATTTGTTCTTTGTATCTATGAGTATGTTTCTCTTTTGTTTATTCATTTTTTTTGAGTCCACATATAAGTGAAATCATATTCTATTTGTCTTTGTCTGTCTGACTTATTTCACTTACATAAATAGCTTCTAGCTCCATCCATGTTGTTGCAAATGGCATGGTTTCATTCTTTTTTACAGTGTAGGAAATATAGTCAATAATTTGGTGTATGATGCCCTAGGAGTAATAAACTTATTGGGGTGATCACTTTGTAAAGTATATAAATTTTAATCACTATATTGTACACCTAAAATTAATATATTGTTGTATGATAACTGTAATTGAAAAATATATTTTAAAAAGAAAAAAATATTTTAATGAAGATAATTACAAGTCAGGCTTGTAATTAGGGATGAATTCCTGGAGAAAATGACCCAATCTGTGAAGGAAACTGTGAGAGTGTTTTTGACAGGAGAACAGCATGATTGATAAAGGTAAGGAGGTAGTACTGGGTAGAGGAAGAGGGATGTGACAATAAGAAGATAAGAGATAACATGTACATCATTTATTACATAGTCCCAAGTGTAAGTCATTTACTTGAGAGATGTTGTTATATCAGTGACTAAACTGAAATATAATTTATTTAATATTTTATTTACATTGACCCACTTTTATCCTTGAATAAACTGATTCAGAAAGAAAACAATGTAGTAAATCCACAAGCAGAAAACCTGCTTGAAGAGTAGGAAACCATAAAATAAACTGAAAGGAAAGCAAGTTCTTTAATTCTAGCAAGATATTGATACCTGCCTAAATGTCTGAGTCGACAGTCTGCTTTTCCTGTTATTTCAATGGTAATAATAATGATATTAACAACAGCAAATTGAATTTGAGCATTTATCATGAGTGAGTCAATGTGTTTTTAAAATACTTCATGTCGGTACAATACCCCCATTTTATCCTAGTGGCATCTCTTTGAGGTAAGAGCTTTTATTATTCCTTATTTAATGATAAGGAAACTATAACTTAGAGATTTATTTAGCAAGTGGTAGAGAGCTATTGAAGATATCCACAAACAACTCTTTCTTATTCCATCAACAAAATGAGTTCAAAGAAAATGAGGAGGAGCTGATTTTCCAGCAACAACATTCACAGTTTTGTCCAGATCTTTCCTAATAATCAGCTGTTACAGGACTTCTCCTAACTTCTCCTCCTAGCACCTGGTCCATGCTTGGGGTCATTAAGGCAGGGAGACAGTGACGTACTATTTGGTGTACAAGCACATTCCTGTGGGAAGGTGGAGAGTAGGAAGGACAAGTTGCCTGTGTTGAGTTACTTTACATCTTCATTGATCTATGATTCACATTTTGCAGGAAGCAGAGGGAAAAAGCATAAAGACACCTCTAAAGTAGAAGAGAATCTCATAGAAGAGAACCTAAAAATAATGGTGTGAAAAAATTTATGCCAAAAATGTGTGCCGGTGAGACAGTTTGACAAATTGAACAAGGAGTTAAATCTCAGACATTCAGATGGAGCGTAATCAGGCGCTCAGTAGCATGTCCCCACCTCCCACTTTTTTTGAACTAAAAAATTGGTTTCCCCTAAAGTTGCTGTTTCATATGCTGATGTATGCAATATGTTTGTGTTTCTCTATGAATATCACTGGAACAGATTCATGGAAGATTTATAAATCGCACAGGTCATGAATTGCAAAGATATGAGGTCCAGATCACTGTGAGCTTGTCTGACGGGCACCATGTGGTTAGATTTACTAGTGAGGGAAAAGGAAAGCATTTCAAATGCTTCATTGCCTCCTCTTCTAATCGAGTGCATTTGCAATGCATCCAAGTCATACTCCCCCGAGTAGTGGTGCAGTTCCCAGGGAAGAGAAACACATCGCAAGGTCCAAGTGCGAGAAGCCATCCTTTCTAGGGAGAAAAAGACAGAAACATGCACATTTCCACTCTCCGAGGAAGAACTGGTCTTAAATAATTCCAGGACAGCTGCATAGAAAAAAGAGCTCAGTGCCACACAAGTAATTTACTCTCTATGACTTGGTGTGCACCAAAGTGCCCTTTGTCCACAAGCTTCCCATAGCACCTGCACAGTTGGGCCATGAGACATTCATTAAACGGAAAAGGCCAATGTATGAGGTAGGATGACCAGCAAACATCATACCTCCATGGTGAAGATACACTGCTCTCTGGGTCTGATGTAGCTACAGGACAGGGAGGGAGGAACACGGTTAGCACAAGTGCTGCTAATGGGAAAATGCACAAAAAATTGCCATAATCAAAACCCCCAAAAGTACTACAGCAGCTGGTGGGGAAGATTTAATCACTGAAAGGAACATAGAGCTGTGCTAAAAACAGCACACATTGACCTCATGTCTTCGTTAAGTGTAGGTTCTGTATAATGTGTGTGCAGGCAGTTAATTAGCCAGTTAATTCAGTTAATGCATGTAGCAAGTATAGGTAAAATCCAAGCCCCAGAATCTTTTTCTAACAATTACCTCTGCTGAAATTATTTAGACATTATGTGCCTATCCTTCAGATATAATTTCTGTCAGCTAGCAAGGAAAATTATAAGAATGATCATCTTTTGCTTATGGAAATGAGCAATGCTCACTTATAGTAATGGCTTGCTTCCTCTTCAGATAACTTCTTTTTTGTTTCTTAATATATATTTTATGGATTTCAGAGAGGAAGGGAAAGGGAGAGAGAGATAGAAACATCAATGATGAAAGAGAATCACCGATCAGCTGCCTCCTGCACGCTCCATACTGGGTATCGAGCTTGCAACCCGGGCATATGCCCTGACCAGGAATCAAACCAGCGAAGTCTTGTTTTCTGGGTCGACACTCAACCGCTGAACCACGCTGGCTGGGCTCAGATGACTGTTTTTTATGTACCAGGATACTGAGCAAGTTTGAATCTACTGGCTCATATCGTACACCGTACTTACTTCTATTATAGCTCTAAGTATCCAGTGTTATCATACAAAAAACAGTAATCACGGGACAAGGCAGCCCAAGGAATGAGCCATATATGAGTTGTTACAAAACATCAGGGGCACTAGAGATTTAGTAGAGTAAACATGGTGTGTGGGAATGGTCACAGAGGAGCCAGTTAAATTAAGTGCAGGTGTTCCCTTCTTCCCCCATTTTCAACAGTTTGCATCCAGCAACTTTATAAAAGGCCTACATTAGTACCTGCTTCAGCTAGCTGAAATACATTTTTTATTTTATTTAAAAAGATAAAAAAGTAAAATTAGCATTCAGTGCTTGTTTTGCTGTGAGCATCATAGAGACAGCACTCAATGGCGTAGCCAGTGTTGACACCAAGCTCCCTGCGGGGGACCATACGTAGCATCTCAGCATCAAGCCCAGAGCTTTGAACTCTGTCTGTGAGCATCTGCGCTTTAAGTCAATTTACCCTGTGCATCTGTTAGCAAGATGTGTCCTCATGTACCAGAAAAGCGGTAAACAGCACAACACTGGACATAATTACGTGTATTTGGTATGTTTTCATAGGTTATTTTGGGGGTTTGGTAAAGCTCGATTTTTTCCCCATACAAATTAATGGTAAATACTTCTTCATTTTATACCATTCTGGCTTGCAAAGGGTTTCATAGGAACATCCCACTTACATATAGTGGGGGTCACCTGTATTGGAGAATGTATAGGGAAAGAAGCAAGACACACGCATCGCACTGCATGACAACTCTCCTAAATGCACGTTGTTGGGGATAAAAATGTGTCAAAACTTCTTCTTTCCTAGGTGGTGTATTTTTTTATGCATATTCCCAAAGTATTTTTTAAAGTCTCTCTCCTTTCTTCAGCCTCACATATTAGAGAGCTGATCAAAACAGAGGAAAAGACAAAACAATATGCATGATGAGTCATATGGGTACCTGTGTTGCTAAGGCAACTGTTTCTTACTCAGAAGGAGGAAAGGGAATGTTACTTGCCAGCAAATGATTGAATCCCATCTACCTCTCATAAAAATGTGTTAGCTTGAGCTGTTCTAGCCAATATGTGCTTACAGTCCTGTGAATTTCTTCACAATTGTTTTTGTGGATTTAACTTTCTCTAACAATGAAAAATTGATTTTATGCTTGCAACCAACAATTTGGTTTCCTTAATATACTCATATCAGTAAGGAATTATTACAGAAACTCCTTTAATATATATTTCTCCAAGGCACCAATATTCTATACAAATCTATTTTTCTAACACCTGTTGAAACTGAAAGAAGGAATGTGCTTTCAAAAACAGTTATACCAGCTGGGACATTCACATATCTAACCATGGTGATCAAACCCACATTCAGTTCTTTCCCCAAAGGTCTGTAAATGCTGGTATAAGTTCCATTAAACTGAAATGCATTACTATTAGGTTAAGACAATATCATTGTTAATGATGCCCCTTAGTGCACTTATAATTTCATTCTAACAGTTATTGGCTGAGGGGCATTCCCAAGCCATATGGATATTTATTCTCTCACAATAATGTAAATTCCAATGTGAGCACTGGTATTCTCATCTTTTACTATGGGATACATGGGGTGCACAGGATGTCCTCAGTTTTCTTCTTTTTAAAAATCATCTCCAGAGAGGACCAATGTGCCATGGAAAATGAACTTCCTTCAAAGCCAACATTTCTTGGGAATGGTTCTGCACTACGTCTAGGTTTAGTTGCCATTTAGCCTGGATCATTAGGTCTTTTAAGTGCCATCATTCAAGACATTTTTACAACTTGGTGCCGAATGGCTGCTCCTAAAAAATTCTTAGTCCCACTTTACACCTTAACATGTGAATCTCTGTCATCAGGACCTCCAAGAAGTAAGGAGAATCAGCTAGTAAACCTGGAAAAGGAAAAGACTACTCCAGGGGCTTTTACCACAGATAGAGGCACTTGTATGCTAATGGAACAGGTTGGAGTATTGCACAAAACTGTTCTGATTCCTGTTCAAGAATCCCATCCAATAAATCTTATTATGCACCTCTGCTCAGGTCCCGCATGCTCCATGGTCTTGCCCATGGGAATACCCATCCCTCAGTACAATTATTCTTATATGAGCATTTCTTACATATTAACTCAGTACCATCCAATTAGGCTGTGTACCATAACTTTATCACCTATTTTTTGTTGGGGACAATTGACAGTTTCTTTAGAAAGTGAAATTGGTGTGTGTGTGTGTGTGTGTGTGTGTGTGTGTGTGTATGTGTGTGTGTACGTGTTTTGGGGAATACCCAACACTAAAATTTAGTTCTAAATAAAAGTAAGAATATAAGCATTCTGAAGCCTATCAACCAATAAATAAAAAATAGATTCAAATATGTATTTGGGTACCACACATAATAACCAGAAAAATTTGGTGAATTTTCAAGTCTATAGGACTAAAATGTGGCTAAGACAGAACTTGAAGCCAGGTAAATTATTTATAATTTTAGGAGACTCTCAATAGCTATATCGTGAACTTTCATAGAATCTTATATGACTCTAAAATACAATTTTTAAGATACTTTTCACATTTGTATGCTATTTACTTCCATCTGCAATCAGTTCCCAACTTCTGTTAATTTATAGCATAATGTCATCATTGACTTAAATACTGGGCATTCTAATATGGACTTTATATCTAGTACCATATTTAATAATTCAATATGGATAATATTGTCTCGTTTTATAGATGAGATCTGCAGCTTGAAAAGGTTGAGATATTTTTTGAGGCCATATTGTCAGTAAGCGGAGGCTCAAAATCGGTCATGGTCTGTCTGTCTCTAAAACCTGAGCTCATCCTATTTTGCCACACTGCCTTGAATTCTAATATTTTCACTATCCAACATTTTCCATCCTTCTCTCAAGCTATTGTTTCTTCTCATTTCTGTATAATCTTCATTGTCCTTTGCGAGAACTCTCTGTATCTAGTGATTCCTTATTGCAAAGCCTGTCTCTTCACCATTGTCTGTGCAAATCATCTGAAATGTAGCTTAACTCATTACTCATATTTCTGAGTAATAATGCCTTCCCTGCCCTTCCATGTCACTGCAGTTGGCAACTCTCTACTCTTTTTGAATTCCCATAATACTTAGTTATAAAATGCTCTGGTGTTTACTTTTTTTTTTTTAAACATATTTTATTGATTTTTTACAGAGAGGAAGGGAGAGGGATAGAAAGCTAGAAACATTGATGAGAGAGAAACATCGATCAGCTGCCTCCCGCACACTCCCTACTGGGTATGTGCCCGCAACCAAGGTACATGCCCTTGACCGGAATCGAACCTGGGACCCTTGAGTCCGCAGGCCGACGCTCTATCCACTGAGCCAAACCAGTCAGGGCTGGTGTTTACTTTGTAAAGCTCTGCACATGTTTATCTATTCAATTACCCAAATAGTTTTTATTAATGACTTAGACCTTTCACTCTCTTATCTACATTTCTACCTCTGAATCTGGCCCATCCCATGACCTAACTCATCAACTTTCTATCTTTAAGTCTAACATACTTAACTTTTCTTTGTCTCATCCAGTTCTACCAAATATGGGTATTGATTGCTAAGACTTTGGACTTCCAAACTACTCCAGAGTGACAAACCATCCTATCTTGCCTGGGACTATCCCAATATTCCTACAATTGTCCTACTTTTAACACTCCATTACTCACGTCTGGGGAAATTTTCTTAGTCCCAGATAAACCAAGATGGCTTGTCATCTATGTACCCTCTAATAATCATGCCCCTTCTCTCTATTGACTTTTAATCAGTGGAGAGGTTGCTAAGTTCTATCTGATTAATGGCATAGCTCTTACTTTTCTAGACTAATCAGAGTATTCTGTACTCTAAGCTCTACAAGTATGAGCTGTTGTCATTTCCCCAGAGCTTGCCAGTTTTTCTCTTCCACAAGAATAGCCTCTTTCCTTTATTATTTCTCTGTTCCCAAGGCTTACACTTATACTTTTTTTTGTGTGTTGTTGTTGTCTTGTTTACTTTTTTCAATATTACAATACTTTAATCAGAATGTTGTTTCTGGTACAATGCGTATCATAAAGATCTTTCAAATATAGACAGACTAGTCTCTAGTCTAACTTTTATTTCTAGAGTTTAGAGTTACAACTCTAGTTTGTTTAATCTCTTCAATTTTATTTTCCTTTTGAGGAAGGCACTTATGTTAGAGACTTTCTTAAAAAACAGGCTTTTGATGGGTTGGTAAATGTTTGGTCATTAGGATAAATCTCACCATGACCAGGAAATGTCAGTTGGAATATCAAGTGACCTCAACTAGCTGAAAGGATCTGCCCTTGGCCCTTTGCCACAATACAATGACAGCATAATCATTTTGCAAGAAGTGACTTACCTTGCGAAGTGAATAAAAAACTTTAGGATCCTAGGATGTCATTTTGCAAATTACATTCTATAATACTACAGCTATTCCCTATAAAGAGCTGAGAGGGTTGAGTTGTCTTTGGTGAATGACAGATTGTTGCCTTAGGACAAATTACTCAAGTATGATAACACTGAAAATGGAGCGGCTAGGCCAGCTGTAAAATAAATGATTATTGAGTAAATGGCCATGATGGGAACCTTGGCCTGTCTTTTGTAGGAGAGATTTAGTAAAACCATCTCAAAGGTCTTGAATATTACAGAAAAAAAAAGCACTGGACACCCTCCTACAAAAGGAAGTAACAAAGAACCATACACTTCTCATAGCTTTTCACATCTGTCTCCTACTTCATAAAAGCACTTACAAATTTTTAATGACAATTTCAAAGGGAGTTAATACATTTAATTTAAATCTATTTCTCCACAAATTGTAAAGTTTGTGTTGGTTTTGTGACATTCATTTTATGATGTTCTATTTGCCAATTGCATTTACATAACCACAAAACCCCAATATTCCACATGCACCTGCACACAAACTTAACATTTAACAGCCACTTAGAAAATGAACTATTATGAAATTAAAGTTGAGCAAGCAACTATTAGTAACTTCCATTCAGATATTTTACTTATAGCCTGGTTAACTTCCACTATAATAAGGAACCCAGGGCTATAATTTCTGTCCCTGATGGGATAATGATTTAATTGCCTCTGACACTCAAATTTTCCTCCATTAATTTCATGCAAAATTCTTCAAATTTTCCCAGCAGTTTCTCCCTATAGATTCTATGAAATAAAATTACTTAGTTAAATCAAAAGAAACACAGATTTATGTGTTTACCTACTTAGTCTTCAAATGGGATATTGATGATTTTGAAATCTGTAGATAGTCTGATGGAAGTTGTCTTTTCCACTCTGCTTTGGTCTGAGTTTTGTTAATAAGACCTGAGATCAGCTTTGAAAGTGAAATATGGACCAGGATAAAAAGCATATCCTTACTATCAGGTTGGAAGATAATCTGGAGATAAACTGTTCATGCTTTTGTAGATTAGTCTGATGGCAAAACTAAAAGGGCAAGTAGAAAATTGAAGACAAGGGGGTTGATTCTGCAGTTGCTACCTTGAATTGAGAGAGCAAAAAGTCATATTGAAGGGTCTAACTGTGAGTGTCAGGACTAAGCAAAGATAGGCAAGATGCAAAACTCTGATTTGGGAACAACATAGGAAACCAGAAGTCAGTTCCAGGGTATTGGAGAACTCCGAGTCTAATTGGCAGCAAAGGAAACTCAAATATAAAATGATGCTGGAAAAACAAACTCATATATCTGTCCATTTATTCTTTCAATAAACATTTATTGATGACTTATAATGCATCAGTATCTACTCTCATCTTGAGGAATAAGTTGTATAGGTAGCTGAGTTCCATGCAGTAAGAAAGAGGCTGTGATTCATATACTTATTGATTTCAGAGAGAGGAAGGGAGAGGGAGAGAGATAGAAACATCAATGATGAGAATCATTTATCAGCTGTCTCCTGCATGCACGCTACTAGGGATCAAGCCTGCAACCCAGGCATGTGCCCTGACCAGGAATCAAACCATGACCTCCTGGTTCATGGGTCAATACTCAACCACTGAGCCACACTGGCCAGCCACGTACTGTAATTCTTTGTCAAGATTGGTTTTTAGACAAGGCAGAGCCTAGGTAGAGGTCTTTAATGAACTTGGGGAATAAATGAAGAAGGCAGAGGTGAAAAAGTGAAAAAGGATAAGACAATGCAGGCTGGGCAAGGAATAGCCCTTTAGAAGTCTACCAATTATTGAGATAAAATTTCTTTAAAGATTACTATGCTCTCTGCTCATAATTCTCTAAAGAAGAACACATTGGGTAAAAATTTATTAATGCACTGCAGATGTTATTTCACTATTTTGGCTGTTTCTTAACCAAACATTGTGTAAGTATGTGTGTGTGCGTGTGTGTGTGTGTGTGTGTGTGTGTGTGTGTGTGTATGTGTTTATATAGCTTCACTTATCTCAAATACTTGTTTTTCTCTCTTTCTCAACAAGACTTAACAATTGATTTGTCTGGATTCTGTACATTAGATTGAATTTTAGTCTTCATCTCTGTCAATAATTTCTCATTTTATACATATTCTTTTTATACTTTTTAGGGCATTTATAGACTAATTTTATAATTATTTTATTTATTATCCATAGATATCTCCAATTATAAATGAAACATTTAATACTACTGAATATAGCAAATTGAACACCAACTTCTAAATTTTGTGATGTGGATTTGAGACAAATGAGATAAAAATTTGTGACATATAGTAGGATGAAAGATTTGCCTTTACAAATATACCTTTAATGATAATATCTTATTGGCCAGCAAACTTCATTCCTCCAATTAAGGGAGCTCTTAATGGATTTTGAATATGCAACTGGAAGGTGGAGCAGAGCAGTTACATGGCCAGATGTAGTTTACAAAAGTATAAGAGGTAAGTGAATGGCACAGGTAACCATGAATTAGACTTATTTAGTAGGTAATAAATGGGCTGCAATTTAAAGGTTTTTAAGCAGTCATACACTTAAATCTACACTTTAACTCTCAGCTTTCCAGGACAGACTTTTCAGAAAGAGAGTGTGAAGGCAAGAGAAAATTGCTGATGGAAATATGATACATATGTGTTAAAAGCTTTTTAAAAGGTTTCTATCGTCCCTGAAATGAGGTGCCTAACTTTTCAGCAGTTGTAAATAATTTTAGGCTCAGCAGTGCCCTCCAGGGTAAATATGCAGCATCCAGCAATGCAGCTGTGTGGGGACCAAAAGATGGCTATTTATCACTTACTGATCCAAGTAGTACATAGAGGTTATAATCAATCTGTACCTTTTAGCACACTCCGGGACATTAGAATTTATCCCCAAAGGAAACACGCTGCAGGATGACTGCTCTTTAAACAATTATGAGGTACAATTTTATCCAGAAATAAAAGAAAGTGTCAAAAGGATGGAGAGTGATTGTAAGGATAAATATAGTTTAACTAGAGGCCTGGCACACAAAATTCGTGCATGGGTATGGTCCCTAGGCCTGGCCTGCGATCAGGGCCATCTTCCCCAGCTGCCAGCAGCTGGCCCTGCCCCCCCGCCGCCACCCACCCCCAGTTCCCCATTCACCATCGGGCGATTGGAACTTTCCAGTCGGAGGGAGAAACCAAGAGGTTGGCTGTTCCTGCCCATGTGCCACCCCCGCTCCCCGCTGCAGGTCGCCCGCTCTGTGTGGGGAGACTGGCAGGGTGGGGGTCTTGGCCTGGTACCATCCACGTCTGCCGCCACCCACCCCCAGTTTCCCGTTCCCCATCAGGTGATCAGAGCCTGTTGGCCGGGGGAAGAAACCGAGAGGTTGGCCGGTGGGCCCCCATTCGGGTGATTGGGATCTGCAGGCTAGGGGCAGCTCCTACATTCAGCTTCTACCCCCTGGTGGACAGTGCATGTCATAGCAACCGGTCATTCTGCCCTTTAGTCAATTTGCATATTACCCTTTTATTATATAGGATTATTATAGCAAGAATGTATTTAGATGTGTACGTATATATGTATTGTAGGATAATACAAGATAACACAAAGAGAAATTGGTTTTATATGCCTGAAAAATAAGATAATTGTGTAATTAATGACTAAGTCTAATAAGAAGGGAAATTTTTATGACATTCACAAATGTTCTCAATTTTGGTATTCTCTTCCATTGTAGTTATACATATATAGATATACATCAAGAATATTAACAGAAAAAAAATCCATTCTAATACTTTTATAATTTTCTTAGTGTATACCATGAATTTTAAAATTTTTAAATCTTGTTTTAATGTTTCACTACTGAATAATTTCAGTTTAATGTTTCACACTGTTTAAATGATTATTGTTTATTTTAAGTAATCATTTTGGCTTTTTTTTTTTTTTGCTTTTATTTCTCTAATTTCTCCTCTTTAAAAAAATCATCTGAAATTTTACAAAAATAAAGAGGCCCGGGAATTATATGGAGGAGAAGGCTTAAAATGAATCAGGGAGCATGGTCAATGTGAAGAGGCAGAAGCAGGCAAAAGTGCCCGGGAGCAGCAAAGCCTCAGAAGGACTTAGCCAGTGTCCATGGGCACTGATATAGAGCCTTGAAAGTCAGGCAGAAGTACAAACAAATTGGGTCAGAAAATGTTGAACCCAGGAAAGCAATCATTCTTGGTAGTCATCATGAAAAAGTGTTATCAAATGAGATCAAATCAGAAAATACTGCAAAAAATGGCAGTAGAGGAAGGAAAATAGACTACTTTTCATAAATCTATATATATATAAAAGGTTAAGTGATTGTCCAACTGTCTGACCAGTAGCTATGATGCACAATGACCACCAGGGGGCAGATGCTCAACGCAGGAAATGCCAAGGTGCTATGACTTGGCAGCGGTGGTTCTCAGGTGACGCACCCAGAACCAGAGAGGAGGGAGCCCAATTCCAGGGTGCATCACCCAAGAACTGCCCTCTTGCAATCAGGGACCCCTCGGGGGATGTCAGAGAGCCAGTTTTGGCTCAATCCCCACAGGTCAGACAGAAGAACCCTACCAGCCAGAGGGACCCCGCTCACTCCACAGATGTCCTTTGAGCTGTGGTGCTGCCCCAGGTGCGGCCGGCTGGGGAGGGACTGGGGAGGTGGCTCCAGGCATGTCCTGCCCATCTCCCCCAGTCCCACCCCACTGGCCACCTTCTAATTGATATCCTTTCAATGTGCACAAATCTGTGCACTGGGGCACTAGTATAACTATAGATTTTTGGGGCAAAATATTAACTTTGAATGATATTATAGATAAACAGAATCTAGTCATACATCACATAACAACATTTCTAGCAACAATGAACCTCATATACACTGGTGGTTACATAGATTATAATGGACCTGAAAAATTCCTATACACTGTTATAATGTGTTTGTGTTTTAGGCTAAGTCTTATCATAAAGAAGTAAAAATGTTTTAAAAAATGTTAAAGTTTACAAAGTATAAAAGTTAAAAATGGCATAATAAGCATAGGTTAATTTATTATTGAAAAAAAACTATACTTTCAGAAATGTAATGTAGCCCAAGTGTACAATGTTTATAAAGTAGTGAACACTAATGCCCTATGCCAGTGGTTGGCAAACCGCGGCTCGCGAGCCACATGCAGCTCTTTGGCCCCTTGAGTGTGGCTCTTCCACAAAATATCACATGCGGGCGCACACGTACAGTGTGATTGAAACTTCGTGGCCCTTGCACAGAAGTCGGTTTTCGGCCTGGGCGAGTCTATTTTGAAGAAGTGGCATTAGAAGAAGTGGGGGTGTTGGTCGGTCGGGCAACGGGAAATGCGGCACAGGCGGGTCACGGGATACGCAGCGCGGGGGAGGAGTGCGCAATTCATGCACGAGCTGAGTGAGCCAGTCAGTCAGCAGTCTCATTGTGCAGTGGTTAGTGCTAGTCACGTCCGCAAATCTCACGTGGGTGACAAAAGTGCCTACTCGAAGCATAAAGTTACCTGTATTTTTCCAACCAGTTGCAAATCCTACAGGTATTTTTGTCATCAATTTAAGAATTGTAATTATTTTGTGTTGGTGGGTTTATTATTATAAAATGAAACTTTTTTTTAAGGTGCCCTGTTTGACATGGCTACAAAGAAGAAGCAAAGAAAAACGGAAGACGAAAACCATGAATTTAAAGTTGAATGGACGGAGACTTTCGCGTTTATTCAAAACTTAAATGGCCTTCCGATCTATCTTATTTGTCAGGAAAAATAGGCGCATAACAAGAAATCAAATTTGGAGAGACACTTTACAACTAAACACGTGTCATTTAGTACTAAATATCCTGTTGGTGATACAAGGAAGAAAGCAGTTGAGGAACTTCAGAAGAGTCAAGAAAAATCAAGTTCTGTATTTAATTACTGGATGCAATCTTCCAACAATGTTAATATTTCAAGTTTTGTGGTTAGTCAAGAGATTGCTAAGAGAGGAAAACCATATACAATCGCTGAATACATAAAAGGTTGTTTTATAAATGCATCCGAAGAGCTATTTCGGGATTTTAAGAACAAAGCAGATATTTAAAAAAAAAAATTAAAGAGTTACCATTGTCTGCTAAAACAGTGAAAGATAGAACAGTCAAAATGTCTTTGAATATAACCGACCAGCAAGTCGAAGATCTTAAATTGGTTTCAGCTTTATCAATAGCAGTTGATGAGTCTTGTGACATAAATGATACAGCGCAAGTTTCACTTTTTGTACGATTTATTTCATCTACAGGTCCTAAAGAAGAACTTTTAAGATTATTGCCACTCAAAGGTCAAACACGTGGAGAGGATATAGCAAATGCTGTAATTGAGTGCGTTGAAAAACATCATATTCCACTCGATAAAATTGTCTCAATTTCAACAGATGGGGCAAAAAGTATGACTGGCGTAAGAAACGGGTTTGTTGCTATTTTGAAAGAAAAAATTAATCACGAGATATTTACTTACCATTGCATCACTCATCAAGAAGCGCTTTGTGCGCAGACATTTCCAGAAGTTTGCAAAGTTATGGAATTGGTGATTACCATTATCAACTCCATTATAGCTAAAGCTCTTAATCATCGCCAATTTAAATAATTTTTAGTTGAAATGGAGAGTGAGTAAGCAGATCTTCTGCTGCATAACAAGGTACGTTGGTTATCAAGAGGAAACATTTTGAAACGTTTCGCTTCCTTATTAACAGAAATTAAAGCATTTCTCCTTCAGAAGGGTGTTCACTATCTAGAACTAATGAATGATCAGTGGATCCAAAAATTTTATTTCATGGTAGACGTTATGTCTCATCTAAATCAGCTTAATCATAAACTACAGGGGAAAGGAAACACAATTTTTTTGATGTTAGAAGTTATTTCATTCGAAAACAAATTACCTCTTTGCTCAAGATTTTGAAAGAGAAACTTTGATTCACTTTCCAAGCCTGTTGAAACATCACCAAGAAAATAATTCTGATATTGACATTTGCTATTTCAAAACAACACTTTTAAATATGAGGGAAGCTTTTCTCAACAGGTTTCAGGAATTCAGAAACAGCAAAGCGACCTTAGCCTTTGTTAAAAAACCTCTTAATGTTACTGTAACAGAATTAAATTTTTCTCCCTTTAATATTGACATTGGCAACTTTGAAATACAATTGCTGGATTTAAAAAACAAAAAATTGTGGAGCTCGAAATTTGAATGTCTTTGTGCTGATATAGAAATATTGGAGAAAAACAAATGTGAACTTAGTTCACAGCACAAGTGGTCTGTTTTGAAAGACTTAAAGAAGGAAGACATGTTGATTTTTAACACCTGGAATAGTAGTCCTGACTCATATAATGAAATGAAAAAACTAGCGTTTGCTGTTCTTTTCTTATTCGGGTCTACATATTTATGCAAACAATCATTTTTAAGCATGAACCTTACCAAGAGTAAATTGAGAAGTCATCTTATTGATGAGAACCTGGAATCGTGCCTAAAATTAAAAACAACAACATACAAACCTGACTTACCACAACTTTCCAAGGAGATGCAAGGCCATTGTTCACATTAGTGTTTGTCAGTCATTGCCATGATTTAATTTTATGGATATTGTAAGGTAAATTGTAAGGAATTTAATTTTATCAATAAATAATATCATTATTAAGTATGATATCAAGTTTTATTCAATGTACCTATAGTTTAACTAAGACTTAAAACCTTAAGTAAAGTTTATTAAGTTAATTTTAGGGAACGTTGTGGAGTGAAAGAAGATGTAGTGTCGAGGATTGAGAAAGGTATGTTAAGATGGTTTGGACATATAGAGAGGATGAACGAAAGGAGATAGATGAAACAAGTATACAAGACAAGTGTGGATGGGAGAGTTGGAAGGGGTCAACCTCTGCGAACGTACCTCAATCAGATTGAGAACATTTTTAGCAAAGGCCCACTTAGGAGTACCCTAATTAAGTTAATAACAATGTACCTACCTATACAGTTTAAGTTTAAAAAATTTGGCTCTCAAAAGAAATTTCAATCGTTGTACTGTTGGTATTTGGCTCTGTTGACTAATGAGTTTGCTGACCACTGCCCTAGGCTTCACATTCACCCATCACTCACTCACTGACTCACCCAAAGAAGTTTCCGGTTCTGAAAGCACCACTCCTGGTAAGTATCCTACACAGGTATACCATTTTTAATCTTTTGCACTAACATTATTACTGTGCCTTTTCTATATTTACATATGTTTAGATACACTAATATTTACCATTGTGTTACAATTACCTATGATATTCAGTTTAGTAACATGATGCCCAGGTTTGTTGTGTAGAAGCAATATACTTTTATTTCTCTCATTTCTCCTCCCCTTTAAAAAAATCATCTGAAATTTTACAAAAAATAAAGAGGCCCAGGGATTATAAGAAGGAGAAGGCTTAAAATGAATCAGGGAGAATGGTCAATATGGAGAGGCAGTGGCCAAGGCGTGAAGTAAGCTATACAACCTAGGTTTATGTAAGTATATTCTATGATGTTCAAACAATGACAAAATTATGTAACACATTTCTCAGAACATATCCCTGTCATTAAGTGATGCATGATTGTAATACACTATTTAAGTATGGGTCATTGTATGCTTGGATTCATTACTGGAAAATCAGTCAATGTAATGAAAATGAAAGAGAATGTGTTACACAGAATACCACAGGTGTGAAGTAAGCTATACGACCTAGGTTTGTGTGAAGGTGTGAAAAAAGCTATATGACCAAGGTTTGTGTAATTATATTCTATGAAGTTCAAACAATGATAAAATTATGTAACACATTTCTCAGGACATATTCCTGTCATTATGTGATTCATGATTGTAATACACTATGTAAGTGTGGGTTATTGTATGCTTGGATTCATTACTGGAAAATCAGTTAATGTAATGAAAATGAAAGAGAATGTGTTACACAGAATACCACAGGTCCAAATGGTGTCACTTATGCTAAAGCCAAATCTACATTTAAGACCTGATCTAACTGCTCTTTCAGCTTTTCCCAAAAATATAATCTTAATCAACCAGTCTGGGATTTTCTGGTCAACACCAATGAGGTAATTTGTCACTTGGGCTCTCTCCACTTACCCCCTCCCCATTAGAAAGAAGAGGCTATTGACATCATTTATAAAGGTGTATCTTTAGTATTTCCTTTCCCCCAAAAATGTCCTGGCCTAAAAATGTCTAAAAATAACCCTTTCTTTTCTTTTGATAATAGCTCCCTTACCTCAGGCTCATGATAGAAAGAACAGACTGATGGGAGGAGGGATTTCGGGACTAGATGAGAAGGTGAAGTGATTAAGCAACAAACAAACAAAAAACCCTCATACCTTATAGACACGGACAGCAGTATGGTGATTACCAGAGGGGGAGAGGAGTGGGTGAAGGTAGAATAGGGGAAGCGGGGGATAAATAGTGATAGGAGACTTGACTTTGAGAGGTGAACACACAGTACAATATACAGATGATGTATTATAAAATTATATGTCTGAAATCTAGGTTGTGGGCTACAATTCCAGGGTCAGGGAACCAGTAGATAATATGATATGAGTGAATCCAGACCAAGAGAGTCAGTTAAAGACAACAAGAGAGCTGCTAAAAGCTTGTAGTGTGGTACATTAGCAATTATTAGCTAGAATATGGTTCAATAAATGATATACTCAAGTCAGACTCTAAACGTGGGGAAATGCATTTGACTAAATCAGGATTCCAGCATTGCCATTTAAATCTCGGAAGTCACTTGGCATTTGTAAAATAGATCCCTGATTGAGCAGATTTGACAAGGTCACCTGGTATAGGAAAGGCAGCTTAGGAATTAGTTAAAAGAAGTGGTTCTCAAATTTTATATGCATAAAAACCACCTGGGGAGCTATTTTTGCAAAAGGAGTTCTTAACCTTAACTGTACATTAATATCATCTGTGGAGTGTTTAAAAAGAACCCATGCCCAGGTCACACTCCAGACCAATTAAAACAGACTCTCTTGGGTTGGGACCCAGACATCACTATTTTTAAATCTCTATAGACCAATGTTCAGCCTTGGATGACATCCAGTGTTTTAAAAGAGAAAGATCCCTGGAGAGTATGATTCAGAAAAACTGTAGGAAGGCCAAGTCCCTTGTCTTTTTACAAGTGTAACAGGTACGTATTTCTCATACAGATGCATGGAGGGATCCATTTTTAAAAATCTGGTTTTAAAACATGGTATAATTTCAGGGAAGATTCTTAGAAACAAATAATCCTACACGGACTGTTTGAACCTATACTTTCCAACAATCCCAATGCAAGTCTTCAACAACTAAAACATCCCATTTTGGGAAAGGAGGTATCTTATATCATTAGGAACAAGTTTATAAGGCAACTTCTCAAAGAGCAATGATCTCTGTCTACTGTGATTTCTTCGATTTATACAATTGTATACTGGGTGAGGTTATGCTTTTTAAAAAAATATATTTTCATTGATTTCAGAGAGGAAGGGAAAGGGAGATAGAGATAGAAGCATTAATGATGAGAGAGAATCATTGATCGGCTGCCTTGCAAGCCCACTCATGGGGATGGAGCCGGCAACCCGGGAATGTGCCCTGACCAGGAATTGAACCGTGACCTCCTGGTTTGTAGGTCGGGCAGCTTATGCTTTGTCTAGTGTAGTTCACAAATACTTCACACTCAGTTTCCTCCTTCTGTAGAAACATGTTAAATTAGTATAATACATTTCTTACAATTGTTGTGACAATTAATGAACCAATGTGTCTCTAGTTTTTACCTACTGCCCTTTGTTGCTTGTGTCAGGACCCCATTCACGATACATTACATTTAGTTGAATCATGTCCTCTGGCTCCTGACTGACACAGTTTCTCAGATTTTGTTCTTGAGAGTTTTTAGGGGTACTGATCAGGTCTTTTGTAGGATGTTTCACTGTCCAGTTTAATTTTTTTTTTAATTAGACTATGGAATATAGATTTAGGGGAAGAAGACCTCAGAAGTAGAGGGCCATTTCTGTCATCATATCAAGAGTATATAGAGTCATTGTAATAAATCTTGATCACCTGGCTGAAGTAGGTTGTCAGGTTCCTCCACTGCAAAACTGCTCTTTTTTCCTCCCTTTCCATAGAGTGTTTCTATAATGTGCTCATTGGGAGAAGTCACTATGAATGCCTATACCAAGGGGTGGGGAATTATGTTCCCTTTCCTTGAGAGTAGAGTATTTCCATATATTATTTATAATTCTTCTGAGATTCGTCTCTTCTTCCTTATTTATTTCTGTATCTGATCACTTACTTATATCAATATAAGGAGTCATGTATATTTATTTTGTACTTTGAGGTATAATCCAATACTATTTTATTTGTTTTGTTTCTCGACTTTTTCTAACTTTGGGCATTGGGAGCACTTTCGGTTGGCTTTATATACTTGTGACATACCCCTATCAATGTACAGTTGGGATTTTTTGCTTTTGAGCACTCCACCAACTTTCTGGCATTACAAAATGCTTCCAATTTATCTTGTATTTTTCTTCTTTAACCCTAGAAACAGCCAGAATCAGCCATTTTCCAAGGATACTTTACTTTCATTAGAGGATGTATTAGAAACCAACATCTAGATGCTAGGTGTGCTCATTATTAGAGTGTTGCTGTTTGTAGACTTTGTCAGCTGATACATCAAGAAAATAGATGAGGTGTTGGTATTAATCCATGTAAATACAAATATCTATAAAAATTTCTATATGTAACCACATGTATCTATATAAAGCTAGTCATGAGTTTATACTAATACTAGAGGCCTGTTGCACGAATTTGTGCACAAGTGGGGTCCCTCGGCCTGATCTGCAGGGTCAGGCCAAAACTAGCTCTCCGACATCCCCCAAGGGGTCCCAGATTGCGAGAGGGCACAAGCCAGGCCAAGGGACCCCACCAGTGCATGATTGGGTCTGGGGAGGGATGTGGGAGGCCTCCAGGGTGTCTCTGGACCATTTCACTCAGTCCCTATAGACCAGACCTCAGCAGCAAGCTCACCTACCGGTCTGAGCGTCTGCCCCCTGGTGGTCAGTGCAGATCATAGTGACTGGTCGACTGGTTGACTATTTGCCTTCTGGTGGTCAATGCATGTCATAGTGAGCGGTTGTGCGGCCTTAGCATATCATTAGCATATTACGCTTTGATTGGTTGAATGGACGACCAGACAACCGGACTCTTAGCATATCAGGCTTTTATTATATAGGATCTCCAACTTGAATTTATCAGCACACAGGTCATTCTAGCCTCTCCCCCTACCTATACATTCCCACTTCAACAGGGAGAAACCTGATTCCCACCATCCGGCATTCATGTACTTAAGTTCCAATTCCACTCTGCATGTATAATAGTTTCAGAATTGTTAGTTCATTGTAGAAAAATAATTTTGTCAACTGGAGTACATTGCTTATGTGTATTTCCATTTGCTTTCAGTCTTAGATGCCATTTATTTCCAAAGTTAATTAGGTCAGTACCTTATTCCTATCACCTTTAATGATATTTTATACATTTATAATTTTTTTTTTACTTTTTATTGATTGATTGATTTTTGAGAGAGAGGAAAGGAACAGGAGAGAGACATAGACATTGATTTGTTGTTCCACTTATTTATGCATTCATTGGTTGATTCTTGTATGTGCCCTGACCAGGTATCTAACATACAACCTTGGCTTATCTGGCTGACACTCTAATCAACTGAGCTACCTGCCCAGGGCCCTTTATAACATATTTAGAATCAACTTCCATATTCTGCATTATATTGTAGGATCTTCAGACCTTTTAATTTTTTAATGTATATGCATTTGAAAGTTTACTGTTTGTGCTGCATGGTTCTGTAGGTTTTCACAAATGTTTAATGTTTTATATTTATCGTTATGATATCATACAGTAAAATTTCATCACCATGAAAAGTTCTCTGTGTTTTCAGCATTTTACCTGCCAACTCTCACCTCTGCTGAATCTCTGAAACATTGACCTGTGGACACTTACTCAGGGCTTTGTAATCAGAATCCCAGGCATTGCATGTACTTCCTCTTGATCTTGCCAGGCAACTAGTAGCTTCCTAGCTCTCATCTTCATCTCTTCACTCTCACACTCAACCTGTCTAATTTATAATTTCTGAGTGTTTTATTTCCAATTAGGGAGCCCAAACTTTCCATTGTTCACCCAATTTGTTTGCAATACTTCTATTTGTTCCCCTGCTGCAGGTTTGTCTCCCAGAACATCAGGGTTTTGTTTCCCTTCAATAAAGCATCATCATCTTCACTCTCATCTGCTTTTATTTCTTCAGAAGGAGGTGGTAATTCCTTGGCTAACTTTATTACCACATTTTCAAGATATTCTGGCAAAGTTTAAAACTGTTGGTTGCTTGGCTAAAAGAAATGAGGGCTCTCCATACTGATAGTCTCAAGACTCTCCAACCATAATTTGAATTATTCATAGTCTCATTTTCAGGCTTTGCCTGTTCAAAGGCTTCTTCAAAGTATACCTTCAAAATTGGCATATATCCCCTTGTCTCTGATGTACCTGCTTTCATATTACCAGGGCAGAGATCCCAAAGCCTTGCTAACCAATTTCCCATCAGACCCTTTGTGCTGGGTTCTTTCCCTGTGAAAACTTCTGCTACTGTTCTCTTCCATATTGCTCTCATCAGCTTGGTATCTGAGGTTTATTTTCCTTTGCAAAACTTGGGCAGACTTTACTTTTCCATGAGTTCCAGTTTTCTTCAGTGTTTAATGCTCTGCCCTCTTTGAAAATATTTCTCCAACAGGTGGGTTTTTAGATAGTACTAAATAAACTGATTTTGTAGTATCTTCAATCCAGAGTGATTGCTCATTAGTTAAAATATAGTTTGAATTTGACCTGTCCCTTGAGAACATTGAAATAAGATGAGATCCTGATATAGGATGTGTCATTGAAAGTTACTATTGCACAATTGTAAACCCATCAATTTTCATTTGTTAAACATTTTGCAAAATATACATGTTCTCCTGTTTTTAATTCTACCACCTTTTATCTTGAGGACTGAGTATCATCCAATTCATAACTCTTGAAAACAGCTAGAACTTCTGAATACTAGAAAAAAAATTTCCATGAAATCTCATAGCATTGCACAGAGTTGCGAAGTAATCCTGAAGTGACCAGGATTTTCAATACAGATTGCAATCAATTGGAATGGAGCAAGTTGCTGGGGCTTCATCACCTGCCATTTCACTTTCTTCTACATCCATCCCTTCTTCCCTATCTTCAGTGTGCCTCTGACTCAAGGTGCTCTCCTGCTGATTGGTACTGAAAACAGTGACATTTTCCAGATTAAACTGACTCTACAAGTTAGGAAGTGATTCTTCAGGTAAAGGGAAAAGCCTGGCCAAACACATTTGATTTCATTTACAGAATAGTGTATTTTAGATTTTGATAATATTATTAAGAAATCAATGCACATGAATAGTAAATAATTTTCCCAGCAGAATAGAATGTATTTGAGCTCCAATAGCAATATTTTTCCCACAAAAGTAAATACTGTGTCATACTGATCCAAAGGAAGACAATCATAACAATACAAAAGGTGTAGATGTGGTGCAAATACCTTTACTTACTCCCCCAATAGCAAAAGAAACAATAGCTAAAATTGTGGAAAGTGACTGACTACCTCTAAGCAATCAGGTAATTATATGACTTGGTGTCACGGACAATGACAATACACACTAACACTGAGTAAGAATAAATTGAAATGAAAAAGCCCTACAATGTACAATCTTTGCATAACTATATTGTTACAGAATTTACCAAGTGCCCGAAAAATACACAGGAGTACCAAGAGATACAGGAAAAGCCCATTTATTTCCAGATGTACTAGTACTGTGACTCAGGGGAGCCTGTTTCCAAATCCTGAGCAAACCAATGTGGAGGAAGCTTTCTTTTTATACCCTCTGGTTTCTTTGTCCCCAAATAACGATCAGACTTCCGGACCTTTTGCAGGCTTTGCAAAAAGCCCTGTGTTTTGGGATGGGGGCCATGAGACCACACCTAAAGTCCAGGCCTGGCACCAGTGCAGATAACTCCCTCTTGGGGTTGTGTATTGTTCATGGTTTATGGCCTCTGTAAAATGTGAGTATTTAGGTAAATAAGTCTTGCAAGACCAAATAATAAGGAAGGGGCAGTGACTACTATAAGCTATCAGGAATGTGCATTAGGGATACTAGTTAACTAGGTACAGAGTCAAGCTGCTGGTCTCCCCCCCAAAAAATGTCTTATTTTCCTCATCAATATGACAATGTTATAGTATAGAGAAAATTGAAAATAAATTACTATTCCAGCCACAAATATCTTTAAAAAGCTTCTACACTCTGCAATGGTGTATTGCTTTATATTTTATCAAGAATATTGAATTCTCAGAAAACCTTGTTTGAAAAGATAGGTTAGCTTATTGTCACCGTATTAGGAATGGGGAAATCAAGCTCATAGAAACAAATTTGGTGCCTAAGCCACAGAATTGGTATATAATTGATCTGGAAACTGGCCTTTGAGCTTAAATTTCAAGGCTATTTTTCAGAATTTTCTGAGTCTAGAAAAAAATAAAAGGTAGGATATAAGGAGAAGCAGCAGAAAAGTCTTGATGTGAGTTAGTCCCGTTCTAAGTATTGGACTTTAAAAAACTATACTGAGCTATTCCTATCGCCATCTAATTCCTGTATATAGTTTCCCAATCTGTAAAATGGGTAAAAGTTTTTGTTTGACATGTGACTGGAGGATGACATTGACATTTATTTTTCAGAGGCCAGGGAAATTCTAGCACAGTCAATTGCTGAGTCCCATCGTGGGTCTAGCTACCTATGACTGAATTGGTTTTTAATGTAATATCTGAAAACAGTAGGTATTCAGAAAGCATTTACAAAATGAAAGCTGTGAAGTCCAATGAGATCTATTGATTTGTTAAGCAAAAGAATTTGCAGCCATATTTGACAAACGTTTTTAGGTTTCAGTTTTTAAGAGATTATTAGCACATTTCTGATTAATTTGTACTTGTTATTCTCTACTACCAACACATTAGAGCGGCTTCTTGCCTCACCACATGTTACTATACTACTATTTCAAAAGCTAGTCACATTTCTTACTCTCTTTTTTTTTTTTGTCTCTCTCTTTGTTTTTCTTTTTAAATAGTGAGTCATGTGTGAAAAGGTGCTGGTAAATTCAGAGATTTACAAGTGCCTTCAGACCTTCTAGAAGTTGACATGAGGTTTATAAATGACCTTTAGCTGCCTTCAACCAGGACAGACAGAGAACATGGCAGCTGAAGTCTCCCACTCTGGTCAGCTCTCTGTGCAATCTGTGTCCCTACTAACGTCTAATGGAATAATTGTCATCTTCTGTTTGAAAGGGTCAACAAAGTCTGAGAAATCCTCCTCACAGAGAACTTTAGGCAGTCCTTGTCTTTTTAACTTCTTTAATCAACAGGTACTGAGTGAGCATCATAAGGGTTTTCCCAAATGCCATTGAACTGATTCCCTAGGAGTTTCCTCCTCTTTTACAGGTAACCGGATGATGCATTATATATCTAGTAAACCCGTTTCCGCACTACATTATGAATGTATCAAAACAAACCAAACAGCTTCTCAACCAAAATGAAGGAATCCAGGGGAGATTTCATGGCTGTTCCTTGCTTTCTGTTTCACATAATGATTTATAATAATGTGCCGTTTTCTCCTTGAGCTCATATTATAGTTATGCTATATATTATTTTGCTCATTTTCTACCCCAGAAAACAATAACAAAATGTTTTCATTTCTGTGAAGCAATAACCACTGCCTCGCTGGTTCTAGCACTGAATCAAATTGTATCACTCCATTTTGGGGGGTCTTAATTTTGGGACCTTATTCTGGAGAAAAATATTGAAAATGCTGGAGTGCCACAGATTTAAATGCAGTATTACTTAGAGCAATGCATTTCTGCTGAAGAAATCATCTTTATTTCAGCAAAACAATCACACAATCTCAGATATTGGTAAAATCTACTGCAAAGTTTGTCATTTACTTATGTTAATGTTCTCACAAATGGCACCAATTTTACTTGGGGAAAGGGAGGGGACGGTAAGAAGGAATCTATGTGATTTGGCTGCGTTTTTGTATGAAAGGAGTACCTTTATATTTTCTCTTCTTCTCCCTTTTGGAAAATTCATTTTCCGTGATGGACTTTGGCATCAATTGATATTTTCTACAGATGCTAATGCAGAAAGATTACCAAAGAAGGTATTTTCCTCCAGGGGAATCATCAGAAGCACAGGCAGTGGTGGCTCAGATGTTCCCACTCCTCTCCCTCCTAAAACACAAGTTCCTCCTCCTGCCTCCCACCCAGACTCATTCCTGTTGGTTTATTTTGTCTTCAGACCATCATTCAGGGGAAAACATAGGTAATTACACATGTACAATTGTGACTGTTTTAAGGAAAGCATTGGCAAACAATAGCTCAAGTGTCAAATCTAGCCCATTTTTGTATGGCTCATGAATAATGAATTGATTTTAGAAATGAACATCTGTGATCAATTAGATATATGGAACACTCATTTTTAAGCCCAATTGAGTAAAATGTTATTTCCCAAAAAAGAATTTCATTCTCCTCATTTGTAAACTTACATCAAAAAATTTTTTTGACTCAATTGTTATTACACTTTTAATGAATTATTACCAACTTGACAGTTTAAATCCACCCACATTTAGTATCCTACCACTCCGTAGGCCAGAAGCCTGGGTGTGCTCAGCTAAGTTCTCTGCTCAGGGTCTCAGAAAGCTGTAATCAAGATGCCCACCAGGCTGGACTCTTATCTTGAAGCTCTGAAGAATAATCCTCTTCCAAGTGTTCTCAGGTTTTTTGCCAAATTCAATGGTTAATTCCATCATTTCTTCTTGATTTACTATTTAGCATTTTTCTAAAAGATAAAAGATAGATTTTCTTGTGGCATCTATTTAGCTATTTATCTATCTATCTATCTATCTATCTATCTATCTAATTAGCACTTCCATAATTGATAATTAGCTTGAAACCTTTTCATGGACATTGGTCATTTGAATTTTGCCTTTTTTAATTTCTTTATTGATTAAGGTATTACATATGTGTTAAATTTTGCCTTTTGGGTAGCATGTGTTATCTATCTTATCCATTGGTGGGTGTTGTAGTCCCATTCATGCTAATGTGTGGGAGTACTTTATATAATCTTAATATTAATAAGTTATATTTTGCACATATTTCTGCATTTCCTAACTTCATTTCCTTTACAATGTACATAGATGCTCAATTTTTCCATAACCATTTAATATATGACCTAGCCTTCCTCCAGAAGTCTACAGTGTGTAATGCCACCTGTCACATGTCAAATGTGTATAAAAGCCTGAGTTTCTGTCTGGGGTCTCCATTTTATTGTATTAGTCTATTAACTTATCATATTAATATCATATATGGTATTATTATATCATGGTGCAATAATTTCCACATTCTTCTGCTTAAGAGTGGCTATTCAAGGGATTTTGCACATGTGTATATATTTTAATGTCAGCTAGAATATTTAAATAAAATTTGTTTTAGAGTTACTATTGGGATTGTGTCAAATCTTTTAAAAATATTTTTATTGATTTCGGAGAGGAAGGGAGAGGGAGAGAGAGACAGAAACATCAATGATGAGAGAGAATCATTGATTGTCTGCCTCCTACACACCCCACACTGGAGACTGAGCCAGCAACCCAAGCATGTACCCTGACCAAGAATTGAACTGTGACCTCCTGGTTTATAGGTCAACACTCAATCACTGAGCCACATAGGTTGGGTTGGGATTGTGTTAAAGCTTAACATCAATTTGAATACTTAAATCTATGAACATCAAATACATTTCTTTTTTTTATGTGGCTCTTTTTAATTATTTTCAATGCATATTTTATTCATAAATATCTATACCTTGTGATGCTATTATATTTAAAATTTTAGTTTAATTTCTATCTTCCTATTGCTAGAATATTAAAATATATTTGAGTTTTACATATTAATTTTGCATTTAGTTACTTAACCTCTATTATTCATTTTGTATGTTTCTTCTATTTTCTACATGTGGAGTTATATCATTTCTTCATAACTTATTTATTATCTTTAAAGACCCTATTTGGAGGGTAGAACTTATTTATTTATTTAAAATTCTTATTTATTTTGCCTTATTTTATTGGTTACAACTATTAAAAAGTTATATAGAATTAATAATGTATGACATCTTTACCTTTTTACTAATCTATGTTTCAATATTAATTATGATGCTCTAAGTTTATTATGATAATTTTTATCAAATTAAGAATGATGCCTTCTAACTCAAAGTTTCAAAGAGATTTTTAAATTAAAACTTTATTTTTTAAGATTTAGGTTTATAATAAAACTGGGAGAAGGGACAGAGAATTCTCATATGCCCCCACATTTGTATAACACTCCCTATTATCAACATCTACCACCAGAGTGGTACATTTATTACAAGTTATGAAACTACATTGACCCGTCATAATCACTCACAGTTCATAGTGTATGTTTCACTCTTGATGTTGTACATTGTGTGAGTTTGAGTAAATACATAATGACATCTATCATTATAATATTATCAGAGTATTTTTCACAGCCCTAAAAATACTCTCTTTCTGCCTATTTATTCCTCCTCATCTGGGGCTACTTAGGGCCTATTGTATATTTAGTGGAAAAAAAATCTACTTATAAGTAAATGCCTGCAATTCAAACCCATGTTGTTCAAGGTCAACTGTAGTTGAAATCATACAGTATGTAGTCTTTTTAGATTAGCTTCTTTCACTTGGTAATATGTGTTTAAGGTTTATTCATGTCTTCTCGTGGCTTGATACCTCATTTATTTTTAGTGCTGAATATTATATTGTCCGGATTTACTACACTTATTTACCTACTGAAGGATATCTTGATTGCTTGAAAGTTTGGGCAATTATAAATAAAGTTGCTTAAACATACATGAACATAAACATATATGAATCTTCAACTCCTTTGTATAAAAGACAAGAGTTTCTCAGTTTTTCTTTTCTCCCCCTTCCATGGCACATGACCTCTAAAGTTGGCTGGAATTGGGTATTTTTCTTCCCCAGTTAGATATTATCAGTTCGGTTCTGATAATACATTGGCTGCTTAGGCTTTAGATAATCAGTTTTTCCTGATGATACAATGCTCTGGTATATTTCAAAATCGTTGCTTTTTCTCTTTCCCCTGCTGGAAGTATAAGGGATTTTTCTCTGATGTGAACTGTGGAAACCTAGTTGAACTCCTGATCGCAAATCTTACAATATTATTGAAGAACCCCTGTAACTGGATCCTATGGGGTTTTTAATTCTCAGACCCATCCACACTGAGCCTCAGGCAGCCATTCGTGAATTTCAGTTATGGCCATGGTTCTCCTGGCAGTGTCTGTGTGTGAGTCCATGTCCCAGGAAGGTGTGACTCCAATCTTGGGGGCAGTGTTTTGCCCTGCATCTTACCCTCTGTTATTGATCGAAGATGAATTACTGATTTTTTTAGTCTTCTTAGCTTTTTACTTGATTTTAAGGAGAGTAGCAACTTCCAAACTACTTATGTAAAGAAACCAAAACCTGTTTGGTTTGTTTTTTAGCCTCAAAGTATGTTACATTTTATCAAAAGCTATTCTTTCTACATAATTTGAGTTTATCATACACTATATGCATCTGCTAAGGAACAAAATCCAACTGAGTAAATTTAAAGTTCTAATAGGCTTTATCAAGGTGTGGATGAAAAAAGGGGGCACATACTAAACCTGACAAGCTCAAGGGAGGTCTGCATGGCAGGCCTTACAAACTCAGAGACCTAAAGTGACCACATAAGATAATCTGAAATGAAAACTTCTTAACTAAAAGTGAGCTATGGAGGTAGTCACTTCCTAGTCCGCTTTCTTCCTTGTCAAAGGTCAACTTTTACCTTAACTGAGCCTGTTATTGTATTTTTGCATCTATGATAATATACCTTAGAAATAATCCCCTATTTTTCAGACCCCTCAGGGCACTTGTTCCCCTCATGCCAGTGTACTTACAGAAAATGCAGTGTAGTTACAGAAAATGATGGTGCCAGAGGCAATACATAGTTGAAGAGGCAAAAGAAGGCAAAGCTGCATGGAAATATTTATCTCATCAGGGGGGTTGTGAAACATGACTAGATCATCATGCATGCTGTGGAAGGCAAAACATGATCAGAAAGTCAGAAATTAATGAGTACCTTAGATCACATATTATCAAAAAAAATAAGAATAAAAGGAAAGTGAGGTAGACGGTATGAAGAATATTACCTTAAAGAGGTGATTATAGGAGACCAGGAAAAGAGAAAATTGTTAACATCTAGAGGTTTTCACTAATCTCACATGCTATCTAGCCATTATTCATTCATAGATGCAAAAATCAGCATGAGAAGAGAGAGAAAGAGAAAAAAAAAGAAAAAAATAGCATGAATGCTTTTTATTTTACTACTTGGAACTATAGTATAGAATTCAAGAGCCCCATATGTGTTTTATGGAATTGCTTATTTTCTATCTTAGGAATTTTTATTGAAGCAAAAAGCTGGTATTGATTTACTCATTTCGGGAGATAGGCTCTGAGAGATTTGCGAGGGCTGTTTGGGGTAAAAATACAAGCTATAGTGGCCCTGGCCAGGTATCTGTTGGTTAGCACGTTGTCCTGATTTAACAAGGTTATGGGTTCAATCCCCATGCAGGGCACATACAAGAGCCAACCAATGAATGCATAAAATAAGTGGAACAACAAATCTCTCTCTCTCTCTCTCTCTCCCCCAGAAGTCAATAACTAAAAAAACAAAATAAAAATACATATTAACTCAACAGCCTAATTTTTATTTTTAAAGGTTGTAGCAGTCTTCAATCATAGCATGTAATATAAACATCTAAGGGTCCTAGGTAAAGTAATGGAAAATCCCTAATGATGAGCATATCATATATGAAAGGGGGCTAACAATACTGGAGGCAATGACAGGAAGATAGCTTGCTGCAACTTCTACTATTGGCTAACATGACACCAGCTATTGCCATATGGCCAGTGAGAGAATGAGGCATTTCAGAATTTAAAAGAACAGGTTTCAGAATCCAGAGAATAACCAGAAATCCTAGATCTCAAGATTTGGGATCTAGAATTCTGGCATAGATGACTTCATAACAGTATGATAAAATCACCAAGCTTAAGGGAAACACTGATGTCAGCATTAAGATAATGAACATGGACATATTTAATGTTAAGCCCCATCACAGTTGAACTAAATGGACTAAGAGTGGCTAAAATACTTTAAAGTTTTCTGCCACATTCAGAATTGGTATGGAAAGAATATTTGATAATGTGAGACATCCATAGATCCAACTGACAGTGGTAGAGGAAATATAAAGATGGCAAACTATAATCCAATAATTATAAAAGCCCAATAAATTTATATGACTTGTTTTTTTGCCAGTTCTGATCACTGTCTATTAGTACACACAAGCCTCACAGTCTAAATATTATACTCTCTTTAATAAAGTAATTAACATTTTGATTGATTAGTGTTATTATTTCTTAGCAAAAGTTGTTCTTCCTAATCCTTCCCTCCAAATTACTTTCCTATATAATTTGATATATCATCAATTACATCTGCTATAACAACTGATCCCAATGCTCTTCCCTTTTACTCTCTTACTAGGGAAGATTTTAGAGAGAGTAAGGGAGATTGGTAGAGAGATAGAAACATCAATGAGAGAGAAACATGGATTGCTGCCTCCTGCATGTCCCCTACCAGGGATTGAGTCAGGAACCCAGGCATGTGCCCAACCGGGAATCAAACTGGTGACCTCTTGATTCATGGGTCAGCACTCACCCACTGAGCCATACCAGTCAGGTTTAGCGGCTATATTATTAACATCATTTGCACGTTTAGTATCATAGGTTTGGGTCTTTCTTCATCATACCCTAGATTAGCAATTTTCATCCAGTGTGCTGCAAGAATTTTTAGAATATGCAATACGTATTTAATTAGGGGCACTGACGTCTTTTCCCTTAGATTGTCAGATTAAAATATGACAGTAGCCAACACAACAATAGTCATCCAGTGTGAATGTCCTGTCTTGAACCATAAATATATGTCATCTGATAGAGTTGCATATTATCTTACTGGTCACATCATGTAATAAGGTTGTGTCTGGTTGGCTAATTTTTGGTACCAGAAATCCCGATATACAAGTACAGGCACCTGATTGTTAAAAATTTACTTCAGAGCAAAAAGGGTAGACAATTATTTCTTTTTTGTAAACCAATCAAAATTATACCTTTTTTTCAGATCATAATATATATATATATATATATATATATATATATATATATATATATATATATATATATATTTGGGGTGCTGCAGAATTTTAGTAATTAGTTTATGTGTGCCATGAGATGAAAAAGGTTGAAAATTGCTGTCTTGGATGAATGGCTAGGGCAGAGATTAACTCTAGTTTGGACCATGAAAACAAGAACATCTGGCAAGGAATGTGTGAGGCCCAAGAGCAAAAAGTCAGTGCAATGCGATGGCTGAGTTCTTTAAAAAGGAGCCGACAAACATCAATAGAGAATCATACAAAAAAGATTCAGAAAATGAAAGTCAGGTATAAAAAAACAGCTCTCTCAAGACCACCCTGACTTCATTATCACATTACAGAAGGGTAGGAGGTGATTCTGTCAACAGCCATCATATCGTGCGTGCCCTGCGTGTTACACATCACCGTGCCTTCCTGGCAGTGGTCCTCAGATTACTCCTGATGTCCTTAGACCTGTATCTATTCAGAATACTGACGTTTGTATGTCAGTAGGTATATATTTCATTGTTTTAAGCTTTACTTCCCACCAAGTCTTGTCTTCTCTATTGTGCTTCCATTAAATTTTCTCACCTTAACACATCCCCAAAACCTTCCCAATTCAGTGTTGAGCACTCCCTGAAAGAGGCCAAGAAGCCTCTTGGTAAGAAGCCATGTCTATAATTTCCTCCATCCATAAATACTTAGCATAGATGGCTATGAGTAATTAAGCGCATGTGAGAAAATATTTCTATGAACTTGAGGATTCTCAGAGCTTTTTCACTATTCTGAGCCCTTTGGGGCTTCCCAATGACCTGTTAAATAGCATTTTCCAGAGAATGTGTAGAAGTCAAAGCTGTGAAGTGAGTTTTGTGTTCAAAGGAAATAGCTGGGGAAAGTCTGGATTGTTGTATGAATATCCAAATGTTCAGTAAAGCCTAAATCATGTGAACCAAAAGCTTCTATGTAGCAAAAGCATAAGGATCAGGGTTTTAAAGATCTTTTAAATTGTATATCCCGGTACTAAGCTATTTCCCCACCTACTGAGAATGTTATAAACAAATGTAATTAATCCTAGAGCTAAAAGGAAATTTAAGGTTCCGTTTTAGTTGGTCTGCATTATAACAAGCGCACATGGAATTTCTCAGTGTTAAATTGTGATAATCTGTAAGTATAATAGAACTTCAGCATCAGAAAGCTCATACATTTGGGCAATAGCAGGTGGTTTCATGGAATTGATGGAACTGCAGCTACTGTCTGAATGAGTAAATATTAGTTGTGTGAATGGAAGGGAAAAGGTAATACTAGGTTTGCAATCAGCATGAACACAGGCAGAATGTGGGAGAAAATGTATTGACTAAATGCTGTAAGACGGCTTTCCAGGAGAAAATGGGATTTAAGCGTGGGGCCCGATACACAGGGTAACTACAAGAATTATTACTTGATTTAAGAGGCAATCATTCTCTTTTCTTAACTACATAAAAAGAAAATGTGTTGTGCAAAGTAAGCAGGATGGATTAGAAAAGTATGTTTGAAGACTTAAAAACAAAGTAGCAAGCTGAAAAAAATCAACATGTAGATACCTAGCCTGGAGGCCAGGGCACCCTGGCCCAATAGTCTCATTTGCTGTGGAGTACAATATTTCTCCTGGGACCTTTGCTGAAAATAAAGTGGTATGAACTGGGACAGATATTTTGTTGTTCTTAGATTCTATGATCAATAATACCTTGAAAGTATTCATTTAATCTCTTCTAATTCCTCTTACTAAAGTAACCTCCTTAATAGTTTTTGCATTCTTGAGTATCTAAATTATCTTCTGAAAACCCAAATTAGGTGGTGCTACTTCCCAAAATATTTATTATTATTGGTATTATTTTTAATATGTTTTTATTGATTTTATGGAGAGAGGAAGGGAGAGAGATAGAGAGAAACACTGATGAGAGAGACACATTAATTGGCTGCTTCCTGCACAGCCACTCCTAATGAGGATCGAGCCTGCAACCCAGACATGTACCCTGACCAGGAATCGAACCAGTCAAGGCACATGTCTGACAATGCTCAACCACTGAGCCACACCAACAGGGCACGTTTTTTAAATTTTTTTTTTTTTTCCGAAGCTTTATGGTCTCTTGAATAAAGTTCATAACCCTTAATATGGTGAGACCTTCTTTTGAATCCATATCCAATCTCTTCTTAAGAATTCTATACTGAACATGCTAAACTAGTGTCTTACCTGATTATGCTTGCTTTACATGATTTCTGCCTTTCTAACTTTCGTTTCCTTCGTCTCTAATGCCTACCCTATTCCTCAACTATCTTTAAAGTTTCAGATCTAATGTTACTTTCTTTGTAAAATCTTGTCTTCCTTAAGTTGAACAAGCTTATATTTAGGGGAAGCAGACATTGTTAAAAAAATTATCTTATATTTGGACAGACTATATTGGAATATATTCCACTTAGCAATTCTGGGAGTTGGCCACATTAGTTTCCTGTTCTACACATTACAAGTATATTATTATCTGTAAAGCATAGAAGAAATCTACATATTATGTAGTTGTTTGTGAGAATTAAATGAGATACAGTATGAAATTCGGGGCAATAGGAAAATCTCATTAACTAAAAGTTATTATTACAAATTACACAAAGTAATCATTTCACTTTATTGTAATCAGTTCTTAACAACTACAGAAGAGAAAACTATTTTCTTTATTTTTCTAGATATGCTAATTCTATTGCAGTGCATGCAACATAATAGGCATCCAACAATTGTTTTATTTTCATCAGTAGGTAACATTTATAGTGGTACACTGAAGTTAGAATAAATAGTCTCATTCATAAAGGTAAAGAGGTAAATTTAAAACTGAAAAAAAAACTTTGAAAACCCAGTTTTCTATTATTTCTTCTTTATCAGAATCTTTGAACATGTAGTTTAAATAATCTGAGTCCTATGACTAAGAAATAGAGGTCTGTGTTAGACACAGCACACCATATCCTGTTTTTAATGAATTACAGTTTTATATTGAAGCTGCAGGAGGTCCTTTAGCAATTGTTTAACACATAATTCTCTAGTGCATCAGCAATGCTTAGTTCCATCCATAGAAATAGTTTTCAATGGCACATTCATTGGGAATTCTTCACAGTAATATTGATCCTTTTTCAAATCAAACCCTTTTACATCTAGATCTTATTAAAATTTCCTTCAGTAAAAAAAGCTCTTGGATATAGACATGTCAGCCTATTCCACTGGCATACCATGAGTTCTTGTCCCACGTATCATTTGAAACTATGTACTTGTCACAGTTTTTTTTTAAATTATTAATTCTGAGAAACCCTATGGTTTAAAATAAATTAGCAACTAAGTAAACAGAAGATTATATGAAAAGAGCTAATAATGTTTTATGGACCTTGGGCACAAAATCTAAAGACTGAGTGAAATATTGATTAATATTATTCCAGGAATCTGTACAGAAATTGTTTTTCTCTTAAAGGAAAAAAAGGAACAAAAATTAAAACAAAACAACCTTTCTCCTTACCTTTCATCTGTGATACTTGAACATCTGCCTTATAGGAGAGCTACATGTCAGAGAAAGCAATAGAGCAAAAATGACAAAGACCATGGAAGAAGCACTTTCAATTCTCAAGATGATTCTTTTTCCTTTGATATATTTTGAAGAAAGCAGAGAAACAAGACCCTATTTGTCCTGTGTACACAGACTATAAGAAGTTGTTCACTCTTCTAAAGTAGATTCAGGAATTGTCCTTCCAGATTCCCGATGATAACGAGCTAACTTTGTCAACTTCTTGTTTGTTTGCGCTATGAGTGACAAGATGAAAGGATAAATTTGGTCATTAAGGAAACAACTTCCATTTGGGAAAGTGAGGGGATCCAGACTGCCCAACATTAATAATCCACATAGTTGTTTTATAAATGCATTCCCTGCGATTGTGAACTAAAATTTATTTGTGCTGTTGGAATATGATACTCCCAGAAAGAAAAGTGAATTATGGCTGTGTGTATTCATTACTGTTTGTTAACCAGTCATTTTCATATTTGGTCACCTGTGACATTACATTGATGACCAACAAATGTTCACTAAAACATTAGATAGTGAAATATGCCATATATACATTTCTGATGTATATTGTTCCACAATTCACCAACATGTGACTTCTGTTATGCTAAATATCAAAACCAGAATTTCTGAGATATAGAATGAAACCAGCCAAGTGGCCTTCTTTTACCACTGATTGATTAACTATGTATCTTCAAGTAAGTACCTAAGCTAAATGAAGACTGGTTTTCTCAGGTAAGAAATAGTAAATTGCAGTTTGTATGGTGACCACACTCAACTAAATTTAATAAAATGTGTTGAAAGTAATGCTTTAAAAAAACTAAACTAGATCCAATAAATGGAAAAAAACTGTAATTATATAAAAGGCATACAATTCTCCATCATTAACCTAGTACACCTTCCTTACTTTTTTCTTCACAGTAATGTCATATATATTTTGACTTCAAATCCATAATTAATTTAGTGAATGCCATTATAGCAAATGATATAATTACTCATTACAGTTGTGGGTAATCATTTAAAAAGCCATTATAAGGTAGTCATTGTCTTTTATTTGAGTTGTTAACTAGAAACAGTATTAGGATTTTTTTCCCCCAGAGGCAAGATTAAGGGGAGAAAGTATATATTGTAGTATTTATTTTCAGTTCTTGAAAAAAAATAATTTTAAAACTGTGTCTTCAAAACAGAGAGATTTTACACCTGAAATGACTTAGCACTCACAAACCCCAAAAGTCTCAGACAAAACACTAAACCGATGACTACACCCATGTTATAATTCCCCCAGAACTGAGTCACAATGAGTAGACAACGAAATAGGTTGTATGTTTTAACTCTCTTGTTACACATTTGAAGAAACTGTGGACCAGTGAAGTAAACACCTTAGACAATTATTCATTTACCACGACAATCCAAGCCCCTCTCAACCCTAGAAGCAACTGTCTTTCTCCTGTCTTCTATTTGAATACTCCCTATAATTTCTATAAATAAACCAAGGTGGTCTCTATCTCTTCTTTCATACCGATGTCTGGCACTTCACATTGCATAGCAATACTTACAGACCTGCCCATTTATACTCCTAACCTATCTAAATTATAACCATCCTTTCAGGCCAGCATGTCCTACTTCTCCTAAAAGTTGTACTTGAACATCCCAGCCATTGGTGATCTCGCTCTTGTTTAACATTTGTAGTCTTATATCTCTTCATAATAGGAAATATTTATTGAGTGCTTGTTCTGTCTTCACAGATGTCTTTTTTTCATACTTTCCCACGTATTATTTCTGGCATTTTAAAAATATATATTTTTATTGGTTTCAGAGAGGAAGGGAGAGGGAGAGAGAGAGAATCATTAATCAGCTGCCTCCAGCATGCCTACCACTAAGGATTGAGCATGCAACTTGGGCATGTGCCCTAACCAGGAATTGAACTGTGACCTCCTGGTTCATAAGTTGACCTCAACCACTGAGCCAACTATTGTTTTTTCATAGTTATTTACATTTCTGTTTTACATCACTTGAAAGAGCTATGCCATCTGTAAATCTAGGTTATAAAGTCCTTGAAGGAAAAGGTTGGGGTCTGTGAAATACAGTGTGTTCTGGATAGAGCATGCTATTTTACACACATAGTAAATATTTAGTACAAAACTGTTCACCAACAGGTAAACTATGAAATAAATCAATATATACCCTTCTATTTCTTGTTTTTACCAAATGTCTGCCTAGTGTCATTTCAGTTTCTATTATGTAAGCATAGACTTAAACTGAATCTCTTCTTAATATCTTGATCAAATTACCTGATGGGAAACTACAGTAACCATAGGACTCACTTGGTCCTTCCCCAATCCTCTTGTTCAGCCTGCCATGGAGTCTATTTTTAACTTTTTTTTCCATTCTCATCTATACTTTTCACAGCATATGTTCTGGCATCAGTTAAGACAAAAACAGAGCAAATAAATAAACAGCCCTGTTTACTTCTTAGTGGTGTTATGTATGTTTATTGAATACTCCCTTTTGTGTCTTTATTGTTATATATTATTTTACTCTTATTTATTTTGAGTAGTACCTTTTATATGTACAGGAGAGCCTGAATAATATCATTTTCTTGCAATAAATCTAAAAGTTCATAATATATAGTATTTGCTCACATCAGGAAGAGTTTCACAAAATGCATATTACTAAGTGAGAAAAATTAGCAGATTTGGCTTTACCATATAAACAAAGAGAAAATAGAGAAAAATATATTTTAAATATCACATGTATGTATATGTACATTTACATATCAGATGAACCACTATTCAACTGTGTAGTATAAAAGCACATTCTATTATACTTTTCTCATTATATATATATATATATATATATATATATATATATATATATATAGTATTAGTGGACAAATTCTTTTTCAGTCAAATGAATAGATTGAAACCATGACATTGAAGGGTATTATGGGCAAAAGAGGGGTTGGTGTGAAGTAAAAAAAAAAAAAAAGATAGAAGCAGTCATATGTGATGGGAAGATAGCCAGTTTAGCTCATTAGAACATAGACTTCAAACTACGTGGTAGCTTGCATAAAGAGGACATCCTGGAGTGACAGTTTTGAGATGTACATCCAGCCACAAGTAACATATGTATCATACCAGACAGTGCTGAAATTTTATCCCAATTGTAAACCACAATATTAAAAAATTTCTCAAAGAAAGAGTTATGGGTTATTTTGTTTCAGGAAATCACCAAAAGTCCTATGTTATTTTATTATATACCCAGTTAATGAGGTAAACAAATGAACAAATTAAAAAAAAAACAACAACTGTAGATATCTTTGCATACATTCAATCATTGTAATATTATCAGTTCCCCTTTGATATGTTCACAGAGGAATTTTGTGAGGTTGGGGTTATAATAAACAGTGGGTAGAAGAGTTGGGTCCTGTGAAGGTTTGAACTGAAATCAGCTAGTCTATTTGATTTTCCCAATAACAGAGAAAAATATGTGTTACTAAATTTAAATTTTTTATCAATCTCCATTAGAACTTTAAGGAAATGTCTTAAATGGTATACCTCCTTTTCACCAAGTATTAGACCCAAAAAGCCTATTTTAGTGGCAAAAATGCTGTACCTAGAGTCCAGATATCCATCTTCTAGTTGTGGCTGTGTCCCTTACTTTTTCCTGTGATAATGGGCAAGTCATTTGTTTTCTGGGATTTAGTTTTCTCTAAGTTGAAGAGTTTGGGTTAGGTGTTCTCAATCAACCAAGACCCAACATTCTAATTTTGCTTCAAATAAATGGTAAAACTTACTTATAATCATAAAATAAAAATAACATAAGTGTAGTTTAGTTATGCATTTATCTTAAACAATAAAATAACAACAATAGTGTAAAAGAGAGATGAAAATAAATATTTATAATGAAAATAAGATGCAATTGCTAAACTTGTCCACATTATAAGATTACCCTTAGAGCAGTGGTTCTCAACCTTCCTAATGCCGCGACCCTTTAATACAGTTCCTCATGTTGTGGTGACCCCCAAGCATAAAATTATTTTCGTTGCTACTTCATAACTGTAATTTTGCTACTGTTATGAATCATAATGTAAATATCTGTGTTTTCCAATGGTCTTAGGTGACTCTGCTAGCGGTTGAGAACCACTGCTGTAGAGCCTAAGACCATCGGAAAACATAGATATTTACATTACAATTCATTAACAGTAGCAAAATTACAGTTATGAAGGAGCAACGAAAATAATTTTATGCTTGAGGGTCACCACAACATGAGGAACTGTATTAAAGGGTCGCGGCATTAGGAAGGTTGAGAACCACTGCCATAGAGGAAGCTACAGAATGGGTTTCCAGGATAATTTTAAGTCTAAAATTTTATAACAAATTTGCATTCAAAACCCATTTTACATTTGTTCCTTCCACAATTACATAATACTAGAGGCCCAGTGCACGGAATTCATGCACGAGTAGGGTCCCTAGGCCTGGCCAGCGATCAGGGCCATCTGGGCCTTCCTGCTGCCAGCCGGGACCTTCCTTCCCTGGCTTCTGGCTGCCACCCAGGGCTTTCATTCCGCACCATCCCCTAGTGGTCAGAGCACATAATAGTGAGTGATCAAACTCCCAGTCTCCTGGTCGAACTCCTGAGGGGATACTTTGCATATTAACCTTTTATATGTATAGATATGTGCATGTGTGTTTCTAGTTAATTTCACTAACAAAAAGTATTGGTAACGTATTTTTAAGGTTGAAGTGTAGTCGTTCTGTATTCTGATTAAAGTAATTACTTTTTTATTCTATGCATTTGTTGATGTGTACTTAAATAATCCAAAGCAAAAGAAAACATTTCTAAAACTATGAATTGCTGAAAATATCTTACTCCGTAGAATGAAAGCTTTGTAGAACTATAGAACCGCTTAAATGGCAAGGTTTTTTGAAGCATATCACTTGATAAAGAAAGCTATGCCAGCCGCACATACATTCATCTTTCTCTTGAGCACATCCAGGCTTAGTGATCTAATTCATGAGCTGTCAAGAGACAACAAACCAACCTGAATTTCAGGAATCTGGAAATTCTTTCAAGACTCGACATTTTCATGTGATTTTTAAAACCCTTTGGCAGGGAATGCTCGCTCAGTCCTTCTGGAAGTGTGGCCAGGTAGAATGCTAATCACACAGCTAAGCTGACTTGAGGAATTGAAAACGACAGGCTGTATCTGAGTGTGCCCTTCTCCACGTGAATACATTTTTTTCCTCTTCATACCCAGCAACAAAGACTTGTATAATAAATGACTCCATGATGCATAGTTCTTCTCAAGCATTAAATTATGCCTTTTACCTCAGGACTTATCATGCATAGAACATATAATGTACCTAGAAGGCCCTTCTAGTGAGCGATGCTGCTTGCTAGTGCTGAACCAAATTTAAATCTCTTTAGACTCACAATGAAATTACTTGCTCACTTGGTTGTTTTATTCGACTAATGATTTTGCAATATCACATTCGGTTGAATAATTATACCAGGAGAGATGCTGAATGCCCATCTTTTCTAGATTAGAATAATTTATAAGTGCAGTCTTTCTATTCCATTAAGCGGTACCACCTTCTAATGAGACAAGCACACAACAAGGTAGACGCAATGATATGTAACAAACAAGAGAAAGAAAATACAATTTGGGCAGGCAGAAATGTTAGTGGAATACTTGTTAGGAAAAGCCATTTTTATTTATCATCATGGAACAATATACCTGAAAGGGACACCAGAAGAGCCTCCTCTCTCTCTCTCTCTCTCTCTCTCTCTCTCTCTCTCTCTCTCTCTCACACACACACACACACACACACACACACATGCACTTATATTTAACAATAAATGGGAGACTAAAGAATTGACATGTTTCTCATTTTGCATGAGTGATTAGTAGCAGGGGCAGGCCCCCAATTTTTAAAATCAGTTCTTATTTTCCCCCTGAAATAGCCTGACCCTGTCCTCAGAATGTGGATATGTGTGCTTACTTCTCTCTTGAACATTTTAGGGAAAATTTGTTTTGTCTGCCTTTTTCCCCGCCTCTGTCCGTGCCCTCAGTATGTCTCCTGTTTTTGCCATACGGCCTCTCTTTACACAGAGTTTAAATCTGACAGTCTGGTGCTATTTATGAAGGCCCCTTTGGGATAACAGATGGCAGGACTATTCATCTCCCCTGTGGGTGCCTGGCCATGGGCCATAGGTTATTCATTTCTAGTTTTTAGTTCAACTGTGAAATGAGAATTGGTTATAACATGCTACTTTGGAAAAAGCAGAACCTCATTTTAAAACGGCCTTGATGTAAGTGTATCTGTATGATTAATTAGGAAAAAAAGTGAAAATAGTTTGCATTGTTTAATGAAATATTTATATTAAAGTTATTCTTCTTCAAAAAAATCTGGGCTTTTTTTATTTATTTGTTTTAAAAAATATTTTTATTTTTAACCTTAGCTGGTTTGGCTCAATGGATAGAGTGTCTGCCTGTGGACTGAAGGATCCCAGGTTCAATTCTGGGTAAGGGCATGGACCTCGGTTGCAGGTTCAATCCCTGGCCCTGGTCAGGGCACATGCAGGAGGCAATCAATTGATGTGTATCTCTCACATCGACGGTTCTCTCTCTCTGTCTATCCCCCTTTCACTGTTTCAAAAAACAATAGAAAATTATCTTTGGATGAGATTAACAAAAATAATAAAAAGTGTTTTATTTTTAATTTTGTGAATGCATGGAGCCTTTAAGTATGAAGCTATTCCAGAACCATATTAATAGTACATTTAAATCAAACAATCAGCCCTAATCGGTTTGGCTCAGTGGATAGAGCATCGGCCTGTGGACTGAAGGGTCACAGGTTTGATTCCGGTCAAGGGCATGTACCTTGGTTGTGGGCACATCCCAGTAGGGGGTGTGCAGGAGGCAGCTGATCAGTGTTTCCCTCTCATAGATATTTCTAACTCTCTATCCCTCTCCCTTCCTTTCTGTAAAAATCAATAAAAATATATTTAAAAATAAATAAATAAAACAATCAGGTACATATTATGTCTTTATGTGTCTAGAGCATCATATTATGAGTCAGTTATAAGGCCCATGTCCTTCATTTAGGTGAATACCATTGAATTGCAGGCAAAGATATACTTCATTAAAAAAACAAAATCAATTGGTGTTATAGACTAGTAATGAACACCTGTTTCTTATGAGTACCTCTCACACTACTGAAGGGATCAAGATTGAAAGAGTTTTTACAGTTAAGTTTCTCCAATCCCACTTCATCCAGAGGAGCTGGGGGTGGGGGTTGTGTGTGTGTGTGTGTGTGTGTGTGTATGTGTGTGTGTGTGTTTTAAATTTTTACCCAAGGATATTTTTTTATTGATATGTGTGTTTGTTTGTTTTAGAGAGAGAGAGAGAGAAAGAGGAAGAGAGAGAGAGAGAAATATAGATGTGAGAGAAAAACATTGATTGGCTGCCTCCCTTACCCACCCTGACCAAGATGGAACCACAACCCAGGTATGTGCCCAGACTTGGAATCAAACCCGCAACATTTTGGTGTACAGGACGATGCTCCAACCAACTGAGAGACCCAGCCAGGGCCAGGGCAGCTGTCTTTTTATCTTAATTATGTTTGAAACAAGGCCTAATCATTAGAGATGAAAAATAGTTTGGAGTAAATTCCAGGAATTTATTATCCCTATATTTCACTCATTTTGGCAGTATCTGCATTTCCTGGAGGAAGGCACAAACCATGTCATAACAATTGATATTTTGTACAAAAAAAAGGAAAACCAGTCTTCACTGAAGCAGTCTGGGAAGACATTTTTGGGAAGAGGTCTTCACAGCCATTAAAATTCTATCAAAAAGACCCATGTCAACAATGTATAATTGACACCCATTTTCTTCTTTACAATAAGCCGATCATATAATTGTTCATTGATTAAGAATTCTTCCTGCAGTGACCATCTTCATACACACAGGCATATTTTAGAGTACTTCTTGAGATATTTTTATCATTGAAATCATATCATTTCTGATATTTAGAATGTATGCAGTAGCTTAATGAATTTCTGCAGGATTCATTTCCAAAACATGGCATTCGTTAAATGTTAAAATATGTCTCATTCATTTCAGAAAATGAACCACTCTGGTGTTGAAATTATAAAGTCATATCAGAAATGTCACAAAGGAGGCCATTTTCCTGTAATACATCACTTTTCTGTTTAGATTGAAAGTGATAAAGATGGCAAGGCAAAATAATAGATGATATGCCTCACTCTTAATGCTTTTTTACTCTAAAAACAACCCCACAGCCATCTGTTATGTGCATGTCAGGTTGTTGCAAGTGAGTGATATTTTCTTCTTTTTTATTTGAGAAGAAATTTATGGCAATTCTGAACACAGTTAATTTAAAAACATATGGTTATATTAATAAAGTACCTATGTAAATACTAAATCTTCATTACCTTTTGCATTCATGGGCTTGGGTTAGGTTTAGCTGTATTGTGGAAGTTCCAGAACAAGCCTTGTTGTTCAAAGTTAGGTGGAGACTTGGACTGTGTCTATGTGGGTAATATGAAATAAAATTTTCTGTCAACTTTTAAAATTATTATAGAATATTAATCATATACCAATAGAAGGTTAAAAATTAAGCTTAAACTGTAGTTATCATTTCTGCTTTTAGACATGTATTTCCTTCATTTTTATTTCTTGTGTTTATATGTTTATAATCTTAATTGCTCTAAAAATTGATAGACTAACGCCCTGACCCTGTGTGGCTAAGTGGTTAGAGTTTTGTCCCTCACACCAAGGGGTCTCCAGTTTGATTCCCAGTCAAGAGCAGTATCTGGGTTGCAGGTTTGATTCCCCGCCCTGATTGGGGCTCGTGCAGGAGGCAATCAATCTATGTGCCTCTTTCACATCAGTCTTTCTCTCTCTCTCTCTATCTATCTATCTATCTATCATCTATCTATCATTTCTCTCTCTGTCTCTCTCCTTGCCTCCTCCTCCCTTCCTTCCATTCTAAGAAAATAATCAATGGAAAAAATATCCTCGGGTGAGGATAAACAACAAAAATTGACACACCACTCTAAATATATAGAGGAAGAGAATAAATATACAATTAGAGGGAAAAAAAGAAGCTTTCCCTTCTATTCAGGTGAGACCTGCTGAGCTGTTCCAGAAGGGTTGATTTGACAAGTGAATGATTCAGACATTAGGGAGACCACACATTCCTTCCCAGTGTCACTAAGGTATGCAGATGTAGTGTCTTATTACATTTTCTTATTAGACAAGAGAAGCTGGTTTAAATTAACTGAATATCAAGTCTTGTGGTTACACATAATCCAGTTCTTTCCACCAGTGATTAGAGAGCAGTCAGCATTGATTTATGCATGAGCAGAATAGTGGCCACTTTGTGAGATATTACGTTAGAATTTCTAAGTGCTTATAGCATAGATTTACTTAGTGATGCCAGAAATTTTTAGAATGGTGACGATTCTTTTTGTACCAGAATTTGAGCTAATGTTGTAAAAGTATAAGAATAGGAGCGTAATGACTCATGTTGGGTGAAATATTATATATAATGTAATGCTATTAATGTCGCTATGGTTATACTCACAAGAAGAGGTAAATGACTGTTAAATTAGATTATATCTGAGCTCACATTTTGTAGAGGGTATGAAAAGGGAACCTTGGGGCTCATTAGAACTCTGAAGAGGAGAAAGGAAAGGGTAGGCATTTAGGAGGAAGCACACACATGAGTGGGAGCACATACAAAGTACTAGTAGGTTTTACCCATTCCATGATTCCATGATTCCAACTATGGAAAGCATGGTATTAAAAGTTTATCGATTGCTCTTCAAAATACTTTGAAAGTTTTGTAGGAGGCAGATGCTAGATGAACAGTCCCTGGTGAATGCTGCCTGGATATTTAGGGCAAAGTGTTCAACATCCTATCAGAAGACCTGCAACCGTGAATATTCTGTATGGCCTTAACCAAGTGACTGAAGCCTCTTTCAGCTTTAGTTTCCGCATTTGGAAAGTGAGAATAACTGTACTTGACCTTTCTATAAACCCACCTACCTACCTCCCAAGATTTGTTGGGAGCATAAAATAAGATGTGGTCAAAATACCTTTAATATATAAGTTTCAGCATTGAAAAAAGCTTCTTAAGAGAAATAGAAAACTAAAACGTGTGTCAAGACTATTTTTTCTCCCTGTAGAATCCCATGTATTTATCCAGTTTGGTCCTGTGTAAGATAATTTTCATCAGCATTGTGTGATTGAAGAGGCAATCAAAGAAATTCTTGTCAACTATATCCCTCCAGCTCATCAAGTAAATGTCCCAGCCCTACAGGATAATGTTTACGCTATGATAGACATTGTACCAAATTGAAGATTTCATACAGTTTCTTTCGAGAGTAAAATGATGGTAATAACAGTGTTCAGCCATTACCAAGAGAAGTTTAATACCTCTGAGGCAGTAAGAGGGCACATGGTTCTAAGAAGGGAGATGGAAGCAAAGAGAGCAGAGAGAGATATTCCAAAAAGTAGCCACTCTTCTGAATTCGCTTTATTCAAGACTTATCTCAAAATAACAAATAACATTCTCAATACACCAAGCCACTGAACTGTAACACTTTGAAAAATAAAACAACATGTACACACTTCCAAAGTTGAATATCTATTTTCTCTCTTATCATTATTACCACATACGTGATCATGAAAATGCTTTACTATATATGGGATTGGGTTCTTGTGAGGGTTGATATATAGATATTAGTGCAGTGCATATTAATTAATGTGCTTCCAAGTGCTAGTTCTTTCTATACCTTCAATATATCACTTAGATATATTTTAGTTACTATTTCTATTTACTATTATTTACCAAAGACAGAGAAAAGAGCTATCTGCTGAGCTATGATTTTTAAGTGCAACAAATGGCTCTCTGTAACAGAGGGGCTCAACATTGAGCACTGAAAAGCACTTGGGTATTCCCAGTTTGGTGATATAAGTAGCATAGTTTTAAAGGTCAGAAAAGTAATCTTTACTTTGCAGTTTTACCACTTCCTCTGTGACTTTTGGTGAAGAATTTGTATCTTTTGATTTTCCGGATCATCATCTGTAAACTGAGGAAAACAATGTCTACCTTATAGAGATATTAAATTAATAAAAGTTAACAATGACTTTAAGCATTTAGCATAACATTAAGCTCCTTCCTTCATTCACTTGGGAAATCAGAGATAAGGAGCCTTTTAAAACACATTGATTCAGCAACTTTCTTAGTCCTTTTGGGTTTAATTGTCTACTATCCCTAAAAACACTGATCATTAAAATAATGCCTGTTTTTCCTACATCATAGTATTAGAGATGAAACATTGAGCTAGTGGATGCAAATTACTTTTGAAAAGTACATTGTTCTATTTATATAAAAAGTGATTGACAAGTCATAGCTGGTGTTGCTATGTGGTTAGAGTGACAGCCCGAGCACCCAAGGGTAATGGGTTCTATTCCTGGACATGTAACTGGGCTGCAGGTTTGATCCGAGTGAGTGTGGGAGGCAACCAATGAATATGTCTCCTTTACATTGTGTTTCTCTCTCTCTCCCTTTGTCTCTTCCTCCTTCTCTCCCTTCTACCACTGTCTCTAAAAATCAACGGAAAAAACATATCTTCTAGGGAGGATGAACAACAGGCAACAACAAAAGTGATTCACAAAATTTTACTTTCCACTGAGCTTTGGCTCCAACTTAATCACAAAATCTACCGACTTCATAAAAATAATTGTATTCTCACCTTGAAAATGTGCATGCTGAAATATATAAGTTTGAAATATTCTGATGTCTGCAACTTATTTTTTCAAGATTTATTGTGATATAGTTTATAAATAATATTTTGTGAGTTTAAGGTGGACAACATAATGATATAATATATGTATGCATTGTAAAATGATTACCACATTAAGGTTGACTAACAAATTCATCACCTCACATAAATGCCATTTTATTTATTTACTAGAGGCCCAGTGCACAAAATTCGTGCACAGGGGTGTGTGTCCCTCAGCCCAGCCTGTACCCTTTCCAATCTGGGACCCCTCGAGGGATGTCTGACTGCCCGTTTAGGCCCGATCCAGGTAGGATCGAGCCTAAATGGGCAGTCGGACATCCCTCTCACAATCCAGGACTGCTGGCTCCCAACTGCTCACCTGCCTGCCTTCCTGATTGCCCCTAACCGCTTCTGCCTGCCAGCCTGATCACCCCCTAACCACTCCCCTGCCAGCCTGATTGATACCTAACAGCTCCCCTGTCAGCCTGTTTGCCCCTAACTGCCCTCCCCTGCAGGCCTGGTCACCCCTAACTGCCCTCCCCTGCAGGCCTGGTCTCCCCCAACTGCTCTCCCCTGCTGGCCATCTTGTGGCGGCCATCTTGTGGCCACATTGGGGTAGCCATCTTTGACCACATGGGGGTAGCCATTTTGTGTGTTGGAGTGATGGTCAATTTGCATATTATTCTTTTATTAGATAGGATTAGATAGGACAGAGGCCTGGTACACGGGTGGGGGCTGGCTGGTTTGCCCTGAAAAGTGTCCCGGATCAGGGTGGGGGTTCCTCTGGGGCATGGGGCAGCCTGGGTGAGGGGTCTGTGCTGGTTTGCAGGTCAGCCACGTTCCCCAGCAACCCAAGTGGAGTCCCTGGTATCTGGGGTTTATTTATCTTCTACAATTGATACTTTGTAGCCTGGAGCAGAGGCAAGCCTTCTGCTTACTCCGTGGTGGCAGCCATTTTGGGGGGGATTTATGTATCTTCTATAATTGAAACTTTGTAGCCTTAAGCGGAGGCCAAGGCAGGCCAGGGCAGGAGGAAAGCTTGGCTTCCTCCATTGCTGGGGAAACCCAAGCCTCCTGCTCTCTCCGTGGCCACAGCCATCTTGGTTGGGTTAATTTGCATACTCGCTCTTGATTGGCTGGGGTGAGTGGCTTGTGGGTATAGCAGAGTACAGTCAATATTTATTTATTTATTTATTTATTTCTTTATAAGGGGAACACTTAAAATCTACTCTGTTAGCAAATCCTATCTAATAAAAGAGAAACATGCAAATTGACTGTACCTCCGCTATGCCCACAAGCCATGCCCACCAGCCAATCAGGAGCAAGTATGCAAATGAACCCAACCAAAATGGCAGCAGCCACAGAACTGGAGCCAGCAGGAGGCTTGGGTTGCCCCTGGTGTTGGAGGAAGCCAAGTTCCCTCCCGCTGGCCCTGGCCTCAGCTCAAGGCTACAAAGTTTCAATTATAGAAGATAAATAAATCCCAGATACCTGCTTCTAGCCGCCCCTGGCCTCCGCTCAGGGAGGTGCTGAAAGAAAAAAAAAAGCAAAAAGGAGGGGCTGGGAGCTTGGGTCACTGCGGGCCGTGGCCAGCTGAAAACAGCCCTTAGCCCCTCACCCAGGCTGGCCACACCCCCATAGGGTGAGGGTCCCCGCTGGCTGGGGGGCTTGGCCAGCATGCAAACAGCCATCAGCCCCTCACCCAGGCTGGCCAGGCACCCCAGCGGGACCCCCACCCTGATCCGGGACACCCTTCAGGGCAAACCAGCCGGCCCCCACCTGTGCACCAGGCCTCTATCTATAGTAATAAAAGGGTAATATGCTAATTTGACTGGGAGACCTTCCAGGAGACCTTCTAGACATTCTTCTGGACAAGCCATGGTGGCGGGGCCAAGGTAGAGGCGGTTAGAGGCCAAGAGAGGAGGGCAGTTGTGGGTGATCAGGCTGGTGGGGGGCAGGGCTGTTGGGGGTAAGCAGACCAGCAGGGGGGCCAGTTGGGGGCGAGCAGGCCATCAGTTGGGGTCAGTTGGAGGTGATCAGGACAGCGTGGGGGCCAGTTTGGAGTGAGCAGGCCAGCAGGGGGGCAGTTGGGGGTGAACAGGCCAGCAGGGGAGGCAGTTGGGGGTGAGCACACTGGCACAGGGGGGGGACTTGGGGGTGATCAGGCTAGAGGGGCGGGCATTTGGGGGCAAGCAGCCTGGCAGGCAGAGTGGTTAGGGGCAATCAGGCAGGCAGCCAGGCAGGTGAGCAGTTAGGAGCCAGCAGTCCCGAATTGCGAGAGGGATGTCCGACTGCCGGTTTAGGCCCAATCCCTGTAAACTGGCAGTAGGACATCCTTCGAGGGGTTCCAGATTGGAGAGAGTGCAGGCCGGGCTGAGGAACACCCACCCCCACCCCTGTGCATGAATTTCATGCACCAGGCCACTAGTTTCAAGTATATAATAGAGTACAATTAGCTATAGCCACCATGCTGTACTTTGGGTCCCCAGAACTGATTCATTTCACAAGTGTAAGTCTGTACCTTTGACCAATATCTCTCCATTTACCCCAGCCCCTACTCCTGGTAACCACCAATTTACACTCTGTTTCTATGAGTTTAACTTTTTTATTCCACATATAAGTGAGAACATTTTTTTTGTCTTGTCATAGTATTTTATTTAGCGTTTACTTTTAAAAGCTAAATAAAATATTACTGGAGTGTGTGCGTGTGTGTGTGTGTGTGTGTGTGTGTGTGTGTGTGTCACATTTTCTTCATCTATCCATTATCTGTTGACAAGCAACTGGGTCATATCCATGTCTTGTCTATTGGGAATAATAGTGCAACAAACTTGGAAGTGAAGACATCTCCTCAATATCCTGATTTCAATTTTTTGGATATCTACCCAGAAGTGGAATTGCTGGATCATATAATAGTTCTATTTTTAATTTTTAAAGTAATCTCCCAATGTTTTCTATAATGGCTGTACCAGTTTACATTCCCACCAACAAAGCACCTATATGTATACAGGGTGTCCCCACCAAAAAATGTATATGTAGTTTAATAATTGAAAGCTCAATTTTGAAACTGAAATGTATTTTAATAAACACTGTATTCATAATTATTCAAAGTGTGTATATACATTTTTGGGAACACCCTATATATGACAAACACATTTAAGTTTAATTAGCATATTATTTTCTTAGAATATATAGAATGATGGGACAATCTATAACATCTCAGAGTATGCAAAAGAGCGTTACTATTGTGTTGCAAACTCTGCAATTTGCTTACTTTGGTCCTTTCTAATTTTGATGCGCAGGACTTTTATTTCATTGAGGTTTACTTTACATGACATAAACTTTCTTTTTTAAATGTGCAATTTAATAATTTATAGTAAATTTATAATATTGTGAAAATATACCACAGTTCATTTAAAAATATTTTCATTACCTCCTAAAGATCCCTTGTACTATTTGCAGGTTTTTCCCATTCCCATTCCCATTATCATGCTGTAGGAACCTACTATTATAGATTTGTTTTTTTCTATTTAATTCCTATAAGTGGAATCACAAAAGACATAGTCTTTCTTATATAAATGCTGTATCTGGCATAATACTGAGGTTCATTCAGTTTGTAGCTTGTATCAGAATCAATGGAAATGCAGAATAAATGGTTGCCTACTCAACAGGTGTGACTTGCATCAAACCCTTCTTGTGACCGGATGTCATTCTTATATCCCCCATGACCAGGTGGGAAGATAATAGGCTTCACAATCAGAAATAATTGCATTGGATTTTGGCTCCTGTAAAATGTACTTACTCTAGAAAAGCCCCAGTTTCTTCATTAGCAAAATGGAGAAAATCATACCTTTCAGGTCTGCTGTGATGACTAAACAAGTTAAGCCTTGATCTGATCTTAGATAATGAGAGTTATACCAACTATCATCCTCTTTAGAGCTGGTGATGAATAGAATCATACTGGAATTATCTGCCATCAATACCACCACACCCCCCCCAAAAAAAAAAATGAAGAAAGCGATTAAAACAGCAAAGTCTCTTCTACCTCTATTTATATCTTCATTAGTTTCTATCATTTTCCCTCTTTCCAAAAATCTCAAATTTCTGCACTAGCATGGTCTCTGTTATAGAAGGTGAGAGAGAGAGATTTCAGGTTTGTGTGGGGAATGGGTGGGCGGTTTCCTTAAATATTAAGAGGTGTTGAAAAAAAATGAAGTTCTTTTTTAACAGATATAAGTTAAACTTATTGAAATGAAGAAAGGCTAAAGAATATAGCAATGTTTGTCTTGAAGGAGGATTGATGCATGGAGAACGCACAGCTGTCTCTAGGTATATATGAAGGGGTGTTTCAGAAAAGGGAAATTATACTTGTTTTACTTGACCCCAATGTCAATGAGATTACAGGATAGTAGTCTTCATCTCAGTACTATGGAAAAAGTATTTTGTAGCATTTAAAATATATTTACTCTTTGTTCTCCAATAATCAGAAATGTCCAACACCAGAACAGACTGCTTCAAGACACAGTGGACTCACCATCCCTGGAGGTCAGGTGTAAAGAGTGCTTGATCATTATAAAAAAGTGATTTCTTGACTAACTTGGGAGGTAGAGTTACTGGTCCTGCACATCCTATCAGTCATAAAATCCAAATTCTGTGTGGGTTTTTAGGGGATTTAATGCCTTATACAATGAAGTTACAGATGGTAAAATCTCAGGATGGCAGGAAAAATATTTTGGAGCAAGAATGGTTTCAACCAACTGCTCCTTTTAAAAGTTTTTCCTTGGCAAAACTGTCAAAACATGACATCTGCATTCCCAAAGATATGTTTATTTTATAGTTAACAATAGGGAAGGCAACTGATTCTGAAAGTGACCATTTTGCTTCAAGAATCTGATTCTAAGTGTATGTATCTCAAGGGAAATGGAGAAAAGCTATATGGTATGGACATCTGTTTTATTTTATTTTTTCCCCTCATCATACCTGCCTCTTTTCAAAATAATATAATTATTCTCCTGTGGAATTTACCATTCCCATGTTCAGGTAGTTCTGGGCTATATCCTCCATAGAAGTAAAACTGTGACTCAGTCATCGTTAGTCATTATATCCCAGGCCCCCACACCTTTCACAGTGATTGGTCAAATGGGGTCATTAGCCATAGGCTCCCTGAGATTCCTTCCCTTCTCTTTTGGTTTATAAAAGTGAGATAATTTAAGCATTTATTTCCCTGTAGCCAAGGCTCCCTAGAGGAAGAAGAAAATAAGAACAAAACATTTAGAGGGTCCTGGAGCAAGAAGGACAAAGATTGAAGTTTTATATATTTAAGTTTCTGAAGTTTCAGAAGCGTAGTCAACCACAGGACTCTTCTGGTAAGTGAGCTAATACATTTTCATTATTTTCTCTTAAGCTTGTGTGAAATGGATCTCTATCTTCTCCAATCTAAACCCTGAATAATACTAACAATGCTACTACCATTGGTGACTATCCCAAGTAAGAAATTTTAATATACAGGTTTGGCTGAGTTGAGGTGGAATAATAAGTAATGAAGACACCTTTATACATGATTAGGAAATAATAATAATACTTGTTATTCAATCACATTTAAACTACCAGCCTCAGAACCTTCAAAGGCATTCTTATACATGCTTGGGTTTTGGGAGTTTGATAGGAAAAAAAAATCAGAAACTTGGACTGTGTGTAGGTTGCCTCTAGCATCCATTTTAAATATCCTAAAAAAAATAATAATAATAATCCTTCTAAGCTAACAACTTTCATTACAAAAAGGTGAGGCATAGAGTTTTGATATGAGCTGAACACCTCTAGAGCAAAAGAAAAGATTGATTTCCCAGGATTCTTCCAAATGCCTCCTGCTGAGCATCAAATGACCTGAAAAGGTAGTAATTTCACTGGAAAGTGCATTTCAGTGAGGGCAGCCAAGAAGCAAAGAGGCAAGTTGCCAGTGTCTTACTGTTCCAGCCAAAAGCAGTAATTTTCCCATGGTTTCACTTTTTGCAGTTTTAGTTACCTATAGTCAACTACATTCCAAAAATATGAAATGTGAAATCCCAAGAATAAACAAGTCATACGCTTTAGCTTGCACTCCATTCTGAGTAGCATGATGAAATCTCACCCTGTCCCATTCTGTCCTGCCTAGGTGAATCCTCCCTTTGTCCAGTTTATCCAGGCTGTATACCCTACCTGCCCATTAGTCACTTATCAGATCCACTGTCCCAATATTGTAGTGCTTGTGTTTAAGTAATCCTCATTTTAATTAATAATGGCCCGAAAGCAAAAGGGTAGTGTTGCCGGAAATTCAGATATGCCAAAAAGAAGCTATAAAGTGCTTTCTTTAAGTAAAACTGTATACATGCATAGGGAAAAAAAATAGTGTATATAGGGTTTGGTAATATCCATGGTTTCAGGCACCCACTGAGTTTCTTGGAATGTATCCTCCATGGATAAAAGGGGAATAACTGCAGTTCGCTTTGCTCAGACACAAAGTACAAGCATAAAGACATTTGTTGAGGTCTAAACCACCTGATGTTGAAAAAAGACAAAGTAGGGTATATGTTGAAGAAAAATTTCTCAGAAGGATTTCTGTGTACTAATTACTGGACCATCCAAGAATGGGCACTTAATGCACCCATTTTCAAGGTTGTATTGACAGAGAAAAGCCAAGCTTTCCAATGGTAACAACACTCCAATCAGAGAAAGGAGAGCCAAGTAGCTGTGCCACATAACATGAAAATGGCTATGGAGAAGATTTATTTATTTTCCCTTCTTTTCCATCCATTATTACCTGCTGCAGGTTTTGTAGTGATTGCAATGGTCATTGACCAAAAGATATGAGGGCCACTCAGAGCACATCTGGATTTGGGCATTGTTGCTGATGCACTAATTTGACACCACCCTGTCTCAGCTTTGATTTGAGTATGTTTTGCTTTTGAATTCAGAAAATTTGCATTATTGTACGAGAGGAAACACTTTAAAATATATTTATGTGAAAACCAAGGGAGATTCTCTCTTTGACCAAGTTCTGCTCATGTTCTTTTGAGCTTGTTTTCAAGTAAGCCTTGCCTTTTTGACTTTCCTGTTTGTCTCTGCATCATTCAATTTTAGCAAGAATCCTATCAGGTGGGTTTAGTCAGAATCTGCCCTTATCCCTAATATTTCCTTTTAGAAATTTTCCATTGTTGGGGAGGAAGAATTTTGCTCTACCTTATGAGGGTTCTTGTGACTGGCCTAATAATCTAGTTGGCAATAGACAGATTAAGGAGAAAATAAAATTTAATTTCATATGTACAGAAACCCATATACATAAGAGGTTTTAATACCGAAGGGTAAAAGGAGGTATACATGCCATCTAGAGCCAAAGAATGGGATAGGGGTCTGAGACTTCAGAGGTGAAGAAGGCAACTCATAAGACAATAAGAAGAACACATTGTCAGTAATTAGATGTTTGCTCAGACATACAGATGAGTCATGGGTAAGATCCTCCAATTAAAATTATTTAAAGGAAAAGTAAAATTTCTCTTGAGTTCACAGTGTCTCAATTGCTATTAGATTAAATAATCCTCATGGCAAAATGGCACATTTTAGGTGGGCCTGTCTTGAACCTTCCAATACCCTCTGACCCCCCTTCACATTGCTCCTTAGGATAAATCCCCACTTTTCCTTCTTGTATTCAGAGTTGAGCCCCATCTTTCTCCTCTACTACAAAGTTCCATTGTAGTAGCTTTCTTGTGTATGTATCTCAAAAGTTCCTCTTGAATAAAATCTTTCTTACTGTTATTTGTCAAATGTCCTGCATAATTTTCTATTTAAAAACAACAGAAAATCCACTTCCTGTTCAGGTTTTATTTAATATCTGCAAAGAGACATTTGCAATTCTGGAGTGTTTTCACTAAATGCCAGTACATAAATATTTATTTAGGGGATTTTAAACATCAGTTAGAAAGGTATTACAGTGCAGAGACTCTTTTAACCACCCTTAAAAATCACACAATTTGGCAATAATTAGTCCATCAATAAGTAATACTCAAGTTGTGTTTTCCAACAAAAAGGCAAGAAGAGGTTGTAACTGTAAACACATGGACTTTGTGTTTGGCGATACTATCATGGAAAACGCACACACTGTCTAAGGCAGTGGTCGGCAAACTGCGGCTCACTAGCCACATGCGGCTTGCGAGCCTCAGTTTGCCGCTCTGTTGACTAATGAGTTTGCCGACCACTGGTCTAAGGTATATATGATGAAAAAAAAAAAAAGAAATGAGACCAATGAGAAAAGGCCAACAGTGTCTAAAAAAATAATATAGAAAAATGTCCTGTGTGTGACAAGAAAAACATGAAAAACAAAACAAAAAACAACTAAGATGAGACAATTGAATGTTAATTGTCTACCAATTACGAACAGTAGAAAATGATGCCAATGAACTCACCAAATTGCTGTTATTTTGTATTTTCATTGGATTTTTAAAATTATCCTTTTATTCCACTCACTATCCCTCCCTGGCTATAGAATTGAATTACCTCCTTTTTTTGTCTGAAATTATAGCTCAAATTGAAAGGCCTAATTAAGAAAGAGGAATTTGAGCAACTCTGACAACTCCTTTTCAATAGAAAAATCTCAATGAGCAATTCAGTCTATTCAGGAGCAAATACAGTAAAGTTTTCCCTTAATGATCAATATTGTTCTCCACTGAGTCTCTGACCTTATCAAAGTAGTTAGTCCTATGGGTTTGTAAACTTTCTTCCAAACAAGTCTTTGAATTTAAAATTATTTGCTGCCTGAATGTGTAATATCTCTGTCAGTAAACATTATTACCTACATAGCATATTGGTGAGATTTAAGCTTAACAGAGAAATTTTTAAAAATGAAATAAAAAAAGAAAATTAAAGAAAGGATCCAAAAAGAAAAGAGAAGAAAGAAAAATGAAAGAAAAGAAAAAGAAATCAGAAGTAGTAAGTTCTCTATCTACATATATAAAAGGCTAAGTGACCATCCGACCATCTGACCAGCCGTTGGGTATGACATGCACTGACAACCAGGGGCCAGAAGCTCAATGCAGGACTTGCTGAGCTGCGGTGATTTGGCAGCAGTGGTTCTCGGGTGACGCACCACGGAACCAGAGAGGAGAGAGTCCGATTCCCGTGTGCGTCACCTGAGAACCACCCTCTTGCACTCCAGGACCCCTCAGGGGATGTCAGAGAGGCAGTTTTGACACAATCCCCACAAGTCAGGCCGATGGACCCCACCTGTCAGAGGGACCCCACTCAGTCCCCAGACACCCTTTGAGCCGCAGCACCATCCCAGGTGAGGCTGGCTGAGGAGGGACTGTGAGAGGTTGGCTCCAGGATTTGTCCGGCCTGTCTTGCCCAGTCCTGCCCGGCTGGCCACTTTCTAATTAATTTCAATGTGCATGAATCAATGCACTGAGGCACTAGTATTGACCATAAAAACATTCAAACGTATAGAAAATTTTATGAATCTACTTATTTGAGCCAAACTGAGGACATGCCCAGAAGCAAGATCTCACCAGATTGGGAAAATGCTTCTAGAAAATGGAAGTTTGCCTTTGGAATCAAAGGAGGAAACATGGGGAAGATTACATCACATCTATTGGTGGTAGATTAAGGAAACTAGAGAAAGCCAGCCTGGGAAATACCTATCATTGGATAAAGTAAAATGAAGAGCTTTATGCTTCTTTTACATGGGTTGGTACAGCATAGTTAACATTTACAGTAAACAGGGATGGTATACAGGCAACAAAATGCTCAAAAACACTGGACAGGGCTTGCTTAAACCTTTCACTAAGGAAGTCATAGCCTGGGCCATGACTACCCACCATGACCTGCTCAGTTAGGATTTTATGATCATCCTGGGAGGTTACTTTGGCCATTGAGTTTTTAGATTTATTACATAGCCTCTCTTCTGTTCACATGTATGCAAGAATTCTGAGAGGTCATCCTACTTGTCATTTGTCCTTGTTCCTGCCACCATTTGGCGCATTCCCTACTTTCATCCTAACAAAGACTTCCTGTGACCAAACTTTAGTCAGACTCCTCTGAGCCCCCATTCGGTTAAGTCAACACATCTTGGCATCACTCAGGTGCAACAAGAATCCTGCTAAGTTAGTTTAGTGAGAATTTTTCATCCTTGATATCTAAACCCACTTCATATCTCATGAAATTACTCATCCCCTATCTATGGTATCTGATCACTTGGCCTACCTTCAGAAGAATCCATTCAAGTCAATTTAACCAAAATTACCACCCCTCCATATAGTGTGTGTGTGTGTTTGTCTAATGATCTTATTTTGCTCCTCGAATAAATCCCCATTTGTCATTGTTGTATTTGAAATTGAGCCCAGTTCTATACTGAGATGTCTTTTTCTCTATTGTGATAGTTTCTGAAAAACATTTGCTTTTACCACTTTACTGTCCAACTCTGATTTTCTTTACCAGTTATGACACCCTTTCTTTTTCTCATGGTCTGTAAAACTAAACTGACCCTAACATGATGCATCATATGTTTATAATGTTCCCCTACACGTCTAAATTTAACTTGCAAATCTTTAAACTTAGTGAAGGAGGCTAGAATAAAGCAATATGGCATAAAAGTATATCTATCTATCCTATCTAATAAAAAAGTAATATGCAAATTGACCATCACTCCAACACACAAGATGGCTGCCCCCATGTGGTCAAAGATGGCTGCCCCCATGTAGACACAAGATGGCCACCACAAGATGGTCTTCAGGGGAGGGCAGTTGTGGGCGATCAGGCCAGCCAGGGAGGGCAGTTGTGGGGAACCAGGCCTGTAGGGGAGGGCAGTTGTGGGCGATCAGGCTAGCAGGGGAGGGCAGTTGGGGGGGACCAGGCCTGTAGGGGAGGGCAGTAGGGGGCGATCAGGCTAGCAGGGGAGGGCAGTTGGGGGGGACCAGGCCTGTAGGGGAGGGCAATTGTGGGCTATCAGGCTAGCAGGGGAGGGCAGTTGGGGGGGGGACGAGGCCTGCAGGAAAGGGCAGTTGGGGGGACCAGGTCTGCAGGGGAGGACAGTTGGGGGAAACCCAGGCCTGCAGGAGAGGGCAGTTGGGGGGGACCCAGGCCTACAGGGAGGGCAGTTGCAGGGGACCAGGTCTGCAGGGGAGGGCAGTTGGGGGGACCAGGCCTGCAGGGAAAGGCAGTTGTGGGCAATCAGGCCAGCAGAGGAGATCAATTAGGGGCAATTGGGCTGGCAGGGGAGCAGTTAGGCATTGATCAGGCTGGCAGGGGGTGGTTAGGGGGTGATCAGGCTGGCAGGCAGAAGTGGTTAGGGGATATCAGGCAGGCAGGTGAGCAGTTGGGAGCCAGCAGTCCTGGATTGTGAGAGGGATGTTCTACTGTACGTTTAGGCCCACTTCCAGTGGGATCAGGCCTAAACAGGCAGTCAGACATCCCTCAAGGAGTCCCAGATTGAAGAGGGTGCAGGCTGGACTGAGGGACACACCTCCCCCCCATGCACAAATTTCATGCACCGGGCCTCTAGTATATATATAAAAAGCCAGTGTCCATGACGACCAGAATGACCAATGGACCGGTAACAATGAGGTGCATTGAGCACCTCTCGGTCCCTTCCCCGGCCCGAGTGAGCAGCAGTTCTCGCAGCGCGGTGGGGTGGGGCAGCTCTCATGGTGGTGAGCAGCAGCTCTCTCAGGGGCAGGCTACTGTGCATGATTTTGTGTGCTGGGCCTCTAATATATATATGATGGAAGGCATTTTAATCCTTGTAAAATTTGATATTTTTATTTGTCTTTTGTTAGTTTGACTTGCAGGTCTCTAATCAAAAGTCTAAGAGGGTAATATATCCCTCCCTGTTTCTATAACCCTCCCAGGTTCATATTATAATAGTATATAAACCTCAAATTTTTACCTCCTTGCTTCACATTTCTTTGTGAATTCTAGTGTACATAAATAATCAAACCAATTTATTTATTTATTGTCTTCTTCAATGCTTTCTGTTTGTCCCTACTTTGTCTAGAATGTGAGATTCACTTAGGTAGTGGCAGATTTGTCTTATCATTACATTGTAATTAGAGGCCCAGTGCACGAAATTTGTGCACGGGGGTGTGTGTCCCTCAGCCCAGCCTGCACCCTCTCCAATCTGGGACCCCTTGAGGGTTCAGGGCTAAACGGACAGTAGGACATCCCTCTCACAATCTAGGACTGCTGGCTCCCAACTGCTCACCTGCCTGCCTTCATGATTGCCCCTAACCACTTCTGCCTGCAAGCCTGATCACCCCCTAACTGCCTTCCCCTGCCAGCCTGATTGCCCCTAACTGCCCTCCCCTGCAGGCCTGGTCACCCCTAACTGCTCTTCCCTGAAGGCCTGTGTCCCCCCCAACTGCCTTTCCCTGCAGACCTGGTCGCCCCCAACTTCCCTCCTCTGCTGGCCTGGTCACCCCCAACTGCCCTCCTTTACAGGCCTGGTCCCTCCCAACTGCTCTGCCCTCCTGGCCATCTTGTGTCCATGTGGGGGCAGCCAATCTTTGACCACATGGGGGCATCCATCTTGTGTGTTGCAGTGATGGTCAATTTGCATATTACTCTTTTATTAGAAAGGATAGAGGCCTGGTGCATGGGTGGGGGACGGCTGGTTTGCCTTGAAGGGTGTCCCAGATCAGGGTGGGAGTTCCCTTGGGGCATGGGGCAGCCGGGGCGAGGGGCCTGTGGTGGTTTGCAGGCCGGCCACACCGCCCTGGCAACCCTAGTGGAGGCCCTGGTATCTGGAATTTATTTATCTTCTATAATTGAAACTTTGTAGCCTTGAGCGGAGGCCAGGGCAGGCCAGGGCAGGCGGGAAGTTTGGTTTCCTCCATTGCCGGGGCCAACACAAGCCTTCTACTCTCTCCAGCTCCATGGCTGCCACCGTTTTTGTTGGGATTTATTTATCTTCTATAATTGAAACTTCGTAGCCTTGAGCGGACACCAGGGCCAGCCAGGCTGGGCGGGAAGCTTGGCTTTCTCCATTTCCAGGGCAACCCAAGCCTCCTTGGCCAGCCACCATCTTGGTTGGGTTAATTTGCATACTTGCTCCTGATTGGCTGGTGGGCGTGGCTTGACATAGCAGAGTGATGGTTAATTTGCATGTTTCTCTTTTATTAGTGTAGATAATGCCTAGGGCCCATAGTAGCTACAACACACACACACACACACACACACACACACACACACACACAGATGTAAAAATAGTGAATAAATGGGCATTATTATTATTATTATTGATTAGAAGTTAGTTATCTTACATGAAATTCACTTCTCTTAATTCTATCATCCTCCATTATTTCTCCTAAATGCTCCTATTGGCTAGAAGAATTTTTATGCCACACAATCTTTTATCCAAGGACTATTCTATGTTAAAGTATCTAATACATATTAGCCATATAATTAGCATTTATTTAGGGCCTTCTATTTTTCAGTCATATTGCCTGGAGTGGTTTATTTAATTTCACAAGAATGCTTTGACATAAAGATTCCTAATTCCACAAGGACAAACTGAAGTCCATATACTGGAACTTGTTTAAGATAATGTATGCAATGAGTCCTACATTTGAAACTCAACTTTTACTAGTAAGTCATAGGTTGTAGTTTTTATTTTTTTTTAATTTTTTAAATATATTTTATTGCTTTTTTACAGAGAGGAAGGGAGAGGGATAGAGAGTTAGAAACATCGATAAGAGAGAAACATCAATCAGCTGTCTCCTGCACACCTCCTACTGGGGATGTGCCCGCAACCAAGGTACATGCCCTTGACCGAAATCGAACCTGGGACCTTTCAGTCCGCAAGCCGAGGCTTTATCCACTGAGCCAAACCGGTTAGGGCAGGTTGTAGTTTTTAAGCAGTTCAGTTTGAGTTTCCTCCTTGTAGATTGTTCCTTTTTACTTTGCAATGACAATAGGAAATTAAAGAGTTTTCACCTTTATCTGAGAATGGGAGACTGGAGAAAAACTGCCAGGCTGCAGCTTCTGCCAGCTGTTTTTCCTACTGAAAGTTCAGTTCAGCAAAATAAGGGAATTGAGTTTCAAGATAAGAGCATCCCAGTGTGATTAAACTAGAAAAACTATTTCAGGGAAATAACTCTTTTACATGCGTATATCTTCCAAGGGATGTATCAGTCAGCCTAGGGAGATCTATCCTCTTGAGGAAATATAAATCATTGATGAAGGAAACAGAGTAAACACGGGTTCAATGAATTAAGTAGCTATTTGGGAGCTGTTTTAGTTTGTTATCTCTACTAGAGCACAATAAAAGGATGCAGAAGGGAATTAAGTAAAAGCAAGCAGAAGTATTTCTTGGTAAGAAATCAGACAAGATAATTCCAGAAAAGTTAGAAACAACTCTGAAATAGGAGGTATAATGGAAGGATCCTCATTTAAACACAGGGAGGGCACTACTGGTCCGATAAGCACATTGTGCCACTAAACCATAGGTCAGGTCCAGACAAGGGACTGTCAACTAGCCTACAAGAAATGTTAATTTGCGGGGAAGGGGAAGACATACTGCAATGAGGTTTTTAAAGGCTTGCACTAAAATCTGGTGAAGTTTTCTATTTATGTCCTGCCTTAAAAGTTATTTTCTCAAATAGTCCACAGAAACAAAAGAATATCTAATTTCACTAAAACCCAAAGAAGTGACCTTTTAAGAACTCTTTTTAAAAGTGATTGTCACATTTTTTCTAAATATTAAAATAATGAGAACTAAGAAATTAAACACTGCCAGTTAGAGATGGGTATTTTTTATATATGTTTTTTATCTATAAACTAGACGCCCGGTGCATGGATTTATGAACTGGTGGGGTCCCTTGGCCTGGCCTATGCCCTATCACAATCTGGGACCCCTCAGGTGATGTTGGAGAGCCCATTTCAGCCCGTAGGCTGAAGAACGCCACCGGTCCACAAATCTGTGCACTGCGCCTCTAGTATGCATATAAGATCTTTAGTTCATCTCTTCCCACCCTCCCTCCCCTCTTTCCTCTGAGATTCATCTGTCTGTTCCATGTTTCCATGTTTATGGTTTCCACTCCTGCATTGAGCGTCTTCCCCCTGGTGGTCAGTATGTGTCATAGCTACCAGCCAGTCAGCCGGTTGGCCAGTTGACCAGTGGCTTAGGCTTTTATATATATAAATTCCTATCTATACAGATTTGTTTAATTAAAATAATATTGCTTATCAGTTTTATTATATCATGTTTTCTATTGACTCCATACAATTCTCATTCTCTCAATCTCTTAATATCTTTATATGTAAACATAACTTTGAAATGTATTATTTCAATGTACAAACATGTAAATCATATAAGTATTTCCTTCATAATGTGTATTTCAGGTTTTTCTTCCTATGACAAATATACTTCTGCAAAATTCTGCATGCACATGCACATCAAGTATTTTTTTTTAATATGTTTTATTGATTTTTTACAGAAAGGAAGGGAGAGGGATAGAGAATTAGAAACATCGATGAGAGAGAAACATCGATCAGCTGCCCTCTGCACACCCTCTACTGGGGATGTGCCCGCAACCAAGGTACATGCCCTTGACCGGAATCGAACCTGGGACCTTTCAGTCCGCAGGCTGATGCTCTATCCACTGAGCCAAACTGGTCAGGGCAAGTATTTTTTAATCTGGCTAAATTTCTCAAAATTACTAAATTTTTAATTCTAAAAAATGCATATTTAAACAGCATGTACATGTTTTCTATTGTCCCACTAGTCTTCACCCACAGCATAAACGGCTGGGCTGGGCTTTCTTCATATTGACCCATGTAGGATATATGATTGCTTTGTGCTCATCTGGTATGGTCTAAGATAAAATTATTAATAAACCATAAGACTTCTCATGCTGAAACACATATAAGGCCAATTCTTTTTACTTTCCTATCCCACCATTACTACCCCTGATTCATATATTTCTGCTACCAGCTCTTTGTCTGTGTCCAGTCTCTGGATGGTGCAATTCCATTCTGCACTTTGGGAACAGAGGATGCTGAGAGAGGATATTAAGGCTAAAGAGAGTTTTGAATTATGTAAAACTAGAGGCCCGGTGCACAAAATTCTTGCAAGATTAGGCCTCTGTAGCCCCAGCTGCCTCGGTCCTCATGGCCCTGGCTGCCTCGCAGCCCCACCACCTGCCCACTGGTCATTCCAGAAGGTCATTCCAGAAGGTCGTTCTGCTGTCTGGTCTAATTAGCATATTAGCTCTTTATTACATAGGATTAGAAGCAAGAACAGCTGTGTGATTTTCTCACTAGTATTTGAGAAGATACTCAGTCACAGTGCGGCTGTCAAATTAATGGAAAATTGTTGGAAAAGTTTGATATGGTCTCTCCTTCAAACCAAGGCCCTAAAGGGACATTGGCCTAGCAAGTGGCAGCCTCCATAGCATTAGTCTTAATAACAGACAGTTGGTAGAGCAAGAGGATGCCTGTCAGTGGATTAAAGTATTTTGAAGAACTGTCCTGGACTTGTCATACATTCCCTGCTGCCCCCTCTATTCTGCTTACCTTTGCCTGAACAAAAGACTGAATATCAGTATTTCTGCTTTGTATTTGGTTGCTGCCCCCTCCCCCACAAAGACTAGGTACTTTGTGATTTGCAGGAACAGGAGAAGAATTAATATTGGGTAGGTAATCAATATGACCCATTTAACAAAACACTTGGCATGCAGTCAGTAAATACGTACTAATATTGTTAAATATCATATAGAAAAACAAAATAGATATAGCATTTTATAAAAAAAGTGAAAATTTAGATATTTCTTGGTGGGTTTTTTCTGAATGTGTGTGTGTGAAGAGGCCCCTCCCTTATTTACCCTTAGACATATGAACATGACCTACGGTCCTACTTGCCCAACACATTCAGTTGTGAGAATTGTGTTTCAACTCCAGGTCCCCACATGCCTACTGCTCCAACTGGAGCATTTTCATCCTTCACTACAATGGTGGAAAATTTTAGTGTGAAGGGACTATCTTTCCAATAGCATTCTACCTGAATTTTTCTCAAGGGATTGCAATAGGTATTAAGCCCTCTCCCCAAACTCCTTCATATATGGAAGTTAATGGCTGAAATTTCCCATGTGAAGTCTGGTTGTGCTTTAAGGATTGATCAATATAATCCTGAGATGCTTCCTCTGGTCCACGAATGTCCTTGACCACAGAAATTCTCTTTTTCTTTTTAATATTTGTAATACTTAGTACAGCACCGCTAACAAACCTTAGGATAAATAAATGTGAATTGAATTTCCATTAAAGGGAAGTAGCTATTTACATAAAAAATCTATAATTAACTGTTTTGAAAAAGAGAATAAGGGCTTTTTCTTTGTGTATCTGTTTGTGCTTTATGGAAAATAATTTAGTGGTTTTGCAATCAGGAATTTTGTATTTCACTTTTTGCTGATAAAGAGTAAGCATTTATGTTATATCATGTTTTTCATGAGGGAGTCTTTGTATTTTATTTCTTGTTGGCAGTAATATTCAAGAGTCAGGTTTGGTGTTTTCAACTATCTTATTTAAAACAGTGAGAACATTTTAAAAATTAAAACAGTGGGAAACTAATCTGAGTTATACAAAAAGTAAGGGAAAATAGAAATAAGCTAATTATTCCAAGATTAAAGGCTGATAATGAAATAATATATCATAATTTTAAGGATATAAAGACTATTTTTTTTCTGTTGCACACCACTGCCCACTACATACCAATTAAGAGAGTGTTCTTATTGAAGGATATCCAGTAGGAAGTAAACTCCATCCAGGCATCTGTTCATTAGACCTTCCTTATTGTAAACACTATAAAGTGGTCAGCAATTCAAACCTTAGGAGAATTTACACACTGCTGTTTATTCTTTCTAAGCCAGTTTTTTTCATCTACCCTAAATTTATACATTTCTGCTTATTATTGCTAAGGCAGTAGCTTTATCTGCCTTAGCCATGACAAAATTGAATACATACGAGTGTATAAAAAATTATATGTTCACCTGAAAGATTAAAAATATTTTATAGTAATAAAACTCACAAGAAATAACAGATCAGAATTAAAGCATCGCTTTGCAAACCTGTCTTTAATTAAAAGTACGATCATTAGCATTTTTTGTTACATTTCTTATATATTAAACAAAGGGGTAGGGTTAGTTATTTGTATCTAATTTAAGGGGAAGTTTTATAAACAAAGAGGAGGAAAGATCTGGATAATACCCTGGACCCTCTTTCCCCTATTCCTTCCCACATTCAGCCCATTCTATATGCTAAATTGATTCCTTTCTATATGCTAAATTGATTCCATCATTACATCTCACAGAGCTTATTGCAAAATAAAATTTCTTTTTGTTTTTGCTCTTGCTAAACTTGTTCCATATTTGGGGATTTGCAAGTTGTTTCCTAAGAAACTTTTATTAATTTTTCTTGAAACTTTTTTTTTAATATATTTTATTGATATTTTAGAGAGAGGAAGGGAGAGGGATAGAGAGCTAGAAACATCGATGGGAGAGAAACATTGATCAGCTGCCTCCTGCACACCTCCCACTGGGGATGTGCCCGCAACCAAGGTACATGCCCTTGACCGGAATCGAACCCGGGACCCTTCAGTCCGCAGGCCGACGCTCTATCCACTAAGCCAAACCGGTTTCGGCGAAACTTTTAAATTATAAAGTCCTCTTTGTCCTTCAAGTTTCAAAACTGTCATTCAAGAGCCAGGCGTTCCTAATCAACTAATTGATGAGGAAATTTCCCATTCGAGTCACGATCATATCACCTTATTTTTATGTCTTTATAGAAAAGATAGTACCAAAAGTATCACACTCAATTATTTGTATGGGCAGTTTGAAAATAGAATTATAATACAAAAATATGCAAAGACACTGTAAACTTTTTATGTCATAAAACTCATGCAATCTTTTTTTATAAACTCCCCAACTTTTCCCTATTGAAAACATTGCCACTTGGATTTTTTTCCATTTAGATTTTGGTCCATTAATATCTCTTTTAAGTTAAAATGTGCTTTTTAACAGATTTGATATTCTGTTTATTCATACCAGACTTCAGGTAAATACAGTTTTGGGTCATCTAGTTTAGTAAACACCCAGTCATTCCCTGTTCTGCACCCAAAGACCCACCAACTCTCAGGATGGACTCATAGTCCACAAAGAGGTTTACTCTGTCTTTTTGGCATTAGAGCCATCTTTTTTTCTGTAATGAAATAGCTGATGAAATTTTGTTCCAGGTACACACAGAAAAGTAACTGATCTTTCTGGACATTTATAATGAGAATTGAAAACAACCATGGAATCTATGCTTCTCACTATAGTCTTAAATACTTCTGCATATGTTGGCATCTTTGATGTATGATGGTCTGCATTTCTATCAAAATTGTCACATGTTTTTACCCATTATACAGAACTGTGCACCTGTATTCATGAGGAAACAGATGCATTAGCATATATTCACCTTTCTGGTTTGTTTTGTCTGCTATCTCTCTCACTACGTTGGGTACAGAATGCAACTTTCCCCTTGCTTCTCTTTTGAGGATTAGGTCGCTACTTCTGATGCTTACACTTCGCATTACATTCTATGCAGATATGAGTATGAAGGTTTGCAGAAAAACAGGTAACATAATAGGACTGACACTGCTCTCCTTAGAATAACCTGCTTGCACGATGAACCTTTGCAACAGCTAACCACAAGAATGGTTCACCGTCTTATACTCTTTGTGCAAATGATAGGATTATGCTGAACATTCGCTTTCCTTCTGGGAATCTGAGATTTTGATAAACAGTAGGCAGAAGGTACTTTGTAACCAACCCTCAATACATACTTTGGGCAGTGAATCTTTAATGAGCTTCAAACTCATGTTACATTTAGGTTCTGTGAAAGATTATGTTTCATGAGACCCCTCATATGAAAAAGAGAGAATAAGAAAACCTGCACATAGATTTCTCCAGATATTACCTATGCCTTATCCCCTTATTATCTTCCTGTATACCTTAAACATTAGGACAATACATCTTAGCTGCCAGGTAACTATATGCTGAATCCTGTGAGTCCTTCTAGTGAATATCCAAAAGCGGGGAGATCTTAAGGGCCCCCAAAACAGAGGGGTTGTGTGAGAAACAAACAAACAACGACAACAAAATGCTAACTTTTCTTCTATCTTCTATCCTACAATCTTCTGGGATTTTTATCAAATGGGATATATTTTACAATTGCCTCTGTCTAAAATAAATGACTTTTTGAAAGCATTTGACAATTAGCCAGGTACATTGGAAAGATTTTGAGGGAATGTATACCTATCAAAATTATTGGCATGTTTTTCCAATAAGAAAAAGAATGTCTGTGAATAATTTTAGTCAAAGGGACCATATGGACGCCAAAGAAAGAGTATAGAGAAGATTGCATTGAGTTGGTAAGGATGCATTTAGGATGCTGACCTGATACAGCAGTTTAGGATGAAAGTGTCCTGAACTAAGATAGTTGGAGTGGAGAAGGTGATATAAGAAAAGCTTAAAGGTCACGTTTATATGCCTGCGCAACAAACAGAACACATCAGTTGCAGTTTTAGAAGACTCTCTTAAATATTCTTTTCCCTACCTGTCTTACACTGGGGAAAATAAAATTTATGTGCCTATTAGAAAAAAAAATAGACTCACTATCTAACTTTATGTTGGCCATTGAATATGATACAAAGTCAATGGCTTCTTTCTGAGTTTTCTTTCTTATTTAGATTTTATCCAATCAATTCAGCAAGAACTCTGTCCACTTTTATCCTATTACTTTCATAAACTTTAACATTTTTTTATAATGCAACTTAGAACAAAATGAATTGCTAAATGTGGCAATTTCTGAGATACCAGAGAAAGGAGAATAATAAAGCATGTTGGCCTTCCCCAGTCTCAAAGGCTAATTTTCTCCTTCCTCTGCAGCCATGCATTGTGTATAATTCTGCAGCACACTTAGCTAAAATAAATAAGAATGAGGGGAAATATTCTCTGATAATATAACAATGGAGACTTGAATAATGACATGCATCAAGGGCCCAGTTCAATTTTTATTGAAGAACTTATATTTTGAACCAGGCCACATTGAAGGTCGCAGGAGGTTTACAAAAGTGAGTAATGTATGAGTCTTTCCTTAAAAGAATTTATAGTCTTTTTGTGATTAGAGGATTTGAGAACTATGCCTGTGGCAGTCATTTTTGTTCTTCTACCCAAATAGTTAGATGGTAAGCCACCCTCTTATGGCCTTTCCTAGAATGCATTTTTCGGAATATCAAACTACCAACAGAAGGATACACTGTCTAGGGCAGAGAATACAGTGGCAGGAATATTTAGCAGGAGACAATGATAATATGTTCTCAGTGAAGAGGTCATTAAAAGGAATGGTAAGAGGTGGGGGTGGATAAGATCCACCTTGTAATGCCGGAAAAATAAATAGGATTTGGAAGGTAGGGAGAAGGGAGAAAACATGTGAGTCTTACGTTAACTGGTGGTAGAAACAAATTTTAAGTTCTCGTTTAGAAAAGTAAAATATATATATAAATATATATTAAATGGGGACATAACGCAATTGAAGGGATGGGGAAGATTTCTGAGATTGTGTTTGTTTTAAGTCAGTTTTGTCTTGAAATAACCAATGAATACTCTTCTGGATGCAGTTGTTTTTGCATCAAGTATCACTATAATATACTTTTATTTTTTGACATGATGCTCATTATTTATTGTTTTACAAGTACCACTTAAAGACAAATATCATTGATTTCATTTATATGTAAAATATAAAAAACAGAACAGAAACAAACTAATAGATACAGAGAATAAACTGATGGCCCAAATGGGAGGGGGGTGGGGTTTCTGGGTGAAAAAGGTTAAAGGGATTAAGAAGTATAAACTGCCAGTTATAAAAACAGAATGGGGAGGTAAAGTTCAGTATAGGAAATATAGTCAACAACATTGTAATAACTATGTATGGTGTCAGATGGATACTACTTTTTACCATGGTGATCTAATATAATAATAGAGAAATATGCAAGTTTGTCCATTATAGCATCACGTCATGACCAGATCAGCAGGCTGGGACCTCGCCCTCTGCTCAGGCAGCTGCAAGGCCTGGGGTAGGATAGGATACGATAGGCACAGGAATGGAAAAGAGAAGGAAACTGCTAGCGGAAGTGGGTGGTGACCCTAAGGGAGGCGGAGCACCTGCAGGGCGGAGAAGAGGGGCGGAGGTGCAGGCAGCTTGGAGCAGGGAGCCCCGCCCAGACACGGGAGTAGGGCAGTAGTGGCTGTTGGTGGGGAGGTGCCCACAGTCCAGGACAGAGTGGAGGACGGTCTGAGGCCTTCTGGGCGGAGGTGCTCCTGCTTTGCAGCAACAGCGCCCAGGCCGTGCGGGCCTTGGCCACCCTCGCTGGGCTGGGCATCCTGGGCAGGGAATGGGAGCCAGACAGTGGTGGGGAGGCCAGGGAAGGGGGGGCAGCAAACACCTGGGTGGGGCTGACCCCTGGGCTGGGGGTTAACACCCCCCTCCCAACCAAAGCTTTAAGAAGGGAAGGAGGGAGGGAAGAACTTTATAAAGGAGTCAGTAGAGAGCAGAGTTAAAGAAGGAAAGAGGATGTGTGAGTGAACTAACTGTAGGAGCTATAATGAAAATCAAGTATAGTTGTGTACTGGGGACAGATTTTAAAAGAAGGAGTCAGAAAAGAAAAAAGATAAATAATAGTGAATGATTAGGCAGGTAGATAGATATTAAAACAGTGGAAGTAAGTAGAGAAGGGTGTGGATGAGCAAGAAAGAGGGAGGAAAGAAATATTTTAAAGGGGAGCCAGTAGAGCTTAAAAGGAGAATGGGAAGAAGGAAGAAATGGGGGAGGGAGCAAAGCAGGTTCAAGGGAGGAAGTGAAGAAAAAAAATTAAGGTGGGAAGGAAGAAAAAGGGGAGGGAGAGCAGAGATAAAGATAAAGGAAAGAAGGAATGTGGGGAGGGAGGGAAGGTAAGAGAAAGATGGGAAGAAGGATGATGGAACAGAAGTAGGAAATAAGGAGGAAAGAAAAGTTTATAAATGATGAGTCAGTAGGAAAAAGTGTTACAAAAAAAGGAGAGAGAAAAATTGTGTGAGAGGGAGAAGCCAATAAGGAAGTCAAATACAATTGTGTGTGAAGGGGATAAGATTACAAAAAAAAAAAAAAAAAAAAAAAAAAAAGTTAATAGGGGCCACCAGTCTGGCAGGGGAGGGCAGTTAGGGGGATCAGGCAGGCAGGCAGAGTGGTTAGGCCAGGCAGGCAGGTGAGTGGTTAGGAGCCAGAGGTCCCGGACTGCGAGAGGAATGTCCAACTGCCAGTTTAGGCCCAATCCAGCCTAAACTGGCAGTTAGACATCCCCCAAGGGCTCCCAGATTGGAGAGGGTGCAGGTCGGGCTGAGGGGACCCCCCCCCCCCATGCAGGAATTTCATGCACCGGGCCTCTAGTTACATCATAAGGTCTAATCACAATTGTGTCCACCTGAAACTAATATGTCAACTCTAAACAAAAAATAAATGTTTAAAATCAGTATAGTTTATTGGGCATTTACTATGTTCCAGACATTGGCTATATGGTTTACATACAATGTATCATTTTAAATATGAGAACAGTGTTCGGGGTAGTGGTATGACTTTCCTAACTGTACACTTAAAATCCTGAAGCTGCATGAGGTTTTATGACTGACCCAAGTTCTAACAGCTAATAAGGGTCAGAGTCAGATCTAGATATTACATCCTACATGGTTTTAGGAAATAATGCATGACAAAGACACAACACAGCTTCATTCTTAAGTGATTCTATGGGCTTCCTTACATGTTATTCACATGCAATAGTGGGTGCAGGTGTGGATCCCTTAATGTATTGCTTTTAGTTATTAAGTATACAGAGAATACGCTTCTCTCTGCCCCAGCCAGGGTACAGTATGTCTTCTCACTCTGAATATCCCCTATTACTGTTTGTGTGTGGAATCCATAATCTTTGTTGATGTTGAGACAATGTGGAAGCATTCTTCTACTAATTTTGGAAGAAATAATTAAACTCCCCATTTAGCTTAAGGTCCAGAAGGCTATTCCAAAGTTTGTTTCCCAGTAGCCTGGACAGCACAAGATCGTGAAGGGCAAATTTAGACACAGGCTAAATATTGCTGAAGAAAGTGGAATCCAAAAAAAGTTATCTTGATGGCAATCATTGAACAAAAATAAAGGAAGTTTTGAGAGATTCTGGAGGGGAGCTGAAGCAGTTTGCAACAGATTATTATGCAGCGTTGAAACCCGAGGTAATGTTAGAGAGCACCAATGATTAAGGAAAAAATTCAGCACTCTTATATTGTCTGCAGTAATCATTTAAATATAATAAGGGAAGAGGAAACAAATATTGGCAATTTACCTAAGCATCAGGTTGGCAGTCTGAGTTCAAATGAAGACCAAAAGTTGAAGTGTGTGGGAGATCTAGTGAGGCACTGCTGACATGACAAACGGGGGCATGTCTAGTGGAAGTGGCAGATAAAGTGTGGGTTGACGACACATGTGGAAAGGCAGGAAGCCAAAATATGGGTCAAGAGCAGCTAAAGTAACAGCAGGGAAACCAGAACTAGTAACACTAACTAAGGAGGAATTTCCAAATCACCATGAATGACTTAAATATGGCTGCTTTTGTGGGTAACAGAGTGAAGTAAATATTGTTATTGGCAGAGTATAGGAGGACTTTGAGAACTAAGATATCATAATGATGCTAAGAAATTAAATAAAGGTAAAACATAGATAAGATTGACTCAAGTTAAAAGATTGTTGAGCCCTGGCTGCTGTGACTCAGTTGGTTTGGCGTTGTCCCATGCACTGAAAGGTTGCCAGTTCAATTCCTGGCCAGGGCACATGCCCAGGTTGTGGGATCAACCCCCTAGTAGGGGGTGTGCAAGAGGCAGATTGATGGATGTTTCATGCTTACTTTGGTGTTTCTCTCTCGCGCCCTCTCCCTTCCTCTCTCTCTAGGAATCAATAATAACAACTTAAAAATATTTTTTAAAAAGATTCTTGTAAAGGTTGGAAGGCAATGATAATAAAACACTGAAGTTTTCTTTTTGCCCCTCAGTTATCCTCCTCAATATTTTACCTAATACAGTATTCAGTTTTTTTTGTTTTGTTTTTTAAATATATTTTATTGATATTTTACAGAGAGAGGAAGGGAGAGGGATAGAGAGCTAGAAACATCGATGAGAGAGAAACATCAATCAGCTGCCTCCTGCACACCTCCCACTGGGGATGTGCCCGCAACCAAGGTACATGCCCTTGACCGGAATCAAACCTGGGATCCTTCAGTCCGCAGGCCGACGCTCTATCCACTGAGCCAAACCGGTTTCGGCAGTATTCAGTTTTTTTTAACTCTAATCATTTATATCTCTTCCCACACCAGAATGTGAGCTCTGCACAGGCAAAGACTATATTTTATCTTCTTTCTTAAAAAATATATAGTTTTTATTAATTTCAGAGAGGTAGGAAGCAGGAGAGAGTGATAGAAACATCCTGCGCGTCCCCTACTGGGGATCAAGCCCGCAACCCAGGCATGTGCCCTGACAGGGAATCAAACAGTGACTGACCTCCTGGTTCATCCATCGACACTCAACCACTGAGCCTCACCAGCCTGGCCTATCTTTTTTCATGACTGGCATGTACCTAATACACATTTGTTAGATAAATGGATGGGTGTATGGATGAAAGGATGAACAGATAAATATACTAGTAAAAGTATAATATATGAAAAAGCTATGGATTATACAGAAAAAAAAAGATGTTACTGACATATAGGGAATAATGGTGTAATCCTATAGGTATAATGGTGCAAACACACTGGAAAGTCCTGTGTATAGAAAATGTTCTTCTTATTTTTTTTCTTGGGAGAAAAAAATAATTTTCTTTTTACTGTCCTAAGTTCTTTTGCCTAGTCTAATAATCAAATTAACAAGAGCCAGATTTCCAGGAGAAAATAATCAAATGTATTATATGAGTACACAAGGGGACACATATAATAAGTATATGGGCCCAAAGACAACTCAGGCAGTTAAGGTTTCTCTGTCTCTGTGGACTAAGGAGAGGGAAGCAGGGAGAGAAGCAGGGATCTGGGACTTCAAGAGAAAGCAGGCAATCATTTCACATGTAAAGGAGAAAGAGCAAACATTTAGTAAAGAAGTTCTTGCTGGGCCACCCAGAAACAATGGGGTACAGAGGGGAGTCTAGCAAACAAACTGGGAGGTTCCTCCCTGTCTGTCACACTGAGTTCATGTCCAGGTACAGTAGGAGCTCCATTCCTTTAAGCAGGTTTTTCTATCTGAATTCCTCTAGGCATTCCATTCCTTTAAGCAGGTTTTTCTATCTGAATTCCTCTAGGGGGAGGGTTCAAGTTCATTTCTGAGTCTTCTGTTTCTTTAACATAATGAGCTTAAAACAATATCTAAAAAAAAAAAAGGCATATTTGGGGGTGGCAAACTCTGATTCCCTTTAATTCCATGAATTAAAAGTATGAGAGAAATAAATGTCTTCAATTAAGAAGTGCTTGTCCTGGCCAGCTTGGATCAGTGGATAGAGCATCAGCCTGTGGACTGAAGTGCCCCAGGTTTGATTCCCAGTCAGGGCACGTGCCTGGGTTGCAGGCTTGATCCCCAAGTAGGGAGCAAACAGGAGGCAGCCGATCCATGATTCTCTCTCATCATTGATATTTCTATCTCTCCCTCTCCCTTCCTCTCTGAAACCAATAAAAAATATATTTAAAAAAAAGAAGTGCTTTTCCTAGAGAAGGATGCCAACTGAGGAAAAGTAGAAGTTGAGAATGGTTCTCCTAGAAAAATTAGGAATAAACATCATCATGGAAGGAAGAGAGGGAATATAGTTGAACTAGACTGAAATAAGCTTGTGTGTGGAGCTAGCAGACCAGTGCAGTGAATGCAGCAGTGTGGCCAGTGGAATGAAAGAGGCAGGAACCTGAACAGCTGGCTGCAGGAACTAAAGCACAGCACCAGGAGCAATGCAGAGGCAGGGCTTGCATTGGTTTTATGTCAGAGATTGGCAAGCCTGTTCCTTAATGGGTCAGACAAGTATTTTAGGCTTTGTGGTCATACTCAGATGTTGGTAGAGTGTGAAAGCAGTCAAGAACAATCCTATCTACTAAAGAGGGAACATGCTAATTGACTATCACTCCATCACAAAGATGGCTGCACCCATAGCTGAGGCCAAGTTCCCATAAGGAGCCTTAAGGAGCAATCAGCAGGGACCTGAGGCTACGCTCTCCCCCGCCCCTGTGGGGCTTGACAGGGGACCTCATGCTGCGCCCCCCACCCTCCAGGGCTTGACAGGGGACCTCAGGCCGTGCCCTCCCCCTAGCATCAGGCTAGGGGACCTCAGGCTGCTCCCCCAGCACCGGCACCAGGCCAGGGGACCTGAGGCCATGCCCCCGACTGGCGGGACTTGACAGGGGACCTCAAGGTGGGCTTCCCGTCCTGGTGCTGGGCTAGGGTACCTCAGGCTGCTCCCCTCGCCCCAGCAACAGGCCAGGGGACCTCAGGCTGCACCCCCCACCAGGTGGGGCTTGACAGGAAATCTCAAGGTGCACCCCCAGTGCTGGGTCAGGGGACTCAGACCGCACCCTCCACTGAGCAGGGTTTGACAGGGGACCTGAGGATGGGCCCCACTGGCGGTGGGGCTTTATGGGGGACCTGAGGCTGTGCCCCCCTCCTGGTTCTGGGCTGGGGGACCTTAGGCTGCACCCCCCTGCCTGGCAGGGCTTGATGGGGGACCTCAGGCCATGCCCCCCATCCAGCGGGGCTTGATGGAGGACCTCAAGCCCCCCATTCTGGCACCAGGCCAGGGGACCTGAGGCTACGCCCCCTGCCTGGAGAGGCTTGACAAGGGTGGGACCTGCCGGGTCTAATTCTAGCCCAATGGCGGGGGGGGGCCAGCCGGGTCTGGGTCTTATGCGATTTTGAGGTGCATGGGGGTGGGCAGGGACTTGACTCTGAGTCCTGTGGTGCACCCCAGACTCTGACAGGAGGAAGGTTTTCATATACATTTTACTAATTTTCTTTCCTCTCTGACACTTCTATTATAGAGAAAGGGCAAATAGCAATATTAAATTATTTCCTCTAATTAGTCCCCTTTTAATGTGCACGAATTTCGTGCACCAGGCCACTAGTTCATAAATAAATGAGCAGGCTATGTCCCAATAAAACTTTATTTTTTGGATACTGACCTTTAAATTTCATGTAACTTTAATGTGTAATATTATTCTTTTTATCCTTGTTCAACTATTTATAAATATAAAGTCATTCTTCACTTGTAGAGAATAAAAAATGCAGCGGTATATTAAATTTGACCCATATACTTTGACAGGTATATGCATATGTATGTTTCTATATAATTTACTCATTCATATGTCATATAAGTATATATTACTGATTACAGATACATCTCTCTTTAAAGGTGTGTTACTTTCTGTAAGAAAAAAAAAAGTAACTTAGTAGTAATCTTTCTTAAGAGTTGATCAGTTTGATCAAAAAGGAAGAATTCTGCCTTAATGGTTATAAATGACACTTAGGCAGGGTTTTCTTTTCAAGTGGCTGAATGAAAAACAATCTCTCAGAGTTGTTAGTGTAGCTTTGTCTGAACAATAAGAATAAAAGGGGAAATAAAATATTCAAACTTAAACACACTGAAGAATTACTCAAATAATTTCGATCTCAGCCTCCAGATATTTTCCTACCCTAAAATAAATGCACCATGTAAATGTTGACTTGTTTTATTATTTTTGCGGGTAGTAGGATATGATCCTTCTATAAACTCTGAGAATAACACATCTACATAAATTGTGCTTATAAGTAACTTTATATTTTAAATGTTGAAATTTGTGTATTCTCAACATCCTCCCACTCAAATAGAAGTGTCTGATAATTTTATATTTTGTGCATTCTAAATATTTGGGCCCCTAGGTCATGGACCACTTCCTCACAGACAGTCACTGGGAGACAGACTTTTCATTTATTCTTTTGCTCTCTCTTTATGAAAGTTCTCTCTTTTCTCTAGGTCATCTGATTATAGCTAAAGATATATCCCGGGGGCTTTATTTCCAATTCTATTGCTAGCTTATTTTATAACCTGGAACAAACTTCAGCACTTTATAAAAGTGCTTGAGTATCAGAGCTGAAAAGAAACTTTAACATCATTTACTCTAATATCCTCTCATTTTTCTGAATGAGAAGATGAAATTAAAGCTTAGAAGGGTGAGGAGAATTGCCAGATGTCAAGAAGTTTGTCAGTAGCAAAACCCAAGTGAAGCCAGACATGGCAACAACTATTTTAAAACTCATAATAGTGAGCCATTCAGCTTTAGGTGACATAAAAAGCAGTGAAAAAACACTGGCTTATTTTATTTCTTTAAAGTAGGATGCCTTTAAGACCAAAATAGAATAGGCAGACCTATGTGGGAAACTCAGTTATAATCAAACATTTAGTGGAGATGGTATCCTATATAATAAAAGGCTAATATGTAAATAGACCGAATGGTGGAACAACCGAACAATGGGTCACTATGACATGTGCTGGCCACCAGGGGGCATGTGCGGAACATGGTGGGCATCAGCCATGGCGGGATGGTGGAGCAGGTGAGGGGGGTGCCAGACCAAGGCAGGTGCCAGTTGCTGTCACTGGGGCAAGCCTCTGGTGGTTACTAAAAATTATTTGCTCCTATGCACTGCGGTCCTACCCGGCGCTTGCACCTGCTGCCGGCACCACCCCCTTGCATTCGTTGCTGATGCAGGAGCAGCTGCTCACACCCGCTGCTGGTGCCCAGCGCCGGTCCTGAATGCTCGGCGCCATCAGCGGGTACAAGCAGTGGCTGCCGGCCCAATTGCCCCTGAGGGCTTCTCCACTTCCCTTGGTTCCTGAGGGGCAATTGGGGCAGCAGGTGCCACTCACACCACTGATGGCACTGGCCCCACTTGCACCCACTGCTGGTGCTGGCCCCAGTCGCTCTGCGCCATAAGCAAGTGTTAGTGGGGCCAGTGTCGTCAGAGCGTGGGAGTGGCGGCAGTGGGAGAGAGGCTGCTGGCAGACAGAGGACCGGGAGCTGCAGCAGGAGGGGCCGGGCGGGGGCATGGAGGATGGGCCGAGACCCGCCCCTGTGCCTACTGCAGGCTTGTGGCCCACAGTTCCTTTAAAGGTGCACAAATTTGTGCACTGGGCCCCTAGTATATATATCAAATCGCACCTTTTTGTTAATCCTCACCTGAGGATATTTTTTTCATTGATTTTCAGAGTGGAAAGGAGGGAGGAAGGGGGAGAGAGAGAGAAAAGAGAGAAATATCTATGTGAGAGAGAAACAACGATTGATTGCTTCTCACATGAGCCCTAGATGGGGATCAAATCCAAAACCCTTGGGTCCCAAGGCTGACACTCTCACCACTGAGCTAAACCATCCAAGGCAAAAATCGCATCTTCTTTATCCATTCTATTCATGGGCAGTTGGATTGCTTCCATAGTTTGTCTATCCCAGTGGTTGGCAAACTGCGGCTCGCAAGACACATGCAGCTTGTGAGCCGCGGTTTGCCGCTCTGTTGACTAATGAGTTTGCCGACCACTGACCTAGACTCTTGATTCCAATAATTACAGGCTGTTGTTGTTCCTTGTGATTAAGCCCCTATCCAGTGGTTGGCAAACTCATTAGTCAACAGAGCGGCAAACCGCGGCTCACAAGCTGCATGTGGCTCACAAGCCGCAGTTTGCCAACCACTGGTCTGTCCTATATAATAAAAGCCTAATATACTAAGTGTCTGGTCATCCAGTTGGCCGTTCAACCAATCAAAGCCTAATATGCTAATGATATGCTAAGGCTGCTCAACCGATTGCTATGACGTGCACTGACCACCAGGGGGCAGATACTCCAACTGGTAGTGAGCTTGCTGCTGGGGTCCGGCTGATCAGGATTGAGCGATATGGGCCAGACATGCCCTGGAGCCCTCCCATGGTCCATCCCCTGCTGGTCAACCTTCCACATCTCTCCCGACCCTGATCGTGCACCAGTGGGGTCCCTTGGCCTGGCCTGCGCCCTCTTGCAATCCGGGACCCCTCAGGGGATGTTGGAGAGCCAGTTTCGACCCAAGGGCGGAACGACTGGTCGCTATGACACATACTGACCACCAGAGGGCAGATGCTTAACATAGGAGCTGCCCCCTAGTGGTCAGTGTGCTCCCACAGGGGGAGCGCCACTCAGCCAGAAGCCAGGCTCACAGCTGATGAGCTCAGCAGCAGTGACGGGAGCCTCTCCCGCCTCTGTGGCAGTGCTAAGGATGTCTGACTGCATACTTAGGCCTGCTCCCCCTGGGCTTAAGCTGTCAGGTGGACATACCCTGAGGGCTCTCGGATGGTGAGAGGGTGCAGGGCAGGCTGAGGGACCCCCCCTGACTGCATGAATTTCATGCACCGGGCCTCTAGTTATTAAATAAATAGAGTTTAAGTGAATTCAAATACTAAATATATTCAGGTTAATATAGCCTTATGGATGCAATAATGAAAACAAGCTGCTGTTTAAAAAATGTTATATATGTATATGCTTCCTTACTATGAAATGACTCAAAAGACATACTAAGTTAATTAAAAGTATCATCAAAAAATGGGTGAGGGAGTGTCTAGTGTTATTATAGTAGGCAGCTAGTTAGGTAATAACAAAAGAGAAGGGAGCCAGACATCTAGTTAAGCCAATTAACTAGGAAGAGGTAGCTTCCCAGTCACTCAGGCTTCTGAGTGGACAGGAAAGATCTGCTTTCCAATCTCCCCAGTCCCTCTGCAGACTACTGGAGGAAGGAAGAACCAGTGAGCAGAAATTCCTCTGCTGAGGCCTGCTCCGTAGAAGCCAGACTGGTTAGCATAAAGGGGAGGCATCTAGCCTGGAAAAATCTGAGGGAAAATGATTAGCATAAGGAGATCCAAGAAAGGGGTTGGCTAGGGGCTGGGTCCAAGCCCAAGCCCAGGAAGAGTTACAAAGATTGGTTCGTTTGAAAGAGAATACCCCTTCCCAAACCAAAGGAAATATCATCAAAGCTTAACAAAGGCCCTATAGGCAGCACCCACATGCGTTCTCTCGGGTTCTGGCTCCATAGCAGCCGCCCAGGGCCAAAGCGCTGCATTCAAGGTGGGCCACAGGGGAACAGGGACCGCGCTAGACTGCTGAAGCTGTGATGTCGATGCTGGGCTAAGGCACCGCAGCTCCGGCTCCTGGCCTCTTCCTGGTGAGGCCAAGTGCGGGCTTGCGCCCCAGAGATGGACTTCTTCCACAGTGAGACAGAGCTGGGCCACCTGGTTGTGGATGAGGCACTGTGGCAGCCTCTTTAGAGGCATCTATGCCCAGTGTGCCCTTCCATTAAAGCTCGCCACTATACCTTAAGCCCTCTTATTCATGAGTCCTCAAAGTGCGTTTCTCTTGACTTCGCCAGAACCCATTTCCAGACCAGTCCGGCAGACCCGCCTTGGTTCTGATCCAAATCCAGCAACAGTGTGAGAGTAGAAAGAAACATTCACCTCTTCACCATCTAACTTGACTAAGAGAACAGGGGGTGGATTTGTTATTGACAAGAGAAAGGAAAGTTAGTGGTCAATAATCTCTCAGATGTCAGGAGAATTTTGACTAAACAAAATGAGAATGAAGCCCTGGAGCAATGTATGAAGTATGTTCTGTCCAAATAACTCCCTTTTTATCTCCAACAACAACACAGCCTTTTCCCTGACTGGAACTGTGAGTCCTTCCTCATCCTTTGATCATTCTCAGACTGGTGATACCTCTCTCTCCTTTCCTTACTCATCCCAATTCATTTGTTCTTCACGTTAATTCTGAACTATTTGTTTCAAAAAAAAAAAAAAATGAAATTTCACAGGAATATACAAGGGTAGAAGGAAGCCCTTAAATTTGGTGATGGAAAGCTAAGCACCATCACAAATAAGAAATAAATTCATCCTTTCTCTCACGGGCACCTCAATTTAAAAAGTGAAAAATAGTTATAGAGTGGAATAGTTATATTTATAAGAGAAAAAGTTAAATCCAATCATTCTGCACATTAGCATAAACCAGGACTACATATCCAATGATAAGTAAACAGAAAGGGAGAAATTCACAACATCAAGGTATTGAAAAAAAAACCCTGTAACTTAAAAATAGAGCAAAAAATTCAACATGTAAAGGTAGAGTTTGTGATTGTTCTCAGAAGAAAATTGAGAGAGATTTATTTGATATGACTATTTTCTAGAGAAAGAAACAAACTGTGATCTGGGAGACTTCAAAAGGGAACTTGTATTAAGTTCAGAGGCATGATTTTCCGGGATGACTTATAAAGTGAAAATGAGGAAGTTGTTTAACTTACAATTGGAGAGGGGTTTGTCTTCAGACGATTATCTTTCACCATTTTAGAAAGAGGACTTAGGTTTTATTTATGATTATCAGAAGCGTTTATAAGAAGTCATCTAAGTTTTGATTTCATTTACTGAATAAACTAAAATTTGCTTTACGTAGCTTAAAATGGTTTTGTCTATATGAGGATTTCAAGATTGGTCTCCATTTTCTTTTAACAGTATGTTATATAAGTACAACATACATAGACAAAACTGTAAAATTCATACTTTAAAGCATAAAAAATTTTAAAATGTAAGCAAACTCCTATGAAGATTACCATATAAAAATTAAATAGACTATCACCAACTCCTAGTCAGCCTTCATATATTGCTACTCCTTGCCCCTTCTCTTACTTTTTATTCCTTCACAGATTTCTGCAATTTTCTATATGAGATTATTTTTCTTTCTGAACAAATTCTTTTAATATTTATTTTATGTCATCTTCCTGGTCATAAGTTCTCTCTCTCTCTCTCTCTCTCTCTCTCTCTCTCTCTCTCTCTCTCTTGGTCTACAGATAGTTTTAATTCACATTTACTTAATAGAATTTTTCCTCTATTATAGATTTCCAAGTTGCAATTACTCCTTTTTCCATACTTTGAAACTGTCATTCAATTTTATTGTCATTTTTATCATTTCGAATGAGAAGTCAGTTGTAAGTCTCTGTGTTTCTTTTTTAAAAATTTTGATTAAATTTAGTGGTATGGCATTGGTTAATAAAATTATACAGGTTTTAAGTGTACACTTTTATAGTACATCATCTGTATGTTGTATTGTGTGTTCACCATCCAAAGTCAAGTCTCTGTCCATCACCATTTATCCAGCCTGACCCTCTTCTTCCTCCACCACTCCCCTTTCCCTCCGGTAATCACCATACTGTTAATATGTCTGAGTTCTTGGTTTGTTTTGTTTGTTGTTTGTTTTTGCTTAATCCCTTCACCTTTTTCAGTCAGCCCCCCCACTCCAACCCCCTCCAATCTGACAGCTGTCCATCTGTTCTCTGTACCTATGAGTCTGTTTCTGTTTTGTTAGTTTGTTTATTTTGTCCATTAAAGTCCAACCCTTAGCATAATAATCTGCAGGTCCATCCATGATTTCCCAAAAGGTAAGTTCCTTCCTTTTTACAGCCAATTAGTATTCCTTTGTGTAAATATGTTTCATTTAAAGCTAAGAACCATTTTACTCAAATAGCATTGAAAATATTCTCTTTGTCAGTTTTCAGCATTTTTTCCTAATGTACCTCTCATATTTTCCTAAGTGTATTAGATGATATTATGTGCTATCCAGAATTTCCTTCCAGGACTGAAGCATTCATTCTCCAAGCTTCTGAGAGTGTTAGCTATAAATTATATTTATTTGAATCTGTCTTTAAATTTCTTTTTAGACGTTATTCAACTTACACTGCCTTCCTGGGAGTGACTCATATTCAATTCCTAGTTTGTAAAGACATATAAAGGCCTTGCCCCTATCTTCCAATTCAGAACAACTCTGAACGATTACCCTGACTCTCCAGGACACCATGGGATTAACAGAAGCCTTTTATTGCATTGCAGTTCAACTTCTCCCTCCGACATGTTATGCTTAGTCCACTCTATCACAGGTGTTGACTATAAGAGCACTCCCTAATAAACTTCCTACGTGCAAATATCCACCTCAGTTTTGGTTTACAAGGGATCCCAATCTGCAACAGTAAGTGTATGTTTTGTACATTGTTTGATTGAGGATTGTTGTGATTCTTGATTCTATGGCTTGATTAATTTTGGAAATGTGTACACTATTAAATATGCAATATTTATCCTGCCCTGTTCTTTTTATGTTATCTAATATGTTCAAATTTCTACCATTCTGAAATATCTTATACAATAAAAGCTTAATATGCTAAGTGTCCGGTCGTCTGGTCAGCTGTTCAACCAATCAAAGTGTAATATGCTAATGATATGCTAGGGCCATGTAACCACTCGCTATGACATGCACTGACCACCAGGGGGCAGATAGTCGACCAGTAGATTAGCTTGTTGCTGGGGTCCGGCTGATCAAGACTGAGCGAGATGGGTTGGACATGCCCTTGAAGCTCCCGCAATCCCACCCTGGCTGGCCAACCTCCCGTGTCCCTCCCTGGCCACGGTCATGCACCAGTGAGGTCATTTGGCCTGGCCTGCACCCTCTCGCAATCCAAGACCCCTGGGGGGATATCAGGGAACTGGTTTCAATCTGATCCCACAGGCCAGGTCAAGGGACTCCACTGGTGCATGAATTCATGCACTCAGGGGCGGTGGGGTCCCTCAGCCTGGCCTGTGCCCTCTCATAGTTTGGGAGCCCTTGGGGGATGTCTGACTGATAGCTTAGGCCCGCTTCCCGGGGGTGGGGGGAGCAGGACTATGCTGTCAGTCAGACATCCTTAGTGCTGCTGTGGAGATAAGAGGCTCCCACAACTGCGACTGCGCTCACCAGTTGTGAGCCCAGTTTCTGGCTGAATGGCGTTCCCCCTGTGGGCACACACTGACCACCAGGGGGCAGATCCTGCATTGAGCGTCTGCCCTCTGGTAGTCAATGTGTGTCACAGTGACTGGTCATTCTGCCATTCGGTCAATTTGCATATTAGCCTTTTATTATATAGGATTCTTTTATTCTCTGTGCGTCAGTCTGAATAATTTCTACTCAAACGTGTTCCAGTTCACTAATCTTGTACATAGTTGTGTCCAAATATAAAAGCATGTATGGGAAAAACGTTTACCTATAAATGTTCCAAAAACAAACTATTCTCGGGTATGTTTTTCCAAAATTGTATTTTAGGTAACCATAGGGAAATGCACAGACTAGAGAAAAAATTTGAGAAGCCATTTTCTACTAAAGAACTCATTATTTTTTGGGGGGATTTAAGTAAATGTCATTATCAACTACACAGAGGCTCAGATATAATATTGAATAACAGAGAGCAAACACACACAAATTAATCTTGATTTTGAATGACAGAAACCAGACACACAAGATGCTTCCATTTAAAAAATTCAATTAAGATAAACTACAAATGTAATAATAAGGAAACTTACTGTGAGAAGGATGGAGAATTAAAATTAAGGAGAGATGCAAGAAGGGCTTATGGAGTATTGGCAAAATTTTATTTCTTGACATGAATGTTGGTTGCATGGCAGTTTCCTTTATAATTAGTCATTGAACTGCACACTTTTGTGTTGTTGGTTTTTTTTTGCCATTTTATGTATGGCTATTTAATAAGAACATGTATTAAAGACAAATATATAGATTAAGAACAACAAATTACATAAGTGATAGAAAATGGCCCACCCATATATACAAAGTTATATAATTACATTAATTAGACTGGTAATTTTATTTTATATTGATTATATTTACTGAGATAACATTTGCTAATAATATTATATAAATTTCAAATGTATCTATATGTATAAAAGCCTAAGCGACCATCTGACCATTTGCCTGATAGCTATGATGTGCAATGACCACCAGGGGGGTGGATACTCCGACCAGTAGAGGAGGGAGACCGATTCCTCATGGAATTGGCCATGGGTTAGGTTGTCGCTGGGGCACTGTCTGCCCCAAATCTGCTTCACTCGCACCCTGGACCCAGATAGAAGGGAGCCCAATTCCAGGGTGCATCACCCAAGAACTGCCCTCTCGCAATCTGGGACCCCTTGGGGGATGTTGGAGAGCCGGTTTTGGCCTGATCCCCGCAGGCCAAGCTGAGGGAACCCACTGGTGCATAAATCCGTGCACCAAGCCTCTAGTAACAGTATAATTCAATATCTATATACTCTACTTCATGCTCACTACCCAGTCTACTCATGAGTATATAGTCATATACTCATAGTCAGAGAAATTTATGTAGTTGTTTACCTGGGATGTATGTTAAACAATGTAGCAGCCTTATTTGTAATAGCAGATAAAAACAACCCAAAGTCCATTAAAAAGTAAATAGAAAAATAAATGAACATGTATTTATATAATTGAACAATGTATAATAGAACAAAGGTATAAAATGCAGCTACATATATTAGTTTGGTTAAATCTCATAAAACCCCCTGATTAGAAAAGCAGCCAGTCACCAAAATATACACGCAGAATGTTTATAGTGATATACATTTGAAAATAATCAAAACTAAAACAGATATTACTTAGGAATAGATACAAATATTCTCATACTATTAAAGAAAAAAAAGATAATTAACAAAACAATCAGGACACTGTGTATTGCTGAGGGAGATTTAGATTTGGTCTATGAATACAACAGAGAATACAAAGAATATAAAACATCAATATAATTCATGATCTACTTTGCTCGTATATATCAATGTGGCTTTTAAGATAATGATCATCTGCTGTTTTCAAACGGTATCCATTTCCTTTAAGAAGGATTTAGATAGAAGAAATGAAATACAGACTTGGTGACAATGTTCATTGACTTCTCTAACTCAGAGAATGAATGGTTCCTCTCCCGGAATTAATTTTCAGGAAGGAGGCCAAATTAGTAATACCCTATAGGCCATGAAAAGGGCACTGCACTAGAGTTAAGAAAAGATGATGAACCTGATTAATGAGTGTCTAGCTGGTTCTGTATAAATGGGATCAAGAGCAGGGATCTGGCTCAAAGGCTACAAGGGGGCCGATGGAGTTAGGGAAAGTAGTCTGGCAAGGTCCAAACCACAGGCCATAATTTATCTCATTACTCTTAAGAATAATGCTCTTGGGATGTATGTTGGAAGGATAATTATTGATCAGAAAGTTAAAAATCCATATTGTTTTATATATTATTATGGAACATGATCATTTTGTAAAAGTAAAGTCCATTCTTGCCTCTGCTATTTTCTATGAGTTAAGAGCTCCATCCCTATACATTTGATGGGAATAGAAACATTTTGTGTGCCAAAGTGCCGGGTAGAAGGAATAAAGATGAGAATAGAGAAATATTTTTCCAATAACCTGGTAATAAATCATGCATCTGGATGGTTTATGATTTTGTTATGGAAATGATGAACTTCTCCTAAGTGGATTACAATATGCCATACACATCACATTTTTTTTTATTTCCTTTCTTGGCACAAACATAAAAATCCCATTATAAGTGATGGAACTTACTTAATGTTAGCATGAATGTGTTTTTAATGAAAATTGTTGATAAAGCCATTATGTGAGGCAGAAATCCTAGGGCCCTTTCTTCTACTAGTACAAGATAATTTTGCTTTAAATACTTTCCTCTGCCATTTTAGACATTCTAACAACCCAAGGACTGCTACAAAATCAAGCAAAACAAGATTGTACTCAAAGACATGGAAAGGGATTCCTGTTAGTCACCTCAAGACAGCTTTCAGATGGAAAAGAGTAATTAAAACATATTGAAATGGCCATATTTATTACTACTTTGTTCAATGATGCTTTAATACTTTTTAAAAATGCAGAGAGAAAAAAAATGCTAAATCCTGACTCAGAGTTAAACATAATAAATTAAAGGCAGAAATGCATTTTTCTATTTCCCTGCAGATTTCACTATGGTAACGGAAAGGGGAAAGCTAACAAACCAATGAGAAATGAGAAATTGAGAGTTTAGATAGCAGGGACCAATATACCAACAGAGTTTTAGAAGGCAGAAATGGACAGTAAAGAATTATTAATTGACTTAGCAGATAAAAGAGATTTTATCTGATATAACAGACTAGAGTGAGTGCCTACAGAAAAGAATAGCAAAGAAAGCATAGTTTACCAGATAGAAATTTCAAAAATCCCATGCTTGATGGTACAGGCTACCTGGAAGACAGGGGTAGCCTTTAAGCTAAAATCCATGATATTAGTTGAAAACCTATTATCAGAGTTGTAATAACTATGGCCATCTTCCCCCTCACCCTCAACCTCATACTCATGTAATTAACCCCGCCCAGTTTGTCAGCTGATGTTCTTTTTTGAAAATATTTTACTTGAGAGCTTCTGGATTTCTAAATATAGTGGTAGGAGCATGGGCATGGAGAGCTTAATAAATAAAAACACAACAATAAAATGGAAGCTGAAAACAGAATGAAGAAGTATTTTAGGCACCTTCCATCACCCTGCTCTCATTCTATATCCTCCTTAATCAGTGTCATGTAAAAAATTATCTTAATAAATCTGAAATGTGGGATCTTTTCTCAAAAAAATTTATTTGTCCATCCCAACACCTTGCATTCAAAAGTCCTCTTGTCAGTATGCCCCATCTGTTAACTGGACCACCTAATCAGTTTTCCAGTGACTTATTTTTCATTATGAATAGAAAGTCAGTGATTACCAGAATGATTATGAGATGTTTGAGAGAGCTTACATGAATGGGAGTAACATCAACATTAACAAAGTTGAATAAAATCAACAGTACAGGAAGCAGATGCAAATTACACACAAACACTAGCTTCAGATATATAAAGATATCACATTTTACAAAAGGATAACACTCCAAAGATATACTGGATAAAAAGATAATTTGAAATTACTAGAATAAAGAAATAATTTGAAAATAAGAATTAAAGTAACAGAACAATAGTCATGCTTTTTTAATATAAATTCAAGGAAATTGTCTACAAAGTAGAACAATAAAGTCAAAGAAATGAACAAGAGGTTCAATCCAAGGATGTCCAACTACCAGGGATAATATGAATAATGGAAAAATAGGAAGGTGGAAATGTAGATAGACACTTCAAATAAAAAATATAATAATATATGATAAAATAAAAATAAATTCTCCAAAACAGATATTCATCCTTTATAATAAAAGAGTAATATGCAAATTAACCATCACTCTGTCACACCCACAAGCCACACCCAACAGCCAATCAGGAGCATATATGCAAATAAACCCAACCAAGATGACTACGGCCACAGAGAGCAGGAGGGAGGCTTGGGTTTCCCCTGCAATGGAGGAAGCCAAGCTTTCCACCTGCCCTTGCCAACCCAGGCCTCCGCTTAAGGCTACAAAGTTTCAATTATAGAAGATACATAAATCCCCACCCAAAATGGCTGCCACCAGAGAGCAAGCAGAAGGCTTGGCTCCGCTCCAGGCTACAAAGTTTCAATTGTAGAAGATAAATAAATCCCAGGTACCAGGGCCTCCTCTTGGGTTGCTAGGGGGCGTGGCTGGCCTGCAAACCACCACAGGCCCCTCACCTCATGCCCCAAGGGAACCTCCACCCTGATCCGGGACAACCTTCAGGGCAAACCAGCTGGCCCCCACCCATGCACCAGGCCTCTATCCTATCTAATAAAAGAGTAATGTGCAGATTGACCATCACTCCAACACACAAGATGGCTGCCCCCATGTGGTCAAAGATCTTGCCCCCATGTGGACACAAGATGGCCACCACAAGATGGCCAGCAAGGGAGGGCAGTTGGGAGGGACCAGGACTGCAGGGAAGGGTAGTTGGGAAGGACCAGGCCTGCAGGGGAGGGTAGTTGGGAAGGACCAGGCCTGCAGGGGAGGGCAGTTGGGGGGGACCCAGGCCTGCAGGGGAGAGCAGTTGGGGGAGACCAGGCCTGCAGGGGAGGGCAGTTAGGGGTGACCAAGCCTGCAGGGGAGGGCAGTTAGGGGCAAACAGGCTGCCAGGGGAGCAGTTAAGCATCAATCAGGCTGGCAGGGGAGTGGTTAGGGGGTGATCAGGCTGGCAGGCAGAAGCGGTTAGGGGCAATCAGGAAGGCAGGCAGGCGAGCAGTTGGGAGCCAGCAGTCCCGGATTGTGAGAGGGATGTCTGACTGCCCATCGGACATCCCTCGAGGGGTCCCAGATTGGAGAGGGTGCACGCTGGTCTGAGGGACACCCCCTACCCCATGCATGAATTTTGTGCACCAGGCCTCTAGTGTATTTTATAAACAACTAGAGGCCTGGTGCATGAAATTTGTGCACTGGGGGTGGGGGGCTTGTCCCACAGCGCAGCCTGCACCCTCTCCAATCTGGGATCCCTTGGGAGATATCCTACTGCCGGTTTAGGCCTGCTCCCTGTGGGATTGGGCCTAAACCAGCAGTCGGACATCCCTCTCACAATCCGGGATTGCTGGCTCCCAACCACTCGCCTGCCTGCCTGCCTGCCTGCTTGATTGCCCCTAACTGCTTCTGCCTGCCAACCTGATCACTCCTAACCACTCCCTGTCAGCCTAATTGACGCCTAACTGCTCCCCTGCCGATCGCCCCCAACTGCCCTCCCCTGCAGGCCTGATCGCCCACAACTACCCTCCCCTTCCGGCCATCTTGTGGCAGCCATGTTTGACCACATGGGGGCTTCCATCTTGTGCGAGAGCGTGAGGGTCAATTTGGATATTACCTCTTTATTATATAGGATGTATGAGTAAGTGGGCAGTACATTTAATGATAAAAAGTCCACAGTAAGTCACATTTTTATTAAATTGCAGAATATCAAGAATAAAGAGTTTTAGCTGGTTTTGCTCAGTGGGTAGAGCTTTGGCCTGAGGACTGAAGGATCCCGGGTTCAATTCTGGTCAAGGGCACATGCCCGGATTGCAAGCTTGATCCTTAGTGGGGGGCATACAGGAGTCAGCCGATCAATGATTCTCTCTCATCATTGATGTTTCTATCTCTCTTTCTCTCCCTTCCTCTCTGAAATCAATAAAAATATTTTAAAAAGAATAAAGAGAAAGACCCAAAAATATCCAGAAAGAAAGATAAAATGCAAAAGAAATTAGAGTAAAGAGTATTTTATTTTTCTTAAGAAACACCCAATATTTTGGAATTAAATGGAATAATTATTTTAAAATCTGAGAAAAGTGTATTTCAACCAAGAACTCAATCCACTAGCAACTATAAATCAATAATAAAGGTAAAATAAATATATTTTAGATCTTTAGATAATATCTATTTTCCTACCATACAATTGTATAACCTAAGTTGCCCAGGAATAAACATTAACAAACAAAGTTGTTAATGGGAAGAACATTAACAAAAAAAGTTGAATAAAATCAACAGTATAGGAAGCAGATGAAAATTACACACAAACACTAGTTTCAGCTATATAAAGATATCACATTATACAAAAGGATAACACTGCAAAAATATCCTGGATAAAAAAACACTAGTTTCAGCTATAAAAAGATATCACATTATACAAAAGGATAACACTCCAAAGATATCCTGGATAGAAAGACAATTTGAAATTATCTAGGATAAAGAAATAATTTGAAAATAAGAATTAAAGTAATAGAACACTAGCTTCAGATATATAAAGGTATCACATAGGGTATGAAGACATAGAGACAGATGAGGAAGTCTCCCTAAACATATGAAAATGAGTATTTGGTGTTATTTTTTACCATTAGGAAGAATATTACTCTATCTGTGGCAGATCTGTTTGTAAAAATTCCATGAGAGAGAAGAAAATATTACCAGGGGACACCACTGAGATGATCAGTGAAAAATATTTGTGGAATTATAGTCACATAAATAAAAACTAAATGGACATAGATTACATATGGGGGGTTTCAATGTGTGGAGATATGGAAAGCTAAGTTTCAACAACTATTAAAGTCAGTAATATGACCAACTGTTTTATTAAAAAAGTAATTACAAGCAAATTATTTACAAATATGAAGACAAAGCGTGGGACAACACAGGGAAAAACTGAATATGGTGGCCTTTGATGATCAGGAAAGGTTTCTGGGGAGGTTGAAACAATATTCACATGTGTGCTACAATGCCATATATTATAGCACACATCTGAGTACTACTTAATGTTTCAAATGTGTAAGAAGTATAACTTTTTAAAATATATTTTTTATTGATTTCAGAGAGGGAGAGAGAGATAGAAACATCAATGATGAGAAAGAATCATTGATCGGCTGCCTCCTGCATGCCCCCTACTGGGGATAATGCCCACAACCCAAGCATGTGCCTTGACCAGGAAGCAAACCATGACCTCCTGGTTAATAGGTCAATGCTTAATCACTGGCTGGGCAAGAAGTATAACTTTGATAAAAAGTAAAAGGCATAGAACTAATAATATGAGGTCATATTTGGGCTTGATACTAGCAAAGAATTAATGGATATGTCTCCAGCAAATACACCTCTCTATAGGATGAATCATGTATTTCTAGCTTTGTTTGAAGATATCAGTAATCTACACTAATAAAAGAGAAACATGCAAATTGACCATCACTCCGCTACACCCACCAGCCAATCAGAGCAAGTATGCAAATTAGCCCAACAAAGATGGAAGTGGCCAGGGAGCTGGAGAGAGCAGGAGGCTTGTGTTGTCCCTGGCAATGGAGGAAGCCACGCTTCCTGCCTGCCCTGGCCGGCCCTGACCTCCGCTCAAGGAGGTACTGAAAAAAAAGAAAGAAGAAAAAAAGGAGGGGCTGGGAGCCTGGATCGTCAGGGAGCATGGCCAGCCTGCAAACAGCCATTAGCCCCTCACCCCATTAGTCGGGGTCAGTTGGAGGTGATCAGGACAGTGGGGGGCGGGCAGTTTGGAGTGAGCAGGAGAGTGGGGAGGGGAGGTGGGGGCAAGCAGGCCAGCAGGGGGGGGCAGTTGGGGGTGATCAGGCTGGCGGGGGGGCATTTGGGGGTGAGCAGGCTGGTGGCAGAGGGCAATTGGGGGTGAGCAGGCCGGCAGAGTGGTTAGGGGCAATCAGGCAGGCAGGCAGGCAGGTGAGTGGTTAGGAGCCAGCAGTCCCAGATTGCGAGAGGGATGTCTGACTTCCGGTTTAGGCCCAATCCCTGTAAACCAGCAGTAGGACATCCTTCGAGGGGTCCCAGATCGGAGAGGGTGCAGGCCGGGCTGAGGGAGAGCCTCCCCGTGCACGAATTTTGTGCACTGGGCCTCTAGTCATGAATAAATGATCACATATATTAATTATGTTAATACACTTAAATATCCCTTTGTACTTGATTAGAATCAGAACTCTAATGTACTACAACATTGCTAAGGGCCTGCCCTTGTCTGAGGAATACCAAGTGTTCACTTCTGATTTATTCAGACATGCAGCTTGATGCTGTTTCTAGTGATGTGAGTGGGCTTACTTCCTTCATTTGGAGAACTGAAATAAACTAACTATCTAAAAACTCTATGCATGCATAGCTACATTATTATAAAAACCAGAAACCTATTCAACATTCTTCTGGGACAATAGTTTACCAGCATGGAACATTGAGAGAGAGAAAAAAACCCCAATAACAACAACAAAAAACTTGCACACATTTAATTTTGGGTAATCCTTGATCTCAAAACAGAAAAACAATTTTATGCATCCCCATTTTTCTTCCAAAAAATAAATAAATATGTAACCATAGGTTCTGATAGTTAAAGTCCACTGAGTTACACCCTGCTGTGAAAGGCAAAAGAAAGGAAGATGACTAATTTTATGAATCCCCTTTAAGAAATAATTGAATAAACTCAGCTAAATTAAAAAAAAAAAATGTCAACATTGTACTTTTTCACTTCCACTGGGTGAAAAAAACCTACTTATTCTTTGTTTGACCACATCTACTCAGACCAAATTATGTTTTGGTTTGTCGTATGTATTTTTTATAATCATAATTTCATATGTGAGAAATGTTGGATAGTAAACAGATATAATGGTTCGATTTCAAGGAGTGAGAGAAGCTATAACTCACAGATCAAAAACTCATCATCTTAAGGATAAGTTCAATCCAAAAATGTGGTTTGTTTAGAAAACAAAAAAAAAATATTGAAGAGGTATGATATATAATAAGATATCTATGCTGGGTGTTAGCCTCTCTGCCTTTTTCTCCCCTCCCCCCAAAAAATTAAATAATGGGAAATCATACAAAAATCAAATTTTCTCTTAAAAAAAAAAAACAGATTTCCAGCTTCTCTTAGAAAATCAAAAGACCTGCCAGTATTAGTCCTGTCCTCATAGCTATGAATAGGAATGAATAGTGGGTTCCTATGGTAAGGTAGCTTAAGCCCAAACTATTCACCAATACTTCACTCACTGATGTTATCCAAATGAACCCCAAAGGCACTGAATATTTTTTACTGTAAAAAATACAGAAAACAAATAATAAAAATCATCTCGGGTTGGTGAGGATGTTTGTAACTTAATCAGTGAGGGATTTAATGTTTGTTACCTAGCAAAGATAGCTTCTTCAATATCATACCTATTCAAAATTTATTCTGGTTTCTAATTTTTCAGGGAAAGGGAAATACATAGCTCTGGTCCTGAGGAGACTAACCCTCCCCCCCCCCAAAAAAAAAAAAAAAAAAAAAAAAAAACAAGAACACAAACATATTTTGCAGAATGGCATGCCTTCGACATCTAGTTGCAGGAGCTAGAAAACATTAGCTTTATGTTTGTAGTTCACTTTTTCTGATTCCTTCATACTTTTTTCCCAATCTTTTGTCTCTTTGAGTCACATATTACTCCTCAAAGACATTCCTCTTCCTATTCCCTCTGTACCTCTGCTCATCTTTGTGCCAACTGAAATGTTATTCTCCTGTCTTTTTCCATCAACCTACTTCTCAACCCTCAAGGCAAAACCATTCCTTCCTTCTATTAAAAACATCTTCCCTAACCCACCCCTGAATGTGCCAGCTTACATGCATGTGGGAAAAGATGGAAGAAGAGAACCTGCTGGCCAGTCATGGTGAAGTCATTTTTTCTTTTTTATTTTGAGGAAAAGGGATATATCAGAGAAAGGTGTCTGAAGTGTTAGTACAACAAACACACACACACATGTTTTCCAGAGGGAATCCATGCCCCTTCTTTGTGCTCCCAGAGAAAACAGGATTAACTATGTTAAGTGCAACTTATAATTATTTATTTGTCTGTCTCATACATTAGTGTGGATTTCTTAGTGGCAAGCACATTGAGCACCATTCATTTGTATAACCTTAGGATCTGGACCAAGGCCTGGCACATAAGGTACTCACTAAATGCTTTTTAAATAAATGAACAGTAAGGGGCCTGAAATGATAGACTTAAAATGTAATTTATTTAGGAAAGCTTTAAACATTTTCTTAAATTTATTGGTGTAACATTGGTTAATCACATAAAGTTTAGGTGTAAAACTTTATAATGCAACATCTGTAGACTCTATTATGTGCTCCCCACCTGAATTATTATTATTATTTAATCATTCAGTTTCAATCCCGATCCCAGTGGGGGCCCATATGGGAGGCAACCAGTTAATGTGTCTCTCACATTGATGCTTCTCTCTCCATCCCTCCCTTCTCTAATAATCCTATATAATAAAGAGATAATATGCAAATTGACCATCACTCCAACACACAAGATGGCTGCCCCCATGTGGTCAAAGATGGCTGCCCCCATGTGGACACAAGATGGCAGCCACAAGATGGCCAGCAGGGGAGGGCAGTTGGGGGCAACCAGGCCTGCAGGAGATGGCAATTGGGGGGGGGGAGGCCAGGCCTGTAGGGGAGGGCAGTTTGGGAGGCCAGGCCTGCAGGGGAGGGCCTGCAAGGGAGGGCAGTTGCGGGGGGACCCAGGCCTGTAGGGGAGGGCAGTTGTGGGGGGGACCAGGCCTGCAGGAGAGGGTAGTTGGGGGCCACTAGGCCAGCAGGGGATGGCAGTTGGGGGTGACCAGGCCTGCAGGGGAGGGCAGTTGGGGGTGACTAGGCCAGCAGGGGAGGGAAGTTGGGGGAGACCAGGTCTCCAGGGGAGGACAGTTAGGGGTGACCAGGCTGGCAGGGGAGGGCAGTTAGGGGCAATCGGGCCAGCAGGGGAGCAGTTAGGTGTCGATCAGGCTGGCAGGGGAGTGGTTAGGGGGTGATCAGGCTGACAGGAAGAAGCAGTTAGGGGCAATCAGGCAGGCTGGTAGGTGAGCAGTTGGGAGCCAGCAGTCCTGGATTGTGAGAGGAATCCACTGGGATGGGGCCTAAATGGGCAGTCGGACATCCCTCAAGGGGTCCCAGATTCAAGAGGGTGCAGGCTGGGCTGAGGGACACACACTCCCTTGCACAAATTTCATGCACAGGACCTCTAGTAATAATAATAATTATTATTAAATGTGATTATTTTGGATTATTTCAGTCACTTCCCTATGGTTTTAATTTATTTGTGGAACAAGGGAGGGATTAAAGGCATCTTTTTCAGTCTAAAAATATGGTTTCTTCTGACACCATGTATTTGACCTCCTTTCCCCTCTTTATCTTTTCCCCAGCCCCTTTCCTCTGGTGGCCATCATCCTGTTGTCTGAAGCTAAGAGGGTTTTTTTGTTCATTTACTTACATATTTGTTTTGTTTGTTCATTTGTTGCTTTTTGTTTTATATCCCACATGTGAGTGAAATAATACTGTTCTTGTCCTTTTTTACCTGATTTCTTTAACTTAGCATAATATTCTCAGGATTCATCCTTGTCAAAAAGGACAGTATTTCATTTTTATGGCTGAGTGGTATTCCATTGCATATATATATCACATCTTCTTTATCCAGTCAGTTGTTGAAGAAATCTTACGTGTTTTCTTTCCCCATGGCTTGCCCATTGTGAATAATGCTACAATGAACATAGAGGTACATATATCTTTATGAATATATTTTCTCAAATTTTTTTTTAGTAGATACCCAGAAGAGTGATTGCTGGGCCACATTGATACCTCTTAGAATGCACATAGCATTGTGAAAGATATGGTATTTGAGCTTTCTTTCAATCAGTTAGACTTCAATGAGGATGATACCTATAATTATAACTTCTCAAAAAAATTATAACAAGTAAGGAAAAGAGCAGTATTTATAAGGAATAAGGACACAGTGAAGGGAAGGTGCCTGAACTTTTTACAGTTTTGTAGAGACTTACCTTGCCTGGAGCTCTTTGTAAAGAAATAGAATCAGGGATATTTTATCTAGATATTAACAATACCTATTTTTTATCATTACATCTACTGTCCCTTTCAAAACCAGGTACTATATAGAGTTTCCTGTGAAGACTATAAATCAATAAATTTTCCCACAATTGTTTGCTACAGAAACTTTACCTGAATTTTGTATTAAATGAATTCAACCAAAATATATCTGGTACTATGCCCATGGGAAATGGCTTGCCTGAGTGATTTCTAGAGTATAGATGAACAAATGATCAAATTCCAAATGCACATGTGTCTTTTCATGTTTATGCTCTTGTCTTCTCTTTCAGACTAGCCAAATGAACACTATTTTAGTCTGATAGATTGAATGTTACAGTGTTGAAAGTCTTTCTCTTAGATTTATCCCACAATTTAGCTTGACTAAAAAGACCCAAAGAATATCTATCTGAACTCTCAGCAACTTTCAAGTACCCTGGACACACAATCACATATATTTATAGACAAAATTTTTTAAATGCTGCAATTTTACTTGATTTTTTAAAAGTTAAATGTGGTGGCCCTGATGATGTTTCTCAGTGGTTAGAATGTCAACCCATACACCAAATGGTTGCAGGTTCAATTCCCAGTCAAGGGCATATATCTAGGTGGCAGTTTCAATCCCAATCCCAGTTGGGTCACCTGTGGGAGGCAACCAATCAGTGTGTCTCACATTGATGCTTCTCTCTCCATCCCTCCCTTCTCTAAAAATAATAATAGTAATAATAATAATAAAATGTATTGACTATTTTGGATTATTTTGGACACTTCCCCATGGTTTTAGTTTATTTGTGGAACAAGGGAGGGATTAAAGGCATCTTTTTCAGTCTAAATATATGGCTCTCTATTCCAGGCAGAAATACTGTTTAATTTTTGTAGAAAGAGACATATGCTTTGGTGCATCTTGGTAGTTTATGTGACATGGTGCTGTGTATATGACAAAGCTTGACTGTACCTGACACTTGGGTGGACAAAGACAGTTTCCATATGTCTTTTACTGTATTCAGTAAATTAGAAATGGTGGAAATGAGGGTGAGGTGAGAAGCCAAGAAGGCTGGATTATCTTTGTGTGTTTCTTCCCTGAATTTTGTGATCTGCACACACACACATGGTTGGGGAAGGAATGTGCAGGTGAACTTGTTCCAGGCCAATTTTTTGGATTATTAAGGAAATCTAGTGACTCAATATAAATCATATATTAAATTATGAGTTATTAATTCATTTTCATGGAAGTTTTCCAAAACAAAATGCGGGGGCGGGGGGGGGGGTAGAGAAAAAGCTTTTCAAAATACTGTAAATGCTTCATGTGATCCAAAGGAGCTTTCTAAAATGGCTGCACATCTGAATCACTTGACAAGATTCCTGGACCCCATCTCATTCCTACTGACTCAATTTTTATTAATGGAGCCCATGTTTCTGCATTTCTCAGTCTTCCCCACCGATTCTGAGTCTTTCAATTCAGCACTTCCCTCTTTACCAGCATTGGGGAACAACTTCTTTAGGTGACTTGGATCTTTTTCTACTCCACTGTTCTATAACCCTGATCCTGGGAGAGACCAGGCAATACACACACACACACACACACACACACACACACACACACACACACACATATATATATATATCCTATATAATAAAAGGCTAATATCCAAATTGTCCCCTAGACCAGGAGTTCGATCAGCAGGCAGGCTGGCCAACCACCCATGTCCCCTCCCCGTGGCCAGGCTGGCCGGACCCCCCACCCATGCATGAATTCATGCACCGGGACTCTAATAATACTGAGTGGCCAGATTATTATGCATTCAGAGATTGGTGTCAGCTATACAACTTAACTTGGAATGTTATTGTTCATCTGCACATTTTCCTCCTTTGTTCCTATCACACTCTCTTCACTATTACCGTCAGAAAATACATGCACCTTTAGCTGAATCATCTTGTTTGGGTTGGGTAGCTCTAAAAAATTCTCTCTTAACTGATAAAGTTATTGCTGTTCATGGACTCATGGCTGCCTTGGACTGTGCTTCATTATTCTGCAATTACAGGGTTAGCCTTTGCAGTCAATCAGAGCAAGCTACCACAAATGCTTCCTTAAAACCTATTAACTCCACGAATTCTTTGCACCTTTTGATTGCAAGGGGATTTGGTTCCTCAGTGTCTTCCAAGATGCTCAGTATGCCAGTTCATTAGCAAATGACATCTGATGTGTGGCCTTGGTGTTGGTTGATATTTTTTATTGGCTCCATCAGCTCTTCCAGATTGTCATGCCATTTCTTTCTTCCTGCTGGTTTTTGAGTATTTGCACAAAGATGAGATGCTATGAATCCTGGCTTATCTCCTAATTAAGCTGAATGTAACACTGTGTATATGAGGCTAATTCTCTGGCTTTATTTTAAATTGATCACTCTGTCCTCTCTACAGAAACCACATTTTCATCATGCTAATTGTTTGCCAGAAAAATGGAAGCACAGGTGGTTCCAGCGGAATAGTTAGACCTCAGGACTTAGGGCTTTTGCCAAGTTGAAGTTCAATAAATTTGCCTCTTTATTACTCAGGTTGATGCAATGAGTCATCTAATATTAGAAGAGACAAGGTTAACTAGCTGTCAAACCAGCAATCAGTAGAGCAATCAGTCCAAATGCACTATACTACTGATGACTCAGGGGCCTCCTCATTTGAAAGGTAAGGAATCTGACCACATCAATGGCTCTCACATACCCAGGAGTATAGCAGATCGCCAGGAACATGTGTTATATTATGGAATCCTGAAATCCTGTTAATAAAAATATGTACATGGACAACAGTGCAGTGATGGTGCAGGGGTAGGAGGGGGTGGGGATAAAAGGTGTTGGAAGAAATAAAATCAATAAAAATAAAAAAATGTAGATGTGAAAAAAGATGTAGGTATGGAGCTCAGTAATTTCATGAATTCCCTTCAAAGAATGATAATGCCTCCAGTTCTGAAAACTACTGAAATTAGATATCTATGACCCCAAGAAATAATATAATTTGGGACTATTGGATTAGAGAAACAATTTTCCCTCATTCAGTTTGACTGATCTTCCCCTGATGAACTGTAAAAAGAGCATACAATCCAGAAAAATAAAATAAAAAGATGATGCCTAAAAAGGGAAAGCCTGAGATCCTTGTACCATGTCATAAAAAATTTGACAAAACACTCAGAATGCTGTTTGCCCTTAAACATATGATCCTTTATTTAAAGTCCCTTTGAGAAACAAACAATATTTCTCTCTATTTCTAAAATGACAAGACTGTACAGATCTGGGTGATGAAGAGGGTGAACTGTAGTCTTTATTTAAAAGAGGCAGGGATGGGTGATCCAGGTATATTCTATTCTAAGTCTTAGGAAAGTGCTTTCTATGTTTTTTGAGTTTATTCTTCAAGGTTTCCTTTTAACATTAGATTGTTAAGGTGCTGAAAAAAAAAGATAAGAAGAAATAAGCCAAAAAGGGTATTTCCCTATTGGAACAATGTAAGCAAAAAAAGGAGTCTGTTTAGGAAAAATATGACCTATCCCATTGCTTAAGACACAATATATTTTAGTACTCATATCCTGGCTGTGAACAAAGTGAAAATTTTCTAAACATACTTTCTAGGCCAAGTACTGTTCTAACACTTTATATATACAGGTGTTTACATTTCCAAAAATCAACATGTGCTTCAAACTTGTGCACAAAAATAAGAGAGCTCATAGAAAAACAAATAATTCAGATAGAGTGGATCACTTAAAACTTCTGCAATTTTATAACTGGTATATTAACAAAAATTATAATGATTCAAATAAATACCCAAGAACAACTTTAAAGATATTTTAAATTCCTAATAAAGAAATAACAGCAAATATAGAATTTTATATTTAAATAAAGCTGAATGTAGATTGATGAAAGAGGGTAAAAGGAACATTGGAGTCCAGTGATTTGTGAAGACAAGGGAATAATGTAAAGAGATTGGTGAGAATCAATAACAAAGCATATGACCAGATTGTTTCAGGAGGAGAAATTGAGTGAATTTGCTTAATCTTGAGTTCATGTGTTAATACACTTTTTATTAAGCTTCTCTTATATACAAATATAAAATATAAACAGAATGGGGGAAATCATGTTACTGATTGGGGTAACTGGCTGGGACCTCAGGTCTTCTCATCGACACAGAAAAAAATTCAAGGTCAATAAAAATTAAAATAAACCAAAGTGAGATTTATTGAAGATACATTCCAAATGAGAAGAGGGCCAGTAGAGAAAAACAATGGCCCTGAACTCCTGGGTTACATTTTTTAAATGAGGGATTTTCTGGATGGAAACTTTCATTTGCATTTAGGGATGATTGACAGAAACGGGTTACATAATTACATTTTTGGGGGGCATGTCCTTACCCATAATGCATACAGAAAAACTCATGGCGGGGGGCAGGGTCAAAGCCACAATGCAAACTTTATTATAATTAATCCAGGACCCTAGTAAGGTCCCACTGAGGTCATGTTGTTTCCCTCAGAGCTTGGGCAAAGAACCTACTGATTCCAAACCTGCCCCCTGGTGGTCTGCTGGCTGCTGAGCTGCCCATAGAGAGGTGATCTGAAGGCAATGTTGGTCCAACCTCTGTCAGGACCACAGGGCAGGCCCCACCTGAGCCACTCATATCTAACTTCCTACCTAACCATGTGTGACTAAACATAATGTCCTTATTTACCAATCCCATATAAAATTTTATATGACATAAATAGAAACTTTAGCATATCATATCTTGTATCTTCATCAATCCTCATAACAACAAAGTATAATTATCCATATTTTACAGAGGAGAAAAGTTAGAAACTGAAGTTATGGTCTTCCCAAGAGAACTCAACAAGTGGAAGAGTTGACATTAGAAGCATGAATGTTTGGCTTTAGCATTTGCATTTAATTATGGCATTCTACCTTCATCAAGGTAATCTGCAACATATTTGGGAAACTCTTTTAGGTTCAAGAACTCAGGATCTCAGTCTCTACCTCATTCAATGAGAAATAAAGCTAAACAGAAATAACATTTTGAAGACTTGAGTTGTCTGAGAGACATTCAGTATTGTTAAATGGGATTTTACTGTGGGAAATAGGAAGCTGGCTTGAATTTTAGGTGAGAGTTAGGGGTTGAATAGAGATGAAAGCATTACCCATAAAGAGGTGACAATTGAAGCTGAGAATGTGATTCCTCTCATAGAAGAGCTTGAAGTATTTAAAAAAAGACCTGGGATAGAACCATAAAAATGTCAAGATAAAATCTGAGGTATATCTTAATACACAGTGATAGTAAAGTACACAGAAGGAAAATAATTGTCCAGAATGTCAAGAAAGTAGAAAAAGACAGTGTTACAAATATTTTAAAACATTTACAGTTTTAAAAATTAATCCAGAATTATTCACTATTCACACATTAGGAAGGCAAAAGTATAAATAATTTTAAGTGGGGGACAAGGTAGAAAAGGGAATTAAATATATTAACTTTTAAAATAGTTTCAGGAGACTAAAGAGTAAAGAGATGTCATTGACTTTGGTAACTAAAAGACTTAGGTTGGTGTACCTACACAGTTCACATTCTCTTCTTTGGAATATCCTGTTTTAATACATCCATATTGTATGTATCCAGTACAATATTTATATGTACAGGATATGAATCAACTCTTTGGCATAGAAGATTAGATCTGGTGTGATACCTGACCTGGGAAAATGCAATACAGGCAGAGCAAAACAAAAATGCTGTTCCTGGGAAACTTAGATATGGAACCCTAGACAATTTCAACAAATGAATTGTTAGATCTGGGAGCTAAACTCCAAGATCATTAGAGGTAAATAAAGAATGGGCAATATGGACCCTTAAAGTAATATGCAAGCTGAGAGTCCTTAAGAGGAAACCATGCAAAAACAAAAACAAGCACCAGAGTGAATATTCAGAAAAATTCTGTGTTTCAAAACACAGAGAGACAGTTGCCTGACTAATCTCCATTTGCCATGACAACTGGCTTTACCTCCTAAAGTTGGCTATCATAGAAATCCCTGTATGTTTGCAATATTACTTCTACTTGAAATAGTTTGAGTGGGATTCATTACATTTCATAGATATTCCTTTGGTAATACGGAATCAAGGATTTTTAGCCTTCTTCTCTTCTTATCATTTCCTGTAAACAATTCTTTTTTCCATCCCTTACTTTTCACCTTGCAGAAAGTGTGTTTTTCCTTTTCCTGAAATAGTCTTCTTTCCAATAAACTCTGACCCTCTCAAGAATTGGAGTATGACTCAATATTGATTTTCATCAGAAAGGATTCTGTTAGTTCTCTGTGTTCTTTTCATAAATATGCAAAGCTCAATATTGCACTTTGTCAACTGTAGTCATAAATGGCTCATTAACTCAACCTGATCTGATTTTTGCTGTGGCCTTTCTTCTTTTGCATATGTTAATAGAGTGAACTCATCTACTTTATTTATATAAATACATCTTTTCTATGCTTTTTCACAACTTCATATTTCCACAAAAGGCTGCTGAGGAATACATGTGAAAGAATAAATAAGTGGATTCCTTGTATTTATTTCAAGGTTGTATATGTCAAGAGTTGATTGTCAGTCTCAGAATGGCCATTGCAGTGGCCTCCTTACTAGAGGGCAACAGAAGTTCTCTAAGTGAGATGACCCATTCTGAAAAGCTTACTTCTTTACCCCTGACTGTTCAGACACAAATGGATCTACTTACAACCAACAAGTATACAAAATATTCTGATTGAGATTAGTAGTATCATACTCTTATAATTTTACAGTTTCTCCTCACATTTTCTCCTGACATAATTTCTCCAGCTTTGAGATTGTTTAGCTTTGGATTTTATCTTCTAATATCTACTACTGGGCTGTATCTTACAGCTTTCAGAGCCCTCTCATTATTCTTTCCTTGGTTCCTTACATTCTCATGATTTGGTGCACTGCTTTTGGTAAGAGACAATGCCGCCTCCAGTTTTAATCTACAGACCATGCAAGACTACTCGGTCTTCCTAGTTTCTTCAGTAAGAGAGGAGCATCAAACAGCGGCCAGCTTTCCTATAATAAAAACACAGCCTCTTCTCACTTGGCTCGTCTCCCTCAGTTATATCTGTGTCTCTACAGGCATCAAGCACATGTGACTGCTAAAATCACAGAAAAATGATTATTTCAGGGAGCAGAGAGCCCATGCTCCATTAACCATGGTCATGTACTGAACTTCGCTTGAAAGCAAATACACTATTCAATCAGTATTCTCAGAGTGTTAGCTACTTTTATTCAAACTGATCCCTCTAGCCTGGAATGTTAATAGTATTAAAAGGTAGTATGCACTGGGTGCTTCACATATTGTAACTCATTAAATCCTCACAACAACCATATGATTTAGATTATTATAACATTTTCCATTTTGCAGATGAGAAAAATCAAGGATTTACAAGATAGAGAAATGTATTAAAACACTAACTGTTTAGTTAATAGTGGAGATATAACTGAGGCTCAAGCAGTAGAGCTTCAGATACCACATACTTATTTTGCTCACTTCCCATCTCTTCTAAAATTGATGAAGAAGATGACCTCTAGATCAAGGACAAGATGGTGAAAAGTTACACTGTGTGTGGCAATGAGGTCACAGATCCCGGGATGGGAGTGGGGTTATTAATAACTGTTTTCTCTCCTAGTTGCCAAATATACTGATGAAGGTCAACTAGAAAGCTCTGGCAGCATTTTGATCTCAAATGTTTATTTTTTTTTTATATTATCATTCATTTCAGAGAGGAATGGAGAGGGAGAGAGAGATAGAAACATCAATGATGAGAGAGAATCATTGATTTGCTGCTTCCTGCACACCCTCTACTCGGGATCGAGCCTACAACTCGGGCATGTGCCCTTGACTGGAATCGAACCCAGGACCCTTCAGTCTGCAGGCCGACGCTCTATCCACTGAGCCAAACCAGCTGGGTTGATCTCAAATATTTAGGTATGCAAACCCTTCACCTCCTGGATGTAGAAACTCATTGGGAAGGTCAATCTCATGGACTATTACCCTTGTCAAACTGAATAAAAAAGCTTCAGAATTGAGGACATAACTATAAAAAATGTCAGAGCATTTCAGAGAATTTCAAATTTTTCTAATAGTCAAGATTTAAAAAAAATAGAATAGCATGCTAACGGGCTTCAAAATAGGAAAAAGATGTTCAAACTATTAGCACTGAGATACAAGCAGGATAGGAGGTTCAAAGACAGGAGAGATAGGCATGATACCTGAACTTAGACACCAAAACAAAAGCAGGGTCATGTCCAGCATAGATATCAGTTTATAATAACTTAACTGTACCGTCCAAGTCCAAAATAGTAAGTGTAACCAGGATTAGTAAGAAAACCTGAGGTCAAAGATTGTAGGAATCAGTTAAAAGCTAGGTTTTACAAGAGGTAAAATTTTGCTGAAAGTATGATGCTATAAATTCTTTTTTTTGTTTGTTTTTGTTAATCCTCACCCTAGGATATTTTTTCCATTGATTTTTAGAGAAAGTGGGAGAAAGGAGAGAGATAGAGAGAGAAAGAGAGAGAGAGAAGCATCCAAACATTGATGTGAGAGAGACAATTTGATTGGTTGCCCCCTGCACTCACCCTGACCGGGCCTGGGATAAAACCTGCAACCCAGGTATGTGCCCTTGTCTGGGAATTGAACCTATGACCCTTCAGTGCACCTACCAACACGCTAACTACTTAACAGCACTTGCTAGGGCAGTATAAATTCTTTTAAAAACTAACACCTCATTCTAAAAAAGAAATCTCTTAAAATGCTAAAGTGAAGGCAAATCTATACTTTAACAGCCTATTTCATATTATAGCAGCCAAACACTGATACTTATGAGAGTGAAAAGGGGTGTTATTAATAACTACACTAAACAATGACTTACATTTAATTATCCCAGGCAAACTGAGACATACGACCAACTTACATTAAGACTATAGTTATATGCGCAAGTTTATGTCCCAAAGTTTGAAATAATTAGAAAGAAAATGGGCAAGGGGCTTCCATGTCTAAATTCTAGTATCAGCTCAGTCACTAGCTAAATATGCAGACTTAACAAGTCACATATTGCTTTCCAAGCCTTTCTTTGTTTTTTTCTTTTTCACAAGTATACTGACACTCCTAAGTTGAGAGCTCTGCAAAGGCTCAAATGAGGAAATACTTTGAATGATAAACAAGATCACATAAACCTACTGGCATGGGAGGTTTTACGGTAGATGAGGTTTTATAGTATACTAGAGGCCTGGTGCATGAAATTCGTGCATGGGGGGGGTGTCCCTCAGCTCGGCCTGCACCTTCTCCAATCTGAGCCCCCACAAGGGATGTCCAACTGCCGGTTTAGGCCTGATCCGACAGCGATCGGGCCTAAACTGGCCGTTGAACATCCCTCTCAGAATCCGGGACTGCTGGCTCCCAACCGCTCACCTGCCTGCCAGCCTGATTACCCCCTAACCCAGGGGTGGGCAAACTTTTTGACTCGAGGACCACAATGGGTTCTTAAACTGGACTGGAGGGCTGGAACAAAAGCATGGATGGAGTGTTTGTGTGAACTAATATAAATTCAAAGTAAACATCATTACATAAAAGGGTACGGTCTTTTTTTTTATTTCAATAGTTTTATTCATTTCAAACATTTTAACAAGAAGAATGTAAACATTAATTATTATAATTTGAAACTTCAAAAAATGGAGGAATCATAGCACAATAACATACCTTATATTGAAGATGGCAAAGGCAAAATAAAATTGCCTAACAAAGGAAAGGCACAAAAGCCTTTCAAATTAAATTTAAATATAATAAAATAATTTAAAATTAAAACAAATAGAAAAGAACAAAATGTGTAAACAGTAAATTAAACATTTTCTTTAGTGCAACTTCCAAATTATGCCCAGGATGTAGATGTAGATGGCAATGTAGACTGGGTTGAAAGGTTTTTGGTCTTTAAAACATCAACTTCAGTGGGAACAGTGTTGTTGGTCTCCTTTTTAGCTAATGCTCTGATACTGTGCTCTTCAGGGGCGTGTCTCCCTACATCACCATGATAACGTGTCTACGCATTCCCAGGGTGATGTCGGGGACGGGTCCGCGGGCATTACAAGGAGCCTCTGGAAGATTGAGAGGTTGTTCCTTCTACTGAATGGGCGGATATAAATCCGCCCACTCAGAAGAAGGAGCTGCAGCTGTGTTTCCCGATGTTGCCATCTTAACACTGCTGCTGGTGAAGGAGCGGAGGGAAGAGCAAGAGAACCCTCTGCTCTTTGGGCTCCGCGGGCCGGATAGAAGAGCTGAACGGGCCGAATCCGGCCCGCGGGCTGTAGTTTGCCCACGGCTGCCCTAACCACTCCCCTGCCAACCTGATTGACACCTAACTGCTTCCTTGCTGGCCCTATTGCCCCAACTGCCCTCCCTTCCAGTCCTGGTCACCCCCAACTGCCCTCCCCTGCCAGCCTGGTCACCCCTAACTGCCCTCCCCTGCTGGCCTGGTCCTCCCCAACTGCCCTCCCTCCCCTGCAGGACCAGTTGCCCCCAACTGCCCTCCCCCCGTTGGCCTGGTTGCTTCTAACTGCCCTCCTCTGCTGGCCTGATTGCCCACAACTACCCTTCCCTGCCGGCCATCTTGTGGCAGCCATCTTTGACCACATGGGGGTGGCCATCTTGTGCAAGGGTGGAGGGTCAATTTGCATATCACCTCTTTATTATATAGGATGAGATGCGGTCTACATAGACAGTTTCAGGGCTACCAGACTCCTCAATTCTCTGAAATACCACTCCCACAGTATTGGAGGCATAATTTTTAAAATTAAGGCATTTATTGAAATACATCAGGAAGAATGCATACCAATAATTTTCGTTGCATATAACTTACTATGCATCTTGACCAGTATGATTTTTACTTTGTTATAATAATAAATTTTGAAATTAGAATTTAAAGAAAAACTAAAATAGGAGCCTCAGTTGTTCCATAGGAGGTCAATAGGGTTAAGATTGAAATTATATAAGCTAAAGACAAATTGTCCATCCATCCACATGTCTTGTGTACTCTTGCATCAAACCAGGACATAATAACTTTTTCCTCATGACACCAGTGTAGCATTATGAAGAGTGAAATATTAATTGAATAAGCAAGATGTCATGTCTACACAGCTTGGATTGATTTGTTTGATAGACATTTTTATCTGCTTGATGAAGCTAAGTGGTTGATCTGGCATTCCAAAGAAGCAGTCTAACATCAGTGATGTGCATGTGGCAGGAGAAATTAGAGTTGACTGATGGTATTCAAGTGGTGAAAGGATTTGATGATTGAATCCTGAAATATCAAATTGCAGAACCTTCACTCAATGATCCCAGCCCTCAAGGTCTCTGTGTTAGGGCTTGGAGCAGAGGTTCTCAGTGAAAATATTAGACACACAGAGTGTCAAAAACAGTTTGGAGGCATGTCATAGAAATTTGTTACTACTATTAGTTAAAACACAGAGTTGCCATTATATAATTAGATTCAATTCAATTTATTTTTGTGAAAGATCCTTTTGTTCCTTTTACCTCACTTTTCTTTCTTGAGAGGAAAGCTCATAATTTGTTAGATCCATGTAAGTGTCTCTAAGATGAAGACATGTAGATTTGTAAGTTACACTGCATGGTATATCTTGAAATTAGCAAATTTTTTCACCAGTTGTTTTCTGTGAATATGGCTGGTTTTCTCCTACATGGTATATTTCTCACTGTTCAGAAGAGGCTGGGCATATATATTTGACTGACTTCTAATATGCTCTTCATATACTAATAGAAAGCTAGGTACAAAGTATTCTAAGCACATTTATTATAATTAATTTCTAACCTGGAAATTTTTAGTAAAGTATATTAAAATTTAGAGAAGTTAGATTCTTTTGGACAAAAATGTGAAGGTAATAAGTTGCTCTTACAATATAAATAACTTGCTCTTATAATACAAAATCTTTCTGAATTAGTGAGCAATGGAAGAAAAATAAAAAGGGTGTAAAATGGTGTTCTGAGCCAGGAAACAAGTGGTGTCTGCCTACAAGTAGATGGCATGAAGAGATGAATTGCTTCCACCAGATTGGCAGAGATGCTCATCACAGAAATGAACTGCAAGGTGCCATGTGTACACATGCACACACACACACACACACACACACACACACACACACACACACACCAGACGTTCAGCAATCCTTTCTCTACTGGTGTGCAAGCTGCTTAGTTAGTGCTCTCTACTGAATGGAAGGGAAAAAGCAAAATATGAGATACAGTAAAAAGTAGGGAAGAAAGAAATGCGAAAGATTAGAACGCAGGCTATACTTAATCTGTCAAACTTCCACTTTCTTGCTATGAGATTGTTCTTTAAGGTATATTGCTCCCTTAACATAGGTTAGCCCTCTGCTAAATCCTTCACAGTGCATTTAGAACTAAATAAAGCATTAATATGTTCCTCTATGTGAAATGTTCCCTTAACTGTTACCTCTGGCAGTCATTCAGCTGGATTGATATGGAGAACACATTGACATTGTAAAGGTTAATGACCCAATGATTAACAATACTCATTTGCAGAAAATGGCTTTAGTCATTGTTTCATAGAAAAAGGGGGACAACTATTAGTTCAGTAGTCTCCAATGTCGGGGGAAGTGCCTTTCTTTTTATGCTAGCAGCGGAATATGATCATTGTCCTCAAGCACATAAGAGTGCTCACCAATAACATGCCAAATGGCACCTGTTGTGTCTTCAACAGCTCAGCACAGAAGGGTTAAATGAGGCAAGAGGGTTTCTCTGGCATAGGAGGAGCCTTGCAGCAAATAATTGGAAAGAGTCCAAACAGGTAGACAGAGCTTGGTATTGAGCATGTGGTGACAGGTGGCATGAGGATTTAGAGTCTGGATTTGCCAAGTGAAATCCACCAGGCAGATGGAGCAGGGCAACGCAAGAAATAGGAGTGAACAATATTTGGAGTTCCTTATGCTAGACAAGCAGTGTATTAGGATAGTAAGTAAAAAACAAAACAAAAACTGTAAGCAGGTGAACCCTAGGCAAATGTTAGAGGTCTTCAATTTTTAAAAAGTGATTGTTCACCTTTAGGAAAGGCAGAATCTTTCTTTACTAATACTTGAGCTCAATAGAAAATATCAGCCTTATTGCTACCATGTATTATAGCTTCTTGTGTGCCAAAGTATTAGGGTTTTTTATACTTGGTTAATAACCCACAAATCCATACGGTATATATTATCATCCTCACATTATAGATTCAACAACTGAGACAGAGCTTATGTAAGTTACCCAGCTACTAAATGGCAGATTACCTACTCAGATTATACTGGTTTTGATAACAAAGGCTGAGAACAAACCTCTATTCAATAGTAATCTGCTACTTCTGGAATTCTTTTGTCATTGTTGATATTGTTGTAATCTCCATAATGAGTGACAACAGCAGCAGCAATATCATCATAAACCACATCTTTATCATGTTATACAGAATATTGTTCCCTGATTTTTTCTCTGTTCAGGAGTATTGTTTCTGATAGTAATCCAAAAGATGAGCTTCTTCGGCAAGAACCATGACTGTTATAAATATATTTAAAGTTATCTAAGAAACCTCATACTACTAAAAAACAAGTTCCAGTTATGAAAACAAATGTTCTCTAGGTACATCAAACAGGGCAAATTTAATCAAAGGATTTGGTTACACAGGTGACAGGCAAGCCTGTCAGGGGAGAATGAGGTTTCTGAAGAATAAGCTGATAGAACTAAAGAACAATGGAGAGAACATATTTCTGGAGCTAAGAACCTGAGGCCATGTAGTAAGGACTAAAACCAATGCCCGCAAAATTCAGTGCAGGATGGGCCTGCAGAAAGGGTGAATCAAGCATCCCTCTATAGTCTACCTGAAACAATAGTTAAGACCTGAATCTCCTAACCAAGGCAGAGAAAGGTGGGTAGAGATGCTCTGGCTTCTTTCCTCCTGTTCCCACTAGCAAACTCTCACTACTTCCTCTTTGACTGAACCCAGCAGGAAATTAACTCACACAGGAACCAGGAAACTAAATGTGAAGAATGACTACCCTGCCCCCCTGAGTGGAACAGAGAGGGATAATGTAACAGGATAATGCCTGGTATAAGACTCAAGTGTCAAATGATGGCTTCTTATCTTTTTGGAGGGTCTCTCATCAAGTCCCTCAAAGTGAATTTTTCATGAGCCAAATAACATCTATTAAGTTTCTATCACTTCTGTAAATTCTCTCAAGTTTCTTACCCCACAATGCTGGAAGTCAAATGTCTGAAATGGGTCTCACTGGACTAAAAATCAAATCAGATCTGTATCTTTTTCTGGAGGCTCTTGGGAATAATCTCTTTTCTTCCCTTTCCAATAATTTAGAAACCATCCATATTTATAGTTCATATCCAACTTCCAACTCCAAAGCCAGCAAATCTTCTTACTTTCTGACTTCCTGAGTCTCCTGTCTTCCTTTTAAAGACTCACCACTCAGGGACTCTAGGGATTACATTGGACACACCTGGATAATTCACCATTAGCTAATTAGCAAACTTAATGCCAAACTTCTACCATAATTACACTTTGCTTTGTGAGATAATATATTCACAGCTTCTGGGCACCAGGGTATGGACATCTTGGGGTATCATTATTCTGCTTAGCACATAATGTATTCTTCTAATAGTACCATTTCAAATATAATCTTTGATTTTGATAAAAATACACTGTGCTGATTTCATGCAATACAGTAACAGAAAGGCAGAAAACTTGCTTTATTTATGTTGGTAAAATTAATTGAACCTGATCAAAGGCCTGACCAAATTTTCAATGGCATTTGAGCACCTAGACATCATTTTGGCTGCTTGGAAGATCGTATTCCCTTTTTTTCATTGTTCCAGATAGCTAGACATGCTTGTGATTGAGTTCTGTTTAAGCATGTTGTCACTATTCCAAGCCCCAGAATTGAATACAATGAATACTTACTTTCCTAGTGAATTTAGATAATTGCGTATTAGTAAAACAAGTTTGTTCACCCAGATGGATTTTATTTTTGTTTGTTGGTCACAGTTGCTCAGTTGTTTTGGCAAGTATCCTGGAGATGAAAATGGCTGCTTCTGAGAACTAACCTATACTCTGGGCTCCTTTTCTTGCCATAAGGTCATAGGTTTTAATCTCCACATTGAAATCCTGGCCCCTCCCCTTAGGGACTGATCCTTAGATGGACAAATCCTTGGGTAGTTATGTATCTATCAGGAAGAGAGAAATACTATTTGTCTCTCCAAATTCTCTTTTGACCAGATATTCCTTCTTATAATTATACTGATTGTTAGCTAGGAGGACACTTTGACAATGGATACACTATAAAGGCATGTGATGTGACATTTTTATTCAATTTATAAAAAATGCTTAATATATATGACAGCCCTATCAAAAAATATTTTAAATGCCTGCTTTAATTTTAATCAAATCTAAATAAATTTAGATGATTTGAATGTAACTTGACTTACTTATATAATATGATTGTCACATTATAGATTCTATCTATACATTCAAAGAAATATAACATTAAAATTGGGTGCAATTATACTGATTTGTAAAGAGCACAGATTCAACTATGTATGTTAAAATATTGCTTTTCTCAATTTCTAGCTCTCTAACTTTGGGTAAGGTACTTGATCTCTCTGTTTATATATGTTTCCTCATATGTAAAATGAAGAAAAAACGCTATTATCCATTTCATAAAATCAATGCCAAGATAAAATAAGTTAAAATATGCAAAGTATTTAGATCAATGCCTTTTGCATAATGAACACATGTCTTCACTGTTATCAGAATAGCTGGTTAACCACTTTCTTTAGAGGGGTGTGTGTGTGTGTGTGTGTGTGTGTGTGTGTGTGTGTGTGTGTGTGGTTTGTTTGTTTTTTTACCAAATTGATTAATTATTAAGGATTTCAAAGCTCTTGTATTATGGCTGGACAAAGAGAGTGACCCACTATTGTGTGTGCATAAGCCTTTCTGCAGACACAGAGCTTTAGAACTGGCCCATGATCTCTCTACAGGGCTCTCTTCCCAGACATACTTTAATTTAACTCTCAAAAACTTTCCATTTTCCTGAAAACTGCTTCATCTTCAAGCAGATTAGCTAGGCATTAGCCTAAGTTTTATTTTTCACATGGCTAGACAAATTCTGAAATAATGAAGAATACTAAATTGGAAAGATAGAGATGCATTTTAGAACTGGTCAGGAGAACTAGAGACACAGCACAAGATGATCAGCAGTTGCCCCATAGAGGAAACCTGAGTTGCCTTTATGAGTATATTTTGGTTACAGAGCAAAGTTGCCAGCTACCCAAATATCTTCCCCAACATACTCAGAACAAGGCCTGAGGTTCCACCATTACATGCCTGTGATTTCTAACCTAACAAGTCTTTTAGGTTACTTAACGACATTGGAATTAATGTTAAAGGGATAGAACTTTCTTTTCTCAGCTAACAGTTCTGTGGGATTACACAATAGCCAGCCTTGTGGGCATAGTCTTGTGGACAAGTTTTTGAGAAAGCTTCAAAAAATAACTAGGCTTAATTTCCAATAATTGATAGGAGAGGCACCATGAAAGAAAACAATGTTTTGATTCCCTGATAAAAGGAGTGGCTTCACACATCAAGTCAGGAACCCAATAGCAAGAACACACTTGAGACTCTTGACACAAAATCTTAATTGTTTTGTCAAGAAAAAGAAAGTTAATAATCTGCTGAAGTGAGCAAAAAGTTACCTTCATTTGTTTCTTCACATATTTCATGAAGAAATGGAATTAAACAAATAATATCTAATATTTGAAAATTTTATAAAAATAGATCAAAGGCAAGAAAGTGATCAAATGCTAATTTAAATAATTGAAATATTTATGTTATGGTTTTTTTATTTAGACAGATTAAAACTTACTTTGTGCTACCCTAAGCACAACACATTGGCATCATTTATATCACTTGTTTCTTTGAACAACATAATGAGAGTTTTTACTAGTACCTCCGTTTTATGGATAAAATTTAAAATTAGAACAGTTACACAAATTGCATAAATTCAAACAGCTATTATAGCAGACATCAGACATACATCCATGTTTTAAAGTGTGTGTATGCCTGTGTGTGTGTGTGTGTGTGTGTGTGTGTGTGTGTGTGTTGTACTAAAACTTCAGACATCTTTCTCTGATATATCCCTTTCCCTCAAAATAAAAAAAATGACTTCACCATGACTGGCCAGCAGGTTCTTTTCTTCCATCTTTTCCCACAGCCTCCTATGTCTTAAAAAGATTCACGAAGATATATAAAATATAGTAATAGTTGAAGGCATTGTCTTCCTGAAAACATATTTATATTAATAATCATTTCAGCCTTAAGTAAATGTAATTTCTGATCTGGTGAAATTGGGTATTGGGTTGGAAGGGCATCTGTTGGGGACCTTTTCAGCACCCCATAAACCACATGTTCTAGGCCTGAAGCATCCCTTACACTGTCTGAAATAAGTGTCTTTTCTACCAGGCTTTTGTTTTCTCTTCTTGGTCACTCTAATATTTCTTTCCCTAGTTGGTCTATAACATTTCCTAGCAACATTCTTTCCTCCTGCTAAGTACTGATTTTTCCCCATAAATTGTTCCTGGCTTTCTCCAACCTTAATAATGACTTTGTTAAACTAAATTTCTTTATATTAACCTATCTTCTTGTTAGAAGAGTGGTTCTTAAACTAAGCTTCATATTAGAATAAACTGGAGAGCTTAGAAAAAGCTCCATGTACAGCCCAATTAAATCAGAACCTCTTGGAGAGAAGGCCTTGGCATAAGTAGTGCTCTAAGCTTCCCAGATGATGAAATTATGCAGGTGGGTTGAGAACTATGTGTTAAACTTTCATCTCAGTGATTTTTCCCCCCATTAATCCACTTTTGAAAATACCCATTAGCAGACTGCACCCTAAGAGTGATTCATCTTTTTATTTGGTGGTTTTGTTAGAACAAGGGTCTCAAGTTCTGGGCCATTCTTACTAAATGCTATTCTTGCTAAATGGTAAAATGCAGCACAGTATTTTGCAGACCATCTGTAAACATGATGGGCCAGAAAGGAACTCCACTGGATAAATGTAACCAACTGCAAAGCTGCAGAGAAGAGATTGCCCAAATAGTATACATAAGCAATGGCTAAGCCTCCCTTTGGGGCAGACAGAGCTTTGGATGTGAACCTCTTGTATCCTTTTTTTGCTGCAAGTAACTAAAAGTAATTTGGTAACAGCCACGCCTCTTTCTCCAATAGAACACTCCCCTTGAGTTCCACAAGAATTACAGGCAAAGGAGATGCAAGGTACTCAGGGCAAGGTCTATTCAGGATAGGAAATGGGGATATGGGTATGCAGCTTCAATGCTTTCACTCCACCATCAGAGGAATATATTTTATTCCTTAAGAGTCTCGTTCATTCACTCATTCAAGTAACTGGGGGAAGAAAAACAAAAACAGTAGGCAAAGAGTCTAAGTAGAGCTGGTCCACAGGGAGATAATTGTAAGGACAGTGGGTACAAGAGCAATTAAGAAATTTCAGCCCCCAGAAAAATAGATGATGCCAGCAGAGCCCAGTGAGGTCAATGATGGTAAGCAAAATACCTTTCACCTTCACGCAGTGTCTGCCCAATGTTGAAAAGTATTATGAGTAAATAGATTGTGCTTTGCCTCTTGGCTGAAATTATAATACAGGAGGAAATGAAATCTCTCACCTGCGGTCTCCAGGTTTTAGCCACATTAAAATCCCCATGGTACTTGTAAAAATCCCTGTGCTCAGGCTGAATCCATGCTAATTAAATTAGTATGTCTAAGATTGGGGCCCAGGCTAGGATGCTTTTTAAAGCCCTGCAGGTGATTCCAAGGTGCATCATTATAGAACCACCCTGCTAATAAGAGCTTTTCAAAGGACAATTCAAACTTTTCTATCTTCTATCTATGGGGTTTGGTCAGGGCAGAAAGGCCAAACAGGACATTTTGATTCTCCACTATCATCATAAGTTACTCACCCCTCTACTGAGACAAACTGACTGGAGATTGTGTAACCTACCATGTACTTCACTTTCCTTAGCACTGGACTAATCCCTTCATTGCTCTGCTCTATAAAAAGACATTACAAATCATCTGAAAAATGATTTGTAAGAAATGTGCCCCAATTTTGAATTTGATTACATGGATCCACTTATAGGCATTTTCCCCTCTAAAAGTAAATAACTTATTCTGTTCCTTTAAGTAGTCAATGAACGAACAACAATTGCCAAGTGTCTGTGAGCTACGCATTATTTCGCTGGTCCTGTCAATAGTGGCATGAGTAGACCTGATGATTTTCATTTCCTGGAGCTCAGAAAAATTAAGAAAAAAACATTCTTTCTTTACGAACAACTTTTTAGAAATATATTTGTATTGATTTCAGAGAGAAAGGGAGAGGGAGAGTGAGATAGAAACATCAATGATGAGAGAGAATCATTGATTGGCTGTATCCTGCACACCCCCTATTGGGGACCGAACAGGCAACCCAGGCATGTGCCCTTCCTGGGAATTGAATCATGATCTCTTGGTTCATAGGTCGATTGATGCTCAACCACTGAGCCACGCCAGCCGGGCTACAAACAATTTTTCAATGTTATACAACATCTCATCGTTAGTAATTGAGAGATTGGAAACAGATAAATGTGTATGTTTTAGAAACTTACAGTATAGTTGAGGAAACTGAACACATACTTAAATTTGGTGGTTTTTAGTGGTTCTGAATTTTCAGAATGGCTATTCACCATCCACTGTGATAGAAAAAAAAAAAAGAAAGAAAAATCAGATTCTAAGCCTTATTTTGAGATCTTATGGCCCAGTAGTTGCTTTCTGTTTTCCTGGAATATGCATGTTTATCAAGCTGCCTTAATGGTTATGCCATAAATAGTCAACTTTATAAGCCTCAGTGCTTTGACATATAAAATGGCAATAATAATGCCACCAATTTGTTATGATGATGGAATGGTACAATTTATGTAAAGCACTTAACATTGCCAGGTACATAATAAGTGATAGCCAAACTACATGTTAAATGTCAAATCAAGTGGTATTGCATTATTTTATGTAACAAATGAATGCAATACATTTTAAGAAGAAGCTTAAATAACAAATGAAGGGATGCAGAGAGTTGATCAAGGTCAGATGGAATTAAAGGATTATTCGCTGTATTAGTGAAATTTAAAGGGCCTTAAATTATTAGGGGGCAAAAAGCAATTACTTCTGTTAAGGAAATTGACATTTGACAATATGTGAGAATACCATAACTGACCAATTTAGCTAAATCACCTTGTTATTCATATAAAATTTCCAACTTTATGACATTGTATTGCAACATTGTCGTTTATCATTGTTGGTTAATTTCTTTTAAGAAACATCATTATCATTGCAAGTTTCTAACTCATATGCATATATTAGTTGATGAATTAAAAGGCAAAGTAATTTCAATCATGATTATGATGATGGATGCTTTGTGGACATAATGCAAAGGGAGCTAAAGAAATCACCGTGGCTTTTGCAAAAATTGCAGATGGTGCTAACTAGAGGGAACTTACCATATCTAAGGCAGATGCTACCATCAATTGGCTCAATACTCTGAATGAAGAAAATGTGCAAACATTTGTGCAGTCTGGCCTTGGGGACCTCAAAAATGTTAAGATCACCATTCTAGTCAATTGGATACATAACTTTTCCAGGCCTATAAAAGCAAACAGGAAGTTGGCTGAGAGAGAAAACAACAAAGATTTGGCAAGCAAAGACCTACAGGATCCAGGTTTATACCTCAAAAGAAAATGGTCTATAAGTGTGCCAAACTCCCCAAAACATTGATCTCTAGGCTGGCTTTCTTTACCAAACAGAAAGAATGGTTCTTTTGATCAAGGAAGGACTTCCAGGATCTATAGTCATCCCAAAGCAGTATCAGGCATTTGACATGTCAAAGTGTGCTAAGTCCTTATTTACGTACTCTGTTTTGAAGTTTCATGTACCAAAATCTATATTAATTTAAATTTGTTGATGCAAATTACAAATATTTATTGAGTACCTACCATGTAAGATAAATATATACATGACATGGAAAAATAAAGATGAGTAAGATGTCCTTTTGTTCAAAAGTTGTGTTCAACCCAGGAGAGATAAACAGGAGTCCAAATGTCATGGAAAATGTAAGTAATGCTTAATAGAAGAAAGATGTCTATGTAAGGTCTAGGCTTTAAAGTATATACCTTGTTGGAAGGTAAGGACTTTGATACACCAGGAAAACATTTAAAAATTTTCAATCTATCCATATCTCTTATGACTAACTATTTAGTGTGGAGGATGTGGCTAAGCATGGATAATTATAAAAATTCCTCAGGGAGATTCTGGTAAATGAGACTGTGGTAAATCACCCAACAAAAGAAAGAAGGTGTTGTGTGTGTGTGTGTGTGTGTGTGTGTGTGTGTGTTTCCCTCCAAGAGGTTCCTGGAAAGTCTTTAGGAAGAGATAACTTAGAAATAATTTATTAAAATATTAAAAACAAGCAAAATCCTTTGAAAGAAAATGTCATTTCAGAAAGAGACAAATCATTTCTTTCCAAGACATGGGGTACAATGGTCATGACTCATGGCTTTGGAAAGACAACCATGTTGCAAGCATTGTAGACTTATCTCCTGTATGGTGACACTTTAGTGTGAGAAATGTGAAAAGGGAAGAAGGATACCCAAAGGCCACTTCTCCATGCAGGCATCTCTGAGGGGTGTGTGATAGTTAAAGCAAGGTGGTTTACACAGGGCCAGCTTCATGGGCACGTGACCAGTGCAGTTGCACCTGGACTTATATTCAGAAGGGAGCTTCATATTCTGTAGTTGTTGTTTTTAACTATTAATAATTTTCTCTTTGAATTTAAGCATTGTAAGTGAATTTCAAAGGACCAATGGAACAAGCCCTGGTGGCTTGGAGCATGGCTCACGGGCTATGTGGTTTTCCATACACCCCCTCACCCCCACTGCCCCAGCATGGGGTCCTCAGCCACTGGCTCCCAGCTCTCTGGAGTCTGGGTTTGTTCAGCTTCTCTTATCCTCCTCCACCTCAGCACTGCTACATTCCACCTGGAGTGGCAATCAGTTCCTTCTTCCAGGAAGAGATCTGCCTTCTACAACCACCCTCTGCTGTTAGTGGGAGGTTTGGTACAGTCATGAGGAGACTCAGGGCCAGGCATGCACATTCTAAGGTGCCCTAGGGCAGGACATGCTGAAACCATCCCTGATCCAACCTGGCAGTGCCATGGCCACTGGGCAGGTGAATCAGTGGACGTGAAGCTCTGGCTCATCCCAGATCTAGGTAATGAGCGTGTCCTGGATTGCAATCCCTTGGGGGTCACCTGTCTGGCATGAGTTGGAATGGAAATTAGAGGGAATAGGAGATTGATTTCCCCACTCATGGCCAGAAAAACAGGTCAGTTCATCAGCTGGCAGGAGGGGGAACCCAGCAGCTGGTGAATGATGTATGCACACCGATTCCTGGACCAGCACTCTGGGTGCATGTGCACTCTGCACATGTCCTGCAAATAGCTTCATGTTGCAGGGAGGGTGACATTAAATAACAAATAAAAGCACCAGGCTATGTCAAGAGACAGTCTGTAAAAGAATGGAAATCTTTTATAATTTAGTACTTTTTGTGTTTTTAGTATTAAAATATGTATGTTATAAATATGAAAACGGCACGATTATTGCTATATTTCTGCTTTTAGAAAAAGAAGTCCTCCATTTTCACTTTGTTCTGGGTCACTCCAATTATGTGGCTGGCCCTGGGTCTCTGAGTGCTCTTGTCTAATTAGCCTGCATCTAAATGAGTCCCCACAGCAAGATGAAAGCACTCACCAATATCAGATTCCCATCTTCTTGGGGCATATGAATAGACTATTTTCCAGCCTTGCAGGTAGGTGAGCCTATGTGATTAATTCTTACCAATAGAAGGTGAACATAAGTGATGTGGGTCCCATTCAGGCTAAGGCAGTGGAAAGCAGGTGTGCCTTCCCTTTTTTGGTTTACCATCTAATTACACAGGGCAGTAAGCCTCCAGGGGTGGGCAAACTTTTTGACTCGAGGGCCACAATGGGTTCTTAAACTGGACCGGAGGGCCGGAACAAAAGCATGGATGGAGTGTTTGTGTGAACTAATATAAATTCAAAGTAAAGGAGCGGAGGGGAGAGCAAGAGAACCCTCCGCTCTTTCGGCTCCGCGGGCCGGATAGAACAGCCGAACGGGCCGGATCCGGCCCGCAGGCCGTAGTTTGCCCACGGCTGCTCCAGACTGATGGGTCCTGAGACTCTCCATAACTACATGTTGCGGAACCCCTTCCCCACCTCTCTCAATCAACAAGGACCCATCAGACTAAATTCAGTGAAAAGACAACTTGAATGTGCTAAGCTGCTTAAATTTGGGAGTTGTCACTTGATTACCCTACCCGGACTTAAAACAAGTCATGATAACAGTCACCAAACAGTACTTGTCTGTCTCTACCCCCAATTAAAACATAAGAAGTCTGCCTTAAATCAAATTACCTCCGAGTTCCTTTTGGAAACCGTAGGGTATCAGTCACATATACTCCTTAAATACTATTATTACACAATCGTGTGGAATTTAACCTGTTTCTCTTCCCCTGTTTTCGCATGACTTCAAAAAAGGGTTGAGTATGGTTAGGGCATTCCATTGAGTCTTGGGATCTAGACATCAGAGAAACTCCAGAAAACCAGGCTGGGAACAGGTAGCCATGAGATGGAGAGAGCAGCAAAAGTGGCATCTCTATCGATGCACTGAGAAGTCAAAGCAAAATCAAGAAGTCACACAAGAATATGACTCATCACTTTTAAACCATTCCCAAAAAATATTAAACCTGTGAACACGGCGTAAAGAGAAGAAACGTCCCCAACTGGTGTTTCTGCAAAAGGCCTTGACCTTCCAAACTCGTCAGTCCTGTTTGCCTAGGCAGCTCCCTCTATACTCAGCTTCACTCACGGAAACCTGTGCTACTGAAAGGTTAATTTCCGGCTACCAGAAACTTTGAAGTAGAAATGGCCATATGCACAAATAGAACACTTGCTTATTACTCTATTTCTAAACGCTATAATTATTTTATGTAAAAAGAATACATTTGAATTTCTGCTTCTATTCAACCATTTTCATAAATATGAAAAAAAAAGGAAACATGAAGACACTCAAGCATATATTTGGACTTATCATGACTTCTGGAATAAAACAACAACAGTTCCCTTGATTCAGTCATCTCTTTCATTTCAAAAGTGAAACCAGGGCACAGCTTCCATTTTAAACTCTTTTTACGTTTTAATTACAGCAGTTCTCATTTGGCACAGTAATGTGGAACGGTAAAATAGGGCATGCAAGCTGAAATCACAAAGGGATCATAAAATTCAATGAGAAATATTCTATTTCATGACCTTTAAACATTTTGTCAAAACATTAAAAATTCACTTCTTGTCGGTTATAAATGCATAGGAAAATGCGGGGGCGGGGGGGGAGTGGTGGTAAAAGAAATATTTTGTAGACTATAATTTAAAATATAAAAATGGAAAATTAAAGTTTTTTTATTTCTTTGTTAAAAGTAAACCTTATGAAAAGTTTAAACATTACTTGTATTGGTGTTGTATCACTTATGATAGAAAGCAAGTATCTTGCATAGGCATTGGCAAAGTGTCATACCCTTTCCTGTTTCAATCAGCATCTAAAAATTAACTTCTTCTGCTTTCAGTGTCATAAAATATATCCAAGTGTTCTTTATGTGTTCTTATTTTTATCACTTTATAACTTTCCCTGGGACATTTTCCTTTTTGTCACAATCACTTTCCTCACTTACACTGATACATGGATATCTACTTAGTCCCTTTAGCTGGGTATCTAGAGCCCCTGGGATGTCAGCGCTACCAACAACATTGTACTTTATCCAATTACAGTTAATATACCATTATAACTGACATTTAAACTGTGTTGCTGAAAACTGGCATTATTTAGCAAAACTGTCATTAACGAAAATGCATGCATAGTAGAACCATGGAGAGAGTAGACTGCCTACATTTTGCAATATTCTCAAATATGTAAAATGATATTGTCATAGTTTCAGATATTATTCAGTATTTTTGCCTTTTTTCCAAAAAACAAATACATCTTTAACTCTGTATAAAAGTAGCTATTGCTGCATATCAATTTGTAGCCTGTGAAAATTAATGGTCTCTCTGGACTTGCACATGGTTCACTATTTGGCCATATGTCCTGAATTACAATTCTTTGTTTTGTATGAATAGTGAATTTTGCTGGTGAAATATCTATCTGTTCATTTGTATAAGGTCAACAGTCCAACTATTTCACAGTAACTGTTATCAAAATATCCTCAATGTGTAAAAGTTGCTATGAAATATTGCTAATTATTTCACATAAACAGAGTTGTCAATATTGACACATTTGCTTTATTAAAATTTAACTAATTGTTGAATTATATCATACAAAGTCAAAAATATTGACTCATTGCTTTCATGAGAATAAAACCAATCTAGATGAATTATCCCAATAAAATCTTTATACCGAATAGTTCCATAAAGGATTAGAGAGGTTATAGCATTCACAGACTCAGCACAATACAGATACTTTTTCTTTGGCAATTCACCTGGAATATTAATGTTAATTAAATGATGTAAATAAATGATATTTTTGTTCTGCAATGCCACTTGCCTTGAAATTTGCACTGTTTTGGAAGTTCTGTATATAATAATGAGAGTTCTATAATTTGATTAGAGTGATATAAGGAAAGAAATGTTAGATGTGTTCTTCAAATGCCATGCCAATTTCATCCCTGCTGCATTCTAGAGTAGAGAGAACAGAGGAAAAGAAGAATACCATTCCCTAACCTGGTGTTTGACACTTAATACATGCTATGACACTTAATTGTCATAACTAGGCTAGAATTAAAGCATTGCTATTATCAGTTTTTAAATAAAGAAACAGCATCTAAGAGGGAGGATGCAACTTTTCCAAAGACACAAAGCTGGTAAATTATAGCATTGAGGTTTCTATCCAGATTTGTCTAGTCCCGATTCACACTATTTTTTGACACCAGCTGGTATAGCATTTATACATTCATTGAAGACTTTCTTTTAATGTAAATTTGAAGGGACAAGAGATATAAAAGAAAGATAATTAAGAATAATTACAAAGTCATTTATACCATGGCATAATATTGTATTATACATCATAAAATTACCCAACCTGATCTCATTATTTACATTCCCCCATGGGTCCATGTCAGTGCTTTAAAAGAACTGTTTATGAATAAATTTTTCTTAATCCTAAATACATCTATAATAATAAAAGCATAATATGCTAATTAGACCTGACAGCCCAATGACCTTCCGGACAAAGCAGGGACTGCGAGGGCCGAGGCAGCCACTGTGGCTGTGAGGTCCGAGCCCCTTGCACGAATTTCATGCATCAGGCCTCTAGTTTAGTATTAATTGTTAATATCTGTGGTTGTCACCTACTATATAGTCAGATTATCTTAAGTAAGTCTGCTGGAAGGAAACATAATCCCAGCCCTGCCTACTTCAAAAGCTTGTTTGAAACTTTAAAAATATATTAGAAATAACTTCAAGATATTCAATGGGTTTCATTATTATGTAGTTCTTTGTATATTTTTTCATGTAAGAGTACATCACTATTCTCAAAAGTTAATTTAAAACATTTTTTGATTTTACGTTCTTAGATCGGTGAGACAAACTCCTTATGCACAAGGGTGGGTGACCTGGAAAAAATCATTCTCATAAGCACCTGAAACATTTGCTGTAGGGCAGTAAGTATGAAAGACAGCCAGAAATAGGCAAGCATGGCTGTCTGGCACTACAGAATTAAGACATGGTGCCTATGTGTGGGTCTTTATTTTGCTATTTCCATTGTCCTCCATTCTGAGTACTATAAATGAGTAATACCTCAGAAAGCCAGAGAGCTAACTTTTTCCTAAAGGTATTAGATGTCTTAAGAAGAAATGCTCATAGTAAGTTCAACATTAATTTGAAACACTGTGAATTAGAAATCTCTGGACTGGGGGATATAAGGAAACTCAGTATCTAGAGACTGTGAAAATCTAATACACATTTTATTGTATTGTACTCACAATTCTACATTACTGTGTAATAGAAAAAGAAATGTATCCCTCCAGATATAAAGCAAATAAACCAGATGTTTGAATTACATGTCACTCCAAAAAAGGATCAGAACTTGTGTCTTTGCAATAAATAGGAAGAACAGACATATATAATTTTTGGCCATTTAAGGTTATTTTCATCTCCTTATGATATCCCATTTTCTCTTTTAGAGTTCTTAAAGTATCCCATTGGATTCCAACAAAAGTTCTTGAGATATACAAGGTAACATTATGTTCATTTAGCATAAACATAAATTACATAAGCAGTCAGTGGTTTTGGCAAAACCAAACATAAAAAGAAAATATGGTAATTAGGTGAATCCTTGTATAAAAATATTTAAGCACCTGGAATTGCATCTTAAAATACATTTTTAGAATCAGACAGCTACTTGTTAAGTATAGATAGACCCTGCAGGCCTGGTCACCCCTAACTGCCCTCCCCTGCAGGCCTGGGTCCACCCCAACTGCCCTTCCCTGCAGGCCTGGTCACCCCTAACTGCCCTCCCCTGCAGGCCTGGTCCCCCACAACTGCCCTTCCCTGCAGGCCCGGTTGCCCCCAACTTCCCTCCTCTGCCGGCATGGTCACCCCTAACTGCCCTCCCATGCAGGCCTGGTCCCTCCCAACTGCCCTCCCTTGATGGCCATCTTGTGTCCACATGGGGGCAGGATCTTTGACCACATGGGGGCAGCCATCTTGTGTGTTGGAGTGATGGTCAATCTGCATATTACTCTTTTATTAGATAGGATGACCTGCCTGTCCTTTGGGAGTTTATATTCTAGTGGGAGGATCTGATATTAAATTTAAAATAACAAATTACTATAGAATTACATTGAAAGGAATGGATGTTGCTGCTTTAATAGTTATATCAAGGGACCTATATTGGAATAAGCAGAGATTGTATAAGTTATTGACTACTGTAAATTGAGAGTGTGTAATGTAAGCAAAAATGTTAGAAATGATACATTTTAGCATATTGGCAACATTCAGAGTGTGGCTATGGAAGTAGCTTCTAAAATGGAGCAGAGGTGAAAACCAGCGGAGTTGAGAAGACCATAAAGCCTGACACTATCATGTAGGAAAGCCCTTACCTTCAATCTCTGCGATAACAGCCAGTCTAGAGGGAGAACACGACATGGCAGACATTTCTGTCCTTCTTAACCTGGCTCTATCTTTCCCATTTGCAACAAATGGCTCTAAATAGGCAACGTCTGTCAAGCTAGCTATTTAAAAAAAAAAAAATCCTCTTTCTCTTCAGTTGATTTTTGTAGTCAATTAGACTCAGATTTTATCTATGTTAACTGTTTTTTTTTTTAAATCCTCACTCAAGGACATGCTGAGAGAGAGAGAGAGAGAGAGAGAGAGAAAAGATAGAAAGAGAGAAAGAGACATTGATCAGGTCCCTCCACCCTTTTTTCCCTCTTACTTCTTCTCCTCACATGTCTCCTCACCCATTATTTTTCTTATTCTTCTCTTCCTTTGAATTGTTCACCTTTCTTGATTCCTTCTCCGATCAGGAGCACAGGTACCATTTTGTTTTACTTTTTGTCTTATGCACATTATCTTCCACTTTCTCCCAGGTCTTGGTATCTGTCAATATCCATGTCCAAGTAGTTTATGAACGTATCTGTGCCCAATATAAACTGTCAAAACTTCACTAATATAACTGAGACTAAAAAAAAAAAATTTTTTTTGGAGATTTCTCTTTCCAGGAATTTACATTGCCTTACTCTTACAACAGGATGAAGACACTGTGTTGCTTGTCTTTCTTCACTTATCTTAACATCTAGTCACTAAGTGCTCACATTCTTGTTCACTCAATTATCTATACTTAAGGAGCAACTTTCTACACCAGCTTTCTCTTTGGTGCAGAGATCTTAAGAGGAATATTGCAGTGTTTCATGTGGCCTGAAGCATATATATTTTGGGAGGCTCTTTTTTATACAGGATAAACTTTAAATTTAGTTATAAGACAGTATGTACTTATGATTAATAATGACAAATTATAAATCTTAAAAATATGACTAATACCACCAATAATAAAATGTTGATCGAATAATGTATTTTTATTAATTAGAAGCTGACAGTGCTCTATGTTATTTCCCCCATACATTTTTTGATGACAAAATCATCTCTTCTTGTGACAACATTTTTTTTTTACTATTGTCTGTACTGAAAAAAAATAATTTAGTCATTCACTTATCATGGTTATTTTTCTTATTCATTCACTTACTCATTATAGTATTCATTTTCCACTTCAAAATTCTTTATTGGTGATGTCATAAACTCTTAGGATTCTTATCAAATTTAGAAAAAGTGCCTATCAACCTCATTCACCAAAGGACTCTGAAAGTTTGGGGCATTTCAAGTTTTCTTCCAGTGAATAAATACTCTTTGGGTTGCTGTCACTTTTTCAAGTTTTTGTTGATATCTTATTGGAGTGGCATATTGTGTATTTTATGTTGTCTTCTTTGATCTCAGTATTTCTTGTCAACTTCCTTTAGTCACTCCTTAATGACAGTAACCATGGTCCCACCTGACAGAAGAACAAGTGTGATGGGGATGTCAGTGTGGCAAAAGCCCATTCTTACCTGATTAAGGTTAAAATATTACACTTAGTCAAATATTATGACAATGACCAAGTGCACATGTTGCTCAAACCCCTTTTAAGAGAGCTCAGGCAAGTGATGGGTCATGAAACTTAAGCTTCCTTTGCTTTATGGCAACTGAGTAACTCTTCCTCTGGTTCTTGCTTTCAAGACACTTGAAGAGCATAATGACAGTTGATCTATATAAACAGCTTTAAGATAAGAATTTTGTTTTATTTTTCTCCTGACAGTAACAGTTGTATGTTTCACCTATGTCTTGAATAACATCCCAATTATCCTATCTAATAAAAGAGTAATATGCAAATTGACCGTCACTCCAAGACACAAGATGGCTTCCCCCATGTGGTCAAAGATGGCTACCCCCATGTGGACACAAGATGGCCACCACAAGATGGCCTGCAGGGGAGGGCAGTTAGGGGTGACCAGGCCAGCAGAGGAGGGAAGTTGGGGGGGACCAGGACAGCAGGGGAGGGTAGTTAGGGATGACCAGGCCAGCAGGGGAGGGCAGTTAGGGGCAATCAGGCCAGCCAGGGAGCAGTTAGGAATCGATCAGGCTAGCAGAGGAGTGGTTAGGGGGTGATCAGGCTGGCAGGCAGAAGTAGTTAGGGGCAATCAGGCAGAGGCAGGTGAGCGGTTGGGAGCAAGCAGTCTTGGATTGTGAGAGGGATGTCCAACCTCCTGTTTAACGGATGTCCCTCAAGGGGTCCCATATTGGAGAGAGTGCAGGCTGGGCTGAGGGACAACCCTACCCCCCCATGCATGAATTTCATGCACCGGGCCTCTAGTAGTTAATATAATCCCCCCCCCCCCAGAATGAAGGGTTTATCTTAATACTGGAAACAATGTAGCCTTTTTTCTTTTAGACACCATAATATGATTAACAACATTATGCAATGGAACTTTTGCATTAACAATGATATCTTAATAATTTAGCAAAGCAATTTAAATTACATTTAAGTTGATAAATTGATTGCCCTTAAACTAAAACTAGCAATTATGAGTAGTAAATAATGAATCTAATTTTCTCCTTCAATGACCTCTTCACTCTGAAATTTAACTTTTGATTTAAAAGTCCAGAAAATCAAGAAAGAAGGTCCAAGTTAAATCCACAGAGCTATAAATCTAAATGCCTCATCTCTCCCTCACACCTGGTTCAGGTACCATGACTGTTGAATGGTATTATCTCTTTATTTCCCAAGAAGAACAAAGGAAGTCATTCTACTCAGATTATGCTCATTTGCATGTATTTTCCCCTTTATACCTTCATAGCCACATCTCCAATCCAGGCACTTATCTTCATTTACCTGGATTAGAATAAAGACCCCTTAAACCTCATCCCTGCCTTTATGATGCTTGCCTCATCCCCAAACTAATTCATTTTTATTACTATAAAAATGCACTTTTTGAGACACTTTGCACGTTATTCCTTTTTCAAAATTCCATTAGTGTCTCCAGATGATTTCTAAGATATAATTCAAATTTATTTGTACATGTTATAAGACTCTTCATACTTTGGTCTGGCCTGTATGCCTGTTAATGCTTTTATTATACCAATGTAATTCTTGTTCCAGCCTCCAGAAATACTGAACTCCTTGTAGTTTTTTGAATAATTTCTGACACATGTTCTTCTTTTCTATAATGTGTGCACTTACACATCTGTAGATCTGAGAAGTCCTGCTCATTCTTCAAGTACTCACTTTATCCTATACTTTATGATGACTTCCCTAAGCACAGATAAATCCTTTTAGGCATTCATTTCAGCGATAAATTTGCATCTGAGAAATTTCTCACAGATTTTTTTCCTTATGATTTACATATTTGTTTTTTCAATAGACTATAATAATGGCCATAATTATATATATACTAGAGGCCCGGTGCATGAAATTCTTGCACAGGTGTGTGTGTCCCTCAGCCAGCCTGCACCCTCTCCAATCTGGGACCCCTCGAGTGATGTCTGACTGCCTGTTTAGGCCTAATCCCGGTAGGATCAGGCCTAAATGGGCAGTTGGACATCCTTCTCACAATCCAGGAGGGCTGGCTCCCAACTGCTCTCCTGCCTGCCTTCCTCATTGCCCCTAACCACTTCTGCCTGCCAGCCTCATCACCCCCTAACCACTTCTGCCTGCCAGCCTGATTGATGCCTAACTGCTCCCCTGCCAGCCTGTTTGCCCCTAACTGCCTTCCCCTGCAGGCCTGGTCACCCCTAACTGCCCTCCCCTGCAGGCCTGGTCCCCCCCAACTGCCCTTCCCTACAGGCCCAGTCACCCACAACTTCCCTCCTCTTCTGGCTTGGTCACCCCTAACTGCTCTCCCCTGCAGACTTGATAGCCCCCAACCACCCTCCCCTGCTGGCCATCTTGTGGCAGCCATCTGTGTCCACATGGGGGCAGCCACCTTTGACCACATGGGGGCAGCCATCTTGTGTGTTGGAGTGATGGTCAATTTGCATATTACTCTTTTATTAGATAGGATAGAGGCCCGGTGCATGGGTGGGGACCAGCTGGTTTGCCCTGAAGGGTGTCCCAGATCAGGGTGAGGGTTCTCTTGGGGTGTGGGGCAGCCTGAGCGAGGGTCCTGTGGTGGTTTGCATGCCGGCCACGCCCCCCAGTGACCCAAGCGGAGGCTCTGGGATCTGGGATTTATTTATCTTCTATAATTGAAACTTTGTAGCCTTGAGTGGAGGCCTAGGCCGGCCAGGGTGTGTGGAAAGCTTGGCTTCCTCCATTACTGGGGAAACCCAAGGCCCCTGCTTGCCCTGTGGCCGCAGCCATCTTGGTTGGGTTAATTTTTATACTCACTCCTGATTGGCTGGTGGGCGTGGCTTGTGGGTGTAGTGGAGGTACAGTCAGTTTGCATATTACTCCTTTATTAGATAGGAGATTTTATATATATATATATATATATATATATATATTATATATATATATATATGTATATATATATATATATATATATATATATATATATATATATATATATATATATATATATATATATATTCAAATATAAAGCATAATGCCTGGGGCATAATAAGCACTTCTTAAACATTTGCTAAAATAATTAAAGAACAAATATAGTTATTATCATCAAATTATTGTCTGCATTGATACTTTCCTCAAAGTTCCCAGTTTTTGTTGGTTTATTCACCAAAAGAAAAATATGATTTCTATTTTCTATTATTGTGACAATTTTTCAGAGGATTGAGAAAATATATTTATTATTTCATCAGAATTCCCTCCATGCATGTTATCCAAATAATTCTGCATATATGTATTGAGTCTGAAATTGAATATCTTTTCCTGTTATATAGCATCTAATCAAAAGCAAAATGGATAAAACGTATCACCTAGAAGATTTGACATGCTCACCAGCTTCCTAGCCACTAAATTATGTCATACCTTGGTCACTCAACCCTAGTAGCCCAAACTTGAGAGCAACAGAGGTGCTTTGTTTATTTTCAACAGATATCCAGTGAGAAGCTGCTGAGTCACTGCCTGCTTAGAACACCCTGGAGAATGGCACCTATATTTACCTATTGACCAACCCAGGAAACTGAAGCTTAGCATGTAATCCCTTCACATTCAGTCAAGCCCTTATATGATCCTGTCACCACATCGCTGCAAACTTCTCCTACTCATCCCCATTACTCTTTCTAATCCATCTGGGTCATTTAAAAAGCCACCTATGCTCAACCTCCAGACACTAGTCCAGTATCTCAGAACTACTGATTTGGGCCACTCTTACATTTTATCTACTGTAATTTATAGATGTGTCATGGCCTTGCACTTGGAACTTTCATTCTACTGACAAAATATCTTCATCACCTGTTCCTGCACTTGTAGCAACCATAAGAGTATTTTAAGATTTCACAGCTTCTTGTCTGCTCTGTTCCATTTTTCCCATGCAGCTGCTAAAATGTTTTTTGTGGGTGTATTTTTTTTTAGAACAATCATGTTTCCTATGCATCAGGGCTCAAAAAAGTGCCTTGAGTAGAACAATGCATGGCATATATTTTGAATTAGAGAATAAAATAGTTATCCCGGTTTTGCCAATTGTCTATTTATTTTGGAAAAATTAGAGTGTCTCAAACTTTTAAATATAGAGTAGATCTTAAAGAAGTCCCATGCCTCTCCTCCGAGTCAAAGACTGAATACCTCAAAGAGTTTAAGTAATTGGTAGCAACAACTAGTTTAATGAGTCTGGCTTGGAATTCACAGCTCTTGGAACCACCATGGGTTACCACTGGTCATATTCAATTTTCTGAGCCTTTGTTTCCTTATCTTTAAAATAGGAGTCATACCATCTGTTCTTACCTCATAAAGTTATTGTAAGTAGTAAGCAAACTCCTGGACATACAGCATTCTGATAAGCAAAAGTGTCCATCTCCGATGCTTTATTATTAGTGCAGGGCCTTCCAGAACCCCCTTCTTCCTGTGGAATGGCAGATAATTATTATTCTGCTTTATTTTCTTAAATTGTGTTTTGATTACTAAGCCCCAATTCATTGTACAGTGTAATTATATCTCTGTACGTAGTAAACAAACAACAATCTATGTGAATATGCCGATCCCACAGTGGAATTTCTCTAATCTAAAATCAGCTGGAATTAGATTCAGATAAGGTAGCAAGCTGGAGCAATAGGCCTCCTAAGATTGGGAGGAAAGGAACTTATTAACCAGAAATATAGTTGAGAGGAAGTGAAAACAGTAAGGATTGTTTATGATGGGAAAATAGAAAGTAAGACTTGTTATGCATCTAATATATGTAGGACATACTTACCTACATTTCCACATCTAACATTCACAAGGTAGGGGAGAAAGACTGATGGAACAACTCATCCAAAACAAGTAGAACCGCAATTTAAACTGGGTCTGTCTATGGAACACCTGTTCTTGTCAGTACTCCAAGGTGGCTCTTGATTTATTATTGCAGATATTTGAAATCAAAAGCTAGAAGCCAGAGAGCCACAGCTCATTGGGAGTTTTCCTGGGCTACATAATAGAGGAATATAAAAATTCATCAGATTCTGACAAGGACGTCCTGATGGTGATGGGTGGCTGCTGTGACTGTACCAGAAGCCTACCTGCTGCTATACCAGGAGCCAAGCTGAAGACCTGGGGATGAGGAAGGATTTCCTGGCAGCCCAAAAGTTAGTGAATGTGAGCTGAGGAGTCTAATGCCTTAACACCGATGAAGTTAACTTAACTACTGTGATTTCTGGAAAATTGGTGCTTAAATGCATGAATGAGCACTATTTCCGGTTGTCAATATGACTTCCCTTTAGGATATCTCATACACTCTCAGCAAAGAATCCCAAATAAAAAAGTTTAACCCATTTGTCTAAATACCTAATCAATATTTCCATTTAAAGGTTTCATGGGCCCTAACCGGTTTGGCTCAGTGTATAGAGCATCGGCCTGCGGACTGCAGGGTCCCAGGTTTGATTCTGGTCACCGGCATGTACCTTGGTTGTGGACACATTCCCAATAGGTGGTATGCAGGAGGCAGCTGATCGATGTTTCTCTCTCACTGATATTTCTAACTCTCTATCCCTCTCCCTTCCTCTCTGTAAAAAAATCAATAAAATATATTTAAAAAAGATGAATGTGATTTAAAAATATTTCATGGTAAATTTTACAAAGTATAAAGAATTTTTTTTAAATATTCCCTTCAAATTGGTTACTATAGCACTATGGTCTTTGTTAGTAAAACATAACTGAAGAGCCAAAACTGGTTTGGCTCAGTGGATAGAGCGTCAGCCTGCGGACTGAAAGGTCCCAGGTTTGATTCCGGTCAAGGGCACGTAACTTGGTTGCGGGCACATCCCCAGTAGGAGGTGTGCAGGAGGCAGCTAATTGATTTTTCTCTCTCATCGATGTTTCTAACTCTCTATCCCTCTTCCTTCCTCTCTGTAAAAAAATCAATAAAATATATTAAAAAAAACAAACATAACTGAAGAATTCTGCATCTTTCTTGTCAGCCCCCATATACAACCCATAGCAAGTTCTATCAACTCTGTCTTCTATCTTTACCAACTTCTTTTTTAATCCATCCCTATTACCATTATCACTTGTTCCAGGCACCAGTTAGAAAAGCCATTTTTCATTGCATACCAATTTTGGTTCTCAACACCAGATCCATTCTTCACACAGGAGGCAGAGCATCATCTATAAATGCATGGCTGATTATGTCACTCCCAGTAGTAACTTCTCACTCAATTAAAATATAGTTCAAGTACCTTCACGCTGTACTGTATTATTTTAAGATGCTACTGAAGTTGTGGAGTGCACAGCCTATGTGGTCTATGCTGAGAAGCTGGGATTTCCTTATAATACATCATTTTTCCAACCTGTATTTCTCTTTCCTACTCCTTATCACAATTGGAAGTTATGCTTTGGGCTAATAATCTATTTAAATTGTATATTTCCTGATAGACTGTCAGCTTCACTAAGATGGAAACTGGTTTGTGTAGCCCATCATTGTGTCCTTATCCCTTAGCATACTACCCTAAAAAAAATAGTGCCAATAAATATTTGTTGAACAAAGTAATGATTCAATGGTTTACCACTTGGTTGACAATATAATAAATTGAATAATTTACTTTGAAATAAATTTGCAGCGAGGTCATTACTAGGTTTATAATTTTGTGGAATAAAGATAAAGATACTCTTAGTTAGTTTTCTGGAAAGGAAGTGGTTAGTACAGGGGTGGGCAAACTTTTTGACTCAAGGGCCACAATGGGTTCTTAAACTGGACCGGAGGGCCGGAACAAAAGCATGGATGGAGTGTTTGTGTGAACTAATATAAATTCAAAGTAAACATCATTACATAAAAGGGTACGGTCTTTTTTTTTATTATTTCAATAGTTTTATTCATTTCAAACATTTTAACAAGAAGAATGTAAACACTAATTATTATAATTTGAAACTTCAAAAAATGGAGGAATCATAGCACAATAACATACCTTATATTGAAGATGGCAAAGGCAAAATAAAATTGCCTAACAAAGGAAAGGTACAAAAGTCTTTCAAATTAAACTTAAATATAATAAAATAATTTAAAACTAAAACAAATAGAAAAGAACAAAATGTGTAAACAGTAAATTAAACATTTTCTTTAGTGCAACTTCCAAATTATGCCCGGGACGTAGATGTAGATGGCAATGTAGACTGGGTTGAAAGGTTTTTGGTCTTTAAAACATCAACTTCAGTGGGAACAGTGTTGTTGGTCTCCTGTTTAGCTAATGCTCTGATACTGTGCTCTCCAGGGGCGTGTCTCCGTACATCACCACGATAACGTGTCTACGCATTCCCAGGGTGATGTCGGGGGACGCGTCCGTGGGCATTACAAGGAGCCTCTGGAAGATTGAGAGGTTGTTCCTTCTACTGAATGGGCGGATATAAATCCGCCCACTCAGAAGAAGGAGCTGCGGCCGTGTTTCCCGATGTTGCCATGTTAACACTGCTGCTGGTGAAGGAGTGGAGGGGAGAGCAAGAGAACCCTCCGCTCTTTCGGCTCCGCGGGCTGGATAGAAGAGCCGAACGGGCCGGATCCAGCCCGCAGGCCGTAGTTTGCCCACGGCTGTGTTAGTATATCTAGCTTATTTTGGAAGGTTCAGTTCAAGTGACCTCACTTTTGTAATGACTTCCTTAAAAAAACTAGCCTAAAATAATATCTTGACTTTCAGACATACTCTGGAACTTACTATCTTCACAAATCCTTTCAGCACTTGCAATATTCTGCCTCATCTAATTATCCAGAAGACACATGTGTTCATTCCTTAAAGCCCCTTAGATACTGGCTGGAATGGGCTCAGAGATTCCTGGAATTGAGTTCAAGGTTGTATTTGTTTTTTGTTCCTAACAGAGCCTGGCACTGTGCTGAGTTCATTGAAGAATCAATTATGAAATCCATTAATAAGTAAATGAATGGAATAATTTGGAAATAGCTGAACATTTCAATGTTCTATGAAGTAAGAATAAGAAATATCCTCAACAAATTTATCTTTTATTACCTTGGAATGAGTCAAAGAAATAGAAAAATTAAAACCATCTTTCATGACATTTGCAAATATATTATCAAAGCTAGAATATTTTTTTCCTTGAGAATTCATTTGGTAACTTTATTTCTGTTTCTTTTTTTTATAATGATAAAATATTGAATGTATTTGTTTTCAAATTTATTTTGTATCTTTAAAGCAATATCTCAACAGTATTTAACTTTTGAAAGAAAAGTAATTCTCTTATCCTAGTCTACCAAATCCTTTATTTTTATGCAATTCCTTTCTGACTCATTTTTTAAAATTAGAATGCTTACATTGTTGTAGTTATAGTGCATGTTTGTTTTATTATTTTGCATTATCATCTGAGTAAATAATTATCTCATGCATTTTCTTGCCTTCATGTAAGGGACACATTCATGAAAAGCTTGGTATTAATAAAATTAGTTTATTTTAAGTAAATTACATTAGTTTTACATTAGGTGGGAGATTAGCCAAGATGGGCACCAACATACATGCAACTAAAATTTAATGGACGCGTATCCCCAGTATTTACTTAGAAGACAAATATCATGGTAGAAAAATCACAGATTTGTGCCTTTAAGACATACTGACCATATTACCTAAGGGAAGTTACTTTAATTGTTTGAGCCTCAGTTTCTTAACCCATAAAAATGGACACAGTAATTTCTACTTAGAATGATTTCATGAGAAAATACAGGTGAAACACATTGCAAAGCAATTAAATGCTTTTTTCTTCTCCTGTTCCTGCCTTTCACTCCACCTCTTTCTCCCCAACTAACTTCACCCCATTTTCACACATTTTTAATAAGCTCCTCATTCCTCCTAACTCCTAACCACTCACATGTTTCAAGTAGCTGACATAAAACAAAGATAAATTTTGGTTTCAGTTTAACAGTTGAGATGTTTGGTTCTGTCAGCGTTTTCTTTTCTTTATGAACATATGGAAGGATTACATTACATATTATAAAGCTGGCAGCCTTTTTTGCTGAATGGTAATCTTTAATAATAAGAGCAGCAGCAAATAAAAACAATACCCACTCTTTATCACAACCTTATCATGTAAAAGAACTGTCCTAAATATTTTATATATATTATTTCTAATGCTTAGAAAAATTAAATGGTAATCACAAGCTCATCTTTTAGAACAGGAAATTAATTCATATGCCCACGGCTACACAGTGTGCAAATTCTAGAGAGCAGTTCCTATTCAGAAATGCCTCACTCTAATTCCTATGTTCTACCCATTGTTTTCCAAATAAACATTTACAAATCACCCTGTAACATAGGTCTTCACTCAATGAAAGCACTTATTGCAAAGTAAGTTAAGGTGCTATTTAAAGACACCTAAGATGAATCGCATACATATTTACAAATTATTCACACACACATTTTGTGTGTTGAGCAGCTGCCTGTCATTGATGACGTTTCAGGAGATATTAGTGGTGATAGCTTCCTGAACATTATCAGCACACAATCCTGGTAACTATCCTAAGAATTTTGGAGCACTTATGTTGCCATTGCAGACATAGATTAAAAAAAAAAAAAAAAAAGGCTGAGAGCCCAGCCAGTCTGGCTCTGTGGTGTCAACCAATGCACCAAGAAGTCACTGGTTTGTTTCCTGGTCAGGGTATATGTCCAGGTTGTAAGCTTGATTCCAAGTGTTCCAAGTGAGATGTGTGCAAGAAGCAACTGATTGATGTTTTGCTCTCACATCTTTCTCTCTCTCTCTCGCTCAAAAAATAATCAATTAAAAGAAACTAAAATAATAAAAATGAAAAGGCTGAGAATGGAGTATTGCATCAGTTTTCTTGGTGTCAGAAGCATCATCCAGAATGAACTGAGAGAGCAGAGTGTATAAAATTGTATAGAAGAAAAAATTCTTCTTCTGAATTTCATTAATAACATTTATAGATTCAAGCTTTCCCAGTCAAAAACATAATTTCTAATCTGCATGTAAGCTACTCATTTCTTTACAGATGTTTTCTCTCAATCTTCTCACAATCTTATTTATTCAGATGCTATAATATTCTAACCCAGAGCTTACGTAAAGCATATTAAGTTGCTCATCACTTGGCTTGGTGTTAGCCCATTTCTGGAGATTACAGAGTAAAAAATCAAATCTATATAATCTTGTTTGTTAGGTGTTTTGATAAAGAGAAGCTTAGCATACCATTGACATCTGTAGGAGAAGTGAGAGTTAGTTGGGGCATTAGAAAAACACATCTTAGATGAAACCAGAATGTCAGGTGGGACTTAGTCAATAATTGACCAATTTGACAGGAAGTTTTAAGCCAAAGCAGTGGCATTTGCAAAAGCCACAAGTTGAGACAGAATCTGTCAAATGTAGGGAACTACAAATAAAGTGGATAGTGAAGTATGTATTAACATTTTATTTAAAATCAAAAGGCACTCATAGAAGGGTTATAATTTAGTTTAGATGCTGTTATATGCAGGAAGCTGGCAAAGCCATCCAACAGACCCAACCATACAGAAATGTATTAGCTGTTGTACATGTAAACCTAGAGTCAATAGGGCTTCTAGCCTGACTCAACCATGCTTGCCTGGTTCTATTTCGCTGAGAATCCCTTTTGTGCACCCTCCTTTCTAGGTTGGTTTCTACATGGTTCTGAATTTCATTACAATGAATAATGGCTCTACCATTTCACATTATCCAGAATAAGAGTGTCTCATCTGGGCTCAATAAAACATCCTTTTCTTAGATCTGCAAGTAGAGTAGTAGAGGAAAATATAAGCAGTTTCCTTTGCAGCAGCAAAGGACAACTAAAAGATATGTGGGATAGACAGTGAAACTCATAGACACAAAGACAGTATGGTAGTTACTAGAAGGAAAGGGAGGTGGGAAGGTAGTAAAGGGTAAAGGGGTCAAATGTATGTTGACAGAAGATGATTTAACTTTGGGTGGTGGATGCACAATGCAATATAGAGATCATATATCAGCAACGAACACTTAAAGCCTGTATAATATTATTCACTAATGTCACCACAGTATATTTAATAATCCTATCTAATAAAAGAGTAATATGAAAATTGACCATACCTCCGCTACACCCACAAGCCATGCCCACCAGCCAATCAGGAGCAAATATGCAAATAAACCCAACCAAGATGGCTGCAACAACAGAGAGCAGGAGTGAGGCTTGGGTTTCCCTGGCAATGTAGGAAACCAAGCTTTCCGCCTGCCCTTGCTGGCCCAGGACTCCACTCAATGCTACAAAGTTTCAATTATAGAAGATAAATAAATCCCAACAGAAATGGCAGCAGCCACGGAGCTGGAGAGGGCAGGAGGCTAGGGTTGCCCCCGGCGATGGAGGAAGCTAAGTTTCTGCAGTCTTGGCCTGCTTTGGCCTCTGCTTAAGGCTACAAAGTTTCAATTATAGAAGATACATAAATCCCAATAGAAATGGCTTCCACCATGGAGCGAGCAGAAGGCTTGGCTCCACTCCAGGCTACAAAGTTTCAATTGTAGAAGATAAATAAATTCCAGATCCCAGGGTCTCTGCTTGGGTTGCTGGGGGGCGTGGCCAGCCTGCAAACCACCACAGGCCCCTCGCCCAGGCCACCCCACACCCCAAGGGAAACCCTACCCTGATCCAGGACACCCTTCAGGGCAAACCAGCTGGCCCCCACCCATGCACCAGGTCTCTATCCTATCTAATAAAAGAGTAATATGCAGATTGACTATCACTCCAACACACAAGATGGCTGCCCCCATGTGGTCAAAGATCCTGCCCCCATGTGGACGCAAGATGGCCACCACAAGATGGCCAGCATGGGAGGGCAGTTGGGAGGGACTAGGCCTACAGGGGAGAACAGTTAGGGGTGACCAGGCCTGCAGGGAAAGGCAGTTAGGGGTGACCAGGCCTGCAGGGAAGGGCAGTTAGGGGCAAACAGGCTGGCAGGGGAGCAGTTAGGCATCAATCAGGCTGGCAGGAGAGTGGTTAGGGGGTGATCAGGCTGGCAGGCAGAAGCGGTTAGGGGCAATCAGGAAGGCAAGCAGCTGAGCAGTTGGGAGCCAGCAGTCCTGGATTGTGAGAGGGATGTCCAACAGTGGGATCAGGCCTAAACAGGCAGTCGGACATCCCTTGAGGGGTCTCAGATTGGAGAGGTTGCAGGCTGGGCTGAGGGACACCCCCCCCCCCCCGTGCACGAATTTCGTGCACCGGGCCTCTAGTAAATAAATAAAATGCTTAGGTGAAAATGATTAGATCCCTGGTTTGAGCCCATTGTTCAATATAGGTCTTCATAACTTCTAACATGTGCTTTTTTCCCCCTCTTTTACTGCTATTTTTTGATGAACAGGAATTCTTAAATATAATGTAATTTAATGTACCAGTCTTTTTCTTTAATGTTAAGGATTTTGTATCCTGCTTACATTTTTTTCTCTACTTTATATATCTGGAGTTTGTTTTGGTCTATAATATGTTAAAGAATGGTTTTGTTTCATCATACAGATATCTAAATAACTGTGAAAGTGAATATAGGAAACCTCAGTTTTGGAGTAAAGACTCTGGCCAGAACAATAAAAATCAATGTCTCTCTCTCTCTTCCTCTCTATAAATAAAAAACAATCAATAAATAAAAAAATAATTGAGTAGGGAGGCCAGAAGGAGGACCTCTCAGGCACTACCATTGTATGTCAATCCCACCCCCAGGCTTTCACCATACTATTGTCTGTGTCCATGGGCTATGCATATATCCATATAAATCCTCCTGCTAATTTTCCCCACCCACCCACGTCTTCCCTCTGAAATGCATTGGTCTGTTCCATACTTCTATGCCTCTGGATCTATTTTGTTTATCAGTTTATTTTGTTCATTAGATTCCCCATATAAATGAGACCATGTGATACTTGTCTTTCTCTGACTGACTTATTTCACTTAGCATAATACTCTCCAGTTCCCCCCATGCTGTCTCAAAGGGTAAGATATCCTTCTTCTTTATAGATGCATAGGATTTCATGGTGTAAATGTACCACAGCTTTTTATCCACTCATCTACTGATGGGCACTTAGGCTGTTTCCAGATCTTAGCTACTGTAATTTGAACTGCTATAAACATAGAGATGTATATACCCTTTCTGATTGGTGTTGTAGGTTTCTTAGGATATATCACTAAAGGTGGGATCACTGGCTCAAATGGAAATTTCATTTTTAATTATTTTTGAGGAAACTCCATACTGTTTTCCACAGTGGCTGCACCAGTGTGCATTCCCACAAGCAGTGCACTAGGGTTCCCTATTTTCCATATCCACATCCTTGTCAGTTATTGATTTACTGATGGTAGCCATTCTGACAGGTGTGAGGTGGTACGTCATTGTCTCTCTAATTTGCATCTCTCTGGTGATTAGTGACTTTGAGCATGTTTTCATATGTCTCTTGGCCATCTGTATGTCCACTTTGAAGAAGTGTCTATTTAGGTCCTTTGCACATTTTTTATTGGATTGTTTGTCTTCCTTTTGTTAAGTTGTATGAGTTACTCAGAATTTTTGTTTCTATGCTCAGGTATAGTAAGGATTTATGGATACCATAATCCAATTTTGGCAATTGAGCTGTTTCTGGTGTACCCCAGCTTACTCAATACTGAGCTCTATTTGTGCCAGTGCTTATTCATTGCAATTGAATCCTTGTTCCAAGGATGCAGTGCTTTGGACATCTACCCAGAATATGAGGGTTCTATCAGGCTACCCATAAATGAGCCTCAGACACAACTTTTATACCCTAACCACATGATGTCAAGACCCAGGCTCTCAGTCATACTCCTGCATTAGCAAAATATCACAGAGAAAAGGACACAAAAGCATGGTTTAGTTATTTGGAATTTTTTCTTCTTTTTGCTTAATTTTGGACAGGTAGTTTGAGAAACTCAAAACAAAGAATGCAAAACCTTAAACGCTGATCTGCCAAACCCTGTTTAGACTGTACCTGAAGCAAAAATTGCATGATATTATGCTGATTGAGGAGCAAATTATGCTGTTTTATAAATACCATCATAATCTCTATATCTGCGGAAAAGGACAGATTACCAACGATTACACCTTTCCCAGTTTTTCCCACAGTAATTATAATCTAAAACCTGTCAAGCATATAACCTGCTGGATGATGAAAGTATTCTTGTTGATGCTTTTATTTCAGATAGATTTTGCTACTCATTACATCTCCATTTCCTTCTTGGAAAGATAATGAGTCATGGAAGAGACACTCCAGCAATCTAACATTGTCATTATGATTTTTGACATGAGACTGTGTATGTAACTTCATTAAAAAATTGCCTCTGAATGAAAAGTAGACTTTTATTTTAAAAGTATCTGCTAAATCAAAGTTTCATTTTTATTATGTCTTTATAAAAGACTTCTAAAATGTATTTCAGATTCCTGTGTATTGCTAATGTCTCCTATTGCTTTATGTCTTAGAAACATTTTATGCTATGGATATAAAACTCAGAGTTTGTGTAAATTAATGAAAATTTTTTCTGCACATCAGGCACAGAGGAGTTTTAAAGTCAATCCATTTACATCTTCAGAGACACAAGCACATCAGATCTGTGGACAATCTTCATTTAACCTGTAGTTCACCCCACTCAAAATTTTTATTGGACAAAATTATCTATTTATATAAAAGGCTAATATGCTATCTGTCTGACTGGTCATTATGATGCACACTGACCACCAGGGGGCAGATGCTCAATGCAGGAGCTGCTGTGGCATGCCCTGGCCATTTATAGAGAAACGGCATCATGGACCTGGCACCCACAAAGCAACACTTGGTTTCCCCCAAGTAAGTCACAGGCCCCACCACCACCCTGGAGTGATAGCCCACCAAATCACAGCCAATGCTGCTGAGACCCCATGGTGCAAAATGCATCTCACAGCCCAGCCCAACCCGAAAACAGTGGCTGTGGGTTCTGGATAATGACATCATGTAGCAATGCCCGGCTTCCTCTACCTAGCCACTAGCCTCCTTGAGGCCCACAGCCCAGCCCAGGAACACGACTTGCTTTATAGCCAGGTGCAAACATTTTACACTTTAACCAAATGTCTGTGAAGCATTTTCTTGTGCCTCATCTCATTTGATCCTCACAGAAGTCCTGGAGTAGTTAGATAGGAAACTTGGTGGAATCCTATTTTCTTTTCATTAGCTGAAAAACGGAGATTTAGAAAGCTTAGAAACTTGACCCCACTGAAATGAAGTAAGAAATGGTGGACCTTGAAAATGATTTCAAGTTTTCTCACTGTGTAGAATATAGTCAAACACTGCTGCAGTTAAATATTTTACCCTTTGTTCTCCCTGCATGATCTACAATAATAATCTGCTTCCTGTTGATATTTACTGCTGTGTTGGTGACAATTACCTGAAAGAGAAGTTGGGGTGCTTCACTGGGCTGAAAAAAGTTTAGCTAAATCAGAAAGCAGGTCTAATTAAGCAAGTTTATTCTCTCTCTCTCTCTCTCTCTCTCTATATATATATATATATATATATATGACTAAGTTGACTTGTGCATTCATGATACATATAAAGGTCTTGCTGGTGCCAATCACATGTATGTGTTTCAATCTGTCATTGTCAATCATGAATTTGATTGATACTTCTATTATAGAGAAAGGGCGAATATTGATATTAAAATATTTCTCCTAATTAATTTCCTTTCAATGTGCACAAATCTGTGCACTGGGCCTCTAGTACTTATATAAGAAACCATTATATCCAAAATTTTAAAAAATTCATAATTAGAAATTATAAAAAATTAAACCAGAAAAATAGCCTCCCCCTTTAGCATATCATATTATGTCTTAAATATCACTGCAGTGGCATGAGCTATGCTTGATCCACTGACATGCACAGGTGTGGTTAGATAACCAAAGATTTGGAGACATTATTTTGCCATAGTCAGAGACTTTAACAATATAATTCATTAATCTTCATTTAATTGTTTAGAGATTGGTCAAACAAGCCAAGCTTACACAGTTAAGTCTGCATTTTCTGAATAAAAGCAGCCTAAGACAGATAACCTTACCAGGGGGTGAAAGCCTTCTGAGCTAGCCTATTCTGTTATTAGTCAGCAAACCATGGAAAAGGGCCTGTGTTACAAGCATTGTGAGGCAGAATCCAAAAAGTTCTATTTGCTATAATTAAGGACCTCTTACTCAAATCTTATGAAAAAGACAAGTTAATGCATGTTTGTAATGGTATGAATTACATAATGGGTATGAATTACTCCCCAGAATGCAATGGGAGGGTCCTGAATTGCCTGTGTTGGCATGGGTGGTAATTATAGCAGTTAATGTGTAAAGCTGTTGATGCTGATTATCTCATTGAGTCTTCAATATAGTCCTGTGAGTTAGAGAGTACTGCTTCCTCGTTTTCATCTAAAGATGAAAAACAGAAATATTTTGTTAAATTGTCCAGTGCCCTAAAGTTTGCAAATAGTGGAGCTAAAATTTGAACCTAGCAAATGTAGCTCCAGATATTTTCTGAGATAAAGAAAATGTGCAAATAGGAGATCAAGAGAAAGTTACCATAAAGAGAGAGAGAGAGAGAGAGAGAGAGAGAGAGAGATGCTGCTTGAGGTAATACTTAGAGAAAGTCCTGATAAGGTGAGATTTCAAAGAGTGGGATCAGAATTCACTGGGGAAATGTCAGTGCTGCTTCAGGAGAGCACACACACAGGCTCCAGGAGAAAGAGTCATCAGAGGTGTGGGAGGACTAGGAGAAGACATGTGCATAGTTCATCGTCTATCTGGCTCTCTGTCGACTAAGATGGTTTTCGTTCTTAACATCATTTGTGTGGTTAATAAGGAAGCAAGTTGCTAGTGGCAACAAGCAATTTCTCAGAATTTAATTCTTCATAAATAAAATCTGAGCTACACTCAGGGCTACTTTTCAGCAGAGCTCCAACATATCTTTATGACTCTTTATCTCATTTCTTAATGAGCAAACTCTAGGAGAACACAATATATATGTTGAGACAGTGGTTAAGCTAAGGTAAGTGAGGAGAAGGAGGGGACATTAGAGTTTGAGTAGAACAAAAATGTATTTCTTATACACATTCACACCCAACTGAGGATTTTGCTCACCATAGTTACTCTAGAATCTAGGATAACAGAGGCTCTAGGGTGATATATATTCCAAGATTATTAAAACATGAGGAAATAATATATAGAATTGCATACCAGTTTTTAAAGCTTCTTTCAAGAGTGACATACTCCATTTCTATTGGCCAAAGTGAGTCATATGGCCATGCTTACTGTCAAAGGGAGCAGAGAAGTGAAATGCTATGATGCCTGGAAGTATGTGGTGATTAATACAAATGAGTGTCACACATAGAGGAAGTATGACCCAATATCCTAGGAGATGTTATGGTCTATTCTCAACCAACCAGATATAGGAAACGGGTCTCAAAGTGAATGCATTTGAGTTAGTAGAGTGATGTGGTTTCTTTCAGAATTCACACACTATAACTTGTTGGGGATTTTCAATTATTCACTTTAAATAAGTGGCAGAGGTTTCTACCTTGGAATAATAAGATTTCTTTTATTTTTATTTTTTGTACCCACAGTAAAGATTCTTAATTGTCCATGTCACCCATTTTCATTGAACTACATAACAGTGGCCCTTTGATGAAAGAAAGTAGGAGCTGTAAAGAAACCAAACTTATAACATTTGTCAGGACCAGTGATCTACAAGGGCCTGGAATCTGAGCAGCTTTTTCGATAGCTCAGTCAGGCATGTACAAGAACACTCTAGGGCAGTGAGCTGTTCAGCTATTGATATATTACATTTGGCACCTATGGAGAGATATCTGATGTGAGAAATAAGATGCAATTTCATAATACATAAGTAAGTGCTGCCCGCAAAGTCGTTTTCTCAGAGAAGAATATACAAAATAACCTTATGAAGCAATGTTCCTTTGCCTTGTCAAATTGCTTTTGTCATCCAAAAGCAGTCATAATATTTTCTTTTCAAATGATAAGTTGAAAATATAATTCAGGTCTCTTAATTACCAGTACTTCACTATATACTTCAATATTCAGTGATTGGATTTGAGCAAGTAAACTCAATGTTTCATTTTTATTTAATTGAAGCAAGTATAATATCTATTTAGAATAAATTATGTTATGATTCCTTAGGAAAATCATTCACCTAGATAAAAAAATTTTGTAATTTAGAATATTTTCTTCACAAATTCAAAAATCCCTGATGGCTACAAGTAGGAAATTTGAAGAAATTTGTCATACATATTTCTGCATTTCCTTTGGAGACATTTATTCTTAGCAAAAAAAAAAAAAAAGAAAGAAAATTACCTTTATTACATAGACAAGAGGATCTGAGATTGTGTAGCTCAAAAAATAATCACCCAATTGGACAAGTAAAATATCTTTTAAAGATTCTTAAATATATCATTTTATCTTAAAGAAAGTATCACTTTTTGGTCTTAGAGAAGTAACAGAGAAATTTATAAGCAAGCTAAAAGTGATATTACACATACACTTCTAAGATTCATAGAGACCTGGTTTTAAATCTTAATTCTGCTACCTACTTTCTATGCTCTTTTGCCAAGTTATTAAATCCCTCTGAGCCTTAAGTTTCACATACAATTTTGTCAATGTTTCACATATTATTCATATAAATTTGTACTACGAACAGAGACCATAATCTAAATAAGAAAACACTAGACTACCCTAGTATAATTATGGATAAAACATTTGTATTTGGGATGATATTAAATATTTAGTGTCATATAAAGGCCACAACTGGCAAAGTGGTGGGGGGAAATGGTGGCAATAAATGAATACAACTGAGTTTTAGATGAACCCAAGGGTCCATTTATCAGTAATTGGTTATAAATATTATTTATTTCATTATTGCTAGACAACCATTATTACAAAAAAAAAAAGATAAATCAACTGAAGGACTTGTATGCATGCATATAAGCATAACCAATGGATGCAAGTAACCAGGGGTGGGGTGAGGGCATGTGCCAGGGGATAGGGGAAGCCAGGGGTGGGGTGAGGGCATGTGCCAGGGGAGGGGAAGCCGGGGGATGGTCAATGGGGAATAAAAGGAGACACATGTACTACTATTTGTAATACTTTAAACCACAAAATAAAATAAAATACAAATAAAAAAAAGGTAGTTTCTAAAAGTGGGAAAAAATGTTCCTCCCTTCCTCTCTCTCTCTCTCTCTCTCTTTTTTTTTTTTTTTTTTTACTTTTTTGACCTAGGGCCTAAAGGGCTAACATACACACACATACTTTAAAACTAGTACCATTTGATGTCTAGCAGTTAATTGATTTCCAGCTGTATTACCCTGTATTAGAAAACTTTTGAAACTTGATTTTTTAAAATTTGCCCAATAAACTACTTTTGTCATTTTCTCAGTTGTTCAGAGTGTCCAGGCCAGAGGAGGACAAAGTCTTTTTCTTTGACGTGCATTGAGTAACTTTTAACTTCAGTGGGAATGTTATAAACTCATAGTCAGGCTTGAACTGAGACAGAGAACCAATTTACTTATTTCAAAATAAATTTGAGGTCACTGTAGTAGATACTTTTCTTTTCATTCATTTGGTTACCTTTTAGGCTTATGACATGTGCCTTCATCTTCTGCCTTAAGTCTGAACAATGCAAAATCAATGACATGTGCATCTCTGTCACAGATAATACCTTGTTCATTGATATTGTCTCTCCTTTCTCAGACAACAGGAAAAACTATACTCCCCTCACCCCACCCCTGGCTTCACTTTGGGTGTGGTTACATGCCTTGCTTCAACCAGTGAAATATGAGTGGAAAGTGAGTGTGATACTTCTGGGGTTAAGCATTTGGTGAAGGGCTGCTGGGATTAAGGAATATGTGCTGATGAGGAGGTGAGCTGCTGTACCTTCCAAAGCAGGACAGCCTCCCTGGACAAGTGTCTGAATGCACAGTGGACTAAGCATAAAGACATAAGCCCTTGTTTCTGAGTCGTCACAATTTTGAAGCTTGGTTTAGGCAAACTCAGGCTGATTTATGTAACCCCCTTCTCCAGCAGCTCCCAGAGTTGTCCTCCTGCCTCTCAGACTTTCTCATGGAAGTTGATCAATGACTCATTCTTTCCAGCTGAGCAGGCCTATTGTGTTCCCTTATACATTTCACTTTTCTTAAAGAGATAGTTCATGACAAGTTAAACTAAATGTCAGAGTTATTATTTAAAGCAAGGACAACAACAAAATAAAATATCTTTTTCAAATGGAAGTTTAATTTAATATCATCTTGACAGAAAATTACCGAACTGAAGCCTCAAATGTCCTTAGCTAGAATTTTGCTTATAACTCATAAATGAGTCTAACATACTCTTTCACTACTTTTTAGTATATGTACTTTTTTTGTTATTGTTAATTATTACCCGAGGATATTTTTCTACTGATTTTTAGAGAGAGTGGAAGGGAACGGGAGAGTCACAGAGAGAAACAGTGAAGATCAGAATTGAACCCAGGACCCTTCAGTCTGTGGGGCTGATGCTCTATCCACAGAGCCAAACTGGCTAGGGCCAGTATATATATAGTAGAGGCCCGGTGCACGAAATTTGTGTACAGGGAGGGGGTGGTGTCCCTCAGCTCAGCCTGTACCCTCTCCAATCTGGGACTCCTCCAGGGATGTCCGACTGCCCGGGCAGTCGGACATCCCTCTCAGAATCCAGGACTGCTAGCTCCCAACTGCTCGCCTGCCTGCCTTCCTGATTGTCCCTAACCACTTCTGCCTGCCAGCCTGATCATCCCCTAACCACTACCCTGCCAGCCTAATTGATGCCTAACTGCTCCCCTGCCAGCCAGTTTTCCCCTAACTGCCCACCCCTGCAGGCCTGGTCACCCCTAACTGTCCTCCCCTGCAGGCCTGGTTACCCCTAATTGCCCACCCCTGCAGGCCTGGGTCCCCCCCAACTGCCCTCCCCTGCAGGCCTGGTCACCCCTAACTTCCTTTCCCTGTAGGCCTGGTCGCCTCCAACTGCCCTCCCCTGCAGGCCTGGTCACCCCTAACTTCCTTTCCCTGCAGGCCTGGTCGCCTCCAACTTCCCTGCTCTGCCGGCTTGGTCACCCCTAACTGCCCTCCCCTGCAGGCTTGATTGCCCCCAAACTGCCCTCCCCTGCTGGCCATCTTGTGGTGGCCATCTTGTGTCCACATGGGGGCAGGATCTTTGACCACATGGGGGCAGCCATCTTGTGTGTTGGAGTGATGGTCAATCTGCATATTACTCTTTTATTAGATAGGATAGAGGCCTGGTGCATGGGTGGGGGCCAGCTGGTTTGCCCTGAAGGGTGTCCCGGATCAGGGTGGGGGTTCCCTTGGGGCATGGGGTGGCCTGGGCGAGGGGCCTGTGGTGGTTTGCAGGCCAGCCACACCCACTGGTGACCCAAGTGGAGGCCCTGGGATCTGAGGTTTATTTATCTTCTACAATTGAAACTTTGTAGCCTTAAGGGGAGGCCAAAGCAGGCCAGGGCTGCAGAAGCTTGGCTTCCTCCATCGCTGGGGGCAACCCTAGCCTCTTGCTCTTTCCAGCTCAGTGGCTGCTGCCATTTCTGTTTGGATTTATGTATCTTCTATCATTGAAACTTTGTAGCCTTGAGTGGAGGCCTAGTCTGGCAAGGGCAAACGGGAAGCTTGGCTTCCTCTACTGCCGGGGAAACCCAAGCCTCCCTCCTGCTCTCTGTGGCCGTAGCCATCTTGGTTGGGTTTATTTGCATATTCGCTCCTGATTGGCCTGTGGGTGTGGCTTGTGGTTGTGGCTTGTGGGTGTAGAGGAGTGATGGTTAATTTGCATATTAATCTTTTATTAGATAGGATTATAAGGTGAGTCCTATTAGGTATCTCCACATACAAAATGGCATTATGGATGATTTTTTTCACCATTGTATGAAAATGTGATGCAATATCTGATCTCTGTCACCAGCATTTATAAAAGTACTATCCATTTCCATTGCTTTTCACTTTACAAAAAGCAAGGTTTCTACAGGTGCTCCTCTGAAAATAAATTATTCAGCAACTTATTAAATTCCCAATAAGTGCCAGGCCTGGGATTGGAGTTTAATTTGAGAAGTGACTTGGAGCTGCTAGACAGATGTAAAAAGGATGTAGTTCTTTCCTCAATAGTTTACGATCTAGTGGGAAAGCAAGGCTATATATGATAAACCTCCCTCCCCTAAAAAACAAAACAGTAATCAATATATTGAAATGTGTCAAAGTGGAAGTATTGCCAAATGAGAAACAGCATAGAAAGCCATTTCTCTGCACTGATACTTAAGTCTCTATTGCAATGGACAAGTCACCTACTCTCTCTTGGAGTCTCAGTTTCCATGATTATAAAATGAGAAGATTGGATCAAATAAAATGGAAGGTTCCCGCAAATCTGAGAAACTGTAATTCAGAATTACACAGTTCATGCTGGTACTATTTCTATCTTTGGAGTTTGTTTAAACTCTCCACTGAGATGCTGCTTCTGATTCTCGTTTTCTCCATTTTGAGATGCAGAATATCCCAGGATTTGCTCTGAATCTGGATAGAGATAGTATTTGGTTTTGCACATAGGAGGTAAATTTACTTTCACTCAGAGTGTCTGGGTTTCTGGAAACCCCTACAAAGTGAAGTGCCCTATACTTTGAGGCACCTAAAAAGAATTAGCATAGAGGCTACACAGATTGATGAAGGTGATTCACAGAATGTATTAATGCCATGTTAAAATGAAACAGAGAGGAAAAGCGCTTTGATCTTAAAATCAAAGAAGAGCAAGATATAAATCACTGAAAATGCTACCCCTTCTCACTGACAGCTTAGAGATGCTCCTGAGAATTAGCCTTTTTTCTTCCTATCTTAATGTTATTTATAATTAATTTTTTCAACCAAAAAAGGCAATCTTTAATAGATTGTCTAAAGTTCTTTTTAAAATTCATCACCAATCAGTTTTTGCTTGAACCACGCTATATTCCTATGCTAAGGTATTTTTTTTTCAATTATCTTGCTTATATTTTAAATATTTATACTAATATTCAGTAGAAGAGATATTGATATTAAATTTTAGCATAACAGGAAAGATTATACACTTATTCTTATACTTTGAAAATTGCCAGACAAGATATTTGTTAACCATGGGTTCTGTTGGAGTCTAATATGTAACGCAATTAATTTGTTATTTATTCTTTGGAAACATTTAATTTCTGAATAGCATTTTTACTCTTTCCTAAAAAAAATCATGATGGATTTTTTTTAAAGATAGTAAAGCAAATTGAATGGGATTAAAATATTTATTTTTAAATGGGTCAATAAAGGTAAGGGATAAAACAAATAAAACAGTAAAAAATACAATAGTACAAAACATAGAAAGTTGGGGAATTTGTTTTAAATATAATAATAGCAAACAATTATATACTATCTATTATAGACAAGTCAGTATTGCAAAGGATTTACTAATATCACTTCATTTAATTTTTACAAGAGACACGTGAAAGAATTGCTACTATCAATCTAAATTAACAAATAATGAGAAGGCACAGAAAGTTTTATTGACTTGGCCAGGGACATTCATTTCTAACAAGTCTCAGATCTAAAATTCAAATCCATCATTCTGCATCCAGCATTTATTTTTAACTATTATACCATAACTAAATTTATTGAGTAGCAATATAAATGAATTGAAATCCTAAAAGATAAGAAGAGCAGACTATATTCTAAAAATTAAAGTTTGTGAAGTTTGTTTGTTGTTGTTGTTGTTTTTTTTCTGGCATTCATACCTATATTTAAAAGCCAGTGGTCATAACGCCATAATGCCATAATGACCAAATGACTGGTCACCAGGAGGTGCATTGATGGGTCCTGCAGCAGCATCGGGAGGGACTCTGGGTCTCACGCGATTTCAAGCACTGGGCCTCTAGTAAGATATAAATACAGAGAAATTCTAAGAAAGGAAATAGAAAAAGTTATATCAAGCAAGTACAAATCTAAATGAAGTTGGTGAAATCATATTAACAGTTATTAGCAACAAATAATGCAGACTTTAAATAAAAATATATACAGAAAGAATTACTTTAAAATGCTAAAAACTTTAATTTACTAGGATTATTAGAACACAATATACAAATCTAAACTCATATACACTTAAAAACACATCATCTCACAATATCTTGAACACAAACCAACAGAACTTCAAGGAGAAATTGATAGATCTTTAACCTCACTTTTTAATTCGTAGATTCACTAAGACAAAATGCAAATATAAATTTAGGAGATTCAAATAACTCTTTTGAATAACTTGATCTAACAGATGTATATGGAAATTGCAACCAATAATTGGAGAATACCTGAAATGTATTAAAATCTACAATGTGCTAGACCACACAACGTATCTCACAAATTTCAACCACAATGCAATTTGGTTAATAATTATAATTATGATTGGAAATGAAAATAAATAATTCTTAACAACTCATTAATCCAATAAGAAATCATAATGGATATGAAAAACATTTAAAATAGGATAAGAAAATAATATATTTAAAACTTAGAAATAACACTGAGGTAGAAATAAAATGAAATTTGCAGCCTCAAGTATTTATATTCAAGATGATGAAAATCTCAAATGATTAAACTAAGAAACCAATTTTAAATGTTAAAAAGGGAGATTTTTTATATTTGAATTATTTCAATGAAGCAAAAAACAAGGGTAAAGAAAATGGTAAAGTTTATAGAATCCATTGAAACAGAAATAAAATAGGGAATGAAAAGAGCGAAGAATCTCCTTTTAAGAAATAACATTGATAATGGTTGGCTTGATTCATTTAGGCATAAACAATATTAGAAATTAAAAGAAAGAACTAAGCATGCTATCAAATCTCAGTTGCTTTACATAAGTGAGTTATACCTAAATATTCACAGGTAGCTCTAATTTTAAACAAGATATTCTAGAGAATAGGAATGAAAATAAAATAAAAGGCATATTACTCAAGCCTTATTATGTGACCAGTACAATGTTGACAGCAAAATCATACATAGAACATAGAAAAATAAATTTATGAACGTGGAAGTAAAATCAGTAAACTGTATGTAATAATATGTAAAAGGGATAATATTATTATTTTTATATAAATTTGCAAGTCATATATGATAAATTTATAAAAGAAAAATAACAAGTTACTTTAAATATTTATTTATTTAAATATATTTTTTAAATGCCAATGTTACAATTCCAAGGAGGCAGGAATGAATCAACCTGATCTAGATAAGGCATGTTGGGAGCCCCTATAGCAAAAAAAATAAAATAAAAATATTTCTTAGAATAGATGGTGAGTGCATCAATGTCCTTTTAATTAAAATGTATTAAACTGGTCATAGGCATTTACTACTTAATTGTGTAAAGATAATTGGAACAACATGTGAGGAGTCATGGATTAGGAGTCCAGAAACAAGATTTCTAGGCTGTGTCCTTATTAGCTGCAAGGCATTGGGCATATATTTCGATCATTGGGCAAGTTTACCTAGGATGTGAAGATATTTTGTTTTGCAGTTACCAAAGAAAATTATGATGTTGGGTGAAGAAGAGGCAAGAGAGGAAGAGGAGTTCATTCCATGATGTCTAAAATATCTGGTTGCTGCTTTTGTGAAAAGGAAATTTGAGATCTTTTTCTATCTTTATAACTGCTATTTTCACTATGGGAAATGAGGTGACATTTTAAAAATATTATTTCATTCCATCACCAGCTATTTTCAAAAACATTTCTTCAACTCGCATTGTTAAAGAATAAGGTCCATGAACTCTTGAATTGAAAGCTCAATAGTATTGCTCTAGTCCATTTTTCAGGTTTCTCTCTTTAATCTCTTCTATAAATCCTGCTCTGTTCACATTGACTTGGTGTTTCTCAAGTGATTTTGTGATTTTCCTGTCTCCTACTATTTTGCCAATACATTTGAAATGTACACGGCATCTTGGTTATCTCCATGCACTGACACACCACTAACTCCTCAGGATCCAGCTGAAACTACTCCCCTGATTGCAGGGATCCTCTCCAATGCCCTTTTCTGGAATGGCTTTCTCCTTTTTATAAACTAGAGTAATTCTTCACTTATTGTCATTGATAAGTTCTTAGAACCAGAGGCTTTAAGCATTAAACTGAGCCACCATTGCCAAAAACTTTAGTTTGAATTACTTATATTTTAAAGGTCCAGATGAATCAAGTATTTCTTGGGAACCCAACCTTATATAATGTTTTATATTTTCCTTAGTCATTTCAAATATTATGCTTATATTACTTACAGTCTCAGATCCAATAATTCTTTCATCTAAGAGCATTCTTGGGCTCTGCCAACAAATAATTTCTTCCTTAAGACATAGGTATACTAGAGATTCTTCAGAGATGGTGTCTCAAGCAAACAGCGGGTGTTTCAAGCCTGACGCTAACATAGTTGAGGTACAACTTTCAGAATGTTTCATACTACATTGTGTGAATATATAGGTTCTTCACTGGCTCACCTGCTCTTTTGGAGGAAGGGATTTGATCGGAATAGGAAATATGTTGCCCGAATCACAGAATTTTGTAATTCTTTGTATACCTCACAAGGCCAGTGTCTGGTGAAATTTTGGCTAGGAAATAAAAACTACCAAAATCTTTAAAATTGTATTTTAAACTTCTAATTTCTCCTTTTCTTTTAACAAATATTTATAAAGGACTTGCTATGTGCCAGACAATGTTCCTTTAAGTAGAAATAAAGTGGGGAACAAGAATGGCAAAGTCCTGCCCTAGCCAGTTTGGCCCAGTGGATAGAACTTTGACCTGTGGACTGAAGGATCCCAGGTTCGACTCCAGTCAAGAGCACGTACCTAGGTTGCAGGCTCCTTCCCAGCCCAAGCAAGCCCTGGCCCGGGTGCATGCAGGAGGTTTGTTTCACATTCATATTTCTCTTTGTTTTTCCCTCTCTCTAAAAATAAATGGAAAAAAATATCCTTGGATGAGGATTAAAAAATGAATGGCAAAGTCTTTGTGCTCATGGAACTTACATTTTTGAGGGTAAGACAAATAACTAAATAAGTAAGTAGATATGATGACTTTACTTACTTGTAGGGTTAGGGTTAGGGTTAATGGTTAGGAGTTAGGGTTAGGGTTTTTTCTCTTAATTCTATGAGAAAAAATAAAAGCAATTAAGAAAATGAAGGAAGTAGGATTTGTGTGTTTTATAAAAAGCAGGCAAAGAATAACTTGCAGAGGGGATATTTAAAAAGAGATCTGACCATTAACAAGATAACAGTGGCACTATGTAGCCACTTTCCCCACTTCCCCACTTTCTAAGCCCTTATCACAAACAAAGACACTTAATCCTCATCCCAACTCCCAGAAGTACAAGCAAACGTTATCCTCATTTTTCAGGTAGACTGAGAATGTCAGAACTAGATAACTTTCTCATGCCATGCACCCAGTAGGTGTCACAGCTGGGTTTTCAACCAGGACAACAGAGTTCATAGCCCACACTCTTCACCACGGCCCTGCCTCGCTGAGAGATGTCTCCAGCCAGAGAGAACAGCAGTTCTGAGGTTGTAAAGATGTCAGGGCCATAACAGTCAGGAGATTTCATGAACAACATGCATCTGAATGGGGCTGGGGAATAAGAAGTGGGGATGGAAATCAGAGAGGGAAGCAGGAACCATACAGGTGAATGGTGGTAAATAGTTTAAGGTTTATCAGGAACACAATGAGAAACCTTGCAGGCTTTAAGGTAGGGAAGCAACTTGACTAATTTTAGGTCTCTTTGGCTATTTTCTGGTGAATGGATTTTAGGTGAGCATTTTTGAAAACTCTGACCACTTGGAGGGCCGCTGCTGTAGCCAATTACGATGGTTAGTGTTTGGTCTAGTCACTAGTGTGTCAATGTTAGAAGCTGGGAGATGGGATAACATGGGAATATATTTGAAGGCTGAGCAGTCATGATTACATAGGTCAGATGTGGGAGGAAAACAGATAAAAATGCATTAGAGTGGAGTGTTTAAACTTTAAGACCGTGGGCTAAATGTATTAATTCACATACCAAAAAAGACATATTTACAAGTATTACAACATAATATGAATACATCATATTTCATCAACTCTCAATGTGCACTTTTTCACACTTTAATAAATCTAAAATTGGTATGCTTCATATTCTTGATAATAAGTTATGTTTAATAAAATATCATTCATTGAACTTGATTTTCTCATGGGAGAAATTATTAGCATTTGATGATTTGCTAGGTTTAATGTTTTGTGGCAATAGTTCTCTTTCCTAGGATCCTCTACCAGAATATTGGCAATTTGTTCAGTAGTTTTACATTCTTCTTTAAACTATGCACTGTATGTAGGTCATGCTTTTAATACTAGAACACCAGCTATTTTAGATCAGTAGTTTCTCATCTGTGCATTTTTGATATTCCAGAGAGTACTCAGCCCAGAGTTAGAAATGGAATAACAAGCTCAAGAGACTACTCTTGACTTAACAGGTGTCAGTGGGTGCTACATAACTCAGAATTTCTTTTTATAATGCAAAATCCAGCTAAAAGTTTGTTTCTTCATCCTCACTTTTGTGTTGGCTAATTGGCTATGAGAGTAAACAGAAATATCATCTGTTTAATCAAAATGCCAACAGAACAGCTAGGGACAAGGGGGAATATTCTTTAAAGAAATGATGAATGAAGGCCACAAAGTTACTGCTGAAAGGGACAGAGAGAAGAAACTTTTCATGAGAAGCACAGAACTTTAATAGACACTGGCAGTGGAAGAGACAACTAAACAAGGTTTATTGTTTTTCCTTTTCCAGATAAGATATTTCCTTTTCTTATTTTTCCTTTTAACATTAATTTTATTACATAACAAGACTAAACAGGTAGAAAAATAAATACAAAAATATGTAAGAAAATTCAAAACACACACATAATACAAATAAGATTAGTTACAAAACACATTTTAAAATCTATACACATAAAACAAACTTAGCAAGATGTGATATTGACAGTGTTCCTCTGAATAAATAAAATATGCATGCCAATTTATTTATGTGTGTGTGTGTGTGTGTATGTGTGTTCCTGACTCTAATATCTGTATGAAAAAACTGGCACTAGAAAAGAAAACTTTTTAAAAGATGAGTACATGTTTTTCCCATAGTGGCATGACAATCAATTAATGTGATTTGATGAAAGAAATTGTTATAGATAGAAATTGATAAATCAAGAAAGAGCAGAATGTGGTCACAGTGAAACAGCAGTAAAAATTGATAGACATTAAAGAACAAGAGTTTATTAGGCTGCATACTTAGTAAGTAACTTAAAAATTTAGACCATCTGACTTTTATTTCTAGTAGATTGTCCTAGTGCGGGCATTCTGGAAATTTCAACAACATCAGGGAAGACAGACCTTGGTGCTTTCTGGGCCTGGGTAATAACAGGCAGCTGAAATCAGTCTCCAACTATGTGCACAGTTTCCTTCACCATTGTAATGTGCATAAAAATCACATGAATGTCTTAAAATAACGGACACCTCCTTTACACATAAAATGCAAGAAATAAAAATACAATGAGATTTTCCCCCCACACACAGTCCTTCACACCTGTTAAATCAATACATCTTTGGTTTGAAGGCCACTGTGAAATTTAAAGAATGTCAAATATAACATATTCAATACTGTTTAGGGTGTTGTAAAACACAGTATGTTGAATATCTAAACATGTAATCTGGAATATCACACTATGCAGTAAACACAGTAAAACATCACAAACCCAGGCATCATTCTTTTTTCTTGATTGATTTTAGAGAAGACTGGGGAGAAGAACATTGACGTGGAAGAGAAGCATCAATCAGTTGCCTTCCACTACAGATCGAACACACAACCTTTTTGGTGTATGGTATGACACTCCAACCAACTGAGCCACCTAGCTGAAGCATGGCTGATATAATTCAAAGAAAAATGAATAAATGGAATGAATGGTGAGTCACACTTTTTTCAGACATTTATCTTTCAAAAGTCTCAACAAAGACACAGACTGGTCTAAGTCATAGAGTGTCTGAATAATTATGCATGCCAAAGACTAATTTATTCCAGAGACTCTTGCATGGAGCAAAATACAAAAATAAATGTGGAGACTCCTCTGCACAAAGCCCTGCAGGTTTTCGAAGGCTGTATTAAAAGAATTCCATGACAGCTGCCTGGTCTTCATGCCCAGCAAAATCCAGCTCAGTCTACAATATACAAATTTCATTCATGATGGCTATCTGAGGAATTAGGACAAAAACAATGAAACTAGGGCCAAAAAGAAAGCAAAAGACTCAGGAAATAAATTAACCAAGTTCCAGAAGGACTTGCAAACCAGTGAATAGGAGGAGTTGCCACACAGGAGGATAGATATAAAAGCACATATTCTCTGAAGGTCAAGGTGAGACAAAGTTCAGAGAAATAAGGTGAGTAGAGAATTCAGGAAGAACCTTTGAATTACTCCCTCCCTGAAGCCCACTGAAATGTACAATAAATAAATAAAATCAAACAAATAAAACATTTGTAATATATTAAAATTATCACAGTTGCATGCCACATGCTCTAAAAAATATTACCTGGCAGATACGATGAAATGTAATACAGGAGTTAAAAGCATCTTTAACCTCCATGGAGGCAGGACCAGGCAGTTGAGTTAAGCTCACTATTGTAAACTGCTTGGCACACAGGGGGCCCTCAACCTCCTTGTGTTCGATGAAGGGTGGCCTTAGATCCTCCATAATTTCAGACAATGCAGCATTCTAGAGGTAAGTGAGACAGTTTTAAAGGTATATTATGACTCATATACCTTAATTTGGGGTGTCAGAAATAAGAGTGGAGTGAGGCCCAAAAAAAGAGATGTTAATGAGTGGGGTCTATTTCCACTAAACTTAAGTGCAGAGGAAAATGGGCTGAAGATGAGACCAGGCCATGATTTCTTGTCCCCCCTTCTCCCCTCAATACCACCACCACCATCCAAGCCAATCAGAGGAGTCTGTAGAGAAGGCAGGGATGGAAGAGACCTGAATGAATCAGCTGCACCTAGTTTTAAGGTTGCTGCTCACAGTTGGTTGAGTAGGATAAATGCACTCTCACACTCCAAACAAAAACATCCTTTTGTCCAATGTCATCTATAATAATAAAAGCATAATATGTTAATTAGGCCAGACATCCTTCCAGATGTCCTTCTGGACGACCTTCCAGATGAAGCCACGGGGGCTGAGGCAGAGGCGAAAGCGGCAGGGGCTGAGCCCCTTGCATGGATTTCGTGCATTGGGCCTCTAGTATTAACATGTTTGTTTTATCTTTCTTGGATTAGAAAACCAAAGGTCAAAATGTTTGTTATGTTTAATTAATCACATTCTTTTTGCATATTAATCCTACTAATTTTTTCTTAAACTGGATAGAAATAGAAAACATTTTATCTAAGACACTTTAAAATAATCTTAGGTTTAATGATCTATACTTATAAAAGGGTAATATGCTAATTAGACCAGGTCAACTAGACATCTTCTGGATGTCCGACTTCCTTCTGGACAAAGCCATGGTGGGGGCCGAGGCAGAGGCAGTAGGGGCAATCAGGCCAGCAGGCGAGCACGCAGTTAGGGGCGAGATCAGGTCAGTGTGAGGGAGTAAGCAGTTAGGGGGTGATCAGGCCAACAGGGGAGAGCAGTTAGGGGGTGATCAGGTCAGCAGGGGAGAGCAAGCAGTTAGGGGGCAATCAGGGCAGTAGGGGAGGGCAGTTGGGGGTGATCAGGCCCACAGGGGAGGGCAATTGGGGGTGATCAAGCCAGCAGGGGAGGGCAGTTGGGGGTGATCAGGTAGGCATACAGAGGTGGTTAGGGGCGATCAGGCAAGCAGGCAGGTGAACAGTTAGGAGCCAGCAGTCCCAGATTGTGAGAGGGATGTCCCAAAGGGTCTCAGTTTGGAGAGAGTGCAGGCCAGGCTGAGGGACACCCCTCCCCATGCACGAATTTCATGCACCGGGCCCCTAGTTTCATTATAATGTTGATGGGGGGAAGGAGGGCAGAAATCAATTCCTTGCCAGAGCCACTGTCTGTGTGGAATTGGCATGGTCTCCCCATCTCTGCAGGGGTTTTCTCCTGGGGTTCAGGTTTCCTCCAACATCCCAAAGATGAATTAGTATGTCTGCACTGTCCCAGTCTGAGTGAGCGTGTGTGTGAGTGGCTCGGTGATGGAAAGACATCCTATCCAGTGTGGGTCCCACCTGGCTCCCTGAGCTGCCAGGAGAAGTTCTGGCCATCCTGCCACCCTGAATTGAAGTTAGCAGTTTGGAAAATATTAATCTCACTATTTTTATAAATATTTCTTAAATGTATGTAGAGCTCATATTCATGTCAATGTTTAATATTAGAAGTGGTTTTTCTCTTTATTTAGAAATTTAGTGATGTTTTTGTGATAAGAAATAAGCTGCAAGAACTCTTGTTTATATCAATTAGTCTATGGTGAAATTGGTTTTGTTATATTTCCTTCTGCTTAAGCCCTTCTCTGTACCCATAATAATGTCAAACCTGATCCTGACTGCTTCAATAATAATTTATGTTTTTAATCCAACTACTTTGCAAACAGAATTTTCCAGTATTCATTAATTATAAAAGAAAAACACAAAAAGCTAACCACTGAGTATGTATTTTGCATTATGCATTCTGCTCATGTTCCTTGCCATCACTTGCTAAGCTGGACATGTTTCTCTGGACTCTCTGCTGTGTATTAGAATATGCAGAATATTTGGAATTGAATCTCTCATTTTTCAAATGTAATTTTGAGTTTGTTTGTGGGGTCTAATTTCAAGAGTCTAATTAGAGATGGTTCTGTAAAATAAAATAAGCTCCAGCTATAGAAAAGACTGATTGGTGGCTTAGCACCATGGCCATCATTTATGGAACTTGCTAATGTTTGAGATGTTATCTTTTCATGAATTTTTATTTTTAATATGCTCTTAATTAAAATGATTCCCTCATCATGTGATTACTGGTTTAGAAGGCATCTAACTTTCCCAAGGCATAGAAAATATTTAAAGTAACTTCAAAATTAGAAAGCCCAAAGTCTTGATGACTGAGTAGGTCAGTTACTGACTAATGAAGCCAACACCATCCAGTGGTCACAGAGCACATTGACTTGGCACAGTCATAAGCTGACTCTCCCACTCTATTCAAATATGTTTATTTGGTGGTAGCAGAAATGAACATACAATGATCAAATGAACCCTGGGCCTATTTCTCTATAAACAGACTTTAAGAATTGAGACTTTACTTGAAGAAAAAAAATGCCAATTAATGTTGTATGTGAGATGTGTGCTTCTTTTGTTTAACTTCATATGGCACTTGCACTTGATCTTATCACTTTCTTCTCCTGCATCTTCCAACTTTTCTTTTTTATTATTATTATTTTTTGTTTTTCATTAAAGATTACCGAAACATTCTTATCCACCCTGATATCCCTATATTGGCCACAAAAGAAACTGAGAAATAGAACTGCTGGTTTAGGATGACAAAAACCTACTTCACAATTTTACTCTTAACTCACTTATACAATCCATCCACCTGGCTCTATAGATCTAGCCAGCTTCAATAAATTAAACTTACCTGAATAATGACAAAAATATCATTTTAGATGTATAAGGTAAGGTGAGAATAAGTTAGCAAAAGAGAGAAAAGAACAGAAGCTTTAAGTGATATTGGTATTTCTTAAAACTTAAATGAAGTGAATCTAGGGGAAAAAAAAACATGGTTTCTTGGTCTTGCATTGCACTAGGTGGCAAGACACAGTTAAAGCTTATTCTAGAAGTAGATTTCTAATGGGAGGAATGCCTTGTCTGGAAGTGATAAATAACTATTCTGAAGTATGTACTTGATTTATCTTTGTCCTGCATTTCACTGGGGTTCCATGGTTCCTAGTTAGCTTGAACTGCACTTCTGTTTTCAGTTACTCTTTCTCAGTGGTTGATCTCAACCAGTTTTTTTCATGACTCGTCTATCTATTCTCTCTGTCGTTTCCATATACACATAAAAATACTGATCCTTCCATTCGGTGCTTTTTTTGATACCTTCTGTTAATAAGAATAAAGACTAAAAGTTTCTAAATAAGTAAACTCAATAGTACAGTGAGGCCGAAACCGGTTTGGCTCAGTGGATAGAGCGTCGGCCTGCAGACTGAAGGGTCCCAGGTTCGATTCCGGTCAAGGGCATGTACCTTGGTTGCGGGCACATCCCCAGTAGGAGGCGTGCAGGAGGCAGCTGATCGATGTTTCTCTCTGATCGATGTTTCTAACTCTCTATCCCTCTTCCTTCTTCTCTGTACAAAATCAATAAAATATATTTAAAAAAAATAGTACAGTGAGCTACAAAACAGTGTATTTTTTCTTACAAACAATCCCAAGGCTAGTTTTTATTGTAATCATTGTTCAGGGAATAGTTTCCATTCATTTTAGAACATGCAGAATGTACAACATTTAGAATTGCAGCTCATCGGAAAGGAGAGAGAAGATAGGTCAGGCCACATTAACAACATTTAAATTGATGTTGAATCAGAAGTTACAGACTTTAAGACTGCTTGCATCTTATTGACAAACATTTAGTCAAATATCACAATATAAATTCACGGGTATCAAAAGAATGTTATATTTTCCAGAGAAGTCATATTTTTAGCTACAATTGTATTGCTATACATTAAGGGTAGAACAGATTTTACTTTTTGGCCAACCGGCAGGTTTTACCACATGTTAATATAGGTAAAGGATTCCCTCATCATGTGATTACTGGTTTATTTATATTAACGACGTCTTAAAATTTACTATGCATATGTAGCAGTTATCTATTGTTATAAAAAAAAAATACCCCAAACATAATGGATTAAAACAACAAAACTGATTAACAATTCCTGAGCATCAGGAATCATGGGTGATTCTCACTATAGGCTTCTCACGAGGTTGCAGCCAAGCTGTTGGCTAGACTTGTAACATCCCTAAAGCCTTTATTCAGGTAGCATGTACTTTAAAGTAGCACACTCCCATGGCAGTTGGATGGAGCCTTCAGTTCCTCACTGGCTATTGGCTAGAAGTCTCAGTTCTTCCACAGGAGCTCTAGACTTTTATCACCTAGTCTCAGAAGAGACACACCCTCACTTCTGCCATATGCTATGTGATCGGATACAAGGTGAGAGGGGACAAGACAAGATTGTGAAAAGTAGGAAGTGGCATCATCTTGGACCATTTTAGAGGCTGGCTCTACATCTTTCAATGTTACAATCTTTCTCTGTGCAGTCTAGAATAAGAAATTTATGAAATAGTGTTTTAAATGTAAGATCTCAAGGTACATTAATATTACTAGGAAACCAGTATATTGGTATTCAAATAAGTATAAAAAATAGAGAATAAACCAAGAGAATGGGTATATTTACCATAAATAGAGGAATCTCACAGTCTTTCCTACCAGTGTAATATTTATTCTTCAATAATGCCTCATATTTCTTGATTCCACTCCTCCATCAAATGCTACACCTCATATATTTAGTCTTCTCTGGGTCAGTGACTGAGACATGGTAAATTAATTTGTCCTAAGTTGTTAATGGGTTCCTTTCCAAAAAAAAAAAGTTTTTTGCTTGAATTAGCTATTTTTGAAGACTTCTTTAAAATATTAAATAAAATTCCACACAGATGATATGTCAAGTGATTTTATTTTATATTATTTATATTATTTATTTTCTTTTACTTATTTGTACTTTATCATTTATTTCATTTCAGTGGTGAAAGGATCCTTTTGCACTCCTCATTTCACCCCAGTCTGCCTAGATTAATGTTGGCTTTTTCATGTTTGAGAGTGATGAGTTTTTATTGGAACATGAATTATAATTTTTTAAAATCAGGGCATAGTAAGTAGTTTTGTATCCAGAAGACAAAACAGTACTGGAAATGAGCAAAATTTTGTTCCAGTTTTGACTAGTGAATGAATCCTGATACTAGGGATAACTTTTTTTTATTTGTTTAAAAACTTATTCATTTAACTTTTAGGTGCCTCAGTTTCATCATCTCTAATTAAGAACTTTTGTACAGCTACTCCTTAAAAGACTTAGACTTAAATTCCTATCGGTGAGTAAAGTTTTTGGCCCCTGGATTTCCATTTAATCAATGTCAAAATACACCAAGAGATATTATATGGATGAACACAAAGCAAAATGTCAACAGACTAAGTCACAGAAATTATTTCTCAGTCCAAGATGATGCAAAACCCTCAACTCTCCACTACCTCAGAATCTTCACTTGCAAAATAAGGATTGATTTTTATCTTTTCTGACCAGCTTGATAGATGAATTTATAAAAAAAAAACAACTAATAAAACTGAGTCTGAAAAAGAGTGTGAATTCTGACTGGTTAATAGTAATCTGTGAATAATTTATGCCCAGTAAGGCCAGACCACATGGGGGAAATATTGCCTGTTGCCTATTTTCTTGATTTTACAAAACTCTGTCTACATTGTGTAGACTAAGAAACATGAAAAAATACACACAGGATTTTTTTTTCTGCTTAAACCATCTTCCAAATACTTAACATTAAACTTAACCATAAAATAGAAAGAGTTTAAAACCACATTGTATTTAGCCCACTGGTTTTGCCTTTCAAAGATATTTCTCATCCTCTCTCTTTTCTTTGAACGCACCATTTCTCTGCCCACAAATTTTCTTCACATTTATGGGGAAGCTTTTTTTCTGTTTTCCTAAAATCAATGTACTCTGTAATGATTTTCCTAAAACCCTAGGTCCCATCTACCTCTCCACTACTTTTGAATTGGTAATCTCAAGCCATTTACCTCTGTCCTATTTATCCTGCTCAATATTCTTTAATTTCTTCATTATTTCTGTTGCAATTTATTACACTTGTAATTTTATTACATGAGTTGTTAAGCTTCTTGAGAATACTTGTTTATATGATTGATGCTCTATCTAATTATACTGCGTGGCACAGCTTGCCCATTTAGATTCAAGTACTCTTATGGCACTTCCCGCTTTATCTTCAACTAGGGAACTAATATTGTTTCAAGACTGAATTTTGGAGACTATAAATTATTCTGAGAAGGGTGATGAACAGAAAAAATCAGGAAACCTGGGTTCTAGTTGTAGTTTTCTATCACAGACCACTAGTGTGTGTGTGTGTGTGTGTGTGTGTGTGTGTGTGTTTCTTTCAAATTCATTTCAACAACACTTATTGGATACATACAATGAGCCAAACTCCATAGTTGGAGTTCAGGATTCAAAGATAAATAACTGTTCCCAGACCTAAAGGCACACAGTGAAAAAAGGAGAGCAACACAATTCAAAAGAACAGTGATGGAGTCTTGTACTAAGTACCACAGTAACACAAAAAAGAAGCAGCCCTATTCTATCTACAGAGAGAAAATCTCTCCAAGACTAGATCACAAATGACCTGAGATGTACAAATGAGCAGCAATGTGCCAAGCAAGAGGGAAGAATGAGTCAATAAGACAGGCAGGACAACATGCCCTTGGAATTAGGAAAGCAAGTTGAACTTTCTTGTCACTGTGAATAAATAGTATGAATTGCTGGCTTATCCTCCAAAAATTAATTCTGGTGAAATTAAAGAAGGAAAAGAGAAGCAAAACTATACAAAATAATAATAATAATAAAGGTGGTTGTCTGAACACGAACTATTCTTTCTGGAGGTGAAATGGAGAGGGGAGGCTACAGTGATCTGGAGGAAACAGCAGAAGGAGAGTTTGGAGGAATGTTTTCAGGCCTATCTCTTACAACTTCTTGGAGTTGTCTTAGAAGAATCAATGAAGGCACTCTTCCACATAGAAATCATTCATAACAGCCTGGGAAGCCCTTTGAATTGGGTAAAATTAGGGTTGTACAAAAGCCTTACTTCAATAAGGAATTAATATCATTCATTCAAGATGCTTCCCATTCCCTCCCTTCCAAGCACACAAGCTTATGTCAAGAAAGCCTTCAGCTTTCCAGAAGGTTCAGGTATATTACATCCCAATTACTTCTAATTTGATGTTTTCTGTTGGTTTAAAGGTGGGTCTCTTAACAAGAGGTTTTCTTCTATACTATGCCTGGGTTTCTCTGCCCTAGATTTCATGTCCTTCCCCCTTCTTTTTACTCACCTTGAAGACCGCACAGTGATGTCTGAATGTATGCCCTTTCCCACCACACGTTGGAAGATATAGAAATTGACACAGAAAAGTTAACTCATTTGCTTAAAGGTCACAAAACTATAGAGTGACAGTGCTGGGCAATGAACCATGGAATCTGGTTCCAAGACTCATATTACTAGACATGTATTACATGTATAAATGTACAGAGCCTTCTGTACATGGAAAAATGCACACATGTAACACATCTTACAAATAAACATTAAAGCAAAGTCCCAGAGAAATGTCTACTTGAGCTGTGAATTGACCACTTGTGTACGTTTGAACATCACAGTGTTTATTCCTGGCAGGAGCCTGTAGGAGCTTCTCACTGCAACCCAGGAAGAGTAAGTAGCTATAGCGGGATGACACCTGGCCTCTGGGTGTAGATATCACTTTTATAGAAAATCAGCCATATATTAAATTATTAGGGAAGGTATACAGGAATAAATAATTAAGCCTTCTAAAGAGTTTATGAACACAAGCCTATTCTAGAGGCATCAAGAAAGCCTCTAGAAGAGGCTTGAATGTGATACAATGCAATTCTAGCCATCTTCTCTTTTCTATAAATTAGGGAATTTGATGTAAGCTGGAATTCGGTGTGGGGTCCTTAGAGTGAAACACAGACTGGGTTTTATGAAAAGAGAAGGTGGTTTAGAGCATTTAATTCCACAGGGCAACTTGCCCTTGGAATTAGGAAAGCGAGTTAGATCATCTAAAATATCCGATCTCTCCTGACCCAGACAGAAGGCACAAAGGCTCTGAAAAGAAATATGTAGAAAGAGGGATTTGGAGGCTTTCCATAGACAAACACATGAGGCAATGGAATGCAGAAAGAGAGAGCATTCTAAGGAAACTTGATTGCTGAACCTGGGGGGTAAAAAGATGGCCATTTTAGTGCCTAGCTAATCCAAACCCAAGTCAATCAAAATTTCTTGGCCAGCTGCCTAGAGACCATGCATCAGGTTCATGGATAGTACAAGGCATCATAACCTTCAAGTCTTGAGTCCGAGGAAGCAGCTGAACCTCTAGAAACAATCTGGGGAAAAGAAAATAAAAGGTTTTGTAATTAAACACAGATTTTGTCAAAGGGAAAAGGATGCCCCATTTCCATTCTAGACTTGAGAGTAACAGTTGTTAAAGAAAAACAGTTATAGCCATGGGCTGATATTTCTGATACTTAAATGAGTGGCTCTTTGCTTGATTTACAATTTTTCTGTGACCCAGACCGTTCCACCACCATAAATCGGAGGTGTAGGTGCAACAACTCACCTCTGCTTCAGGCTTACCTTACTTTGTCTGCTATAAGTTCAGTCAAAACAGATTCAGTTTTCTCCCTCCGGTGCTTCTGGCATTGCTGGATATATACCAGGTGTTTGTGCTAAAAAGTCTTCCTAAACATCACTCCTGCCACACTTCTACCTCCCCACCATTTAGCTTTTGTTCAGTTCTTTCTGAGATGCCTGTACTGAGCTACTTTTAGAACTAAACACAAAAGAAGAAAGATGCCTTGTAAATTATGGCCACTTGCTCTTTTTGCATGTTGTCATTGTAGAAGTATAGTCTTCTCAGAAAAGGATGAATGCAATGGAGGTCAAGAGTGATCATTATTGTCCTAAAGCAGCCTTTTCCAACCAAGTTGCCTGCATGAGGCTGTCTCAGGAACAAAGATGGGCTTTGTTGCAGGGATGGCATTTGTTTAAAAATGATACAAGCAACAACAACAAAAAGAAACAAAACAAGAACATCTCTGAACTTGGAAGTTTTTCAACATTCAGCTCCATTCAATCCAGCAATTGTTGAGATTATTGAACTTTTATTGTATGTCCAAGTCCATAATAATGACTTAGAGATTAAAATCATAAATAGAGCATAGTTACTCCCTTCAAATAATTTTCTTCTTACTAGGGGAAAAAAGTGATTCAAACAATTGTAGTGTAGAGCACAATTCGATAAGTTCTATGATATAAAAGAGACATGGAGGCACTGAGAAAAATGTGTGTTTTTTTTTTTTTTTATTGAGGAAATCTTGCAAGGGTCTTAACAAGGATGGAGGAAAGATTGTCCTATTCAGAAAAAGGATGGAATGTAAAGATCATTCCAAGAATAGTGAAAATTATAAATAGACACAAAGATGTTTATAAGTACATAGCTAGAGAACAAATAATAGTCTAAACAGTTGATTTACAGAAGAAAATAAAGGAAAGTAATTGTGGGCCATCTGGTGTTTTTACCCTTGTCCTGTAGCCTTGTGCTCAAGTGGTTGTAAATGCATTTCTTTTAAAATTTTTGTTTCAGTTTCTAGCTTCTGTGTAACTTTCTAATGAAGTGGCTTGGCTAAGTGATTCCTGGAGCCCCTTCTCATCTGGGGCTCAATGGATTATGTAAAGGATCATAGTGGTTGGGGAAAAAAGCAAGACAATTTGATTTCTCAAAGAACAATACAAGTTTCTTGATGATCCTCTTGTTAAGCATTGTTTACTTAGAAAGAAGAGCTCTCTGAGCTTTAAAGAATTCGATCAATAGTCTAAACCTAAGTTTTCATCTATGTATGAACTACTATATTGAGAAATCACTCATCAACAAATATTTAACTCCTTCTATGTGTTAGGATGTGCCCTCGGCAACGACAGCATTAAAAAGGGTAAGAAAGACAAATATCCTGCCCTTTGGAGATTTACATTGCATGATATATTTTGAAAATTAGAATGATTATTAGATTTCAGCATGAGTTCACTAAAATGTTATTTTTATGTAACCAGTGTCTATAAAATCTCTGAAGCTTAGTGTCCTGAATTATAAAATGAATTTAATAAAACCTGCTTAAATAATGATGTTTTACTGAGTTTTATATTCATCACAGACACAAAATATTCTATGTGTTATAGAGTGTTATACAAGAGTAAGTTATGATCAATAACAAGGTCACTATAACTTTTTTCTATTTTTCAAATATTTTATCCTGGCAAATCATGAGCATACCATGGAAAGTGTATTTTAAATTCAGAAACATAATTATTTTTAATAAGGAAAAAAACTGAGGTAAAATTGCATGGAGGTGTCTAACATAGCACAGAAAGTTCTGAATTATTAATGTGATGAGAATCCAAATGGTATTTCACATGGTTCAGTCCTTGGCCTTAAGGCAATGACAGACAGGATAAAGAGATTTAAGAAAAAATGAGGAGAATAAATTTAGTATACCTGGAGTCTAATTAAATATAATTAAATATGATGACTTGAGGGAAAAAGAAAATTTCAGGATGGTTTTGAGCCACTGTACTGACAGTAGCATCACTGACCACTGTATTCAGGAAGAACAGCAAGTTCAGGTTTCAACAGAATAATTTCAGCTTGAGCTTCTTTGAGTGTTAGATGCCATATTAGTATCTATTGTTATATAATGAACAATAGATCCCAAATCTTAGCAGTGTAAAGCAAAAATTAGTCATTAATTCACATATTTTGTGAGGATCAGGAACATGGAAAAGGCTTAGGTGAGTGGTTCTGGTTCTATCTCTCTTGGAGTTGCCTTGAAACTGTGAGCCATGTCTGTACTCATATCAAGTAGGATCCATTCCAAGGTCATTCAGGTAGCTACTAGCAGTGCACTCCAGTTTCTCATCATAAAGGTCTCTCGAGGAGACTGCTTCTAACATGGTATCCTCTAGACAAAATGATCAGAGAAAGAAGAGAGAGGACTCAAGAGCCAACACAGTTTTTACTTTTTTATTTTTAAAACTTATGAGCATTACTTCTGCCATATGCTAATGATCACAAAGACCAATCCTTATGCAACGTTCAAGGGTACTGCACAAAAATGAGTATATCAGGATGTGGAAATCATTTTAGAGTCTGCCTACCATAATTTAATGAAGGATATCCAGAAGATTGATAATTGAACAGGTGAGATACTAAAAGGAGAGAGGAACAGTCAAATTTAGTGATGAAAATGTTGATATTTTTAGCCTAAGGATGGCATTTGAAGCCTTATGAGAAAATAAAAGGCCCATGTGAGAGATATTATAGACCAATCATCCTTATAGGAATACATAGACAACCCACTCTCCATTACCAGTGAGCTAGAAAGGTAGAAGCAGCACATCCTATAAAATAAAAGCTTAATATGCAAATTGACCAAACAGAGAAATGACTGGTGGAACAACTGGTCGCTATGATGTGCACTGACCACCAGGGGGTAGACACTCAATGCAAGAGCTGCCTCCAGCACACAGGCCCCAAGCCAGCCAAGGCGGGTGCCAGTGGGGGGCCCTGATCACCCTGCAGATCGGCCCTGATCGTCAGCCAGGCCTAGGGACCCTACCCATGCACGAATTTCGAGCATTGGGCCTGTAGTAATTTTCTAAAATGTTTATTGTAATTTTTAAAAGACACTTTCAGAGGTTCTATGTGATTTCATCCCACCTAGGCTATTATCTTTGAGAGTCACTGCAATATTTTCTGATTTGTTTATTCAACAATTACTTATTGAGAATGTATACGTATATGTATATGTATATGTCTGTTTATAATGGAGATCATAAAAGACAACTATTCTTAACATTCTTGACAGTTGTTCATTGTATACTTAAAACTTTTTGTTTATCATTGGTACATTTCTAAGATATAAATCATCTTAAATCAAGCCAGACTTAGGTAGAATTTTCAAACAGAGGGAGTCAAGTTTTAGTCTCTACCTTTTCCAGTTAACTGTGAGCTTGCTTACTTTTTTAATCTCATCCACTCCTTTAGAACAAAATGTTATTAAATTTGATTCTTACCAGAAAAACCTATATGAAATGCCTATATTGTAGAATATTCTTCCAAGAAATAATATCCTCTTAATTTAATCAAATTCATTCAGTAAAAATTTATTTTTTCCCATGTTTCACATTCAGTTTATCATCAAATCTTTCTAATCTACCTTCAAAAAATAGCTCAGACTTCTTGGCTGGTGTGGCTCAGTGGTTGAGCATTGACCTATGAATCAGGAGGTCATGGTTCAATTCCAGGTCTGGGCAATGCCTGGGTTGCAGGCAGCTGATTGATGATGTGCTCTCATTGATGTTTCTGTCTCTCTCTCCCTCTTCCTTCCTCTCTGAAATAAACAAAATATATTTTAAAAAACCCCACTCATATTTATACCACTACTCACCATCACTACCAAACATACACTGGCCCAAGCCTTCTCTCAAGTCTCATCTGAATTATTGCAAAATATGTTAACTCTTTACCCTGGCACCCTCCAGACTCCCTGACCATTGTTGATTGTTCCTAGTTCCACAGGCAGACCAAGGTTAGTGAAATGTAAGGTAGTGCATGGCCCTTCTTTACTGGAAATTTTGTCCCTTTACTGGGCTAGATGCAATTTGAATTTTATCTCTTTGTTTTGTTTTTGTTTTCTTTTTTTTTGTTGTCTTCTTAGTAACAGTATGTTTTAGCTCCAGAGAAGAAAATCATTCTCCCTCTGTATAGGAGCATCATGGTGACTTGTTGCTGGGGCTGACCAGCAGACCCTGAGTGATATATGAATTGATTACTCTGAGACAACATTTGCTGTGAAATAGAGGGCTAAAGGACTGCCTGGATAAAGGAACCAGAAAGCCTCAATCATCTGCCTCATTAGGCTTTTATTGTAATAGCAGTTTGAGATAAAGTTTATCTTTTACACATGTGTTTGTTGTGTCCTTTAAGCAAGGACACCCAAAGATTAAGCATAAGGACCTGCACATGCACAAACTTGTTTGGAAAGGTCAAGGAATAATTAGGGGCATGGCCTTCAGCACTTCCTTAAGTCGGAATTCTGATAAATAGGGTGGGCTGCCTTCCACACACTTCCCTTTTCTCAGAATGTCCTCCTTACAAACTTTCCAACCAAGTCTCTTGTGCTCCCCAACAACTTGTCCTTCATAGAAGCGAACTCTATTTTACTTCCAACAGATGTGGAGACTGAGGGCTTCCAATTTATACGAATAAGTTAAATCATATACATACATAAAACAAAAGATATTGACCTCAACCCATCATCAATATATTTTAATGTAAAAAAACATAGAAACATGCTAATATTACTTCTCAATTTATTTTACAAGTCAGAGTTTCTTCCTATCATTAACCATATTTATTTATATTGATAAGAGTTTGGTTTTTGGTTTAATTCAAGCAGCCCACAAGTTAAATGAGAATCTGTTTTGAAAACCTTTTCCTAGTTTTTGTTTTGTTTTGTTTTGTTTGTTTTTTCATGATTAAATGCTAACGCGCTAGAGGCAATAGAAATTATTGTGGCTAATGAATACATAAAATATTATTCTATATCTCTCCCAAAAGAATTATAATTCTGTAGCATGTTCCACTAAAAATAATGGTAATATTTTTCAGTGTCTTGATGTCAATATCAGCAACTTATATTCTCAGATTTTTAAAAATAGATTTTGTAAAGTTATACTGGTACAGATGTTGGTCTAAAAAGTTTTCATTGGGAGTGAACTATAACTTCACCATAATGGATATATGAACATGTGAATTTGTTTATCGGACCTTTTCCAGCATGATATCTAGTAGGCTTAACTAGAAAGAGATTTACATTATACTGCTGAATCCTAGATCAGAGGCAAGCCCATGCATGAATCCTGGGTCTCAGGGAGAAGGCCACCAGACCCCTAACTGTGAAATCAATGCCCGGTGCCACTATCAAACTCTGCACGATGTCCATTGAAGGTTTTACCACACCATTTATCAAGCTACATGTGAGCCTCATAATCTACTGTTATTCACCTTGTGCTCCAATCATACTGAACCTATTCACCTATTCACTGTTTCTCAAAGATGCAGCATTTATTCCTCTTCTGAGTGTTTTGTTTTTTTTACACAGTAGATTATGATATAATGTATATTTTATTTTAGTTTTCTTATAACGTCAGATTGGGTATTTTTCTGTATTGTCAGAACATTTTTTTTTATGGTTTCATTTCCTCCAATTGAGTGGCTAAACCAGGTTACAGCTGGCTTCAACCATTAAGTGTACCCCCATTCTCTGTAAGTTATCATGTTCCCACAGGAGGCTTGTTCTTGCTCCCTGGACATCCTTTAAAGAGGGAGGCAACTGTGACAAATTTTCTATGTCCCACAGTTCTTGGCTATAACCCTTATTGTAGGGCACAGCAGCAGGCAAGAGTTTGAAAGTAGCTTTCCTCAAAGCTAGGGCAAGCTAAAGGATTTTTTAAGAAGTTTTTTATTTTTGAGATAATTTTAAATTTGCAAATAAGTTAGAAATGTATTACAAGAGTGTGCATAAAACTTTCATTCAATTTCCATTTAATGTATAACTTACATTACCATGAAATATTAATTAACCTTATTAACTTGGTAAAATATACTATGTAATGTAACCATTTTTTTCGACTAATGTCTATTTCAAAATCTAACTCAGAATCCACATGGATTTAATTATAATTTCTGTCATCTTTCCCTATCTGAGGAAGTCATTCTTGTTTTTTCGTGACATTTTTTTTCTTTTCTCATATTTTTCAAGTCTCTTTTGAAGGGTCAGTTAACATGTAGAATGTTCTTCAACTTAAGGTCATCTGGTGTTTTCCATCATTAGACTGAAGCTGTGAATTTATGGGAAGAATACAGCAGAGTAAATGTCTTCAGTGCATCATCTCAGGGGATACATGAGGTTGGTATTTTTTATTGATGTCATTTATTCTCAAGCACTTGACTTAAGGTGATGTCTTTGAGATTATGCAAATATTCTATTTTGGCTCAAATTTTCACCAACTTATTTCTATATTCTTTAATGGACCTTGTCCAGTAAATTATTTTTAAAATATACTAAATGGTGGTATTTTATTTTCTTCATTCTTTATATATTATTATTCTGAATTCTTTCACAAGGAAGACTTATCACATCTTCCCACCCCATTTATTTATGAATCATTTATTTGTATAATTATAAGCTCTTGGATATTTGTTTTATTAGTGTTTTTTAGTACTTTTTTACATTCTGGCATTGCAAGATGCTCAGACTACTCTTTATTTCCCTTGCTCAATCTCTGGAATTTCATGAAGGAGCTGTAATTTGTAAGAAGTGTACTCTCACTATTATTGAAGAATGGTATTAGAAATTAAGATGTGCTCATTGCTACCATATATGACTGCTTCTAGTCCATTTCTGTGAATAGCACTGAGGAAAAAAAGTATATACACGTACACAAACACACACACTTATCATGCATATGCAATTCCATATTTAATTATGTATCTCTAGGTGAATGTGTCTTATAATGAGTCTCTGTTAATACCTAAGGCTTTATTCTAGCTTTTACCCTTTCCTTATTTATAACTTTTTTCCATCATTGAGAACCTGGTACTCATTGTTCATTGTTTGTTTGTTTAACCTTATTATACCAATAAAGTGGTTTCAGGATTCCCAACCTATACTCCTGTAGGAACAAATGTACCCTCAAGGGTACAGTGTTAGTATTCAGTTCTTTTTATCTGGCCTTATAGTGTTTTTCTTAAATGGCACATATAGTATTTGTATCTTAAATGGCACATCTTTTTTTTTTCTTTTTATTTAGTTTAATGGGGTGACAGTGGTTAATCAAAGTATATAGGTTTCAGGTGTAGACTTCTATAAAACATCATCTGCATATTGTATTGTGTTCTCACCACCCCAAATGAAGTTTCCTTCCATAATCATTTACCTCCCCTATACCTCCCTCCACCCACCTTCCCTCTGGCAATCACCACACTGTTCTTTGTGCCTACAGTTTTTTTGTTTGTTTGTTTGTTGCTTAAGCCCATCACTGTTAAATAGCACCACCTATGACTCTTCTACTTGTGCTTCTATAGAGATTAGACCGCAGTGCTCTAAGGTTCCTGCCCATTTGAGGAATGCAGCTATAAACAAAACATAGTCTCTGCTCTCAGGAGTTTATTCCCTCAAAACCTGTCAGTGCATTTCTTTTGGCTCAGAATACTGGACCATTCAGTCACAACATGCTACTTGAAATTAGAATAAATATAGCAAATGCTATCTCAATAAGTCAATTAAATAATGGATATTCTTTGGAAACAGGAAGGAAAGAGGTCTTATAAGATATATTTGGGCTAAAGACTCAGAATTGTTTGATGGGTAGGAGCTCTGGCTTTAAAGTTGCCCATACCCAGATTTGAATCCGAACTCTGCCATTTACTGCTACATGTGTGAACTTAATCTACATAGGAATATTAGAAAGAATTACAGGCAGAATGATAGTGAGAAGACCATGAATGAATGCAATCAAATTGCACAGTGGTTTTTGAGAAACCAGAAAAAGGTTGATACTAGCAAAAATTCTAGCAAGTGTATGGACAATTAAGTTGCTCTTATCACTCAGAAATGGAAACAATACACTTAAAAAATCTTAGAAACATACATATGGACCTTTCATTTTAGTTCATTTGGCATTATTAAATTTGAGTATTGCTTCAGAGAATATGTTTCCTTAAGGGGGTAAAGTAGACTTCTATAAATCCCCTCTACCACACCAGCCAATCTCCAAAGCAGTTATAGGATCTTGCTGAATATAGCTAATGTAACCATTACATTTGTGAAGTGATAAGGAGCAAAGCCTCTCTGAAAGCACAATTCATTGTTCTCCCTTTTAATTTGTATTATTTTTCCTCTCCCTGTACTTCGGCATGAATTTTTAATTCATCCTATGTGTAGATAAGAGAATTGTTGGTTCAGCTGCAGGTATTCTCAAATTTTAATGATTCATTTGAGTAGACATCAATAAAACATTTCTTACGGCATTCTGGTAAACATTAAGATGACTGAAATCACCAGCTCAATTTTGAAAATACTTTATTTTCCCCTTTAAATAATTATGACACTTTCTGAAGATGCACTTTGCTGGATTAATCACCCAAAGTTTGTGGGTCATTCACTCAATATGGAACCATTTCCAAATTCTGTTTTCTCTACCATTCTTCATCCTATGTCATAAACCTTGACATGCTAGACACAATAAAAAACAAACAAACAAAAACAGAGGACATAGATTCTTTAGTAGGATCTAATGTCATAAGGACATACTTGAAACATATAAATCATTAATTGTTATTTTACTTAACCTTGAAAATAAAAAGAAAGCTAAAGTGAAAGTGAAAAAGCACTTATTTGAAAATTTTTAAAAAATGTATAATACAGGGGCATGGGTTCAGGCAGAAACCCAAATTATATCCCAAATTCAGGCTGAAGCAAAGGGATTTTTATGAGAAAAGGAAAGGAAATAATTACATGAATAGAAAGAAGGAATTTCTATCGGTGCTAATAAGCTAAGTTATTCTTTAGCTAAATTCTATATTCTACTATATTCTTTAGTAACATGGTTGGTTACTGATTCTAAAGAATGTCCATAATCACCAGTCCTTGTGGTCAAGATGGCTGCTTTCCTCTTAGCTTTACAAATAGTTGTGTGTAAGACAATACTGGTTTGGCCCAGTCCAAAAGTTATTTCACCAGGTTAAGTATTCCAAAGTTTCAAGGAGTAAGACCTGCAAGGCAGTTTCTCTGTAATGGATGCTCTAGCTCTATTTTAAAATGGCACTCCACTTATGTCTATTTTTCATATTTCCCCCTTTTTATTAAGATCTTATCTTCAAAGCATCACTGCTCAACCATAATAAAGTAACACTGATCAGTCATTTCCTTCACATGTGTCATATTATTATGGATCTCTTATCATCAGGAAAGCTCATTCCTGGTACATCATGTAGGAGGGAAAGTAGTTTTCTTAGGAGCCTTCAGACACATTTGAGCAACAAAAACTCCAGAAGAGAGGAAGTTTTTACTGATGTGCTCCTTTAAGGGAAAACATCTGCAGATCCTGAAGTTTCTCACATAAAGTCCCATAGGCTTTAGTGATAATCTCAGAGCACTGTATGACCATTCATTATTTCCATGGTGTTCTTCTAACATTGAGCTGTAACAAACAGACAAAGATTCATAACAGCAAAACTTCCTACTACAAGCAACATGCTAAGTCCACTCAGTTTGAATAATAGTTCTGAACCAGAAGGCAATACCTGAGGACTAATGAGATCAAAGATCATAGGGGTGTAAGTGGGCATTTCACCTGTGCCTGCCTGGGTTTTATCTAGTTCTGTGTCTATTATGGCAAAGGTGTTTATCCAAGTACAAAAAGAAGTATTAATAATAGCTAGCCCCATTTTGTTCTGCAAGGATATAATAAAAAGCACTCAGTTTTCTAATGCAATTCATGTGAGGGAATCCAAAGTTATTAGTTGTTTTTTGTTTTTTTTTTCTTGTATGGGTTTCGTGTATGTTTGTTTATTTTGGCAACTAAGCATTAGTGATAGATTCAGCAATCTTTACTAACATTTTAGATAAATTTATAATTATGTATTTATTCCAAGTAGCATCTACCCAAGAAAAAAGTATTCTTCCAAACCTGGCAGCTTCACTGGCTGCCATTGCCAGGTATTGAACATCCTGACATGTATGTACAACCTGTTTCACATTTTAATCTGTGATATAGATTTAAGGGTGATGCCAAATGCTGGGTTTCTAATTGTTCCCATAATGAAGTAGATGTGCTCTCATGTTATTACCTATTATATTTCTTATTTGCAAGATAGAAAGAGACTGATCAAATATGTGCAAAGAAAAAAATAGGTTCACTAGCTAGCATTGCAGTTGTAACAAGTTCTACAAAAGCAGGATCCTTAGGCCACCTTCTAAAACCACCAATTAATAAAGTGAACCTGTTTTTATAGGGCAGTCAACATAAAAAAAAGGCAATGAGGAGTAAAAGTATTTAAAAATATCAACAATCTGGGGCATCCCAGAAATTCTGACTTATTTGACAATAGTGTAAGGCAGAACCAATGTGAAAAGGATTAGGAGCAACGTTAAGACAATGTTCATGATTATACAGGCCTGGATTCTTTGATTAGCTATCTGTAACAGATGTTACCTGCTCCAGTTTTAATTTAAAATATTCCATTGGTGGGGGGGCAGTCCAGTTGTGTGCAGGAGCTTTTTGGTTATAAGTTTTGGTGTTTAATTTCTTCATCTCCTTTAATTAACTGGTTATCAAGGACAGATAAATCTAAATGCATTAGTCAACCTGTAATTATTTCAAAGGGTAAAAGCTTATGTTTGCTGCCAAAGAAGGCAAATCTAAGATTTAAAATGGCTAATAACAATGCCTTTGGCCAAGGTAATTTTTGTAACATAAAACATTTTAAGACAATATCTGTAATTATGACTGATAACAGTACATGTCATTTATCTAGAAATTTTATACAATTTGTGGGACATTTGTATTAGCATAATGAAAAGTGCCTATAAGAAAGCATAATTATTATTTCTTAGTTGACAATGCTTCTTCTGTAATGTTAACATATTAAATAGCCTAATTAGTTTAATATATTTCTTTTATAAAGAGAGAGGTCCTTTGAAATGTTCCAGAGACTCTTCTTGAAAATCTAAAAGTTATTTTCAAGTTAAGAAAGACTTTATTTTAAAATTTGAATTTTGGTAATTTTGTCAAAAATATCAACGATTTTAAAAACACTTAGGCAAATAGGATCATAGATCATTATAAGAAAATACTTATCCATGAACCAAAGTAGCAACAACTTTGCAGACAAGTACAGAAAGTTAAACAGTTATGAGCAAAATTTAGCTGTTTTAATATTACGAAGACTCAGTTACTTAAGCAATTAAGAAATCTAATAATAAAGAGCACAGAAAATTATTTTAATAAAATAATCTCTTTGGTTTTCTTTTATAATCTCTTATTATAAGCATACAATACTACAGGAAAACTATCCTTTTAGAAGATAAAATAATTTTAAATTTTAGTCTTTTATAAGCATACCTTATGCATTAAACTTTAGAGCAAATTCACTTTATTTTCTTCAGACTGATTTCACGTAAAATTCCTCAGGATTCCTTTTCACAAAACTACCACTTTATTTTATTTTTTAAAATCTTTATTGTTGAAAGTATTATGTATGTCCCATTTTTCCCCCCATTGACCTCTTCTAGTCCACCCCTAATTCCTCACTCCTGCCTTAGGCCTTCACCACCCTATTGTCTGTGTCCATGGGTTATGCATACATGCATACAAGTTTTTTGGTTGATCTCTTCCCACCCACCAACCCACCCCCTGCTTCCTTCTGAGATTCAACAGTCTGTTCCATGCTTTTATGTTTCTATGTCTCTGGATCTATTTTGGTCATCAGTTTATTTTGTTTATTAGATTCCACATATGAGTGAGATCATGTGATACTTGTCTTTCTCTGACTGGCTTATTTCGGTCAGCATAATATTCCCCAAGTCCCTCCAGTTCATCTCTAGTTTTCTTACCCATTAAGAAAGAACCAACTTTATTTTAGGACAGAATTACTTTATTTCCCTCAAAAAATGCATCCTATACCAAATACCTTCTTTCACCAAATATATATATAAATTTACATCCATATTAAGTAGAATTCTTAACCCTTAAAAAATCTTAATTTTCCATGTATAAATTTTACTGACAAATACATTGCATGATTTTTAAAATCATATACTTCCTCAGCAAAGTGTGAAATATTTTTATTACCTTTTAGTTTCTCTGTAATAAGAAGCTAAAATTAGGCAAGCTTAGAACTATTTAGCAATGAATGTTTCAGAATTTTATTTGGAAATTATCTAGATATTCAATAACTTTCATTATTTAACTCAACTTAGCAAAAGTCTTATGCTTTAAGTTACCAAAAAGATTTGGAAGCTATCATTAACTATACATACTATAACACATAACTGTTAGACCTTAAAACTTGTATCCCATTCACATTAATTTACTTGCTTTTAATAATTATTTTTTTAGATGACATGAAAATTTTACTACTCCAAGTAATTTATCTTACTAACAAATAACATCAACTTATTTGTTTTCTAGCACACTTATGTAAAATAAAAATATTATATTAAATTTTGATAACTCTAAAATGTCTATTTTAATTAAACCAATACTTTTAAATGAAGTCTAATACTAAATGTTTTTTTCAGAACTTGAAAATATTTGGGTTAGTTTTTATTATTTTTCTTAATTTATATGTGTTTAATACCTCTGAGTCAAATAAATAGAGCTCTTTACAAACCAATTTTAGTAATATCCTCCAGAAGTACAAAACAAGCATAGTTCTACAACACATATTGACATACATACAAATATAGATGCATGCAACTGAAGATCTGAAAATCTTATTTTAAAATTTTTACCATGAGACATATACTATAATGCAAAACTCACTACTTTGTAGAAAACAGTTGGAGTAAGCTAACTTTATTCATTCAGATTGCTAACATTTTTATTATTCATGGATAAAATGTTTAAGATTTGTATTCGTCCTTGAAAAACAATTTGAGCTTAAATGTAGGCAAGAGAGCCTTTTCAGTCCCATATGCTTCATTCTCTATTTTTTTCCCCTTTTGTTCCAGGTTCTATTGTTTTAATTAACTGGGATCAGTTTCAGGCAGCTGTGAGCTCTGTTTACTGATTTTGTAGAAATTTACAGAACAAAGGTTTTGGCTTATAGCTGATCTAGTTCCTGATTATATAAGAGGAGCATGTGGGGAATAGGTTTAGAGACCAAAACATTTCTACCAGACTGAATATCAACTTTCAATTCTGCCAAATTTTCAATCAGTGATTCCTGAAAGAGAAAGAATCACTGACTAATTGGTCTTTTATAGTCCTTTGTTTTAGGTAACTCATATCTTTAATTTTTCATTAACTTATTACCACAAATCTTTCAATGAAGCTATTTAAAAATATTGACCTCTATGGAGACTAGTGCTTTTAAGTGCCTGCATTAAGGTTACCTACTTAGATGTCCAAAGTTTTTTAAAAATAATCCTTTTAGATCTTTTTAGAGCTTTTGTTTTTTAATCATTTTATCTTTTAGAAGCCCTGCATACCAGTCAAAAAAGCCATTCTATTGTCTCCAAGCTGTGTAAATCCTCTCCTTTTAGGTGTGTGTGTGTGTGTGTGTGTGTGTGTGTGTGTGTGTGTGTGTGTGTGTTTGGGAAGGGGAGGTGCTTAAGGTAGACTTACCTAAAACAAATTTTCTCCAGAATGGCCATTAGAGTTTAAAAATTATTTTGGTTAAGTTGGTTTATTTTATGGAACAGGTACAAGAGGAGGGACTGAACTGTTTGTACATATAACCAGCTGCCAGCTGGATTTCTTGAGAAAGGTATATCTTGGGATTTTTAAAGTATGAAAGTCCCATGTTAAAGATAAATTTCCCAGAGAGCTGGAAAGACTGGATAAAAAAAAAAAGAAAATAGATATCAGTTGCAAATCTCAGATATTTTTGTGTGCTTTTGACCTACTGGATAGAGGCCAGGAATTCCCAGTCTATCTGTTGCCAAATGTATGGCAAGATGTGTACTTCTAGGCGGCACAAACCAAAGCATGTATTCTCATAGGGCAAAAGCCAAACTCTCAAGACTAAAGGAAAAACTTTATCCAATTTCTTATTATATGCACATTAACAGCTTTAGCCAAGTCTTGGGTCTCTTGGAACCCAACTGACACCTAAAGGGGGATCCCCACAGACAAGCTTGGGGATTGTGACATGTTTTACCAATACATCATGGCTAGGAAATGTACTTGAGTTTGGCCTTTGGCAGGGAAAAAGCCTGCCCAAAACATGACAACCCACCATAAACTGCATTTAGTTAAAAAGTTTTAATTTCAGACCATCCTTTGTGGTCACTTTAGATCTCTGAGTTTGCAAGGCTGCCACAGACTTTCCCTGAAATAGTCAGGTTAGCATGTGGCCCTTTTCATCCACAGGATTAAGACATGAAAGGCAAGTTTGAAAGCATTTTCTCTGGAATGGCTGCTCTAGCTCTATTTTTAAGTGGCTCCACTTGTGTCAACTTTTTACAGAATCTTGTAAAGCCCTACAAAAGCAATCGTGCTTCTGAGCATGAGGCAAGGGCAAGCCCTGAATCTATTTTGTCTAAAGATAACTTTAAGGATGTATAATGAAGTTATAATTTATAATCTCTGATTTTCATCATTGCATAATATCCTGAATTATTCAAGAATTATTGCCTGGCTGGCATGGCTTAGTGGTTGAATGTAGACCTATGAACCTGGAGAACCTGGTTCGATTCCTGGTCAGGGCACATGCCTGGGTTGTGGGCTAGATCCCAGTGTGAGGCATGCAGGAAGCAGCCAATCAATGATTCTCTCTCATAACTGATGTTTCTATCTCTCTCTCACTCCCTCTCCCTTCCTCTCTGAAATAAAATAAAAATATTTTTTTAAAAAGAACTATTTATGAGATGCTATATACAAAAAGGTCGACAAATATAAGAGGTCCACTTAGGATACAGCTAGTAGCAGCAAAGCTTTTTTTATGCCCAAAAAAATGAGAGCAATGTTCTCCAAGCATGAACCTTGGACCAGCAGTATTAGCACCATCTGGGAATAGGTTCCACATGCAAAATTTCAGGCTTACCCCTGAATCAAAACTCTCAAGTTGGGGCCCAGCCATTTATTTTTAAAGTGGTGATTCTGATGTATGCTAATATTTGAGAAGTAACGGAGTAGTCAAAACAGAGACACCTGGTGCTCGGAAGAAAGAATCCCATCCAACAGCATGCCTTGAGAGAAGCGCTGACCTTTAACTGAGAAATATAGCTCAAAGGAGGCTGAATAGAAGTGCAGGTTTCCCTGGGCCAGTTAAGGTTTACAGCTCTTGTGCATATGCAACCATTAGTAGTGCCTCTTTCACTTTCAGTTATGTCCCAGTTTGGATGAAAAATCATAGTCATCTCAACATAAGTTATGTTGCAACCTGAGAGTCAGGGGAATACATATCTAAAAATTCTGCCTTTCTTCCCTCTCATCTTTTGGCGGGATCCTCAGTGCCCAAATCCATTTAAAACCCCAGGAGCATATACACTCTGTGGATATAATTCACACAGGTCAACTAGAATGGACATAAAGCAAGGTAGATTAGGTACCAAAAAAAAAAAAATGGAACTGGGGTGGCCATCGGAAGCAGTTTGTTACATCTGGAGGGTGTTTTTTACTTAAAAGAAAAGTAAACAAAATCATGCACTTATTTATTTCTTACTTTACTTCTTTGATTGTTCTACTATTGAGTCTTAATAAACACCACTTCTTTTTTCCAGATAGCAAAATATTCACTTCTAAAGTTTTTGCTGAGTTTCTTTGTTCTTCCACTTATGAAATTGAGAAATGGAGGCAGGATCAAGATAATCCAGTGTTCCCCCAAATGCACTCCTCATACATGAAATTTGTCCCATTTTAACACTGGTATCTTCAAAATTCAGCTATTAAATTTCATATTGTTTCATAAAAGAAGACATAAAATTGTAATCTCTTTACTTCAGATGCCCACATCTTTGCATGAATTTGAGTTAGGAACTGTAGCATTTAATAAGATTAAGTTTTTTTAGACAAGTTAGATATATTTATTCATTCAAATATAGACATGATATTAGTTATGGCTCCCTTCTTCCTCAGAAATATGAGTAAAATTGGCCAGAACATTGTTTCCTAACCTTATACCAATTCAGAATGTTGTCCATAGTTTCTATCCCTTTCCGTGATTGTTCTCTACTTTTTTACCCATGCTCCTGTCTTCTGTGCTGTCTTCCTTCAGTTGGTATTAACCTTAGCTGCAGAACTCTGCTTTTATATTGTCATTATTATCCTTATTTTTTGTATAGTTTTCACTCAATTTTGAGAAGTGAGTGTAGCACATACCCCTTTCCTCATAACATATGTAGGCCTATCACAGTACATCCTGTCCCACCCACCCCCCAAAAATAGGGCACAGCACTATTTAAAATGATATTACTGATTTACTCAAGTAGTTTTCAATATTTGTATTATTATATTGTAAGCTATGAGAACAACCTTATTCTGTTTTTTTTATTATTGATATTTTACGGAGAGGAAGGGAGAGGGATAGAGAGTTAGAAACATCAATGAGAGACAAACATTGATCAGCTGCCTCCTGCACACCTCCTGCTGGGGATGTGCCTGCAACCAAGGTACATGCCCTTGACCAGAATGGAACCTGGGACCTTTCAGTCCACAGGCTCTATCCACTGAGCCAAACTGGCAAGGGCTTATTCTGTTGTTTTATTGTTGTTGCTCCTGTGCCTCGCATATGGTAAAATTGCAATAAATAGTAGCTGACTGAGTAGCCAACTGAGTAAGTGGGTGGATGAATGAATGATTGAATAAATATCTTCTATATTCAGGAATTCTCTGAATATTAGCTTCCACAAAAAAGGCACTTATATAATTTTTCTAAGAGGGTATTAAGGGGGATAAATGGTGATGGAAGAAAATAAAATGAAATGAGGAAAAAATTTAGGAATCTCTCTAAATAGAATTCTCATGGACAGAGTTTTATCTATCTCTTATGCAGCTTATATTTATTATACCAGCTCTGTGTCAGTGCTGCACTAGGTAATTAGGCTACCAGGAGGAACCTAGCATACATAATCATTACTCATGTGGGGCCTCAACATGGTGGGAAAGAGAGATAGTAATTAAATGATTAATTATGCATTTGGATTATTATTACAAACTGAGATTAGTGCTATGAAGAAAAGTGATAAAGAATAATGAAATTATATTAAAGGGGAAACAGATACAGTCTGGAGATTAAAAGAAGGCTTCCCTGCCCTAATCGGTTTGGCTCAGTGGATAGAGCATTGGCCTGTGGACTGAAAGATCCCAGGTTCGATTCCAGTCAAGGGCATGTACCTTGGTTGCAGGCACATCCCCAGTAGGAGGGGTGCAGGAGGCAGCTGATCGATGTTTCTCTCTCATCGATGTTTCTAACTCTCTATCCCTCTCCCTTCCTCACTGTAAAAAATCAATAAAATATATTAAAAAAAAAAAGAAAAAAAGAAGGCTTCCCTGGGCAGTTATTTTTAACTAGAGGCCTGGTGCACAAAACTCATGTATGGTGGTGGGGTGTGTCCCTCAGCCCAGCCTGCACCCTCTCCAATTTGGGATCCCTCTCACAATCCAGGACTGCTGGCTCCCAACAGCTTGCCTGCCTGCCTGCCTGATTGCCCCTAACCACTTCTGCCTGCCAGCCTGATCACCCCCTAACCACTGCCCTGCCAGCCTGGTCATCCCTAACTGCCCTCCCTTGCCAGCCAGGTCACCCCAACTGCCCTCCCCTGCTGGCCTGATCGACACAATTCTCCTCCCCTTCTGGCCATCTTGTGGTGGCCATCTTGTGTCCATATGGGGGCAGCCATCTTTGACCACATGGGGGCGGCCATCTTGTGTGTTGGAGTGATAGACAATTTGCATATTACTCTTTTATTAGATAGGATAGAGAAATAAAGTAATAGGGTAATTCTATTAAGAAAAAGAGGGTAAAAGCACATGCAAAGGCCCTGATGTAGGAAGGAATATGACTAATTCATAAAAATGAAAGCACTGGTGGTGAGTGGTATATTATGAACAGTTAGTTTGACAAAAGCAAAATCATGCAAAATTTTGAGATCGTTACATATTTTAACTTTATTATCAAAGATATAGAAAACCTTATAAGGGTCTAAGTATGGATTTTTAAGCTAAAATATTTATTCAGCTACAATACAGTGCATGAAATGGATTAAAAAGGATCATAAATGGGTTCATAGAGACCAGCTAAAAAACTTTTGCAGTTATCCAGGTGAAAGATGATGACAGCTAATGATTACAGAAATGAAGAGATATGGACATATTTCAGCAATAATTCCAAAGGAAAATAAACATGACTATATGAGAATATTACCTCTGATATGGCTGTTTCCTCTGAATTATGGAGTCCAGATAATGTAGAGTTGTTTAAAGCATCTATCCCAAAAGGAGCAATTGACTTTGTCAACTAAAGTTTGCTGCCAAAAAATTAATTACCACCAGGAAGTCCCAATCTGGGGTTACCGTGAAGGGAGGGACTTTATTCAAGTGAAATGGCTCAAGTCACGCAGCCCAAGTGTTGCAGCTCCAGTGTTATAGCTCAGGTGGTACAGTTCAAGCCAGGGACCAAGAGCCCAAAGGAGGCTCTAGGCCTAGGGAGACAAAGGGGAAGCTGGCTTATATAGAAAAAAGACACCCCTCTCCCCCATCATTGGTTGGTCTATTTTTATGCAAATAAGAATTCCAAATCTGCACAATATAAATGGTCCAAATAACACTGCCCTGACTGGCCTGTTTCCCATGTTCTGATTGGTTGTTGTGGAGCTACTCTGATTGGTCTATAAAGATACAAATGAGGATATAGCTGTGCTTCTTTTATTGGGTGGGGAAGACCTCAGTCTTATTGGTCAAAATACAATTCCAGGAACTCCTTTAAAAGGGTTGGCTCAGATAGGTATTTTCTTCCTCAAGGTTGACACTTTAGCCTGGAAGACATGTCACTTCAATGCTACTTCACAAGCCCTTGTTATTCATGAATGGTACTTGTTTTTGTTTCTTTTCCTAGCATAATACACAGTAGTTCAATATTTAAAAACATAAGAAACACACACACACAACACAATAGAAAACACCCTCTGACTCAAATAGGCAATGGACTACTGACCTCAGAACAGAATACAATTGCTTATCTGAAATCCATAAATAAGAAGAAAGAATTCAGGAAAATAATATGTCTATGATTTAACTGTTGCTAGTAGCAGAAGTGAGCATAGAAGCTTAAATAGTTAGGTTTAAAGATTATCATTCTTCAAAAGCAAAAACAATGAATAAAAGTAAGAGGTAGTTTAAAATTTGTGCCACTATATGGATATGGTGACAGGAACCTATAGTTCTATGTAATGAAAGACAGGTGCTATAATTTTATCCTGAAAATTTTAAATGTATTTTCATAAAAAGTATTGAACCTTTTTTTAAATTTTAAAATAAATCCATGCTCCTTTTTTCTCTTTAGATGCTCCATTGTTTTAGAAAGAAATATAAGTATCTGAATTCTAAAAATAAGAAGTCCAGGAGGATATGATTAATTGAATAAAATCAAGAAAAAGAGAAAAGGAGATATAGTATAGCATAAACTTCATCAGAAAAATCCCAGGGTACCAGAATGGTTTTAAAATTAGGTCAAATAAATGGAGTAGTTTTTACAGTGAGAAGCAAAATTAAGATGCTTGCTAACCCAAGACGTTGAAGAGTTTAGGAAGAAAAATATATTTTTAAAAAACATAGATAAAATTATAAATAAAAATGTTTTAATGAGTTTTCACTTGAAAGCACTTTATATTTCTCTTAGAATTTACCAAACAGCTACACAAAATATATGCCTTACTTTACAGTCTTAGGTATTTACATCAAACATTGTAATTGTCTTTATTAATTAGATCATTTTCCATAAGCTTAACTTATCCTATGAGCAACAAATATCTTTGGTTATTGAAAAATTAATAATTAGTTAAGTATATAATTAATTTGGTAATTATTTGGCAATTTGGAAAAGAGTTGTGCATGTTTGGTTGGAAAGGGAACAGACCTGCGACAGCAGAAACCATGCAATGTATTGGTCAGAAGATGGGCTTTGTATTCCCACTGACTGTTTTGAACCCTAACCGGACAATTTACTTGCTGTGATTAATATTCTCACTTGCTGTGAGAATATTTCTTAACCTCTCTGAGCTCAGTTTCCTTATCTATAAAATTTGATGATATTACTACCTCCCATACATATGTTGGTCAGCACATTTGTTGGTTAGCACATAGCATAATTCACAACTATTATGTGCTCAATAATATGATCATATCCAACAAGTCAGTCTTTTTGTAGTAAAGCTGTTTAAATCCATCTACCTTACTTTCTCTGTTGTTTAAATATCAAGTCAATGGAGAAAAAAAAATTCTGGTTGTAATCTCTAATTAGTTAGATTACAGTAAATAATAACATACACCAACAAAGTCATTTTTATGATAGGGTTGTTTTAACCTTCTTTCAGCTACATTCTACACCAAATATATACCTAAAACAATAAACAGACTTATTCTGTTTAAATCACTATAAATATTAGTTATTATGACAAAAAGTTTGGGAGGAAATGTGATCTAGCATTGGAACACATAGCTTCATAGGTGAGCCACCCCAATCCTTCCATACGTAATTTCTTTGCTGCCAGAACCAGCTGAGCTCCTATGAAACAAGCTTGAATTATAAAACAAGTCAGCCAACATAGTCAACAAAGTTAGTTGAGTTAGATCTGGGGCCTGATTAGCTATGCTCTGCTCCTGTCATCATTGTCAATATTCTTCTGTCTTGAACTCACTTTAGATTTTTTCCTTTGAGTCTTTTATTTCAACTCTTTACACTAGTCTCAAATTATGTTACTCATCTGACAATACCTTCAAATGGCTTCCCAACTCATTTACAATAAAGGCCCACATCTTCATGGGGCTTACAAGGAAAGCCCTTTATGTGTCTTCTCTTTGATCTACACTAGCCTCCTTGCTGAGCCCTGAATGTGTTACCAATACAGATAAATTTTTATGTGTTGCTTATCATTTGTAATATCTTAAATCCAAATCTCCATATGGGTCAATCCCAGAAGAGATTACTTTGTTTTATTATATCAAGTGTAGAAGACAGAATAAAGCCCCCAAGATATCCGCATTTATCCAGAACTGTATATCTGTTACTAAATATGTCAAAAGAGACTTCACAGGGTGATTAGGTTAAAGTGTTGAGATGGGGAAAGTATTCTGGATTGTGCAGGAGGACCTAATATTAAGGGTACTTTTAAGAGGGAAGGAATGGGGTCAAAGTCAGAGAAAAGTCAATATCATGATGAAAGCAGAGGGAAAAAATATTATGTGTTATGAAGCTATAAAGAGAGGAATCAGGAGAATTCTATAAGTTCTAAAGTCAATCAAATAAACTGTTAGAGCCAACATTCATTTTAGGACTTCTGACCTCCAAACTGTAATACCATAAATCTGTGTTCCTATAGGCCACTGACTTTGTGATAATTTGTTACAACCGTCACAGAAAATGAAAATATCAAGTGTTCCTTGATAGGCCCCTTAGTGTAGGATGGAGCCATGTGATTGTTGGTTTTGCCCATAGGCTGGGAGCAGAAGAGATATGTATGACCTTGGGCTAAACATTTAAAATCTGATGTATGACTGTCTCATTTCTCTTCCCACAACACAAAGCTGCCCAAGGCTGTAAACTCTTGAGCAGTCTGAACACAGTGGAGCTATTAGCTTTGCTGCCTCAATGACTTTGGAGCCCACCCCCACTGAACATGCAATGAAAGCTAGGAATAATCTCTGGTTGCATTATCACCCTAGATGTCAGTCAATTTTTAACTGAAGCATAACTGAATAATATACCTCTTCTTCAGTCTTTGCCCAAGATTCACCTTCTCAGGATAAATTTCCTGAATATATTACATATACATACTACCCCATTGCTCTGGCAATAAATTTCTCTCTGAGCTTGGTTGATTTCATCACCTTTCTTCCCCAATGGCAGTTGTCATTGTCTGACATTCTACATGTTTCATTGTATTTATATATGTAACATTTGTTAATACTCTTATGTAAGTTTCAGGTGTACAATATGGTAATTGAAAGTCTGTCTATACTACAACATGCTCACCACCACAAGTCTAGTTCCATCCATCACAATACATTTGTCCATTTTACCCCTCTCCCACCTGCTTCCTTTCTGGTAACTACCAATCTGTTGTCTGTCTCTAAAAAGTTTGTTTGTTTTGTTTTGTTCTCTTGGCTTTTTAATTTTATATACCACATATAGTGAAGTCACAACTATTGTCCTTTTCCATCTGACTTATTTCACTTAGCATAATGCCTTCAAGGCCCATCCTTGTATTTATTGCAGCATTGTTAACAATAACCAAGATATAGAAACAACCTAAGTGCCCATCAGTGGATGATGGATAAAGAAGTGGTATACATATATATAAATGTTGCCATTAGTGACAAGTTATTATTATTATTTTTAATCATTAGCCTCACCCACACTATCACTGCCTAAGGAATTAGTAGAGCTTGTGAATGTAAATTCCAACAGGACACAGATTTTTATCTGCCTGTTTTTGCTTTTTTTGGCACCTGGAATAGTGCCTGCCATGTTTTATAGGTTAGATGAATTAGTCTATACAGGTGACTATGCTCATGACCCTTTTGTTTCTGATAAAAAATTGTTTCCACTTACTTCCTGATTTCAATTCCTATCCCAGGCTGCTCTAGCACTTCTTCATTCCTGAACTATTTTTTTTCAATTTTTCTCATCTGCAAATTCCACTTTGCAAATATGGCAAAAACTCTTTTAATATTTTTTTCATTTCTGAACTTTGATAGAACTAACTAAGTAAATGATTAAAAAATTCAAAACAATGGACAAGAATATTTAGACCAAGTACAAATTACATGCTAGAGATTGGGGCGCAGAAATAAATGTAGCTCACTTTCAAGGAACTCATGACCTATAGGCATTGTATGTAATCAAGTCAAAGTTAAATACAGTTGTTAACATTAACTAAAATACTGAGCTTAGGAAACATTGCCTAAATAAAAATTTCAGGAGTATGTTAAGTTAAATTGGATGATTTGTTATTTATTCAAAAAAAATAGTGACTTGTCACTATACAGAAGTCACTATAATAAGAACTGGGAATACAGAAGTGAGCTCATCTCACACTATCATTGCCTTCATGTAAAGTATGGGATTAGTAGAGGCTTGTGAAAAACGGAGTGACATTTGTTTCAGAGGAAATCAGGAGAGAAATTGCATGTGGGCTGTGATAAATTGAAGATGATCTGGAATGTCTGGGGTCATCAAATAATTTAAACAGAAGAATAACATGACTTTTAATGCAATTTAGAAAGCTTGTTTTGTAACAAATTCAGTAGGTAGATGGGAAGAGGACAAGACTATAGGCAGAATTCCTATTATAACAATCCTAAAGAAAAAAAAAATAACATTCTTTAAAATTAGGTATGGCAGTGAGTATAGAAAGTAGTTGAATGACATAGCAAAATTTAAATTTTCACATACCAAAGAAAAAGATTGATTTAGAAATAAAGCCAATCAAGGCATTGACACAAACATTTTATTTTATTTTATTTTTAATTTATATTTATTGTTGAAAATATTACAGATGTCCCCCATTGACCAGCTCCACACCGCTCCTGCCTCTCCCCAGGCCTTCACGGCTTTATTGTCTTTACATGGATTATGTATATATGCATACAAGTTCTTTGGTTGATCACTTCCCACCCACTCACCTTCTCTCTGAAGTCTGTTCCATGCTTCAGTGTCTCTGGATCTATTTTGTTTGTCATTTTATTCTGTCCATTAGTTTCCACATATGAGTGAGATCATGTGATACCTGTCTTTCTCTGACTAGATTATTTTACTTAGCATGATATTCTCCAGGTCCCTCCATGCTATCTCAAAGGGCAAGACATCCTTCTCTTGTACAGTTGCATAGTATTCCACTGTGACACAAACATTTTATTTTTAAATATCCTTATTGAAACTAGGCAGTGGTAACCTTAATTTAATTAGTATTTTCTATGAGCCCTGATAATGATTTTCTCTTCCTTGGGTCTCAAACCATATGCTTAGCTTTAAGTGTTTTTATCTACTTTTTTTCATGACCTTCTTAAATAATGCCTATTAGTATCCCCCAAAGATATTCAGAGTTGCAGAATCGTATAAGAAATGTGGAGTGAGGTTCTGGACAAAGCCTTTCCCAGGGTTCACAATGGAACCTTTGAAATGCCTCCTAGGAGAGAGAAAAGATGAGGTTCTTCAACATAGGACTAGGCTAGAAAGTCTTTCTTTGGGGCTATGCATGGTACCAATGTAATGTTCTCTTCTATGTTGAGATACATGTTGTAAATTTATTCTGTAAGGTTTATGAAAAAGTGAGAAACTAAACTTAATATATATTTGTGATCCCAAAGGTTCAGGGGAAAGAGAATGAGAGGGGCATTTTTTAAATGTTGGTTAAAGGATTCAAAAGAGAGAAAAAAATAATGTACATTAGCAGAGGCAGATGGAAGGATGGCCACAAGGTAAGCATGATGACAAGGTTTAGCTCTGGCAAGGTTTGAGACAGGAAACAGGAATAATGTTAGCAGTGATTTTATCAGAGAACATTATGGCAATTAGCAATAACAACCAACCAGTGAAACCATGTGGTCCTTCATAAAACCATAAGTAGTGGAAAGAACCATAAGTACCACCTGATGGCACCAACAGGAAGAAATGAACTTCACTGTGAACACTGGATATGACCAAAATGGCAGGTAAGAGCCGCAATACCAGCTGGACAGCACAGAGAGCTGGCCCAGAGGCAAAGCATGTTCACTCTCCATGGTGATTTTACCCACTCTCTTTTGTTCTCTTCCTGACTAGTTTGCTCAAGGAAACCATCAGTTAGACTAATACAAACAGCAAAGAAGATTAATAAAACCCAGTATTTATCCTCAGTATTTAATCAGAGCACCCCAGAATGTCCCTGAAAGAGGGACTATTTTTTTTTTTTTCCAGCAGAACGTTGGTAACAGAATTGTGCAAAGTAGAATCTCAACTATTTAGTAACAATCGGATGTTGAACAGAAGTAATTAAAAATTCTGATTTTATTTTCCTAGAATATAAAAATGGTCATATATAATTTTCAGGGACATTTGGAGGATTAGGGTAAACATGTGTGTGGTAATATTTAGCATAGTGTTTTACTCACCACAAACATACACACAAAAATCATAGTTTTTCTTTCTCCTTCCTTATTTGAAAACTAGAGGCCCAGTGCAGGAATTTCATGCACGGTGGTGGTTGGGGGGGCGTCCCTCAGCCCAGCCTTCACCCTCTCCAATCTGGGACCCCTCGAGGGATGTCCGACTGCCTGTGTAGGCCCAATAGGCCATCCTAAATGGACATCCCTCTCACAATCCAGGACTGCTGGTTCCCAACTGCTCACCTGCCTGCCTTCCTGATTGCCCCTAACCGCTTCTGCCTGCCAGCCTGATCACCCCCTAACCACTCCCCTGCCAGCCTGCTTGCCCTTAACTGCCCTCCCCTGCAGGCCTGGTCCCCACCAACTGCTCTCCCCTGCAGGCCTGGGTCCCCCCAACTGCCCTTCCCTGCAGGCCCGGTCAACCCCAACTTCCCTCCTCTGCCAGCCTGGTCACCCCTAACTGCCCTCCCCTGCTGGCCATCTTGTGTCCACATGGGTGGGTGTAGCCATCTCTGACCACATAGGGGCAGCCATCTTGTGTGTTGGAGTGATGGCTAATTTGCATATTACTCTTTTATTAGATAGGATAAAGACTGGGATGTATAATTTATTTTTTTTTATTTTTTAAATATATTTTATTGATTTTTTACAGAGAGGAAGGGAGAGGGATAGAGAGTTAGAAACATCAATGAGAGAGAAACATCGATCAGCTGCCTCCTGCACACTCCCCACTGGGGATGTGCCCGCAACCAAGGTACATGCCCTTGTCCGGAATCGAGCCTGGGAGCCTTGAGTCCACAGGCTGACGCTCTGTCCACTGAGCCAAACCGGTTAGGGCTGGGATGTATAATTTAGATTAAAAGGGAACATAACATAGAAAGAACATTTGTCTTAGTGATTTATAATTATGTTTAACCTACAACAAAATATAACTGCTATATACAAGGCCAAAGTTAACAGATCCTCTCCAGATTTCATTACCTCTTTTGCTTGAACTAACTGAAATCAACTGAGGTCTTTGTTGTCACTAACATTGGGACTCTGGCATAAAGTAGTTGTACCACAGGACAGACACTCCATCATGAATACAAAGAAGGCCCAGTATGGGGTGAGGCTAGTCTGAGATGAAGAAGAAAAGATAAATTCTCTCACCCAGCTATAATTGCCACATACTTTACAGATTTGTTGCCATTTTAAAATATATAAAAGCAAATATCCTGCCAGGGGTGTAAAATTCACTATCAAGTGTTAGCAGTTTCAAGGTTCTAGAGAAAATTGGGTGCTGGTTAAATGTGACTCAATCATTGCCTTGAATAAGAATAGCACATACATGATAGTCAATCAACAAAAACTACTGTGCAAAAAATACCTGTCCTTATGCTTCAGAGCCTGAACAGATTGCTGGCTGGGGTGAGAAAAAAAATAATAATTCCTTTTGCATCTCATAGTAAAATTAGTCCAGAGCATTCTGGGCACTCCCTCATTTCTTTGCAACATCTGGAAAGGAGACTGAATATTGATCTCTTTGGACTGCTATGTTTTGTTGGTTTTACAGTTTCTATATTCAAGGGAATGGTTATTAGAAAATAATGAAGACATTTCACATAGCAAACTCCTATACACATCTAGATAAAAAGCTGAATGCTGTCCTTCGGTTGTGCAATTGAATACCAATCATAAAAGTAAAAATGTAGAGATCTCTGCTGCTCTGCGGCCAATTCATCACAGAAAATCCGTATCATGGCTGCAGGCTGGTGTCATCTTAACATTGTTATTTGCTTGAGGAGATGCACACAGGTCAAGCTTACAGAAATGCAGACTTGACCTCCTGATGTTGTCCTTTCTACACCATTTCAATTGCATTGCCCTGGGGTTGTGTAAACTTTTTGTTAGCATGACATATTCATCCCTTAGAATGAATGGTTATAAGGAGAGCAAATACATTGTTATGCTGTCATTTTCCCATTAATTAATCAGTTCAAGTTACACCCAGATGTGATTTTGGAATCATTCCAAGTACAGAACTGTCAGCTCATCATTGATCAGTAGGAGTTAGTATGCAATTATTAATCCATTTAAACCTAAATGCATCATATACTGTTAAATGCCTGACAGAGCCTGACCACTCTGTAAACAAGGCTTTTTTAATTGTATAGGCCTTACATGACCTAATATCTGGACATTATATTCCCTTATCCTTTGTCTTCCCCTTCAAACCTATATCAGCAATATCATTTTCCCTGCTGACTTTCACACACCATATACATTAATAATATTTTTAATATTTATCTAAACATGATTGAGCATATTAAAATTAGAGACTGAATGAAACTTAGAGTTACTGTTTTTTTAAAAAGATGCTATGAACTTTAAGATTGAAATGTATGAATGTCTACATGTGAAATATTATTGATAAGGACAATCACTTTAGAACACCTTATTTTTCTTTTGTTTTTGTGGATACACTACTTGAAACCTCAGAATGTAAATGGGGCAACTGCCTACTCTGTCTCATACAATCTTAGTCTTTCTTAAAATTCTTCAATGTATAACAAGAACAAATAGCAATATACCATGATTTTAATATACTACACAGTATTCCATGAAACTGAGTAACAATGGCATTTATTTATTCATTCATTGATTTAACAACGATGTATTTAGCACCAACTAAAAACATGATTCTGCTTGTGTGTAACCTGTAGTTTTTAAATAATACAAACTTGAGATCTCCTTTTAGAATTCTTAGCTGTTCCTCCAAACAGAGAAATTGAGTAAAAACACTCATATTACCCAACCTGTTTCATTTGAGTGGTGATAAGGCTTCCATGAAACAGACACCATCAGTTCTAACCCAGCCATCCACATCACCATGTAATTAGTCTTCAGATTTATAAAAATGAACTTCTTAAGTCACCCATATCTTACTTAGCTGCCAGAGTCCTGAGCTACTTGTCAGACAAAGCATTATGATAAGATCAATGAAGGCCAGAGAGAAACTGGAATTTCTTTATTCAAATAGATGAGGGTGTTGTTTGTAAATATAAATTTCCAGCTGGGCCATGATCCCTTCACTATCCTATACCCTCTTCACCATTTATATCAAAGTGAAGACAAAGCAATACTTTTAAACAGGCAGTGTGTTTTTTCAGGGTATTCTCTCTTTTATTGTCCATCACATATCTTTTACCTCAGTTCTTAATGTAGGCCATAAGCATACTTCTGACCCTAAAAGATTTGTTTTCTCAAAAATATATATTAAAGCAAAGGTGTCAAAATGTTTAGGCCTTGATGTTCTAAAAACATATTCTTCCTATTATGTTTCACTCTCATTACATGACCCTTTCCTTTAAAAAGTAGTTTTGAATTCAAACACTGACCTTAAAAAGCCGACATGAAGTGGTATTTTTAGGCCAAATTGCACCCTCTGGTTTGCTCAATGAAGATAGCCACTTACTCTGCCTAGTTATACAGCCCACTCTGACAGGGACATTAGATTACCTCGGGTTAGAGTTAATTTCCTTTCCACTGTGCTGACTGTGTGTGATTGTGCTTTTATTAAAGAATCAATCAATAAACAAATGAATATATATATATATGTATATATATATATATGCATTTACTTTTTAATATGGCATAGGGTTTGAGGATGAGCTAACTACATAATGAAAGTCTGCAGAATAACAGCATTCATCAAAAAAACAATATTGAGTGGAAGTAATTCTACTGTCTGGTATAACAAAATTTAGGCTTTATTTATTTATTCATTTATTTTAGCTACTTAAAAAAATCCCATGGCTTTTCCATTGTGAAATGGAAATTTCATCACCTTGATGTCAGGATCCATGACTTTAAAGACATATATATAAGGGGAAAGGAAATAAATCAAGGCTAAATATAATTGCTTTAAAGGGAGTGTGAAAATTAAAATACATTAACATATCCATAGACTAAAGTAAAGCAAATTAGCTAGATTTTCTGAGTCATAAGCTTATATACAAAAAAAAAAAAACCACAAAAACTGTGGAAAGTAATTAAAACATAAGCAAATGTTTACTTTGTACAGGGTGCTATACTAAAGACTTTAAATACATCATGTATTTAATTCATACAACATCCTGTTAGCAAGTACATATATATCTTCATTTTATAAATAAACGGATCAGGGAAGGTGGAAATCTGCACTAAGTCACACAGCTAGAAAACAGTGGAGCTGAATTTAGAACCTAGATCTCTCTAGCACTGAAGTCCAGCACCTGAAGCAGTGCAAGACCCAAATCAAGTGTCCCATAAATACTCTCAGTGTTACTTAAATACAGTACTAACTGTACTCTGTAGAGTTTTACTAGTTTACATATGGCTGCAGCAGATCATGTACATAGACCTGGCTGCCACATAGCTATTGTGATTTTGTAGATTCTGCAGGCTATCCTCTAATGAATAATATACTTGTCTCTCAAACTTAATTTAAAATGTCACTCTTGAATTTTATCCTTTTAACATTATTCTTTGACTTGCAGAAAAGTTTAAATTTCCCTGAGGAACATAAACCATAAAGTAGAATATTTATTGAGACTATGTTGAAATTATGTTGGGGTAGGGGAGGCCATCATGAGCATCTTAACAAGCAAGAGAACTTACTTTGTATATAAATTCCATGCCTCAACCCCACACCCACCAAGGACCCATAGTAATGAACTAATAATGATAATAATACCCACAGTAATTATTGGTATTGCCATTGGTATTTTAATTAACATTTATTTCTCTAAGAATTGCTAGTACAGATTTTATGAAAATTAAGAGTGCTTTGGGGACCCCATACCACCTTGCTCATCCAAAACTAAGATTATATATCTATATCTATATCTATATATATATCTATATATCTATATATATAATGAGAAGTTGGCAAAAAAAAAAGAGGCTGGAGAAATTGGGGGCTGCAAAGTAGCTTGAGTGGGTAAAGAAGTAAAGAAGTGGAATCATTCTCTCCATCTTGGAACTAAGTTCCTCACAGCTAGATCATTGTCTAGGACTAAACTAGATACTGCAAGAGATGGGGCTATGATTTACATGTTTCCCTTCGCCACATAATAAAATGTTATAATGCAATGTGGCAAAAATGAACATCAAATTGAAAAGTATAGAAAAAGAGAGATATCTAAAAGATATCTGAGGTACTGGTTTGGAGATTGGGCTGCCCATCAATACTGCCTATGGGTCCAAATACCCTGGGCCTGTTTTTCTCACACCTACACAAAGATTATTTTTATTTTACATTTCAAATGTAAATGTGGAATCTGTATTCACAGAGATTGAGAATTTCCAAAGGAATTTAGTTGAAGACAAATGAGATCTACAAATTTGGATCTATCAGATGATCATTTTACATGAGAAGTTCTACTGACAGTGATGTGTCTTTTGGATTTTTCAATTTTCCTTGATTTTAATGAAAAAAATATAGTACATTACATGATAGATCTGTTACAACTCATTGAGCTTTATGGCAAATAGAGTGAATCTGGATATATGCAAATCTATAAAATATTTAGGAATTCAGTAGAAAACCCAAGATGGAATGCAATGTGTGAAAAAAAAAATTATCTGTAAATGGAATGAAACAGCCTCTTTGAGTTGGATGGGGATAAGCTGCTGACCTAAGTATGTTTGGAAAGTGGAGTCTGTAAAACTAAAAGCAAAAGTACCGTACATAAGCACTGTGTTCCAGTTGACGAAGTTGTATTACATGGGGATATATAAAATCAATGGTGTCAAAATGTTTAGGCCTTGATGGTCTGAGAACATATTATTCCTATTATTTTCACTCTCTTTACATGACACTTTCCTCTAAATAGTTTTGCATTCAAACACTGACCTTAAAAAGCTGACATGAAGTAGTATTTTTAGGCCAAATAGCACTTGGACTGCTTCTAAGTCTTGGCTGTTGTAAATAACGTTGCAATGAACATAGGGATGCACATAGTCTTTAGAATTAGTGCTTTGGGTTTCTTTGGATAAATTCTTAGAAGTAGAATCCCTGGGTCAAAAAGCAGCTCTATTTTTTATTTTTTCCACAGTGGCTGTAACAAGCTGCATTCCCACCATGAGTGCACATGGGTTCTCTTTTCTCCTCACCCTTGCAGACTTGTTTGTTGATTTGTGTTATACTTTGGAGTCAGAATTTATTCTCTTTCAGGAAACCTCAGTGTTCATCAAACAGCTAACTTGTCACCATAGCCTGGCCACTTTGACACATGAAATTAACCAAAGAACTTGTATGCATATATGCACAACCCATGGACACAGACTATAGGGTGGTAAAGGCCTGCGGTGGGGCATGGGGGTGGGCTAGAAGGGGTCAATGAGGGAAAAGAGAGGGACATATGTAATACTTTTACCAATAAAGATTTTTAAAAATTAATCATCACAACTAATTTCTAATAGAAGCTTTCCATGCCAGAAAGCATTGGCCTAATCTATTTCCTTTGTTGGAAAGATGGTAGAAGCACATTTTGTGAGAAAGCCTTTGTCAGTCTAAAATCCTGACCAATCCATGTTGGGCACAATAGAGAGTAGTTAGAAATATATAACATTGGTCATTTGGGAATGTTTATTTATATAGTCTAGTCTAGTCTATGTGTCACAACAGTTGCATATACCGTATGTGTGGTATTCTATACTCAAATTAAGAAAATATGCTTTAAAACAAAGGCATTCTAGGAGATGTAAAAAGGTCTGGATCTACAACATTGTAGCAAAGCTCATAAAAATAACTTTTAGCTTGCAGTGCTACCGTGTCTTAAATTATCCAAAGTCGTCCATGCTCTGAAACTCATGAGGCTGTGACTGGGTACCTTTACTTGAGGAACATTTGAAAGAATATTTATTGAATGCAAAGCCATTTTACCAGTATGAATGCATCACGGTTTAAGAAATATCACAGAGATATGAAAAAGTTATTGCTGATTTTAAATATTTGGAGAGTGTTAACCTACAAAATGAAGGAACACAATGTAAGTTGAGTATTTGGACACGAATATAATTATTCAGCAGTATTACTGGGAAAACCAAAGATAAATAAATTACATGCTCCTCTCTTGCACAACTCAAAAATTACTAATCAAATGTTAAAACTGTTTTTCCCCAGAAAGAATAATTCTTGATTAAAAATCTACCATAAATATGGATTTCTCTTTGACCAGTATCATTTATGTTATATTCTATGCAACATAATAAAGATCTTCATACCAGGAATAATATGGAGTGTATTCCTATTTATATTATTTTGAGAACTTTCTTATCTAGTATCTTACTTAAAATATATTTACAAGATAAAAATTTCTGCACAGTAGCTGAACAAAGCAGGAGATATATTTGGTAGTAACTCAGTTCAAAATGGCTCAAATGCATCTTGTAGGCAGCATTCATAAAGCCAGCCCAGTATGAGATGTCATTTATTTTATGCCTTAGAACAGGATCACTACACACTCAGTAATGTGCTTGCACCAGCTTTCTTCCTAATATGGGAGATATTTTGTAGGTAATACATAAGTCATGTCTTCCTTCTAGTATGTCTTGATTCCGCAAACTTTGCCTGTAGTGTAGAGAAATAAAAATGTTCAATTAACATAAAAAAATATTCAACCTCACCAGAAATAGAACTCCAAAATAAGTGATGTATAAATGTCTTGATTTTAAGATTTGTTAAGATTTCCAAAGTTATAATTAATTAATGGGTAATTTCTTATACTGCTGGTAGGGTTGCATATTAGAAAAATACTTCCTTCCAGATTACTTAGTATGGAATGTTTAAAAAAATTACACTCAATTGTTGACTCAAAAATTCCACACATAGTAAGTTGTCCTGAATACAGGATAAAATGGAAAAGAATAATCCATATACAAGGAGGTATATCATTGTATTATTTGAAGTTGATGAAAATGGGGCAAAACTTAAATAGCTATTTATAAAATTAAATAAATATGATGTAGCATTTTCATAGCTATAATTGCAGGCATAAATTAGGTTATTTATATAAGAAACACATGAATATCATCCCATTTTGAAAGTACTCATTTAAACATATTTATAAGCACATATACATAATATAGTCATACAAATTGCCACATCGGCTATCAAAATATTGAGAGCATCATATACAGACAATGTTATTATATGATTACTAGAGGCCCGGTGCATGAAATTCATGCACGGGTTGCGGGGGGGAGGAGGAGGGTGTGCCTCAGCCTGCACCATCTCCAATCTGGGACCCCATGAGGGATGTCCGACTGCCCGTTTAGGCCCGATCCCACTAGGACAAGCAGTTGGACATCCTTCTCACAATCCAGTACTCCTGGCTCCCAACTGCTCACCTGCCTACCTTCCTGATTGCCCCCAACCGCTTCTGCCTGCCAGCCTGATCACCCCCTAACCACTTGCCTGCCAGCCTGATTGATGCCTAACTGCTCCCCTGCCAGCCTGCTTGCCCCTAACTGCCCTTTCCTGCAGGCCTGGTCACCCCTAACTGCCCTCCCTTGCAGGCCTGGTCACCCCTACCTGCTCTCCCCTGCAGGCCTGGGTTCCCCCCAACTGCCCTTCCCTGCAGGCCCGGTCACCCCCAACTTCCCTCCTCTGCTAGCCTGGTCACCCCTAATTGCCCTCCCCTGCAGGCTTGATCACGCACAACTGACCTCCCTTGCAAGCCTGGTCCCTCCCAACTGCCCTTCCCTCCTGGCCATCTTGTGGTGGCTATCTTGTGTCCACATGAGGGCAGGATCTTTGACCACATGGGGGTAGCCATCTTGTGTGTTAGAGTGATGGTCAATCTGCATATTACTCTTTTATTAGATACTAGAGGCCTGGTGCATGAAATTCGTGCATGAGGGAGGGTGTCCCTGAGCCCAGCCTGCACCCGCTCAAATCTGGGACCCCTTGAGAAATGTCCGATGGCTACCAGGATCAGGCCTAAATGGGCAGTCAGACATCCATCTCCCAACCACTCGCCTGCTAGCCTGATCACCCCCTAACCACTCCCCTGCCAGCCTAATCAATGCCTAACTACTCCCCTGCCCACCCGATTGCCCCTAACTGCCCTCCGCTGCCAGCCTGGTCACCCCTAACTGTCCTCTCCTGCAGCCCTGGTCGCCCCCAATTGCCCTTCCCTGCTGGCCTGGTCACCATAATTGCCCTCCCTTGCAGGCCTGGTCCCTCCCAACTGCCCTCCCCTGCTGACCATCTTGTGGTGACCATCTTGTGTCCACATGGGGGTGGCCATCTTTGACCACATGAGGGTGGCCATCTTTGACCACATCGGGGCAGCCATCTTGTGTGTTGGAGTGATGGTCAAATTGCATATTACTCTTTTATTAGATATGAAGATACAGGCCTGGTGCATGGGTGGGGGCCAGCTGGTTTGCCCTGAAAGGTGTCCTGGATCAGGTTGGGGGTTCCCTTGGGGTGTGGGGCAGCCTGGGTGAGGGGCTGTGGTGGTTTGCAGGCCAGCCATGTCCCCCGGCGACCCAAGCGGAGGTCCTGGTATCTGGGATTTATTTATCTTCTATAATTAAAACTTTGTAGCAGAGGCCAAGGCAGGCCAGGGCTTCAGAAGCTTGGCTTCCTCCATCGCCGGGGGCAACCCTAGCCTCCTGCTCTCTCCAGCTCCATGGCTGCTGCCATTTTTGTTGGGATTTATTTACTTTCTATAACTGAAACTTTGTAGCCTGGAGTGGGCCGGCCAGGGTCTGCGGAAAGCTTGGCTTCCTCTATTGCCAGGGAAACCCAAGCCTCTCTCCTGCTCTCTGTGGCCGCAGCCATCTTGGTTGGGTTAATTTGCATGCTCGCTCCTGATTGGCTGGTGGGCGTGGCTGGTGGGTGTATGGGAGTGATGGTTAATTTGCCTGTTACTCTTTTATTAGATAGGATATATAACTGAAAGCTTTGCTTAATTTATTCAACAATTTTTCATACGTGAGAATGTACTATTTTCATAATAAAATAACATTTGTGGACACATTAATTGAGTCACATACAAGCAGTCTCTGCATTCTGTACCTTAAGCAGCTTTTATTTTATTGTTTTCTTGTGATGAAATGATGACTTTATCCAAGAGAGTAAACCAGTAGGCACTGTAAAAACAAGTTTAGATAATTGTGATATATAAAAATATACATTATTCTGCTGACAAAATATGTTTTCACCTAACCCATGTTTCACGCATACTATTTTATTCCTATTTATTCCAATGAGACTGAGTGTGGTGACAATGAAGAAGAATTCAGAAGCAGAAAAAGGGTAATCATGGTATCAGGATTTTATTATTTCTACTAGTTTCTTGATATATAATTCCATGGGTTGAAAAAAATAAAAACACTGACACACTGTATTCTACAGTGGAATCTCTTTCCAAGTATATCGTGAAAAAAATGCTAAACATAAGGATGACAGAAAATACAAAAGCGACTAATAGTGCCTATTACCAAAGATTGTTATGCAATTGAGATAAATGGTCTTGGTGAACTAATGGTTCTTTATTGCTCTTCCTCATCTTTTTAATTCTGGTAGGAAAAATGGCCATGTAGTATTTGAGGGTTTAACTGTTCTGAATATTAAAAAAAGACTGAAAATTAATTTAGCAACTATCATGATTGATGCATAATCATTTTATTGCACATTCATTTTCAAGGATTTTGGGTGGTTCTCCATAATGATATTGTTGAAAGGTTGAAATTATTATGTTGATGATCGAGGTAGTGTGATTTTGTCACCTTCGGACATTTTTGATGGGTGTATTTTTTCTATGCTTAAAATGGATTTAAAGACCTATAGCAGGAAAGAGAAACCTAAGAAACTAGATAAGTCTCTGGATCAAATTTCTACTTCGACAAAAAAAGACCCAATTTTATAGGCAAGAAAACAAAAGTTTGCAGCATCACCCTAATACCAAAACCAGATAAAGACAACACAATGAAAGAGAATTACAGGCCAATATCCCTCATGAATGTAGATGCCAAAATCCTCAACAAAATTCTAGCAAATCGGATCCAGCAGTACATCAGAAAGATCATACACCATGACCAAGTAGGGTTTATCCCAGGAATGCAAGGATGGTTCAATATCCGAAAATCAATAAATGTGATACATCACATAAACAAATTGAAAGGTAAAAATCACATAGTCATATCAATTGATGCAGAAAAAGCATTTGACAAAATCCAACACCCTTTCTTGATAAAAACTCTCAACAAGGTGGGAATAGAAGGATCATACCTCAACATAATAAAAGCTATATATGATAAACCCACAGCTAACATCATACTCAATGGGCAAAAACTAAAACCATTTCCCCTAAGAACAGGAACAAGACAAGGATGCCCACTCTCACCACTCCTGTTTGACATAGTACTGGAAGTATTAGCCATTGCAATTAGACAAGAAGAAGAAATAAAAGGCATCCAAATTGGAAAAGAAGAAGTAAAGCTGTCCTTATTTGCAGATGACATGATATTGTACATAAAAAACCCGAAAGACTCTATCAAAAAACTAACAGACTTAATAAATGAATTTGGCAATGTAGCAGGATACAAAATTAACGCCAAGAAATCTATGGCATTTCTATACACCAACAGTGAACTTACAGAAAGAGAGACTAAAAAAGCAATCCCATTTTCCATCGCACCAAAAAAATTAAGATACTGAGGAATAAACCTAACCAAGGAGGTAAAAGACCTATATGCGGAAAACTACAGGACACTGAAAAAAGAGATAGAGGAAGATGTAAACAGATGGAAGAACATACCATGTTCATGGATTGGTAGAATCAACATCATCAAAATGTCCATACTACCCAAAGCAATCTATAGATTCAATGCACTTCCCATTAAAATACCAACAGCATATTTCACAGACCTAGAAAGAACTCTCCAAAAATTCATCTGGAATAAAAAAAGACCCCGAATAGCCACAGAAATCCTGAGAAAGAAGAATAAAGTAGGAGGGATCTCAATACCAGATTTCAAACTGTATTACAAAGCCACTGTCCTCAAAACAGCCTGGTACTGGCACAAGAACAGACATATAGATCAATGGAATAGAATAGAGAATCCAGATATCGACCCAAACCAATATGCGCAATTAATATTTGACAAAGGAGGCATGAGCATACAATGGAGTCAAGACAGTCTCTTCAATAAATGGTGTTGGGAAAACTGGACAGATACATGCAAAAAAATGAAACTAGATCACCAACTTACACCATACACAAAAATAAACTCAAAATGGATACAGGACTTAAATATAAGACGGGAAACCATAAAAATACTAGAGGAATCCACAGGCAGCAAAATCACAGACACATGCCAAAAGAACTTTTTCAGTGATACTGCCCCTAGGGCAATGGAAGCCAAAGAGAAAATAAACAAATGGGACTACATCAAAATAAAAAGCTTTTGCACAGCAAAAGAAACCATCAACAAAACAACAAGAAACCCCACTGTATGGGAGAACATATTTGCAAATGGTATCACTGATAAAGGTTTAATTTCCAACATCTACAGGCAGCTTATACAACTTAATAAAAGGCAGATAAATGATCCAATAAAAAAATGGGCAACGAACCTAAATAGAATCTTTTCGAAAGAAGACAGAAGGAAGGCCAAGAGACACATGAAAACATGCTCAAAGTCACTTATTATCCGAGAGATGCAAATCAAAACGACAATGCGATACCATCTCACACCTGTCAGAATGGCTATCATCAACAAATCAACAAACGACAAGTGTTGGCGAGGATGCGGAGAAAAAGGAACCCTCGTGCACTGCTGGTGGGAATGCAGACTGGTGCAGCCACTGTGGAGAACAGTATGGAGTTTCCTCAAGAAACTGAAAATGGAACTCCCATTTGACCCAGTAATCCCACTCCTAGGAATATATCCTAAGAAACCAGAAACACCAATCAGAAAGGATATATGCACCCCTATGTTCATAGCAGCACAATTTACAATAGCTAAGATTTGGAAACAGCCTAGGTGCCCGTCAGCAGATGACTGGATCAGAAAACTATGGTACATCTACACAATGGAATACTATGCTGCCATAAAAAAGAAGGAATTACTACCATTTATAGACACCTGGATGGAATTAGAGAACATTATGCTAAGTGAAATAAGCCAGTCAATGAAAGAAAAATACCACATGATCTCACTCATTTAGGGATAAAAAACATTATAAACTGATGAACCAAAAGATAGTTACAGAGGCAGTAAAGCATCAAACAGTGTCTAATTACAGCGTTAAGGTTAGGGAGAGGTGGGGGAAATAAGAGATCAACTGAAGGACTTGTATGCATGCATATAAGAGTAACCAACGGATGCAAAACATTGGGGGGTGAGGGCAGGTATGGGAGTGGGGTGGGGGGGGGCAATGGTAAGATATGTACACATATAATACCTTAATAAAAATTTGAAAAAAAAAAAAAAAAAAAAGAAAACAAAAGTTTGGAAACTATTAGGACTCTATGCTCAGCCTCTAGTTGGTGGAGGCTCATGACTATTTATTGTAGTTGCCAGTAGAAACATATACAGGGGCAACAACATGACTATCCTCCAGGCACAGATAATCTGAAACATAGTTGTATCGATAACAATAAATTTCACAATCAAATTAATAATTTTCCTTTAACCTACAATTCACTGATAATTAAAACATCATAAAAAACTCCGAAGAGTTTATTAAGTTCTGCAAGATTTTTATTACATCACTAGAAGCCCGGTGCATGAAATTCGTGCATGGGGGTGTGTGTCCCTCAGCCCAGCCTGCACCCTCTCCAATCTGGGACCCCTTGAGGGATGTCCAACTGCCCATTTAAGCCCGAATCACGGTGGAATCGGGCCTAAACGGGCAGTCGGACATCCATCTCACAATCCAGGACTCCTGGCTCCCAACTGCTCACCTGCCTGCCTTCCTGCTTGCCCCCAACTGCTTCTGCCTGCCAGCCTGATCCCCCCTAACCACTCCCCTGTCAGCCTAATTGATGCCTAACTGCTCCCCTGCCAGACTGTTTGCCCCTAACTGCCTTCCCCTGCAGGCCAGGTACCCCCCAACTGCTCTCCCCTGCAGGCCTGAGTCCCCCACAACTGCCCTTCCCTGCAGACCCAGTCACCCCCAACTTCCCTCCTCTGCTGGCCAGGTCACCCCTAACTGCCCTCCCCTGCAGGCTTGATCTCCCCCATCTGCCCTCCCTGGTAGTCCTGGTCCCTCCCAACTGCCCTCCCCTGCTGGCCATCTTGTGGTGGCCATCTTGTGTCCACATGGGGGCAGGATCTTTGACCACATTGGGGCAGCCACCTTGTGTGTTGGAGTGATGGTCAGTTTGCATATTACTCATTTATTAGATAGGATAGAGGCCTGGTGCATGGGTGGGGGCTTGTTGGTTTGCCCTGAAGGGTGTCCCAGATCAGGGTGGGGGTTCCCTTGGGGTGTGGGGTGGCCTGGGTGAGGGGCCTGTGGTGGTTTGCAGGCCGGCCACGCCCCCTGGCCACCCAAGCGGAGGCACTGGTATCTGGGGTTTATTTATCTTCTACAATTGAAACTTTGTAGCCTGGAACGGAGCCAAGCCTTCTGCTTGCTCCATGGTGGCAGCCATTTCTATTGGGATTTATATATCTTCTATAATTGAAACTTTGTAGCCTTAAGCGAGGCCTGGTCTGGCCAGGATGTGCAGAAAGCTTGGCTTCCTCCATCGCCAGGGGCAACCCTAGCCTCCTGCTCTTTCCAGCTCCATGGCTGCCGCCATTTCTGTTTGGGTTTATGTATCTTCTATCATTGAAACTTTGTAACCTTGAGTGGAGGCCTAGGCCGGCAAGGGCAGGCAGAAAGCTTGGCTTCCTCCATTGCCAGGGAAACCCAAGCCTCCCTCCTGCTCTCTGTGGCCTTAGCCATCTTGGTTGGGTTTATTTGCATATTCGCTCCTGATTGGCTTGTGGGTGTGGCTTGTGGGTGTGGTGGAGTGATGGTTAATTTGCATATTATTCTTTTATTAGATAGGATTTTTACCTCCATGAGGTCCTGGTTCTAACCTCATGTCATCAAAGCGGTGGTTTTCTGAGATAACCCTCTTCTCAGCTACATGATACCTTCCTTCATCTGCATAATATCTTTAATAATTGAATCACCCTCAAGGTGCACTGCTAATGGAGTAAAGGAAGGAACGCTGGCCTTCAAATTAGGATACTTACTAGTAAGGTAGTCTAATCCATGTTTCATTTCTTGTGAGTAAAACATGGATTAGATGAAAACATATTTGTCAGCAGAATAATGTATACCTTTGTATATCATAATTATCTGAACTTGGTTCCACACTGCTTATTGGTTTACTCTCTTGAATGAAGTCATCATTTTATCACAAGGAAACAATAAAATATAAGCCGCTTATATATAAATTTGAGCAAATCTATTAATTTTGCCTAGTCTTAGTTTCTCAAAAAAATAAATAAATAAAAGAGAGAGAATAAAAGTATGTATACCATAGTTATAAAAGCTTACTGAGATAGTTTACTAATAAACTGATTCAACAAATACATATTGTAAAGCTACTATGAGCCAAACCATTAGTAGGCAACTGGAGTACATATTTGAACTAATCAGAGTGAGGTTATGGGCATATAGAAGAGAAATATTAAAGTAAATAAATAATATGTCAAGCAAATATTGGTAAGCACTGCTAAGATTTTTTAAAAATTACAAAAAAGAACTACACAGCATACCACCGTTAGGATAAATAAAAGCTTGTATAAAGACATGACATTTAAACTGAGACCTGAACAATATTATAAGACTGTCAGGCAAAGACAGGGAGGTAAAGCTATCTGAGGCAGATCTGACATAAATTAAACTCAGAAAAAACTTTAAAATTAGAAATAAATGAAAGCAATTAAGATGTCCTTCAATAGGTAAATGGATAAGCTAATTGTAGTACTTCTATACAATGGACTATCATTCAGTGATAAGAAGAAATGAACTATCAAGCCACAAAAAGACATGGTTAAATCTTGAATGCATGTTGCTAAGTTAAAGAAGCTAGGCTGAAAAGGCTTCATCCAATATAATTCCAATTACATGACATTCTGGAAAAGACAAAACTATAGAGACAATAAAAAACATCACTCCGCCTGGCCGGCATGGCTCAGTGGTTGAGCATTGACCTATGAACCAGGAGGTCATGGTTCAATTCCTGGTCAGGGCACATGCCTGGGTTGCTGGCTCGATCCCGAGTGGGAGAGTGTGCAGGAGGCAGCCAATCAATGATTCTCTCTGATCATTGATGTTTCTATCTGTCTCTCCCGCTCCCTTCCTCTCTGAAATCAATAAAAATATGTTAAAAACATACATACACACACACACACACACACACACACACACACACAAACAAACAAAACAAAAAAACACTGGTTGCCAAGGATTTGTGGGAAGGGGAAGCATAGGGAATTGTTTAGGGTGGTAAAACTATCCTGTATGATATCATAATTGTAAATTTATTACATGATAGATTTGTCACAACTCGTTGAACTTTATGGCAAATAGAGTGAATCTGGATATATGCAAATTTATAAAAATATTTAGGAATTTAGTATAAAACAGTATGGAATGCGAATTGTAAAAAAAGAAAAAAAGAACACCAATAAATGTAATGAAAGAACCTCTGAATTGGATGGGGGAAAGCTGCTGACCTAAGTATATTTGGAAAGTAAAGTCTGTAAAACTAAAGGCAAAACGTACTGTACATAAACACTGTGCTCCAGTTAGTAAAGTCGTATTGCCTGGGGAAATAAATTAACAGTTCTGATGTGTCTATACATACATCCTAGAAACAAGTAATTGGTTGGCAATGGTGGTGGGCAACTGTGTTTCATTATTATAGCAGGAAGTTAAGGATAAGCAAGGGGAGAAGGTTGTAAAAATCCTAGTGGTAATGAATTAGCATTGGAAACATCAGAACAAACTCATTTTTAGCTTAATGTAGGCACCCATGGCATATGTGTGCATGTGTGTGTGTATACTAATCTATCTACCTAGATATATAGATATACACATATATTTTCATGCTCTGTCAGCTGAAAGAGCCTAGAAATAATGACATCTCAGTTTTGGTTTCTAATAATATTCTATAATAAAAGGAACCAGGGCTCCTTGGAGAAATTGCTGAGTCTAGGACAGAAACACTAAATATGCAAGATGAACATGAAACATCTTGTACAAAGAAGTAAACTAATGCAGAGAAAAACAAAACCACACAATAATGGGAAATAAGAACCAACAAAAAGAGCTACCTATAACCAAAGCTGGGGGAATCAAACCAACAAAATAAAATAGCACTGGATTAAAACCTAAAGTATTAAATAAATACCCTTTAGTCCATATTGACATAAATGCATAATTAAATAAGTTAATAAATAGGAGAGAAGAAACAAATCTCCCAGCCAAAAGAATTCAAAAAGAAAAGTGAGAAAAATAAATTTATAGTGGAGAATGTTTACAAACACTACCTTAAGCAGGTTATCAAGGTCAATAGTTATGAGTTATTTTGAACCTGAGTATCCTTCATATAAGGATAGTTTATCTCTGTGTTCTTTCTCCCCAAAACCCTAATCTCAAGTCTAATCATGAAAAAGGGTCAGACAAATCCCAATAGAGGGCCATTTTGCAAAATACCTAACCAGTATTCTTCAAATCATCAAAGTCATCATAAATAAGGTAAGTCTGAAAAACTGTCACAGTCATGAGAAGCCTAAGGAAATGTGATGACTAAATCAAATGCAGTATCCTGAATGTCATTCGGAGAATAATGTCAAAGTATAAACTTTAGTTATTAATAATATATATATTTAGTTCATTAATTATAACAAGTATATCATTAATATAAGATGTTAATAATAAGGGAAACTGGCTGTGGATTTATAGGAACTTTAATACACCTCTCAGTTGCTGTTTTTTAAGATTTGTTTATTGATTTTTAGAGAGAAAGGAAAAGAGTAGGAGAGAGAGAGAGAGAGAGAGAGAGAGAGAGAGAGAGAGAGAGAAACATTGATGAAAGAGTGCATCAGAGATCAGCTGCCTCCAGCATGTCCCCTACTAGGGATGGAGCCCACAACCTGGGCATGTACCCTGATCTGGAATCAAACACAGAAGCATTTCGGTGCACTAGATGATGCCCAACCAAACGAGCCACACTGGCCAGGGCCACGTCTCAGTTTGTATATAAATGTCAACCTATTCTAAAAACAAATGTTTATTTTAAAAACTAAAGGAAAGACACCTGGAACATAGTAAGTAAAGGAGAAAGGTAATTATTTGATAAAGCTGAAAAACTAGTTAGGGGTGTGATCACACAATGCTTTGTAGTCCATCAAAAATGTTTGGAATTTATTTTCAGTGCAATGGGAAGCAAGTAGATAGTTTAAACCTGGTGTGTAACATGATCCAATTTTGCTTTAAAATAATAATAAAACTCTAGCAGCTGGGCAGAAAAACTGATATGAATTGGGGATGAGACAAGGGTGTGAGAATTAAAATGGAGGGGGGGTAATGCTAAAAAGTGTTTGTTATAGTACAAGAGAGATGTGATAGTACTTGTGAAAATTTAGATGGAAGTGTGTTAAGTATATTTTGGATATAAAGTGGAAAAACTTGGTTATAAATTGAATGATGGGTTGAAGTAGAATGAATCGAAAATAATGATATAGTTTTCTCATATTCTGGTAGGAGAATATTTACAGAAATGGATAGAAATACAGAAAAACATCTAGAATTTTGTTTTGGACATGGTAAGTTTGGGAAGCATTGAGGTATCAAAGTGCAGATATCAAACAGTCAATTGACCTCAGAAGAAAGGTCAAAATAGAAAAGAAAAATTTGGTAATTAAGGTATTACAAATGATGTTCACAGACACAAAAATGAATGAAGTCATCCAGGAAGACAGAAAACAAAGCAAATACAAAGGAAGAACTCAAGCACTTGGATAGAATAGTAGGAGTTAGTTGAGGAAAATAAGAGGTATTGACAATTTGGGAACATGAAAATGTGTTTCACGAGGGGAAAGTATTCAACTCTATTGTATGCTGTTGAGTTCTAAAAACAAGAGAAAATAAAATCTCCTAATGGGTGCTAATATACAGTGGTCAATTTTGTGTCTTAAGAGCAGTTTTTCTGTAATAGTGTGAATAGGAATTATGCACTGAAGAGTGAATCGTTGGTGAGGAAGTCCATACAGCAGATGTTAAAACATTTCTTTCAGAAAGATCAAGTGTGATGTAGAACAAGAAATAGGACTATAACTGAGAGGATACATTAAGCAAATGTGGTATATTTTCTGATAGATTAACTATTACAGATTTGAGGAGGGTACTGGGTTCATTGAGAAAATTAGAGGTAGAATCTGGAACACATGTGAAGGTATTAGTATTTCATACAAAGAGGAGCACATCCTTCATGGTAAGGAGGTAGAGGAAAGTTAATGGAAGAAGACAATGATGAAGAGAACAATGCTTAACTGTTTTTTTTATTTTTTAATTGTTTCTAATTTTTTAAATAAAACATGGAAATATTAGCTGAATTTTAGTTTTGTGATTCAAGTATGCCATAGCTTTTTTTTTTTTTTTTTCAAGTACATACACTAGAGAAACCAAATATGTTGCAATGTTAAGTACTCCTTTTAAGGAGGTGACCATGATGTTATAAAGCCAACAACATTCAGGCGGCTTTGTGCAGGAATAGAGAGTGCAAATGGTTTATTGCATTTCAGGTTGAGGTTATGCCAGATAAAGAGGTGGGTGAATCAATAAAATTCTGAATATGAGTATGTGTTATAAAAATATTAGCTGGATGGAAAGGGAAGTAATTTTAAATACTGCATAAAAATAAAGAAGTAGTTTGACAGTCTGTTCGATGCTTCTTTGTCTCTGTAGCTATTTTTTTCATCAGTTTATGATGTTCATTATAAAAGGACTTGTATGCATGCATATAAGGATAACCAATGGACACAGACACTGTGGGGGAATGGGGGAAGGGCATGTGCCAGAGATTAGGGGAGGCTGGGGGTAGGTCAATGGGGGAAAAAGAAGTTATATGTACTACTATTTGTAATACTTTAAACAAACAAACCAACAAAAAAGAAGTAAAGAGATAGTGAGAGCATATTGAATTAGTAGGGATAATTACTGCTGGTTGTTACAACAAACAATCCCTCAAATTCCCATTAACTAGGATAAAAAAAAAAGATAATTTCTAAGAGAAGTTTGAAATGTATTAGTGAGGATATTATTCCACTTAGTGACTGGTTGGTTTAGATTGCTTCCATTTTCTGATACAGTCATCTCAAAGCATGGCTTCCAGAGTTATTTAAGCAGAAACAGGAAACAGAAGATGCACAGTCTGTCTTTACTGCCTATACTTTAATCAGAGTTAACCACATGAACTGAATTAGCTCCAAAGGAGTTTGTTTGGGGAATGTTTGACAAACACTTTACCACAAAGGCCAAATGTTGCTTTCAATGTCAACCTAAATTAGATGTGCTGGGAATATAGAAAGCTACAGACAATTCATTATGTTGGCAATTTGTTGTCTTTATAATTAATAAAAAAAAATCTATGGGGTTGTGTGGCTGAGATAGACAGGATGAAAAGGACTTTGGAGATGAGGTTGTCAATAACTGAGCATGGACAATTTCAATGAAGAATGCCTATAGATTTCAGCAACCTGATGTGAAAAGAAAGGTTATAGGTACATGGCATAAACTTGGAAAGAGCTAAGAATTTTAGAAAATGAATGGGATGTTTATGACATAGAAAAGGTACTGAGGAATGAGAATGAAGACATCCCCAGTTCCCGAACATGAGATACCGTGGATGTGGGAGGATGTGAAGGCTCATCTGGAGAGGGGATTTGATGATATATCAGAGGAGTGTCAGATTTTAGGTAAGGCAAGATGCTTGGGGAAACATTCCAGGAAAAATTGAGAACATTAGGGAGCTTGTATATGCACAAGCCAGCACCATATAAATATAATTTGGGAGGAAAGGGTGTGATGGAATCAGTTGAAGAGATTGGTTATACATAGGACGTTAATAGATTTAGGGTATAATGAATAATCAAAAAGGTCTAAACTCTAACTGAATTTGCAGTCTTAAATACTATAAAAACATATAAAAGTAAGAAAATTACGTTGCCAATAAAATGTGCAGAAAAAAGTATAAATTTACTCTGTGATTAGTTTTTCTTTTGCTTTTTTAACTTTATATTTCTTTTTATATCACTTTTTTCTTTATTGATTAATGTATTACATATGTGTTCTTACATTGCCCCCCACCCTCCAACTCATGCCATCGCCCTCCTAGTGTTACTAGTGTCTGTGTCCATTGGTTAGGCTTATATGCATGCATACAAGTCCTTTGGTTGATCTCTTCCCCTTACCCCCACCCATCCCTACCTTCCCACTGAGGTTTGACAGTCTGATCGATGCTTCCCTATACACCAATAATGGACTTACAGAAAGAGAGACTAAAAACAATCTTATTTACCATCACACCAAAAAAATTAAGATGCCTAGGAATAAACTTAACGAAGGAGGTAGAAGACCTGTACTCAGAAAACTACAAGACACTGAAAAAAGAGATAGATGAAGACATAAACAGATGGAAGAACATACCGTGTTCATGGATTTGTAGAATCAACATCATTAAAATGTCCATACTACCCAAAGCAATCTATAGATTCAATGTACTCCCCATTAAAATACTAATGGCATACTTCACATACCTAGAATGAACTCTCCAAAAATTCGTTTTGGAATAAAAAAAGACCCCAAATAGCAGCAACAATCATGAGAAAGAAGAACAAAGTAGGAGGCATATCAATGCCAGATATCAAGCTGTATTGCAAAGCCACTGTTCTCAAAACTGCCTGGTACTGGCACAAGAACAGATATATAAATCAATGGAATAGAATAGAGAACTCAGAAATCAACCCCAAACCACTATGCTCAATTAATATTTGACAAATTAGGCATGAACATACAATGGAGTCAAGACAGTCTCTTCAATATATGGTGTTGGGAAAATTGGACAGATACATGCAAAAAAATGAAACTAGACCAACAACTTACACCATACACAAAAATAAACTCAAAATGGATAAAGGACTTAAACATAAGATGGGGAACCGTAAAAATACTAGAGGAATCCACAGGCAGCAAAATCTCAGACATGTGCCGAAGCAATTTCTTCACTGATACAGCTCCTAGGGCAGTGGTTCTCAACCTTTCTAATGCCGCGACCCTTTAATACAGTTCCTCATGTTGTGGTGACCCCCAACCATAAAATTATTTTCATTGCTACTTCATAACTGTAATTTTGCTACTGTTATGAATCGTAATGTAAATATCTGTGTTTTCCGATGGTCTTAGGCGACCCTGCTAAGACCATCGGAAAATGCACAGAGGTTAACTTAATGGTATTAAGTATATGCTTCCTATAAACTGAATTGGTCTACTTTTCACACCAATCTATTAGTGGATGATAATATAAAATGTGAAACTTTCAAGGTTATTTTTAATTTTTTAAAAAGATCCTTACAGATAGCAAAGCCTTAAATTATAAAGATGGATGTTACAAACTTGTTTCATACTAATTTTATCTCATATTTGTTTCTTTCAGTCTCTTTCTAACCAAAGCTCAATCTCTGCATCATTTTATCCTTGTTGATTCCCAATCAAGTCTATTCTTGAGCTAAAACAAGGGGATAGCAAGAGTTTGTGGTGTATCCTTTCTTGACCTTTATTTGTTGCAGCTATCAATTCAGATTACTCCTTAACCAGTTCAATTTCTACTGCTTCATTTGCCTTAATGAATATTGTTAAAATGGTATTAAAAATCAAATTAAATTGGAATTCAGTGATAATAACAATACAGTATAGCACTTTCCCATTAAGGTTTCTCACACTAATATGAACTCCTGCATCTTTCAATTTACATACAATTGCTTCTTGTGCTAACTTAAAATAGAACTTGTTATAGGCATTATAAGATGTTTGGTTATTCTGTATCTGAATATCTTTAAAGTCATAAAATGATGCTCAAGTTGTGACCTACTTGGATTTTGCATGCCCAATTGCTCACATTCTTATTACTAAAGCAACTTAACCATTATTCTAAGGTTTACTTCTATTTCGTCCCAAATTCTTGAGCTCAAGAGAGTGCTCAAGAAGTATTCTAAGAAGTTGACTGGAGTAAATCTAAGTATTTAGTATTAAATATTATAGCCTAGTATCTCAGTCCTTACTGACTGGGTTCTGTTAAAATTCCTGAGTTTGCAGTACACTTGTTTTAGGGGTCTCTCCTATAGAGAGAATTCCTGCATTGTACTTATTCATTTGAACTTCTACCCAATGAATCTCTACTTTGGACTCAGTCATTTGAGCTTCTACTCTCTAAGATATAAACTCGTTCAATGGATGGATTTTTTCCATTGAATCACAGTGTCCCGATGCTTAAGTTTCCAACATCAATTTCCCTCTCACCTTTTTTAAAATTTAAATTCTTTATTGTTTAAAGTATTACATGAATCTCCTTCCCCCCCGCCCCCCGCCACATTGACCTCTCTCCAGCTGCTCCCAACCCCCAGCACATGACCTCACTCCTCTACTGTCTGTGTCCATTGGTTATGCTCATATGCATGCATACAACTCCTTTGGTTAATTTCTTACCACCACTATTCCCGCCTTCCCTCATAAACTGGACAGTCTGGTCAATGCTTCTATGACTCTGGTTCTATTTTTGTTCATCAGTTTATATTATTCATTATATTCCACAAATGAGTGAGATCATGTGATATTTTTCTTTCTCCAACTGGCTTATTTCACTTAGCATAATGTTCTCCAGGTCCATCCATGCTGTTGCAAATGGTAAGAGTTCCTTCTTTTTTATAGCAGCATAGTATTCCACGGTTTTCTAATCCACTCATCTGCTGATGGGCACTTAAGCTGCTTCCAAATCTTAGCTATTGTAAATTGTGCTTCTATGAACATAGGGGTGCATATATCCTTTCTGATTGGTGTTTCTGATTTCTTGGGATATATTTCTAGAGCTGGGATTACTGGGTCAAATGGGAGTTCTCTTTTTTACTTTTTGAGGAAACTCCATACTGTTTTCCACAGTGGCTGCACCAGTCTGCATTCCCACCAGCAGTGCAAGAGGGTTCTTTTTTCTCTGCATCCTTGCCAGCACTTGTCCTTTGTTGATTTGTTGATGATAGCCATTCTGACGGGTGTGAGATGGTACCTCATTGTCATTTTGATTTGCATCTCTCAGATGATTAGTGACTTTGATCATGTTTTTATATGTCTCTTGGCCTTCTGTATGTCTTCTTTTGAAAAGTGTCTATTTAGGTCCCTTGCCCATTTTTTGATTGGATTGTTTATCTTTCTTTTGTTAAGTTCCACACTACCCAAAGCAATCTATAAATTCAATGCAATCCCCATTAAAATACCAATGGCATATTTCAAAGACCTAGAACAAACACTCCAAAAATTCATCTGGAATAAAAAAGACCCCGAATAGCTGCAGCAATCTTGAGAAAGAAGAACAAAGTTGGAGAGATCACAATACCAAATATCAAGCTACATTACAAAGCCACTGTTCTCAAAAATGCCTGGTACTGGCACAAGAATAGACATATAGACCAATGGAATAGAACAGAGAATCCAGAAATCAACCCAAGCTATTATGCTCAATTAATATTCTACAAAGGAGGCATGAACATACATGGAGTCAAGACCGTCTCTTCAAAAAATGGTGTTGGGAAAATTGGACAGATACATGCAAAAAACTGAAACTAGACCACCAACTTACACCATACACAAAAATAAGCTCAAAATGGGTAAAGGACTTAAATGTAAGATGGGAAACCATAAAAATCTTAGAAGAATCTATAGGCAGCAAAATAGCAGACATATATCATAACAATATCTTTACTGATACAGCTCCTAGGACATTGGAAACTAAGGAGAAATTAAACAAATGGGACTACATCAAAATAAAAAGCTTCTGGCCAAAACCGGTTTGGCTCAGTGGATAGAGCGTCGGCCTGCGGACTGAAAGGTCCCAGGTTCGATTCCGGTCAAGGGCACGTAACTTGGTTGCGGGCACATCCCCAGTAGGAGGTGTGCAGGAGGGCAGCTGATCGATGTTTCTCTCTCATCGATGTTTCTAACTCTCTATCCCTCTTCCTTCCTCTCTGTAAAAAATCAATAAAATATATTTTTTTAAAAAATAAAAATAAAAAAATAAAAAGCTTCTGCACAGCAAAAGAAACCATCCCTCTCACTTTTAAGTATCATTTTTACTAGAAAATTATCTCTTTTTTTGCTAGATTGATACTCCAAATACAGCATTATGTTTGTATCTTTGATGATATATTTATTTATAACTTGGGAAGTTTATAGTTCAGTGCACGAATATGTGCAGCTTGAAAGGAACTGTGGGCCACAAGGCTGCAGTGGGCACAGGGGCAGGTCTCGGCCTATCCTCCACACCCCTGCCCAACCCCTCCCACTGTGGACTCAGGTCCCCTGTCTGCCAGCAGCTCTGCTCCCACCTCTGCTCCCATGCACTGACGGCGCCAGCCCTGCTTGCACCTGCTGACAGCATGGAGCAATTGGGGCCGGCAACAGCAGCGAGTGTGAGCAGTGGCTGCTTCCCCAATCGCCCCTCAGGAGCAGGGAGAGGTGGAGAAGCCCTCATCTGGGCTGGCAACCGCCACTCACACCTGCTGACAGCGATGAGCGATCAGTACTGGTGCCAGGCACCAGCATTGGGTTTGAGTGGCAGCTCTGGCACTGCTGCGGATACGAGCAGGGCTATCACTGGCAGCAGGTGCAAGAGGCAGCTGCTGGTCCCGATCGCCCCTCAGGAGCAGGGTGAGGTGGAGATGCCCTGAGGGGCGATCGGGGCCGGTAGCCACCACTCGCCCCTGCTGATTGCGACGAGAAATTGGGGCCAGAGCCAGGTGCCAGCAGCGTGTGCGAGTGGTGGCTATGGCGTCAGCAGCAGATGGCAGTGGGGCCAGTGCCAGCAGCAGGTACGAGTGCCAGGTGGGACCGTGGCGTGCAGGAGCAAAGAATTTTCAGTAACCACCAGAGGCTCGCCCCAATGACAGTGACCAGCGCCCTGCCTTGGTCTGGAGCTCCCGCTCACCTGCTTCACCATCCTGCCATGGCCAATGCCCGCCACGTCAGTGCACATCATAGTGACTGGTTGTTCGGTTGTTCAGTTGTTCAGTTGTTCAGTTGTCCCGCCTTTTGGTCTATTTGCATATTAGGGTTTTATATGAATATAGATTATCTTAACATATAATATTTTCCCTCAATGCAATAGAACATTTTTGCTTTCAATTTCAGGTGTCTGATTTTAAGATATGCCTTCATTTCAAGTTCTACACTTTCTTTTCAGCCTTTGCCTGATCAAGCTTTACCCTAGCTGCCAACAATGAAAACCTGCTCTCTAAGGCTCAGCCCTTCATCCTAAGACAATGAGAACCCAGTCTAGCATTATATTGAGAAATGTCCTTCCTTTAGTGGGTGGAGTCAGGTCTTATTTTGCATACTGATGCCTAGTTTTCAGACTGTCTGAATTTGTTTAATTTTTATATTAGTCTAAGTCCACATGTATAGTGGTTGCTGACATCGGTTCAGTGACTTGAGAAAAACGGGGCTGAAGTCTGAGGGAGTTTCTTGAATTTTTTTTTTTGTCACTACGTCAAGATGGTTGTCCCTGCTTTAGTCATCACAGGAAGGAGAAAATGCTAGATTGCAGAAGTGTTTGCCCAATGTCCATAATTATATTTCTTCTTAATTAAAAGAACTCTGATTTTGTTGGGGACAGCACTGTGCCTGACTTAAAAACAGAAAAGCGAACAAATAAGTTAGGAATTACAAATAAAAACCCCATGTTTATATTTTCTAGACTCTCTTGTAGCTGTATTTTGTGATGTAACATAATTTGATGTATGAGACATGAGTCACAGAGTATTGTTTTGAAAACATTTTAGAACAAGCACTGATTTAATTAACCCACATTATTTTGTTTTCCCTTCTTCCTTTCTGCCAGAATCATTGATAAAAATTTGAATTGCAGCCAGAGCTGACATTCAGCTGGTATATCCTGATGATCAGATATGCTAGTTGTTTATATCCAAAAACCATTTTGATTGGCCAGTTATCCATTCTGATTTTTTCCCAAGTTCATGCCATCCTGGTAGTTGTGAATATTGAGTATCACTGCTGGTTTCTGCCACATCTCTTGTATACAATGACCAAAATGAGTTCCATTGGAATTGCAGCCATCTCAGCTCTTATACTGTTGAGCCATTAAACCAATCCTGTATTGTTTACTATCCATATTCTGTTTTCTGATTAAGATGAACCTCTTATCCTTTTTAAGTCTATGTTTGGAGTTTCCATTGCATAAAGCTGAAAGCAAATGCTGGCTAATAGAGATAATTAGTTGAACATTGACTTAGTTTCTTTACAGACTCTTTCTTGGTATGCATAATCCATTTAAAATGCCTGTTACCTGGAGTGTTTACATTCAAAATATTCTCTGGGTTTAAAGTCTGACCCTGAATCCTAGCCTAGCCAGCCATGTAACCCTAATCCCACTGTCAAATTCTTGAGAACTATTACCATTGATCTCTACATTTTACCTAAATCCTTTGCAGTCACAAGCAAGTTCCCTCATCAATATAAATATTTGACTTTGCTGCTTTTCCAATGTAAATTTTTATTCCTGTTCTGGGGTTCCTTCCATTACATGTCTACCACTTCCTGGTTTAACTACTTTGAACACTGAAAGTAAATTATATCTTACTAGTTTGCTAACTGAACACCGAGCCATGAAGTTTTAAGGTGTGATCCATAGTTAGCACACCTAGAGACAGAAGGCATAGCTTTCCATGAATAAAGTAACCATTCAACAAACTAGCATCTATTCACATTGAAACATTTTGTATAATACAAAGACTGGTAACTTAGCCTATAAAATAAGATTTCCTTATTTAATAGGGACCATAAGTAGTATATAATATCTCTCCATTTTAATTTCCTAATTTTCTAACATAAGTGGATGAAATAAGGCAGACTTTTATATCTTAACTAGTGACCCAATGAGCAAAATCGTGCGAGACTCAGACCTGTGGGAAATCGCATGAGACCCTGGACCCCAGACCACGCCCACCCGCACACGCCTCACCATGCCCGCAGCCTCCTGGTGACCAGTCTTTGGTCCTTACGGCGTTAGGGCCACTGGGTTTTAATAGTATAGATTCAAATAAGATGTATTTGCAATTGATATGGCAGATATTTAGCAAATTATTAATGATAATCTCTTGCACTTGAAAATAATTTTCACATATTTGAATAAATAGTTAATATTACTTATTTTGTGCCAGAAGCCCATTTCAAAATATGGTGTTGCCATGAAGCTAACTGTGGAGTACATAACAGCGCATCCTCTTCAAAGTGGAAGGTTTTATCACTAGCCATTGATTCTCCAAAGCCCCAAAGCTGAGAGTTACCTTCCATTAAAAGTATCTTCTTATTAACTGTAGTCACCAAATCCAGTGGTTTTTAGTAAATATTGCTCCAAAAATCAGTGTCATTATGCCCCTCCTGCTTCCACCTTTATTTTGATCCTTATCAGATGAGCCACTAGAAAATGTCCCGTAAATGTTTCTCTTTCCTCAAGTCTTTTCTCTGAATTGTATGAGTAATTTTACTTAAACAAAAAGCCAATCCTTTTTCCATCATTTAAAGTACTTAAATGGGACATTTCACTACCAAATATAGCCTGTGCAGACTTTTCATTATCTAAATAAATTCTACCTTCACTACATCTCTTTATCTGCTTCTCCAATGCTTCCTTCCAACTTTGAGTTTAAACCTTGAGCCATTTCTTAATACGTGTAACTTTCCAAAGATAACATGCTGCCTTTTGTTCTTTTCTCATTTCCTCTCTGCCTTCTTGGGCTCCTCTTCCTCCTTCTAATTATGTGCTCTTTTAATGTGGCTCCATGCCCTGGGAAAGTCAATCCATGTCTTTTTCTTCTGGTAGAAAATGTCTCTTTCCAAAACTAAACTCAAAGTTTGCTCTTTTTTTTTTCTCCAAGATTTCTCTGATTTATTTAGGAGAAATAAACTGTATTCCCTTAGAGTGGTGAATGTGTTTTACACATATGTTAAAATATATGTCACTGTGGATTGTATGTCGATGTTGATTTTTAATCTAGTCCCCTTTTTCCTTCTGCTGCTTGAACCACCTCTACAAAAACAGCACTTAACTAAATGCCTGGTACATGGCTGGACTGTCTCAACAGTATCGAATAAATGTATGGAATGATATCAAGAAGAAAGGAAAGACTAAAGTGGAGGAAAAAAGTTGCAAAACCCTCTTTTATCAGTGAATGCTTTAAACAGAGAAGCTCGCCAAACCGGCAAACCAAGTTTATGTAAACAGAGCTACAGTCAAACTCTTTCTACCCAAAAAATGATTCTATTTATCACAAACTTCATTTTATTTTGGGTTATCAATATAGTTGAAATCTAAAAGAGGCTCCAGAATTGTTTTAATACATCTCTGGGTGGCATAGCAGCATTTTAAATCTTCCTTCATTTTGTGATCCAAGATATATTAAGTTAAGAAAAAAAAAGCACCAGCCTGCATGGCTCAGTGGTTGATGCTGACTTATGAACCAGGAGGTCGGGGTTCAATTCCCGGTCAGGGCACATGCCTGGGTTGTGGGCTGGATCCCCAGAGTGGGGCGTGCAGGAGGTAGCCGATCAATGATTCTTTCTCATCATTTATGTTTCTATCTCTCTCTCCTATTCCCTTCCTCTCTGAAATCAATAAAAAATATATTTTTTAAAAAGCAAGGTGCAGAATAGAAAGCACAATATGCTATTATTTATGTAAAGAAAAGCAATATATATGTCAATGTGTAAATGTGAATGTCTTCATTTGAATATGCACAGAACAGGTTTGAACAGTGGTTACCTTTGATCGGAATACTGTGTGTCCCAGGCCAGGAATAGGAGGCTGATTTATTTTTCACAATTTGCACAAAATAGTCTTCTCTAATTTATTAGTTTTATTCCATATAAATACGTACATAATGAAATATTTACTATGGAAATGTTTGTGACATAGTTAGCAAAATTATGTTGAAAAGAGAAAACATTAAATGATTTTAGATTTTTACTGAGCAGAATCACCCAGGTTTACATTGCATACCAAGAATTTTAGTCTCATTTAGGTCTAATTTTTACAGGATCATTGGACCTCCTAAACAGACCAGTAGATCTGTTTTGCTAATTTTTCCTTCTACAAATTAATTAAATTCACTCACTTGACAAATTATTTTATTACCATGTACATATAGTTCAAGCTTTCATCTCTAAGAAAAGTAAAGCAGAGTTTGCTGGTTCATTTAATCTGTACAGACAGCTTTCGTGGATTAGAAATGGTGGAAAAATGTCAAAGAGAAGCTAGATAATCCTGACAGAAGATGAAGAAAAAAAAAAAAACAAGAAAAAAAACAAAAAACTCTGTGTTAACTCTTACATCAGTGGCAGATTATTCCCAACAGACACATATCTCAACATGAACTCCAAAGTTAACTTTTGAGATGATTTATAAAGCAGAGGTAGGTCATAGCTATCCAAAGTAAATCCATTGAGAAATATTGACAAAGCAACCATTTCCTACCCTTTCCTCACATCCTTGTGCTTAAGTGGGAATCTGTTCTTCTCAGGAGGACACTATTGGACTGAACTGCTGGTCCTTTGAATGGAGTTATCACTTAGCTGGTATGAACTCATCCTTGACAGAGGTCTGCTGTCAGCTATGAATCTTCATTTACTTCAGGGAAACTGTAGTTCTTGAAGTACTAGACACTACAGCTGAATGGATCACTATTGACAAGAAATCTTTAGCAAGGAGAATAAAAGAAAGAAAATTCCCCTAGTCATAATGATCACAGCTTAAATTAAGTATAATACTTGGATCATTAGAGGAGGCTGATTGGTTGGGCTTCTTACCACTCCCTTCCAAAAACAATAAAGTCGCTGACACTTCTTTGGTGAAACTTTTCTGTGTTCCTGACCCTTTTCCTTGGAGAATGGATTCCCCCATATATCAAGTTATAAATGTATCCCCCTATTGTGTCTCAGACAAGCTCCGAATCCCAGCTATGGCATGATTTCTCTTAGAAAAGACTGACCTCTAAATACAGTCACAGACTGAATATATAATGTGGCCATAGGTTAGTATAACGTCCTCTTACATATGATAACAGTGGTCAAAGACTGAATATACAGCAATGCCTCCAAAACTACATTCACACTCTCCTAAGCACATTACTTAAAGACCGAAGCTTGTTACAAAGTAGATGTTGTGCAATAACTTTAGAAAATGTTTCATTAAATGAACGATTTTAAGATATTTAGAACATTACATCTTGCTTCTCTATGAAATCGGAACTGTAAATAAACTATGAGCTACAGTGTCTATGAGCACCTACTTATCTTGAAACAGTTTTATATTCACCATTGCCTTCTTGAAACCTCATAGCAATCTCGGACACAAGTGAGTTCTCCAGAAGTGATTCTGAGACTACATTTGATGATAGACGTTTTATGAGAAGGTATCTTATAATAAACACATCTGGAAGAAAGAAGACATCAAGATTGGACAAAAGAGAAGTCCAGCTGCATAGCAGGCCCAAACAACAATGGGAACCCCAACATAACTCTGAAGCTAAAGTGTCCCATCTGAGTTGTCTCATATTGGCCTGAAATGGCCAAGCCTTTAGGCCCCTGTTTCCATCAGTCATTGCATATGGACTGTCCTCAGAAGGACTTTGCTCTGGGTGAGGTAGCAACTAAAGCAATCATTGAAGGTGCTGATAGCTGAAGGTTGACTGCAGATACCACTACCATCAACCAAGGCAACAAGTCCTTCTTTGAAGAAGATTCTGGGTATCATGTTTCTATGGCCATTATAACCACTTTGTAAAAGACAATATAAGAATTTTGTTAACCAGTGTCACCCCACAAATCCAAAACAAAAACAAAAAACAAAATACAACAAAACAGAAAGGGTCAGAGCGATAAGAGATATTAATATGTGTAATATCTCATAGCAAGTGGTAAATCTGGAAATCACAAATGGATTTTTTTAATTCTAAGTCCACAACTCTTCCCAATACTCCTAAACTGCCTCTTTAGAACCTTAAAAAAGTCTGAAACTCTTTAATAGCATCCTTTTTAAAACCACTTTTAACATCTTATTTGTAAAACATCTTCCTTTCTTTCTATGCCAACATTTCACAAAATGTTCATCATATGTACTTCCTTTGTGTCAGAATAACATTCTCTGTTCTTTTTCAAAAAATCTGCTACCTGAACATTTCATTTTACTTAATCTGTTTTTCAATATCTCTGAAAACTTGCCCCTGTTCATTATTTCCTCTTTCTCACCTTCAATCCTCCCTTAAGCCAATAACTCATGACCCAGAGGTAATTTTTTGCTTTTTCATAGAAGGAGGTATACGAAAAGGGCCCTGAGGCAATGATGTGTGAGCTTGCTTTGCCGAAAATACACCAGATACAACCCCATGCATGTGATCATCCCAAAGAAGTCCCAACTTCTGCAAGTTGAGATCTTATAAGAAAGCTGAAAACTGCAGGAATTTATCCTAACTCCCTCTCCCATCCCCTTTTCTCAGTTTAAAAACCTTTACGCCGTTACAGTATCAAAGTCAAAACTCTAAATGTCAGAGTCTGGAGTAAAGAAAGGTTTATTGCTCAAGAAGTCGCCAAGAAGTTGGAAGACTTAGTGGTGCCTAAAATTCATTTAGCTTGCTGGACCAGGCCAAGGGTTTTTAAGGGGCTACGGGCAACAGATATGCTACAAAAGTGCTGGCAGGGCGAGCACTTTTTACTGCAGGACCTTGGCCATTTATAGTAAAGGGGTGTTTACACCAATCTTCCTGGTCAATGGTCCTTTCACTTCTAAAAGGGTTCTGGTGTTCGAGTTTGGATTATGTCCTGACATTTTGGTTTCATACTGGGGGATGGGGCACAAGACTTTGGTTCCAGGTGCAGCTGGAGGGCAAAGTTCTCTCCTTTGTGTGTGCCCAGGCTGCCTGACTTGTGGTCTTGATCTGTTGTCTCTGAGAAGCAATTCAGTACATATTTTGTTAAACAGGACAGGACTATTTTGAGCTGGTTCTGTAATTACAAACAAAGTCCAGCAAGTAAGATGGATTTGAGGCATTGCCATATTAGAATGTGCTTTCTCTAATCAGAACAAAACAATCAAGGGTAGCAGAGCAAGATTAATATTTCTTATAATTATAGCCAGTCCCCCATATTCTATTTCTGTCCCTAACATATTTACATATAAATAAATCTGATTGGAAAACAAGACAGTAAACAAATAGCACTCAGCTATATTCAATGCTTTTTGTTTTTTTGCTTTTTTGAGTGCTCAAGGCAGTGCTGCTCAAATATTTTTACAAATTACCAGTGATAGAAGAGTGGTATGCACTGAGTGGCCAGATTATTATAATCTCTGAACACATAATAATCTGGCCACTCAGTGTATATCCTATATAATAAAAGGCTAATATGCAAATTGTCCCCTCAACCAGGAGTTCGACCAGCAGGCAGGCCGGCCAACCACCCATGTCCCTTCCACCTGGCCAGGCTGGCCGGACCCCACCCATGCATGAATTCATGCACTGAGTCTCTAATATATATATATATATATATATATATATATATATATATATATATATATGTATATATATATATATATATATATAAACATACATACATATGCACACACACACTTACACACACACTGAGTGGCCAGATTATTATGTATTCAGAGATCATAATAATCTCGCCACTCAGTGTATATGAGGCAGAGAGACAGAGAGGGTGGGGGGAGTGTGAGAGAGAGAAAACAGTAATATTAAAGAGTATATTTCTCTTTCTTTCTCTCTTTTTATTCTTTTTTTTGAGCAACATCGTTAAAAGGGTGTCAGAAGGCACAGGTTAAAAGAATGGACATCAGCTTTTATAACCTCATTCACATTTATTATTTTATTACTCCAAAATTCTCTCCTCCACCAACCACCTGCAATTAGATATAAATCCATTAATACGAAAGGCCTACTGACTAACTTTTAACATAAGCAAAGAAAATAAGCACTGAAGAAAGATGGGGTGTTTTAATCTAATATATTTTATAAATTAGAACAGACTGACATACCTCATGATGTAGGGTTGGAGGGATGAGAAGAGATAAACTGAAGAACTTATATACTTACGCATTCGTGCACAGTGGGGTCCCTCTGCCTGGCCTGTGGGATCGGGTGAAACCAGCTCTCCGACATCCCCTGAGGGGTCCTAGATTGCGAGAGGGTGCAGGCCAGGCCAAGGGACCCCACTGGTGCATGCTCAGGCCTGGGGAAGGATGCAGAAGGTTGGCCAGCCAGGGAGGAACAGCAGGAGGCTGTCCAGGGCATGTCTGGACTGTCTTGCTCAGATTCCAACAGCAAGCTAACCTACCGGTCGGAGCATCTGCCTCCTGGTGGTTGGTGCACGTCATAGCAACTGGTCAACTGTCTGCCCCCTGGTGGTCAGTGTTGAGCTACCTTAGCATATCATTAGAATATTACATTTTGATTGGTTGAATGGACAACCGGACACTTAGCATATTAGGCTTTTATTATATAGGCTATGCATAGGCCATGGACACGGGGAATAGTGTAGTGAAGACCTGGAGGGATGGGTAGGGATTGGGAGGATGAGGGGGAAAGGGTTGGGGAATGGGAGATATCTGTAATACTATCAACAATAAAAAATATATTTAATAAATAAATAAATAAAACATCAAAAATAAAATAACTTGTTCAATTTGCAGCCATGTCAGAAGTAGCAGGAGATCCTTCAAGGAATAGATGGATGATAGATGTTAAAGAATAAAAATAAATTAGATTAAAACTCTATCTTTATTTTATGCCCTGGGAATTTGGGTCAAGAAGTACATTAAGGATAGCTTGATGGAGAATATTAATCACAAAAATCACCTCAGTTTAAATTGCAATATCTGTAGATTGAGGGAGAAGAATGGGAGAAAAGAGAAGAAAAGAGAAACAAAGAGGAAGAATGAAGGAAATTAGCAGAGCTTCTCTGTTTTGATATGCTTGTAAGTCTGTCTGAGGTGCTAATGAAGTGTAGGGCCCTATGAGTAGTCACCTGCACTATGCTCACACTGTTTTCCTGAATCAAATGCAGATCTGGAAGCAATTCTCTCAATTCTTTAAAATTCAGGCCTGTACCTTGGTTTAGAATTATTTGAAAATTTTAAAAATTACAGGTGGGGCCCTAGCCCATTTGGTTCAGTGGATAGAGCCTCTCTCTGCAGACTGAAGAGTCCCAGGTTCAATTCCAGCCAAGGGCACATGCCCAGGTTGCGGGCTTGATCCCCAGTGTGGGGTGTGCTGGAGGCAGCCAATCAATGATTCTCTCTCATCATTGATGTTTCTTTCTCTCTCTTCCTCTCCCTTCCTCTCTGAAATCAATAAAAATATATTTGAAAAAAAATTACAGGTGGGGATGGGGGGAAGAGATTAAGAATTAACAGGGGAATTTATATACATATATGCATAGCCCATGGGCTATGGGAGGGGTGGGTGCTGGGTGGAGGGGATCAATGGGAAAAAAAAAAACAAACAAACAAAAAAAGGGGACATCTGTAACACTTTCAACAATAAAGATATTTTTTTTAAAAAAAATTAAAATAAAAATTACAGATATTTGGGTCCAAACCCAGAGACTTAGTTCAATAGTTGTGAGATGGAACCTGAAAGTCTCCATGTCTAACATGGTCTCATGTGATGCTGGTGATACTGGTTCTGGAACCTCACTTGAAGGACAAGTGTTACATGATAACCTTTGTTGCTGTAAAATAGGCATGTACCACTCCTGGGTCCAACTGAAAGTTCCTTTTCCAAGGAAGACTGTATTTGTCCAGTTCCACAGACCAGTATGCATTTTTTAAAATAAAATCACAGCATACTCATCTCTTAACTAAAACACTTTAAAAGGTAAAATATAATCCATCTTAGCCCATTGTCTCCACAAATAAGAAATCAATTAATTCCAATAACCCACTGTAATTTCCTGTCTTTGCTCATGCTCATTCATGCCCCAGGTCAACACGAGAAAGTAATGAGTCCAATATGGAGATTTTCTTTGTAAAAATCAACCAAATCAAACTCTGATAATATAAGATTGAATTCTAGTTATGTAACAGAAACATTCTCAAAACAGAGGGACAAAGGTAATAAGGAATACGAATACTTGCATTGAGTTGCATTTTCTTTATGACAAAAACCATGCTATATTACCTCTTGGCATCTCTGCATTATTCTAGCTAACTTTTGCCATCTTCGCTGTATTGCAGAGGCCTAGAAAACACATTTCCCAGACTCCCTTTTTCTGTAGGGCTCTAGTTTACATTGTGCCAAGGAGAGGTTCTTGCATAAGATTTGAGAAGGAAGGTCATTACTGCTCCTATAGTGGCAAGCAGGTGCCTGGCCCACTAAACACAGGTAAGAGGGCTTTGGTGGAGGGTAGGTGTGTGAGCTCTTGTTAGCATATAGATAGCTAGATAGTTAGGTATTAAGAAAGGAGAAGGAAGCAAAACTGGCTAAGTCTGATCAAGTCCAGAAGCCACAGCTTCACAGACACCAGAGAGGACAACCGAATCTTCCACCAAAAGGATGTTAATCCCGAGCAGGCAGGAAAGACCAGGTTTCCAATCATCCTGTGAACAATCAGTCCTTTGACCCAGATTACTGGGGGTAAGATATACAGTAAAGTAGAAATTCCTTTGCTGAGCTCATGCGTGGTGGAAGCCCAGACAACGCAGGCGGAGGTCCTTCTACTAAGCGCTTGCACAGTAGAAGCCAGATGACAAAGCAGAACTATGAGACACGCGCAGTGGGCGCCATACAGGGGAGGAGTCTAGCCTAGGAAAATCTGAGTCAAGGTTCCTTTAGGATAAGGGCACAAAACCTGGAAGATCCAGAAAGGGGATTGATGGGGGAGGACCCAACAGAGCCCCTTGGATAACCCAGGGAATGGGTTGGACAGTTTGAAAAACAGCTTTCTCCCTTCCCAAAACCAAGAAAGTATTAGCAAGGTCCTCGGTGCAGCTGATGCTAGAGACTGCCTCCATCCCGTGGGCAGTGTTATTTTTTCACCCCAATAAATCTTGCCACTCACTTAAACTTCCCCCATGCATGTGTCCTTGAAATTCTTTGCTCAAGACATTGGAAGAGGCCATTTTCTCCAGCAATACTCTAATGAAGGCGAGAGATAAGGTTTTATCAGTGATTTCCTTATTTTTTCTGTTTGATGCTTCAGGCTATAAATTCACCTCTGGGTATCCTCTGCAGGGCCAGCATTTCCTCAATTCCTGCACATGAACAGAGTCTTTCTTACATTTGAATGGTTATTGCAGACTATTTTTAATCATCTAGATTTTAATTTTGTCATAGATTTGACTGTGGAGTCTATTGTAAATAAAATATTAAGAGTCTACTTACTGACATCTTATACCAATGAAAGCCAGTTGTAAAATGGTATTGTTAAAAAATAAAATCCTAATGAATAAATTTCAGGATCTAATTGGCTTTATTTAATGATTCATGAATCAGGCAGCATCCCATCTGGTAAATGGAAAGGAGATCCGCAGAGCTGTACAAAATTAAAGGCATCTAGAGACGTAAAGAGAGCGGGAAAAGGAAGTTAAAAGAATAGATTGTTTTAGGAAAGGTCACCTTTCCTTAGGGGAAGGCAGGGATTTAGCAGGCAGATTACTTCACTAGTGCTGACCAAGAAATTCCAGATTGATTTCCTAAAATTACATTCCCTCCCGGGGAGGTTGAAACTGCAATCGGTTTCAGTGTTAAGTCATGTTTGGTTTTGTGAGCTTAGCACAAGTGACTTCATTTAGGGCCTATTGTCTCTCCTTCTAACAGTATTAAATAAGTTTGATATCCAAAGCTCCTTGTAATCCCAGTGACAAGCATAATAAACAACTACTATTCATTTGTTTCCTTTGGAAAGTTTTCAGGACGCTTGGTGACAACCTGTACTTGACTTGGACTCTCTCTAATTCCAACTAGGTTTCCAATTTCAAACGTTTCTCTCTATCACCTCAGTTTGAATGACTGGCTCATACTTGTAGACAGATTCCACAGGGCATAAGACTTTGGGACATTTACTGTCATAGAATCCTGAGTCACACTCATAGTTTATTTTTTATTTTATTTCTTTAATTTTCATTTTATTTTATTATTTTATTTTATTTTTGCTTACCAACACAGACAGGTCTAGCCTTTTTGACCTTAGAACCTTCATTTGATTCCTGAGAGAACACAGTGTTTAGTTCTTTGTTATGGGTCTCACAGATTTAGAATGTATACCACGAAAAATATTTCCCTTAAAAACACACCTACCAACTTATCTAAACCATTTCAAAATCTAGTTGAGTACTAGATGCACAATTTCTTGATATTTATAAACCTGCTTGGCGTTTTTTTAATTGCCCCAAATTACATCCTTCTTAGACCTTGAGGTACTTTCTAAATCTAACATCATCGATAAAGTATGATAGTGCATACTCTGATATTACAAATCATAAACTACTTAATTAAGCTTCAAACTCAAGAACTGGATCATAAACTTTCTTATCTTATGGTCTCAATTGTATTGGTTTTATTACTCTTTTAAGACCACAATGCCTAGTCTAAAAAGTTGGTTTGACAGTGACATTTGCAGAAACGAAACTAGTCTATTTTTTCCAAAAACAGAGTTTGATGTCTGGTTAACCTGTGCATTCTAGCTAGCACAAAATGCATTGACACAGAAAGATCCCAGGGATAGGACTGAGACATGATTCTATCACTGAGTTTGTCATAATGATCTATAATTTCTGGGCAAGGTGATTAGTTCCAACTTCATTTGTCTCCATGTTCTGTTCAGCAAAACAAAACTGCTTTTTAACAATAAAGAAGATACATCACAACTATAGCCTTTTTAATACTTACAATAATTTCAAATTTTCACTTGGTATGGCCTCATTTACTTTTAGAATTCTCTTTTAACAAAAGTTTGAATGTGATTATTTTTCATTGGAATAAACCTATGCTTATTCTATTACATAAATGCAGTATGACTGATATTCAATCAAGAATACATTGTTTTAAGCAAAACCATACTGCTATATGGCAATTGGTTCAAAGTGTTTCCTTCGTAATGGTAGGCTAGGCCAGTGATGAATTACTTTCAAATAAATACTGTCTCTGTATGGAGAATATCTGACTGGCTTTCACAGAGAGCTGTGCACTTAAAGACACTGACTTGCATTTTCCATGATAGTTGGGTTTGGATTCATTGTCACATTTCACCAGATTTGCTTTGGAAATAGCTGCAGAAGTTTCTGAAACATTTTTGTACATCTAAGACCAGTACAGAAAGTAAGCTATCTTTCAGGCACTCTACAAATAGCGTTTGGCACCCTGGATTAGACAACAGAGAAACACTGTCACTCAACCCAGGACTGGCTTTTATCTTTGGGGCGACCTTTTCCTTAAGACAAGTGCCTTGATGGTTCCTGACATTTGAAACAAAAAATTCAAAAAATAAAATCTAAAAAGGTTAAAAGTTTTCTAAAATCATGTTGTGTCAAATGTTTAGATCTTGCTAAATGACAGCTGAAAGAATGCTGTGAAAAGCAAACATTCTTTTTCCCTTGCATTAATGTAATATTAAGATAGTTCCAGTTTAAAAGAAAAGTCAGAAATGCAGAGATATTGTTCCCATAGCAGCAATCTTTTTTTTTTTTCCCATTCCCTGTAGATGGTTTGTGAGATTAGTAACCTGTCAGCTAAAAATAAACTCAGGTATCCAAAGGATTGTGGAAAAATAACTGACATTGGTACGCAAATCCAAGCCTTAAGCATCACCTCTGTGAGGCAAGGAATAATTTTAGTTCAATTAAACTAAAGAAGAATTTCTGTTTGTGCATCTGTTACTAGATACTTACCAATCCCAAGAACAACATGAGGAAATAATTTTCTCCTGAGTTAGTAGTGGGGATCATTCTCCAAAAAATCTATATAATTCTTATCTTCAGTACAAAAAACCTACTAAAAAGGTATTGACTTATTTATCAGCTAGTCTATAAAGTAAACAGTAAGTTTGATTTATGTTCTTTTCTCATCGGGGGCAGCCAATTCATTCAGCAAAATCAAATGGATTTTCTAGAAGACATGCATTCATTTGGACATTCATTTGCTGGATGCTTAAAGGATAAATTGATAAATGAAAGAATGAATGCCCCAAAGGGAAAGATAGGAAGAGCAGTGATTATGCACCACATGCTACCCCCGCAATACCCTTGGCAAAGCACAATGTGTACCCTCATCGTACTTAGGCCAACTGGCTCCTACCCTTCTCCACGAAGCCTGAACATTATGGGTATAAGGGAACCATCTGAACCTGCAGATGTGTGATCCCAGACAGGCACTGTACTGGTAATGGAATGGAATTTAGAGGTTACAGATTAGGAAACTGAGGCACAGAGACATATGCCGGCTGATACAATGGCCAAATTGGCAGTAGAAACCAGATCTTTTAAAGCTCAGGCTATAGATGAGACAGGAAAAAGAAAGTGGATTGAGGGGAAGTAGAATTTTAAAAAATGTCAGATTTGGGTGATAGGTCAAAATATTGAGTTGGGTTGGAAAGAGTGTGGTCAGTAACTATTGGTTTGTTTATTTTCAAGGCCTTTTTTTTTTCATGAAGATGACTAATATATAGTGTAATAAGAGAGATACGTAAGTGAAAAGAGAGGATTAAAATGGGAGAAGATAACATTAATGGAAATTAAGAAATAAGAAAATAGATGGGACAGATCTTCAAGAGATGATTCAAGTAAAAATATTTCATTCAGAGTTATGTGAAGTAACCCAACAATGACATTTGTTTGTTTGTTTTTTAAGTTTATTCAATTTCTTTGTTTCTGAGTTAAAAGAAATGGGATTATTTTCATTATGATTCTTGATTCTACTTCTGAGGCTAACTTAATTCTTCATTCATCAGAACTTTTAGTAATATGACTTTTTATTAGCCATTCCCTTTATGCATTCATTCATTAAACAATCAGAAGGGATTTCTAAACTTTTTAAGACAAGTTTAGAGAGATTCAAAATAAATAACTCTCTATGGGAGTAATTTTGTGTCTTGGAAGATCAGCTTTCTTAGAATCACCTACTGAGATTATTTTTTAAATGTATATGGCATCTCTCCTCTGGCACATCAGTCCCTCCCGCTGTCAGCGGCTGCAGCTGTCACTTCCCTGATGATCTAAGGTCACCTATGCAATTAGATAAAGCTTTGAAGTATATTTGGAAAATATATTTAAAACTGAGCTGAATTATACAGTTAAAAGCAGAAACTTCTTTTGTCCTGAATTCAATATCAAAACAAACAAAAAACAACAAAATAACAAAACAATTGATTTGATTTCTTTTTCTTTGAATTAAATATTTTTCACAATTTATGTACTTGTAAGAGTAACTTAATTTTGAAAAGAATGAAATGGAGGTATTATTTATTAAGTAATTTATTTTTATTTTTTGCCAAACCATCCCATTTCAGTTGATCTGAAGACAGAGAATAGCACAATATCAATTTGTTGTTTTTAACAATTTGATCTAAGAATAATACAAATGAATCAAGCAGGACAAATGTAAGAGATGACAGAAAATGGAGAGAAATGGGTCCAATGGTGAATTCATACTGAATTGGATGGAAATACATTTTTAAGGTCCAGCTGCTTTTGCCATGTCAGAATGTGGGCCTAGTATTATTGAAAAGAAGCCAGCTAGGCAAGTTAATGTAAAACCTCACATTTAAAATACAATTTAATGTAAAAACTTATATTTAAAGATATAGACAATTAAACCACAGCTTTCGAAGAACTTTGCTATTACACAAAGTATACCTGTGGGCCATGGAGGGATCGTAGGCTACCAGTTCTAATTCCGTGTTAAGAAAATAAAAGTTTTTCTTTATTTTTGTCTTCTCTTGGCTCTTACAAGTGGCTACCTAATTTGAATTAGTTCTGGGCAATAGGTGTGTATGGACGCCAGAGTGATACCATTCAAAGTTCACTGAAGGAGATAAGAACATACCTGCTCTGCACTAAAGCAGCAACTCCTGATTTTCAGGCATTTTTACCAAGCAGAACATTTGCAGAATACATTGTGAGGGCCTGTCAATGTCAAGAACATTAAAACAAAACAAAAACTAATTAAAATGCAAAAAAATTACCATAATTAAATAAATGGGTTTAAACACTCTTCATTTAAAAATGAGCAATCCTTTGAGTTTAAAAAAAGGATCATGAACAATGATCACACTAAAAACTTCTATTTTCTCGTGTGTGTGTGTGTGTGTGTGTGTGTGTATGTGTGTGTGTGTTGTTGTTGCTTTTTCCATCTTTTTTTTTTTTGCCACAGACTAGTGACAATTTAGACACCACGAGTTTAGAAACCTCTGTTTTAAAACTTCCAAAATCTCATTTGAGATTGGTAGCTCTTAATCAGGGGCCAATCTGCCTCCCCCACTTCCAGTGAAATGTGACCAGTGAGGAGAGGAGTGGCTGCTGCTTACATCTAGTCCTACTTGGTAGAGGCCAGAAATTCTGTCAGATACCCTACAATGCACAGAACAGTCCTCCTTAACCGGGAATTAGGACACCCCCCCAATGACAATATTGCTGAGGTTGAAAATCTCTGCTTATTCAGAACTGGTGCTTCATTGACAGTCAAGATTAAACTCAGTGGAATTGTAAGTTTAGGAATAAACTGATACATATATTTCTGAAATATCAAATGTGCTTGTAAATTATCTTTTTAAATTATAAACTTGAAATTAATGAATATACTTTTACAGTATAATTGCTGAGACATTTTTCATTATTGAGATGAAATTCACATAACAAAATTAGCCATTTTTAAAAGTGAACAATTTAATAGCATATAGTATGTTCGCAATATTGCACAACCATTACCTCTGTAAGACATTTATGATCCCCAGAGGAGAAAGCCATTGATGTTAGCTTGCCCTAACCCTGAGTATATCTGAGGTAAGTATGTTTCTAAAGGTGATTCTGGGCTCATAGAATACAAAGAAAGTTTTGAGCTAAATTAGACAGTCTCTCACTCTCAAAATACAAAACAAAATAAAGAATAAAATTCAAATACAGAGAAGATTTAGTCAACGGATTTATGACTGTTCACTCTTTGACATAAAGTTGAAAAATCAGTCACCTAACTTGCTGAGGTTTATTTTTTTTATTTCTGAATATTTTTCTACTGTTGAAAATTACTAATCTATTTTGTATTTCAAGGGAGAAATATACGTATAAGTGTGTGTGTGTGTGTGTGTGTGTGTACATATATGCACATGTGTGTGTAGTATAACTATTAAATTAACTGTCTTAAGGTGAGGTTTGCTTTAAAAAATTACTGAAGAATCTAACTTTAAAAAGGTGGGTTCCAAAAGAAATAGCTTTTGCCAAGACTCAGATAATTGAAGAGAGACTTTTCTCAAGGAGTGTATTTTAAAAACTCCATTCTGGCACTTACTTGAATTTCTATAATAATAATTATGAAATGAAATTAGTCTTCCCAGGCTTGATGGATAGCCTCATGAATACCCAAAGACATTCTCATAACCACGAACTGTGTAAAAGGATGTACATTTAATGTGAAATATAAACATCCTCGCCTGCTTCAGTCCTTCGAGGTTGTGGAGGGCTGATGGCACAGAGAGAGAACACTGATTTATTGGAATGCTAAATAGTGCACCAGAGTCCCTGCCACCAGCTCTGAAAATACAGAGCTAAAATAAGGCAGAGACTCCGAGGATTGTACTCTAGCAGCAAACATAGGCAGAATTTCTGAGGCCATCTTGTTTTGCATAATTCCTGCATTCACAAATAATTGAATATCAAGGGGTTGTGGATGCACAAATTCCTCCATACCTGTAGCAGCGGGTGATGCTACAACTGTGTTGGCATTTGGCAAACTGTCTGTGCCTAACTCCTCTGTGGAACAGAGTGTCTAGTTCTTGGACAGCTTCTCTTCGTTGCAACATACTTCTTTTTTCTTTTTCTTTTTCTTTCCTTTTTTTGTTTGTTAATCCTCACCCAAGGATATTTTCCTATTGATCTTTTAGAGACAGTGGAAGAGAGAAAGCCAGAGAGAAACATTGATGTGAGAGAAACACATTGATTGGTTGCCTCCTGCAAGGGCCCTGAGCAGGGCCCAGGCCAGGGAAGAGCCTGCAACCAAGGTACTTGCCCTTGACCTGAATCAAACCTGGGACCCATTATTCTGCAGGCTGACGCTCTATCCACTGAGCCAAACTGGCGAGGGTGCAATATCCTTCTTAGCTGATCTACCTGTATGGGTTTACAAAGCTGCCCAACCTCTCTGAATCAATTTGCTTACTGTGAAGTGACACACTTCAACCTGATGCAATTTAAAGCCTAAAAAATGCAAAATCCTGTTCTATAATAAGGAAAATGAGACAAAACTTGTGTTTCAAATGATTTAATTACAACTTAATTCACAACCTACGACTGAGAATTAACAGCAAGGTCCTTAGGGATAATTTTTACAATGGAGGTGACCGCCTCCAAAAGATTTTCAAGCTCAATGCTGTTGCATAGAACGTTCTATAATATGGATAGATAGATATTTCATATCTGTGCTGTCCAATACAGTTGTCACTACCCACATGTCACTATTAAGCTCTTGCAATGTGTCTGGTTAGTGTGAATGAGGAACTCATTTTTTAAAACATATTTTTTATTGATTTTTAGAGAGAGAATAAGGGAGAAAGAGAGGGACATCTATTTGAGAGCACAACATCAATCGGTTACCTCCTGCATGTCCCCTCCTGGGGATCAAGCCCACAACTTGTGCGTGTGCCTGACCCAAAATCGAACCCACAACCTCTTGGTACACAGGACAATGCCCAACTGAATGAGCCACACTGGCCAGGGCAGAAACTACTTTTAAAAAATGTTAAGTAATTAAGTTTAAATAGAAATAATCACATGTGGTTCATTAGTGCTGTGTTAGCACAGATTCTAGACACTATTTCTTTCTTTTTTAAAAATATGTTTTTATTGATTTTTAGAGAGGGAGAGAAAGAGAAACATCAATGAGAGAGAACCACCAATCGGCTGTCTCCTGCATGCTCCCTACTGAAGATAAAGTCCAAAACTCAGACATATGCCCTGACTGGGAATCATACCTGATGACCTCTGGGTGTATGGGACAATGCTCAACCAAATGAGTCATAACGGCCAGAGCTAGCCTCTATTTCATAAAAACATTGATACTGTATGGAATTATGAAGCAACTGCTTGTTTAGTATCTTCTCAGCCACAGTTTAAAGAAACAAGTAGCATCTAGTTCACTCAGTTTTTATTCTTACTATTGTTTTTAGTATCTCTTTGTGACAAGGACTGTGGTAATGACTTGATATAGTATGTAATTTAAGATAGGACCCATGGCCCTGCCTACTAGGAATGGGTATTAGAGATCCTATGACAGTCATATGTGGCTTGATACAGGTAAGCACAGGGTGCTACTGGGATCCAGAGAAAGGCATTTACAGGGGGTAATAAATGGTCATCAAAGGAGACTTGATTTGGGGTGATGAACACAAAGTACAATATACAGACGATGTAATATAGAATTGTACCTCTGAAACGTATATAGTTTTATTTACTAATGTCATCCAATAAATTCAATTTAAAGAAAAAAGAAAGTCATTTACATCTGATTAAAAGGAAATGCTTCCAAAAAGAGGTGACATTTGGATTGAGTTTGAAAAATGAAAAGTAATGTGATACAATAACTAGAAAAACTTCCAGCATAAAACACTTGTCGTTTCTGGATAAACTAAAACAAGACAGTTTTAATAGAATAGCTATGTTTACAAGAAAAACTAACTTTTCAGCTTTTTGAAAAGGAATGGAAACTGACAACTAGATGAGTAAATATGTGCATCTGACACGGGACTACATGGAACCTGGAGGTGTTTACTCTCTGTGGTCTCAAGATTTGAGATTGATTTGGAATCTCCCCAGGACACTAGACAAGGTCATGGGACTACAATTGGAGACCTCCATAATGCCAGGGTCCTGGAGAAAAGGGCGGTAGCCCTGGTGAACGGTTGGACTAGCCACCAGGGAAGAGAGTCAACCAAGTTCTATCTCTAAGGCAGTGATTCTAAAATATTAGCATCCCTTAGGGTTCTGGCAAACAAATAAATGCACAGCAAATGGGACAAAACACAAGGACGCCATGGCCACAGCCCACAGAATAATTAAATCAGAATCTCTGTTGGCATCCATCTTTATTTAAAGCTCCGCAGGTAATTCCAATGTGCTGCCAACTTTGAAAACCACTGCTGGAGGTGATCCGTCCTCTCTGAACCTAAATATCACTCAAAATTGGGATTTAAATTTATTTTGATGCCTTGAACAGATAATCATAATCAGAACTGCTAGCAAGAATAGCTTTACCTAAATTGTTGATACTCCTGGGGCTCCTGACAAAAGCACCCTGAAGGGATATTCTCACAGATTAGGATGCAAGAAATCCCCTACAAATAAAAGGAACTCTCCCAAAGTTGGACTAAAAAACAAAAGCAACAAACACACAAAAAGCCTTAATAAGAAATTCACAATGAATAATAGTCAGTGATATAGGGCAAAATTCGAAATACAAGATATCAAGAAAGTTGAATGATCATTTAAAAAATATAAAGTTACCTTTGATAATAATTAAAACCATATAAAGTACAGAGAACTATAGGGATGGTCAAACATTATTGAAGGTTTATTTTGTGCCAGGCTTTGCCTGCATTCTATTGGCTTGGTGTTACACGTAGTGTGAAAGGTAAAAACAACAAATAAAACTAGAGAATGTGTGTATGAAGGAACTTTTCTTATTGACTTTTATTTTAAGTTTTGAGGCAGAACATGGCTTATCATTGCATTGTTGCTAGGATAACTTTCCTAATGCATATTTAACAGATAATTTTCATGGTATTTCAGAGAGAAGAGAAAACTTAATTAGAACGTATTTTTATATCCTTTTGGTTTTGGTTCTGTTTCTCTGGAGAACCCTAATACATATGGAAATTGCATATTGGCTCCAATTCTTTGCTGTTTTCTATATGCACATTAACTTATATTTGACTTCACACTCTGTCCTATTAAATGTGGAATGAATTTCTCACTCCATAAATTTGAACTTGGTCTTGTGACTTGCTTTGATTGACCATGAGCTCTTAACATATTAACTCTCTAACAGAGGCATAAAAACGTGCTTGTGTCCTAGCTGGTTTGGCTCAATAGATAGAGCATCAGCCTGTGGACTAAAGGTTCCCGGGTTCGATTCCAGTCAAGGGCACATGCCCGGGTGGCAGGCTCGATCCCCAGTGGGGGGCTTGCAGGAGGTAGCCAATCAATGATTCTCTCTCATCATTAATGTTTCTATCTCGCTCTCCCTCTCCCTTCCTCTCTGAAATCTATAAAAAAATATATTTAAAGAAATGAAACACACATACACACAAACACACACACACAAAACAAAACAAAAAAAAAACACACGTTCTTTCACAGGGCTGGTGTGGCTCAGTTGATTATCATTCCATGAACCAAGAGGTCTCTGGTTAGATTCTCAGTCAGGGCACATGCTTGGGTTTTGGGCTTGATCCCCAGTAGGGGGAGTGCAGGATGTTTCTATCTATCCCTCTCCCTTCCTCTCTCTCTCTCTAAAAAATCAATAAAAACATTAAACAATAAATAAATCCGATGACTTCATTCTTAAAAACAAAGACAAAACAAACAAACAAAAAAAAAACACCCACACAAAATAAAACAACAATAGTGCTGGCTTCACTGGCTCTGCTGCCCTGTGTCTCTACCATCTTCACCAGAAGGATATATTCTGACCAGCTCAAGGAACATTGTAGAGATGGAGTAGAGTTGAGCCAGATCATTTAAGCCAGTGGTTCTCAACCTTTCTAATGCCACGACCTTTAATACAGTTCCTCATGTTGTGGTGACCCCCAACCATAAAATTATTTTCGTTGCTACTTCATAACTGTAATTTTGCTACTGTTATGAATCGTAATGTAAATATCTGTGTTTTCCGATGGTCTTAGGTGACCCTGCTAGCGGTTCTCAACCTGTGGGTCGCGACTGTAGAGCCTAAGACCATCAGAAAACACAGATATTTAGATTACGATTCATTAACAGTAGCAAAATTACAGTTATGATGTAGCAACGAAAATAATTTTATGGTTGGGGGTCACCACAACATGAGGAACTGTATTAAAGGGTCGCGGCATTAGAAAGGTTGAGAACCACTGAAGCCATAGTGTGGATGACAGAATTATTGATGAAGAAAATGATGAAAAGAGGATCAGGGCCTGTTATATATGTCATCCACATGAATATTAAAGTCCTACTGATTTTGTCTGGGGGTTGGGAAAATGATCAGACTCTCTTGCAAAGATATGCAAGTCTTAGATAAGACAAAAGTGAAATGCATACTATGTCAAGGCTCAGAAAATAAATTTTTGCTTTAATATTTTCAAATGTTAAGTTTCAATTAAAAAGTACATAGTTCATAAAATGATTAAAGTAATCCTGAATTAGTAAATTATGCTAGCAATATAGTAAATAAAATTTAAAGAAAGTAAACTTGCATCTTCATCTTTGAGACAACCCAGGGAACTTGATTAATGTTAAATTAACATTAGTATTAACATTTTTTTTAATTTTATATATCAAGCAAGATTCAATGCTGAGTGTATTCCTGTCCCTAGAATACTTCAGAAAACAGAATAATAGATGCATGGTTTGTTATATTAGAGAATAAGTCAACTAAGAAATGTGAAGGAGATTTTGCATTCAACTCCAAATGTTCCTTATAAGAACAATGGGGCTAACATTCTTGTAATTTTTCACAACTGTTTATTCCCATTGCTGTGCATGACTTTCGTAGTAAATGTCAAGTTTCCTTGCCTTGACAGTAGGGTAAGAAGCCCAGTAAATTACTTTCTTTTTTTGTTTGTTTATATTGGGGTTTTCTGGCTAAATGTGATAAAATAAATCTTGACTCACTTCATGTTCTTCTTAGACAGAAAAAAAATAGAAGCATTAATGTTTATGCATACTTCTAGAATATTTATCACATCAGAAAAATGAAGAAGAAGACAAACTACTTGCTCTTTCCTGATAAAATGGATCCATATCAAGGAACCAAATGCACAGTATTTTACAGCTTTTTCTTCCCTTGACTGTCTTAGAAAGCTTGTTAGCCAATCAAACATTTTTCAATAAGTTCTTTTTTGTTTGTTTGTTTTAATCCTCACACGAGGATATGTTTTTATTGATTTTTAGAGAGAGAGAAACATCGATGTAAGGGAGAAACATGGATTGGCTGCCTCCCATGCACACCCTGACCAGGATGGAACCCACAACCTTTTGGTGTAATGGACAATGCTCCAACCAACTGAGCCACCTGACTGGAGCTCAATAAGTGCTTTAGATGTGCAAGCCACTGAGAACACAAAGATGCAAATTTAACGAACATGTGGGCATGTGTTACATATCAGACCCTATCTTCTATACTGTCCCACAAATATCTACTCCACATCGAAACCATAATTCCAGCATTCAGGAATTCACTGTCAGGTGCCCTGCAATCCAACAACAGCAACACACATGCCTCATATTATGACTAATAATATATCAAAATCTGAGCAAAATGTACAAGACACAGGGAGAGGGTGGCAAACCTCATCTGTCAGCAGATCTCAGAAGGTCTTCAAGGGGATGGGATTCATTAGCCTGAAAAAAGACAAAGGAACTGCTTGAACAATAGTATGAGGATGAATAGACAAAGGAGTTATAAAGCCAGGAAGCAGGGAGTTTAGGCTTTCAAAGAAGGAGAATGCGGCCTGCAATAGAAATAACTAAATGAAAAAGCCTCTTGCTGATCATTTCAGATTTCAGCAGAGTTTCTCTAATTGCAAAGTACCATAGAACATTGACATATTGTACTCTATACCTGGATTTAAAAAAGAAATTACAACAGCATTACATATTCTATGAAGGTTAGAATTTATAGGTGAGAAAAGAAGTTAAATATGCATATTAAACACATATATAATCATCTTAAGTTGCAATGATTTAAGATAATTATTTTAGACATATAAGGGCATATTTTTTCATGTATTGTTCTATGTAGATATTGGGTATATTTATGAACAATAATAAAAATGGATTATATTTTCCCCCAAATTCTTAGTGTGTTTTTAAAAAACGTAACAATATATTTTAAACATATCTCTCCATCTATATTATTTTAAAGAGCATGTTTTATATGAAATACTTATGCAATCCTTATTGTTGAACTGTTATATATGTTATACATGTTGAACTGTCATATATGTCATCCACTTGTTATACCTTAAAAAATAATTTCTCTCCCATAAATTCTTAGCTGTCTAGTTTTTGGGTCAGAGGATACTTTTTAAAATATGTTTATGTGAGAGGATCCAAGATGGCGGCGTAGGTAAACAACTAAACTGCTGCCTCGCACAACAATTTCAAAACTACAACTAAAAGACAAAACGTCTATCACCCAGAACCACGGGAAAGCTGGCTGAGTGGAAGTTCTACAACTAGAAGGAAAGAGCAAACAGCATTGAGGGGTGCACAAGCGCGGAAAAGCTGAGGTACGGAGACGCGCGAATCGGGAGCACTGCTGTTTTCAACCCGAAGGGAGATAAGCTCCCGATTACTCCGAACTCCAGTTTCTCGGGAGACGCGGGGGACCCAAACTCCTACGGGGAGAAGCTGGACTATCTGCCGTGGGGTCGGAAAGTGAGGGAGGCTTGCTTGCAGGGCTGCGCGCAGGAATAATTGTTTACTGTGCTGGGGCTCGGGACGCAGGGACACGGTCAGAGACGCAGAGCCCACTAACTGGCAGCCATCGCTGTTTGCCACGCCCTAGCCTAGTAACACCCTGAGACCCCGCCCTGCACAACCTACAAACCCACCCAAGCTCCAAGCAGCGGCTTTAGCATATGAATGGTCTGCCGTATTGCAGCTTAACATAGCAAACTTGCAGCCCGGGTCAGACAGCTCCAAAACCTCCAAACCCCAAGCAAAGAGGAGAAAACTGTAGTTCTCACTGTAGCACCTGCTGGGTGGCCTCAGACAATAGCTGACCTGCACCCCATTGGAGATCCAGAAGCCAGTGTACCTAGTGGTCAGAGTGAGACACCAGATTTCAACTCCTCATATCCATAAGTGACACATTCAAGAGGCAGACTCAGTGAGCACCAAAGCCCCACTGAAACGAGTCCTGCACCATAAGCGTGTCTCCAGTGCAGCAGTTCTTCCATTATAGACACAGCGGGTCCTCACAGCCAATTGGCCTGGAGGTCAATTCCTCCCAGAGTACCAACAGCAATCAAGGCTTAACTACACCAAGACTTTGCACTCAGCCCACAAAGGGGTGTACCAAAGGCGTCCACCTCAAGTGACTGGGGAGGCTGAGCTACTGGCCCCTATAGGTCACCTACCACACAAAGCCACTCCATCAACACAAGGAAGCAGCAAAATGCGGAGACCAGGAAACATGTCACGAATGAGAGAAATGGAAGAAAGCAAACTACTGAACGACACAGAGTTCAGAACCACATTTATAAGGTTACTCAAGAATCTTCTAAAAACCGCTGAGGAACTTAGTGAGACCTTTAAGGATCTTAACGAGAATACCAAAAAAATGGAAAAGGACCAGTCAGAAATTAAGCATACACTGTCTGAAATAAAGAATATACAGAAACTCAACTGTAGATCAATGTACCCCAAGAATCAAACCAAAGATCTGAAATATGAGGAAACAAAAAACACCCAACCAGAAAAACAAAAAGAAAAAATCCAAAAATATGAAGATAGTGTAAGGAGCCTCTGGGACAACTTTAAGCGTACCAACATCCGAATTTTTGGGGTGCCAGAAGAAGAGAGAGAGCAAAATATTGAAAACATATTAGAAGCAATAATGACAGAAAACTTTCCCTACCTGGTGAAAGAAATAGACTTACAAGTTCAGGAAGCACACAGAACCCCATACAAGAGGAATCCAAAGAGGACCACACCAAGACACAACATAATTAAAATGCCAAGGGCAAAAGACAAAGAGAGAATCTTGAAAGCAGCAAGAGAAAAACAGTTAGTTACCTACAAGGGAGCACCCATACGACTGCCAGCTGATTTCTCGGCAGAAACTATGCAGGCCAGAAGGGAGTGGCAAGAAATATTCAAAGTGATGAACAGCAAAACCTACAACCAAGATTACTCTACCCAGCAAAGCTATCATTCAGAGTTGAAGGTCAGATAAAGAGCTTCACAGACAAGAAAAAGCTAAAGGAGTTCATCACCACCAAACCAGGATTACATGAAATGCTGAAGGGTGTTCTTTAAGAAAAGAAAGAAGAAGAAAAAGGTAAAGATAAAAATTATGAACAATAAAGTGACATCAAATACATACCTACCAACAAGTGAATCTAAAAATCAAGTGAATAAAAAATATGAAGAACAGAATGGACTGGTGAATATAATAGAATCAGGGACATAGAAAGGGAGTGGACTGACAATTCTCAGGGGGGAGGGGGTGTGAGGGGTGCAGGAAGAGATTGGACAAAAATCTTACACCTATGGATGAAGACAGTGGTGGGGGGTAAGGGCATGGGGTGGGGTGGGGAATCAGGTATAGGGAAGCTATGGGGGGAAAAAAGAGGAACACCTGTAATAATCTGAACAATAAAGATTTATTTAAAAAATAAAAAAATAAAAATATTTAAAAATAAAGTGCATAGGAAACAAAATAAAATAAAATAAAATAAAATAAAATATGTTTATGCATTTTAGTAATTTTCCTATTGTGTTGTTTTATAAATACAAATATGATGCATAATGCTCATTGAAGCTGCATGTGTTTTCTTAAACTTCAACCCAGAAATATATAAAATGAGACACTGAAGAACTGTCATCCTACAACACATTCTCTCACTGTCTTTCTTTTCACCCCAACTCCACTACTTGTACTATTGTTTAAGTATTTGGTGTGTACTTTTGCAATCCTTCATGGTTGATTCCATGTATATGTAGTATTTATTTACCTCATATGTATATATTATAAAAATACTAATAATTGGCCCTAGCTAGTTTGACTCAATGGTTAGAGTGTTGGCCAGTGGACTGAAGGGTCTCAGGTTCCCAGTTGCAGGCTCCATTCCTGGCCCAGGTCAGGGCACCCATGGGAGGCAACCAATCAATGTCTCTTTCTCTCTTTTCTTTCTTTCTTCCTTTCTTTCTTTCTTTCTCTCTCTCTCTCTCTCTCTCTCTCTCTCTCTCTCTCTCTCTTTCTCTCTCTCTCTCTTTCCTCCCATATCTTCCCTTCCTTACACTTTCTTTAAAATCAGTGGAAAAATATCATTGGGTGAGAATTAAAAATCCTATCTAATAAAAGTGTAATATGCAAATTGTCACTCCAAGACACAAGATGGCCTCCCCCATGTGGTCAAAGATGGTTGCCCCCATGTGGACACAAGATGGCCACCACAAGATGGCCTGCAGGGGAGGGAAGTTGTGGGCAGTTAGGGGTAACTAGGCCAGCAGAGGAGGGCAGTAGGGGGTGACCAGGCCAGCAAGGCAGGGCAGTTGAGTGGGACCCAGGCCTGCATGGGAGGGCAGTTGGGGGGGGCCAGGCCTGCAGGGGAGCGCAGTTAAAGGTGACCAGACCAGCATGGGAGGGCAGTTAGGGGTGACCATGCAGGCAGGGGAGGGCAGTTGGGGGCAATCGGGCTGGCCAGGGAGTAGTTAGGTGTCGATCAGGCTGGCAGGGGAGTGGTTAGGGGGTGATCAGGCTGGCAGGCAGAAGTGATTAGGGGCAATCAGGCAGAGGCAGGCGAGCAGTTGGGGGCCAGCAGTCCTGGATTGTGAGAAGGATGTCCAACCACCATTTAGGCCCGATCCCACAGGGATCGGGCCTAAATGGGCGGTCAGACATCCCTCAAGGGGTCCCAGATTGGAGAGGGTGCAGGCTGGGCTGAGGGACATCCCCCCCTCTGTGCACGAATTTCATGCACTGGTCCTCTAGTATATCTATATTAATAATTGTAAATATTGTCTTTCAAATAATTTAGATCATAGGCATCTTTAATACCAGGATATAAAAGTTTGATTCTTTTTAACTGAGTGGCAATATTGCATGTTATAGATTGGCCCAGTTTCACTAACTCCAACCCTGGTTCAAGTAATTAGAAAGAAATTTACTTTAGGAGAAACTAGAAAAACTATTTTCCAAAGCTTTTAGATTTATATCTGATTATATAGTAGATACATTTTCACTGTTTTAGTTAAGTACAGAAATGATTAAAAGTTATTAAAAATATAAAAAATAGTCCCAGAGTAGCTGGCTATATTGATTTATTATATGTTTCAAAATAGTAATAATGTGAAGAATTAAATATACTTAAGGTGAAAAAATAACATGACAAGATGACAAGGCGTTTTAATCATGGTCTCTCTGAGGAAGTGCCCCTAACACACACACACGTGGTCTATGATTTCTGTAGGTGCAGTGAGATTTGAAGAGACATTAACAATAAGAAATAAAAGACTGAGCCACAGTATTAAAGGCACTTTCACATACAAGGATTTGAAAGACTATAATTCTGTAGAACTGCCTTCTTGTTAGCAAATAATCTTTTCTCATCTAATTCTTAATTTCTTTATCTATAAAATTGGAATAAGAGTAGTAATATTTGTTCTGTCTTGCAGACTGTTGTGAAGTTAGACTGTTTAAGAAGTTGCATTTTAACTCATATGTAAGCCAAAGGATCATCCAGGTATAAGACCTTGCATTGAAAGTTGCTATATGTGTTCATGTGTAATAATTACACATGTATAATTATTAAATGATATAGATTGTAGCAATACCTGCAGTACATTAAGAAATGGTCACCTAAGACTTTTTAGGGCAGGCTTTTTATGAGACATTCTGTCCCAATGTTATGTGAAATACAAAGTTATGTAAAATCTATGTATCACTTTTTTGTTGTAGTTTTTGGTTTCTATATCATAGTCATTTCAGCTATTGAAAAATCTAAGTATTTAGAGGGTATTATGTAATCGTATAATCAAGTTTTCATATGGCCAGTTGAGAAATATTAGTAGCCTGGCCAATGTTGCTCAGTGGTTGAGCATTGACCAATGAACCAGGAGGTCATGGTCCAATTCCTGGTCAAGGCACAGGCCAGATTCAGCGTGATCCCCAGTAGAGGGCAGGGCGTGCACAAGGCAGCCAAGGTTGATTCCCTCTCATCATGGATGTTTCTATCCCTCTCACCCCCTCTCCCTTCCTCTATGAAATAAATAAAAATATATTTTAAAAAAAGAAATATTAGTAACACATTAAATTTCTCAACTCCAAAACTTTGTGTTCCCAGGTAGACAAAGACATCTATGGGCCATTTATAAGCTTTTAGTAGGTGGAGATATGATTTTCAAATCATGACATTTTCTTTTTTGAGTTTGTTTCTGTTTTATTTGTATTTTTATTTTCTTTTTGAAATCTCCACAAAGTGCAACTTGCTAATTTACCCATTAAAAGCCAAGGGTAAAATTTGTATATTTGGCCCTAACCAGTTTAGCTCAGTGACTAGAGTGTCGGCCTGCCCCGGCCCGCGGGGCAGCAACGAGGGCACGCAGGAACCACCTAAGAGAATGAAACAAACAAGGAACGCGAAGAACGGAGGCAAGACAAGGTTCCTGATCAAGCCTCGTTTTTTTATTCGAGTGTTGCGGTATATAAGCACTCAGGAGGGGAGGGGTAGGATAAGGAGTTGCCATGGGATGATTGGTTGGGGACTGGGTATCTGTCCTAGCTGATTGGTTATTCTGATGTGGGGTGTTCTTCTGGCCCTTGGGGCGCGGGCTTTCTTTGTCCTTGCTCTTTGTCCTTGCTCAATCAGGAAGTAGGGCTGACCAGGAAGTAAGACCGAACTGCTTTCATGGCTCCCGGCATCGGCCTGCAGACTGAAGGGTCTTGGGTTTGATTCCAGTCAAGGGCATGTACTTTGGTTACAGGCTTGATCCCCAGCATTAGTTGGAGGCAACCAATCAATGTGTCTCTCTCACATCAATGTTTCTCTGTCTTTCCCCCTCCCTTCCACTTTTTCTAAAATATCAATAAAAAAAATATCCTCTGGTGAGGATTAACACAGAAAAAATATATATATTTGATGTTTTCCACTCCCCTGAAATATAAATAATTTTGAAAATATTTCTTGTTTATTCAAAGGAACAGAGGGTTTTATAAATCATATTTGGTTCTTCTTGCTAAATCAGATTTGCAACAAAGCCAAGTTTTATTCTCACTATCATCATTTTTACTTTTAGATTAAATGTGTATATTCTCTTTAATAAACAGTCCTTACATACCTGGAAGTATTTGGCATAAATTCCAATAAACATGAAGTCAAAATGCAGAATAGACTATCACAGAAAAACTGACTAACAGTACAGAGGTAGCATTTAGCAGATACATATTTATTGTTCAAAGAAATTAGAATAATAAATAAAAACAGTGACTGAGTGATATCAACAGGAGGAACAACATTTCTATAAAGAATGAGAATAAATGAGAATAAGTCGCAAGGAGAACACTTGTAGTGCCTTAATTATAGAAGCAAATGTGTCAGGTCCAGTCTACAAAATCAGGTAAGTTAACATATTCAGCCCCAACTTGCCAAGATAGGCTAGCCTTTCAGTAGTTATCATCCACAAATTTTTGCTAAAGCAATAAAAAAACAAACATATTTAGTTGAACCCTGCGGGATCCATTATGTAGAAGGAGAAGGAGCTAAAACAGTGTTCAAGTCTGGAGAGCTAATGAGCACTCAGAGGAGCAGATTTCTATGGGGGAGTTGACCAGATTAATTCACTTATTGTGTATAATTTAGAAAATTTACACTAGAAGATTAATTACATGTTTCTCCTTTTGGAGACCCAACATAGGAGGATATTAATGCTCCTAAGAATTAATGTTTCCTCAACTACTCATGTAAAAGAATTTTATCAATGATCATGGCAGAGAAAAACAACTTAGAGATATACAGGACAACTTGCAGAATGAACATTAGACCCTACATTAAAAACAAGAGCCATCTGGAGAGCGTACAGAATTTTAAGTTCAGAAAAATAGCATAAATAAGCCACTGCCCAGGTCTACCTCTGTCCCCGATCATGTCACTTGATGTACATTCTCTGCACAGTGGTGCTTTCAGTCATGTTAATAGGATGATATGTTAAATGGTGGGTGAAAATTAAAGTATCTACTACCACTGTGATAACTATGTATGTTGTCAGGTGGGTACTGAAAATGTCAAGGGGAACATTTTGTATAAGTATATGATTGTCTAACCATTATGCTGTATACCCAAAACTGATACAAAATAATATTTAATGTAAACTGTAATTGGAAAATGAAACTTACAGTTCTTTTAAATTATGTATATAATAATAAAGATATTATTGCTAATAATAGTTCAAGCATTCATTCCTTAAAAGTACATTACTGATTTTAAATAACTCAGGGTAGATTTACATTACACACTTGCATTGGGATACTCCAATTTGGGTGAAAAAGCAAATATGGAGTTTTAACTCATCAGAAATTGGACCCAACTTTGAATAAGATCATTGAAAACTTAAAATACACTGGAACGGCAATGTTGAAATTTGCAGTGACACTGCCATGATTATTTCTCTCTCAGCCAGGCAGAATCCCTTACCATTCTTTGAAGTACTTTCATTCCCTAAACCTTTCCTTTGAGCTGAATATCCTTCTTTGTAATCTGTGTTAAATTTAATCATTTTTCCCTATATTTTCATGATTATAGAAAATCTTTCCACCACTCCTTATAGAGAATGAGTTCCTTCCCAAACATGTTAAAAATGCCTTATTATTGGCCTTACTACATTGGTATCATTATCATTTATTTTATTTATCTCTTATGGAGACTATAAGTCCATTGATTTTTTTAATCTTGCCTATTCATCTCCAGATTCACAAAGTTTAACACAGTGACTTTGTATGTTACCAGTAAGTAGAATAATATGTATTAAATGAAAAACAATTAGTTTTCTTGAAGAATCAACAAAACCAATATCTTAAAATAATTTTATATTGGATGCCATTATTGAGTGACTTTGCCAGTCACACCTGTAGAGAGTAGCAGATTGATTTTTTTTTTTTTAATTTTCTTTTTACTTTTGAGTCTTCTATTTTTTGAATGAATTTGTGAAGTGATAGTATATTTAGCTTGTGCAAAAATAAGAAACTGGCTGACAGGGCCAGTTTCTGTCTCTAGGTAACATTAGAGCAGAGGTCCCAGTCCACTGACAGCAATTAACAAGCTGACCCTGAAAGCTGACCTTGGTCAACAATGAGCCACCCTATCTACTCGTGTGCTTCAACATGTCAAAGCAAGGAATCTCAGGTCCGATTTTGATGACAACAGTTCTCTGACTTACAGAATTCTGCAGAATCTCTTCCCAGCCTCAATCATTTCAGAGTAGGCCTTCTGCCATTCCTGCTCTTCACAGAACGATGAGAAACTACAATAAGCAATGTAATAAAGTAAAATGTCATCTAACTAATATCAACATTAGTTTTGTGACATTTAATTTAGCCAGAAATGATCATTAATGTAAATTTAGCATGGGAAGTAGAAATTACATGTTTCCAAATGGGCACTGATAAAAACTAGTAATTTGTGTATATACTATTATTTTATTGCCCATGAATGAATGATAGAGATGCATGGAGGAGTTATGAATATTCTTGGAGGCATGAATTTAAAAACCTGCCCTGCCATCTATGGGGCCTTTAGTAGATGGCTTTGCCTCCATAATAGTAAATATTTTGTGGATTGGTTATAAAAGATTAAAAAAGATAATGTCCACAATAAGTACTGTTATTGAGTTTGATTCTACATATGCTTTTTTTAAAAGCACTAATATTTTTGTTTATTTTTTATTGAATTTATTGAGGTGACATCCTATCTAATAAAAGAGTAATATGCAAATTAACCCTCACTCTGCTACACCCACAAGCCACGCCCACCAGCCATTCCCACCAGACAAACAGGAGCGAATATGCAACTAAACCCAACCAAGATGGCTACCGCCACAGAGAGCAGGAGGGAGGCTTGGGTTTCCCCGGCAATGGAGGAAGCCAAGCTTTCTGCCTGCCCTTGCTGGCCTAGGCCTCCACTCAAGGCTACAAAGTTTCAATGATAGAAGATACATAAATCCAAAACAGAAATGGTGGCAGCCATGGAGCTGGAAAGAGCAGGAAGCTAGGGTTGCCCCTGGCGATGGAGGAAGCCAAGCTTTCCACACACTCTGGCTGGCCCAGGCCTCCGCTTAAGGCTACAAAGTTTCAATGATAGAAGATACATAAATTTCCCAAAAAATGGCTGCCACTATGGAGCAAGCAGAAGGCTTGGCTCTGCTCCAGGCTACAAAGTTTCAATTGTAGAAGATAAATAAACCCCAGATACCAGGGCCTCCGCTTGGGTCACCAGGGGGCGTGGCCGGCCTGCAAACCACCACAGGCCCCTCGTCCAGGCCACCCCACACCCCAAGGGAACCCCCACCCTGATCTGGGACACCCTTCAGGGCAAACCAGCTGATCCCCACCCATGCACCAGGCCTCTATCCTATCTAATAAAAGAGTAATATGCAGATTGACCATCACTCCAACACACAAGATGGCTGCCCCCATGTGGTCAAAGATCCTGCCCCCATGTGGACACAAGGTGGCCACCACAAGATGGCCAGCAGGGGAGGCCAGTTGGGAGGGACCAGGCCTGCAAGGGAGGGCAGTTGGGGGTGATCAAGCCTGCAGGGGAGGGCAGTTAGGGGTGACCAGGCCTGCAGAAGAGGGCAGTTGGGGGGGCCCAGGCCTACAGGGGAGAGTAGTTGGGGGGGACCAGGCCTGCAGGGGAGGGCAGTTATGGGTACCAAGCCTGCAGGGGAGGGCAGTTAGGGGCAAACAGGCTGGCAGGGGAACAGTTAGGCATCAATCAAGCTGTCAGAGGAGTGGTTAGGGGGTGATCAGGCTGGCAGGCAGAAGTGGTTAGGGGCAATCAGGAAGGCAGGCAGGAGAGCAGTTGGGAGCCAGCAGTCCTGGATTGTGAGAGGGATGTCCAACTGCCCGTTTAGGCCCGATCCCAGTCGGACATCCCTCAAGCGGTCCCAGATTGGAGAGGGTGCAGGCTGGGCTGAGGGTCACCCCCCTCCCGTGCACGAATTTCATGTACCAGGCCTCTAGTTGGTTAATAAAATTATATAGGTTTCAGGTGTACAACTGTATAATATATCATCTGTATATTGTATTGTGTGTTCACCATCTTAAGTCAAGTCTCCTTCCATCACCATTTATCCCTCCTATAATCTCTTCTGCCTCCCTCCACCGCCCTTTCCCTCTTGTAATCACCATACTGTTATCTGTGTCTATGACTTTTGGGTTTTGTTTTTATTTTGTTGGGGTTTTTTTGTTAGTTTGTTTGCTTAATCCCTACACCTTTTTCACCTGAAATCCCCCTCCCTTCTCACAGATATCAGTCTGTTCTCTACCTATGAGTCTGTTTCTATTTTGTTAGTTTATTTTGTTCATGGGATTTGACATGTGAGTGAGATCACATGGTACTTGTCTTTCTCTGACTGGTAAAGCACTAATTTTTATTGAATTTCTATTATACTGCAGGTAGTGAGCTAAGTTGCTTGCATTTACCATCTCATTTTATTCTCACAATATACTATTATTATTTCCTCTTTTCAAATATGTCACTGAAACTACGGATGTTTAGTGATTAGCTCAAGTTCTGAGCTAGGGAGTAATCAATATACTTTCTACTTTGAACATGAATTATCTGACTTTAAAACCTAGGTCTTTAACAACTCTAAGTATATAAGTATATTATACCTTTTTAAAATAATCAATTTATTGTGTCCTTCATTTTAATGGATAGGAAACTTGTAAGCAGATTTTCTTTTATCTATTAATAACTCATAAATTGCTTTTCTATTCCTGTCATCCCATTATTTTCTGTGTTTCTTTAAGACATCTCAAATTATATATAAATAAATAATGTAAGAATTTAAAATATTTAACCTATCAATATTTACTAATAGATTGTCCAAGGCACTGAGAAAATCTCATAAGAAGTCGACAGCAGTTTATTTTGTCAATACTCCTACAATAGAGTTAAATAAGTATGTATATCAATACAAGTAAGATTAATGCAAGAAATAAATAGAGGGGACTGTCTTAATGAAGAAGAAAAGACCCCCCAAAGAAGTAGTAGTTTACAATGCAAAGAGAGAAAATTGGGAAGAGGTATCCCACAGGGAAAAAAAAGGTCTTAAAAGATATCTATGCCTCTATAAAAGACCTTCACTTTATTTCCCCTTTTGGCAAATACATGAGAGCTAACTAAATCACACTGCCTGCATTTTCTGGCATATATTAGAATCACTTCAAATATCACATCTATCAATACCTAGTTATTCATATATGTAGGTGGAAGGATGTTGAGTGGTAGGAAAAAGGATATATGCATATGGATAGGTATTTATATAAAACTCATATTAGATAAGAAAATAAACAAAGGTATTATTCTCCTTTAAATAATTCCCATAACTGTGAGGATTTAATTACTTGTGTGCTCATTCAATGCCTGTACACTCCATGAAAGCAGAGAAGATATCTATTTTTTCATTTGTGTATTACGTCTAACAGTGTTTGTGACACATAGAAGTTACTTAATAAATGGATTTTCATTAGGAGAGTAGTGGAGTGTATAATCAAGCTAATGAACAAATGGAGTCTGGGAATGGAAAAGTGGACAAACCAAGCTTACTCACAGAAAAGAGTCCTAATTGGAGGGTAGTTATTTTAAAATATATTTTTATTGATTTCAGAGAGGAAGGGAGAGGGAGAGAAATAGAAACAATTGATCGGCTGCCTCCTGCACAACCCCCTACTGGGGACCAAGCCCACAACCTGGGCATGTACCCTTGACCAGAATCGAACCTGGGACCCTTCATTCTGCAGGCTGAAGCTCTATCCACTGAGCCAAACCAGCTAGGGCAGAGAGTGGTTTTTAAAAAGTGAGGTTGGGTGAAAACTAGATTTTTGTGATCTTGAGATCACAAAAGAAATTTTAATTTGATTTGGTAGAAATAAAAAGCAAGTAGACAGGATGATGAGAATACATGGAGAGATAAAATTGAAGATTATTAGCAATAATCAATTTGGTTTATCCCATTGATTACACTCTTTCTTTTTTCAAAAAGTGTTTTGGTAGTCTTAATTCATTTCTCCCTCATCTTGAGCAGAATAATATAATGGAAAAGTAAGGGGCTGGCCCTGGCCAGGTAGCTCAGTTGGTTAGAGCATCGCCCCAATATACCAAGGTTATGGTTTTGATCTCTGGTCAGGGCACATACAAGAATCAACCAGTGAATGCATAAATAAGTGGAACAACAAATTGACATGTGTTTGTACGTGTCTCTCTCTCTCTTTTTCTCTCTCTCTCTCATAGCTCTCTCTCCCACCCTTCTCTCCTTTCCTCACTCTCTCTAAAATCAAATTAATAAATTAAAAAAATTGGAAAAGTAAGGGGCTGAGAAGAGGCTTACCTGATTTGAGATAAGAAGACAAGGAGGAGAACAAGTGGTATAAAACAAGATGAGAAATCAGAAACTGATAGTCATAATGCCCACATTGTATTCACACTGCTACAGCTTAAATGGGGGAGTAGCCCACTGTGTCAAGGGTCACCAAGACCACCCTCAGGTTAGATGATCCACTAGAACAACTCTGAAGTTATTATGCTCATGTTTACTCTTTATGAGAGCAAAATAATGTAGATTTGGGTCAGCAAAGAGAGAGGTGCATGAGGCAGTCTGAAGGAAACTAGCTGCAAACTTTCAAGTGTCCCCTTCCAGTGAAGTCACGTGGAGTAAATTTCATTTCCCCCAGTAATGATGTACAACGACACACAGAAAAAGTGTTGCCAATCAGGAAACCTCGTCTTAAGCTTTATCCAGAGTCTTTATTGGAGGTCAGTTATATAGTCCTTCACCACCTTTGCGACTGAGTTCAGTTACTGAAGCTCCAGACCCTCCGATAACAAAGTTGTGTTCACCATAAATCACGTTAATATAAACTATTTGGAGAACTAGTGCAGTGTGGCTCAAGGCCTCAGGCATGCAGACACATCAAATGGAAAATTTCAGGAGCTCAGTTCCCAGGAGCCTGCCAAGGGCTAGCCCTGAAAACAGGCCTTTCCTGGGACTCTACATGGTTTGAGCAGAATTAACCCTTTCCTGTGCACCCACATTTTTAAAACTGCCAAAATGTTTATTAAACAGGATTGTTCGTGAAAACCAAAAGGTAGAAGAAGGTTTAAAGAGAAGACAGAAAAGGACCAATCTACTGGGAATAAGAACACAATGCTACAAAAAAAGCGTAGAATTTCAAAACATGGCATCTACTTTACAAATGAAAGGGGAAATTATTTAGCAAAATTCAGTTGACATTTTATTAAAATGACAATGCAAGGCACTTGATGAATACCTGCAAAGGCCTGCCCTTTTTTTTAAGTCTATTCTTGAATCATGAAAATGAATTATTAGTTATAAGGTATTAGCTCAGCTTCTATGGATGCTATATTTATGGCAGCCCAGGCCAATAGCAGAAGATGCATTGAGAAAACAAGCTGGCAAATATACCATTACCTTTAAACATTTTCTTGTCATTACAACCCACTAAGGGCCCCATGCATTTTAATATCAGCTTAGACTCCCTTCGGCTACTTCAGTTAATATTGAAATTCGTGGTCCAGTAGAAAACATCCAACTTTATTTGTTTAAAACATATGATTGTGGAAATATAGATGCATATGTCGTTTTGCTCAGTGAATGTCTAAAAGGGACCCTTAAATTATGGATTGACACTGATGTAGAAGCAAATGAAGTGAATTCTTCTTTAAGAAGTCTAAAGAATGTTGAAATTTAGAACATATTGGAGAATCTATGTATACAAAAAGCTAATATGCAAAGTGTTCCTTAGGGAGTTCGACCAGAAGACTAGGAGTTTGATCGCTCACTATGATGTGTGCTGACCAGCAGGGGGCGGCATGGAATGAAGGAAGGCCCGGGAAGGGAGGCCCCAGCTAGCAGCCGGAAGGCTCCGATTGGCCCTGACCGCTGGCCAGGCCTAAGGACCCTACCCGTGCATGAATTTTGTGTACCGGGCCTCTAGTAAAGTATAAAAGCAAATCCACATGGTCATCGAAATATATCAAGAGACAGCAACAATATTATGCCACTTACAAAATTCAATGATTATCCCCACAATCAATGCTCATACCTTACTGAGACTCTCTTTTGGAGGTGGACATGCCTTAAAGTCATATGCAGGCTGAATTAGAAACTGGTGAGCTGCACATGGATCAGGCTGTCTTTATCTTCAATTCATAGCCATTTATATTAAAATTGGTCTGACTAGAGAAAAGATGGTGTGTTTATCACACTCTTGCTCATGGTAACATTTTATAGAAATGCTAATTTTATGTAATGCTAATTACATACATTTTTTAATTACGTTACAAAAATAAGTTTTGCCCCATATCATTTCCACTGGGTTGGTATTATGCCTTCAATTGTCTTGTATTAATTCCACTGGCCTCTCCAGCTTTTACTTTTAGTTTTTATATTATTTCATAATTTGAATGTGAATTCATAAGAAGATATTCCTTAGTGCTAGTGGCTTTATTTCCAGTTTTACCTCTCTGGTTGTGAACATGACTGACAAGTAAAAAAATACTGTAACTATCAACATCTATTCCTAATTCATCTCATTAATTTAAAAAGTAAGTTAAGGGAAGGGTATTTACAGATCCTTGGCTCCAACTTGTCAAGCGAACTACTTTCTGTGAAGACTTTCACCAACCTGAGATTTCCCCAAAACATATTTTCTTTTATTTTTATTTGGCCTATAGAAAGGCAGGGTTTATGACGCTAATATAAAAGCAAATTTAAAAAACAAAATTAACAAACAAGAAAACATTTCCTTCAGTTTTTGATGTTAGAGCAAAATACAAGACAATTGAGGTCAGCTAACAGGAGGCCCCATGAAATAAGCCGTATAATTTTCTACTACTCTCCAGTTGCCCTGATAAGCTCAATATGTGATAGTGGAGAGGCCTCATTTGTGAAGAACACTTCAGAAAGAAGATCTTAGGGTGTTTATATAAAGTGAAATAATGAGTGAAAAGGGCCAATGATTTCACTCTCTGAATTAAACCAGACAATTTAAAAAAGTTTAATAATGTTTCAAGATGTGTGAAAATGTACCTAGTTATTATTCTAAACTTTGTTTTTAAAATATGCTTTTTTAATATTATTTTGCTATGCATGCACTGATTTAATAAAATTCTACTTTAATTAAAAATAAGGCAAAAGGAGGTTCGTTTTTACTTAAATATGACTATAACAAATGTGTGTATATTGTACATGTTACTGTAGAAATAAGGTGCTGTGGTCATTGTCTGCTGTCCCTGTATTGTCTACTTGAAGCCAAATGTCATTTCAGATAACTATCCTCATACAACTGCACCAACCACCACTATCATTTATTGAGCTATTACTATGCACTAGCACTTCAGAAAGTATTTTGCATGCACTGTTTCATTTACTACTTCTAAGAACAATCTGTAGAGAGCATAGTGTGCCTACTTTAAAGAAATTAGAATCCAGAAAAGCTAATAAAAGTGCCCAAAGTCATTGCCAAAGGTAAGTGACCAAAAAAAAAAAAAAAAAAAAATGGATACAAACCCAACTATGTTTCTGAAGTCTGCTCTCAACCATTGCACTGTCTCTTCTCATGCACTTTACTTGTGGCTATAATTTTATTATTGCTACTTCTGAGTCATAAGTTTCTGAAGCAGGAAGATGAATGAGGAGGTAACGAGAGTGTTCTTGTAGAGCAGATAAAGAGAGTGCGGTTCAGAGGACTCAAGCAGCAAACCCAGTGTTGTGCAGTGTGGGGTATTACCAAATTCCACTAGTCCCAGGTGCAGTGCCTCCACCATTCCTATCTCTGCCTGTATGCCATGCATCTCGAAAAATAAAAGCTTCATTTCAATGGGGTTTCCCATCTCCTTCCACCTTTTATCCCCGATTTAAAGCCAAAGCTCTATTTGCTGATAATTTTCATAAAATACTATGACAAATGGGGTGATGAAAAGACACATGCTTTGTGCTCAAATTAGGAACAAATTTAATTTAAAAAAATAATAACTGCTATGTTGGGGGAACACAACCACATTGTAGTAGAAGTGGTGAGAAAGGGACAATTAGAGGTGACATCGGAGATGATTCTCATAGACTCAGTTTTCTTTATGGAGAATAGAAGAGAAAGGAAATGTTAGTAAAGACAGAATGAGCAAGGTGTGAAACTCTTAGGGGCGTGGTATATGTATACAAACAATAGTTGGAACAATTTGCCAGGGAAAGCGTGTAAGAATTTGAAGGGGTCTAGTCAGAAATATGAAACTGGGATATCATTCTTTGGATAATAGCATTTTCCAGAGAACCTAAAGGATCCGCATCTTGTTGCCTCAGTGGATGGGAGCTGCAGAATATAAAAGCATCTCTCAGGTGAGAAAATATTCCAGGATGTTTCACAATATAGAACAATAAATTTTTCTCTGAATTCAGCAATTTTACAGAATAGTAAAAACAAAACAAAAAGGCAGCAGTTGCATATTGAATTGTTCACTTTGATAATTTCATAGAATTTGTGCTCAATGTGTGTTTGTTGAGCATAACCCAAGGAACATATTAAAAAAAATTGGATTGCTAAGAATACTTCATACATAATAAATAATTTCACCACAGTGATACATACATGTTATATACTTTCACCTGTTATTCAATCCATTAAGGCAAATGCACAAATAGAAGTATTATACAAAGGGAAAATGAAGGGGGTAGGAGTGAGAGAAAAATACTGGCATAATGGAAAAGAAAGAATGAGATTGGAAACAAAATCAATAATTAGGCATGACCTCGCCCACTAAGGCAAAACTAATGTAAAACATTGACATGTAACATAATGCATGTTTTCCAGGTCTGGCTTAAAATATTAGTGCCTAAAAGAAAATAAAAATGGGCATTAATTTGCTTTGCATAGCCAAAAAGTGTTTATATAATTAAAAATAGTAACATATGACATTCAAAAGAAATGTCACTTAAAAAAAAGGAGTGTTTCTCAAAAGATATGATTTAAATAGAACATTTAAACATTTTTAATCTATTTACTACTATGACATTGCTCCCTACTGCAGAGTTTTCCTGATATCACGGAGAGGGGTGTGCATAAGCAGTTTATTCCAGCTGGTTAACAGCACTATTTAAATTCAGAAGCATCACACACCGCTTAATAATTTACAGTCCATGTGGAACACTATATCATATATTATTTATGATAGCAAAAGCTCAGGGACATAACAATACAGAATATATTTCTCAAGCTCCAATTATTGCCTTTCGGGTCACTTTAGAGTGAAAAATTTTTGATTTGCTACTTAGGGAAGTCACTTTTCATATCAGCCAATGAAAGAAACATCACTGATTAATGGCAACCTCTGGAGTGAGGTTAGAAAAAAAAAACTAATGGAGAGGTGTGTGGTGAGCCGCCAATGGTCGCACTCACAATACTCCTGAGTCGTTCGAATCTGGAAATTGTCTTCAAGCAGGGCTGACCTGAGCCATTAAGGAAAAAAAAAAAAGGTATCTGTCTAGATGCCAAGAAACTACTCTTTCCCTGCCAAAAATAACCCTTCCAACTAGTTCACTGAAGCCACTGAGGGATGATCTATAATCACATCTTCATGTATTGGTTTAAAAAGCATAATCGATTCTGTGGAATACCACAATGATGCCACTCCCCATTTAAGGACTAAAGCATTCACTCCCCCAGTTTCTGGATATGTTGGCGTCATAAAATGTCAACTGAATCCCTCTCTGGAAATTGCAATATTCAGAAGAGCACTGACTTTCCAAGGTTACCCCACCCTCAGTGAGGAGCAGCCAGTATCCAGTGATGGGTCAATGCAAGGGAATAAGGTCTTGGCCTTTTTGCTCTAACAACTCTATAAGATTATTCCAAGTCCAGAATTCCCTATGCAGCAAGCTGAAGACTTTGTGGTGACTGTATCTCAGTTTGGTGCCTCCCTCTGCCCTGTCCCTCACTCTCCCACGGTTGTTGATCAGAGAGGCACTAGTCAATTTCACCCACAAATACCAGCTTCAGAATCCTTCCTGGGGAATCTGACCTAAGACAGTTTGTGTCAAGAATTCCTCAGGAAGATGACTTTAAACTACAGATTTGAAGCTGTCACCAGCCAGCAGCAAATGGGAACTCCATCACTGCTAGAATGTGGAACATTTCAGTGCCTTGCCTGCCTGAGCAGTGCAGTAATTGATACCTTCACCCTTGTAAACCAGAAGGGCATGTGCACTACTAAGGGCATATCTCAGGTATTTAAGAATTCTGTGTAAGTAATAATGATTAGGACAGGAGATTGAATGGTCCTTACTAAGAACTGTTGATCCATTGGATAAAAAAATAAAAGGCACAGTATGATTAATGACCAATTGAAAACTCAGAGTGAAAACTCAAGGAATTCCATGGTAATATATACCAAAATTCTATTTTTTCTGCAGTTGGCCTTAAGATCAAGCTCAGGACTTAAATAGCAAAGTTGTAGAGGAAGTTGAATTCTCAAATTTAGAATATGCCTTATGAAGATCAGGACTCTAATTAGGAAAGATTAAAACCCAGAAGTAGGTGATAAGGCTCATCTGGGTAAATGCACTCCAAAATACAAAATACTCAAATACTTCTGAGGACTCAGGATCCATCTAAGAGGCCCATTGCTACTTGTGAAATGCTAGAGCTCCCCCTTTGATTGAAATCAACAGGGGTCATTACCTGGCAAGAAAGCATGCACCCCAGTCAGGATCTATCCACACCTCTCCTTTAATCCACAAGATCAATAATTAGAATCAGGTTACAGCATAACCAAACTGGGAAAGTACAGGGCCTACTGCAAGGGGAAGGAGACCATGTCCTAGATTCAGTGCTGGACTCAGTCAACATTTACTATTAGGTGTCAGGGGAGACCTCATAGGATTATCTTTTGAGGATGCTGAATTAAAGAGAGAATATAAAGTTGAAAAAAGGGTTTATGAATGAACTCCTATAATATAAGATTTAATATCTTGGCAAGGTACTTGGAAATGATAACGGCATAGTGCTAAGGTTGGTTTTTGAAGCTTGGGAAGGTGATAACCTGTTCTGAATGATATAGAAATGCAAACAATGTATGACTAAAAAACTCACTAATAGGGAGACAAGAAGACTTTTGGTTTACCCAAATGACACAGTGTGCACTTTTGAGCCATTCATTGGTTGCCTTCTGCAGATCATAGATAGCAGTTAGAGATGGCTGTTATAGCACTGGGCTCAAAAGTTGGGATAGGAGTAATAAGATTGTAAAAAAATAGAAAAAAGGTGGTGCAATCATCATAATAAGTAAGACTATCTGAGATAACAGAATAATATATCAACTAAGGAAGATCTAAAGAACCTATCAAGATGCTTAAAAATGCTTGAAGTCTCTAGAGAAGTAGTTTCAACCAGGAGGAGTTTAGCTTCTCAAGGGCCATTTGGCAATGTCTAGGGATATTTTTGATGGTCCCAACCTGGAAAACAATGCTACCGGCATCAAGGAGGTAGAGGCCAGGGATTACTCTATACATCCTACAATGCACAGGGCAGTCCTCCACGAGAAAGAATCCCCCAAACAACATGTAATGTCCACAGTTCTGAGTTTGAGAAATTCTGCTGTATTAATAAGGAAGATAGAATCAAAATAAATAAGGATAGCTCATCAAGAGGTAGAGGGCAGACATTACCAAACAAGTCATAACTCCTAGGTTAATTTCCAGGTTGAGGCCAGTTTTCCAGATTCAGAACCCAAGGTCTAAGGAAAACATTGGGGGTCCTGGGGAAAGACATTGAAAGGCCACAGGTATTGTATAATATAATGATTCACATAGTCCTTTTCCAAATAGACCAATAGCCATTTACTTGGGTAATTGCATACTGGAAAAAGGGAATATACAAATATTTTCAAGATTACTGGACAGAGAATTCAAGCTGATACTATTTATGGACAAAAGAGTTATTAGGACTCCTAGCAGGGGCATATGTGTGCATGTGTGTTGGAGGAAGCAGATAATAAATGAAGTCTTGGTATATAATGGAGTCTTAGTGTGTCTGCTATTTCCACAGACCCAGCCAGTAATTATTTTCAAATGTCCTCAAAGTATATTTGAAATTAACATGTATAAGATTTGACAGAATTCTAAAATTGGTTACTTGACCTGCATCAGATAATTTACAGTAGTGAACGTCTCTATAACTGCTTTTCCTCACTGCCAGTCAAATAGTAAAACAGAATCACTCTCTTATCCCAGAGAGAATGGTCGAAAGTATTGTCACCTTTAAAAGATAAGGGAGGTTTCCAGCAAAAGTGGTGTAATATGGACTACTGCCTGAAGCAAATAAAATACAATAAAATTTATATAAAACTAGAGGCCCGGTGCACGAAATTCATGCACGGGGGTGTGTGTCCCTCAGCCCAGCCTGCACCCTCGCCAATCTGGGACCCCTCGAGGGATGTCCGACTGCCCAATTAAGCCTGATCCCACCACCGGGATCAGGCCTAAACGGGCAGTCGGACATCCCTCTCATAATCCAGGACTGCTGGCTCCCAACTGCTCACCTGCCTGCCTTCCTGATTGCCCCTAACCGCTTCTGCCTGCCAGCCTGATTACCCCCTAACTACTCCCCTGCCAGCCTGATTGATGCCTAACTGCTCCTCTGCCAGCCTGTTTGCCCCTAACTGCCCTCCCCTGCGGGCCTGGTCACCCCTAACTGCCCTCCCCTGCAGGCCTGGTACCCCCCAACTGCCCTCCCCTGCAGGCCTGGTCACCCCTAACTGCCCTACCCTGCAGGCCTGGTCCCCCGCAACTGCTCTCCCCTGCAGGCCTGGGTCCATCCCAACTGCCTTTCCCTGCAGGCCTGGTCGCCCCCAACTTCCCTCTTCTGCCAGCTTGATCACCCCCAACTGCCCTCCCTTGCCGGCCTGGTCCCTCCCAACTGCCCTCCCCTGCTGGCCATCTTGTGGTGGCCATCTTGTGTTCACATGGGGGCAGGATCTTTGACCACATGGGGGCAGCCATCTTGTGTGTTGGAGTGATGGTCAATATGCATATTACTCTTTTATTAGATAGGATAGAGGCCTGGTTCACTGGTGGAGGCCAGCTGGTTTGCCCTGAAGGGTGTCCTGGATCAGGGTGGGGGGTTCCCTTTGGGTGTGGAGTGGCCTGGGTGAGGGGCCTGTGGTGGTTTGCAGGCCAGCCACGCCCCCTGGCGACCCAAGTGGAGGCACTGGTATCTGGGGTTTATTTATCTTCTACAATTGAAACTTTGTAGCCTGGAGTGGAGCCAAGCCTTCTGCTTGCTCCATGGTAGCCACCATTTCTATTGGGATTTATGTATCTTCTATAATTGAAACTTTGTAGCCTTAAGCGAGGCCTGGGCCGGCCATGGTGTGTGGAAAGCTTGCTTCCTCCATCACCGGGGACAACCCTAGCCTCCTGCTCTTTCCAGCTCCATGGCTGCCACCATTTCTGTTTGGGTTTAAGTATCTTCTATCATTGAAACTTTGTAGTCTTGAGTGGAGGCCTAGGTGGGCAAGGGCAGGCGGAAAGCTTGGCTTCCTCCATTGCCAGGGAAACCCAAGCCTCCCTCCTGCTCTCTGTGGCCGTAGCCATCTTGGTTGGGTTTATTTGCATATTCGCTCCTGATTGGTTGGTGGGCGTGGCTTGTGGGTGTAGCGGAGTGATGGTTAATTTGCATATTACTCTTTTATTAGATAGGATAACAATCTTACGAAAAGTAGATATGAAACAGCGTATTGTGTGAAATATGAGAAACAGACAAGGAGAACCCTAATATTGTCCAAGTGCACTATACTTGATAAGAGTTTTCAGGCACAGCATAAGAAGACAGAACCCAAGGAGAGTCTGGCAGACTCACACAATTGAGGATATGGAATTGAGAATCCAGGGAGAGCAAGGAGGATGGAATTTTAAGAATAGCAGAAAAGAAAGCAACTTAAGGTGAGAATTCTGGAAATCTGCAAAGGGTTCTCCTTGAATGTTCAGCAGAGTAGTGATCAATACATGTGTAAGAGAAACTACCTGGCCCAAGAAAAGAGTCACTTGAAAGGACTGAGGAAACAGGATCCAATACTCACACAAAGTAAGAAACATTGCTTACCATACACTCAGAATTACAAACCTCCTACCCCATGATGGTCTGAGTGAGTAGACTAATCAGAAGACTTCTGCCTAGTGGTAATACAGGTCTAGCCTCACCTAACAGATCTTAAAAGCTAGGCCAAAAAGGATTAGTCTTTTTCGAAATACTTAGCAACATCACAAGATTCAACACCCAAAATAGTAAAATTTACAATGTCTGGTATCAAATAAAATAGTACCAGATATTCAAGAGTCAGAATTAGCAGATGCTGTTATAAGTAAAATACAATTAAAAAATACATTGTGTACTTCATTCATTCCTGCCCCTTTCTAAAATTAAATTAATAATAATAATAATGGCCTGAGGAAGTCATCCTATGACAGTTTCATCTAATCATCAAGTCAGGTACTAGATGTTCTCTTTGGGTCATTTTATTCACTCACAAATTTCTCATAAAAAGAAGCAAGATATAAGGTTTCAATTTAGGCTTAATGTAGAATCAGTCAGATCAAGCTTTGGTCTACTATGGTTTTGCTCCACTACAGAATAGTCTAAAAAAATATGACTCCATAACTCTTAAATTATGTGCTGCTGCGGTCTATGTATTATTCTAGAGTATTTCATGAAGAAGGATTTCCTGTCTGCAACAGTCTTTTAGATTTTTTTAAGTCTGCTAAGCAAACACACACATATTTCAACACAACTTTGTCTAATCACAAAAGTTAGGGTCTGCTTATTAGAAGTTTGTGTTCTTTCCAGAAATAGACTGAAAATGGCCTCTCTGTCTACTCCAGAGCTATTGGTAGGGAACCAGGGTTAGATTTGGAGGTGGTTCTCATCAGAGAAACTAAAATTCTTCCTGAAATTCTCTGCCTGAGATTTTTCATATGTACCATCTTCTTTAGGTTTGGACACATATCCAAATATGATCACAAAATTCCACATAAAGAAAAAAAGTGTTCAAAACTGTCAAATAATTGTCTGTCTTTGGCATCAGGTAGATGATCAATTTGGCACCTGTACGTTTAGAGTGTTTTTTTTTTTTTTTTGCCATTAGGCTATAACAATCTAACTATGAGAGAACTTTGAGGCTTGAGGATATAAAATACAAATATATACATATACATATATATATATATACACACACACATATATATATACACACACATATATATACATATATATACATATACATACATATATATACACACACACACATTCTATTGTAGACTAAAAACCAAAGTCAGAACTTAAGACTTTAATTTTCAGATTATAATAATGAAATATAATAACTGAAACTGATAAGGCTGGAAGTGAGCAACCATTTTCTTAATCCAGTTTACTCTCATCCTTACCTGTGTGTGGTTTATTGCAACATGATTTAGAGCTTTCATTCATGCTATAACCTTATCTGTTGTGAACTTTCTCTTTTGATTAGTTTTATTTTTATTTTAAAGAATTTTTATTGATTTTTTAGAGAGGGAGGGAGAAAAACATCTATCAGCTGCCTCATGCATGCCCCTTACTGGGGATCAAGCCCACAACCTAGGCATGTGCAAACCAGCAAACTTTTCAATGCATGGATGACACCCAGTCAACTGAGCTTTACCAGCCAGGAAAATTATTTAAAATTTTGCCTTATTTAAATTTCATTGAATGTTTTTCTCTTCCAGAAAATAAATTATTGTCATTGGAAAGGGACCAGGACAGAGGTGGGTCTATCCCAGCATGGTCTGGAATATGTAAACTATTTGCTCCTAAGTGTCCTTGGTTAGGGAAGATAAAAGTTTGCAATCTATAATCTGACTATAAATTGCTCAGCTTTTTAACTATTTTTCTCAGTTTCCCCATTCCACTTGTGAAGGAATTGTCCTATTTTCTTACTATCCTGCCTCATTATCATCATTCCACTCCAGTCCCACAGTGATTATTTGTTTTTCAGAGTTCTTTTCAGTGGAATTAAGCAACATATTGTTCTCTAGTTGTGACCTCTAGCTACATCTATCTTGATTTCTAGGGAGACATCTTGGAATTAACCCAATGTATTGTGCTACTGTTACCGTTAGCCTTCAACATACTCAGTCTGCTTTCTCTGGTTCATTGCCTTAACTTCATAAATAGTTGAGACTTTTTTTTTACTTTGAATTTTCTAATTATCCCTCTTATTTCATTGACTGCTAAATATCTTAGAAAGCTGGTCAAATATCCTGACTATTTTTGTTTATCTTCCATTCCCTTTCTCAACCTCCTACAGCTAAGATTGTCCCAAATTAAAGTTTTAAATGCCAACTAAGGTGTTCAATTATTCATCCACTGATTTTTTTCTGGGTCTCTTTTTGCATTTCTTTCCATTTTGAAGTTATAAAGTATATCTGTAAGAGCCAGTTAAGATTTTTTTTAAATGTTTAATTATTTATTGATGTCTTATAACATAGAAGCTAAGATTTGGGTGCTCTGAAATCAGGCATCCTAGATATTAAACTCTGTTCCACTATATCTGTGTTGTTCCCAGCAAGTTACTTGCTCAAAACTCAAATTTGTGGGTTGCAAAATCAGAATTTAAAAAGGACTTGCTTCACAAGGTTGTGGTAGAGATTGCATGAGTAGGTAAAATGATTGGCATACAAAATGTGAGCACCAATTGTTTTTTATTATCTACTAGAAGCTTGGTGCACAAATTCGTGCATGGGTAGGGTCCCTTGGGGTGGCCTGTAGAGATCGGGCCCCAACTTGTGCCCCCAGCCTTGCAGCCCCACAGCCCACCTGGCACCCCGCCTTGGCCTGGTGCCACCCACTCACCTGTCCTGCTTCCATAGGGGGCCATTAGGGCCAGCAGCACCTCCACTGCCAGCGCTGTGTCACTGACACCCACCATGTTCTGCACCACTCTCTGGTGGTCAGTGCAGTCAAACTCTGGGTCTCCCTGTTGAACTCATAGTTAAATGACTGCCCAAGGGGACAATTTGCATATTAGGCTTTTATTATATAGGATAATTGATTTATTCTGCCCTCCCTGGGCTTTCTCTGAGGGGCTTAGACTTAAAGTCCTTGAAAGAGGAGCTATCAATGTATTTGTTTTTGGGACTGTTAGGGTTTGGTCTGTGGCTCAGACCAGAAGTAAAAGAAAAGAGGTAGAGAGGGAGTTTATTTTAATTTCCAGGAAGAGAAAGGACCAAGTACTGCTAATCAATATAGGGCAAGAAACAAAAGGCATCTTCCCCTTCTAAAGGGTAATGGCTGCTCTTGCTAAGGGACAAGGAAGGGAGGAGGATTTGGGCTGAGGCTGTCCAGCAGAGGTGTCTTATCAGTATTTTCCCCAAGCCTGTAAAACATTCTTTGAGCAAAAGTTATGAAGAGTTCAAAAGAAGCTTATTTGAAAGTGGTGGGGAGCAGTTTGTACTAACTAGAGAATCCTTGTTGTAAATTATCCCTGAGTTGTCAAACACCAGGGAGGATAGGGAATGCAAGAATGTAGCCTTGAGAGCAGCTTATCTTGTCTTGCAGTTTGAATAGAGGAGCCAGTTTGAATCAGAGGAGTTAACAATCGTGGGGGTTAGTTTCCAGGTGCTTCTCATAAATTGTGGAAGGCTTTTTCTTGTCCTTACAGGGACTAATAAGAAAAGTGGCAACTAGTTACCTTTAACTCTGCTACTAGAGTTTTATTTTTTCAGAGGCCAAAAATTGCATGCATTTTCTGAAGAAGTGATGGTTGAATAAATGAGTACTGACATGAAGCAGAATGGGATATTAGGAGCCTACATGAAACTGAGAAAGGGATTTAAGAAGGTGCAGGCTGCACCCAATTGGACACTTGTCAGTCCCTGGTCCTAGAAATGCAGCATCATGGGAGATATACAAATGTTTAAAAAGTACTAAACGAAAGCATGCAATAACTTGATAAGCTATAGCTCAATTTTTATGTCAATTCATCTAATCTAAATCTTAGGCTTTCTTTTTTTAGTTCACAAATATTTTAAACTATAGCTAAATATTCAGAATTAATTTGGAGTCTTCAAATTTAAAAACTGCAAATAACTATGAAATCATGTGAACTGTACATATTTCTAAAGAACATAAATTAAGTCCGTCTCCATATCTTAGAAAAAATAACAGAAACTAGGATTACTTACTATTGCTATATCAAGTACTTGACCAATTTGTTGGGAAATATAGTGTATACAAATTAAACAAACTAAAGTCTTTCACTTAAAAATTTAATAACTCACTTTTTCACATGGAGTAGTAAGCAGGAAACTTTGACTTCCATTGATAAGTATGACTTTTTGCTAGTATATTTCATATTATTTATTTATTTTAAGTACCATCATGTCTTAATGGTTTCTTACAAACTTTACTGTTTCTAGTTAATGATAAATTTAATTAATACTCATATATTTGCAATTTGGTTTTTCCTTCAAGGTAACCTCTTAATACTGTTTTTAATGCTATCCCCAGCCTTTTTTTCCCTAATCCTCACTAAAGGATATTTTTTCCATTGATTTTTCAGGAGAGATGGATAGATAGATAGATAGATAGATAGATAGATAGATAGATAGATAGATAGATAGATGATAGAGAGACATCGATGTGAGAGAGACACATCCATTGGTTACCTCCCACACGTTGGGGCTGGGGAGCAAACCTGAAACCCAGGTATGTTCCATTGGCCCAGAATTTAACCCACAACCCTTCAGTGTGTGGGGCCAATGCTGGATCCACTGAGCCACAACAGCCAGGACTATCCCAGGCATTTTTTAAAACATCCTTAATGGCATAACCTTACTGTAGGGAGTAGAGATTTTAAAAAAAAAGTTTATCTAATTAACACTGAAAAATGGTGTTTCGACTGGAAACTGTAAAGCTAAAGATAAATGTACTATATTTGATAAATGTATTCCATATTGATGTATGGCAGTGATTTTCAACTGGTGTGCCATTAGAATTTTTTAAAACACCTGAAAATTTAGTTAGGGGCACTGACCTTTGTTCCCTTAGAATATCAAATTTAAAAAAATGACAATAGCCAACACAAGAATAGCTGTCCAGTGTGAATGAATCAAAATTATATCTTTTTTTGTCAGATCGGCAACAAATATATCTTTTTGTGTGTGCCGCAGAATTTTAGTAATTAGTTTATGTGTGTCATGAGATGACAAAGGCTGAAAATCACTGATGGGTGATGTAACAATTCTGAATCTGCTTTATATGTTTGTTAGGCTAAATAAGTTAAAAAATATGCGGTGGGTTGTGGGGCCATGTTTCTCACTGTTGGACTGGAAAACACAGAAAAGCAAGAGAAAAGAGCTAGAATGAATGATGTACTAGACTGGAGTAAGATTATCAGTATGAACTCAGGTTTAGTTTAATATAGATACAGATGAACAGATACAGAAATAACATTGTGTGTGTGTGTGTGTACATATATTAGTAGTATACGTGCATATTTAACCTACATAGTTTGCTAAGAGATTTTGGAAACAATAACAATCCAATAGCTGTGAGCACACCTAGTGCTCAGGTTTTGGTTTCTAACTGTCACTAATAAATGAAAAGGACAAGGGCTCCCTGTCAAAATGGCTGACAGGGAGGGTAATGTACCAGATGAGCCCTAAGCACCTTCTAGTACGAGAAAGCAAGAACGTGCTCAAGGGAGTAAGAAGTACAAATTGGTTGTTACAGAATACTCATGGGGATGTAAAGTACAGCAAAGGAATATAGTCAGTAACATTCTAATAACTACGCATTTGTCAGATGGGCATGAGATTTATCAGGATGATCACTTAAGTTATGTAAGGTATAATCACTAGGGTGTGCACATGAAACTAATATAATAATGTATGTCAACTGTAATTGAAAAATAAAGAATTGATTTAAAAAACAAAACAAAAAATCCAATTAACCAAAAAAAAAAAATGTGCACAAAAAACTAAGGAGGGGAACGTGTCAAAAGAATATAGAAGCCAAATTGTAAGAGCTACTAGGAAATGCCAGAAAAAAAGAAAAAAAGAATGAAAGAAAGCTACTGATGGTCAAAGCTGGAACAATTTTAGTAATAAAATGCATATATGGTATTAGACTACAAACTATTGTTTAAAATAAATATGAATGAGTCCATACTAATATTAGTAAATGATCTAGCAAGTATTATGTGGGTAAGAAGGGACAGATCCTCTTCACAAAAGAATTACAAGTAATATAAGTAAATACTGCCCCCTCCAGGAGATGGAGCTGAATTCTATACCTATTCATGTTAAAATACATAGAAAATTAAATTAAAAGAAAACTTTCTTAATCTGAATGAGTATATCCAAAAATCTACAAAGAACTTATTTAATGGTTAATGTTAAAACATTTCCATTTGTAAATAAAAATGAGACACATAGGAATACTAGCCAGTGACACAAACAAAGAAAAAAAATTAAATGTCTGTTCAATAAAAATGGAGACAAACATGCTATTTTTAACAAATGACATGATTATGTACATAGGAAACTCTAAAGTAATATATTTTTAAAATTTGGTCATTCACTGCTTCAAGGTTGTGCTTTAAGGTCCTTATGCAAAATCCTATCTTTCTATACATTAATGACAATAATAGATGATAAAACTTGTAATGATATCATTTATAATAGCATTAATGCATGTCCCCCAAAAAATAAATAAATTTTACAAAAGACTAGAGGTGGATGAAATTCATGCACGGGGGTGTGTGTCCCTCAGCCCAGCCTGCACCCTCTCCAATCTGGGACCCCTCGAGGGATGTCCGACTGCCCATTTAACTAAACGGGCAGTCTGATATCCCTCTCACAATCCAGGACTGCTGGCTCCCAACTGCTCACCTGCCTGCCTTCCTGATTGCCCCTAACTGCTTCTGCCTGCCAGCCTGATCACCCCCTAACCATTCCCCTGCCAGCCTGATTAATGCCTAACTGCTCCCCTGCCAGCCTGTTTTCCCCTAACTGCCCTCCCCTGCAGGCCTGGTCCCCCCCGAACTGCCCTTCCCTGCAGGCCCGGTTGCCCCCAACTTCCCTCCTCTGCCGGCATGGTCACCCCTAAGTGCCCTCCCCTGCAGGTTTGATCACCCACAACTGCCCTCCCTTGCAGGCTGGTCCCTCCCAACTGCCTTTCCCTGCTGGCCATCTTGTGGTGGCCATCTTGTGTCCACATGGGGGCAGCCATCTTTGACCACATGGGGGCAGCCATCTTGTGTGTTGGAGTGATGGTCAATTTGCATATTACTCTTTTATTAGATAGGATGGAGGCCTGGTGCACGGGTGAGGGCCGGCTGGTTTGCCCTGAAGGGTGTCCCGGGTCAGGGTGGGGCTTCCCTTGGGGCATGGGGCGGCCTGGGCGAGGGGCCTGTGGTGGTTTGCAGGCCGGCCATGCCCCCCGGTGACCCAAGGAGATGCCCTGGTATTTGGGATTTATGTATCTTCTATAATTGAAACTTTGTAGTCTTGAGCAGAGGCCAGGGCTAGCCAGGGCAGGAGGGAAGCTTGGCTTCTTCCATCGCTGGGGGCAACCCAAGCCTCCTGCTCTCTCTAGCTCTGTGGCTGCCGCCATTTTTGTTGGGATTTATTTATCTTCTATAATTAAAACTCTGTAGCCTTGTGCGGAGGCCCGGGCCGGCCAGGGGGGGCAGGAAGCTTGGCTTCCTCCATCACCAGGGGCAACCCAAATGTCAGCTGGCTCCAGCTCCGTGGCCGCCACCATATTTGTTGGGTTAATTTGCATATTCGATCCTGATTGCTGGTGGTCATGGCTTGTGGGCGTAGCAGAGGTATGGTCAATTTGCATGTTTCTCTTTTATTAGATAGGATGTACAACACTTCTACCCAAAACATTGATTGACACTATGATGGAAATGAAGGGAAATCTAAGTATCTCAAAGGATATGTCATCAGATATTGAAAGAGTCAAAGTTACAAAGATGTAACTCCCAAATGAATAAATCCTGTACAATAACAATAAATTTACTCGGGCTCTTGAGAGGTTTGGCGGTGGAGTAGTGGATGTGGACAGTGAGAATTTGTAAGCTTATTTGAAACTTTATATTGGAAAGTAGCCCAGACAAACATTGACAAACAATAATGATGAAGGCATCTATTAGATACCACGCGTTATTTAAAGTCTCCATATTATAAGACAGTATGTTGGTGCAAGGATAGACAAACAGAGAAATGGAACAGACTAGAGACTCCAGAAACAAACACAAACATAGTCATTTGATGTAGGATGATGACCCTTGAGTGCAGTGCAGTGGAGAAAAAGTGATATTTTCAATAAATTGTGTATCTCTTCTTCTATCCTTTTACTAAAAGCCTTTCAGTTTTCTTAAATCATTTTGTGTTGTTTTTTTTTTTTTCATTTTCTTGTCTAACATTTCTGAAACTCTAATGACTAAAAACAGACATGAGGAACTTGACTTTCACATCTTCACAAAGAACATTATGTTCTCCTCTTTCCCTAGTGTATAACTCTTCTGGAGATCCCGGCTTTGTGCTTGCTTGCTATCAGCACCAAGTAACCATTGCAAACAAAGAAAACAAGAGCAGTTTCCTTAGTGTTGATTGCAAATCTGGATAAACTGAAGGTAAACTTTTCAAATGTATTATCACTGCCCATCTGGCATGGCTCAATGGTTGAGCATCGACCTATGAACCAGGAGATCAAGGTTCAATTCCAGGTCAGGGCACATGCCCAGGTTGTGTCCTCAATCCCTATGTGGGGTGTGCAGGAGGCAGCCAATCAATGATTCCCTGTCATCATGGACACTTCTGTCTCTCTCTCTTACTCTCCCTTCCTCTCTAAATATATATATTTATCACCAACTATGTAAAAGTTAATTTCTTCTATGTTTAACATTATTTACATTAATTTTTGCCTATTAAATGGGTATGTAAGATTATGAACACTGGTTTTAGTACAGCTTTAGACATTTCTCCCATGTTAGAAATTTTAGAGCTTTTATCATTAATTTGTTTTCTAAATATTCCATGATGTAAATTCTATTTTTTTGTATTTTACCCATTAGGGTAACAGGGACATTTTTGTATATGGGAGAGTTTACATATGTTTCTAGGTTTCAAAGTATTTTGGTTCCCATACTAGATATAGTGAATTAAATTATCAGAATTTGGTCTTTACTTTAAATTATCATTGTTTTGTTTATAGATTTTCTGTCCATTTTCTGCAAATGTTCAACTGCTTTAAATTACTTTATGGTCTTTTTTATTTCAGTTTTGCTTAAAAGCTAAAACTATACCTTCCCCTAACTCTACTTCTTTATTAGTTCACCAATACTTGGAAATGATGAGGTTTTTTGAAATGTTACAATATATTCTGATATTTGGATCTGTCATGTCATGTTTTTTTAACTGAAGAAATTGAACAGTGAGTTCTGTTCTGTGTCGATATAAATCTCCATTACTGCTCTTCTGCCTCTTTTTCTGGTTAACCGTTTTCTCAGAAGTTCTTCACTTAACAGATTGTAAAGAGGAAGGTGGTTGTAATGTATCAAGTCCAAACTCTCCATCCACTGTGTATAGGGAGGGTAGTTAACTTTCAGATTGGGAGAAAGCCTGGGTCTCTTAGCAAGAAGACAAGATGTAAGTGGAGTAATGCATAGTGTATAATGCTGTTATTGGCCATTTGTGAGGCCAAGTTTGAGCTTGCCTTAAGATGAAGGCTAAGAACATTCATAGGTGTTACTATTGTTGTAAACTGCTTTTACTTTCTGTGTATTCTTGGGTGTTTTTTAGGAGGTTCAAGAGGTCAGATAATATTTTTAAGGGAATAAAGACATAAAGTAGAATGTTTCTGTTTTGTTTTTTGTTTTGTTTTTTTAGAAATTACTTCTACATTTTATTTTGAAGTATACCACACTCTACATGGCTTTAAGTATTGAAAATCCATAGGTTAATCACACTGGTTTTAAAGGCATCCTGCAATATGTTTTTTGTATGTGTGCAGGTAACAGTTGTCCACCTATGGATCTTCATTTTGGTTTTTAATGCAGGAACTCAAATATAGACCTGTCTGCCTGCCCCACTAAAATCTTTTCAAAGCCAAAACGACAAAAGGGAACTATTTGCAGGACAGCAACCCCATTGTACTTGTCACTCTACTTTTTCACCGTGGCTTTCTCTGAATGTTTGTTAATTTTACTGTACCTCTGTAGATCAAAGCTGATCTTGAACTTCAACAAGACTATGCTCCTCACCTTCTTCCCATCATTCCAGTGCAGACTCACTGTTAATCTCCTATTAGAAATTCTAAACTATGAATTTGTGGAAAAAACCAACGCAATCCAGTATTGTTGAGGTACAAACTCAATGAACATATCACCACAAAAATATATAACTTTATTAACATCCCTTGTTTATTAAAAAAAATAAATAAATCAAAAGAGGTTCTCCAAAGAATAATCTTGCTAAGATTCTAAAACATAAGTAAAAAATTGTGAAAACACAGGACTAATCTAAGAGGATGAATTTTGGTATGAGGTCAATAGATTATAGGCTAAGAACCAGGTATGAGAATTATTTACAAATGGAATACAGGACTTAGAGATTGAGCAATTTCTGAAGTGACAACAGAGGATTTCCATAGATTGCCTGTGACCTTACAAATGGCTGGAAAGAAAGCACCAAACAAAGAGTGAACCCCATATTTCTATTGTTGCTAAATGCTGAAACTACAAAGCCATATTAAACTTTGTTTTTCAAAATATTACTCACTCTGGTCATGAATTCAGTGAAAAACATTGCACCAAAAAGAAAAAAAGACATAGTATTTTATAACTCATTTAATACACAAAGCACCTTGGAGATTTCTGCATGACACCTCACCATCAAAAATAAATGTTTTATGAAAGAAGATAACCAGAATCTCAAATGAATTTTCATATTGCTTCAAAAAATGGACACAATTGTTTTTATTAAAATGCTGACTCAAGAAAATCTGAATATTGTTTATGGAATGTGTGAAAATGAATTTTACTGCCCAAACACATAACATCGTCTTCCGTAGTTTATTTGCAACCTATTGATATTACCTTCTACATGCTGCTCACCATTCTTATTCATATTATAGTCCAAAACCCCACATTTCTGCTAAGATTTTTACAATATTCTAAACTCCTCTCCCAGAGTTCAGGCATGCCACTCTCCAGACTTATCTCAGTAATGCAGCCAGAGTGGTGTACATATCAGACATCACTCTCCTGCTCAGAACGCTGCTAGCATTTTCTTACTGCAAAGCTTAACTTATTTAATGTGGCTTAGAAGGTTCTCCATGAACTGCTCTTAGTGTATGTTCTTACTATATTGCTCATACCATCCATTTTACCTTCAGGTTTTTGCCTATGTTTGTCAAGTTTGCCACTATCTACCAATTCTTATTCCTAAGTCTAGGCCAACATCTTTAAGGCAGAGAGACATCATATAAAGTGATTTTAGCTATAGTAATTAAGATGAAATATTTTACATAAAAGACGAGGAAGGTATAGGCAGGCATATGAGTGAGTTCTCTATGGTGTAAGAACCTGGTTCTTAGTTCTATGGCAAAAGAAAAGTGCCTTCACACACCTTCAGGAAAATAATCAATATTGTGTTTCAACTGAAACTTAAAGGTTTAAATTTTGCAGTATATTTGAAGTTACAGAGTTATAAAAGCACATGATCTGATGAGAACCCAGGCTAGTGCAACATTTGAAAATCAGTAACTGTAATCCATCACATCAACAGGCTAAAAAAGAAAAACCACGTGATCATGTCAAAATATTCCCAGTCAGGGCACATACCAAGGTTGTGGGTTCAATTCTGAGTTGGGGCTCATACAAAAGGCAAACAGTAGAAGTCTCTCTCTCTCTCTCTCTCTCTCTCTCTCTCTCTCTCTCTCTCTCTCTCTCGTCATCTCCTCCAGTGAGGATTAAAAGAAAAAGAGAGAAGCCAGGAGAGAGCTCTTCCCTCCACTTGCAGGGATCAGCATCTCCCCAATCTCTTAAAAAAAAAAGAAAGGAATTAATGTTCAGGATTTTATTCAATTTTATAATTTAATATTATGTAACTGAGAAGTCATCTATTCTTTTATTTCTTTTATTTCTGAGATGTCTGCCTTTCTCCTAGCACTTATTTTGAACCCATAACTCAGCATTTCTTAAAGTTTCTTTTTTTTAAAGAATACACACACTTCTGCATAATCATCCCTGAGAAATGTAGGATTTACTGAAGACCAAGGCGAGATTAGATCACATAGCCTTTTGTTTGTTTGTTTGTTTGTTTGTTTGTTTGTTTGTTAATCCTCACCAAAGGATATCTTTCCATTGGTTTTTAAAAATATAGTTTTATTATTAATTTCAGAGGGGAAGGGAGAGGGAGAGAGAGATAGAAACATCAATGATGAGAGAGAATTATTGATCGGTTGCCTCCTGCACCCACCCTACTAGGGATTGAGCCCAAAACCCAGGCATGTGCCCTGATCAGGAAACAGACCATTATCTTCTGGTTCATAGGTCAACACTCAACCACTGAGCCACACCCACTGGACTCCATTGATCTTAGAGAGTGGAAGGGATGGAGGGAAGGAGAAAGAAAGAGAGAGAAACACTGATGTGAGAGAAACCTGTCAATTGGTTGCCTCTGCACATGCCCCTACCAGGGCTGGGGAACGAACCTGAAACTCAGATACATACCCTTGACTAGGAATCAAACCCATGACCCTCTGACCCTTTGGTGTGTGGGCCAATGCTCTTACTGGAGGCTCTTCTCTTTTCTCTTTCCTCTAGGTGTCTCTAGTCACTCTTGCATTATGATTGGAATAATTAAGTTCCGCTCCCAGCTTCCATTTCTAAAGTCACATAATGAAATTCATAAGATGTTCAGAATGAAATCTCTCTCTTCCTGTGGTACATTTGATATGTTTTATAAAAATATCACTACTCCAAGATGAGTCACATCCCCAAAGAATAATGGTCAGAGCTCTTCTTAATCTTTGTATAATATTAACTATGAGAGAAAAAATAATTTAAAGTAATAATTGCCAGCATGCATGGGAAGTAAGATTTGTATAATACATACAAACAGATTGTTATGTTCAATTTTAAACATAAGTTGTTAGTTTTGTAACATCAGTTGTGATGTCTAGTTTACTGTTGGAAATAGGGTTTTTTGTACTATGACCAGGGAATGATCAGCAACAGATTAGTATCAGTTTCTTCATTTTTAAAATCCTTATTTTAGAGATGAAGAAAATGAGTCAGAGTAGGATAAGTAACTTTATCAAAATGGCACAGCTGGTAAATTCGAACCTATACAGTGAAGTTAACAGCATTGATACTCTGAAAACTATATTATTATCTGCCTTTTGCAACAATGAAATTTCAAAGATTCAAAGTGGCTGTTACCCAAATATACAACTCATAAAGGGATAGAACTTTAAAAATTCATGACACTTGCCTCCAGGCTAGTGATTTTGTTTGATTCTTAATATTTTTATGGTTATTTTCCCTTGTTTGTTTTTTCAGTCTTTTATGCTACTGCCACAAACTGTGGAAAACTTTAGAGAGAAAAGGCTGATGGTCAGAATAAATGATTTACTCCATCTACATCACTCGAGTAGTGCTGGGTATAAAAAAATAAGCAATACCACCAACAACAACAAAAGGACCCTGCTCCTTAGATCCAGGAGTGGAGTCAAATGACAAAATATTAAATTCCCATCTTCTTAAGAGTAGGCTGGTGATTGAGACTTAGTGACTTTCTTCCAAAGAATAAATGATAAATAGGGAAAAATAACTTTCTGGAGGATAAACCCAACAGATGTTACCTTAGCTAAGGGATTAAGGCTAATATCATTAGAAATAAGCCATATTAATATCATGTACCTCCTGATATAAGGTAAAAAAGGAGGAAACTTCACTTCTATGGTATTCTTCCTTCAAATCCATAAGCACAGTCTAATCATGAGAAAACTTTGGGGAAGAGCAGGGTGTTTGAGAGAACACATATGAAAAAGCATGTAGGGCAGTGGTTGGCAAATTATAGTACGTTACACCTTCTGCCCTGGCCTCTTTTGAAATGGCCTGAGAGCTAAGAATACTTTTAACTTTTTAAAGGATTGTAAATACAACAAAACAACAAGAAAAAAGAATATGTAACAGTCCATTTGGTGTGGCTCAGTTGGTTGAGCGTCGTCCCATACACCAAGAGGTCACCAGTTCAATTCCCAGTTTGCAGGTTCAGTCCCCAGTGCGGGGGGCAAGCGGAAGGCAGCCAATCAATGAATATCTCTCATTGATGAATATGTGACAGGGATCTTACATGTCTGCAGATCTAAAATACTTATCACTAGCCCTTTGCAGAAAAAAAAAAAAAATGCTGCACGTGGTTGAGAGAATGCAGAAATAACACTTGGAAGGAGCAATTTCTAAACTAAAAATTGACAGGTCAAAGGTGCCAGCCTAAGGAAGCAAGATATGAGCAGGAGGGGAGAGTAAGATGCTAACGTACAAAGCAATGTTCCAAGTCAAAGGAAGGCATGGGAGAAGGCAGGAAAAAAAGTGAGATTATGGCCTGTTTAAAAACTAAGTGTAGAATAGCCATGTGCCTGGAGAGCTTAATGGGCATGGGAGAAGTTGATGCTGGTGAGATAAACAAAGGCCCCGTATGCCACGTGAGTGCATTCAGACTTTATATAAAGTGGTTGGATAGCTCTGAACTGGTGAGTGACATGATCTGCTGTATATTTCTAAAACAGTTCTCCCTTGCTTAAATATGGAAAGCAATACAGGAGGAAGAAAACTGGAAACGGACAGATCATTTAGGCTTTTGTAGTATTTCATTTAAAAAAGAGCAAGGTTGGCTTGTTCTGAGATAATAATGACCATGAGATCATGGGAACTGAAGAAATTCGAGTTTGATTTATAAGGTAGAATTGGTAGCATGAACTAATGACAAAGAGGGAGAGAGATGTCAAAAATGACAGCACACTGCGTCACCAAGATTGCGAGTATGTGGGTGAGCAGATTTGGGAGGAAAGGATGTGAATGGTCCTGGAGCAACCAGTACTGATTCCAGTTTTATGGGTCATGAAGCTTCAGTTGGAAAACCGGCTTCCAAACTTATGAAGTAATAAAACCGAAGATGTCTTGTAACTTTAAAGACCACTGAGTCAAATCTCAAATCCTTGCTTGAATGAGTTCTACAAACTTTTCTGCCAGAGAGATATCCTCTGGATCTGATATAACTTCCCACCTTTGCCCCAGGTAAACAAAGCTCCCTGGAGACCATGACCTCAAATAGAAAGTGCAACAAGGTGGAAAATCTAATAAGCAATGGATTCCTAATAGCTCCATTGTCCTAAAACTCTGCTGCAGGCCAGAATGATTGAAGAGGGCTGCCTGCTGGCTGTGCCCCTCTGCTAATCCTGAAATCTTCAGGAGCACGGGCAGGGGCTACAGGAGGAGGCACACTACTTGGTTTATTGCTCTGCTTTTCCCTGGCTGGAGTGCTCATCTTAGATACAGGTAATGGCTATTTCCCAAGGTAGCTATTCCATGGCCCTTCATTTATCATACTGGGCAACTATTCACCTCTAAGCTGAAACTGCCAGTCAAGAATTTATTGGAAAGTAAAGGAGAGGTGTCAGTTTAGTTTAACTTCACAGTTTATTTAATTACGTTGCTCATATCTTTTTAAGTGAAATATGGGATACCCTTTCTTAAGGAATATTTATAGATATTATTACAAGTTAAGTGTTTCCTATCATGCCAACTAAATTAGGATATTCTCAAGCATATGTAATTTTTTAAAAATTCTTTTGTTTTAGATCTCTTTCTTAAATTATTGAGTGAAAAAAGGCATGACTTATTTTACTCAGCATATAAACTGTGAAAAGCCTCACTCTTTGGCATTAAAAATCATAAACAAGTGGTTACCACTTACCTGGCGAATTTAATCCAGAGCATCAAAATTTAATGATATAAGGACTCAATTAGCAGGGTTGAAAAACCAAACAAAGTAGGAGACTAGTGAGAGCTAGTCTTTCAACCTTAAATTTAAAAGGAAAACCCAACACTAAAATTCTTTGCATATGAAAATTTGCATATGAAGTGGTGTTTTAAAAACGCTTTTTACCAAGGGATAAGTAGAAAATATGAAGTGTTAAGCAGTTTACCTTGTTATTTTAATTTGTAAAAACAGCTCTGTAGTGGGTTCAGTTCCCCTGAACCCTCCAGCTTCAAAGCAGATTGTGTGTGTGTGTGTGTATTACATGTCAGCAAAATAACATGTATGCCATTATCATCTATAAAAATGATGATGAGATACCTTTTCAAAATGCCTAGAAAATCTGCCCTGACTTGTTTGGCTCAGTGGATAGAGCGTCGGCCTATGGACTGAAGGGTCCCAGGTTTGATTCCAGTCAAGGGCATGTACCTTGGTTGCGGGCACACCCCCAGTGGGGGGTGTGCAAGAGGCAGCTGATCGATGTTTCTCCCTCATCGATGTTTCTAACTCTCTGTCCCTCTCCCTTCCTCTCTGTAAAAAATCAATAAAATACATTAAAAAAAAAATGCCTAGAAAATCTAAGTAGCCAGTAAAATGGATTATCCAAGAAGCCAAAAGGTGACTGGAGAGGAAAAAAGTCAAACTTTATTATAGGAAAATTTCCTAAAATGTCTAAAGCCATGGAGGCAGAGAGTGGCTTCTTTGCAGTGAAATCACTTATGAAACTCAGGTCTTACAATTTCTTAGTATCATCATTTTGAACATTAATCACTATTTATTACACAGTTGGAAATGGGACAAGAAGGATTGCAAGACATCGTTCTTAGTGAATCAAGAATATCTCTAACTAAGTCCCCCTATCTGGTTTAGTTTTGACTCAATATTAGTGATATTTATCAAACATCAATTTTCTAAAGTTTCTGTCTCAGAGAAAAAAAGAAGGTATTTTGGAGAATTTTATTGATCCATACATTTTTTGGTAGTTTCATTTTGCTTACAGAATAATTTATGTATAACCATTTGAAACTAGAGTGGGAAATAAAACATCAAAAAAATGACATATTTCTGATATAGATGTAACTGGGCAATTCTGAGGCTTTGGTGATAAAGGAAAAGAATGTGCAGCATAGCTTCGTAGTTCTCATAAACTTTCTGAATGAAATTTTTTCATATAAAATATAGCTATGATCCAAAGACCAGAATCTTTAGATAACAATATGATTCAACATTAATTAGAACCTCAAAATAAATTCTGATTGCATAGTCACAAATAAACTAAAAGAGAAAATTAAATGAGAACTATCTAAAATGCATAGTGAAATGCAGAAATTAAACTGGAATGCTTGGGTTTTCCTCTGGGCAAGATGCAAAGGTGATTTCCTGGGTTCTTGTCCAGGTGGGTTCAAAGAATGAAGCCACGGACAAAAGGTGGTATAGGAAAAGGTGGAAATTTATTGGGAAGCAAGCACAGACTCCCACGTGGGGAGGGGGAGAGAGACCCACCAAGTCCCTCTTTTCTAAGGTTTATAAAGGCTGCAGTTCTTTGTGTGCTGATAGGTCATTATAGCAGCTTCAGAACCACCATGGGGCTCCCCTCTTTTTCTCCCTTTTGTTTTTTTATTCCCTGTGGCCTTCCTCTTCATTCTGTGAATGGGTGGCTTCCTCTCCCTTTATTCTGTAAATGTATACCTTTGGCAGCTTAGAGCTCCCTTATTCTGTAAATGTATGCCTTCTGGCAGCTCCCAGCTTTGCAGCCCTGCGGTTCTCCCCCATGGGTCCCCTAATTCCTAAAACTCCCTAAACTTGCCTTTTCTTTTGCCTCTAAAAACTCCTTTCCATAGTAAAAGCCCAAAGACCTTTTGCAAGATTCTAAGGTTCCTTCCTTTCTTCATTCCTTTTTATCCTTCCTTCCTTTCCTTCCTCCCTTCCTTCCTTTTTTTTTAATTATAAGAGGGTTGAAAAGATACAAATAACCAAAGAAGAATACAAGAGTGTAACAAAAATATAAAAGAGTGTGTCAGGAAAATCTGAGATCAAAATAAGCTGTGGCTTGTGAGTACGGAATATAAGAAAAGTGGTTCTTCAGGCAATGTCTTCAAGAGGAGGGTAAATGGGAAAGAAAGGGGTAACCGGTTTAAGGCAGGTGCCATTGTTATGTTAGAAATCAAAGAAAAAGGAGCTTACCCTACTTTATTTTTTTTCCTATTTCATTGTCAAAGAGAGAGCTCTTCAAACTTAAAAGAGTGGTTTAGAAAAGAGAGAATTAAATGCTTAAATCAGGTATTTCAGGGTTTAATGCCTGTAGGCACCAGAAAGATAACATGAATTATAGAGGCATGCAGGTTTAAGAAAAGGGGGAGAGTGTGGAACTATAGAGAACTAAAGGACACATGTTTATCTAAAGAAATTTATGCTCTATTGTAATAAAAATACAGTGTGGTGAAATGCTGACCAGCAAATGCTTTTTTTTTCTTTTTTTGTGTGTGAATTTATTTATTTTTATTTTTTAATAAATCTTTATTGTTCAGATTATTACAAGTGTTCCTCTTTTTTTTCCCCCATAGCTCCCCTCCACCTGATTCCCCACCCCACCTCATGTCCTTACCCCCCCGCCACTGTCTTCATCCATAGGTGTAAGATTTTTGTCCAATCTCTTCCCGCACCCCTCACACCCCCTTCCCCCTGAGAATTGTCAGTCCACTCCCTTTCTATGTCCCTGATTCTATTATATTCATCAGTCCATTCTGTTCAACATATTTTTTATTCACTTGATTTTTAGATTCACTTGTTGGTAGGTATGTATTTGTTGTCATTTTGTTGTTCATAATTTTTATCTTTGCCTTTTTCTGTTTCTTCCTCTTCTTAAAGAATACCCTTCAGCATTTCATGTAATCCTGGTTTGGTGGTGATGAATTCCTTTAGCTTTTTCTTGTCTGTGAAGCTCTTTATCTGACCTTCAATTCTGAATGATAGCTTTGCTGGGTAGAGTAATCTTGGTTGTAGGTTCTTGCTGTTCATCACTTTGAATATTTCTTGCCACTCCCTTCTGGCCTGCATAGTTTCTGTTGAGAAATCAGCTGACAGTAGTATGGGTACTCCCTTGTAGGTAACTAACTGTTTTTCTCTTGCTGCTTTCAAGATTCTCTCTTTGTCTTTTGCCCTTGGCATTTTAATTATGTTGTGTCTTGGTGTGGTCCTCTTTGGATTCCTCTTGTATGGGGTTCTCTGTGCTTCCTGGACTTGTAAGTCTATTTCTTTCACCAGGTAGGGAAACTTTTCTGTCATTCTTTCTTCTAAAAGGTTTTCAATATTTTGCTCTCTCTCTTCTTCTGGCACCCCAATAATTCAGATGTTGGTATGCTTAAAGTTGTCCCAGAGGCTCCTTACACTATCTTTGTATTTTGGGATTCTTTTTTCTTTTTGTTTTTCTGGTTGGGTGTTTTTTGTTTCCTCATATTTCAGATCTTTGGTTTGATTCTTGGGGTACGTTGATCTACAGTTGAGTTTCTGTATATTCTTTATTTCAGACAGTGTATGCTTAATTTCTGACTGGTCCTTTTCCATTTTTTTTTTTTTTTTTTTGGCATTCTCATTAAGATCCTTAAAGGTCTCACTAAGTTCCTCAGAGGTTTTTAGAAGATTCTTGAGTAACCTTATAAATGTGGTTTTGAACTCTATGTCCAGTAGTTTGCTTTCCTCCATTTCTTTCATTCGTGACATGATTCTTTGTCTCCACATTTTGCTGCTTCCCTGTGTTGATAGAGTGGTTTTCTGTGGTAGGTGACCAGTGGTTCAGCCTATCACCTGAGGTGGACACTCTTGGTGCACCCTTTTGTGAGCTGAGTGCAAAGTCTTGGTGTAGTTAAGCCTTGATTGCTGTTGGTACTCTGGGAGGAATTGACCTCCAGGCCAATTGGCTGTGAGGACCCGCTGTGTCTATAATGGAAGAACTGCTGTGCTAGAGACACACTTATGGGGCAGGACTTACTTCAGTGGGGCTTTGGTGCTCACTGAGTCTGCCTCTTGAATGTGTCACTTATGGATGTGAGTAGTTGAAATCTGGTGTCGTCTCACACTGACCACTAGATACACTAGCTTCTGGATCTCCAATGGGGTGCAGGTCAGCTGCTGTCTGAGGCCACCCAGCAGGAGCTACAGCGAGAACTACAGTTTTCTCCTCTTTGCTTGGGGTTTGGAGGTTTTGGAGCTGTCTGACCAGAGCTGCAGTTTGTTAGGTTAAACTGTGATAGAGCAGACCATTTATATGCAAAAGCTGCTGCGTGGAGCTTGGCTGGGTTTGTAGATTGTGCGGGGTGGGGTCTCAGGGAGTCACTAGGCTAGGGCGTGGCAAACAGTGATGGCTGCCAGTCAGCCATCTCTGCGTCTCCGCATTTCCAAGTCCCCACGTCCTGTGCCCCAGTGCAGTAAACAATGATTGCTGTGCGCACCTCTGCAAGAAAGCCACCCTCACTTTCCAACCCGATGGCAGACAGTCCAGCTTCTCCCCTTAGGAGTTTGGATCCCCAGCAACTCCCCAGAGACTGGAGTTCAGAGTAATTGGGAGCTTGTCTCCCTTCAGGTTGAAAAAATGCAGCGCACCCAGTAGCCTGCTGCCAGCCCAATTTGCGTGCCTCCGTACCTCAGCTTTTCAGTGCTTGTGCACGTCTCAATGCTCTTTTCTCTTTCCTTCTAGTTGTAGAACTTCCACTCAGCCAGCTTTCTTGTGGTTCTGTGTGATAGGCATTTTGTCTTTTAGTTGTAGTTTTGAAATTGTTGTGCGAGGCAGCAGTTTAGGTGTTTACCTATGCCACCATCTTGGTTCCTCCTTGCAAATGCTATTTTTCTGCTACCTCTTATATCAAAACTTCTAGTAACACTTGTCTGGACTTTCAATTCTGGAATTGCAGTTTTAAAATGTCCTTAGGTATCTCCAATACATAACACCCATGAATACTGACTGTATCATAGTGAATATTTGGTGTGGGCTTTGTTGTTTGTTTGGTCAATTTGCTTTCACTTGTTTATTTTTGGAATTGTTGTTTTGTTAAGTCACTCTACTACTCAAGAAAGTAAGAGCTATCTCAGTGATTCAAAAGGGAGCTAGGAACCAGAGGTAATCAGAGTAGATTTGAAGCTACTTTGGAGCCTATGAAGATACTGGTAAATAAGAGAATATTTTAGTAGTTGTTCAGGAACCAGGAGAATTGGGACACCAACCTAAAACTGGAACTTATCCAGTGAAATTCTCAGTGAAAAGATGGGATGAAAAGACATCAGATTGTCAAAGGGAAACAACATTTATCAACTGTCCTGAATTGAGCTTTAGGTTCAAAAGGTGTATTTGAGAATTGAGAAGCATTTATCTTCTTTGTGTAATCATGGATGCCCCCAGATAAATGTTAACTTGAATAGCCAGCAAAACAAAAATGATGCTCAGCTGAAAAAAAAAAAAGGAAACGAAGTAATAGAACAGGGATCTAAGAAAAAAAGCACTAATGTTCACATACCTTACATTGTAGACCATTGTTTGAATGGTGAAAAATGTAATAAATGCTGCTGGGGTTATAAGACAATATAGTTGATTCTTACCTCAGGTCATATAGACAATTCAATTAGAGGTGAATTAAATATTTGCTATGACAAGAAAATTGGAAATCCTCAGAATAAAACATGCAATAATATATAGATAACATCTGTAAATAACAGGATTTCTTGACACAAAATACTCAAATTATAATGAAAGTATTGCTAAGTTGACTGTATTTAAAATAAAATTTACTTAATAACAACTAGAAACATTAGTTCAAATATATTCCATGAAAAGATAATTATAATACATCTAACCAACTTTTGTTAATATAAAATATGATATATATGTATATATATTATGTAGATAAAAACTGAAAGCAATAATATAAGACAAAAAGTATTTTTAAATATGTACAAAAGAAAATAACAGACAATCCACTAGAGTGGTCAACTGAATTGCCAATAAATATTGGTAAGTATAATCATCTTCACTATTAGCATTGTAAATTAGAAAACATAAAAAGGTAGTTTTCATCCCATCAAACAAGCATTTTTTTTAAATTATAAAAATAAAAAGAATTGTCAAAGGTGTGCCCAAACCTAACAACTATATCTGCTAGAGGAGATGTAAATGGGTATAATCAATTTAATCTACATTTGGGAAGAAACTGAGAATGTTTAGCAAATACTAATAAACGTGAAAACCTGTATATCTTAGAACTCAATAATCCAGATACATAGCCTAGAGAAAATCTCAAACATGTGCACAAGCTGACATTTACAAAAAAACATATATTCTGACATTTTAAAAAATCAGGAAAAATAACCATATCAAGCAACAAAAGAACTGATAAAAAAACTTTCATATATTTATACAATTACCATTAATAAACTAGAGACACACATGCCAAGTTTAGTACATTTCATATATATTTGAATAAAACATAACTGAAAGAAAAAAATCACCAGAATATGTTTCCCTTGCACACAATTTAAAAGCTGGCCCTAACTGGTTTGGCTCAGTGGATAGAGTGTTGGCCTGTGGACTGAAGGGTCCCAGGTTCGATTCTGGTCAAGGGCATGCACCTTGGTTGCAGGCACATCCCCAGTAGAGGGTGTGCAGGAGGCAGCTGACCGATGTTTCTCTCTCATCAATATTTCTAACTCTCTACCCCTCTCCCTTCCTCCCTGTAAAAAATCAATAAAATATATTTTTTTAAAAACACCCCCAAAAAATAAAAATAAAAACATGCATAAAAGACTCTTTGTTTTTTAAATTATATGTGTCACAAAATTATAAACCAAAGCACAGGAATGTTTAACAAGTCATGATTGGGATTACACCTACTATGCAAGGAAGGGGCAATTCAAATAGTGATGTATATATGGAGTTCTATTAAGTTAGGTAAAATATATGGGCATATAGTGTATGATTTTGCATATATTTATATTTTTAAAATTATAATAATAGATAGTTAAAAAAGAGTAATTTGAATCCTCCACCTCTTTATTCTAATTTGTTTAGTTACCATCTTCATGTTAAAACTAGTGGCCCAGTGTATGAAACTAGTGCACATTAAAAGGGAATTAATTAGAGAAAATATTTTAATATTGCTATTTGCCCTTTGCCAGGGGTGGGACACAAGCCTCACGTCCCCGGGCGGCACAAGTTCCCGCCCACCAAGTCTGCAAGTCCCTGCCCACCTGCTCCTGCTGCACATGCAGCCTGCTGATCAGTCATTAAGTGAAGGCGTCCTGACCAATTTGCATATTACCCTATTACTAGATAGATTATGTTCAAGATCACAAATGTTCTTATAACTTCTAAATCAAAACCTAATGGCAATCTCCATCTCAATTTCTTTAATAGTTTTATGCATGATTACTTACTTATTTCCTCTTTGTTATATAAAATTATATTTATTTTTTTAAATATATTTTATTGATTTTTTTACAGAGAGGAAGGGAGAGAAACAGAGAGTTAGAAACATCAATGAGAGAGAAACATTGATCAGCTGCCTCCTGCATACCCCTACTGGGGATGTGCCTGCAACTAAGGTACATCCCCTGACAGGAATTGAACCTGGGACCCTTCAGTCTGAAGGCCGATGCTCTATCCACTGAGCCAAACCGGTTAGGGCTAAAATTATATTTAAATATACTTCATAGAGAAGTGTGTGTGTGTATGTTAACATCTTTTTCAATCTTTTTTCTTTTCATATTTTCCTTTTTTTTTCTTCTACTGAAATTCCAAATATGAGAATGTTAGACCACTTATTGCTAAGGTTTGTTCCATATTTTCCCTCAAACCAGCCTTTGTAAATTCTTGTACTTAATTTTTTTACTTTTCCCCCCTGTGTCTTCAAGTGCACTGATTTCATTATTTAGTGTCAAATCTACACATAAGTTCATTCTGTAAATTTGTTTCATTCTATTATTTTGCATCATTTTAGATCTAGATGCAATGTTACGGTCTTTTTAATGATTTCCATTTCTTTCTACATTATGTTCATATTTGTTTTTTTGTAAATCTTTGAATATATTTGTAATAAAAATTTTAAAGCATTTTTTCTTTTAAGACCACCTGTTAAGGTGTTGTTCTTCTGGAGATGCTACTGAATTCCACAGATGTTTAAGGACATCTTTCCATTCTGGATGATAGCATAATCTCTCCATATCACACTCATCAAAAAAGCATCTTTTTTTTAAGTTGTCAAAATAATAAATGTTTTCAAAGATGTGCAGCAACGAACTATTGTATTCCCTTAGTGGAAATGTTAATCAGTGAGCTCTGAAAACTGAGTTTACTACTTCCCGATAGTTTCACAGTAATTGTTATTTGCCTGGCCCTGTGTAGTTCACCTCAAACTTGTACATCTTATTATTCAAATACAAGCACAAGAGAAATTCTAAGCAGATTTCTGAAGCTCTTATAATCTGCCCTGTAAAATCTACCCACTTTAATTTTTCCACAACTCTATTATTGGTCTTCCTAATTCAACAAAACCTCCATATTTGCTTTGCCATAGTCTTGAAAAAAATATCAAACCAGAAAGCAGTTGATAACAGGGCTTTCTTAATTTGTTTGTCTTATCTCTGGGATTATAGGCTGTGCTGCCTGTTACATATTATCTGAAAACAATAATTTCATATATTTTAGGTTGTTTAGTTGTTTACAGTAAGAGGTCAGTCCAATACCATTTACTCCATCATGGCTGCTCATTGCTTTTTAAATAGCCTAACATCATTTAAACACCTGTTTAATGAAAAGAAAGTAGTCCAAAGAACACAGGCATTTTAGAATTGACTTGGTGTTGATGCAAGTTATATCTCTATCCTCAATTGCAAGGACAGCATAAAGCAACAAAACTCCCGAAAGGAATGTGTAGGTAATTAGAAAGGATTAGATAATAATAAAGAATATTGAGTACACTATGTAATCCCCAAATAGATAAAGTTACATTGAATCATATGTGTAAATATGTTTGTTGACCTAGATTTTCTTAATTAAAAAAAGACTGTACTGTTTGCTGCTTCTGAATCAAATAAATTCAAAAACCTCTTGAGCAAAAGTTTTATTTGATCTTCATCTATGTCAGATTCATATTTGCCAAAATTATAATAAACTTCTGATTTTGATGGATTCAGCTAAAAGAGTACTGAAACTTTTGAGAAACCCATATTGTTTTAATAATCATTATGCATATGAGCTCTGTATTTGAATTTTCTTTAAAAGTTTTATGAATGTTTATTTTTAAAATGATCTTTTTAAGAATTTGATTAGGAATGCTGACTCTTGATGCTAATTATTTGATATGACTAATCTAACTGAAATAGAGTAGTAGACTAGTGATCAGCAGAAAAGAAACATAGACTCAAAGCTTGAATAAGAGTAAAAATACATTTTACTACTAGTATGACAGCAATCATTACTAATATATATTAAATGCTTAGATATAGCAGGGACTTTTCTGAGTGTTAGCAGCAGAAAAACAGCATAGGTGTTAAGACCTCAGTTCAGCAACCTCAGTACTTGAGTTCTGGCTAAGAAAGAATTCAGAGGCAAGACTCAATCTATAAGAATAAAGAAGGTGGAGAGGTGCAAGTGGGAATGCTCCAGAAAAGAGAGAGCGAGAGCATGCCCTGGGGAAAGGGGATGGGGAAAGGCAGGGGCATGATCCATACAAAGAGCCTCACAGGCCCTCCATCCTGAGGGCTTTTATCCTGAGCCCTTAAGTGAGAATCTCAATAGAATACTCATCAGCTTTCCAGGTGTGTCCCCTCCTAGTCAGTGCCATGGGGTCATTAGTTAATGTAGCTGGTCCTGAGGTCAGCCATGGTGCATTCTGCCTGATTTTGCTGTTTCTTTGGGCTTGGAGCTGAAACACAGCTAAAGCCTAGATGTCATCTTCCAGGGGTTAGTGCTTAAGGGAGTGATTGTGCAAGGACTATGGTTTTGAATCATGCTAGGCACCCAAGCTCTCTGTCCTTGTGACCCTGGGCACCTGGCCTATCCTGCTCATGCCTGTCTAACTGCCTACTACATGAGTACCTTATGAATTTGCCTTAAATCCTTGTAATCTACTTTTAAGGTAACCTCTATTTCTATCTCTATTTTACTGATGTAATAACAGGAGCTCAGAATGAATAATATTTACTAGTATGTCCAAAGACACAAGAATAGAAAAAGAAACAAAAACAGGCCCTAACCAGTTTGGCTCAGTGGATAGAGCACAGGCCTGCAGAATGAAGGGTCCCAGGTTCAATTCCAGCCAAGGGCATGTACCTTGGTTGTGGGCTTGATCCCCAGTAGGGGGTGTGAAGGAGGCAGCTGATTAATGTTTCTCTCTCATCAATGTTTCTAACTCTCTATCCCTCTCCCTTCCTCTCTGTAAAATCAATAAAAATATATTTAAAAAAAAATCAAACCCTGACAGGCTGATTCTAGTTATCTTTTGAATAAACCAGATGTCACCACTCAATTTGCCACAAAGAAATGTCTAGTAACATGTACCATGATTTCCTGTGTCTATTTATTCTATGAGAAAGTGAATATCAGAGTAAACAAAATTTAATATTTTGGAAGTAAGTAAATTCAATTGCCACATTCTTGTTTCTTTCTTTTGATTTCAAGGATAAACATCTTACTATCCAATATGGATGCTTTTTTAAGACTTTATACCAACTTTCTAATGTACTTAGGATTTGTTTTATATAAATGGATCTTAGGAAAAATGGATCTGTTAAAAATCTTCAACTAAAATGGCATTATAGTTATTTGAATGTATGTACTTTGCTCAGAGATAATTTGATCAATGCAAATTAAATTATTAACAAGTATACTTGATCTTTCCATTTGCAAGCATTTTTAATGACTCTGCAAAGCAAATAAAATTATTAAACCAGATAAATGAATTTCAACAGTGACATTGGACATGTAGACATGTAAAATAATCTTTTAATTATATCATTTATTAAATTGATAAATATTTGATATATTTTAATATGGTAAAGTCTTTCATACTTATTCCGCATATCAGTAAAGGCTCTGTGCAGCATTAAACACACAGTTTAGCACTTTTCTATTTGTAATTTAGTAAATTAGTGTTGAAAGAGGTCATTGAGAGGGCATGATTTGTGGGTGACCTGGGAGCTGGTCTCAGGCAAATGAGAGGCTACTTGACCCCTCCACAGGCCTTGGATTATACCGTTCTGCCCTCCTCCCCACAGCAAAGTCTTTTTCAAGGACAGAGTTTTGAGAGAACAATGTGTTGTTAAAACCATCTGAACGGCATACATGACTGAACCCAATTAAGGCTCCTATAGAAACATTTAAGATCTTAAGGAGCAAATGCAGAGGTAAGTTTCTCTTTCAGATGCCCAAGACAAAGTCTCCTACATAAGCTCTCTTGATTATCAATCTGGAATGATTCGCCTGTTTCTCTGCCTCTCCTTGCCCTCCAAATGTGGGGGCCAGTTTCAGATTTACCCAGGGAAGCTCTCATGCTTGCGAACCAACAATTAATATTTTAGTATTTAGTGTATTAGAATATTTCTATAAATTTTTGGTATAAAAATTAAATCATCTGAGTCTAGAAGTTATTATCTAGCAAATTACTTAACTACAAATTATTTTATTTAATACATAAAAGGTGTTCAAGTTATTCTTTTATTATAAGTATGTTTTGGCAGTTTGTTTCTAAGTATTTCTCCAATTAAATTGACAAGTTTACTATCATAAAACAATAATATTCTTTATTAACTCTCATTGCTCATATTGGTAATTTCTCTTGATCTCACACTTTCTATTTGATAAATCTTGCTAGAGTTACTGATCTTCTGAAAGAACCAACTTTAACTTTCCACTGATTTGATTTTCTTCTTTTTTTTCTGTTTTTTATTTTATTAATTCATAATTTTATTTTTAATATATTTGTATCGATTTTTTATTTTTGAAATATATTTTTATTGATTTATAGAGAAAGAGGAAGGGAGAGGGAGAGAGAGAGAGAAACACCAATGAGCGAATCACCCATTGGCTGCCTCCTGCACACCCCACTCTGGGGATCAAGACTGCAACCTGCACATGTGCCCTGACCTGAAATCAAACCTTGATCTCTTGGTTCTGGGTCAACACTCAATCACTGAGCAAAGCTGGCCAGGTTTTATTGATTTTTTTGAGAGGGAAGAAGGGAAATGGGGAGAGAGATAGAAACATCAATCATCTACCTCCTACATGCCCCCTACTAGGGATCAAGCACACAACCCAGGCATGTGCCCTGATGGGGAATAGAACTGGGGACCTCTTGGTGTCTGGGTTAATACTCAATCCCTGAGCCACTCTGGCCGGTCATAATCCTATCTTTATTTTTAATGTATTCTGCTCATTTTGTGTTTAATTTTGTCTTTTATATAATGTTTAATGTGGAAATTTAGGTAATTGATTTGAGACTTTTCTTTTTTATACCCTAAACAAAGGTTTTTATGGCTACAAATTTCCCACAAAGCCCAATTTTACTTGGCTCTCACAGGTTTTAATATATTTTTGTGTTATTATTCAATCAGTTCATAAGCAATTTTGACTTCTTCTTTCCTCCAGTTGTTATTTAGAAGTATGCTATTTAGTTTCCACATATTTGGGAATTTTCCAAAGATCTTTCTGTTATTACTTTCTAATTTAATTCCATTGTGATCAGAAAAGATTCTGTGTATAATTTTAGTCCTTTTGAGTTTATTGAGGATTGTTTTATGGTTTACACTGATGTTCATATCTTCCATACCTTACTTATTTTGTGTCTCCTTGTATAAATTATTAACAATATTATATAAAATACTCAAATAGAACTGTGGATTTGTATATTACTTCATTTAATTATTTTGTTCAATTAAATTTTGCTTCATGTATTTATAAGTGCTATTTTTAGGTATATAAACATGTAAGATTATATTTTTGATGAATTAAGTCTATTATCAAGAAATATTCCTCTTTATCCCTGGTTATAGTTTTAGCTATGAAATTATATTTTATATGCAAATAAGTACTCCATTTTTTATTAGTGTTAGCATAATATAACTTTTCTAGTCATTTTACTTTTATCTATTTACTATAACTCTATATTTAAAACAGATTTTTCTTTAGTATATTTGCCATTTAATTGACTTGTTTAAACTATTTTTATTAAGTTGGCTTTGATATACTTGGCTTTATATGTACCATATTTCTATTTATTTCTATTAGTTACACATGTTCACTCCCCCAACTCATTTCTCTTTTTCTGCCATGTGTTGTATTATCTACACTAATAAAAGAGAAACATGCAAATTAATCATCACTCTGCTACACCCACAAACCACACCCACCAGACAATCAGGAGCGAGTATGCAAATTAACCCAACCAAGATGGCGGCCAGCCACGGAGTGAGCAGAAGGCTTGGGTTTCCCCAGTGATAGAGGAAGCCAAGCTTTTCACCCGCTCTGGCTGGCCCTGGCCTCCACTCAAGGCTACAAATTTTCAATTATAGAAGATAAATAAATCCCAACAAAAATGGCTGCGACCATGGAGCGAGCAGGAGGCTTGGGTTTCTCCAGCGATGGAGGAAGCCAAACTTCCTGGCCTTCCCTGGCCTCCACTCAGGGCTACAAAGTTTCAATTATAGAATATAAATAAATCCCAGATCCCAGGTCCTCCGCTAGAGTCGCTGGGGGGCATGGCTGGCCTAAAAACAACCACAAGCCCCTTGCCCAGGCTGCCCCACGCCCCAAGGGAACACCCACCCTGATCTGGGACACCCTTCAGGGCAAACCATCTGGCCCCCACCCGTGCCCCAGGCCTCTATCCTATCTAATAAAAGAGTAATATGCAAATTGAACATCACTCCAACACAAAGATGACTGCCCCCATGTGGTCAAAGATCCTGCCCCATGTGGACACAAGATGGCCACCACAAGATGGCCAGCAGGGGAGGGCAGTTGGGAGGGACCAGGCCTGCAAGGGAGGGCAGTTGGGGGTGATCAAGCCTGCAGGGGAGAGCAGTTAGGGGTGACCAGGCCGACAGAGGAGGGAAGTTGGGGGGGGACCTGGCCTGCAGGGGACGGCAGTTAGGGGCAATCAGGCTGGCAGGGGAGCAGTTAGGCATCAATCAGGCTGGCAGGGTAGTGGTTAGGGGGTGATCAGGCTGGCAGGCAGAAGTGGTTAGGGGCAATCAGAAAGGCAGGCAGGCGAGCAGTTGGGAGCCAGCAGTCCTGGATTGTGAGAGGGATGTCCGACTATCCGTTTAGGATCGGGCCTAAACGGGCATTTGGACATCCCTCAAGGGGTCCCAGATTGGAGAGGGTGCAGGCTGGGCTGAGGGATGCACACCCCCCATGCACTAATTTTGTGCACCGGGCCTCTAGTCTATATATATCAAAGGCTAAGCAACCATTGCATTCGAAACAACCAAACGGATGACCGAACAGGCTGTGTAGGTCCACCAGGATGGCAGGGGGGTTAGTGAGGGATGACCAAACGACCAAGCATCAAGCTGCATGGGATGACCAGGCTGGCAGGGGGTTAGTGAGGGGCGACCAAACGACTGAGCAGCAGGCTGCGTGGGGCAACCAGGCCCACAGAGGGGGCAGTTATGGGTGACCAGACAGGCAGAGGAGGGCTGTGAGGGGCAACCAGGCCAGCAGGGCGTGCAGTAAGGGGCGACCAGGCCAGTGGGGGGGAGGGGGTAGTCGGGGGTAACTACACCTGCAGGGGGGCAGTTGGGGGTGACCAGGCCAGCAGGAGGGGCAGTTAGGTGTGATCAGGCAGGCAGGCAGGTGAGCAGTTAGGAGCCAGTGGTCCTGGATTGTGAGTCAGACATCCCCCCGAGGGGTCCTGGATTGGAGAGGGTGCAGGCTGGGCTGAGGGGACTATATAAATATTTAAACTATATATATATATATATATATATATATATATATATATATATATATATATATATATAGTTTAAATATTTTTGTTGTTGACTTCAGAGAGAGAAAGAGAGAGGGAGAGAGAGATAGAAACATCAATCATAAGAATCATAGATCAACTACCTGCTGCTTGCTCCCTAGTGGAGATCAAGCCCAAAACCCAGGCATGTGCCTCAACTATGAGAATTGAACTGTGACCTCCCAGTTCATGGGTCCACACTCAACCACTGAACCTCACCAGCTGGGTTAGTTGTATATATTTTTTAAATTCTACTTTACTTCTTAGGTTGACATATTAGCTAAAACTTGATCTTTTCTTTAATGGTTGTTGTAGAGTCTGTGGTGTATATCTCTAACTTATCTCATTCAACCTTCAAATAATGTTATAATACTTCATGTTAAATAAATCAATCTCATATCGGTGCAATTCCAGTTTCTCCTCCTGCCATTCATTATATTATTATCATGCACTTTGAAAAACTTTAGTGTTTTTGGTTTGAACAATATCTGTAGAGATATTTCTAAATCAAGATGAACACATTGCTTTTTATTTATCTACCTATTTAGTTTTTTGTTTTGTTTGTTGTGCTGTGCTCATAATTCCTTTGGTTAGATGGAGATTCATAATTCCTTTGGTTAGATATTATTTTCATTCTGAAAGAAGGATTTTCTAGAATATTTCCTTAGTACAGTTATGCTAGTGACAAATTCTTCCGCTCTTTATTATATCTGAAAAAGCATTTTATTATACCTGGAAAAGTTTTTACCTTGCTTTTGAAAGATATTTTCACTATAAATATCTTTCTTTTCTTTCAATAATTCAAAAATACTGCTTTAATGTCTCTGAACTCACATTTTTTTCCAATAGATCTTTGTTGTCATTCTTATATTTATTCTGCTGTTCATAATTTTCCCCTCTTTTTAAAAAATATTTATTTATCCTTGTCTTTAAGGAATTCAATATTATATGCTTTTTCTGTGATTTTATTATACAAGAATGTGCTTAGGATCCTTTGAAATTTTTGGATCTGCCAGTTTATAGTTTTAATCACATTTGGAAAATTTTTTTATTCACAGTGACTAAATATTTTATCTGACCTACCTTCTCATCTACCTTTTATTATATATATATTAGGTGACTTAAGAATGTTCAGCATTTCACTGATGCTCCCTTCATCCTTTAATGTCTTTTTTCCCCCAGCAGGTTTTGTTTTGTTTTGATTAGTATTGCAGTGTTTTAATATTCATTAATTTGTCATTATACACTCCAGAAAAGTATATTTTTCATATCAGAAATTGTGGTACTCATATCTAGAAGATCAATTTGAATCTCTTTTTAATTCATTTATTTATTTTAAAAAATATTTTTATTGATTTTGGAGAGAGAGGATGGGAGAGTGAGAAAGAGACAGAAACATTGGTGAGGTAGAGAAACATAGATAGGCTGCCTCCTGCATGCCCCCTACTGGGGATGGAGCTTGCAACCTGGGCTTGTGCCCTAACAGGGAATTGACCTGGCAACCTTTTGGTGCATGGGACAATGCTCAACCAACTGAGTCACACAGGCCAGAGCTGGGCCTCTTTTTAAATTTTTTCTGTATCCTACTTAATGTTGTTATTTTTTCTCTATCCTCTTGGAAACATGGAATAAAGTTATAATTATTTTATGTATTTATATGCCAATTATAAAATCAGTGTCATGCCTATGTCATCTTATATTGACCTATTAAAAAAAATTTTCATCATTGTAGATCACATTTTCTTGCCTCTTTTTATGTCTGATAATATTTCACTACGTGTCAGATATTGTGAAATTATCTTTTTGGGCCTGATATTTTCATACTCCTATAAAAATGATTAAACTTTGTTTTGAGATCCATTTAAGTTACATGGAAACAACTTGATATTTTTCAAATTTTTCTTTTTAATCTTGATTAATTAGGACAAAAGGTACTTTATATTAGTACTGCATTTGTCTCACTATTAGGGCAGTTTCCTTCAAACTATTATTTAACCCAATGCCCATTGAATTAGAAGACCTTTTTTAAGCTGTTGGGAACATGAAATAATCCCAGCACTGTGTGATTCCTGAGAATTGTTTTATCTGCTCCTTTGCGTTGATCTCTTCCCGCCCTTGCATAGTTTTCTTATGTGCATGTGCTGATCAATGCTGAGCTTCAAACATCAAGGGAGACCTTCAGCAGATCTCCAAAGCCCCCACTCTCTCTCTACTGCTCCCTCGTTTTCAGTTTTCAGTTTTCAGTACTCGGCCCTGTGAGCTCTGAGTACTTTGATCTATTGGGAATCCCAGGTCTGTCTTCTCAAGTTAGGGAGACTATCAGACTTCTACTGTTTCCTCCTTGCTGCACTCCAGTCCAGAAACTCTCTAGCCCTAAGCTAGAGCAATCAAATGGCCCAAGTCATTTGCTTCCTCTCTTCCAGTGTTTACTGTCATTTGCTGCTTGATGTCCATTGTCTATAAAATATTCTTTCATTTTTTGCCTTTTTTGTTTTTATAATTGTCAGAGGCAGGAGAGAAAATTAAGTCCTGTTATTCCACCTGAGCTACAAAAAGTTTGTAACTATAGTTATGACTTTCTATAGAGAACTAGAGGCCCAATGCATGAAATTCGTGCAAGGGGCTTGGCCCTCACAGCTCTGGCTGCCTTGGCCAGCCCTTGCAGCTCCGGCTTCCTCCGGAAGGTCATTCTGCTATTCGGTCTAATTAGCGTATTAGCTCTTTATTATATAGGATACTTTTTCATAGCTATGTCAAACAGGATAGGTATCTTCTATACTTTCTTTGGCAGCAAAAGGAGTAATTTTTTCTTACCTCTACTTAATGTGTAGAGAGTAATTTCAGAGCCAAAGCATATGATAGTTGTGTCCATTCTGCTTTTCATTTTGGCATATAGACAAGAACCGATTTATTTTTTTTCAAGTGGGCAACCCCTGAGTCTCTTAGCTCTATAAATTACCACACCATGAACCAGTATGCTTACATCTTTGACTCTGATTTCCTTATTCATTTTCTTAATTTTTTTTATGTTTTGATATTTTTAGAGAGAGGAGAGAGAGAAAATAACATCTAAAAATATAAGACAACCCACTGTTCAGAAATGTGTCAATATGCTTGATAATTTTCCATGAACAGTTTAAAAGAGCACACAGACAAGAGTTGAGAGTAGTTTCATAAGGTCACTTTTAGGAATACGATTGTGTTGAACAACATAAATAGAAGAGAGAAACCAGACAAAAGTCCAGGCACAGTGAAATCAACAAAGAAAATATGAGAATAGCAAGGGTAATAAATATGTGACTCTAGCACAGCTAAAATTGTTGTAATAGACTAGCCATGTTAGGTAAAAGCAGTAGATGAAGGTTGACATGTTCTATTGTGCATAGATGTGGTCTTAAAGGCATAAAAGTAAAAACCATGAAATCAGATTATACACATTCCAACTCCTTAAAAATCTGAAACTACCTTAATTAGTATATTTTAGAACAATAGCAATCTTTTTATTCCAAACGGAAAATAAAGTTTTATGATCTTATTATCTGCCTCTTCTTTAGCAAGTTAGGTTTCAAATACTTCAAAATGTCTATGAATTTAAGACAGTTGTTTCTTTAAAAAAGTCAGAGTAATTATAAACTAATTGGGCAAAGAGAAATCTTCTGAAAAACACAAAATTTGATAAGAGAATTTTTTAAAAACATAAAAGCATAGGAACAAAATTAATTGGACCTTAACAAGAGCAAATAAATCTGACAATTGTGACACATTCCACCTCGAGGTAGGCTTTGGCTTGATGGTTACTTTTCTGTACAAGAACTGTGAACATAATTATTAGCACTCTTTCAGAAACAGAGTTGAAATTTTTACACAATTAATGTTTTATGTGCCCAAATATACCTGCACTTAAATATAAATATGCATCACTTAAAAATAATTAAATGTTTGTGATTATAAAATATACATATGTTGTTTATATTTTATAAATTTAATAATTTACATATTCTTTCCTCATCACTGTGGGTTATGAAATATAAAAGATAAGCTTTTAATCTCAAAACAAACACAAGTGTGATTGATTCAAGCCTCCATGAAGTTGATCCTTTCAATGATTACCTTTCACCCCTCTAATAAAAGAGGAATATCAATCTTCACCTTCAATATATTTTGATCATATTTTTCCCATCTAACATAATTTCTTCCAGTTCCCAAACTAAGTTTTTTCTCTTATTTAAGCCAATGCCTACCTTTTACCTTGAAGTTGTTTTTCTTCATTGCTTATCTCCCACTCTGCTCAACATGAAAATAACATACATCCTTATAAGTACTGTTTAAATTATACCTTCCTGCTCCTCAAGTTCTCCACATTTTTACCTCTTTGCTCAATTCTGACTCTGTTAGACCACACAGTGATTCATGTAATTATTATTTATTTTCTCTATTTTTCTATTATATTTTTAAAATATTTAAATCCTCAAGTAATTTTTCATTTTCTTGGACAAATCATCAAGTTTATTCTTCTTCCCTGCTTTTCAAGGACCATGATGCAGCAATAAACAAAAAGTAAGTATCTCAAACATACTAGCTATATGATTGATTGGTTATTGATTGAAATATTATGTATAGTGTCAGCCCAGGAACAAGAGACTCCTAAACAGGTCTTCCTACATAATCCCATCTCCATTCTTGTCTTCTAATGAAATGGCTGAAGGGATCCAAGGCTGATATCTTCAAAGAGTTCTTTGTGTGACTGAAAACTCTAAGCCTTTGATCCTTCCAAGGCACTAGAATTAGAACTTGGCTTTTCTGGTAGTTTATTTCTTAATTTTAGCATCCTTTGCAATTTTGATAAGCTGATAATTTCCAAAATGATCAAGTCCAGGTTCCTTTTTGCTTAATAGTTGTTCTCTCAGTTTATCCACTTTACTATAACCAGGAAGCAGAGAGCAGGCTATGTCCTCAACACTTTGCTTAGAAGTCTCCTCAGCTAAGTACCCAAATTCATTGCTTTAAGTTGTGCTTTCAAGTGAACTGTGGACACAATTTAACTAAGTTTCTGCCTTTAAAAAACAAGCATCTCTGTTCCTCTATTTTTCAATAACATATTCTTACTCCTTGCTGAATGCTCACAGTGCCTTTAATATTTACCAACAGTCTGTTTGTAATGACTAGGACAATACAGAATTTCTCTACTGTGCCCTACATTTACATATATATATATATATATATATATATATATATATATATATATATATATATATTTCAGAGAAGAGGGAGGGAAAGGGAGAGAGAGATAGAAACATTAATGATGAGAGAGAAACATTGATCAGCTGCCTCCTGCCTGGGCCTTACTGGGGATCAATCCTGCAACCCAGTCAAGTGCCCTGACTGGGAATAGAACTGTTACCTCCTGGTTTACAGGTTGAAGCTTAACCACTGAGCCACAACAGCAGGGCTAGTCCTCCCTTTTCTGAATCCACACTAACAGAGTTATTAGCATGCATATTTCTGCTAACCATCTGGTTTGAGGCTATCAAAACAGTTACAGTCATGTTCCACAATATTCTTCCAGCCTCTATCCATTACCTGATTTCAGTGCTATTTTCACATTTTTAGGTATGTGCTACAGCATCATCCCAATTTTGGGTATTGAAACACATATTAGTTTCCTATTTTGGCTGTAACAAACTACCACAAAATTAGTGGCATAGCACAACACAGATTTATTATCATACAGTTATGGAGGTCAGAAGTCCAAAAAGTGTAGAAAAGGCTATGTTTCCTCTGGAAGTTCTAGGGGAGAGTTTGTTTCCTGCCTTCATCACCTTCTAGAGACTGTCAGCATCCCTGGCCTGGTGGTCCATATCACTTTAACTCTGCTTCTATCTTCATATTGTCATCTCTAATCTGACCTTGCTGCCTCCTTCTTATAAGGACCCTCAACATTACATTGAACCCTCCCAGAAAATTTGGGATAATATCCCAATCTCAAGATCCATATTTTCCTGATCTTAAATTAATCACATCTGCAAAGTCCCTTTTGTCATGTAAGATAACATATTTCTGGGTTCCAGGGATTAAGATATGTATATCAATGAAGACCCATAATTCAGCCTATCACAGAATTTTTTAAAAATATTTAATTTATTTGTATAAAATCATTTCAAGAATTAAAATTAATTAATATATGTTAAACACTTAAACAATTCTGGACCAGTCACATGTGCTCAGAAATAAAAGATGTTTGTATAGGCAAGCTATTTTAGAAAAAAAAAATATATAAAATAAATAAATACATGACAACAAGTATTATACTGTACTAGAGGCTTGGTGCACGAAATTCGTGCACGGGGGGGGGGTGTCCCTCAGCCCAGCCTGCACCCTCACCAATCTAGGACCCCTCGAGGGATTTCGACTGCCCGTTTAGGCCAGATCCCACCAGGATCGGACCTAAACGAGCTGTCGGACATCCCTCTCACAATCCAGGACTGCTGGTTCCCAACTGCTCGCCTGTCTGCCTTCCTGATTGCCCCTAACCGCTTCTGCCTGCCAGCCTGATCACCCCCTAACCCAGCCATGGGCAAACTACGGCCCGCGGGCCGGATCTGGCCCGTTCGGCTGTTCTATCCGGCCCGCGGACCTGAAAGAACGGAGGGTTCTCTTGCTCTCCCCTCTGCTCCTTTACTTTGAATTTATATTAGTTCATACAAACACTCCATCCATGCTTTTGTTCCGGCCCTCCGGTCCAGTTTAAGAACCCATTGTGGCCCTCGAGTCAAAAAGTTTGCCCACCCCTGCCCTAACCACTCCCCTGCCAGCCTGATTGATGCCTAACTGCTCCCCTGCCAGCCTGGTCACCCCTAACTGCCCTCCCCTGCAGGCTTGATTGCCCCCAACTGCCCTCCCTTGCAGGCCTGGTCCCTCCCAACTGCCCTCCCCTGCTGGCCATCTTGTGGTGGCCATCTTGTGTCCACATGGAGGCAGGATCTTTGACCACATGGGGGCAGACATCTTGTGTTTTGGAGTGATGGTCAATTGCATATTACTCTTTTATTAGATAGGATAGAGGCCTGGTTCATGGGTGGGGGCCAGCTGGTTTTCCCTGAAGGGTGTTCTGGATCAGGATGGGGGTTCCCTTGATGCGTGGGGTGGCCTGGGCGAGGGGCCTATCACCACAGGCTGGCCACACCCCCCGGCGACCCAAGTGGAGGCCCTGGTATCTGGGATTTATTTATCTTCTACAATTGAAACTTTGTAGCCTGGAGCAGAGCCAAGCCTTCTGCTCGCACCGTGGCGGCAGCCATTTCTGTTGGGATTAATTTATCTTCTATAATTGAAACTTTGTAGCTTAAAGCAGAGGCCAAGGCAGGCCAGGGCTGCAGAAGCTTGGCTTCCTCCATCTCCGGTGGCAACCCTAGCCTCCTGCTCTCTCCAGCTCCGTGGCTGCTGCCATTTTTGTTGTGATTTATTTATCTTCTATAATTGAAACTTTGTAGCCTTGAGTGGAGGCCTGGGCTGGCCAGGGTGTACAGAAAGCTTGGCTTCATCCATTGCCAGGGAAACCCAAGCCTCCTGCTCTCCGTGGCTGCAGCCATCTTGGTTGGGTTAATTTGCATACTCGCTCCTGATTGGCTGGTGGGCGTGGCTGGTGGGTGTAATGGAGTGATGATTAATTTGCATATTAGTCTTTTATTAGATAGGATATGTACTAAGGTATCCACAACATTGACTGTAGTACTCAGAAATGAACATGCTGAGATGCTGCCTTTGGAAATGTGAGATAATTCAAGTTTTCTGGAGTCGGGTGGTGACGTAGTGAAATGTAATACTGCTCTCATTTCTTCTCATGTAGCTATTTCATAGTTAGGTATTATTTTAAGAAAATGATTTATTTTCAGTGAAAATGTAATTAAGGTTGTGCTTAAAGTAAATATTAAAAAACAAAAAACTACCTCAATTTCTTACTATAATGAATTGTTTAAATGAATTATGATAGGTTCATATGAGTAATTTCTTTATACTCATTAAATAAATAAGTTCTTGAAAAGTATTTAATAATATGGCAAAATGTTTATGATATATTGGTAGGTGTAAAAAGCTAATCATCAAAGAAAACATGCAAAATGATTTCAAGCCTACAGAATTTAATATACTTTTCCTAAACTTTCTATAATATACATATAATATTTATATAATAATAAAAGGAGTAATTAAATATTCAGGAACCAACCAAAAACTTTTTTTTTCTATTTTTTAAAACTATAAACTTAAAAAATGAATAGAGCCCTAACCAGTTTTGCTCAGTGGATAGAGCATCAGCCTGTGGACTGAAGGGTCCCAGGTTTGATTCCAGTCAAGGGCACGTACCTTGGTTGCGGGCACATCGCCAGTAGGAGGTGTGCAGGAGGCAGCTGATCAATGTTTCTCTCTCATCGATGTTTCTAACTCTCTATCCCTCTCCCTTCCTCTCTGTAAAAAATCAATAAAATATATTTTTTAAAAAATGAATAGACATGAATCCAGAATCTACCCCTCTCAAAAAAAAAAAAAAAATGAAAACCAACAAGAAAGATATGGAGTATACAATACATATTAATAAATAATGGCATATTTGGGGGATTAAAAACAAATCTCAGCTCTGGCATTATCTGGAATTAGGTGAATTACTTTGTCTCTCTTAACCATATTTTTTTCTGATCTTTAAAGTTGATAGGGTAACATTAAGTATCTCATAGTGTTTTGTGAATATTATGTGAAGTGATTAATGCAAAGTAATCTAGCAGTGTTTGTCCCATAATAAGTGCTCAAGAAAGTTTAGTATTAACATCATCATTAGCATCATCAACAAATGAAAATTGTAGTTTCTTAGTTCCAATTTCAGTAAATACAACTAATCTATACTCAATACTGGATTCACCCAACAAATATAAGGATTTCTGAGATAAATGAAGTATGTGAATTTGCTTTTTATTACCTCTCATGCTTCTTACCTCATCCCCTCCTTTTGAACTACAGGTTTACCTTTCTCTGCTTGATTTTTTTTTCTTTTTCTCCTATGCACATGCCTTTTAATATAATAGATAATTGAGTTGTTTTATATGTTTATTACCTGAGATAGATTCCCTAGGGTAGGGCCTTTAGTTTGTTTTACTTATTGCCAGACCCCAGTTTATAGAACTGTGCCTGGCACAAAGTAGGCACTCAATAAACATTTGCTGAGTGAATGAATGAATGAATGAATGTGTTTAATCCTGGTTTAGCTGTGAAAAATTCATATATCTTAAGTTCCTATATAGCAATTACCCTTCACATTCAGACATTATCAAGTAGTAATTATGTACTTAAGGATCAGGCTTATACAGTGTAAAGGTCACATACTTTGTGTCCTATATTTTTGTACTTTATTTATTTGTAATAATTCCAAAGTCCTTATGAATGAGTTAATGTATTTGTAATTATAAATTGAGAAAAAATCATTGGCTGCCAGCTTTTTTCCCCCCTCTAGATTGAGCCTGAGATCACCTAAACTCTTGGTGCTTTCACTGGCCAAATATGACAGGGTGTGTGTACATGAGCTTCAATCTAAGTGATTAACTGCAAGAAATGGGGGGAGGAGTAATGATTTAAATATGCCAAAACTATGGATTATAAATTACATTTTCTTTTTTAACCTTCCTCATATACTTGGTGTCATGGTATCTCTCACTGTCATCCACTTGAATCAAGAAAATATGATTTTTTTTCTGATTTGGGTTAAATGTATTGGGATTCTATCTGGTGCTGAAAGAATCTTTCGGTTTGGTTATCGACAGTATTTTTATAATTGTTAACATCCTAATAATTATGCCTTCTATTTTTTTCTTCATTTATAATTGTGGTTTGTTTGTTAGAAGAATATTTCAAATTTAAAGAGCATCAAAATAAGTGAAGAGTCCCAAAGACAACTGAGGTTTTATGTTCAAAGCATTTCTGTGAACACTTCTGAACTGTTGAATCTACTTGACTTACAATTGGAATGGGCCATGAAGAAGAGGGAGCAGACTGGCATTTCTAAGCAAGTGTACATTAAAACCACCCTGACTTTCCTCTAACAGGCAAGAAGGCAGAATGGTTATGAATGACTAAGGTTAGATTCAAACATTGATACTTTCTTCTCTAAGCTTTTATCTACATCTGTTTTCAATATAGGGTAGGGAACTGTTTAAATGACTGGCAGTGTTTAATAGATTAACTCTCCCAGAGGTATTACTATTTTTTAGTAGATGCTGCCCTAAAACTTAAAATAATGAGGAATTGTGGGATCCCCTCAAGCAGTGTAGAAAGTCAGGAACACAGGATAGGTGGTTATAAAATATTAGAAGCCTGGTGCACAAAATCCATGTACAGGTAGGGTCTCTAGGCCTGGCTGGCAATCAGGGCTAATCAAGGCCTTCCTTCCCCAGCTGCCAGCTGCCGGCCTGGGCCTTCCTTCGTTCTGCACCACCCCCTGGTGGTCAGCGCACGTCCTAGTGAGCGATCAAACTCCCAGTCGAACTCCTGAGGGAACACTTTGCATATTAGCCTTTTGTATATATGTAGAGAGAGAGATTCTCAGAACAGATGACTGGCACATGTTGAATGCTCAGTGTTCTATATTAGAATGTATGGTTTCAGGAGAGGTTCGTTTTTCCAGTATTACCAAAAATTACTTCCCTGGAGGCTCTATGACATAATTGCCTGAGGAGGAATAATGGTCACCAATGTCAAAAGCAACAAACTATAGGAAACTTCTAGTTAAGATGATAGAATGGGAAAACACTGTGTTTGCCTCTTCCCAGGACAACATCAAAATTACAATTAAATTATAGAACAATCATAATTGAGAACTGCCTGAAGACTAGCTGAACAGAGTCTTTAACTAAGAATATAAAGAAGAAACCATGTCACGACTGGTAGGAGATATGGAGATATGGAATGGACTGGTCCCACATCTATGTGTGGTGGTGAAGAATCAGGAGACATATGTCAGCTGCAGAGGTCCCCATTGAGGAATGAGGGGTCCCAGCCCCACATCAGACTCCCCAGCCAAGAGCACCAGTGCTGGGAAGAGGAGTCCCCACGTAGCTGGCTGTTAAAATCAGCATTGGTTCAGTCTGGGTGAGATGGGGAGCTGCCGTAGACCCAGGAGTCTTCTTAAAGGGCCTTAGCATAGATTCACTTACCATAAACTATGGGACAGAGAGAGCAGCTCAAAAAGCCCAGGGACATAAAGGGAGGAGATGAATTGTCTGGCTTCAGGGCAAGAACTGGAGAGGAAGCTTTTTCTGGAGCTGAAGTGCAAGTGCCATTGTTCCATTGTTGAGTGCTCCCCACACACAGAGGGGCACAGAGGGACACCGATTCTGAATCTCCACTAACCTGGCTAACACTGCTCTTTCCATACCCTAGTGGTTCTTTGAGACCCTGCCTGATCCATTTCATGCACCTAGCCCAAACCTATTTCAGAAGCTAATCCATGCAAGTGAATCAGGAATTTTTAGGGGTGAAAAGAACAGATTTAGGAAATTTTAGAAATTAAGATGACCATGGAAGAAGCACAGGGCTGCAGAGCAGCAGAAGGTATATTTCCATAGAATAAGGAAGCTGAAAGGCTGCAATAGGTACATTTCCATAGAATGAGGGAGCTGGGAACAGCAAAAGGTCTATATCCAAAATGAAAGGAAGGAGCTCAGAAGTTACTATAGTAATCAGTCCAAGAAAATAGTGACCAATCTGAGGGGATATCAAGGCACAAAGATCTGCAGCCTTTATAAGCTATGGAAACAGGGACTCAGTGGGACTCTTCCCCTTTCCCCACAATTTATTGCTTTTCAATAAATTTCCACCTTTGCTATACCACCTTCTGTCCCTGGATTCATTCTTCCATTCCCACTGACAAAGAACCCAGAGCCAGTCTGCCCAGGGGAACACTGTGTTCCAGTCCAAAAATTCTGTTTCATAAGCAGCCAGCCTGAGTCCTCACTGTGGACTTTCCTAAAATTTCTCAAAGGTACACAAACCCATGACAATAATAAGCTGGCCACAGCATGGCCTGTACCATTTGCTAAGCAGCCCAAGCCCAGTAATGGAGGCAGACAGACTCAGTTCACAGTACAATCACGTCCAGGTATCTTCAAGCCCACAACAGGCAGCTACCAACCACAGATAATTTTGTAGCTCCTACCAGGTGGCCCCAGGGCAGATACAGGCAGTGGATGACCTTGATCTGCACTGGAGCCACTCCCAAGAGGCCCCAGAATCAAAACACCCGGTGGTCAACTTCAGACTGCACCGGAGCATCAACCAAATAGCACCATAAAGGGAAGCCCTTAGCCCACATCCCCAAGCTAGACAGGGCCCCTGCACATTCAGGAGGACCAGTTGGATTCTGTGGGGCACACCTGGATCTTGGCACACCTCCATCCTCTGTGCAGCCCCCAAACAGCCTGTCCTTCCAAAGTGGCCAGCCTGCCTGTGTTCACCCTGCTGCCTGCTGTCCATGCTCCAACTTACTGTCCATGGTAACAGTATAGCTTTGATACCGAATTTTTAGACTGGAACCTGGATTCTTTGTCTGCTGGAATCAAGAATGAATCTACAGACAGAAAGTGGTATAGCAAAGGTGGAGATTTATTGAAGAACAAGTACAGACTCCCACGTGAGGAGAGGGAAGAGTCCCACAGAACTGACTCCCATGTAGGGAGGGGGAAGAGGCCCACTGGGTTCCCTTTCCCTATGGCTTATAAAGGCTGCAGATCCTGGTGCCTGATATCCCCTCTGATTGGTCACTATTCCCCTTTGAGGTGGTTACTATAGTAACTCCTGGGCTCAAAGGTTGAACCTCAGGGACTTGTGAGGTTCTTTCTCCCCTGTCCTTCCTTATTGTTTTGCTATTCCCTTTGGGCTTCCTTCCTCTCCTTCTCAATGAAGGGCTTCCTTCTCTTTATTTTGTAAATATGGACCTTTCTTGGCTACTTCCAGTTCCCTTGTCTTATGTAAATATACCTGTTGCTGCCTCCTTGTCTATGGAGATGTAACTGCACCTGGCTTCCTTGTGTTATGGAAATATACCTTTTCCCAGTCTGCAGACCCTCGCTTTTCCATGGACCCCAATTCTAAAAAATCCCTAAGCCTGACTATGTTCCCCCAAAATTCCTGCTTCAGCTTGATATAGTTTGACATATATGAAATACATGATAATCACAAACCAAAAATCTACAAGAGATATACAAGAATTAATGAGAAAGGAATTCAAACACAACACTACAGATAGTCATCAGCATGCTAGAGAGCAAGAGGATAAGAAAGGAACAAGAACCCGCGCCCCCCCCCCCCAAAAAAAAATAAGAAAATAATAAAATGGTAATGCCTATATACCTATTAATAATTACTTTAAATTAAAATGGATTAAATGTTCCAACCAAAAGACTAATAGATAAAGATGTGGTACACATATACAATGGAATATTTCTCAGCCATAAAAAAAAAATCTTACCATTGGTGATAACATGTGTTATAATAATGTAACCCCTCTAATGTATGAAATAATTATTGTATGAAATGTTTGCTGTTTGGAAACCCCCAATACTCTGTAACTTCCAAAATTAATGAACACCCCACTATCTTGATGTAAAAGCTCTGAGCCCTTAAAGTGTAACACCCTGCTCCCAGCATAAGGCACACCGTCTGGCCCACACTGATAAGGACGCAAGTTGTTCACCACGGTCTATATAACCCTGAGACCGTCTTCAGTTGAGGTGTCCTGCCGGATAAGAGGAGGACTCCATGTCGCTCCGAGAGACAAGCCCCTGATTGCTCTGCTGTGTGAGCCTGAACCAACTGCAGCCGCCTGCCTGTCTCTGTTTTCGTCGTCTGTCCTTCAGTGTGCATCGCCGGGTGGCCTTTGCTGGAGCCTAGGACCCACTAGGAATAGGTAAATAAACCCTGTGTGATTGCATACTAATTCTGTCTGTGTGTCATGTGTTCCGGTTTGGCTCAGCTGTCTAGACATTGAAGTACCAGGGGACAGGCCGTTATTGCTGATCCCTGGTCACCTGCGTTTGTCCCACTAAGTCTAGACAGATAATCAATTAATTGGGGCATAATTGGGACAACATGGATGAGCCTAAAGGGTATTATGCTACATGAAATAAGTCAAACCAACAAAGACAAATACCATACAATTTCATTTATATGTGGAACCTAAAGAACAAAGTAAACAAGCAAAAAATAACTTTGTAAAAGTGATGCTATAATATGCAGTTTTCAGAATTATTGAAGAGTAGTGTTGGATTTAAACAGAGGATCCATAGTTATCTCAGGATTAGTTCTGTCTCTAGGAGACCAAAATAGAACTGACATTTTTGCCCATAAAAAGATGTTCAGACTTCTTAAAAAGAAATAAGAAAGTGTTTCATAAGTCATTATTTCTTTTTATATGGGTTCTTTACTCCAAGCATATTAGTCTTTCTGTTTGCCTTTACAAAATACTTTGCTTTTCATTTCTCTCTTATTTTGCTCACCTTATTTTTATCTTTCTGAACTCTCCATATTCTTCACTAAGAAGAAAAGATTTTAAAATGAGGATTTATTCTGGTTTTCTTGAATAAAAGCTATTGCCTAATTTTCTAAGATATAATTGAATATTTATTACATTGTGCTACATATCCAAATATTCATTCTGTGTAATTTTAAAGTGCTGCTTTAATGGTAACTTCAAAATGTTCCTTAGCCAAGTAAACGAAAGGTGTCAGCTTAGGTAGCATTACACAAACCAAAAAGTAATCTCTGAAATATTCTGAAACATGATAGTTCCCTGATTGTTGACCTTTTTAGGATTCCAGATATTGTGCTGAAGTAAGATCTCCACCGGAGTTATTCTAGGTAAGCTATTTATTGCTTAGGATAACACCCTAAATGCATTTAATGACAGAGCAATGATTTTAACTATAGCATAAATAGATTGCTCTAAATAAGGGTAGGTACTCTGTGATAGAATTATGAGTGACAGATGGGATTATGTCAGTATGCTAGGGAGGTGAAATAGGAGCATCTTGACCTCATCTCCAGAGCTTTCAAGCTTTCAGTTTTATCTGGCAGAGGCATTGAGCATCAAGCCTCCTAATACAGGAGCCACTTTATTTAAATTATGCAAATGATTGAGGAACCTGTATTGCTCAAACCTTCACTAAGTCATTGCTGAATGAAAAGGATAGATATTTTCATTAGGTAATCATGGCAAAAGGTTAACACTTTGGCACAGAGAATGGTTAAAAACCACCAGAAATATGTATGAACAATCATGAAAATGAGGACAAAATTCAAAGATGTGAAATTAATAAAATAGTAACACAATTAAAGGATTTTCTGAAAATGAAATATGCTAAATATTTCAGTACTTTAGGCTAATAACTAAAGTTTAATACTTTGTGGTCAATGGGGTGTGAAGCATACCATACATAATAATGATCACATTAAAATTCCTTGCAATAAAAAAGAACGGAAATATGAATTCAGAGGGATCTTAGATAAAAATAATATAAAAATTATATTACTTTGATTAAGTTATTTATCTGAAAGGGTGAGGTTGTATTAAGCAGTCATATGGGGGGAAAATACAGCCAATGCAACACATAAGTGATAGGGTTTCAACTGCCTCAGACACTCTATAGCAACATTCAAACTATATGACAAATATATGAAATAATTTAAATATATGAAACAGTTTGGTATACAGAAATTTATTTCTTTACTCTGTCACTTATAAAAGATCAAGAATCAATGACACTTCAGGAACGATAAGCACACACAGTATCTAGATCTTGTGTTTTTTTTTCTAATGACAGTTCTAATTATTTTATTATTGATCTTATAGAGAGGAAGAGAGAAACATCTATGTGAGAAACATTGACTCATTGCCTTCTACACACTCTTCAACCAGAGATCAAACCCACAATACAACCAGTGTATGTGTCCTGATCGAGAATCAAACCCACCACCTTTTGTTGTATAGGATGACACTCCAATCAACTGAGCTACAGCACCCAGGGATAGATCTTGTTTTCTAATGAAGAATAAAAAGAACCATAACTCTTTGGAGAAATGGCTAATTCTAAGACCAGGTCAGAGAATATACAAGATTAGCCTATAATTCATTGTAGTGCCAGAAAGTAAAAGAGGGGTAAAATATTGGACAGATACCTGCAAAAAAATGAAACTAGACCATCAACTTACACCATACACAAAAATAAACTCAAAATGGATAAAGTACTTAAACATAAAACTGGAAACCATAAAAATCTTAGGAGAATCCATAGGCAGCAAAATCGCAGACATATGTCGTAGCAATATCTTTACCAATACAGCTCCTAGGGCAATGGAAACTAAGGAGAAAATAAACATATGGGATTACATAAAAATAAAAAGCTTCTGCACAGCAAAAGAAACCATCAACAAAACAACAAGAAAGCCCACTGCGTGGGAGAACATATTTGCCAATGTTATCTCCGATAAGGGTTTAATCTCCAAAATTTACAGGGAACTCATACAATTTACAAATGAAGATAAACAATCCAATTAAAAAATGGCAAAGGACCTAAATAGACACTACTCAAAAGAGGACATACAGAAGGCCAAGAGACATATGAAAACATGCTCAAAGTCACTAATCATCTGAGAGATGCAAATCAAAATAATAATGAGGTACCATCTCACATCTGTCAGAATGACTATCATCAACAAATCAACAAACGACAAGTGCTGGCGAGGATGCTGAAAAAAAGGAACCCTTGTGCATTGCTGGTGGGAATGCAGACTGGTGAAGCCACTGTGGAGAACAGTATGGAGTTTCCTCAAAAAATTAAAAATGGAACTCCAATTTGACCCAACAATCTCACTTCTAGGAATATATTCCAAGAAATCAGGAACACTAATCAGAAAGGATATATGCACCCCTATATTCTTAGCAGCACAATTTACAATAGCTAAGATTTGGAAATAGCCTAAGTGCCCACCAGCAGATGAGTGGATTAGAAAACTGTGGTACATCTACACAATGGAATACAACGCTGCTGTAAAAAAAGAAGAAACTCTTATCATTTGCAACAGCATGGATGGACCTGGAGAGCATTATGCTAAGTGAAATAAGCCAGTTGTAGAAAGATAAATATCACATGATCTCACTCATTTGTGGAATATAATCCTATATAATAGAGGTAATATGCAAATTGACCCTTACACCATTGCACAAGAGGGCCACCCCCATGTGGTCAAAGATGGCCACCCCCACGTGGTCAAAGGTGGCCACCACAAGATAGCCAGCAGGGGAGGGCAGTTGTAGGTGACCAGGCTGGCAGAGGAGGGCAGTTAGGGGTGACCAGGCTGGCAGAGGGGGGCAGTTGGGGGCAATCGGGCCAGCAGGAGCTGTTAGGCATTGATCATGCTGGCAAGGGAGTGGTTTTGGGTGATCAGGCTGGCAGGCAGGTGAGTGGTTGGGAGCCAGCAGTGACGGGTTGTGAGAGGGATGTCCGACTGCCGGTTTAGGCCCGATCCCTGAAACTGGCAGTCGGACATCCCCCAAGGGGTCCCAGATTGGAGAGGGTGGAGGCTGGGCTGAGGGACACCCCCCCTCAGTGCAAGAATTTCATTCACCAGGCCTCTAGTGAACAATATAAACTGATGAACAAAAATAGAGCCAGAGAAAAATAATATTTTAGAATATAATAGAAGTAATCCTGTTATTTGCAGATTTTTAATATTTCCTACAACTTTTGTGATATTATATTATGGTAATACAGTTTTGGTAATATTATTATATTTAAAATATTTTATTGAAATATTAATGTTTATCACATGTAGTATTATTATATTTAAAAATCATTTTTCTTGAAATATTAATGTTTATTGCATGTAAATGGCTAGTTATTGGAATCTCCAGTCCAATCAAAAAATGGGCAATAGATTTATTTGTATATTGAATAGATTTATTTTGTATATTGAAAAAAGAAAACAAAAACAAAAAACAACATTGATAAGGTAAATTGAAAGAATCAACTGAAAGAGCTTGAAAGCTAGAATAATTTAAGCATCAAAATAAAAGAATGTTGTATTAAAACCAAAAATGTAAAATAATTATTGTACTGACATAAATAAATGATTAAAGAAGAAAGCGGCAAAGAATAGACAAATTTCCTATGTAGTATTACAAACAATTTATGTACATATTTCACTTTTAAGGAAGTGGAACATATCTCCCATCTCTTAAGGAAAGACTGCATGTTGTGACTTCCTTCTAAAAAGAACTAGAGGCCTGTTGCACGAAATTTCTGCACGGGTGCAATCCCTAGGCCTGGCTGGTGATAGAAGCCCGAGCATCTGGTATAGAAGGTCAGGTCCCAGCTGACCTCTGGGCCCTGGGCAGCACCTGGGCCCCCGGGCCCCCACATGTTCCCCTCTGCCTGAGTCACGGAGCCCAAGTCCCTACGCAGAGATGTGGTGAGTGCGGCCACACGCCGTGTGTCAGGAAGCAGCATTGGCCTCTGGGCCTCCCAGTGGCATCTCACGGGAGCCTGGAGGGCAGCACGCTCTGTCCAGCTGGCCTTGCAGACTGGCTCCTGCACAAACCCATGGGGAGCCTGACCAGCCCCTGTAGTCCTGGTGGCTGAGGCCCAGCTCACCCAGAAGAGGCCACGCAGGTACGGCACAGGCTCCTCACAGAAGCCTGGCACCTGAGCTCAGGGACTTCCCCGGCACACCAGCCCTGGCTTCCCAGGGGAGGGTAGCAGGGGGAGTGAGAGCGAGCTCAGTGGGCACCCTGCACCTCCGTCCTCGTCACCCCTACTCCCAGGTAGCCTGCGGGAGGCCACAGCCCCATGTCATAGTGAGGGTTTGAATTCCTAGTCTCCTGGTTGAACTGCTGGTCGAAAGATGGACCGAGGGGACAATTTGCATATTAGGCTTTTATTATATAGGATGGTATGGAAAGGGGGAGAGTGTAACTTTATAGTGGAGACACCTGCCAAACACTACCTCAGCTAGGTCATCCTGGCTACCAAGTGATTAACGTTAACATAAAAAAAGCAGCCATCCTCAGTATGACATAATGAAGATGGTACTTGATCTCTGTAGTCTCCCTTCAACAAGCACATCGCCCATTCAAACCATGAGAAAAATAACAAACAAAGCCCTGTCTTCAAAGCCAGCAACAATGGAGCAAGTTCTCACACAGTCATTCCTCTGAGTCTCTCTTCTACCTCTTTTTTTCACTTTTAACCATCCTTTCATTATAGTGAGTTTATGTGAATAATGGTAAACAATTTTTCAATTTTAAGGTCAATTTATTAGCAAGTTTAATTTTCTAATAAATTTATCAGGTTTTTTTTTGTTTTTTTTTTTTTCCATGTAAGAAAGTTTCAGAAATTAGGACAAGGCTATCTTTGGGAGACCATTCTCCTACCTACTACACAGGGAGTTAATCAGTTCTACTAAATATTAAAACACATTCAATATATCCTGTAGTCTTTTTCTTACTCTTAGAAATATGTTTTAAAATATATTATACCTTGAGAAAAATAAATATTTACATAAAATTTAGCAATTTATTTTGTCCTATTTCTTTTATAAAATTGAAATAAATTAATTCAACATATTAAACATTCTGTGTTTGGTATATTTTCAATCATTTCTATGGCTATACCTGTCACCATAGCTACCTATGTAACTATAATGAAACATGAATGGAATATTACAAATAATATTACATGATAAAAATAACATGCATAACTTGATTCATGTGACATTGAGCTTATTGTATTTTATTATTTTTTTAGTTTAGATATTACATTTTAATTAATAAAATTTATTTTATTAATGTCAATTTTATTTATTTTCATTAATTACAATCACAAGTGGAATTTACTTTTTAATTTTTTTATTTCTGAGAGCTCTGTAAAAATAATATTCATGTATAAATATACTCTTTAATTTTAAAAAATTATCTTTTAAAAACTGAATTCAAAGCAGTCACTTAATTAGAGGCCAAAAGAGATCTAGCAGAATATAGTGCATGTTTGAAAGTCAGGATATTCTTATTAACTTGAATTTGCAGAAGGTAAGCCAGGAAATATATGACTAAGGTTCTAATCATTCTAATTACACTAAAACATAGAAGTAATTGGAATATGAAGTAAAGTTTAAAGATTTAAATAAGGAAGACAGATGCTATCATTTAACAAAAGATTAGCAAAAATTACAGCTAATTAGTAGTAGTGTTATAATAAAATCCTAAGCTTCTAATTTTTAACATATTTTTCCCAAATTATAATTTAATAGAAAATTGAATTGTATTATATTTTGGGTTATTTATTTCTTTGGAAATTTGATCACATATCCAAACAGATTTATTTCTCTCAAAATTAAAGAAATATATTAAGTTCTGTATGTAATGTAAAGATGTTCCCTGTACCCAAGTTAAAAACAAAAGAATTAGAACCCAGTATGGCAAGAGGAGCCATTAGTAGTGGGGTTACATTTAATAACAAAAATATCACTAAAAGCTTCTAAACTTGAATAATGATTAATATATTTACTGCTAATTATATATATTTGGTCAACTTTTATTGAGCATTAATTATACTCCCCAGAGCAAGGTTAAGGCTGATGCACTATAAAAATGAGAAGAAAGTTATCCATTCAAGGATTTCATAATAAGTTTGGATATATAAGGGAGATATATATGAAATAGGCAAAACTATTTACTGTGAGAATCTCCATCAATCCGAAAATTATACAATCACAAACTTTTAGTTCTTTTCTACCTAAAATTTTCTCACTTAAAAATAATTTAGACTAGAGTATTTCCAACCTATTCTAAAGGTCTAAGTTCACAAAACTCTCTCTCCATCTCTGCCTTCTTTCCTTGTATCTGGCAGCCCATACATCACCCTGTTCATCTTCTGGATCTGTGGCCTCTTATAGAATGGTAGTCTTTCCTGATGCATAAAAAATTTCACCTGAAAACCAGAATACTGGTCCTTGTATTTTGAATGCAGATCACTAGCAGGAAAGACCATCCTTTGTAGTGTTTATTGAGTGATCACAATTTAGAAATGTGTTGGACAGTATATCTAGTATTTTGCATATTCAGGACATGGAGTCTTTGAGAGAAGGCAGCGAATTTTTTTTCTTATTCCTTTTTATTTTTTCATTGATTTCAGAGAGGATGGGAGAGGGAGAGAGAGAGAAACATCAATGATGAGAGAGAATCATTGATTGGCTGCCTGCTGCACTCCCCCTACTGACGATCGAGCCCACAACCCAGGCGTGTCCTGACTGTTAATCAAATTCCATGACCTCCTGATTCATAGGTTTATGCTCAACCACTGAACCACACTGGCTTGGCTGGATTTTTTTTTTTAATCTTTGTAGACTTGGTTTCCATTACAGTATCTAATCTCTAGTATAAACTCAATAAAGACTTGATGAAATGGAATTTAAATTGTATCCATTTGTGTTAAGAGTGTCCCTAGTTTTAGAGGCCATCTGGTATCTTAGTAATTGCAGAGTTAATTACTTAATTTTAAGCTAATTTTATGTAAGAAGAGAGAGTTAACTAGCACTGCTCTTACCTTCTTTTATGATCAGGGCTCTTTTGAAGTGTAGGCTACTATGTAACTATTGTCTCCCTTTCCTCCTCTGTCTCACTCCAGCAGAGATTAAAGGTGAAGAAAACAGACATAATTCTTCAGGTGCTTAGGGCATAAGGTGGCAAGATTGTAGGCAATGGGCAGTAAGTGTCTTATATTTATCAAGGAGTTGAACATGGGATAATGATGTTTTGAAGATAACATCTAAAAGCAAAAAAATAGGTGATGTTAGCCACATTTAGGCATAAACCAGTCCTTTTAAAGGGGACAGAAGCACCTGATCACCAGAAATTGCTGCAAAAAATATAAAATAATGCATTCTTCTCAAATAATTATAATTTGACATTTTAGAAATACCTTTAAAAATGTCCTGATATATAAAGATGGAGTTGACAACCATCTATCTAGGTATGTAGAAGGGTATATACACTGAGTGGCCAGATTATTATGATCTCTAAACCTATAATAATCTGGCCACTCAGTATATATATATATATATATATATATATATATATATATATATATATATATATTAGAGGCCCGGGTCATGAATGGGGTTAGGCCAGCCTGGCCAGGGGGAGGGGACATGGGTGGTTGACTGGCCTGCCTGCTGGTCGAACTCCTGGTCAAGGGGACAATTTGCATATTAGCCTTTTATTATATAGGATATACACTGAGTAGCCAGATTATTATGCGTTCAGAGATCATAGTAATCTAGTCACTCAGTGTATATGAGTAGAGCAAATCATCTCCTCAATCATTCTTTTTTGCCTTGTCTATAAAATGAAGAATATTGTGTTTAATGATATGGAAGCCCTTTCTGATTCCCAAATTAGATCCATTTCTTTCCTCCCCAGCTATACAGCAGTGCTTTCACTCATTTTAGGTGTTGTTGTTTTATTTCTTGTTTTTGTTTTTTTGGTCCTGTGAAAAACAATGAATTCACACCAATTGATAAATAATTATTTTTATTATCAAAATTGGGGTCTACAGAAGGCAATATTTAATAGAAATTCAAAATCACTGATGGTGTAATTATTCAGATTATGAAAAGATGTGGAACTTTTCATTTTTGTGCGGAGGACTCTTTCCTTGTATTTTGCAAAGTATACAATGTGGAAAGCTGTTAACTCCAGTTTGGTAAACTCCATTAACTGTCAGATGGATTCAAAATACAGTTTAGTTCCCTAGGGAGTGAGATTAATTTTTCCACAGTAAAACTCTCAAACAATGTTCTTACTGAGGACCCTGAAATTTAGGTAGTCATATAGAAATATCTGTAAATTCAGAAATAAACAAAAATATCTAGGAAGGAGGATTGAGGAAAATAGATATCAATAAGGAATAGAACCATCTCCACATTTTTTAACATACAGGGGATTTAAATAATTTCATTTTATATAATCTATTGGGATTATAGATTTTCTAGGCCTTACTATCTGTTTTATTTTGTTTTACAATATTTCAGGTCTAACCCAGTGACAAAGGAAAGATAAAGGAAGATATAAGAAAAATTAGAGATTTTAAAGAGGGCAAGGAAGTTCAAAGAATGTGATGAGATATGTTGAAAAAAAGTGAGAAAAAGAGAACAGAGATGACAAAATGTAAAGAGAGGGGAAAAGAGAGTCAATTATAACAGGAGTTTTGGGGGGAGAAAGATTAATACCTTCCAGACCTTTTAGTACGTTTACATATATAACTTCAGAGTCTAACTCCCAATGACAGCCATAGCACCTTACCAGTACAAGCCATACCAATCTAAGACCAACATGTTCAAGTTTCCCAATATAAAATCCCTGAACTTCACACCTCTATGACATTTCCTTCTACTGCAGTATTATCTCACCAACTCTTTGCATGTCCTGGAAGGAGAGTCAGATCTTGCTCAGAAGAGGATCTACTCCACAGTGATGTCCCCTAGGCTACTTTCTAGGAGACAGTGAGCATGGTGTCTACATGACCATCATTGAGATACACCTAGAAATTGAGATACATTCCTCCCCCACCTCAAATTAATATGTGAGTGAAGAGGAAGGTTGAGATAGACACATTTTATATTGGACAATATTTTGTTGTAGTGAGTAAATCTTCAGTAAGTAAGCAACTTGAAAAGACTACCTCTGGTTGACTTCCACATAATTATGTCAAAGTGAATGGAGTGAATGTAACACAATTTACTTTAGGATTTAAACCACTGTGGTTTGACATATACATATTATTATCTAAAAAAGATTGAATCATGAGTTCCACTCTACATGTGTATCATCTCATAATAAACCCAAGGCAAGGATAAGAAGGATATCCAAACTGAACTATTAGAAGGTGTGTGTTTGTGTGTGTGTGTGTGTGTGTGAGAGAGAGAGAGAGAGAGAGAGAGAGAGAGAGAGACAGACAGAGAGAGAGAGACATTGAAAAAATCAGGAATAATTTTATCACATTAAGAGAAACTAAGTTAGCCTATTCTGTCACCTAATCTCTGATCCTATTGCCTTTAGTCAAATGTAGGTGTCCCCTCCCCCAGTTATGTGAATGTTAATATTGTTCAATAATCCTGAGAGTTTACTTATATGCAAATGAAGTTAATAATTGATGCTTATAAGTTTTAACTCACTTATCAAGAAGTTATGATCAGTGATATAGGCTTTGAGGGAAATATCTCTAAAAGTTTTAGGGGAAAATTTAAAATAAAAAAATGTTTCATTTCTTAGGCTATAGTATAAATTACATATTATATTTTATCCTAAGAAAGTTTAAGCACATGCTATATTAACTGTGTCTAAGACACTTATAGATATATACATATATAATTATTACAATATATATACTTATTATATATATATTTGTTGTTGTTGTTAATCCTCACCTGAGGATATTTTTTCCATGGATTTTTTAGAGAGTGTGGAAGGGAGGGAAGGAGGTAGGGAGAGATAGAGATAGAGATAATGATCTATGAAAGAGAGACACATTGATGGGTTACCTTCCCCTGGTGAGGGCTGGCGGGCAGGATCAAACCTGCAACCCAAATAGGTGTCCTTGACTGGGAATGGAGCCCGTGACCCTTTGGTTCAAGGGTAGAGACTCCAACCACTGAGCCACTTATTGTTCTACTAGAGGTCCGGTGCATGGAATTCATGCATGGTGTGGGGGGGTGTCCCACAGCCCATCCTGAACCCTCTCCAATCTGGGACCCCTCGAAGGATGTCCTACTGCCAGTTTACAGGGATCGGGCCTAAACCAGCAGTCAGACATCCCTCTTGCAATCCGGGACTGCTGGCTCCTAACTGCTCACCTGCCTGCCTGCCTGCCTGATTGCCCCTAATCTCTCTGCCTGCCAACCTGCTCATCCCCAACTGCCCCCCACCACCGGCCTGCTTGCCCCCAAATGCCTCTCCTACCCAGCCAGCCTGATCACCCCTGACTGTCCCCTGTGCCAGTGTACTCGCTCCCAACTGCCTCCCCTGCCGACTTGCTTCCCCAACTGCCACCCCCTGCTGACCTGCTTGCCCCCACCTTCCCTCCCCACTGGCCTGCTCACCCCCAACTGCCCCCCTGCTGGCCTGCTCACTCCAAACTGCCTCCCCACGCTGTCCTGATCACCTCCAACTGACCCCCACTGATGGGGTGAGGGGCTAAGGGCTGTTTTCAGGCTGGTCACACTCCTTCAGGGTGGGGGTCCCCACTGGGGGTCCTGGCCAGCCTGGGTGAGGGGCTGATGGCTGTTTGCAGGCTGGCCAAGCCCCCAGGCGGGGACCCTCACCCCGTGGGAGTGTGGCCAGCCTGGGTGAGGAGCTGAGGGCTGTTTTCAGGCTGGCCTTGCCCCCTGGCAATCCAGGCTCCCAGCCCCTCCATTGTATTCTTTTCTTTCTTTTTTTCAGCTCCTCCTTGAGCAAAGGCCATGGCCAGCTGGAAGCAGGTATCTGGGATTCATTTATCTTCTATAATTGAAAATTTGTAGCCTTGAGTGGAGGCCAGGACCAGCCAGGGTGGGCAGGAAGATTGGCTTCCTCCATCACTGGAGCAACCCAAGCCTCCTGTTCCCTCCAGCTCCATGGCCGCTGCCATCTTTGTTGAGCTAATTTGCATACTCACTCCTGATTGGCTGTGGGTGTAGTGGAGTGATCATCAATTTGCATGCTTATCTTTTATTAGTGTAGATAGTGGTACACACAGAGAGATCCATGTTCAACCAGAATCATTGGTGATTGTCTTAATCAGTTTAGGCAGCTATAACAAAGAAGCATAGCCTAGATGGCTTATAAACAAAATAAATTTATTTCTTGCAGTTCTTTGAGAAGAAGTCTTTTACATGATGTCCTAAAGTCCTTTAGAAATCAGATACCACAAGGTGAGAATCATGGTTTATTTGAGTTGGGCCACTGCAAGATGTTTAATTAAGATTCAGTTATATTCCAGAAGGCATTACACATTTTATAAGCCTAAAACAGGGAGAAGAGCACAGTAATTATGTTAAATTACCAGGATTTAAATCCCTGGTTCGTGGCTTATCAGACTGTCAAGTTTGGTGAGTTACTTAAACACATTAAGCCTCAGTTTCCTCATCTATAAATGGGATTATAGTGTATAATTTGTGATCATAAAAAATAGCTATTATTTTTTTTTATCCTCTGTACTCAGAACCCCACATTAAAAAAAAAACAACAACAACTAAAAAAAAGTATTTGTGTTACAGAGTGGATTCATATAAAAATGAAATGATAATGGCCTTACATGATTTTTTATATGATCAGCAAGACCACCACTTGAGTTGATTTTCTAGACCAGCCTTGCCCAATAGAAATATAATGTGAGCCATATATATTTTTCCCTTGTGTCACATTTTTAAAAAGCAATTCAACCTATAACCAACATATAAACTGTTAAAGACTTATTTTACATGTTTTTAGTACTAAGTCTTTGAAATCCAGTGAATATTTTATTCATATAGCTCATCTCAATTGGAACCGACCATATTTCATGTATGTAATAGGCACAGGTGGTTAGCAGGTACTTTTTTGGATAGTGCAGTGCTAGAACAGATCACCTAGAACAGTGATCGGTAAACCGCGGCTCGCCAGCCACATGTGGCTCTTTGGCCCCTTGAGTGTGGCTCTTCCACAAAATACCACGGCATGGGCGAGTCTATTTTGAAGAAGTGGCATTAGAAGAAGTTTAAGTTTAAAAAATTTGGCTCTCAAAAGAAATTTCAATTGTTGTACTGTTGATATTTGGCTCTGTTGACTAATGAGTTTGCCAACCACTGACCTAGGACATATAAAATTCCCCTTCTTGTGCCCCTGGAATACTTGTCATTCTTTTCTGCTGTGCCTGTTCTTGACCTCAGCATCCTTCTCAATGAACAGCTCAGCTACTACCCATTACTGAGAGCATGTAAGATGAAACTTACTTGTAAACCTGAACCTACAGAAATATCTATACATTTCTAGCTGTTGTAGAAAAAATTTTCCTTGGTCACTAAATTTTTCTCTAACTGGCAATAGTGAATCACTTATATTATAAAGAGACTAGAGGCCCAGCGCACATGGATACGTGCACGGTTAGGGTCCCTAGGCCTAGACTGGCCTCCGTCGCATGGCCTCTGCCGCCCTGCAACACTACATGAAGCTCCCCGCCGCGGGACGCTCCACCATGCTCCCAGCCCCTCGACTGCTCCATGAGGCTCCCCCTACCCCTCAACTGCTCCATGAAGCTTGTGCCGCCCCATGAAGCTCGCCGCTGGATGCTCCGCAAAACTCCCCTGCCCAGCTACTGCTTCACGAAACTCGCTGCCACCTGGGTGACTGCTCCACTAAGCTCACGGCCACCCCACAAAGCAGCCTGCCACTGCCACTCAGCAGTCCCCAGTCCCGCCCCACCACTAGCTCCCCCTCATGGTGAGCGGCTCAGGGGCTGGGGGAGAGGAGGGACTGAGAAGTGCTCCATGCACTTCATGGTGACCAGTAGCCTGTTCGGTCATGACACCACCTAGATCTTTATATATATTAGGATTATCTGATATCATTCATTTTTGGCAAAAAGAGTGGGTAAGCCTGAAAAATTGTTTTATAGAAAAACTGTCTCTAAGAAATAATTTCTTATGATTGTGGGTTTGGAGAGTTTATTTATAAACATTTTAAAATTACATTATTACTTATGGCTAAATATAAGATGAACGTTTTCTGAACAAATATATTAAAACCCCTAGGTTAGCAAAACCTTAGAGAGTGTGTAAGGGAGGGAGGGCGGGAAAGACCCCTAGGTTTATGAATAATAATACTAATAACTTAATAAAGGGGCGTTTTTCCTAGTCTTCCCTGTATCACCCACTCTCTCTCTCCTCCCAGCCTCCATTGCTATTTCCAGTGATATATCAGCAAGGATTTGCAGGACCCTCACACCCACAAAACCTGAGGAACAATGTCTCCATTATACACCTACTTCCTGTAGGTCATAAACACATTTATATCAGTAAGCAGAATCTGACTACTTTTATAGATGCCTTTGAATGACATAATTTTCGCAACTGTCAGAAAAGTCAGCCTCTACAATGAAATGAATGAAAATGGAGGCTCGTTATCTCAGGACTATGTTAATTTCTTTCTAAAGAGTGGTAAATTTGGAAGTACCATGAGAGAACAGCCAGTTGCTAAACTGAACAAATCGACTTTTCTCACACGGGTTATGACAGTGACCCTTTTACAGTATAAAAAGTATATATTCTCAGGCTTTGCTCTAGCAATTCCTCACAGGCTTTGAAACTGGAGAAGGCATTCCTTCTGAGGAGGAAATCTTACAGAAACCACCAAGCAACTCATTAGCTGAGAAATTTGGAAGTGTCTGTGCTCCAGGGCACCAAAAGTTTATTTAAATGGTTACACAGTTCCAGAGGGCTCTGTGCAGATCGGCATTTTCATCCAAACCCAGCGTGACTCAACCTTTATTGAGGCAAAAAAAAACCTACCTAAATAGAACATGAGAATTCAGGAAAAGGGGCCAGGCCTTCTAGGGCCTTGGATTCCTCCTTGACTCACTGATTGATGCCTCATCTTGTAACATTGTAGATTTATTTCTGTGACTTAAGTCTTAACCTTTGTTGAAATGCAACTTTCCCTCCAGGTTTTAACAAGTTAAATATGAATGACTATTTAGGTCCTTTCCAGTTATCTAAAGTTGTAGCTGACCCTCCATTGACCTCAGATTCAGATAGATCTATAAGCACACTAATGTGGCTATGGGAAAATAACTAGGAGGAAAGACATAGTCTAAAATAACTTATTTTTCCTGAACCATTAGGTCAGGACAATTTTCTGTGTTTCTCATACATGTGTGGTAATAATGGCTTAGGTCTTCTTACCCAGTGTTTTCTCATTGACCCATAAACAGGAAGTGGGATGGAGGAACACCACACTGGCAGAGAGGAGAATTTACAGTCAGGAACACTTACATGCAAATTGACCAATATGCTTTGCTCAGATAAAGAAGTGTTCATCTTTAAAAAAAAAAAAATGATCCATAGATTATGCCTTTACTTAGGTTATAGGGAATATCTAGTGGTTTTCGAATTCTGAAACCTTCAATGAAGGTCCCAGAGCTAACCCATTGCTGACGAATTCTTTAACTCTTTATAATTTATTATTCTTAAGTACCTTCTAATGGGTTTCATCGATTTATTCATTGTGCTTATCACAAGGCAGGTTGGCCATTTGTCCAATATGTTGACATTTGTATTGATTTTTGAATAGCCTTCAATGTCTTTCTTCATTTGGGCAGGGTTGATGAGCCCATTCCCAAATAAACAAGTAATTGAGAAGAGGATCTTTTCTATTTGTATCTAGTGGATTAAACACACACACACACACACACATGCACACACGTACACATATGCACGCACGCTCATGCACACACGAGTGCGCCTCCCCCCCCCACACACACACACTGTATGGAGGTGGCTGCAATTGCAGAAGTGGACATTAGGAAGCACACTAAGGTGGGTCTTAATAATAACTCTTTACACTTCCATAGTGCTTGCTATACTCTAGGCCAGTGGTCGGCAAACTCATTAGTCAACAGAGCCAAATATCAACAGTACAACGATTGAAATTTCTTTTGAGAGCCAAATTTTTTAAACTTACACTTCTTCTAACGCCACTTCTTCAAAACAGACTAGCCCAGGCCATGGTGTTTTGTGGAAGAGCCACACTCAAGGGGCCAAAGAGCCGCATGTGGCTCACGAGCCACGGTTTGCTGACCACTGCTCTAGGCATCCTTTTAAATGCTGTAAGTGTAAACTCACTTATACTTAAAGCAACCCTAAAAAAAATTGCTATTATTATTTCCATTTTTACATATGAGGAAATGAATGCACAGAGAGGTTAATCAACTTTCTCAATGTCATACAGTATTTCTTCCATTTCAGTTGTAAACTGAAAGGTTTAGGACACACAAAATCAGTAGATAATTAAACACTGAAGAATACTACCCTCTATATTCAGCTAAGCTTAATAGAACTTGGTCTATGTTTAACACAGACAAAGGGAGTCTGTGGAGCTCTGGAGTGGCTGAAGCTGGTAGAGTTGGCATCAGGAAGGAGAGAAGCACATATTGCTGTAAGAAGATGACATATGTGCCTAAGAGACTGAGTAAGTAATTCAGCTATCATTACTGGCAGTTAGGCTATGACTACTGAAAATGGAAAGCAAGAGCAATGTTGAGCTGAAGACAAATCTGCAGGCAAAGCACCATGGCAGAAGATTAAAACATCTCTGAAGGAGCCCATCAAGAAAAAAGATGCATAATCAGGACAGTGTTCTTGTTCTACTGATCCCTGCAGAAACTCAATAACATGGATCTTGAAAATCAACCATGTGTACTTGGAATAAATGTACCAAAAAAATCAGCTGAAGTTACAAGTAACCGGCATATGTACTCAGGTATTATCTGTCTTGTGTTCTTCCTCAAACACTAAAATCTAAGGATATTTGCCACTCCCAATTTGTTGCATTACTGATTCATTTATTAGACTACATAAATATGGTAGGCACTGGAAAGTGACTGCTCCTGTTTATAAATCCTTTAAGACCTGGTAACATGCTTTTATGTAGCTTATGTCATCTTTACCATCACAACAGTTAAAGCAGTTATTGTTTCCCTGATTTTGTAGATAGAGATGGAAATTCTGAAAAGAACTGAATCTCATTCTCACTTAGTGCCAGTAACTAAGCAATTATTTTGTCCACTCTAACCTCTCATAGCAAACCTGTTAAGAACTGGGTGTTATCTCGGAGGACACAGGCCCAGTGTTTCCATAATTGCTTTAACACACAGTAACTTGGTCACACAGCGCTGGCAGGATCAGGAAGTTTTAAAAGGGGTTGGCTCCAGCTTGTACTCTTAATTATTTCATTAGAAAACTTTACACGCCAAAAGCCAAAGTAAAGTTAGGCTTCTGCCTAATTTGTGAGAGCCCTCCTGGGGTATCAAACACCCTGAACACATTAATAATGTAAATTCCTCAGAAATCCAAATTACTAAGTCAGGCATCAGCCCAATTTAATCTATCCCATAACCAAACATGGTTGAGCTATTTTTCTATTTTTATACTTGGCCTCGAGTTTGCCATGTAATGTGAAAATGCACTTGAAATTTACATACTCTATAAATTGGGTAAGGTTTGGGGTTATTTTTTGTTGTTGTTGTTGTTGATTCTTAGGCGTTTGGGGTCATATTTAAAATGCATTGCCAAATCTAAAATCATAAAGATTTACCCCTATGTTTCCTCTATAGTTTTATGGTTTTAGTTTGTATACTTGGATCATTTGATCCATTTTATATTTGATATTCAATAAGGTTAAAATCTCACATTTTGTATGTAAGAATCTTGTTACCCCAACACATTGGTGGAAAAGACTATTCTTTTTACATTAAATGGACTTAATATCATTATTGAAAATTAATTAGCCATATTTATATGAGTTTATTTCTGGATTCTTATTTCTGGTTCATTAATCTACATGTCTAACCTTTTACCATTACCCTACTGTTTTTTTTTTTAATATATTTTTATTGATTTCAGAGAAGAAGGGAAAGGGAAAGATAGAAACATCAATGAGGAGAGAGAATCATTGATTGGCTGCCTCCTGCATGCACCCTACTGGGGATGAAGCCTGCAACCCAGGCATGTGCCCTTGACTGGAATTGAACCAGGGACCCTTCAGTCCACAGGCTGATGCTCTATCCACTGAGCAAAACTGGCTAGGGCCTATTTTGATTAAGATAGCATTGTAATAATTTTTGAAATAGGTATGAGTCTGAATTATTTTTCTCGATTGTCTTGGATATTTAAGGGTCCCTTGAAATTCCATATAAACTTGCAAATTGACATTTCCATTTCTGAAAGAAAAAGGCTGTTTGAGTTTGATAGGGATTGCATTAAAGTTTTTTAAACCATTTTGGGAAGTATTGACATTTCAACAATAATAAAGCTTTGACTCCATAAACATGTGAGGTCTTTTCATTTATTTAGGTCTTTAATATCTTTCAGCAATGTTTTGTAGTTTTTATTGTACAAATCTTTCAATATTTGGCTAAATTTACTCCAATGTATTCTATATTTTTTAGATTCTAGTAGAAATATTATAGAGCTGTGAGAGTGAGGAAGCTGCTCCTGGCTCCCACTCTCACAGCCATTGCAGTACATTGAGCTCCATGGAAGGCGCCTACAGGCAAAATGTCATTGTGAACAACGGGCCTTGAAAGGACTGACTCCCTCCTGCCCCGCACCCTCCATCTGAACCATAGGCACTCCATTTTGTTCCCATAACCTCCATTTTGTAAGAACTGCCTTTTAAAATTTTCCACTAACACAGATGGTCCTTTGTTCTGTTAATTCTAGGAAGTAGCTAAACCAGATAGCCTCCCTGATAAAAGTAACTCTGTGCCCCGGCCCGCGGGGCAGCAACGAGGGCACGCAGGAACCACCTAAGAGAATGAAACAAACAAGGAACGCGAAGAACGGAGGCAAGACAAGGTTCCTGATCAAGCCTCGTTTTTTTATTCGAGTCTTGCGGTATATAAGCACTCAAGAGGGGAGGGGTAGGATAAGGAGTTGCCATGGGATGATTGGTTGGGGACTGGGTATCTGTCCTAGCTGATCGGTTATTCCGATATGGGGGGTTCTTCTGGCCCTTGGGCGCTGGGGCTTTCTTTGTCCTTGCTTTGTCCTTGCTCAATCAGGAAGTAGGGCTGACCAGGAAGTAAGACCAAATTCTTCTTTTATGGCCCCCGGCAACTCTGCTATTTCTAGCTTCTGTAAGCATGCTTGCTAGAATAATGGGGAAAATCAGACATTTTGGGGAGGGGCTAGCAATCTGAATTTGTGCCAGTAACCAAATGTACATTCTTATCAGCCTATCGCTGCTCCCTCTTAATTATCTGGTCCTCTGCTGGTGTGGGGGTCTGGTCTGTCCTTGGTTCCTCCCATGCCAGGTGTCTTCTGGTTTAACCAGAGCTGCGCTCAAGGCTGCAGGCTTTCTGCAAAATATCTGCTAAGCACATTGCCCCATCCCAGCACAGCACATGTTTTTTTTTGTTTTGTTCTTGTCTGTTTGTTTGTTTGTTTGTTTTTGTTTGTTTTTTGTTTTTTGTGTTTTTTTTGCCTTTATAAGCTAACCCCTAAGTTCATTTGGGGGAATTTGAGAGACCCAAGTCCTCCCACAGCCACTGGCTTTTGAAATAAAGACTCCATATTCGGCTCTTTGTACAGCGTCTTCTGTTTAGCTCGCTGAATTTCCAATATGAAAATTGTATGCTTTCTTTGTGCAAACTTGCCAGGAGGAGCACAAGAAGAAATATCCAGATGCTTCATTCAACTTTCTCAGAGTTTTCTAGGAAGTGCTCAGAGAGGTGGACGACCATGTCTGCTTAAGAGAAAATTTGAAGACATGGCAAAGGCAGACAAGGCCCATTATAAGAGGTTGTTCAATTTTGCCAATTGTCTTTTCTGTATCAATTGAGATGAAAATGTTGTTTCTTTAGGATGTTCTATTAATGTGGTGGATTACATGGTTTCTTAGGTTTAACCACCTTGCATGTTAAAAATCTCATTTGTTCATGGTATGTAATCTTTTTGATATGCCTTTTAATGTGGTCTACTAGTATTTTTGAGTATTATTAAATTTATATCTATAAGGAATATAGACTTATAATTTTATTTTTTGTAAAGTCTCTATCTGATTTTATAATGTTGGCCTTATAGGATAAGTTATAAAGTGTTCCTTTCTCTTCTATTTTTTTAACGAGTTTGAGAAGAATTGTTAATTCCTCTTTAAATGTTCAGTAAAATTCACCAAAGAAACATCTGGTCCTAGAGTTTTCTCTTCTGGGAAATTATTGATTACTAAATCAATCTCCTCACTTGTTACTGATTTGTTGAAATTTTCTACTTATTTTTTTAGCCAGTTTGAATAATTTGTGTGTTCCTGGTAATTTGTTCATTTTATCCAAAATCTGATTTGCTGGCATACAATTATTCATAGTACTATTATATAATACTTATTTCTCTGTAAGTTTGATATCAATTCTCCATTTTTACTTCAGTTTTTGATGATTTGTGACTTATCTCTTTCCAACATGTCAACCTAGCTAATTAAAAAAAAAAAAGTTTAGTAGATTTTTCTAAGAAACAACATTTAACCTCATTGAACCTGTGATTTCTTTATTCTTCATTTATTTTACATCTATTCTAATCTTTAATAATTAATTCTTTTGCAATATTTGAAATTAATTTTCTCTTTATTTTGAAGTTACTCAAGGTCTAAATGCAAACCCCTGTACACTGCTCACTCCTTTTAAAGATCATGTGATATTTTTCTTTCTCTGACTGGCTTATTTCACTTTGTGTAATACTCTCCAGACCCGCCATAATGTCTCAAAGGGTAAGAGATCCTTATTTTTTACAGTTGCATAGTATTCCATGGTGTAAATGTACCATATCTTTATTATCCACTCATCTACTGAGGGGCACTTGGGCTGTAAATACCTACATCAGAAGGGTCCCTATCAGAGGAAGCAGGATGATCTGATTCAGAGAAGGTGATATGGATGATGTAAAGAAGACAGCAAAGGTCAGAGGGAAAGAAGATGCCTTTGCTATCTTTGGAAATAAAGAAACATGTCACAAGCCAGGAATTAGGCCACTTACAGAACCTGGAAATGGTGAAGAAATGGATTTTTCAGAAGGAGTGCAGGCCACTAAGCCCTTGATTTTATTTAGTCCATAAAATTGAGTTTGGACTTTGAAGGTCTAGAATTATCTATATATATAAAAGCCTAAGCAAACCTTCGACCATTTGAATGATAGCTATAATGCGCACTGACCACCAGGGGACAGATGCTCAATGCACAGGCATGGAAACAGACTGATGAATCTCAGAGGGAAGGGGGGAGTGGGGAGGGCGGGAAGAGATTAACCAAAGATCTTATATGCATACTAGAGGCCCAGTGCATGGATTCATGCACTGGTGGGGGTCCCTTGGCCTGGCCTGTGGGGAGCAGGCTGAAACTGGCAGTCCAACATTTCCCAAGGGGTCCTGGATTGCGAGAGGGCACAGGCCAGGCCAAGGAGCCCCACTGGTGTATGAATCTGTGCACCAGGCCTCTGGTAAGTTAATAATGTATGTCATTTTATGCCCATAAGTTTGTGGTTATTTGTATATCATAAATAGAAAAATAATACATGTTTTAATACAACTAAATCTCAAACTTTCCAATTCAACAAGATTGTTGAAGAAGATTTACTTAGATAAATCATTTTTGTACAAAATCAACTAAACAATACAGAAAAAAAATAAGATATTTTCAAATAACCACAAAGAAAAATAAGGTATTTTGGAAATGTCTCAATAAAACTTATAAAACATTTCAATGGGAATAATGTTAAAATATAATGAAAGATAAAAAAGAAGGCTATCTGAATAAATTGAGAGTTATTATTGGACAAGACAAAAATATTTTATATACTTTAACAAATTAATTTTTTATATATTAATCTACATATATTACACAATGTCAATATTTTTTCTAATAAAATTTTTATTTACTTAGAAGCATTCAGAATGTTAACAAAACAAGAATTATTTCATATAAGCTGCATCAAAGACAACTAATCTATGCTGTGCACCAATAAGAACCTGCTTTAAATTCCCATGCCAATTTATAACCCCCATACTACACCAGGCAAGGTAGGTGGCTATTGAAAATATTACTGGGACAGAGCTGTCTAAAGACACATTTGGTAGTGTGTAACCTATACAAAAAGACACTCTACAGCTTAAAAACAAATCTCACACAGTCTTACATTTCATCCTACTCTATTTTTAATGATTTATGTTACCAAACTAAAGAGGTCTATTTGCCTGCACTCATCAAAACCCAATAAGACATGAACAGTAGTTTGTGGCCAAAAAAATAAGAGTTTATTATTTGTGGAAGTGAAAGGCCATGCCAGGTGAGCTAATGAAAAAAGACCTGGCATTCTGATGGTCTCTAGGGGATGGGTTATATAGGAAAAAATGGTGACGAGAGTAGATATTGGTCTCTACTGTTTGGTCTGTACTAGGGCAGGGACTAGTTGATCATTGCATCTGGTTCTTAGTCAGCTATAGTGTCCCTTTATCTGGTTTCCCTGCTTTTCTGGGTCTGAAGCTGAAACATAACTGAGACCTAGATGTTATCTTTAGTTTGATTGAAATTCTTTCTCTGTGGTCAACAGACCTGAAGCTTTGTTTCTAAGATTATTTGACACCAACCAGAACCTCATCATCCTAAGGGCTTCCTGAATAAGGGAGTGGAGGTGCAGGGAGAAGCAGGCAGGTGAGTCAGGGTGCTGGATGAGGCCAGTTTGAACCAAAAGGAATGAAAGGAGAAAAGTTCATATTAAAGGAACAAAGTTTCTGTGAAGTTATAATTAGTATAAAATTATTATTATTAAATAGAAAAACTAATAAGACTGGTAGAATTTACCTCTGAAACTACCTAATTCTGATGTTTTTTTTCATTTTTTTAACTTCAAATATAATTGCTTCAATAGATATAAGGCTGTTCTGTTTACCGATTTCTTCTTTTTTAAAAAAAATGTTTTTATTGTTTTTTGTTGTTTGTTTTTTTGTTGTTGTTTTTTGTTTTTTTTAGAGAGAAAGAAAGGAAGGGAGAGGGATAGAGAGATAAAAACATTGGTGAGAGAAAAACATCATCAATCAGCTGCCCCCTGCAAGCCCCCCATCCAGTATCCAGCCCACAACTTGGGCATATTGAAGCATCCATCTTATATAAATACTACTGTTTGAAATTTTAGCCCTGCTATTTGGCTTCTGAGAATTCTTGCTTGCTAAGACTACTCCCACTTCAGAGAGGCCATTAAACCTTCCCCAGACAAGGTTATCAGTGCTGGCGCCAGGCCAGGCCTCTGGTTGAGGTCTTGAGGCCCCAGCACATACGGGCACTTTAAGAACTTGCAAAAGGGGCCGGAAACACCCCATATTTGGGAGACAAAGAAGGTAAAAACATATAAATAGGGAAAATTCCTGCATGTTGGGGCCCAGAATTTGAGAGACATTCTCCTCTGGCCCCAAGCGTAATAAATGTAACTCCATCTCTCCAGGTATTGCTTTGTTCTTCTTCGGTTTTCTGTAACATTATTGGTTCCCTGAACCGAGGAACAACTGTGCTTGGCCTTTTTGGCCTCCGGTGAATGGGCCAGGTTTGGGGCCGGGGGAGCCGGATAGGCATCCGGCAGGTGCCGCTCTGCTGAATTACCAGAATTGAACTGGGGGACTCAGGGTGCTCCTGGACCTCAGCCCAGGTCCCGGCCGGCATCTGGAGAGAGTGGATGGACACTTCTGGACCTGTCGACAGAATCTGTAAGGTAGGGGCCCCGTCAGTTCAGCCCACTCCAAGTGAGTGGAAGGGGGAGCTTGATCACCTACCCGGAAGCCATACGGCTTCCTCAGGCAAATCAATCAGGAGTCAGGAATCAGGTGATTGTTTAAACTCTGGGTAAATATCTGGTAGAAGTCAAAAACTCGGACTAGCTAGTATATAAATGTGGGACTCTGGAGGTGAATGAAGGAATTATGAGTTCACTTTGCTGTTTGTTTGTGTGGGACTAGCCAATTTGCTACTGAGAAGGGGGACTGGACGCAGTCTTAACTCCTCCAGTAGGTTCTCACCAAGACGTTGGTTGAGAATTCTGTTCTGGGGAATGGGTGCCGGGAGTGCCCCCATGCACATCTGGGGATTTGGGCATTGTTTTGTTTATCTGCTCAGCTCCAATCTGGGCTAGTCTACTGAGAGAGTGAGTATGGATGTTTGTCTGTCTTGGCATAATTATATGCTCATTAACTGGTCTGTGTGAAGCAAAAGCCACTTTGTGCATTTTGGCTGTACACATGAGAGTATTTGTTATCTCTTTCTATTGTTTAATTTGTTTAAAGATAGGGCGGACCTGTTGTGATGGTCTACAAACACCTTAAGCAGTGCTGCTGAGTTATTTTTCTCAGAGATGTTTGCTCTCTATCACAGTGGGAGGGAATCAGCCCACTTAGCTAATAAAAATTTCTCTCTAATTTTGTATAAGTAAGGGTTTCAGTTTGTTCTGATTTGTGAAATTGCTGTATTAAATTGAAATTTTAAAGTCCTAGTGTTAATTTAAAGGTATAAATTTATGACATTTCAAAAAACAAAGAACTTTTATTTATGGCTTTCTTATCTCTTTTGGTGGTTGGAGACTTCCAGGGGCAGGGCTTACAGCTCCGCAGGGCGGAGAGATTTACAGGCCCTGTCCCTGCCTGTGACATCATAGTCCAACGTGAGGACAAAGGCTGAAGTTATTATTAACTATCTATGGACCTCCGATTCTAATAGCATCTGTAACTGGATTAAAGATCTTTTCTTTCAGGAGGCCTTTCAGGCTTTCAGTTAGCAAGAAATCTCCTTACACACCCTTATCTTCCTCCTCCCTATCTTTCCAGGCTGACTAAGAGTCATTTTTCTCCACAGGTTGGACCTCAGCCTTCGAAAGGGAGGACAACTACAGTGGTAGTCTGTAGTTTTCTCTGAAACTCCCACTGTTTCTATTTCTCCCCTCTATAGGAATTGTCTTCCTCTGACTCACAATCAGAAAGAGAGACAAGCAACTGGACTGGGGGACGGGACAGGGATGGGGGGCGGGGTTGTCGGCAGTTAATTATGAAGCAGGGAGAGATAGGTTTTTGTTGATTTTACTGGCTGCAGTCCGCTCTGCTGGCGTAGGGGTATGGTCCAGGTGTCTTATCAGAACGTCACTAGATTTAAGGTAGCAAGTTTTCTGCAAGCATAATTAATCCAGCTGCCCTGGTGATTTAAAACTGGTTGCTAGGCAGACTCAGCCCCCAAGACCCAGGTGAAAGAGGGGGCTGGATGCCTGAGCTGCCTGCAGTGGCCCTGGAAGAAGCCTCAGCAGCAGCGAGAAAAGCAGGGGACAGCAGACATTTACCTGACACTAGAGTTGCCCCGCTGCTGCCCAGTGAGTAATGAGTGTTTTACAACAAGCAATACAAGACTTAGGCCTTTGGCTTGCTGGCTGCAGCAATTAAACCAGAAGCCAGTGACTGCTACTAGCCTTCCTGCAGCCCCAGGAATAGAGCAGCAGGCCCAGGATCTGTGAAAGCAGCAGACAGAGCTAGTGAAAGCTCCCTGTTTGCAAATGTACTGAAAGGGTTCAGTACCTGTTGCTGCTGGAAGAGGAGGGGCTGCGATCCCCTCCCAGTGCACTCCCTTGGGAGAGGCCTGGTCGCTGCTCTACCACAAAGGGGACTGGCGGGAAGACAAGGGGTCTAATACCCAAGCCACTGCCACAGAAGCGCTTTGCAATATGCAAAGCTGTATCTAACTGCAACTCTGGCTGTTTTGGACCGGCAGCTTAAAGTCAAAGAGCAAAGGAAAGGCACTCTCCCTGGACCGGGGAGCTTTCAGGACTTTGAGATTCTCCAGGAGAGGAGGAGTCTGACTGAGGGATGGCAGAGACCCTGTTGGGTTGGAAGGACCTAAGGCCACATGTTAAACTTATAAATTACGGCTTTCTAGGCAGATGTCCAAGCCCAGTTATGTAGGGGTTAAGCTGCCTGTTTACAGCAAAATAACTTTCTCCCATGCCAGAATAAATTTTAGGGAAATTAGACAAGCTGTGTTTGTGGCTAGAAAGAAGAACTGGCCACCATGCACAGCCCTGACAGTCGCCTGCAGAAAACTGTATAATAGACTTAGATGATGCCTGCGTCTTCATAGACATGACTCCAGAAAGACAAGGACAATTTCGCTTTGTGTGGGAAGGTCAAGAATAGACCTTAGTCACCTCCCTAAGATATTTGTATAGCCCTACCATATGTCATATATGGTAGCAGAAGATTTGATTACCTAAGGTGGCCACATTGCCAATATTGTACTTCATTGTGTTAATAATATTGCATTAACCTTACAGATTTGAATGCAGTTGCCAAAAGGGCAAGTGCCCAAATGGGCAAGGAAAATACCCATCTGGTTTTGGTCTCTATTGAAAGACAGTTGGCAGCCTGTATACTGTCTTGCAGGCCTGTGTGGCCATATCCATGTCAGGTGTGGCACAAACCTCAACTTTAGGAAACCGGGGAAGGCCTGTTTTGAACAGAGAGAAGTCGTGAGTGTCAGCCCTTTGTTACAGGAATTAGAGACCCTGTGAGGTCCTGTGACATGTGAGACCCTGTAAAGCAATAAAGCTCCCTTAGTCCTTTCTCAGAGGGCATGTCACCCCTCCCAGAGACCATATAAAATTTTAAGGACAAGTCAAGTAGGGGGAACCCTACTACAAGGACAGCTATAATTGTCTACTTGAATATAGACACATTTTGAATTTCTCCTTGTCATCTGAAGACAGTTATATTACTCTGAAGAATCCATAGAAAGGACTGACAAGGAAAATCAGATCTTAAAGCAGGTCAGTATATTTTTCTCCTTATATAATTCCTCTGAAATTTGGCAATGCTTAATAAATGATGGCAATACATTTCTCTGCATAAATTCAATAAGACCGGTTTCTAATAGTGGCTTTATTGACCGGAAACTTTGACTGTAGTGTCATGTTTTAAAGAGCCCTATCTGAACTCTGAAGACTTGAAGCCAATAAGAGTGCCAAGGAAAAGCCTGGTATCCTGCTTGGGAGCCCTGAAAATGGCTGATGCTGGAGCATCAGGCCCAGGCCCTACCATCACTGGTGGTTGGTCAGAGTAGAAGGGGAGCAATAAGGATGACTCTGCGTCCCTGCGGAACCCCACACACTCTAGGCTGTGACGAGTAGGAGGGCTACTGAGATGGGCCTTAAAACCTAGGGCGTGGGCCCAGGTGGAGTCGCTGCAGGTGAGGGATTCACTTAACTCAGCAGATACTACAGACAGGCCCAACGGCAGCTGATTGGCTTGGCTTCCTGGCCCTACGGGGCACAATATGATTCAATCATGAAATTCTGGCAAAGGTAGTCAGTTACCATTCTTGTTGTGTTTATGCAAACAATCAGGCCAAATTAAATACAATAGGTAAATTAGTCTTTATCTGGCTCTTTTGATAAACATAGAGGTAATTTTGAGGAGAAAAATTCTATTTCAATAGAGGTCATTAAAACTGAAATGTTTTCTTTCCCTTCCACTGGACCATTTGTTACAGTTTGTCTCTGCCAGGTCACAAGCCCACCTCCTTCTGGGCCCAGGCTTCATCGTCCCTGTGACAGATAGCAAGGATCTCTTGGCTCTGAGAGAAAACTTCATCCCTCTTCAGCACGAAGCAGCTACAGAAGAAATTCAACGTCCATTTTCCCTAAAAGAATTCAGAGCCAGGATCCTTGAGGTAATATATTAGGCAGTTAGACAGACATAAGCAGAGCAGGGACGATGGGCCAACTAGTGCTACAAGATGTAACTAAGTCTTTCCACCTCTATGTATGTTAGACAAGGGGCATAGGCAAAGAGGTACTCACCAAAGTCTCAGCCCCTAGAAAAGGCTGGTAGCCTATTTGTCCAAAAGACTTGACCCCTTTGCATTTGGGTGAACTACTTGCCTCTGGGCAGTAGCAGCCACAGCTATGCTTATTGAAAAAGCAAATAAGTTAACCCTAGGGCAGTAACTAATCCTAACTGCCCCACATGAGGTCGAGGTTTTACTCCAGAACACACTAGAGCACTGGATGTCAAACACTTGAGTCACCCACTTTCAGGGTCTCTGGTAGACAAAAGAAAAATCAGTAACAATTTATACTGATAGCAGGTATGCATTTACAACAAGGTAAGGGTTCTCCACAGAAGCAAGAGGGAACTGGGCCACAGATGAATCTGCCCAGGAGGCTGCCCTAAAACCAGTGGGGCCTCTACAGATTCTAGTGACTCTTCCAGATCCTGACCTACCCAATCTTGAAAAGCTAAAATGCATAACCAGTCTTTATTCAAGTTCTTACAGGCTTTACAGTCTACCCAGGAAGCAATCCAGAAGCACATCTGAGATGCTCTGCCTGTACCAACTTCTGATCTGGTTCATCTCTTCCACCCTGGTGACTCTGTTTGGGTAAAGAAATTTGCCACCCAAGGACTGACTCCTACCTGGAAAGGACCACCTCCACGGCAGTCAAGGTCAACAGAATCCCAACGTGGCTTCATCACACCTGGCTTAAAACAGCCCAGGAAAAATTGAGAGTCCAGGACTCTTTGGACTCTCTAAAGATTACTCCTGGCCCTAATTCTGGGCCCTTATCTTATAAGCAGGCCCACTAACTTTATTTGGCAGAAAATTAAGATTATAGTCCTCAGGGGTAAATATAACTACAATGACTAAGAGTCAATGATTTGACTCATGTAATAAAACCAGTGGGGAATGAAGCATCCATCTTCTATAAATACTGCTGTTTGAAATTTTAGCCCTGCTATTTGGCTTCTGAGAATTCTTGCTTGCTAAGACTACTCCCACTTCAGAGAGGCCATTAAACCTTCCCCAGACAAGGTTATCAGTGCTGGTGCCAGGCCAGGCCTCTGGTTGAGGTCTCAAGGCCCCAGCACATACGGGCTCTTTAAGAACTTGCAAAAGGGGCCGGAAACACCCATATTTGGGAGACAAAGAAGGTAAAAACATATAAATAGGGAAAATTCCTGCATGTTGGGGCCCAGAATTTGAGAGACATTCTCCTCTGGACCCGCGCATAATAAATGTAACTCCAGCCAAAACCGGTTTGGCTCAGTGGATAGAGCGTCGGCTTGCGGACTCAAGGGTCCCGGGTTCGATTCCGGTCAAGGGCATGTACCTTGGTTGCAGGCACGTCCCCAGTGGGGGGCGTGCAGGAGGCAGCTGATCGATGTTTCTCTCTCATCGATGTTTCTAACTCTCTATCCCTCCTCTCCCTTCCGCTCTGTAAAAAATCAATAAAATATATTTAAAAATAAATAAATAAATAAATAAATGTAACTCCATCTCTCTAGGTATTGCTTTGTTCTTCTTCAGTTTTCTGTAACATTATAATTGTGAATTTGTTTCTTTCCAATTTTTGTCTGGTCAGCACCTAGTCTATGTATTTGGAAATAGTCTATAATTGGTGCATATCCATCTGAACTATGTAGTTTTTTTATAAATTGATTATTCTATTGAAGCAGGGATTTTAGGGGGACATAGGCAGGCATAGGGATTTTTTACATTGGGGTCCATGGAAGGCACAGGGCTGCAGACTGGGAGAAGGTACATTTCCATAAGACAAGGGAGGCAGCAATAGCTATCTTTACATAAGACAAGGGAACTGGAAGTAGCCAAGAAAGGTCATATTTACAAAATAAAGAGAAGGAAGTCCTTCATTCAGAAGGAGGAGAAGAAAGCCCAAAGGGAATAGGGAAACAATAAGGGATTGAGCCCAGGAGTTACTACAGTAACCAACTCAAAGGGGAATATTGACCAATCAGAGGGGATATCAAGCACCAGGATCTGCAGCCTTTATAAGCCATGGGGAAAAATACCCAGTGGGACTCTTCCTCCTCCCTGCGTGGGAGTCAGTTCTGGGGGACTCTTCCATCTCCCTCGGTGGGAGTCAGTACTTGTTCTTCAATAAATTTCCACCTTTGCTATACCACTTCCTGTCCTCCGTGGATTCATTCTTCAATTCCGGCAGACAAAGAATCCGGATTCCAGTCCAAAAATTCGGTATCACTATCATTAAAAATATCTTTCTTTTTCATGGTGATGTTTCTTCTTTTGAAGTCCACTATATAATATTAAATTACCAGTTTGTTTTCTTATGATGAAGTATTCTATCTTATAATTTTGCATAATCTTTTACTTTAAATATGTGGTAGGCTGAATAACAGTCCTCCAAATATGTATATATCTGAATATCTTGAACCTGAAAATATGATACCTTACATTGTGACAATGTAGGTTTGATTAATTAAGAAACTTGAAAATGGTGAGATTATCCTATATTATCTAGGTTAGTCCAATGTAATCACAAGGCTCCTTATAAAATGAACACAGTGGAATCAAATTCAGAAGAAAAGATTTGAGGATGGAATCACATATTGGAGTGGTGTATTTTGTGGAAGGGAGAAGTGGCAATGAATAAGAAATGCAGGTAGATTTTTAGAAGCTGGAAAAGGCAAGGGTAGAGAAAGCCTTAAATAAAAACTCAAAGTGAAACTTGTAAGGCAAAAAAAAAACAAAAAAAAAACAGGAAATGTTTGATATTACCATTAAGTGCCGTCATTCAATGGTTTGGTTGTGTAAAAATTAAGTACTTTTAGTCAATGATATTAATATGTTAAAAACTGTTCCAGAGAATACCTTTACATTTTTAAATCTGACATAATATCATCTGAAAATATAAAGAGCTACTACAAATCAAAAAGTAAAAGCAGAAATGTCAGTGAAAAACAAAGCTAAAGAAAAATTGGAAACTGCAGATATAGGAAAAATAATGAAAAGGTTAGAGTGGGATGAAGCATTGCAAACAATTACCAATTTTCTGTTGTTTGGCGTTCTCCTTCTCACTCTTTAGAGCTCCGATAAAATGCCTGGAGTTTTGTAGAGTGATTTTATTTCCTTTGTGTTCATGAGAGAAAGATTAAGAAAATTACATAGGTATTGGATTTCTTTGTGAAACTGACTTAAACAACTACCAATCTCCAGAAATATTGTTTCTTGTTAATTGCAGCAAAGTCTTTTCTGAAAAACAACGAAGTAGGAAAGATTGAAATATTTCTTATGAAGTCCAACCCAGGATCAGTACATAGAAAGTATTGAAATTACTGAGTACTGCTGTGTCATTATATTTAAAGAAAATTGTAGCAGTGGAAAGAGCATGAGTTTTGAGACATAAACTCTAAGTTGAAGACTCATTCTTTTCAATTCTGCCTGTGTAACACCAAGAAATTATATAAACCACTTCTGCTTCAGTGTCTCCATCATTATATTAGAAATGTATTAGTTACATATATTGTTGAAATTTAATAGAGATAATGCACTTAAAATGCTTGGCATTTATGTTCATTAAATTTACTTTTTTTAAAAAAAATAGATTTAGTTGCATCAAGGGAACATTTAAAAAAATATTGCCTCAGCATCTGGAAAGGGGCCTCAGGTTAGCTATCTAAGGTAGGATTCAGGCGGACAATAATGCAGTGACCCCTTTCAAATCATACTATCATAGTTAAACCACCATATGTCATCACAGATGGCATGCTGGCAGGAGGAAACCGAGATATTTCAGATGATAGAGTCAAAAGCACGTCAAAAGATTAACAAGAGTATGTAAAATTCTTGAAATGAAATCTAATAGGATTAGATACAAAACATGTTGTTTTGGATTTTAAAAGCAACAGCACAGGATTGAGAAAGGAGAGATTCACAAGAATAGACACAGACAGCAAGCAGTGTAGTGGTAACCAGAGGGAAAGAGGGGTGAGGCTTAGGTGGAGGTGGGCTGAGGGGGAGAAAATGAGGATGGAAAGAGACTTTGCGGGGGTGATGGCATATGAAGCAGTGGGGGATGATGTTTTGTTTAGCTGTACACTTGAAACTTGGATGTTTTTGTGCAACAATGTCACCCCAATAAATTCAATTTAAAAACTTCTAATACGTTTGTTAATAACAGAAAAAAAACGCACAAAATTGTAAACAATACTGACCTGTACATCTACTTTCAAATTACAAATACATGTTTATAAAAATAAAACCTAAAAGTGCAAAGACAATCTAAAAAAAAAGAGAAATTAACTTAGTCCATTATATCTGAGAAAAGAATTAACCTGTATCGAGAATCTGCAACTCCAATGTTTCAATGAGGCAGAGGTTGTCTTCTTACCACCTTAGAGGTACAGATAAACAGGAAGTTCAGGGCCAGTAAAGAATTCTGCTGCATTCATGATCCAAGCACCCATGTCTTTTTGTGTGTGCTGTGCGGCACTCCCATTACCTTGCATGTTTTCTTCTATTGAATGATCAGTTATTGGTCGGCTCCCCAAAATGCAGTAGAAAAAGAAAGGAAGCAATTATTTTTAAAGGAAATGATACAGAGTTTGCACACTTTATATCTATTTAAAATTCTCTGACAAGAAATTAACCACTTGACTAAACATATTTGACAGGGCATCTATTTCCTTTTCCAAATTTCTGTGATATCTTATTTAAGATAGAAAGAGAGAATGGATATTGGTTGAAAACTACCAGGGCTTGTCATGGTTCTGGGCTTTTGTTATCATAATGTTAGTCCTGTGTAATGTAATACATCACCTTGGCATCAGAGACATGGGTTATGTAATAAACATAATTGTAATTAAATGTTGTACTTGGTTTTTAGTAATGTACAAAATCAATGATTATGAATCAACTCTGCAAACCTGGGAAGAAGGCGTTTTCTAATTGTTCAGTTCAGAATTTTCTATATGCCACTACATTATATAAATCTTATTACTTTGATTTTTCATATATAATTTTACTAATGATTAGTATTTTTGATTTATTAATAATAAAAAGACTTGTGATCTAAAATGATAATAATAATTGGATCAATTTCTACATTAATTTGTAATTTGATTTATTAATATGAAGATTTTTATCAGGACATACAAGTTTAAAATTATATCATCTTAATATAATTATTTTTATCATTTTTATTTATTAATTGTTATGTTCTTCCTGTAAAAGTATAGCTGAACTTGTTACATAAAATCTGAAAAGTTATTTCTCTTAACTAAGTGCACTTTTATTTCTTATAAATAATGATTTGACATAATGGATTTTATTTGTCCCTATTGTTATTTTTTCTTTTGATGTCTTCTTTTATTTTTTTTATTAGTTTAGTTTTTCCATCAGCATTTACTGCCTCTGTGCCCTCTTCCATGTCTACACCCCTGCCCCCAATCACCACACTTTTGTTTATACTTCTATTTCCATTTTGTTCATGCTTACTATAAAATTTTATCATTTACTAGTATTAGCAGCAAGTTTATGGTTAAGCAGTATTTAATTCTTCTCCCAAGTAATATATGGATCTCAGAAGAATTTTTTTATTAACCTCCTCCTATATTGCATTTTCTAGTCAAACAGTAATTAAATGTTTTCTCTTTAGTTCATAATTTAAACTTTGTTATCATTATTATTTCCCACAAAAATTAGATTAGAGTTACATCACCATTTATTAGTTATTTTGTTAATATTTTCCTTTGAAACTTATACCTTTATTGGGAATAATTTTCCTTTTTCTTGACATATATAATTTAGAAAATCTTTAGCGAATTAAAGAAAGATGTCATTTGTCATGATATAAAGTTTTCACATAGAATCTTAAGTTGAAATTTTGCTTATATCTTTGAAGATATTATTTTACATTTTTATAACTTCCATTTGCTGATGAACAATCTGCTGTCCACATAAATTTTGCTCCTTGGTTGGTGATCTAACTTTAAACCTTTTTAAAAACTTATCTTTGACTTAGGAGTTTTATTGTTTTATTAGATGTGTCTTTTTGTGTCTTGCAGTGTTTTTGTGGCTGCACCAAGCAGCACAAGGGTCCATGTTGGGATTTTCTCTCTCCTTTATGGTCTCCATCCAGGTAGCACATTATTGACTATCAGGAAATAGGTCACTGAAAATTCAGACAGAGTAGGGTGAAGGCTCAGGAAAACTCTGGAACCTGGTTTATTTATTTATTTTTTCTATACTGACTAAGGTATTACATATGTGTCCTTATCCCCCCACTTCCCCTCCACTTCCCCACTCATGCCCTCATCCCCCTGGTGTCTGTGTCCATTGGTTATGCTTATATGTATGCATACAAGTCCTTTGGTTGATCTCTCCTCCTTACCCCTACCTTCCCTCGGAGGTTTGACGGTCTGATTGATGCTTCTATGTCTCTGGATGTTTTTGTTCATCAGTTTATGTTGTTCATTATATTCCACAAATGAGTGAGATCATGTGATATTTATCTTTCTCTGAGTGGCTTATTTCACTTAGCATAATGTTCTCCAGGTCCATCCATACTATTTCAAATGGTAGGAGTTCCTTCCTTTTTATAGCAGAGTAGTATTCCATTGTGTATGTTCCCCCCAGCAGTGCACTAAGGTTCCTTTTTCTCCCCATCCTCGCCAGCACTTGTTGTTTGTTGATTTGTTGATGACAGCCATTCTGATAGGTGTGAGACGGTACCTCATTTTCGTTTTGATTTGCATCTCTCAGATGATTAATGACTTTGAGCATGTTTTCATATGTCTCTTGGCCTTCCTTATGTCTTCTTTTGAAAAATATCTATTTAGGTCCATTGCCCATTTTTTCATTGGATTGTTTATCTTCCTTTTGTCAAGTTGTATGAGTTCCTTGTAAATGTTGGAGATTAAACCCTTATTGGAGATAACATTGGCAAATATGTTCTCCCATGCAGTGGGCTTTCTTGTGGTTTTGTTGATGGTTTCTTTTGCTGTGTGGATGCTTTTTATTTTGATATAGTCCCATTTGTTTATTTTCTCTTTAGTTTCCATTGCCCTTGGAGCTGTATTGGTAAAGATATTGCTTCCGCATATGTCTGAGATTTTTCTGCCTGTGGATTCCTCTAAGATTTTTATGATTTTCCATCTTATATTTAAGTCCTTTATCCATTTTGAGTTTATTTTTGTGCATGCTATAAGTTGGTGGTCTAGTTTCTTTTTTTTTTTTTTGCATGTATCTGTCCAATTTTCCCAACACCATTTATTGAAGGGACTGTCTTGACTCCATTGTATGCTTAACTTAAAGAGGTAAAATACCCATACTTGGAAAACTACAAGACACTGAAAAAAGAGATAGAGGAAGACATAAACAGATGGAAGAACATACTGTGTTCATGGACTGATAGACTCAACATCATTAAAATGTCCATACTACCCAAAGCAATCTATAGATTTAATGCACTCCCTATTAAAATACCAATGGCATATTTCACAAACCTAGAACGAACTCTCCAAAAACTCATCTGGGATAAAAACAGACCCCAAATAACTGCAGCAATCCTAAGAAAGAACAAAGTAAGAGGGATCTCAATACTAGATATCAAGCTGTATTACAAAGCCACTGTACTGGCACAAGAACAGACATATAGACCAATGGAATAGAATAGAGAACCCAGAAATCCACCCAAACCACTATGCTCAATTAATATTTGACAAAGGAGGCAAGAGCATACAATGGAACCTGTTTTTAAGCAGGACTTTAGAAATGGCCATATTATAAACTTAAAAAAACAACAACAATGAACTGCAATGTTAATGAATTATATTTTTCATTTGTTGGCTGAATTCATTATGCACATCGATGATCTTCTCTAAATGTATATAATGATCCATTCTCTGTTCCCCTCATAGTCTTAAAGTGAGAATGACGCAAAAATATGTTAAAATGTTATGAAAACTAAAACATGAAAACAACAAAAAGACTCTGTACTTGTTGCCCAGAGGCTAGGAAAGCCTGAGAAGAATACTTTCAAGTCTGCCATCATGTCCTCCTTCACATAAATATCAAATCTGTTAAATATGCACGTAATCATTTTTCCAGAAAACCTGGGAAATAAGATTTAGTGACTGATGTTGACACTTAGCAATAGATAACTCTGCCATGAGTTGCTTTGTTAGTAGGAAGAGAAAAACCAAAAAGTTTGATGGGCTGAATTGCATGCAGTTTGTCTCTATATTTGGAATTTTACTGACACATGGGTATTGGCTGATGGTCCAGCCATATGGTCAAGGCAGAAGGGCAATGGAAAATAAGCCTATCGAAAAGATGCTAATATGGGGCACAACCCGATGAAAATTTAAGGATTGCATTAAAGTAGGACATGCCCATGAAATACTGCTTCCAGGACTGGAAGATGATTGGAATTGGCCAGTGGATATCCTGGTGTGCTCACTTGAATTGGCCACCTGGGTCCATAAAACGAGGGCACATTGAGGGGATGCAACTAGCCAGAGATGGACTAAAATTAAGTATATGCCTCTTGTAACTTCTGAAGCATAAAATGCCAGTGAGAACTGTTCTGTCAATTAACAAGAGTGACAGAGATTACAGATAGCTACGAGGGAAGGGGATAACCCCCGGGGAATATCAAGGTCTCACACATAGCTGGCCACTTAAACTCATGCTGGTAGCCCTGGGAGGCAACAAATGAATCTTAACAGGAGTAGACACTGAGGACAAGGCATTGCCATTGCTAGATGCTTCAGATGCTATAAAGGTACTGAAACAGATTTGGGCAGCTGAGTCTCATTTCCTCAGGGCAAGAAACACCATTACATCTTCAGAGTAATGGTTAGAGAAGATTGAAATGAGCAATTAAAAATGTGTTGTCTAAAACTGGGGGAGATGAAGGCATGAAGGGTAGGTTTGCACACCTTCAGGAATATATGCTTACACTCAATTTGAAAAGGGTCTCCGGTAGGTAGTTTCCACCACTTTTCTGGAGAAGCTGGGGATGGGGAGGTAGGATAGGATGCTTGTGTGACTATACTGTTTTTCTTTTTTCTCTAGATCACATCAATTTTTTTTAACCTAATGCTGTGATGTAAATTAAGGAGCACATAAAAATTGCAAAAGTGTGTCCTCAGAAACATTGCTACTATTATTACTGAAAAGGACATGAGTGAGGATCAGTAAATCCATGGAAATAATCCCCAGATATAGATAGATGACAGTAGAAACTATGATTTGACAGTGAACATGGAAGATGATATCAAATAATGAGGCTTGATATTTTGTGAAATAATGGTCATAGAATCAAATTCAGAAGAAATAGTGAGTTATAGCCTGAGATCTCTTTTAAAAATCAAATACATTTAACAAAATTATCATGGATAAAGGTAATTACTCAAATACACAATAGTAAAAAAATTTAAAAACCAAACAATAAAAAGTAAGGCATGTGTGCTAAACTGAAGATAGGATCTGCTTTACTGTCTTGACTAGGGTTTTTTGTGTGTGTGTCAATGACCATACAAAGACCCAGATTTATTGCTGCATGTCTTTATTAATGTTATTTAGATTTTCTAAGTGAAATATGTAAATAAAAATGTAGTAAATGTAGATAAATAGTTATAAACCTAGAAAAACACTAAAAATCAGCAAGATATACAAAGTTTATTAGAACTTTACATAATAGGTTAGTCAAATAAGTGGCCCAAAACAATTTGCATATTTTAAAAGGTAGGGAAAATTAATATTAATGCTTTTATGGAGACTGTTATATAAAATTATAATTTGAGATTTTTAAGTGAGAAAAATGATGTTGACAAACTAAAGATATAACAATGTTGAATTTTTATTACCATAATTCAGATCACCAGCTCTCTTGATAAAGAACTGGAACTCATGACCTCAAAATTCCTCACCGACTTAGAATGTAATTAGCCTGATTTGATATAGCAGTTATGTTCATTATCTGAAGGGAAAAGCGACTATTTTAAATCACTTTTATATTTAAAGGCCCATTTTTCCTAATCTTTGCTTCCTAAAGACTATTAAAGAGAAATCATATAGACTGCAAACTTAATTATATAAAGAGGTTAGCTGAGATCTTGAGACAGCAAGAAAAATTTGTGTCCTTGATTCATAATTGCTAGGTGATTTTTTAAAATTTTTATTTTTTCTAAACCTACCAAAAACTATAGTACCATTTCCAAATCCTGCTTTACTATTCTCAACAAATAATAGTTCTTTCTATTTTGATCATTTTTCCAAGAAGTTTTTTTCAATTTTTCATATAAAGTAGATTAGAACTAGAATTTTAAAACACTATCTGTCAGTTGAAATTATCCAATTAAAATAATAAAGACACTGCTAGGCTTGATTCATTTTGACTTCAGGGAAATAGAGTTGAAAGAGGGAAAAGAAATAAAGCTTGAAAATGAATTTGGCTCTTGAAAGCACAATTTCCCAGCCAAATTGAGAGAATCTTGCTTGACATCAAGGTCAGATCAAACTCTAAATTTCATTTCATTTAAATTGATTGGAGCCTAAAAGTTCAGCTGAGTTCCACCTGATAAAGACTTTCAGAGTAATGACATGTAGTGCAATACACTGAATGGAATTCAATGTGGAAGCTATCATGTATTCATTTAGAAATACATTAAAATCAGAAAAATTTCAGTGTAAGGAATAAAACGCAATGACCTGAAAATTTTCCAACAATGTTATTGCCAGTCTGACACTAATTTATAAAATATAAAATTCACTTTGTTGTTCTGAGACACAGAATCTTAATACACACACACACACACACACACACATACACACCCCGAGGGAGAGAGGAAAAGAGGAGAGAAAAGAAAATATTTGAAGATCAATGTTTATCAAATAGTTTTACAGGTGCATGACACTTTTACAGACAAATAACATCCAAGTTCAAAGACTAAAAACTCAAGTGGCAGCATGTTTTTGATCCATGTTAGTAAGTCAATAGTCCTCACCAGAGACCAAAGTGACTGATAAGCTTTGAGGTGTTCTGATCATCCCAAAGCTGTAGAAATGGAGACACCCCTTCCTGGTGATGAGGGACAAGCTTTCACAGTAGGCTGTAGCTTAACTCTCTGAGAGACAATAAACTGACATTAAAAATTCTTATCTCCTCCCAAGGGAAATAGCAATGGTCTAGCATAGCTTGCATGTTGAGATTTGCTTGTTGGTGGGAGTGACACTAAAAAAGAACCAGCCTGAAATAACTGGGACACAGTAGTGTTTTCTTTTAACTTGCCTAAAGATACAAATCACCTGGCAACATTAGATAAACGCAGCATACATGCCCTTCTCCTGGAGGTTCTGATTCAGTAACCCTCAAAGGTGTTGGAATTGATATTATTTATTCCAGATGATGCTTATAATCAGTGAGTTTGGGACACTGAGAAATAAGGTATTCTACGGGTTTGGAAACACTCAGAAACTCCAATTTTTTTTTTTACATTTGTTAAGAGTTGGCCCGAATCAGACTGGTTTTGAATCCCAACATTGCTCATTTAATTTGAGACCACTTTAAAGAGATGTTTTATTTAAAGCTTTAAAAATAATGTTGGGGATAGAGGAACCCCTCAATAAATATTAATACATTCTTTTGTAAAACCTAAACCAGTACATTAATTATTTTAACTTACCACTAAGTTACAAACTGACCTCATGGTAAGATTGCATCAACTGTAAAACTCACCTCGAGCTAAGAAATTTTAAAATAGAAAAATTTTATATTAGAATAAACAAAATATACAACTAGAGAAACCCAGGAAGGAATACAAATGAGTAAAATAACATGGGTAAGAAACATTAAGGGCAGAATACCTGTTGAGACACAATCCTTCCTAAAAGAACTACTAAAATAGACACACCAGCAGTAAGAAACATAAACCAAGATGAACAAGAGGTGAGCATAGGGACAGGAAACTATGTGGTTAAAATCAATTCAGTGCCTTCAAAATATTTTTTGAAATATATACTTACATAAACACACACACACACACACACACACACACACACACACATACATAAATAATCATAAATCTGTAGTGTTGACTTAATACTCCAGAAAGTAATTATAAGGATGAAGGCCTGAGAATGTTGTGCAACTGATAACTAAAACTTACTAAGAACTTCATACTGTGTTAGAAAGACTTACAGTTACACTAGGAGCCCAGCGCGCGAAATTGCGTAGCCCCGCCCTGCCTTGACACCAGAACCTCTCCACACAGAGCTCCAGCGTGCCTGGCCCAGACCCCGACCCCTCTGGCCCTCTCTGGCTGCTTCAAGCCCCGCCCTCAGTCCCTCCTGTCACCTCAGGCTGGTCCCACCTCCTCCAGGCGCCTCCCCGCTTCCACACCATCTCCGGAGCAACACAGCGACTCCACCCCATCATGGCTCCGGAGGAGAGCGTGGAAGCCTCCCGCCTGCTGCACTGTGCGCCTTCCCCTGGCAGGTGAGTGGCGGGGCACTCTGAGTGAGAGTGGTGGGTGGCGAAGGACTGGTGAGGGGGCGCTACGGGCTCTCACCCCTGTCCTCCATGCCACAGGATGGTCCTGCCTCCTCCGGGGACCTCCTCACTTCCACCCCGACTCTGGAGCATCGCCCTGCCGCGCACGCACAGACAGCCTCCTGCGATTGGTCGTGACATTACAGGGTAATAGACAATTTGCATATTCCTCTATTATATAGGATATGTTTTTAAATCAATTAAATGTAATAAAAAGTATATAATTTATAGCTTTAAAACCTATAAAGGGTAAAAAAAAATTTTGACACATAACAGAATTTCCTTCTTTTTTTTACCTAGTATAGTTGAATAATATCACGTCACCTTGGTGTATATGTCAATTATATCCCAATATAGCTAGAAAAATGTTGAAAAATATTTTTTAAGTTTACAATATGTGTAAAATAAAAGGAAGAAAAGGCACTTAGTTTACATAAAATACAAAATAAGATCATAGTTATACCTTAAAAATGTATTAACAATGCATTATAAAATTAAATTTACTAAGCCCACAGCAAAATTTAAAATTTGAATTAATTAAATAGAGTTTTGTGGTCTTAAAAGTGATATACCAAAAATAAAAGTGACAGAAAATTTGAAAGATAAATAAAAAACTTAGAGTAAAAATAATAAGAAAACAATATATAATTTACAGTAGAAAGCACACATCAGGAAAATAAACAAATCATCATACAGATATAAAAAGATTACAAATTTTTATGCATAATATGTTTTTCTACATATATAAAAATATGTATGTATATATGATTATATATGTATACAAAATAATAACTATAAGTGATCTAATATCAAAGTTAGATATTTTGTTACATATTTTCCATAAATTTACAGATCAATCAGATTAAAATAAATATGTATAAAACTTTGAATGTGACAATAAATTTGATTTAATATAGAATATACATAATAGAAACACGTGAAATTTGTCATATATTGACTAAATACTCTGCTACAAAATAAAACTCCCAGATTTAAAATAATAAATATAATCTACATTCATCACTGACTATAATCAATTTACTTAGAAAAAACAATAAATTTTAAAACCATTTTTTCAAGGCAAAAAATAAATAAACAAAATGCTTGGAAACTCAAACTATAAATTATTCACAGGTATGAATAAACATATTTAACTTTAACAATATTTAAAATTTAACAAAATTGAAAGTATTACTGTAGGATGATGCTAAAATGGTACTTGGAAGTGTATCATCTTAAATGTTTTATTAAAAGACAATACATACATACATAAATGTACAAAACACACACACACACATATATATATGTATATATATATATATGTGTGTATATATATATATACATACATTGCATACTAACAGATACATAAATTTTTATATACATATACACTGAGTGGCCAGATTATTATGATCTTTAGAACATTATATATAATCTCAGGTTTTCCTGTCAATGAATATACCATATTTCTCCATTGATTTATGTTTTCACTATCTTTTCACAACATTTGGTAAATAATAATGAAGACCAAAACCATCCCTTTAGAAAACTTAGCCTCAATTATTTTATTGGTATTAGGTGTTATAACTTGCCTGTTTTAAATTTGACATTTTTTGCTTAGATGTTTACAAATGCACATACTAGTATTTATATATTAATTGTTGTGCTTATAAAATGCTAAAATGCTTGTGGCATTTATTATTATTTAGTGTGTTACTCCTACTTTATAACTTTCCCAATTATAAATTAATTTCTGGCATTTCATAACCTATATTTATTCAGATATATTTAAAAGTTTACCAGTTCCTTTGCTCACATTTCTTCCTTCCACCCCAGAATTCCTTCATAGTAGTTTTTGCCTTGCAGTAGTATGTCTTTTGAATTTTCATTAGTGACATTGTGTTGTCTGTGGTAAAATCATTCATTATAGTTTATTGTGAAAAGTTAAAACAAAGCAAAACTCACCTTTGCATTTGAATGGAAGTTTACCTAAATATACAATTCTAGTTTGACTTTTCATTTATCTCATCAATTTGCAACTACCAATCTACAGTTTTCCTGCTTCCTTTCTTGTTGTTGAGTGGCTTCTCTTCTATTCTGTTAATAGTCCTTACCTGATAAGTAATCTGTTTTACTTGTCATTGTTTGTAGAGTGTGCATTCTCTGCGCTTATTAACAATGAAGATTATATCCTCCCTATCCTATCTGATAAAGAGGAAATATGCTAATTGACCATCACTCCATCACAAAGATGGCTGCACCCACAGCTGAGGCCAAGTTCCCATAAGGAGCCTTAACAAGCAATCAGCAAGGACCTGAGGCTATGCCCTCCCTGCCCCCATTGGGCTTGACAGGGGACCTCAGGCCATGCCCCCCGCCCTGGTGTCAGGCTGGGGAACCTCAGGCCGCACCCCAGCCCCAATGCCAGGACAGGGGACCTGAGGCCACACCCCCGCCCGGTGGGGCTGGACAGGAGACCTCAAGGTGCCCTTTCAGTCCTGGTGCTGGGTTAGGGGACCTCAGGCTGCTCCCCCCACTCCAGTGCCAAGCCAGGGGACCTCAGGCAGTGCCTGGCACTGGAGCTCAGAGGAAGCCAGACCATGTAAATTTGTGTGCTGGTCCTTTAAGAGGAACTGCTGGGTCTCCAGCAGTCTCATGTCACTCAGCCACAATTCTGGCTGGTTTTTACAGCCCAAAGTTATGGGGACTTTTCTTCCCAGCTCTGGAACCCTGAGTTGGGGGCTGGTGTGCGGCTGGATCCCTTGCTTCTCACTGGAGGCCTCTGCAACAGTTGTAACATTAACAACATGAAATCAAGGTATAGATCATGAATATACTAATATATAAGGGCATGAATCTTCCCTTTTCCCTTGTGTTTACTAAGGTTTCATGGACAGAGAGTTAGTATTTTATTCAGTTAATATATGCTGTGAAGACTGTCAAAGTCTTGCTATAGGGGGACTCAAACCAATGTCCCTGTCACTCCATGTCTCTTATCATTTGCAATCAGTTCTTACAGCTATCACTGCATAGAAATAAATTGAATGGTCTCCTGTCATGCCATCACAAACCATATCATATTTTACACATAAAGTTTGGAATATGTTTGCAGACTTATTTTCAATTATCACAGTCTAGTAAAAGAATTGCTGGTGTGTTCATTCTGTGGGCCAATTCTTGTTAACTAATGCAGTCTGCAACAATGAGTGTCTTATTCAATTATTAATACTTGCTCTGAGTCCCATAGAGGGCTAAATTTATCCCTTTTATTTTGTCACTGTGATAAGCAGCTTTCAAGTATTATTTAATCTTCATAACAAAGAGTTATGGAGATGTGCAACATCATCATCATCAGCCCCACTTACAGTGAAACTTATGGAAGTTGACCAGCTCATAGACTTATAGATGCTGATTTGCAAAGACAGTACTGAAACACAAAGATTGTAACCAAACCACTACCCAAGGTTAACTCATGGCAGTCATCCCTCCAAATTTTCACTACTGCATTTACTATTTTAATAAATAAGTGGTGATCTAGTTAACCTCAATTTTACCTGGCTACAAAAGCTATTTAAAAGCTTAGTTAGAAATGGACGCAGTGAAGTGCAATTACTACGGCATAAATAACAATTTACAGTTAGGTTTCACTCATGGGTGTAAGCTAGGATACATTTAGATAGTTTCTGTGACCTCTCATGTTTATGAGTCTGATATTCCCTGAGTCTGAGTCTATGGATTCAGAAACCTCAAACTATTTTTTAAAAACTATTTCCTCAAATTGAGCCATTCACTTATTTTTTTCTTTTAATTAAAAAAAATGCTTATACTGATACAAAGTTAAAATTGGATTTTACTAGATGAATAGGGAATAAGAGCTACTAGTAAGCCTCCGTTGAAGTGACAATGAACTATCTAGCCTGCTACAATTGTTTCTAAGTGGAAATAGCTTAGGACACTTTTTTTTTTTCTTTTTCCTGCTGGCCTGGTTTGCATGTATAGGTTTTGAGTAGTCATTGACATAGAGGTATTTTTCTCCATTAACCTGCTTGCTAAATTGGTTGGGAAGAGTCCAGAATTAAGAGTGCCATATTTGAGTAATTCACCAGTAATTAAACTCTTGAAATTTATAGGAGTTTTACTTGATTTTTTTTTTGTCCTGATATCTTAATGGTTTACTGGCCAGTTCAAAGAAAATACTTATACTCCAAAATGAGCAATATTGATTTCATTTAGGAACTGATTATACATGTGGAAAAGTAAAATTAGGTTCATCTCACATACCATATATATCAGTTAACAATAAAGGGATTGCAATATTATAGAAGCACTAGAAAGAAAGGACAACTCAATATCTTTATAATTTGAGGGGTTGGGAATATTTTCTTAATCAATATATGAAAACAGCTTGCCCAGAAATAAAACTGATGGAATTGATTTTATAAGGTTTTAAAAATCAAATGAACAAACATTGTGCACAGGAGAACTGGATGGCATTTGTATCCATCCAGTTAATAATACTAACTGGATCTTATTAACAATTATTAACTGGATCCTATGTTAATAATTTTATAAGCATCAACTCGTTAACCTCTGAGTAAACTTCCCCTCATCACAAAATTAACAAGTGATGGAGTGATTTGTCTCCTTTGATTCCAGAGACTGGGCTCTTTACCAGAACAGTAAGAACAAAGCCAAAGCCCCGCTGGCATGGCTCAGTGGTTGAGCAGCGACCTATGAACCAGTAGGTCAAGACTGATTCCCATCAGGGCATAGGCTGGGGTTGCAGGCTCCCTCCCCAGTGGGGGACCTGCAGGAGGCAATAGATCAATGATTCTCTCTCATCATTGATGTTTCTATCTCTCTTTCTTCTCTGAAATAAATATTTTTTATTTTTTAAGAACAGTCAAAGAAATTGTATTTAGGCTCTGTATACATTTATACTTAAAGGTATCCTATAAGAAAAGTTGGCATTCACATAGGACGTTTTTAAAGAGTATGTTGCATTATTATTTCGTATATTTCATTATGGTAATTTTAAAAAGTCTAGAGACTTTTTATTATATTCTTTAATCATACCTAATGCAACTTACTAGAATATATCTCACAGTTAAATAGATATAACTTAGCTTTTCTTTCTCGAATCATTAGAGCAATATCCTCTTGGCAGATAATGCATAGTGAATCCTTTTTACATGAAGTCTTTTTCCTCACAAACGTTTGTCTATTTTATAAGGAATGAGAATAAAAATATTTTGTAATGGGAAAAAAATACTTCCACTCCAAATGAGCAATATTGATTTTACCATATCATTTTTAGGACATAATTTTTTGTTATTTTATGGTTGATTTAAAATTTAACTTGGTTTATACAATGTAATCTATTTTAATGGTTTAAAGACATTACATTAAGGTAATTTGCTTCCTCTATGCTGAATATTTTTCACTCCTTTTAATTTGCTGAATCCTTAACCGAATATGTTACATTCAGTTTCTAGTAAAATCTCTGTACATTTCAATAATGTATTTATTTTCTGAGTTATTTTCTTATTGTATACACTCAAACACACACTATATTATGGTATCTCTATAAATTGATCATTATGCATTCAAATTTTAAGTATATATTACTGGAATATGATGATTATTTTTTTTCAGGAGATGAACAAGAAAAATATTTTTAAATAACAAATCCAGAATGTAGAATAATTTGCATTATTCACCTCTGTTAAAATACATCAGCTTACGTATATACCATGCAAAGTTATAAAGTAGGTAAATTTGGTCTTTGAATCTCTATACTTTGCCAAATGTCATGTGATAAGTCAGTCAGTTCTTGTTTCATACATAATCAATCAGGTTCTATTTTTTATTACTATTTCACTTGATAGTGATATGCTAAGTGAATGAATTAATAATACAATGTTCAAAGGAGACACATTCACTTTAAAGAAGACTATTCCTTTGATTTTTAAGGTGAAATCAGCAGAGGTTTGGAGCAGAAGGCAAATTAGCAAGTAACAAACTTGTACCACATTATGGACTATACACACAAGCAAGGGGGGAGTTTTGCCAAAAGTTTCCTTCATGTAAGAACAGGAAGCAAAATCAGGAGTGTTGAGTACCATGGCTAAGGAGAAATTATGAATTATTCAAAAGGCATGTGGTCTTGAATAATGTCTTAATTATAAGTTCCATGAACATGGACAAGTTATTTTACTTTTCAGTCCTCAGTTTTCTCATCAATAAAATATAGAATAAAATTACACTACTTCATACACAGACACTCATAACATATACACACGTTTTCATCTATTTCGTTATTTGATAAGGGTTAATTTCAGAAATAATTTTTTCTGGCTTATATTTTTCAGATACTTATTGGTTATTTGATTTTGCCAGTACCAAGAATGAAAGTGTCTAGTATAATGCCAGAGTCAGCATCAAACCTGTTGTAGAAACACAAACCTTTACAGTGATTTTTTTAAAGTAGATCTTGCAAGGTATAAATCACAGTGATCATCTTTCTAGTATATTCACAAAGTTGTTCATTGATCATCATTATCTAATTCTAAGACATTAAAATCTCCCACAAAGACCCCATATCCATAAGCAACAACTCATGCTCACAATCAGTCAGCATTCTTCCCAACCCCAAACCTTGGCAATCACTAATCTCTTTCTTGTCTCTGAGGATGTGCCTAATCTGGATATTTCATAACAAACTGAGTCATGTCATAAGTGGCTTTCTGTGACTAGTTTATTTCATTTAACATGCTTTCAAGGTTGTAACATGTATCAGTAGTGCTTCATTCCTTTTGTTGTTGTTGTTTTTTCCTCATTTTATTAATAGAGTTATTTTTTAGAACACTTTTAGATTTATAGAAAATTTGAGAGGAGAGTTCTCATACACCCCACACTCAATTTTTCCCATCATTATCTCCTTAGATAGGTATATTTGTTACAACTAATGAATATTGATACATTACTATTAAATAAATAATATATATTGTTCATTTAGATTTCCTTTGCTTTTACCCAACGTACTTTTTCTGTTATAGCAACCCCTCTAACATGCTACATCACATTCAGCTGTCATGTCTCTCTTGGCTGTGAAAGTTTCTCAGGCTTTCCCTGATTTTGATGACTTTCAAGGTTTAGAGGACAACTTGTCAGGTGTCTTGTAGGATGCCCCATTATTGGATTATGTCTGATGTTTTTCTCATGGAAAAAAAGACAGTGTTTTAGGTTTTAGGGAGGAAGATCACAGAGGCAAAGTGTCACTTCATTAAGTATACAGCACTATCAGTGTGATTTATAACAGTGGCCTTGGCTGCCTGGCTGAGATCTCTACAATGCAAAGTTAATCTTTATTTCCCCATTCCCCGTAGTACACTTTCTAAGGGAATCACTATATTTGCAGCCCATCCCTAAGGTGTGGGAGTTATGTTCCCCCCCTTGAAGTGTGGCGTATGTACCTGGATTATTTAGAATTCTTCTGCATAGGAGATTTGTCTTTTCTTGCTCATTTATTTATATATTAGAGGCCCAATGCACGAAAATCGTGCAAGGGGTTCAGCCCTCGCAGCCCCTCGCAGCCTCAACTGGCCCTCACAGCCCCTTGCAGCCTCGGCCAGCCCTCGCAGCCCTGGTTTCATCCAGATGGTTGTCTGGAAGCTCATCCGGATAGTCGTTCTGCTGCTCGGTCTAATTAGCATATTAGCTCTTTATTATATAGGATTCAATCACTTATTTTTATAAGTATGGACTCAGAAATATTTATTTTATATTTTGGGTTATAATTCAACACTATTTTATTTTATTGGTCAAATTTTTAATATTTTGACCATCAGGAGCTCTTTCACTTGGCTGCTATTTACCTTTGACATACCTTCCTCAAAGTGGGGTTTTGATTTTTGGAACACTTCCTTATGTGCTGGCATTATAAGATACTCAGGCTCATCTTGTATATTTCCTGCCCCAGTCCTAGAATCAGCCATTTCTCCAAGGAGTCCTGGTTCTTATTAGTGGACAATATCTGGACACTGAGCATGCTCATTGCTACAGGAGGGTCATTTATTACAAGTTTTCTCAAACAAAAACTGTATGTGCATACACGTATATCTGTAAATATTCCTATATGTAACAATCTATATCTGTAATAAACTAAACATCAGTTCATACTGATGTATCTAGATCTAATATATTTCCATGGATCATTCTAGTTTCTTCCCTCAGCTTATCTTTAAACTTCAATTCCAAAAATGTGAAATCAGCTCTTGCCTTCTACCATCCATTTACTTAATCATTCTAACTGGCCCTCACAGCCCCTTGCAGCCTCAGTCACATGAGCAGCAGTATCAGAATTGTTAGCCTATATTCCCTGGGAAACAACTTTATTAACTAGAGTACAATTCTTTGCACTTGCTTTAGCGTTCTATCTTATTGAATACACCTAGTAATAAACTTAACGAGGATGTGAAGAACATATATAACGGAAACTACAAAGCATTATTAAAAGAGACTGAAAATGACACAATTAAATGGAAAGATATTCCATGTTCTTATATTGGAAGAATTAACATCGTTAAAATGTCCATATTACCCAAAGCAATATACACATTTAATGCAATCCCCATCAAAATCCCAATAACATATAAAAAATAAAATAAAAAAGAACAAAAAAGCATCAGATATGTATGGAACCATAAAAGACACAAAATAGCCAAAGCAATCCTGAGAAAAAAGAATGAAGCTGGAGGTATCACACTGCCTGACTTCAATTAAAATACAAAGCAACTATAATCAAAACAGCATGACACTGGCAGAAAAACAAACAGACCAATGGAACAGAACTGAGAACACTGAAATGAGCTCACATGTATATGGGCAAATAAATTTTGATAAAGTGGCCAAAAACACACAATGAGGAAAAGAAAGCCTTCTCAACAAATGATGTTGGGGAAATTGGAAAGCCACATGGAAAAGAATTAAACTAGACTGCTATTTGTCCCCATATACAAAAATTAACTCAAAATTTATCAAAAACCTAAATATAAGCCCTGAAACAATAAATTACAAAGAAGAAACATAGGTACTGTGGACAAAAAGGGGCCACATGCTTACCTGTCAAGCTTACAGAAGGCCTGCCTGGCAGCTTTGCAAACTCAGAGACCTAAAGTAGCCACAAAGGATAGTCTAAAATTAAAACTTTATAACTTAAATGTCCTAGGTTAGAATCTTCCCTCACAAAAGGCAATCTTTGCCATAACTGAACCTGTCTATTATCTTTTATATCTACCATAACATACTTTGAGATGTTGGGTAACTTCCCTTTGTTCAAACCCCTTAGGGCACAATAAATGCACCGGTGGTGGATATCATAAATCCTCTCATTGTTATTGTTATCATGTTATCTGTTGGCTGTTAACTATCCTGTACCCACCTATGTAAAAGATGTATGTGTCTATAATTTTGCTTTTCATCCAATCCCAGAGGTTTCCCTGCTTTGCTTTCTCCCGCCTCCCTAATCTATCACCAGTGGATTTCATATAACCCACTTACATCTTCACTTTAGATTGTAATGTAAACAAGGTGCAAAACTTCCATTCTCTGGAACATTATCTCAATCCACTGAGATTTTGCTTCCCGGCAATTGTCAACAGTTTGGCTCAAATAAACTCACAAACTTCTTTATAGGTTCTATAATGTTTCCTAGGTTTACAGTATTCATCTTATGGACCTGAGTCTTTGAGAATATTTAATAAATTTCACTTTAAAGGCAAGGGAATTAAATGCAAAAATAAATAAATGGGACTATATCAGATAAAAAAGCTTCTTTCTGCACAGCAAAAGAAATCACCAACAAAACAAAAAGGCAACCAACTGAATAGGGGAAGATATTTGCAACCAACAACTCTGACAAAGAGCTGATAACCAAAATCTACATTAATAAAAGAGAAACATGCAAATTGACCATATATTTAGGTTTTTTCTTTAGACTATCCCCGCCCCCCAGCTGCTCTGGGCCTCTGGGCAGCACACATGTAGGTGCAGAATGGCTGGGGCGGGACGCCTGCTACGAGGGGGGTGGAGGGAGCTTCAGGAGCGGTGCTCCTGGAGTAAAGACTGAAGGCTCCAACTGGAGCGAAGACGGAAGGCGGCCAGAGCAAAGGCCTGGGTCCCAGGTGCCGGAGGAAAACCGGTGCTGGCAGCCAGGGGAAGGAAGGCCTATTGCATGAATCTTCATGCAACGGGCCTCTAATATATATAATAAACGTATGCAACTCAACAACAAATAAACAAACAATTCAGTTAAAAAATACGCAGAGGACCTGAACAGACACTTCTTCCAACATATACAAATGGCCAACAGATATATAAAAAGATGCTCATCTTCAATAGCTATTAGGTAAATGCAAATCAAAACTACAATGAGATACCACCTTATACCTGTTAAAATGGCTATTTTCAACAAGCTAGTAATAAGTATTGGAGAGGTTGCAGAGAAAAAGGAACCCTCATTCACTGCTGGTGGGAATGTAAACTGATACAGCCACAATATAAAACAGTATGGAGGTTTCTCAAAAAATTAAGAAAAGAGTTACCATATGACCGAGCAATCCTTTTTCTGAGTATCAAAAACATTTATTCACAAAGATATATGAACCTCTATGTTTACTGCAGCACTATTCACAGTGGTCAAGATGAAACAACCAAAGTGTCTTTTGACAGAGGACTGGATAAAGAAAATATAGTACATATATACTATGGAATACTGCTCAGTCATAAGAAAAGATGAAATACTGCCATTTGTGACAGCATGGACAGACCTTGAGAATATCATGCTAAGTGAAATAAGTCATTCAGAAAAAGCTAAGAACCATATGATTTTACTCATATGTGGAATATAAAACTGAAACTCATAGACACAGACAACCAGTATGCTGGTTGCCAGAAGGAAGGGGATAGGGGGTAGTAAAGGATAAAGGGGGCCAAATATATAGTGACAGAAGATGACTTAACTTTGGGGGGTAGGCATACAATGCAATATACAGATCATGTATAATAGAAATGTAGACTTGAAACCTATATAATCTATTTTTTGTTTGTTTTTTAATCTTCACCAGAGGATATTTTTTCCATTGCTTTTCAGAGAGTGGAAGGGTGGGAGGGGGAGAAAGAGAGAGAGAAACATGGATGTGAGAGAGACACTCTTAGTGCAGCCGTGGGCAAACTACGGCCTGCGGGCCGGATTCGGCCCGTTCGGCTGTTCTATCCGGCCCGCGGAGCCGAAAGAGCGGAGGGTTCTCCTGCTCTCCCCTCCACTCCTTTACTTTGAATTTATATTAGTTCACACAAACACTCCATCCATGCTTTTGTTCCGGCCCTCCGGTCCAGTTTAAGAACCCACTGTGGCCCTCGAGTCAAAAAGTTTGCCCACCCCTGCTCTAGTGGTTGCCTCTTGCAATCCACAACCCAGGTACATGTCCTTGATTGTGAATTGATCCCATAACCCTTTGGTCCGGGGGCCAAAGCTCTAACCATTGACCCATACCAGCTAGAGTGAAAACTATATAATTTTATTTCTAATGTCACCCCAGTAAATTTAATGAAAAGAAAAAATAATATTTATTTCTTCACTGATATTTTCTTAATCTCAGTTCCTTTAGGGTTGAGCCCACTGCTCCACGTTACTGCATTTCTAATTCATCTTCAATGTAATTAGATTCTGAGGTACTGTTTAAAAAGTGACTACATATAAAACAGTCATATTTTACATTTTTTTCCAAACCAAAATTCCAAGACCTCTTCTCATGAACATTAATGAGAAAAACTTCAGAGAGGAATGAAAGGAATAGAGCCAGAGGCAAACAACAACATATAACATTTCTGTTAGGGTTTAGCTGGTGACACGGGCTATGAAAGAATTCACAACCAAGAGATGGCATAGATGAAGAAAGAAAATTTATTTTGCTTTCCAAGGGAGGAAAGGCCCAAGGATTGCTAGTTAATACAGAGCAGGGAAGAAAGAGTGGCTTGCAATTTTTTAAAAATAGATGTTTTCATTGATTTTAGAGAGAGGAAGGGAGAGCAGAGAGAGCTAGAAACATCAATGATGAGAGAGAATCATTGTTCAGCTGTCTCCTGCATGACCTCTACTGGGGATCGAGCCCAAAACCCAGGCATGTGCCCTGACCAGGAATCAAACTGTGACCTTAGGGCAAAGCTAAACCACTGAGTTACACTAGCTGGGCGTGGCTTGCATTTTAAAAGAGCAAACACTGTTGTTGCTAAGCTACAAGAAAGGGAGGGAGATTGTGTTGAATTTGATCAAATACTGGGGAGTATTTGTCTTGAAAAGTTATAGTTTGTTTGTTTTCCAGGAGACAGTCTGGCAGATGTCCTAAGGAGGTGTCTTAATCACTATTTTTCCCAAGCCTGTAAAACATACTTAGCACAAATGTTATGAAGAGTTCCAAAGAGGTTTGTCTGAAGGGGATGAGGAGTAGGAGCAAATTATCCTGAAGCTGTTAAAACAGCAGAAAGGAGGGGGTTGGAAGAATGCAGCCTTGACAGTAGCTTGTCCCACAGTTTGAACAGAGGGACTGTTTGAATCAGAGGAGGCAACAATCTTGGGGTTTAATTACCAGGGGTTTCTCATAAGTTGTGGGAAGGCCCCTGCAAAGAAAAGGAAAGGCCAGTTTTCTGTTCTTACAATTTCTACGTCTCAATTTTGACAAGTGAGCACTTTCAGAACAAACTTTTGACATGGTTCACACTTTCCAATTTGTTTTTTTCAAACAAGAATCACTTTTCCTCTTCCCAGTCAATTTCAACTACTTCTTCCCCCAGGTTTGCCGGTTCAGGCAGATCTACCAAAAATCTATTCAATCTTCTTTCCTTACAACAGATAATAAATAAGGACTAAGATACAGACAATCTCCTTTTGCTTCTAAAGGGAAATGCATGCAATGCTAAATCAAATAGAATGATATTGAAATGCCCAGGTAATCTAGACTCTAGTTTATCCTAACTACTCTTTATTGCTGCTCAGTAACTCAATGCTGCATTATTCCTCTTGGAATCAAGATCGATGTAAATGCATTCATAATTTTTTTCCAGCTAGCTACAATTTGTGGCTACACAAGGTAGGAACAAAACAGCCATATATTTTTGAACTTTTTTTCCTCTGCATTCTAATTTTAATTCTTACTATACAACCTTTCATATCTTTTAAAATAAATATGCTGTTGTGTTAACAGGTGAGCTGTAGAAAAAGGTTTACATAACATGATTGGCCTTGATAGATTTTGTCTTTCAATCTCCCTTTCATATGTACTTCAAAATTTGTTTAGATTTATGACCATATACACATTCCCTTTTATGCTTATGCAACGTTCTATTGTTATAACACTTGTCAGTTTCCCCTCCATACCCTTATTGATAGGAAGGAGCACTGTGAGTGACATGGCATTTGCAGTTTGCTTTCTGGTTGCTCTGAATAGCACCATCTGGAGAGGACTTGTTGCTAACACAAAGCATTACACTATATGTGTGAAAAGGTCATCTATACAATCCTATCTAATAAAAGAGTAATATGCAAATTAACCCTCACTATGCTACACCCACCAGCCACGCCCACCAGCCACATCCACCAGCCAATCAGAGCGAATATGCAAATAAAGCCAACCAAGATGGCTATGGCCACAGAGAGCAGGAGGGAGGCTTGGGTTTCCCTGGCAATGGAGGAAGCCAAGCTTTCTGCCTGCCCTTACTGGCCTAGGCCTCCACTCAAAGCTACAAAGTTTCAATTGTAGAAGATAAATACACCCCAGATACTAGGGCCTCTGCTTGGGTCGCCAGGGGGCGTGGCCGGCCTGCAAACCACCATAGGCCCCTCGCCCAGGCCACCCCACGCCCCAAGTGAACCCCCACCCTGATCTGGGACATCCTTCAGGGCAAACCAGCTGGCCCCCACCCGTGCACCAGGCCTCTATCCTAGCTAATAAAAGAGTAATATGCAGATTGACCATCACTCCAACACACAAGATGGCTGCCCCCATGTGGTCAAAGATCCTGCCCCCATGTGGACACAAGATGGCCACCACAAGATGGCCAGCAGGGGAGGGCAGTTGGGAGGGACCAGGCCTTAAAGGGAGGGCAGTTGGGGGCAATCAAGCCTGCAGGGAAGGGCAGTTAGGGGTGACCAAGACAGCAGGGGAGAGCAGTTGGGGGCGACCAGGCCTGAAGGGGAAGGCAGTTAGGAGGGACCCAGGCCTGCAGGGGAGAGCAGTTAGGGGTGACCAGGCCTGCAGTGGAGGGCAGTTAGGGGTGACCAGGCTGGCAGGGGAGGGCAGTTAGGGGTGACCAGGCTGGCAGGCAGAAGCGGTTAGGAGCAATCAGGAAGGTATGCAGGCAAGCAGTTGGGAGCCAGCAGTCCTGGATTGTGAGGCCCAGTGGGATCGGGCCTAAACGGGCAGTCGGACATCCCTCGAGGGGTCCCTTTTTGGAGAGGGTGCAGGCTGGGCTGAGGGACACACATACCCCCGTGCACGAATTTCGTGCACCGGGCCTCTAGTTATACTTAAAAAGGAGGAGGACATTATTTAAACAAATATTATTTAAATAAATATTTAAAACATTATTTAAATAAATATTATTTTAATAAATATTTAAATAAATATTTAAAACACTGAAAGTGTTAAGGAATATTTTGAGAACATTACATTTTCTCTGAGAGTAGATAAATGAATTGGCTAACTTTGCTGTTCTAACTAAAAAGGACCAGGATCTCATTATAGAATTTGTAAGACCAAAAGCAGTAAAAACTGCAAAGTTACAATGATTGTGTCAATTAAGTAATTGTGATTTTTGCTTACACTGAGAACCCACTGAAAAAATAAGTAATGTTTGTTTATTTCAAAGCCTGGTTAGAGCAATTTGTCAAATAGGACAAATTTGCCTTAGATTCCTTCCTTGGTACCTTTGCAAAGTGTCTCTCCTCGGCACTGTTTCTGCTTCATCTCCGTATGCCCAGAATCTGTTTTACATAGACATGCATGGTATAGAAATTCACAATCTGCGAGTCCCTTCATGGGAACCCAACTGGGAAATGAACCCACAACCAGGTCATGTGCCCTGACCTGGAATCAAACCCATGACCCTTCAGTGCACAGGACCATGGTCTAACTAACTAAGCCACACTGGCAAGGGTGCCATTGGTATCTTGATAGGAATTGCATTGAATTTATCGATTGCTTTGGGTAGTACGGACATTTCCATGATGTTAATTATCTCTATCAAGAACACGGTATATGCTTCTGAGAGGGTTAACTTGAAACACAGGCAGATAGGGAAGGGGTCCAGTGGAAAACAAAGGCAGGTGGAACATAGGCAGGGGCAGGCACAGCAGTTTGAGAAAGCCTTATCACAGAAACCAACCAAGCAAAAATAATAAAATGTTTTTTGGACACAGAGTGGAAGGCATGGGAAAACAAGGGAGGGCCTGCTGCAACAAGGTGTACATGCACATAGAAACAGAGAAAGTTCAGGTCCGTTGCACATAGAAACAGAGAAAGTTCAGGTCCATTGCACATAGAAACAGAGAAAGTTCAGGTCCGTTGCTGGGCAAAAACAATTAGGAAATCAATCAGGTAGTGACACAGGTAGACATAGAGCAGGCTTGTAGCAAATATATACCTCTGGACTACAAGTCTAAAGGGGGCAACCTGTTATCTGGGCCACCCTCCCCACTGGGGAGTCTGAATCTGCTTGTAATAAATTTTCCACACTTTTGCTTAAATCTTCTGGTCCACACGACCCTGGGGAAAAAACCTAAGCTCACCGTTCCGGTTATCACTTCCACTTATTTGTATCTATTTTCAACTTCTTTCTTCAGTGTCATATAATTTTCTGAGTTCAGGTCCTTTATATCCTTGGTTAAATTTATTACTAGGTGGTGGTTTTTTTTTTCCAATTTTTTTTTTTTTTATGCAATTGTGAATGGGATTGTTTTCTTAGTTTCCTTTTCTGATAGTTCATTATTGGTGTATATGAAACAAATGATTTCTGGGTATTTATTTTGTATCCTGCTACTTTACTGAATTTACGTATTAGTTCTAGTAGTTTTTTGGTAGAATTTTTAGGGCTCTCTATATACAGTGACATGTCATTTGCAAATAAGTACAGTTTTATTTCTTCCTTTCCAATTTGGATGCCTTTTATTTCTTCTTCTTGTCTGATTGCTGTAGTTAGGATTTCTAGTACTATGTTGAAAAAGAGTGGTGAAAGCCGACATTCCTATCTTGCTCCAATCTTAACAGCAATTGTTTCAGTCTTTACCCATTGAGTGTATTAGCTGTGGGTTTGTCATACATGGCCTTTATTATGTTGAGGTATGTTCCTTCTATTCCCACTTTACTGAGAGTTTTTATCTAAATGAGTGTTGGATTTTATCAAAAGGTTTCCTGCATCTTATCAATATGTCATGTGATTTTAATCCTTCACTTTGTTTATGGGTGCATTATGTTCATTGATTTGTGGATATTGTACTAAACTTGCATCTACAAAATAAATCCAACTCTATCATTGTGATTAATCTTTTTAATGTATTTCTGGAACCCAGTTTGCTAATATTTTGTTGAGGATTTTAGCATCTCTATGTTCACTGAGGTTTTTGGCCTATAATTTTCTTTCTTTGTAGGGTCTTTACTGGTTTTGGAATGGTGGCCTCATAAAATGAGCTTAGTAGTCTTCCCTACTCATAAATTTTTTGGATTAGTTTGAGAAGAAAAGGTGTTAGTTCTTCTCTGAATGTTTGGTACAATCCACCTGTGAGTCCCTCTTGTTCAGGACTTTTGTTTGTTGAGAGTTTTCTTTATTAGTGCTTTAATTTCACTAGTTGTAATTTGTCTATCCCGATTCTCTGATTCTTCTGAATCAGTTTTGGAAAATTGTATGGTTTCTAGAAATTTATCAATTTCTTCCAGATTACCCAATTTGTTGGCATATAATTGTTCAGATTTTTTTTTATAATCCTTTGCATTTCTTGCTGTCAGTTATGACTTTTATTCTTTCATTTCTGATTTTATTTATTTGGGTCCTCTCTCTTTTCTTCTTGATGAGCCTGGTTAAAAGTTTGTCATTCTTATTTATCTTTTAAAAGGAAAAGCTCTTGGTTTCATTGATCTTTTGTATTTTTTTTAAACACTCAATTTCATTTATTTCTGCTCTGATGCTTATTATTTCCAACCTTCTGCTCATATTGGGCTTTGTCTGTTGTTCTTTTTCCAGTCCCTTTTAAATGTAAAGTTAGAATGTTTATTGGGGATTTTTCTTCTTTGTTGAGGTAGGCCTATAAGGCTATGAATTTCCCTCTTAGGACTGCTTTTGCTGTGTCCCAGAGATTTTGGGTTGTTGTGTTCTTATTTTCATTTGTTTCAAAATATATATATATTTTTTTACTTTCTTCCTTGATCTCATTTTCAGCCCAGTCATTGTTTATAACATGTCATTTAGCCTCCATGCCTTTTTTGTCTTTAAGTTTTTTTCTGGTGATTAATTTCTAATTTCATATTATTATGGTTAGAAAGGATGTTTGATATGATTTCAATCTTCTTAAATTTATTGAGATTTTTTTTTTTTGTCCTAACATATGGTATATCCTGGGAAAATGTTCCATGTGCACATGAAAAGAATGCATATTCTGCTGCTTAGGGGTGAAATTCTTCAAAGATATCAGTTAAATCAATCTGATGTAGTGTATCATTTCAGGCTGCTATTTCCTTACTGATTTTCTGTCTGGAAGATCTTTCCCATTTATTTAAATTACATGTTAAAATTTTCTAATATTAATGTATTACTGTCACTCTTTCCCTTTATGTCCATCAGCATATGCTTTCCAAATTTAGGTGCTTCTATATTTGGTGCATAAATGTTTACAAAGGTGATATATTTTCTTGTTGGATTGCTCCCTTCATCATTATGTAGTATCCTTTTTTGTGTCCTATTATATATTCTTTGTTTTGATGTCTATTTAGTCAGATATAAGTATTGCTACCCCAGCTTTTTATTTTTCATTTCCATTTGCATAAAATATCCTTTTCCATCCTTTAACTTTTAGTCTCTATGTATCTTTTGTTCTAAGGTGGGTCTTTTGTACACAGCATATATATGGGTCTTGCTTTCTTATCCATTCAACTACCTTATGTCTTGATTGGTGAATTTAAGCCATTTACATTTAAAGTGTTTATTGATGGGTGCATAATTGTTGCAATTTTACTCTTTTAACTATGTTCCTCAGTTATTATTTTTCTTCTTCTACTTTTTTTTTAAAATATGTAGTTAGTGATTTCAGAGAGAGGAAGAGAGGGGGAGAAAGAGATAGAAACATCAATGATAAGGAAGAATCACTGATCAGCTGCCTCATGCACACCTTCCACTGGGAATCGAGCCTATAAACCAGGCATGTGCCCTGACTGGGAGTCAAACTGTGACCTCACCCAGCCGGTGTGGCTTTGTGGATAGGCATTGACCTCTGAACCAGGAGGTTGAAGTTCAATTCCAGGTCAGATTATATGCCCAGGTTGCTGGCTCTATCTCCAGTGGGGGGTAGGCATGAAGCAGCAGATCAGTGATTCTCTCTCATCAAGGTTTCTATCTCCCTCTCCCTCTTCCTTTCTCTCTGAAATCAACAAAAAAATATATATATATTTTTAAAATGTGATCTCCTGGTTCATAGGTCAATGCTCAACCACTGAACCACACCAGTCAGGCAACCCTAACTCCTTTAGTCACCATAATTAACAAACTTTTCCCTATATAATCTGTATCCTGGAAGTCATGGGGATCCAGGTCTTTGAGCATTGACTCACCTATGACTTTTGGTGTGGTAGCATCTCTTCAATTAATAAAGCAAGACTATCTCGGTTGCTATTGGACTTTGATGCATGTAGGCAAGTGGACTCCTTCAGTCCAGTAACAATGGTAGTAGAGCTTTTACAAGTAGTTAATGGAAGTTGTTTTCACGTTGATCAAATGCATCATCATGTGCAAAAATACCTATAAAGTCAACTATTTATTGTAAATAGAAAAAGAATGATCCCTTGTACTCAATTTGAATTACAATGAAGGTAAAAGACTCCTACAGCCTGGAACTTATCCATTTTTCATTATTTATCAACATAGTTAAGTGATTATTAGCAAATTGCTTTTCTTTCTTCTTTTTAATTTTTTTTCACCAACTTGATCCATTTGACTTTTTCTATTCATTTCTATTGTAGGAAAAATAATTTAATACATGCTAATGAATTCTAAATTTACATAAATCATTTTCCTTTGTGATTTATAGTCCTGAATTAAATATTTCTCAAAATACCCAGGGTGTAAGAAAAGTCTATTTTATGTGTAGGCATAATTCTAAAAATCATGCAATTTATAAGCAAAAAAAAGAAAAAAAGGATTACATGACCTCAAATTACTCAGAAATGAGCCTTTTTTCTTGTTTTCACTTCTTTATCAGTCTTTCAATTAGAGAAATTAGGTATATTCTCATCATGTTTCACTTTTAGCAGTGCATTAATATTTGATGGGTAATTCTTTTGCAAAATTAGTTTGATTTTTTTTTTACATTAAGAAAAGCTCAAATACATATGAATTCACTTATTTATGTATTTGTTCAGTCTACAATACATTTTATGCCCACTTAATAAATTTCAAACACTAATTTAATGGCTGGAAATGAGACAGTGAATAGGAAAGTATACACTTGCTCTTATAGAGCTTACAATCATAAAAAGAGAAGAGATAGGATAAACAAGCAAATAATTCAACAAGCATACTAATTTGGGCTGATTAAGGAAAGAAATAATAGCATGGTCTGAAGACTTGGCAGTGGGTGGTGTTCTTCTGTTTTTAGTTTGGTTGGTTTTTAGGGGTGTGATGAGAAATGTAATCTTTGAAGTGGTGACCTTTAAGCGGAGACCTGTAAGACCAGGATAGTTAGCCCTTCAAAGATGTGAGCCAGCCATGTTTCAGGAACAAGAAAGTTAGGTACAAAGGAACTAAGAAAGGCTGAGCTCATCTCAGGAACACCGAGGGCAGTGCCACTGAATTTGGTGAGGAAACAGTAGGCAAAGGCCAGATTGCCTCAGATCTATATTCCATGCTAAGGGACTTAGACTTTATTTTAGGTGTGATGGGAACCCAAGGCAAATATTAAGCAAATGGGTGACATAGTCTGCTCAGTTTATGCTCCAAGAGAGCCAGGATCTCTGTTTTGTTTATTGATATTTCTCAAATCTCTCAAGCATTGTCTGATATGGAATATGTTCTCAATTAATGTATACTGAAGTGAAAAAGAAAACATAAATAAAAACATTTTAAATATATTTTTTATTGATTTCAGAGAGGAAGGGAGAGGGAGAGAGAGATAGAAACATCAATGATGAGAATCATTGATTGGCTGCCTCCAGCACATCCCCCACTGGGGATTGAGCCTGCATATGGGCATGTGCCCTTGACCAGAATTTAACCTGGGACCCTTCAGTCCTCAGGCCCACACTCTATCCACTGAGCCAAATTGGCTAGGGCAATAAATATTTTTTTTCTGCTAGTTTTGGGCAAAGATAAAATTGAGACAATGTTTTCTGAATCAGATGTCCAGCCTTGGTCTAAGCAATTGTGATCTGGACCTTCCATCATTCAATGTTTAGGGGCTATATGAGCTGATAACACAAAACAGAATAAACAAATTGAATAACAGGTTCATATCTCCTATAGCCCTGTGACACTATTTATAAACTGCTATTTTTTTTTCTTGAATTGCATAAATTTGTATTTTGTGTCAGGGAAAAATCCTGAAATAACAAAGTTTCTTAGGCAACAAAGTAGCAAGGATTTCAACTAAAAACACACGTGAAGACAAGTTTGTGAGTAGACTGTAGTAGGCAGTTAGACAGGCATAAGCAGTTTATGAACAATAGTCCAGGTGTGAAATGTTGCCAGTTCAGAGAGCCCCAGGTACCTAGCAAAACTAGGAAAACAAGGACGTCATTGCCAGGATGACCTTACCTCCCTTACCTTATTGCTGATCATTCCATTCCATACCCTCCCCTGATCTTTTCTTTCCTGGCATGTTGTTAGTCCTGTGATAGACCCCCTTAGAGTAGGAAAAGAAAGCCTGAGAACATCCTCATATAACTCCCAAACAAGTCTTTGCACAACCACACCTTTAAGTAGTAAGCAGTAGAGATAACATCTAGGCCTCAGTTTTGTTTCAGCTCCAGAACCAAAAAGCAACAAAACCAGATGAAGTGACACTACGGCTGTCATCAGGACCAGATGCAATGACTAATGACCAGCGCCCCCTCTCCCCCACCTCCACCCCCCCGAACCTGCCCTTAGTACCAACCAATCAGTGCAGACCAATCAGACCTGGAAAAGATGATGAATATTCTATTGAGATCCTCCCCTGGGACCTCCTTTAAGATTCCTGCCTTAAGAGAGGTGATAAAAACCCTTAGGATGGAGGACCCAGTGCGTCTCTCTCTTGAGCACACTTTCCCCACCCTCTTCTCAAGCAGCTCTCTAAGGAGAACCCACTATCTTTTTCCACTCTCTTGCCCCCAGGGGTGTTTTCCTTGCCTCTTTCTTTCTCCTAAGCTCCAAGGGCTTTTCTTTTGCCTCTGTAGCTTCTTTCCTGAGCCCATGTTTTCTACGGCTCACTCTTCTACCTCTGTGGCTCTCTAATTAAACTTCCTCTTATAGTTTGAGTCTTGGATCTGAATTCAGTCTTAGCCAGAACTCAAATACCAAGGTTGCTGAACTGAGGTCTAGTCTGACACCTGGTGCCATTTTGCCGCCAACAGAAATTCTCAGCAGAAACTGTTCCTTCCTTCCACTGAGTACAAGGGTTAAGAGAATCAAGATTTCTCAGAAAAGGGAAGTATTCTTTGGAGTCTTCCCTGATGTTTCCACTTTGACAAATTTGGGACATATCTCTTTTTTCTCATGCCTCATCCAGTAGAGAAAACCTAAGCTCAAGATCCCCAAAGAAACTCAAAGCTGAGCACCGAATTCCCTACACTTAAAAAGTTTGGAAGCTCTTCAGTTTGCCTGGGAATCAACTCTAAATTGGAAACCATTTTATTTACCTTTTGGAAAGAATGGTATGATCACATAGATTTACAGAAAGTGCATGGCATTGTCATTTATTCTTTCATTTGTTCTTGTCAATACTATGAGATTGGCATGTGTTTGGAATTGTTAAATAAAAATATATATCATTTAATATTATAAGTGTTTTTAAAAAATAAATTCAAGTTCCTAATAAATGGAAAGACTTTCTTTATTCTCTCCAAAGAGAAATATAATTATGTTGTAATGTTGGTTGTTTATTTGCTTGTTATCAGAAAATAAAGAAGGGAGCATTCAGATGTGGCAAACATGCTATTTTTACACACTTTATGTCATCGGGTTTGGCACCTGTGTTAGCATTTATGGTTCCTCCTACCTGTCTGTTTTAAAGATGTTGTTTGGCTTCAGTAAACCTAACTAATGACAGCTATACATGCCATTTTCAGACTTGAGATTGGCTAATGTTCAAATACTTTGTCAAACCTCTTTGTAATATTTGGATTAAAGTAATGAAAATGAAAGAGAAGGCAATGGTGAGAGAAATTTGCAGGCTGTAAAATCAGAACTCACAAATGCTAATCAGCTGTATAAGTTAATTGGATTTTGAAAAGAACCAAAATGAGAATGTTGAAAGCAAATTAAGTTCAGACTTAATCATGCTAATATTAATTCTGATCAATTTGCCTAATAATTTAGCCCCTCTCTTCCTTAAGAAATGGCATCCCGGCTCATATTGAGAAGATCTTTAGAATGGTAGCATATGGTGCAGGCATCTGTATATTGCAGCTGTGAATTCGAGCTTCCACTTTATGGTTTGGGCAAAACCACAGCCTAAATAACTATTTCTGGAGCCCCAAACATAATGGGAAACACAGTGCAGAGGCTGAACTTGAGCACTTAAGGAACGATGCACAGGACAAACCTTCTGCATCCCTGGAAAATAAGAATGTTTGAATATGATGTTCTTCTCTGTCTACTGTCAGGTTCCCCAACACCTATGTTCACAGTGACCTTCAGGAGCCCTTTGGCTGTACAAGTCCATCCCCAAGTCTCAGTCCATGCACATCTAACCCTGGACACATCCATTATTTACAGCTTCTTCTCCCACCATAACATTAAATCTTTCTCTCCTGTATTCCATGATCTTGGGATTTCAACTTGTGAGCTAAGTACCGTAACTGCATAACTGAAAAGATTCAGTGTTGTTTTTTGTTTGTTTGTTTGTTTGTAACTACTTATCTATAGATAATGAGGCCCTGTCCATTAAAACTCTTGGAGTACATTTTTCTACTTTGAACATCAAACCAAAGAATATCATGAGAGTTGCATGACTCAAAGAAGTACCAGGTGGAATATGAAGCCTAGGTCTTTCAGCTATGAATGCTATGATTGGGTAATTGTCAATTCATATTGAACAACTGCAAGCTATACATAGTGTCATAGCATTTCCTTTTATTTTAAAGTAAAGTGGTATATAGAATTATGTTCCTTTTATCTTATACACAAATAAATATATGATACATTTCATAAAAATTATTAAAATGTTAGAATATTGGCACTTAAGAAAACATTTTAATAAAATAGAAAATTCAGTTACATGTGAAATTCAGCCCTAAATACTGCTGCATACTTAGAGTCCATTATCTACACTAATAAAAGAGAAACATGCAAATTAACCATCACTCCGCTACACCCACAAGCCACGCCCACCAGCCAATCAGGAGTGAGTATGCAAATTAGCCCAACCAAGATGGCAGCTGGCCACAGAGCTGGAGCAAGCAGGTGGCTTAGGTTGCCCCAGCAAAGGAGGAAGCCAAGCTTCCCGCCTGCCCTGGCCAGCCCTGGCCTCTGCTCAAGGCTACAAAATTTCAATTATAGAAGATAAATAAATCCTAGATACTTGCTTCCAGCTGGCCCTGGCCTCCGCTCAAGGAGGTGCTGAAAAAAAAAAAAAGAAAAAGAAAAAAAGGAGGGGCTGGGACCTTGGGTCGCGGGGGTGGGGGGGTGGTGATGAGGCCAGGATGGGATGGCAGGGACCATTGGGGGTAAGCAGACCAGCAGGGGGGCCAGTTGGGGGTGAGCAGGCTGTCAGTGAGGATCAGTTGGAAGTGATCAGGACAGCAGGGGGGGGGGCAGTTTGGAGTAAGCAGGCCAGTAGGAAGGAAAGGTGGGGGTGAGCAGGCCAGCAGGGGGGGCAGTTGGGGGTAAGCAGGCTGGCACCAGGGGCATTTGGGGGCGAGCAGGCCATCAGGCAGAGTGGTTAGGGGCAATCAGGGCAGGCAGGCAGGCAGGCAGGTGAGCGGCTGGAGCCAGCAGTCCCAGATTGTGAGAGGGATGTCCAACTGCCGGTTTAGGCCCAATCCCTGTAAACCGGCAGTAGGACATCCTTCGAGGGGTCCCAGATTGGAGAGGGTGCAGGCCAGGCTGAGGATCACCCTCCCTTCTCCCTCCCCCCGTGCACAAATTTCATGCACTGGGCCACTAGTTTATCTATAAAAAGGATGTGAGAAGATAGAGACTGACGGCTTAGAGTGATATTAAAATTTTTAAAAATGTTTTTATGTTTTATGAATCTGAGAATGGAGTAATACATTCAGGGTTAATACAGCTTCATTCTTAACCATTCCAAGCTTTCTTCCTGGCAAGATTGCTCATTCTATCTGTTTAATTTGGAAAGATTGCAATAACAGTAAATCATGTCATCTAAAAAAAAACTAAATTCAAATGGATATTGAAATCTGTTGAGATTTTTGATGTGCCATAAGTTCTGGGATTGAGATCATGTAAATTCAAATTTGAAAAAGACCCATATAGTAATCTCATAGAAGTTACATGGGATTGCTTTCTACCATAAAATATTAAGCCCAGCCCTTTTAGCATTTGAATTCTTTATATTTAAATTTTGAGCTGGCCTACCTGTGGAGGAGGACCCTGAGAACATTCTGTAGTTATTCAATATTTTAAATAACTATTATTCTTAATTTTAGCTTATCCCAGAGTTATTCTTTCAAAAGTCAATTTATTAAAGTCTGAGTTAGTGGAAGAAATAATTTAAAACCAGTAACATGCAGTGTAGAACAGTCAGTAATTTAGAGCTAAATGGTTTACTTCACACAGTAAGTGTTAGAGGAGGTCAAAGAGGAAAGCTTTATTCCAGAAGTGGGATTGTAATTGGCCATAATTTAAGTGTTCTGAAAGGGAGAAAAGATATTTCAGCTAAGAGAGCTATTTCTCAACAGCAGTGAATGGGGTATGATTACAACAGGGCAGTTTACCAAAATCTGAAGTTTCAAAGCTCCCATTATATTTTGGAAGTCTCCAGTTAAAGGTATTATTTCCTGGTGGCCAAGACCACAGGTTCAAATTCACATACAAATTATAGCTCTACAATTGGTAGTTGTGTGAATTGGGGATTTACTTAATTTCCTTGCTCCACAGTTTCCCATTCTGGAAATTGACAAAAATAATAGTATTTACCAGGTGGGAGGCTAAAAAGAGATAATCTAAAAACAATCCTAAAAAAAAACAAAAAACACAAAAACAAAACAAAACAAAACAAAAAAAAAAACCTCTACCTTCTTCCTGGTATATATAGTAAACCTGTCATTTCACAACTCTTGTTTTAGAAGTTTGCTGATTATCTTAATTATAGATGGAGGAGATATGTGCCTTTAGTATAACTCTTATGACATTATAAATTCTACCATTAAAAATGTATCCTCATGTGTATGCCCCTAGATCATTCTTTATATTGTGTATAATGGTAAATGCATATAATGGAATATATCGTTTCTTGCCTTATATGCTTTGTCAAACATTTTACATTAATTGATCAAACATTTTCAATTCCTACTTTTTTTTCATAGCACCTTTTACATTGTTAGTGATTATAAAATGGTTGAACCATGAAATAGCTGTGCTGCTATTAGGGAACATGATTAATAGAATTACCTGAGAAGTGTAATAGTATCCATATTTTAGCCATATATACCACATTTTTGTGTTTTTTTAAAACCACAAAGCTATTTCCCATTTTAGATGTCACTTAGCAATATGCTTTCCAATAAACTCCTGAGCTCACTTCTGTCTTGCACCCAACAGTTTTATCCAATTTTGTTAGGAACTCCATCCAGTTGCTCAGGTCAATTAAAACCTGGAGTCATTCTTAACTATTCTCCTTAGTTTATATCCTACAACTGATCTGTAAAAAAAGAAAGAAAATCTAACTAGTTGTGTACAGTATCTATTCATTTCCCTCTAACTTCTCTGTAGCTATCATCATCTCTCATTTGAATTGTTGCCATAGTCACATAATGCATTATCCTGTCCCCACCCTTGACTACTTTCTATTGTGTATTCCAAATTAAATAAATAATGAGTTTATTTAAACACAAGACTACCTAGATTCTCTTTTTAAACTCCACCAATGGACCCTCGTTCTACTCAATAAAAGCAGAAGTACATTAAAGCTCACTTGATCTTGTCATCCATTATAACTTTTATTAATTTTGTAAATCAAAGTTGAATATCCCCTGCATGGTTCCCTCCATTCCAGTCCTACAGGTTTCCTTACTGTCCTCCAAACAGTAACCATGCTCACACCTTATAGCGAATTCTCAAGTTTCCTCCTTTGCCTGGACTGCTCTTCCCATAAATATGTATATATCTGATATCTTCATCTTTTTAAAGCTAAATTCTCACTTATTTAAATGGGGCCTATGTCAGATACCTGCCTTATATTGGGTATTTTGGGGAATGATCTTTTTGTGATGTATATCAAATATAAGATGGAGGCAGCAATCTCTTTCCTGCTCCTAAAGATCCCATATATTGGCTGCCTCCCCATTTTAACTTAAACTCAGATATTAGGAGCATTGGAAATGATTTTAAGAGGCCCAGTCTTCTGCTTTCAGGAAGATAGAATACATTTCCCCCCATTTTTTATTTTATATAACATGAGTCTCAACCACATTAAGTAACCGGCTCACAGTCAGAGAGGCAGCAAGAGACTGGGAGACTTGTATCACCCTGTCTTCAGCCTTCTGTTTGTAGTGCCACATAGAGCTCTGTCCTGGATTCCAAGGGTGAACAAACCCCAGAACGAACCCCTCCTTGGCATTTGGAAAATGTATCAATGGTACCCAGAGCCAATCTAATAATAAAAGTTATTAAGCAGAGGGATTTGTCCATATACATGGATCTCTGAATAAAAAGTCTGACCTGGATTTTTCACAGATGCCAATGTCATCTCAAAAGCCATTTGGCTTTTTTTTTTCCTTCCTTTTTAATGTCTGATGATAAAACTTTGAAATATAAAGCTTCAGCATGAAAACCCTGACACAGCCTTAACTACTGTAAAACAAGCAGGAAAAGCTATAATAATTTCACTTTTATAATATAATCTAAAATTGAATTACTCTCATTTCATGGCAAAGTCAATATCGCTAATGGATTAGAAACATGGCTGGTAAAAGTATTATTGAGTTCATATTTGGGGAAATCACATGAAAAAATAATTTTTCTTGTGGTCTATGGCACTGGAAACTTGGCACTGATCTGAAAAGTAACTTTAGGGTATAAAACACTGTAGTAAGTAAATGCTTAGTCAAAATAAATGAATCTAAAAGAGGGTCTGATAAAGCTGTTAAAAATCTTTCTGATACTCCCCATTCTATTACTAAAGTACCATTAGAGGCCTGGGACCCAAATGGAGAGGCCTAATCTATAAGGTGACAGTCATGGCAAGGGGCCATCCATGAAGTAGAAGCCTGTGATTTCCTCACACATATTCTATATATCGGCCAGTTGAACAATGAATTGAGAATCCTAGACAAGAGAGTAATCAAAGCCACTTTCTAGCACTGTAAATTTGGGCAAATCATCCTCTCTTTGGGTTTGCTTTATCTACCAAATAAGAGGCTGGCCTACAAGAATGTGACTATTTTATGCTTCTGTAACTCTACAATATCCAGTAAAGTTGCCATGTTCCTCTCATTTAAAAAGGTTCCAGCCCACCCAGTGTGGTTCAGTTAGTTGAGCTTCATCCCATGCACCAAGGAGAAGTTGCCAGCTCAATTCCTGGTCAGGGCACATGGCCGGGTTTCGGGCTTGGTCCCCAGTGGGGAATGTGCAAGAGGCAGCAGATCAATGTTTTTCTCTCACTGATGTTTCTCTCTCCCTTTCCCCTCTCCCTTCTGTCTCTAAAATCAATAAAAACAATTAAAAAATAAAAATAAAAATGTTCCCAATTTTCAAAGGTTAAGAATTACCTTGTGAAGGCCTGCTTTTATACTGGATACAACTAGCCTCTTTGCTTTAAAGATAAAAGTTCTCCATTATAAAAAGCTGAGTCAAGTATTACAGAAATTTTAAAATCAGATATTAAATAAATACAAGATTATTGCAAAGAACAAGATAAAAAATAAACAGTTGAACATTATAATACAAAAAAATGACTGAAATCGCCTCAACAGATGGGCTTCACAGCAGATTAAAAACAGTTGAAGACAATTAGTGAATTGAATGGCATAAAAGAAGAAACTATGCTGACTGAAGAATGCCAGTAAAAATAATGAAAATTTTAAAAAAATAGGAAAGCTATAGGAAGAGCGTAAAAGGTGTAACACATACTAGTATGTAAAAATAGAATCCCAGAAGAATAGGACAGTGAGCACAAGGTAAATGATAGAATAAATAATGAAAGATATTTTTCCAAAACTTAGAAAATACATCAAGCCATAAATTCAAGAAGTGCAACATAAACAAGATAAAATTTTAAAGCAAATAAAGGAAAAGTATAATATTCTAAAGAATAACAGTACTGAATTTTCAACACAAATATGAAAACCAAAGGAATTATTTATTCTGAAAATAAATTATTTTAAATGAAGTTAACATAAATATTTTAGAGAAATAATAACTATGCAATTTTCTTGATGAGCTACACACACACACACACACACACACACACACACACACCTACCTAAAGTATATTTCAAGCAGAAAGTAGATGACTCCTGGTAATAAACTTAGAGATGCAGAGTGGAATCCAGAGTGGGGAAAAGGGTATCCATGTGGGTATATCTGTTATAATACTGACAATAAAAACAATTATTATTTATTATGGAGTGGTAAGCATATATAGCATTAAAATATATGGTGATAACGAAACACCGGGCAGAAGAGGGATAAAAAACTTAAAATATTTTCAGAGCTCTTGCTTTTGAAAAGTGGATAAATGACCAATTTATATTAGCCTTGATTAAATAAAGTGTGTATTTTATAATAGCTATGGTAAACACTAAAAAAAATAAAATTTATAAACAATAAAATAATTGAGGAAGAAAATGGAGCAATACGTTAATAATTAACTTAAGACAAGAAAGAAGAGATTTGTGAATATAGAAAGTGGACATAAACACAAAAACAGTAGTAAAATTGCAGATTTAAACCTGAATATGTGTCATTATATAGTAGACAAATTAACTGATTTAAGTTATAAAGATGGTCTGCTTAAAATAGAACCACCTTAAGTAGATAATATAGATGGATAGATGGACAGGTAGATAATAGAGAAATGTGTCAAAACAACTAAAGTGATTGATTGATGTCTGTTACCCTCTTTTATCCTAATGTTAAGCCTCATGATGATTAGATTACTATGTTATCATTTTACAAATACAACAAATTTAATTAAACAAATATTAGATATTTGGTGGGTGTTAGTGTCACCATAAACCTGATACTATGGACCTTAACTTATGCCAACATTAAATAAATATCATACCAGGATTCTATTTGAAGTTTGTAAAGCCAGTTAGCCCAGCTGTGTATCACAGACCTATCAAACTTGCTATCACTCAAGTTCAAGTTATTGTAGTCATGTTTCCTTAGGACTCTCATTCTCAGACAATGCAGAGCTTCCTTTTCTCATGTCACAATGACCTGCTGGTCCCCTTGATCTCTGGAGCTCTATTACACAACACACAAATTTTCATATTTATTTATCAGTTGTCCCTTTGTTCTTTAATATGTTCCATTCTTGTGACCTTCATTCTATAAACATACAATTCCCTGGTCTTGTTTCACCTGAATCCCTGTGCTACTATATTATCTAACATCACATTCAGGCTGTATTCTTTCAAGCTCAAGCTTGTTCTTTGCCTCCCATAATAACACATTTTCTGATTGTATCCTTCTATTTCATCACTCTTACTGCCTTTACCCTACCATGTTTATAGTGCCTAATTTCCTTTGCTTTCAATTTAGCAACCCCTCCTACTTAATATCTTTGTTTATTCAGTGTAGAATTCTTAGTCCATCATTTTGCATTCACATTTATAAGCAGTTTCAATCCCCTTGCCCACTTGCAATTCCATAGTTCTGCCTGAACTAAACTGCACACTTGGACCAATATAAATAGTTGCCTTTTTCCATTCTTGTGTAGCTAAAAGGAAATCACCCAACCATAAAGTCCTCCCCAATTCAATACAATGGCAATATCAGGATTACCCGGGGAGCATTAAAAACTTCAGTACTGGTCACTAATCAAGTTTCTTTACATATTTGTTGAATTGAATGGAATGTTTCATATTTTGTGCAGTGCTTTTTCACTATAAAAATGGTAGAAAGATAAATGTACAATCTTGCATGTCAATAATGAAGACATGTTGAAGTATTACACTGATGTACACATGGTACATTAGAATACATAAAGATGTTTCTTGATTGTAGAAGTAAAATAAAATAATAGAATTTTTCTATTGCAATGGAAAATTTGTGATTAGAATTAATGTTAAGTGCTTATTCATACCTGTCCTCTATTTTAAGTTTTGGCATATTTTTAATAATGTAGATGTTAACATGCATTTTGTGGATAAGATTTTATCAGTAGGATGTATATGTGGTGAATTTATGTCCATTAATTTGAAATGTGAGTTTGGGAAAAGAAAATCTAATAGGATAGATTGTCCAACTGGTAAGATTTATTATTTCATTTTGAATTGATTCCATATATCAAAAAGCATATAAGCTTATTTGATAAAATTAAACAACCAAGCTATTTGCTGTTATTTGGTAATCCTAGCATATTTACAGGGCATGGTGTAATGGAAGAATTGATCTACCAAACACAATTACACCTGTTCATTGGGCTTATAAAGGAATATTAAGAAATTCCAATAAGTAATTTCAATCTGTTCTTATAAATGGAAACTAAATCTGAAAAGCTGTAGGATCTGAGACTAGAAAAAAAGGAAAAAGGTTGATTTTGTTTTGCAAATTTGTACTTTGATAGTTCTTACATTTATCCAGTGAAAATAACAACACACATCAGTCTGGCATAACAGAGAGTCAAATGTAGATTTTTTTTCTATATCACACAGTCGTCTATTATTCAAATAGGTACAGAGTTTCCAGATGTTGAGCAATTCTTCTCCATGCTTTCAGCACAGTGAAACAATAAAGTTAGGCTATTTTCAAACAGGAAAGATTACACTGTAAAAACAGGAAAGACTTCTTGGGTTTCAGTAATGTGGTCAGGGTCATCTAGCCCAGTGTACCCTCTAATGGTAATGCAGACTCCAGATATTTGTGTGGGTCATCAATGGGGTGAAAAGAGCTGCTTTCAGAAGTCCAAGAGCAAGTGAATAATGAGATAAAATGTATGCATTATATTTTGTTCCTTAGTAACATGAAAGGTATAATACATATATAATGAATTTGCAGTACTTTCAGTTAAAACAACAAAATGAAACAAATCAAAACCAAGCAACTAAGTCACTTAACTAATGATTTTTATTTTGTTTTGTTTTGCTTGTTCTTTGACTCAATAAGAAGTCTGGAAGCAGGCAGTCGACATCCAAGGCTGCTACTGAAGCTCAATAATGCTTTTGGGAGCAGAGCTACATCAATATTTTTACTACACTATCTTTAGAGCATAAACCCTCATCCTTATGCTTGCCACTTTCATTACATAAGATAAGCTGGAAAATGCTGTGATGTTTAAGAATGCCTATAACTCAGAGACTCAGCACAAGCAACATGTATTTTGCTCACCCAAAGTCCACTAGTGCATCCAAGTGAATCTCCGTGGCAGCTTTCCTCCATGCAATGGCAAAGCAATTCAAACCACTTGGATTTATTGGTTTAGGCATCTCAGCACATTGCTTTCATGGTCCCCAATGCAAAGGAAGAAAGAGAACAGAGAGTGGCACAAAGGTTTTTCACTGCCTCAGCCTGGAAGTGACATTTCCATTTATATATCATTGAACAAATTCAATATAAGGAGTAAAGAGTATAGTTTGGCATCCACCAGTGATAGGGGGAGTAGGATATTGGGAGTAATAGTAACGGATAACTTAACTCTCTGTATGGTTAAAATGACAGTTGTACTTTCAGACTCTATATATGCTTCCCAAAGATAAAGAAGACAGAGAGGAGAAAGAGAGAGAGAGAGAGAGAGAGAGAGAGAGAGAGAGAGAGAGAGAGAGAGAGAGAGAAGAGAGAGCGCAAAAATGCTTTTACCTGCTTCTATTTACTTTTTATTTGGAGAAGCACATGACTACTAAGAAAGCTTTTTCATAATAGAAAAGTTGGGTTGTGCTATTTTGCAGAAATAATTTTGTAAGAATATTTTGCCTCAGAGAACATTACAGAGTGTTGCCCAGATGGTGGTGAATGGGTTATTTGAATTGCAAACATTAAGGATACATTTTCATTTATTATCTAGCTTTGAGAAGAAGAGGTCCCTACAGTCCCATCACACCAAGGTACTATGTGTTAATGTTGACAGCACTGGGCTCTTACATAAAGTGATTCATAAAGCTTGGAAGTGAGTCTTCCTCCCATGTATCACACAGGCCAAATTTACAGTATCCACATAGGTGTCATAATGACTTGTTGGAGGCCAAGGAATCATATACATTATAGAAGATTTACAGTTTGGAATGGAGTCAAATAAATTGCCAAGAATGAAGCTTGAGAGGTAAATGCTGCAGGATGCTGTAGATCCTGGACTAACAGCAGCCAAAAGAAGACCTGGTGAAGAACTGATCTGAAAGGTGCTAAGAGCCGCTAGTGACTTTTAAGCTGGAACACTATGTTTTCACTCCTAGGACCTTCAGCATGGCCAGTCTATTAGTAGAAAGGTGTGTTTCTGGCTAAGCCACAAATGTACCAGCATATGCTTCCAATATCAGATGGTGTGTTTGGGAGAGGAGAAAGCACTGAGGGAAAGTTAAAATCATCTGGGGACTTACTGAAATCAGACCCCCCCCCCATCCCTTTTCCTCTCTAGTAATATTTTTAAAATATATTTTTATTGATTTCAGAGAGGAAAGAAGGAGAGAGAGATAGAAACATCCATGACGAGGAAGAATCATTGATTAGCTGCCTCCTGCACACCCCCTACTGGGGTCAAGCCTGCAACCCAGCCATTTGCCCTTGACAAGAATTGAACATGGAACCCTTTAGTCCACAGGCTGATGCTCTATCCACAGAATCAAACTGGCTAGGGCCTCTCTAGTAATAGTTTAAAATGCCAATGCTGAGAAGAGGGGAATAGTCACAAATTACTATTGTGATTCTTTTTTTTTTTAATTATTATTCTGATTCTTAGTAGTTTTTTTTTTTTTTTTTTTTTTTTTTTTTTTTTTTTTTTAACTCTGAGGACTCAGAATGATTATAAATAGTATCAAGTTTACATCATGAAGATCAACCACACCTATAGTGGAGGTATTATAAAATAGTGATATACCATGTTTAATAAAATGCCCCCCTGGTCTGCTTTGATTTTGTCTCTAGTTAATCATTACTCAAGCTTGATAGAGTCCTTAAATGATACAACCAGCAAGCAAGGTGATTAAAACTAAATATTCTGTAATCACACTCCATGCATCTGATTACTGGTTTTGTTACTTTATGATCTTCAAGTAAGTTTAAATTATCTGATTTTGAGTTTCTTCTCCTGGGAATCATTAATAACTACCTAAGAGAATTCTTGTGAGTTAAACTACAAATGCATTTAAAGTTCTCTGTTATTATTATTAGCCTGATGAATCCAGAAATATTTTATCTAAAATGGGGGATATCTAGTACCAATAGCAACTGTTGCCCCAACATTATTGTCCGTGACACTATTAATTGCTGGGACTGACCAGCAGCCCCTGAATGCTGGATGAACAGATTACTCCAACACAGTTTCACTGTGTGAGAGAGGCTAAGGGACGGCCGGGCTATAGCAGCCAGGCTGCCTCAATTGCCTGCCTCGTTAGGCTTTTATTGGAATTTTTATCTTTAGATACAATCAGTAGGGTGAGTAATCTTGGGAGGACACAGGTGTTTACATTGTCCTCTAGGCAAGGGCACCCAGGGATTAAGCATAAGGATTCCAGTAAACACCCGGAGGTCTGCACATGCACAGACTTGTTTGGAAAAGTCAAGGAATAATTAAGGGCACTGCCTTTGACACTCCACTAAGTCTCCCCTAAGTCAGAATTCCGATAAACAGGGCAGGTGGCCTTCCACACACTTCCCTTTTATCAGAATGTCCTCCTTACAAACTTTCCAACCAAGTCTCATGTGCTCCCCAACAATTAATGTTAAAAATAGACTGATGAGTACAAGCAATAAACATTTCTACTCTTATTTACAATGATAGATCTGGTATACATATATACTAGTTCAAGAAAGAGATATTACAAATTTATATACAAATTATTTTTAATCAAACTTAAGAAAATGTGGACATTTTTTTAAGGCAATGAACACATCATTAAATTTTGAATTTTTTCAAAGTGTCTTAGGCTTAAAGGGGACTTCCATTCCTTAAGTGCTCCTTTGAGAATAGAATTATTAAAATAAATATTTAGGAGAAACCAAGATGGCGGCATAGGTAAACATCTAAACTGCTGCCTCGTACAACAATTTCAAAACTACAACTAAAAGACAAAACGGACATCATCCAGAACCACAGGAAGGCTGGCTGGTGGAAATTCTACAACTAGAAGGAAAGAGAAAAGCACACTGAGACTCAGAGGACCTGCAGGAGGCAGAGGTACTAAAATGCATGTGTGGAGAGGACTGGCAACTGAGTGCGCGGCTGGCTTTCTCAACCAGGAGGGAGACAAAAGCTCCCGACTGCACTGAACTCCAGTTCCAGGCGAGACTCTGGGGACCCAGACTCATACGGGGAGAAACTGGATGTCAGGAAAGAGAAAAGCACACTGAGACTCAGAGCAACTGTGGAAGGCAGAGTTACCGAGGTGCACATGCAGAGAGGGCAGGCAACTGAGTACACGGCTGGATTTCTCAAGCGGGAGGGAGACAAAAGCTCCCGACTGCACTGAACTCCAGTTCCGGGAGAGACTCTGGGGACCCAGACACATTCGGGGAGAAACTGGACTGTCTGGCAGCGGGTAGAACTCGAGGGTGGCTTTCTCTCAGAGGTACTTGCAGCGATTACCATGGGACACTGAGACACAGGGGCCTATTAGGGCAGGGCTGATGGGAAACCAATGCTGTCTGCTCCGCCCTGAGACTCTGCCCCATCCAAGCTGAGCACAGAGGCTTTTGCAAGACTTCTCCCTTAAGGGTGTCTCCAGCATAGAAGTTCTCCCAGCATAGACACAGCTGATCCTCACAGCCAATTGGCCTGGAGGTCAATTCCTCCCGGTGATACCAACAACAATCAAGGCTTAACTACAACAAGACTGTGCACACAGCCCACAAAGGGGTGCACCAAGAGTGTCCACCTCAGGTAACTGGGGAGGCTGAGCCACTGGGCCCTATAGGACATCTAGCACACAAAGCTACCCTACCAACTCAGGGAAGCAGCCAAAATGTGGACACAAAGAAACAGGTCACAAATGAAAGAAATGGAGGAAAGCAAACGACTGGATATAGAGTTCAAAACCACGGTTATAAGATTTTTCTTTTTTCTTTTTTAATGCCAGCAGTTTTTATTTATTTTTTTTTTACATTTATTTATTTATTTATTTATTTATTATTTTATTATTAACTTCTTTATTGATTAAGGTATCACATATTTGTCCTCATCCCCCCATTCTTATCCCAAACCCCACCCCACACATGCCCCCACCCCCCTGTTGTCCGTGATCACTGGTTAGGCTTATATGCATGCATACAAGTCCTTTGGTTGTTCTCTCCCCCTACCCCCCACCCTCCCCTACCTTCCCTCTGAGGTTTGACAGACTGATTGATGCTTCCTGTCTCCGGGTCTGTTTTTGTTCATCAGTTTATGTTGTTCATTATTTCCCCTAGATGAGTGAGATCATGTGATACTAGAAATACACTTATAAGAACCGAAAATGAGACAAGCAATAATGGTTATGCTGAGAGGCAAATGAATCAGTCTGTCGTGAGTTTCTTTCTGGGCCAACAGTTCTTTTGAGTGCCAATTTCAATGTCAAACAGTTCCTTATGTGTACATGTCAGCAATGATATTTCAGTTCTGGATGGTGGACAAATGGTGGTAATGCAGGTCCAACCCTCTCTGGTTTGGTCCTGGACAACCTACCGTGACGCACAGATGCTGACTGCTAGTATGGCAAGGCGTCGTCAGCATCTTCCATCTCTGGACTGTTTCTCTTCTGTTCTCATGGCTGGAACAGTCCTGTCAATTCCTCTCTGTTGCAGGAATCAACATGGTCTTGGAGGTGTTTTCTGAAAATATACAAACATATTCTCAACCAAAAGTTAATAAAAGAATCTTTTCTATAAATTTGACTTGGGATCCTTTTTCATTTTTGCCCAAACGATTTTCCTTTGGCTTATTTTGACACCATGTGTGTTTTTCATGGGTGTCTTCCTATTAGCATTACAAATGAAAGTTAATTTTCTAAAGTAAAAATTTTCTAGATGTAATTTACTTACAGGATATTTTTCCTTACATGATATTCTTCTACTATCCCCCCTTTTTTGATTTAAATATTAGGAAGCTTTTGGAAATTTTATAATGTAGTCTTGATAGCTTTTAAATTTTAATTTTTGCACTAAAATATGACTGCTTTAGGTTCATTACATGTTAAGCAATTTTACCATGAGATGAACTACCAATAAAAATTTTAGTTAACACTTTAGGAACAGCTTTTTGTCCAGTACCATTAATTTTTCTAGAATATTCGCTAATTTCACTTAGCCAATTTAAATTAGTCTGAGAACTTGACTACTATTTTACTGTCAAATTTAATACTCTAACAACAATCTTATTTTACCCTGTAAATATTAGTAGAAAGGATTATTTGCCTTCTTGAGTAGGCCTTGAGCATTCCTGGTGCTAGGTTGGATTTAGATATCAAAAACCCACTTCCCCACACCATGGGTAAAGACAACTCAAACAAGTCTTGTTGTAGTGAGAGGGCAGCTGCTTTCGGCCAAGTCTCTGTCTGTTACCTGGGTCCCAATTTGAGCTGGGAATGGGAAGTGAAGCAGCCAAGGGGCCAGGAGACCTCCCTCAGAAGGGGTGAGGGTTCAGGCCCCTGCAAAGTTGGGGGGGTTGAGGGTCTGTGCTCCACCTCTATTGACCCCCAAGTTTTTTCCTGATGGCCCCTCTGCGACTGTGCCTGTCTTAGGTTGTTCCTTCCCTGAGGAATCTTACCTGTCTCTGGCTAACCAGCCATCCTCCAGGGCCAAGCAGGGTGATGTGAAGTTCAGTTCTGTCTCCTTGGTAGCCTATGCCCCCGTGGCCTCCATGCCCAGCACCTGCCTTGGGATCCCCTCACCTGCTTGCGGGGGCCCAGCACTAATCACATATCTTGGGGAACCCAGGTTTCTTCTCCAGGGAGGGCCCAGCCCACCCCACTGGGCGAGAGACAGATCCATGGTACCAGACACCACAAGGCTTCAACCTCAGCATGAACAGAAAGCACAGGCAACAGCTGAGGGCAATTGGATTGTGAGAAGAGGGTCCCTCTTTGCCAAAAGGGCAAGAGGGGCCAATATAGAATGCTCAGGTGCCTTCCCAGGGGGCCCTCTACACAATGGAAGGGATTAAATCCTTTCATGTCCTTTTTAAATTGCTTCCAGACATTCAAAGAATTAGTTTGTAAGTTTGTTTGGGATAATTGTACATTATGCTGCTGTAATTCTAAAATATCAAGAGATGTGTTTGTTACCTTTGTCTCCAAGCACCAAAAAGATGATTTTTTATTGATTCCCAAGGTGCGAGGTACTATTACAGGTAATGGGGGTAATACAAATCTGGGAAAAATTATAATGACATTGTAGAATAATATCATGTAAGGATATTCTTTGCTCTAGGCCAGGGGTGGGCAAACTTTTTGACTCGAGGGCCACAATGGGTTCTTAAACTGGACCGGAGGGCCGGAACAAAAGCATGGATGGAGTGTTTGTGTGAACTAATATAAATTCAAAGTAAAGGAGCGGAGAGGAGAGCAAGAGAACCCTCCGCTCTTTTGGCTCCGCGGGCCGGATAGAACAGCCGAACGGGCTGGATTCGGCCCGCGGGCCGTAGTTTGCCCACGGCTGATCTAGGCCATGGCAATTCCATTTCAAATTGGTTGTCAATTTCTTTTTGTTTAGACAAGGTCTTAGTTACATTTTCTGCACCTCTCCCAGGAGCAAGTAGTGATAGTCCCTTCCTTTGGTGTCCACGCAAGCCAGAAACCTCTCTTTAATTTTACACACAAAGGAGCAGTGATTTGATTTTGTGTCATACAAAAGGGAAGCTGGGTGGTGCGCTTGTGTAATTATACTTCCTTGCCCCACCCATCGTCCTCCTGGATGGCCAAGGTGTTTGGTATTATTGGTGACTACATTAGGCGGGGGATCAGCCCACGTAAGGGCTCTTACCCATAAAGGGTCAGGAACATAAGTCCAAAATACTTCCCCATTTTCCCCAGGTAATATTACCGTACAGCTAATGACTGCTAACATGGCAAGAAAGACATTCTCAGGTGTTCTTGGGGTTCTGAATACCTCACAATTTCTTTTCTATTTTTTTTTTTAACTTTTATTTTTTTTTTATTTTTTTTACATATGTGTCCTTATCCCCCCATTACTCCCCAACCCCCACTCATGCCCCACCCCCCTGTTGTCTGCATCCATTATTAGGCTCATATGCATGCACACAAGTCCCTTGGTTGATCTCTCCCCCTTACTCCCACCGACCCTCTCCTTCCCTGAGGTGTGAGGTTTTGAATGACGTTTCTCAATCTCTGGATCTGTTCTTGTTCATCCGTCTATGCCGTTCATTATATTCCACAAATGAGTGAGATCATGTGATATTTATCTTTCTCTGCCTGGCTTATTTAACTTAGCACAATGCTCTCCATCTCCATCCATGTTGTTGCAAATGGTAGGAGCTCATTTTTTACCGCAGCGTAGTATTCCATTGTGTAGATGTACCACAGTTTTTTAATCCACTCATCTGCTGATGGGCACTTAGGCTGTTTCCAAATCTTAGCTATGGTGAATTGTGCTGCTATGAACATAAGGGTGCATATATCCTTCCTGATTCGTGTTTCTAGTTTCTTGGGATATATTCCTAGAAGTGAAATCACTGGGTCAAATGGGAGTTCCATTTTTAGTTTTTTGAGGAAACTCCATACTGTTCTCCACAGTGGCTGCACCAGTCTGCATTCCCACTAGCAGTGCATGAGGGTTCCTTTTTCTCCGCATCCTCGCCAACACTTGTCGTTTGTTGATTTGTTGATGATAGCCATTCTGACAGGTGTAAGATGGTACTGCATTGTTATTTTGATTTGCATCTCTCTGAAGATTAGTGACTTTGAGCAGGTTTTCATATGTCTCTTGGCCTTCCTTCTGTCTTCTTTTGAAAAGTGTCTATTTAGATCAGTTGCCCATTTTTTGATTGGGTTGTTTATATTCTTTTTGTTAACTTGTATGAGTTCTCTGTAAATGTTGGAGATTAAACCCTTATCTTTGATATCATTGGCAAATATGTTCTCCCATGCAGTGGGCTTTCTTGTTGTTTTATTGATGGTTTCCTTTGCTGTGCAAAAACTTTTTATTTTGATGTAGTCCCATTTGTTTGTTTTCTCTTTACTTTCCATTGCCCTTGGAGCAGTATCAGTGAAGAAGTTCCTTCATCATATGACTGAGATTTTGCTGCCTGTGGATTCCTCTAGTATTTTCATGGTTTCCAGTCTTATGTTTAAGTCCTTTATCCATTTTGAGTTTATTTTTGTGTATGGTGAAAGTTGGTGATCTAGTTTCATTTTTTTGCATGTATCTGTCCAATTTTCCCAACACCATTTATTGAAGAGACTGTCTTGACTCCATTGTATGCTCATGCCCCCTTTGTCAAATATTAATTGCGCATATTGGTTTGGGGCTATATCTGGATTCTCTATTCTATTCCATTGGTCTATATGTCTGTTCTTGTGCCAGTACCAGGCTGTTTTGAGAACAGTGGCTTTGTAATACAGCTTGATATCTGGTATTGAGATCCCCCCTACTTTGTTCTTCTTTCTCAGGATTGCTGCAGCTATTCGGGGTCTTTTTTTATTCCAGATGAATTTTTTGAAGGTTCGTTCTAGATCTGTAAAATATGCCGTTGGTATTTTAATGGGAAGTGCATTGAATTTATAGAATGCTTTGGGTAGTATGGACATTTTAATGATGTTGATTCTACCAATCCGTGAACATGGTATGTTCTTCCATCTGTTTATGTCTTCCTCTATCTCTTTTTTCAGTGCTGTGTAGTTTTCCACATATAGGTCTTTTACCTCCTTAGTTAAGTTTATTCCTAGGTATCTTAATTTTTTGGTGCGATGGAAAATGGGATTGCTTTTTTAGTCTCTCTTTCTGTAAGTTCACTGTTGGTGTATAGAAATGCCATAGATTTCTTGGCATTAATTTTGTATCCTGCTACATTGCTGAATTCATTTATTAAGTCTACTAATTTTTTGATGGAGTCTTTAGGGTTTTCTATGCACAGTATCATGTCATCTGTGAATAAGGACAGTTTTACTTCTTCTTTTCCAATTTGGATACCTTTCATTTCTTCTTGTCTTATTGCAATGGCTAGTACTTCCAGCACTATGTTGAACCGGAGTGGTGAGAGTGGGCATCCCTGTCTTGTTCTTGTTCTTAGGGGAAATGGTTTTAGTTTTTGCCCATTGAGTATGATGTTAGCTGTGGGTTTATCATATATAGCTTTTATTATGTTGAGGTATGATCCTTCTATTCCCACCTTGCTGAGAGTTTTTATCAAGAAATGGTGTTGGATTTTGTCAAATGCTTTTTCTGCATCAATTGATATGACTGTATGATTTTTATCTCTCAATTTGTTTATGTGATGTATCACATTTATTGATTTGCGAATATTGTACCATCCTTGCATCCCCAGGATAAATCCTACTTGGTCATGGTGTATGATCTTTCTGATGTACTGCTGGATTCGATATGCCAGAATTTTGTTGAGGATTTTGGCATCTATGTTCATGAGGGATATTGGCCTGTAATTCTCTTTCATTGTGTTATCTTTATCTGGTTTTGGTATTAGGGTGATGCTGGCTTCATAGAAGGATATTGGAAGTGTTCCTTCCTCTTGAATTTTCTAGAATAATCTGAGGAGGATATGTTTTAGTTCTTCCTTGAATGTTTGGTAAAACTCTCCTGTGAAGCCGTCTGGCCCTGGGCTTTTGTTTGCTGGAAGCTTTTTGATGACTACTTCCATTTCTTCCATAGTTATCAGCCTATTGAGATTTTTAGAATGTTCCTGAGTAAGTTTTGGAAGGTTGTATTTTTCTAGGAATGTGTCCATTTCCTCCAGGTTGTCTAGTTTGTTAGAATACTGTTGTTCATAGTATTTTTTAACAATCCTTTGTATTTCTGTGGGGTCTGTTGTTATTTCACCTCTTTCATTTCTGATTTTGTTTATTTGGGTCCTCTCTCTTTGCTTCTTGGTGAGCCTGGCTAGAGGTTCATCAATCTTGTATATCCTTTCAAAGAACCAGATCTTGGTTTCATTGATCTTTTGTATTGTTTTTTTGGTCTCTATGTCATTCATTTCTGTTCTGATCTTTATTATGTCCTTCCTTCTGCTCACTGTGGGCTTTTCTTGTTGCTCTCTTTCTAATTTTTTTGAGTTATTGAGTTAGATGATTTATTACCATTTTTTCTTGTTTTTTGACGTAGGCCTGTAGAGCTATAAACTTCCCTCTCAGGACTGCTTTCATTGTGTCCCATAGGATTTGCAATGTTGTGTTTTTATTGTCATTAGTCTCCAGGATGTTTTTAATTTCTTCTTTGATCTCATTGATAACCCAATCATTGTTTAGTAGCATGCGCTTCAGCTTCCAAGTGTTTGAGTTTTTTGGAATGTTTTTATTGTAGTTTATTTCTAATATTATACCATTGTGGTCTGAGAAAATACTTGATATGATTTCAATCTTTTTGAATTTGGGAGATTTTGCTTGTGACCCAATATGTGGTCTATTTTTGAAAATGTCCCATGTGCACTTGAGAAGAATGTATATTCTGTGGCTTTGGGGTGAAATGCTCTGTAGATGTCAATTAGGTCCATCTTATCTAGTGTGTCATTTAAAATTGCTCTTTCTTTGCTGATTTTTTGTCTAGAGGATTTATCCAGTGATGTCAGTGGTATATTAAAGTCTCCTACTATGATGGTATTGTTGTCGATCTCTCCCTTGATATCTTCTAGGCATTCTTTTATGTATTTGGGTGCTCCTGCATTGGGTGCATATATGTTTACCAGAGTTATATCTTCTTGTTGAATTGCCCCCTCTAGTATTATGCAGTGGCCTTCCATATCTCTTATTATGGCCTTTACTTTGAGGTCTATTTTATCAGATATAAGTATTGCAACCCCAGCTTTTTTCTCATTTCCATTTGCCTGAAAAATGTTTTTCCATCCCTTTGCTCTCAGTCTGTGTGAATCCTTTGCTCTGAGGTGGGTCGCTTGTAGACAGCAAATATATGGGTCATGTTTTCTTATCCATTCAGCTACCCTATGTCTTTTGATTGGTGCATTTAATCCATTTACGTTTAATGTTATTATTGACAAGTACATGTTTGTTGTCATATTTTTCCTTAGTGTTTGTGTTTCTTCTTGCCTTTCTCTTTCTTCTTTTTACAGCAGTCCCTTTAGCATTTCTTGTATTGCTGGATTGGTAGTGATAAACTCTCTTAGCCCTTTTTTATCTGTGAAGCTCCTTTGATTCCACCTTCAATTTTGAATGATAGCCTTGCCGGGTATAGTATTCTTGGATTCAGTCCCTTGCTTTGCATCACTTTGTATATTTAATTCCATTCCCTTCTGGCCTGGTGTGCTTCTGTTGAGAAATCAGTTGACATTCTGATAGGAGACCCCTTGTAAGTAACTTTCTGTCTCTCTCTTGCAGCCTTTAAGATTCTTACTTTATCATTGGTGTTTGCCAATCTAATTTTATGTGTCTTGGTGTCGGTCTTTTGGGGTTCAACTTGTTTGGGATTCTATGTACTTCTTGGACTTGCATAGTTTTTTTCTTGCCAATATCAGGGAAGTTTTCTGTCATTATTTCTTCAAACAGGTTTTCTATTCCTTGCTTCTCTTCCTCTCCTTCTGGTATCCCTATTAAGTGAATGTTGTTTCATTTTGTGTTGTCCCAAAGCTCCCTTAGGCTCTCCTCTTGCTTTTTAGGTCTTCTTTCCAGTTGCTGCTGTGTTTGTGTGTTTTTTCCTACCTTGTCTTCTAATTCGCTGATGCGGTACTCAGCCTCTTCTAGTCTACTGTTTAGGCCTTCCATTGTGTTCTTTATTGCAGCTATGTCGTTCTTCATCTCCTCTTGGTTTCTTTTCATGTTGGTGACATTCTCATTCAGCTCCTTATAGTTCTCATTGAGTTGTGTGTATTTGTCATTGAGTTGTGTGTATTTGTCATCCATCCGTTTAAACATCCTTATAACCATTACTCTGAATTCTATCTCTGATAAACTGCTAGCCTCGAATTCATTTAAATCCCTTTCTGGTGGTTCCTCTTTTTCTTTCCTTTGAGGATTGCTTTTTTGTCTTCCCATGTTTTCCTGTAATGTTTTAATTGTAGATCCAATTGCTTTGCTACCCAGGTTCTTTTGGGGATGGTGCTACTGGTGTAATCTCTCAGTTCTCCTGGGCTTGTTAATCTAGTGTAGCTCCCTAGTTGAGCTATTTGGGTTCTCTTAATGTAGGCCTGCAAGCTTGAGAGGCACAACTGTGGTGTCTAGAAGTCAGCCACGTTGAGTGGAGTTTCCCAGTTTTTGCTGTCTTGCACCCTTAATTGAAACCATGCATGCCCAGAAGGTACTCACAGTGGCACCCAAGAACCGTCTGTTGGGGTGATAGGGCTCAGGGGGCCTGCTCTCTGGAAAGGCGTGACTGTGTTGCACAGAGTTCTGTAGTATTGGGGTGGGCAGACCCAGCTTTTGCTGTTGCACCTGTGGTGGATAGGCGCTTACTCCCAGTGGCGGCTCACAGGAGTACCTGTAGTACGTATGCCAGTGAGGCACACTGAAGGACTGTGAAGGGCCCTTGCAGTGTAGCTGCACAATTGAGGCACCTGTGGGCCAGTATCCAGGATGAGTGAATTCAAAACTTCTACTGCTGGGGGGGAGTGCACCCCTGCTTGTTCAAGATCACACCCAGGGAGAGCTCACAGTGGCTCCCACTAGCGCCCTGTGGGTAGATGGGCTCAGGGTGCCTGCCTGTTGGAACTTCGCCTCTATGGAGGTGCGCTTACTGGGTGCAGAGTTCTGATGCATTTTGAGGGGTCCTGGCACCGTGCTTGAGCCGCTGGGGTGAATGTGGGCAGTTATCCAGGAAGAGGGAATTCAGAATTTCTACTGCAGGGCTGTGCGCCCTTGTCTGTGCAGAATCACACCCTCAGGGGCTCTCAGTGGCTCCCAAGCACTGCCTAAGGAGTGGAGTGCCCTGCGCAGTTGGAAACATGAGAATCCGGCAGGAAACGCACGAATCCGGATACTCATGAATCCGGAGATCTGCCGCTGGGGCGGGGGAGGTTGCACTTACTGCTGCCGAGTGGTGCACCTTTGGAGGTGGAGGTCCCAGGGTCCACGGGTCTGCAGCTAGGATAGCAGGATTTTGGCTGGAGTGGCTGCTGGGTGGCTGGGCAGTTCCAAGGCCTGTCTGGTTGGTGGTGCTGATGAGTTCCTAAAAAAGGCCATTCTCCCCTTCAAGATGGCATGGGCTCCGAGCTGGAGTCCCACCGTCCAGGGAGTGCCCGCAGCGGTGGTAGTCTTTCCTTGTCAAGGAGAGCCTGTCTGCCTGCCCCTGCTGTTCCTGCAAGATTTAACTTTCCCTCACTCACTCAACACACACCACACACATCCACACACTCTCCTTTCATACCCTCACTCACTCACTTCCTCTCCCTCACCTCCGTCCTGCCAGCCGCCATCTTTTTCTCTGGTTATATGGTTTTTCAAGAATTTTCTAGAAAAGGCTGATAAATTTATATCCCTTGAGGATATAAAAAAGGACCAACTAGAAATTAAGCATACACTGACTAAAATGAAAAATATTATATAGAGATCTAACAGCAGACTAGAGGATCGCAAGAATCAAGTCAAAGATTTGAAATACAAAGAAGCAAAAGACACTCAACTGGAAAAGCAAAAAGAAAAAATAATCCAAAAATATGAAGACACTGTAAGGAGCCTCTGGGACAACTTCAAGTGTACCAACATCAGAATTATGGGGGTGCCAGAAGAAGAGAGAGAGCAAGATACTGAAAACCTATTTGAAGAAATAATGACCCAAAACTTCTCCCACCTGGTGAAAGAAATAGACTTATAAGTCCAGGAAGCACAGAGCACCCCAAACAAAAGGAATCCAAAGAGGACCACACCGAGACACATCATAATTAAAATGACAAGAGCAAAAGACAAAGAGAGAATATTAAAAGCAGCAAGAGAAAAACAGTTAATTACCTACAAGGGAGCACCCATACGACTGTCAGCAGATTTCTCAACAGAAACTATGCAGGCCAGATGGGAGTGGCAAGAAATATTCAAAGTGATGAATAGCAAGAACCTACAACCAAGATTACTCTACCCAGCAAAGCTATCATTCAGAATTGAAGCACAGATAAAGAGCTTCACAGATAAGAAAAAGCTAAAGGAGTTCATCACCACCAAACCAGTATTATATGAAATGCTGAAAGGTATTCTTTAAGAAGAGGGAGAAGAAGAAAAAGGTAAAGATAAAAATTATGAACAACAAATACATATCTATCAACAAGTGAATCTAAAAATCAAGTGAATAAAAAAAATCCAATTAACAGAATAAACTGGTGAATATAATAGAATCAGGGGCATAGAAAGGGAGTGGTCTGACAATTATCGGGGGAAAAGGGGTGTGGGGCTGTGGGAAGAGACTAGACAAAAATCATACACCTATGGATGAGGACAGTGGGGGTTGGGGGGGGGGTAAGGCAGAGGGTGGGGCGGGAACCTGGTGGAGGGAAGCTATGGGGGAAAAAAGAGGAACAATTGTAATAATCTGAACAGTAAAGATTTATTAAATTAAAAAAATAAACATAAAATAAAATAAACATTTACTCTTCTTTACCTTGCAATATTGAGGCTTCTAATGTATTCCTGGCAGTTCTGCTATTTGAAACCATCTCTCTTTCTAACCCTGTGCCTCCTAGCCATATAATGAAGTATTAGTTTCTTGGTTAAATAAACAAATTAACAAAAGGATCTAGCATATAGAATCATTATAAATTTATTATTAAGGGTTACCAAACCAAAATAAATGTAATATTTATGCAATTAGTCATATGTTAGATCTAGGCATATTTAGAAAAATCAGTTTTTAAACAAATAGACCATTTTTGTTAAGGATTGAGAAAAAAAAGGAATAATTAAAATAAATAAATAAAAGTGGCCACATTTTCATTTAGTTGTGAATGTTGGTAAGCAGTGATATGTCACTGAAAATTACTTTTATAAACCAGACTAATTTATATTAATACTTTGTACCCTATTCTTATTTTCACTAACTAAACAAAGGCAATGGCCTTCATTAATGTTAGTTAAGTTTTCAAAATAATTATCAAGAAATGGAGTTGGAAATTTTTACATCTATATTTAAAAAACAACATTGACTCCTACTTTGCCCATACAAAAACAAATGAACAAAAATACCAATTTCTAGAAGAAAATATAGAGAAAGTCTTCAAAAAATTAGATTAAAGATTTCTTAGACACAAAGCATATGATTCCCCCCCCCCAAAAAAAAAACCACACACATAGATAAATGGTTTTAATAAAAATTTAAAACATTTACTCTTAGAAAGTCACAGCTAGGAAAATAAAAATACAATCCATGTACTGGGAGAAATCATTTGAAAATCACATAGAATATTTTTAAAAGTCATATCCAGAATATGTATATAAAGAAGCATCAAATTCAATAATAAGAAATAAGTAACCCAATAAAAAATGGGCAAAGGATTTGAATAGATGCTTCACCAAATAAGTTGTTTAAATGATAAGCACTGTGGAACGTGGTTGTATTTTATCTTTTTTATGGCTGAGTGATATATATCTTTTTATCCAATCATCTATCAAAGGACACATTAGTTTTTTCCATGTCTTGGCCACTGAGAATAATCCTACAATGAACATGGGGTGCATATATATTTGAGGATAAATGTTTTCATTTTTTTTGTTAAATATTGCCATTTTGTTGTCAGGCAGAAAAAGTTAAGGACCATATGAATTCACCCATATGTGGGATATAAAACTGAAAGCAACCAATGAACAAGCAAGAAAAACAAACAAAAAAAACCCTCATAGACACAGACAATAATATGGTGGTTACCAGAGAGAAGGGAGGTTGGGAAGATAGTAAAGGGTGAAGGGGGTCAAATACTATAATGACAGAAGGAGATTTGACTTTGGGGACAGGAATACAATGTATCGTAGAATTGTACCCTTAAAATCAATATAATCTTATTAACCAAAGTCACCACATAAAATGTAATTTAAAAAAAAATGGTGCTCAACATCATTAGTCATTAGAAAAATGAAATCCAAATACCAAAACCACAATGATGTATAAGTACATATATACAAAAATTGCTGAAATTTAAAAACAAACACAGAAACTGACCATACCAAGTGCTGGTGAGGAGATAGAAGTCATATATTTCTGGAGGGAAATGTAAACTGGCACAATTACTTTGGCATATATATTGTCAGTTTATTTAAAAAAAAAACAAACAGACCTACCATATGATCTTGCTATTATACTCCTAAAAGAAAAGAAAGCATATGTACTCAAAATAGCTTATCCACATAGAGCAGTTTTATTTGTAATAGCTAAATCATTGAACAACTAACACCCTCCATCAACAGATAAATAAACAAATTGTGATATGTCCATACAATGGAATACTTACTTACTGATATAAAAAAGATGAACTATTAATATTTAAAACAACACAGATAAATCTATCTCAAAATAATTATACTCTTAGAAAATAAGCCAGACAAGATAAGAAGTCATGCTGTATGATTTCATCTCTATAAAATCTGAAAAATGCTAATATGTATTGACAGGAAGCACCCCAGTGATAGTCTGGAGATGAGAGGAGGAAAAGTAAGGAGATTATAAAAGAGGCACTAGGACTAGGACGCTTTGGAAAATAAAAATGTTTGTTATCTTGCTTGTAGTGATGGTTTTTTGAGTCTATTTGTATATATATACATGTATATATTAAAATGTATAAAATTGTACTTTATTTTTAATATATGTATTTATTATATTTATTTCAGAGAGGAAGGAGAGGGAGAGATAGAAACATCAATGATGGCTGCATCCTGAACACCTCCCACTGGGACTCAAACCTGCATCCCAGGAATGTGCCCTGACCAGGAATTGAACCATGACCTCCTGGTTCATAGATCTATGCTCAAACACTGAGCCATGCCAGTTGGGCAAAATTGTACACTCTAAATATGTGCAATTTTTATGTTAATTTTACCATAATGATGCTATTTTTTTTTCAAATTTTTATTAAGGTATTATATGTGTACATATCTTACCATTGCCCCCCCACACCCCACTCCCATACATGCCCTCACCCCCCAATGTTTTGCATCCGTTGGTTACTCTTATATGCATGCATACAAGTCCTTCAGTTGATCTCTTATTTCCCCCACCTCTCCCTAACCTTACCGCTGTAATTAGACAGTCTCTTTGATGCTTTACTGCCTCTGTAACTATCTTTTTGTTCATCAGTTTATAATGTTTTTCATTATCCCCAAATGAGTGAGATCATGTGGTATTTTTCTTTCATTGACTGGCTTATTTCACTTAGCATAATGTTCTCTAATTCCATCCAGGTGCCTACAAATGGTAGTAATTCCTTCTTTTTTATGGCAGCATAGTATTCCATTGTGTAGATGTACCATAGTTTTCTGATCCAGTCATCTGCTGACGGGCACCTAGGCTGTTTCCAAATCTTAGCTATTGTAAATTGTGCTGCTATGAACATAGGGGTGCATATATCCTTTCTGATTGGTGTTTCTGGTTTCTTAGGATATATTCCTAGGAGTGGGATTACTGGGTCAAATGGGAGTTCCATTTTCAGTTTCTTGAGGAAACTCCATACTGTTTTCCACAGTGGCTGCACCAGTCTGCATTCCCACCAGCAGTGCACGAGGGTTCCTTTTTCTCCGCATCCTCGCCAACACTTGTCGTTTGTTGATTTGTTGATGATAGCCATTCTGATAGGTGTGAGATGGTATCGCATTGTCATTTTGATTTGCATCTCTCTGATAATTAGTGACTTTGAGCATGTTTTCATGTGTCTCCTGGCCTTCCTTCTGTCTTCTTTCAAAAAGATTCTATTTAGGTCTGTTGCCCATTTTTTTATTGGATCATTTATCTGCCTTTTATTAAGTTGTATAAGCTGCCTGTAGATGTTGGAAATTAAACCTTTATGAGTGATACCATTTGCAAACATACAGTGGGGTTTCTTGTTGTTTTGTTGATGGTTTCTTTTGCTGTGCAAAAGCTTTTTATTTTGATGTAGTCCCATTTGTTTATTTTCTCTTTGGCTTCCATTGCCCTAGGGGCAGTATCACTGAAAAAGTTCTTTTGGCATATGTCTGAGATTTTGCTGCCTGTGGATTCCTCTAGTATTTTTATGGTTTCCCGTCTTATATTTAAGTCCTGTATCCATTTTGAGTTTATTTTTGTGTATGGTGTAAGTTGGTGATCTAGTTTCATTTTTTTGCATGTATCTGTCCAATTTTCCCAACACCATTTATTGAAGAGACTGTCTTGACTCCATTGTATGCTCATGCCTCCTTTGTCAAGTATTAATTGTGCATATTGGTTTGGGTCGATATCTGGATTCTCTATTCTATTCCATTGATCTATATGTCTGTTCTTGTGCCAGTACCAGGCTGTTTTGAGGACAGTGGCTTTGTAATACAGCTTGAAATCTGGTATTGAGATCCCTCCTACTTTATTCTTCTTTCTCAGGATTGCTGTGGCTATTCGGGGTCTTTTTTTATTCCAGATGAATTTTTGGAGAGTTCTTTCTAGGTCTGTGAAATATGCTGTTGGTATTTTAATGGGGAGTGCATTGAATCTATAGATTGCATCGGGAAGTATGGACATTTTGATGATGTTAATTCTACCAATCCAGGAACATGGTATGTTCTTCCATCTGCTTACATCTTCCTCTATCTCTTTTTTCAGTGTCCTGTAGTTTTCCGCATATAGGTCTTTTACCTCCTTGGTTAGGTTTATTCCTAAGTATCTTAATTTTTTTGGTGCAATGGAAAATGGGACTGCTTTTTTAGTCTCTCTTTCTGTAAGTTCACTGTTGGTGTATAGAAATGCCATAGGTTTCTTGGCATTAATTTTGTATCCTGCTACATTGCCGAATTCATTTATTAAGTCTGTTAGTTTTTTGATGGATTCTTTCGGATTTTATATGTACAATATCATGTCATCTGCAAATAAGGACAGCTTTACTTTTTCTTTTCCAATTTGGATGCCTTTTATTTCTTCTTCTTGTCTAATTGCAATGGCTAGTACTTCCAGTACTATGTCAAACAGGAGTGGTGAGAGTGGGCATCCTTGTCTTGTTCCTGTTCTTAGGGGAAATGGTTTTAGTTTTTGCACATTGAGTATGATGTTAGCTGTGGGTTTATCATATATAGCTTTTATTATGTTGAGGTATGATCCTTCTATTCCCACCTTGTTGAGAATTTTTATCAAGAAAGGGTGTTGGATTTTGTCAAATGCTTTTTCTGCATCAATGGATATGACTATGTGATTTTTATCTTTCAATTTGTTTTTGTGATGTATCACATTTATTGATTTGCGGATATTGTACCATCCTTGCATTCCTGGGATAAACCCTACTTGGTCATGGTGTATGATCTTTCTGATGTACTGCTGGATCCGATTTGCTAGAATTTTGTTGAGGATTTTGGCATCTACATTCATGAGGGATAATGGCCTGTAATTCTCTTTCATTGTGTTGTCTTTATCTGGTTTTGGTATTAGGGTGATGCTGGCTTCATAGAAGGAGCTTGGAAGTGTTCCTTGCTCTTGAATGTTTTGGAATAGTCTGAGGAGGATAGGTTTCAGTTCTTCCTTGAATGTTTGGTAAAACTCTCCTGTGAAGCCGTCTGGCCCCGGGCTTTTGTTTGCCGGAAGCTCTTTGATGACTGCTTCAATTTCTTCCATAGTTACTGGCATATTGAGCTGATTATATTCTTCTTGATTGAGTTTTGGAAGGTTATATTTTTCAAGGAATATGTCCATTTCCTCCAGTTTGTCCAGTTTATTGGAATAGAGTTGTTCGTAGTATTTTTAACAATCCTTTGTATTTTGGCAGGATCTGTTGTTATTTCACCTCTTTCATTTCTGATTTTGTTTATTTGGGTCCTCTCTCTTAGCTTCTTGGTGAGCCTGGCTAGAGGTTCATCAATCTTGTTTATCCTTTCAAAGAACCAGCTCTTGGTTTTGTTGATCTTTTGTATTGTTTCTTTGGTCTCTATGTTGTTTATCTCTGCTCTGATCTTTATTATTTCCTTCCTTCTGCTTACACTGGGCTTTTCTTGTTGCTCTTTTTCTAACTCTTTGAGTTGTTGGGTTAGGTAATTTATTACCATTGTTTCTTGTTTTTTGCAGTAGGCTTGTAGAGCTATGAACTTCCCTCTTAAGACTGCTTTCGCTGTGTCCCATAGATTTTGGATTGTAGTGTTTTCATTGTCATTTGTTGCCATGATGTTTTTTTATTTCTTCTTTGATCTCTCTGGTAACCCAGTCATGGTTTAATAGCATGTTGTTTAGCCTCCATGTGTTTGATTTCTTTGGGTTGTTTTTATTGTAGTTGATTTCCAGTTTTATGCCACTGTGGTCTGAGAAGATGCTTGATATGATTTCTATCTTCTTGAATTTGAAGAGACTTTGCCTATGTCCCAACATATGGTCTATCTTTGAAAATGACCCATGTGCACTTGAGAAGAATGTATATTCTGTGGCTTTGGGGTGAAATGTTCTGAAGATGTCAATTAATTCCATCTGGTCTAGTGATTCATTTAGAATTGATGTTTCTTTGCTGATTTTTTATTTAGAGGATTTGTCCAATGGTGATAGTGGGGTATTAAAGTCTCCTACTATGATTGTATTGCTGTCAATCTCTCCCTTGATATCCTCCAGGAGTTTTTGTATGTATTTGGGTGCTCCTGTATTGGGTGCATATATGTTTACCAGAGTTATTTCTTCTTGTTGGATTGCTCCCTTTAGTATTATGAAGTGGCCTTCCTTATCTCTTGTTATGTCCTTCACTTTGATCTAATTTGTCAGATATAAGTATTGCTATCCCAGCTTTTTTTTCAGTTCCATTTGCCTGGAAAACCTTTTTCCATCCCTTCACCCTCAGTCTGTGTGCGTCTTTTTTTCTGAGGTGGGTTTCTTGTAGACAGCAGATATATGGGTCATGTTTTCTTATCCAATCCATTACCCTATGTCTTCTGATTGGGGCATTTAATCCGATTACATTTAAAGTTATTATTGATAGGCACTTATTTGTCGCCATTTTTATTCTTTACCCCTGTGTTCCTTCTTCGCTTCCTATTTCTTTTTTTTTTTTTTTACAGCAGACCCTTTAGCATTTCTTTCATTGCTGGTTTGGTGGTAATAAATTCCCTTAGTCCTTTTTTGTCTGTGAAGCTCCTGATTTCACCTTCAATTTTGATTGATAGCCTTGCTGGGTACAGTATTCTTGGATTCAGACCCTTCCTTTGCATGACTTTGTATATTTCATTCCATTCCCTTCTGGCCTGATGAGTTTCTGTTGAGAAGTCAGTTGCTAGTCTGATGGGGGTTCCTTTGTATGTAACTTTCTGTCTCTCTCTTGCCGCTTTTAAGATTTTTACTTTGTCGTTGGTGTTCGCCAATTTAATTATAATGTGCCTTGGCGTCGGTCTTTTGGGGTTCATTTTGCTTGGGATTCTGTGAGCTTCTTGGATTTGTGTGGGTTTTTTCTTGCCTATATCAGGGAAATTTTCTGTCATTATTTCTTCAAACAGGTTTTCTATTCCTTGCTCAGCTTCCTTTCCTTCTGGAACCCCTATTGCACGGATGTTGTTTTGTTTCGTGTTGTCCCAAAGTTCCCTTAGGCTCTCCTCCTGCCTTTTAATTTTTTTTTCTAGAAGTTGCTCTACTTGGGTATTTTTTTCCATCTTGTCTTCTAGCTCACTGATGCGGTCCTCTGCTTCTTCTAGTCTACTGTTGATGCTTTCTATTGAGTTCTTTACAGCGGCGATGTCATTTTTCATTTCTTCTTGGTTCTTCTTCATTTCCTCTTGGTTCTTGCTCATATTGTCAAATTTGTCTTCCATTCTTTTCAGCCACCTTATGACCATTTCTCTGAATTCTTTTTCTGGAAGGTTGCTTGCCTCCATTTTGTTTACTTCCTTTTCTGGTGATGCCTGCTTTTCTTTCATATGCGGGCTGTGTCTTTGTCTCCCCATGGTCTCTCTTTTCTGGGTGTCTGGTTATGTAGTTCTCTCTCTCCTGCGTTGATTTAAAGGCACAAAATACAGCACTACCAGGTACAACACACAAGGCACTGAACAGAAATGTATTCACAATATTAATAACCTGCAATAAAGGTGACCACCAGAGAAAGGCAAATTAGGGGATAGGAGAGAAAGAAGAAGAGGAAAAAGAAAGAAAGAAGAAGAAGAAAAAAGGAGTGTCAAAATGAAATTGGGAAAAGGGAAAAAAAGTAGAAAAAAAAAGTAAGAGAGACAAGAAAGAGACTAAGAGAGAAAGGGAAACAGACTATATATATTGGGGATAAAACTCCAATAGAGCAATCACTTATGCCAGCAACAAGTACCTGGGGATTAATACAAACTACAACACCAACTAATATCAAGCAGGGCAAGTGAAGACAGAACCACTAAACAAACAAACAAAATAAACAAAAGAAGAATAAGCAAAACAATCTCACAAAAAAGCACAAAAATTCGATATAATCTACATTCAAGCGAACAACAACAAAAGGACAGAGAGAAAAACAATTTTTTGGATAGTTAAGACAGCGAAGAGAGAGGTGTGTATGGACTTGGAGCAGGGGATTGGAGATTAGATATATAAGTAGGGTGAAATTTTAACTGGGGGTAAACAGAAAGAATAGGAAAAATCTAAAGCAGGAAAGGGGTAAGATAAACAGGACACCGAAAAGGGAAAAGTGAGGAAGAGAGTGATGGCATAAAGGTAGAGTTGAGATAGAGTAAAATGATGCTAAAGGAAAGATAAAAATAGAATGTAGAACATTAATCCCAAAACAAAATGAAGAGAAAATAAAATGACACTTAATAAAAAAAAAAGATAAAATAGCAGTAGTAATAATACAGATTGAAAATAAAAATATAATAATTAAAAAGGTAAAATCAAGTGAGGAAAAAAGAAAAAAAATTAGTTTCTTGAGTAAAAGATGCAAAAAATGAAAATAAAAAAATAAAAAATAAAAATAAAATGTAGAGTAGTGAAGGTCATTCACTTCCTCTGTTGTTTTGTTCGGTGCACCTGTTTCTCAGTCCGGACAGTATTGCAGTTCCCTGCATTCCACTGCTCTTCAGTGATGTAAGCCAGTCCTGATTTTAAGCAGGCGGTGTGTCTTAATTCGTATTCCTTTATTTTTGATTACACAAGAGTCAATTTGTGATTCAGCCCCTGGGTGGCAGTGTTTCTGGATTGACTTCCGGGTTTATCTATGGCCTCTCTAGGGAGTGTTAGAGCCTTCTTTCCCTGTGGCACTCACTACTGGTTTGTGGGAGTGGGCTGCCTCAGAGCTGGCTCTCCGATGGTCACTCCCTGCTCCAATCCCCAGGTTCCAGAAAAACAACTTTCCCCTGCAGTCTCCCAGGGTGTCCCCAACTGGGTGATCCTATGTATTGGGCTTAGTAATCAGAAGCAAGAATTTCAAGAGGAAAAAGCCCAAGTGTGCGCACTCCGTGGCTGCGCGTAAGTCTAGCACACCACTGAAATTCTTAGGGTGTCCCTGCACGTCAGATCAAAATGGGTTGCTTTTTAGAGAGCCCTTCTGTTAGCAGCTCTGAGGACCCCCTTCCACATTCACAGATCACGCCAGCCCCAACAGCCACGGATTTTTTTAGGCACAGACTTCCCTGGTCCTCCAGCTCCTGCAAAATGCGCGTTCCTCTCTCGCACTGGGACCAGAGACCTCACCTTATCCTAGGCGAAATCTGACCTTTCCGTGGTGGAGTGTAGAGCTCCTCTGAACCCGTGTGTTTGCGCCAATTGGGGAGCGTTGTTCTGGGGCTCTCAGCTGTTCTGTGGGTGCCGCAGTTGTGGATTCTCAGGCTTCCGATAAGCTCCACTTTCTGGTTCCAGATGGCGCAGACTCCGCGTCCAAGCCCGCAGCTCCGGGAGTGGACCCAGCCGCAGTCATGATGCTATTTTTAAAAGCTCATCAAACTCTCTATATTAAATTGTATTAATAAAATAATATTCAGGCCCTGGCCTGTTTGGCTCAGTGCATAGAGTGTCAGCCTGCAGACTGGAAAGTCCCAGGTTTGATTCCAGTCAAAGGCATGTACCTTGGTTGCGGGCACATGCCCAGTGGGAGGTGTGCAGGAGGCAGCTGATCGATGTTTCTCTCTCATCGATGTTTCTAACTCTCTTTCCCTTCCCCTTCCTCTCTGTAAAAAATCAATAAAATAATTTAAAAAATAATAATAATAACATTCAGTAAAATAACCCCTATAAATAAATAAATGAATTTACTAAAAATAATAAGTAGAATATGCTTTCCAAACTGTGCCTTTCTACTTTGCTGGAGATTCAGATATGCCTCTGGTACTTGAGAATTTCAATCTAGAGGACTAAGCCTACTTATAGCTACTTAGCTGCTGACTTCAAAGCACTAGCATGAACTATTTTTGTTCTCTTTAAAAATAACTCTTTTGATTTATAAAGGTCTTTCTAGTCAAAAAGCTCTAAGAAGCTCATGTACATATGTTCACTACAAGAGGGTCAGCTTTGTGAATAATATCACAGTTGTATAGGCCATTATGTTTTCAAAGAACTCCTACATATGTGGTCTTGTTTGATCATCAGAAATCAACTAATTCAGTCAGTCTCCCAGCATCCTGCTCAGAGACAACTGATTCCCCAGTATTCTGGCATGTGCTCCATTGTCACCGTCATGATCACCTGTAAACAGAATCCACATCTGATCCATTTCCACCTCTACCTTCAGCCAAAGTCTTTCATGTATGGTTATCTTTGTTAAAACCAAAGGATGCCAGAGTTGAAGACACTTCCAGAAATCACCTCAAATCTCATTTTACAGATGACACTAAATTCCGTAAAACTTGGTCTTACTGAGGAACCTGAAAGGAGCCTGAGGACAAGTCCATCAAATATAAAGTCCTCTATCTGACATGGAAAACACTCTGGGGTTACACCATCTTATCCAGACAATATTGCCTTTGTTCCCACTAAAGTGCTTTTTTCTTTCTTTCTTTTTTAAAATATTTTTTATTGAGTTCAGAGAGGAAGGGAGAGAAAGAGAGAGATAGAAACATCAATGTTGAGAATCATTGATTGGCTGCCTCCTGCACCAGTAACTGAGCCCACAACCCCGGCATGTGGCCTGATCTGGAATTAAACCATGGCCTCCCAGTTCATAGGTTGACGCTCATCCACTGAGCCACACCAGCTGGATAAGTGCTCTTTGTTTCCTGGCATTATCATCTTCATCATTTTAGACAAATATCCATTTCTCTAAATTTTACTTATTGTTGTTATTATTTTCTCTCACTGGTCCATAAGAGAGTAAGCTCACTGAGGACTTTTATCTGTATCTGTTTTGTATAACACCAGAGTTCAGCACATTGTCCAATACTAATTGCAGCACAATAATTCTTTCTTGGGTGATTGAAAGGATGATGAACAATGCTTGACATGTTCACTTCATTTCAAATACACCAGGCTTCTTACTAACAACATTTCATGTTCAGACACTTTTTCTTTTTCATGTAGAATGCTCATTTATGGTGAAAATAAGTAGATATTATCTCCAATTGAAAGGTGAAGAAAGTGAGGATTAGAGTATTTACTCAATTAGTATTACTTAGCCAGCACCAGACATGGTATTTCTTGATTAAATCATTACACTTGAATATCTCCCTCACACCACAGAGAATTAATTATATGTGTATTTCTCTCCAAATAAAATGGAAGAACCCCAATTTTTCACATATTTTAACTAGGTGATTGTGACATATAGAGAAATGGTTCAGAGTTACACACACACATCAACAGTATAGAATTGTGCATTATGCATAAATATCAATTTTTTGTTTCACTTTCTTAAAACTACAATTGTATATCAGGCAGCCTCAACCACTTCATATAGATCCTAAAAATAGTTTGTGCCAAAAAAAGCCTGCAAAATGTTTTCAGATCATAATCCATTTGCTTTCATCTCACTCACAGTTCTAGCAAGCTTGGATATATGCTTTTGTAGTACAGACATTTAGAAGCATTAAGTTGGAAACACTGAGGAAAGATACTAAGTAGAGTCTGAATGAACTTATGTAGTCGGCAAAGGGGCTTCAGAAATATACCTCACCCAAAAACACTAGCAGAAGCTGAGTAAGAGGAGAAGAAACCCAGACTCATAATTACCACCAAATCTGAATGTTTCATTTTTTAATTATCTTGATATAATTTCAGACTTACAGCAAAATCACAAGAATAGTACAAATTTTGTGAAATCCTTTCGTCCAGATTCCACCAAATGCTTACATTTCACTATATTTGCCCTTCCTTCCCTCCCCTCCCCACTCTATCTCTCTCATTGTTTCATCTCTGAGCCTTTTAAGTTGCAGACATAATGACAGTTGATCCTAAGTAATTCAGTATGTATTCCCTTAAAACACACAAATTACCTGAGCCCTAGCTAATTTGGCTTAATGAATAGAGTGTTGGCCTGCGGACCAAAGGGTCAGGGAGCATGCAGGAGGCAACCAATCCATGTGTTTCTCTCACATCGATATTTCTCTTTGTCTTTCCCTCTCTCTTCCACTCTCTCTAAAAATCAATGGAGAAATATCCTCGGGTGAGGATTAAAAAAATTGTACCTGAATTAACTATGAAACCTTTCTCAAAATCAAGAAATTAATATCAATGCACCTGCAGACCCTTTTCGATGTCACCATTTATTGTAATAACATCTTTTATAGTCTGCTTTAATCTGTAACAGTTCCTAAATCCATTTTTTTATTTCATGACTGATATTTTTAACAGAGCAGGACAGTTATTTTGCAGAATACCTCTTAATTTTGACTTGTCAGATATTATCCCATGGGTGGACTCAGGTTTTGCACATTTGGCTGTGAAAATACAGCATGATGCTGAATTCTCAGTGGTTCACATTAAGAGGCACATGTTGCTAATTGTTATGGCTTGGCAATGTTAACTTTGATCACTTGGTTAACGTGGTATTTGCCAGTTTTCTCCACTGTGAAGTTGGTATTTTGCTCTTGATAATATATACATTATGAAGTATTTTGAGACTATGTAAATATTATGTTATTCCCTATACTTTCACTCAGTTTTCATATCCATCCACAACTCTTGCTTGCATTACTATCATAATGCTTGTCGAATATTGATTTTCTAATTTCATCATTTCTTCTACATGTGTTCTTGATCTTTAAAAATGACAAAGAGCAGCTTTCTCTTCTCTCTTTCTCTCTCTCTCTCTATATATATATACATATACACATAAATACATATATATACATATATACACATACACATATATTCTTAGGTATAAATATTTTAAGATTTTATATATATATATATATACATACATACATACATACACATATATACAACATATATGTGTATATGTATTTTGGTACATATAGAAATCTTAGAATATGTGTCTGTGTATATGGATGTATGTATTGGGTCAGTGGGAGCCCCTTCAAACTGGCTCCTTATATCTTTTGAGAAGGCCCCATAATTCTTTGAGCATTTTTTTCTTTCTAGATTAATGTCCCAGGCTTCTAATCTGTCATTTCTCTGAAGAGCTCTGACTCCTTTTACTTGATGTAGATTTGGAAACCAAGATTAAAGTAGTAGATATGCTCATTTCCATGGATTTTATTTCTTCTAGGTGCTTTAGTATAGATTAAAAATACACACCCATGTGCTTTTGCATGCACACTTACATATACACTGAGTGGCCAGATTATTATGATCTCTGAATGCATAATAATCTGGCCACTCAGTGTTTGTGAGTGTGTGTGTGTGTGTGTGTGTGTGTGTGTGTGTGTGTGTGTGTGTATCTGGCCCAGTGCATGAATTCATACATGGGTGGGGGTCCAGCCAGCCTGGCCAATGGGAGGGGACATGAGCGGTTGGCCGGCCTGCCTGCTGGTCGAACTCCTGGTCGAGGGGACAATTTTCATATTAGCCTTTTATTATATAGGATATACACTAAGTGGCCAGATTATTATGCATTCAGAGATCATAATAATCTGGCCACTCAGTGTATACACACTCACAGACATTTTCATTCATTTTTATATCTATTTTATGAGTTCAGATTGATATTTCCAATTCTATTCCAACACCTTTAAGGTTAGGAGCAAAGATAAGATATTTCTACCAACAATATTGTATTAGACAATGCGATTAGGCAATAGCTAGAAATCAAAGGTATACAAATTGAGGAAAATAACTTAAACTTGTTTCTACTGTCAGATTATATTATGATGTGCTTAAAAAGAACTAGAGAATCAGCCCTAACCAGTTTGGCTCAGTGGATAGAGCGTCGGTCTGCGGACTGAAGGGTCCCAGGTTCGATTCCAGTCAAGGGCATGTACCTGGGTTGCGGGCATATCCCCAGTGGGGGGCATGCAGGAGGCAGCTGATCGATGTCTCTCTCATCGATGTTTCTGGCTTTCTATCCCTCTCTCTTCCTCTCTGTAAAAAATCAATAAAATATATTTAAAAAAAAAAAAGAACTAGAGAATCAAAATAAACCTAACCCAAATGATACAAAAATTCAATAAAGTGGCAAATTATAAAGTTAGCATCTATAAATCAATAACCTTCATATATACACATAATCAGTTAGGGATATAATAGAGTTTACCCTACTTCAATTAATATAGCAACAAAAAATAGTTTAAAAAAACTTTAAAGCACTATATTTTTAAAGATCAATTTTCTCTTTCAACTAAGAACTGTTTAATAGAAAATTATTAAATTTCTAGTTTAAATGGATTTTTAAATTTTGTTAAAAATTTATAGTTTTATTGCATTGTGATCTAAGAGTTTTATTTTTACTTTGTAAATCTTTCTGTTGTTTTTGTGATATGATGTATGGTCAGTTTCCGAGGCTGCTTCATGCACACTTGAGAAGAGGTGTGTTCTCCATAACTAGTGTATAATGTTCAATATATAATCACTAGAGGCCCGGTGCATGGATTTGTGCCCTCTTGCAACCTGGGACCCCTCGGGGGATATCAGATAGCCAGTTTTGGCCCAATCCCTGCAGGCCCAGTCCAGACAGGAGGGAGCCTGATCCTGTTCATTGAGCGTCTGTTCTCTGGTGGTCAGTGCACATCATAGCAACCAGTTGACCAGTCATTTGGTCATTCGGTCATTCGGTCACTCAGGCTTTTATATATATAGATAACCTTATTCAATCAATTTTGTACTGAGAATGAAGTCTTGATGTCTTCTTAGTGTTTTTATATGTCTTCTTGCATCTCTGGTAAGTTTTGCTTTTTTTATAAAAAAAATTTCTTTATTGGTTAAGTTATTACATATGTGTCCTTATCCCCCCATTACCCCACCATCCCCCCACTCATGCCCTCACCCCCCTGTTGTCTGTGTCCATTGGTTAGGCCTCTATGCATGCATACAAGTCCTTTGGTTGATCTCTACCCCTTACCCCCTTCCTCCCCTACCTTCCCTCTGATGTTTGACGGTCTGATCAATGTTTCTCTGTCTCTGGATCTGTTTTTGTTTATCAATTTATGTTGTTCATTATATTCCATAAATGAGTGAGATCATGTGATATTTATCTTTCTCTGCTTTTAAAAGTTGTTGCTCTGTTATTTAATATATAGATATTCATATTCATTATTTCTCCATTGTAAAATGTAAACTTTATCATTAGAAGTTTAGTTTTTATAACATTTAATCGTTTGTGGCTCAAATTTTACTTTGGTTAATATCACTATCAGTGTCCATGGTTGCTTGCTTATTATTTCAACTTAACATCCCTTTATTTTTAGTCTTTTAAGTGATTGATATAGATATGTTTCATATACACCATTTAGTGTATTTTTTACGGTATATTTTTTAATTTTATTTATGGATTTTTGAGAGAGAGAGAATCAATTTGTTGTTCCATTTATTTATGTTTTTGTTGGTTACTTCTTGTATGTTCCCTGACCAGAGATCGAACCCTCAACCTTATTATATCAGGACGATGTTCTAATTAACCAAGCAATCTGGACAGGGACTATTTTTTTTCTTCTTAATAGATGAATTAAGCCATTTACATATATTGATAAGAGTACTTTTATTTATTTTCATTCTACTTAATTTATTTTAGAATTATGTGATTATGTGATTGTTGCTGCTTCTCTAGTCTTTTACATTCATTTTTATTTCATTTGGCAATTAAGAAGCTTTATATTTTGTTCTACCTTTTTAATGCCCTTCTTTAACCTTCCCTGTTTTGTAACGTAATAGAACACTTTTTGTTGTTTGTTTAATTCAACGAAGCCAATTTCTCTAGAACATTGCTAATATTATTGCTTTCATTTTTTGGTACCTTCAGTGGGGTGGAAAGGGTTTCAGACCTTGGTTATAAAGAAGAAACACCTCAAAAATAAAGGCTGGCTTACCAGTATCTTCTGAAAGTGTGAGCCTCAGCCATAACGTAGAGACCAGAGTAAGGACTTGAACAAGTGACAGTTAATAAGTGGCTTGTTCAGGGACTCTGGTCTCTCTCTGTCCTTGGGCCTTCATAATGCATAGACTAGGCATACCCAAGCCAGTATGTAATTAATTAGTCTTCCTTTCTGGAGCTAAGGGTTTCTTTATCCTTTTGTTTTGTAGACTCTTAACTTTCTCACTATAAATGTAATTTTAAAGTGTTAGCAAGAAAGAGTATCAGAGTCAGTAAGGGCCCCTGTCCGTGTCCTTCTTGCAGAAAATCCACAAAATATATAGTAACACCTCATTTATCAAAGACACAGTTTTAAAAAAATACATTTTCACATTTAGGATGTACTCCCTTCTGCAATAGTATCCACTCCCTCTTCATTCAGAAGCATCTACAGCTCTTTATTATGTGATTATCATTCTCTTGTGTTTTTAAATAGGTAAATACCTACACTTTTAAATAATATATTGCACTTGTGGCAATTTTGAGAATTTGTGGAAAGTGAATTATATTCTATTTTTCTATAATTTGAATTTTTCACTAAATACATTAATTTTTCATTAATGCTGTTGCATGTAGGTTTGTTTACTGAATTTTCAGTGCTGAATGTGATATACTTTTATAAATACTGTATGTTTGTTATGTAAATACCATTATACAACCTTTGTTATAAAACTCTAGTCTCCGATTTACCCTTTGCTGCATCTTTAAGAATTATTCCAAACTGGTTATGAACACTACACATGGTTTTGAGATGGCCTGGCACTGTGCTAATTCAGATTGAATTTATTGTTTCTAAAACTCTATAGTAATTTTTACGTATGTCGCTACTAAGATTATCTGCTCTAGTCTTTATAATGACTGGCTTCAACAGACCCAATGTATTTATTTTTGTTCAATTGGATATGATTAGAATTATCTCTTGTCCCAGCCTGTGGGGACTTTCGGATCCTCAATCTGTCCTCTAGCAAATTTCTATATCCTTTTGACACATTTATATTTGATGATCTGAATCATTGGTGGGTGAGGGCAGGATGGACGTGGTGGCAGCCCTGACACACATGTTCAGGAATATCACTCAGATTGACAGCTCTGCTAATCAATACCATTTGAGTGGTTATGGGATTGTATTCTATTCTACCTAAACACCCATCCACCTAGCCCCTGTTATAGACTGTACTATCACAGGGACTGACAACTGACTTCACTGGAATTCAGCTCTGTCTATTGAATCTTTGTCACGGCAGTATGTGAAGTTTGTCAGAGAAGAAATTGAGATTGGTTAAAAATGACTTCTCCTTTGTGATCCCTGCTGGGTTTTATGTCAATTGTGCCATTTCTAATGTGCAATATTCACCACTGACAGATGTCATGGAGCAGATGGGCATGTATTTGGGAATTTAGAAGTCTTTTCTTTTCGCTTATTTAAAGCATATTAAGCATACTGATGACTATTCTGCTCATTTGCAAGATTTCACCCAAGTTCATGTGCATTGAAAAACATTCCCCTGTGTATTAGTAATCACTCATTAACCATAAAGTAATTACTGGAGAAGGACATGGCTGTATAGATTGTTTAACTCAGTGGTCTTGGTTTTTAAACTGTGTTCCTCTTAGATATGTACATCCCTGGGCAGCCAGGTAGTGTCCAGGGGAGCTACCCGCAGTTTTAAATATGTCCATCTGCACTTTAATCAAGATGTCTCAGATATTTTTTATTTATAGTCTGCATTTCTATTGACTTTTTTAAGGTTGTGCTATAATTTTTTTTTTTCAAAATGCAACCAGTCCAGTTTCCTGCCCTTTCCTTCCCACCACATTTTTAACATGAAGTCATCTTCCCATCCATGGTGTCACTATACTAGTTCCTCCTGCAGATCGCTAGCATTTAGAGGAATGGCTCAACATCATCTGCAGTTCTGAGTTTTCTTTGTCTTTTTTTAGCAGAATGTAGTGATTGTGGTAGAGGTAGTGGTCAGCATGATGGAGTGAAAAAGCAGAGAATATGTGTGTACATATATATGTGAAATATAAGAGTTCAGCCAGATAGAAATTATACTATAACATAAATATGTAAATCTAAACAATGGATTGTTATTCATACCATTCCAATGAACACTGAAGACTTTTAAATGTTTAGAGATTGCTGAGGAAGCTGGAGTCCCCCAGCAGTTAAATCCCCAGCTTTCTTATTTAGTTCTAGTTTGTTTCATGATACCCTATTATTTAATCCCTCCTTATCTTTTAAAATATAAGAATTTTACCAGTGATTTTTACTTTTGTGATTTTTTACACTTAAAATGCTGGCTCTGAAGGGACTATCTCTGTGCAAGCATAAAATGTTTTTTCCTTTAGAAAGAGGTGTACTAATAATAATTGCAAAGGCACAAATAAGGTGGGGTGATCAAGATACTATTGCTATATAACAATCAACAACAAATTTTCAAGTGTAAAACAATCATTTTATTACATTCCTAAAACCTGTGAGTCAGAAATTGAGAGAGAGAGAGAGAGAGAGAGAGAGAGAGAGCGAGCATACTCGGCTCCCTTCTGTTCCACAATGTCTGGGACCTCATCTGGGAAAACGCAAAGGCTGGTAGTGACTGAGCCATTATTAGAATCATCTGGAGATATCTTCACTCACATGGCTGGAAGTGGTTGCTAATGTCAACGGAGGACTCAGCTAAGTTGATGGGCAGCACTTCTAAGTGACACCTCTCAAAGTTTCCACATTGAAAGTGAACATTTCTCCCAGTAGGTATTTGGGCTTCTTCTTAGAATGCTGGTTGGTTTTTAAGCACAAGCATCCCCAAAGCATAAGACAAAAGTTTGTGGTGCCTTTATAATCTAACCTCAGAATTCACGTAGCCTCCCTTCTTCCATATTGTAGAGGTTGTGTAAGTCAAAAATAGCCACCAAGAACATGGATGACCATATTGGGAAAATTCAATGTGCCAGAGTCCATCCTCTGATTACAGCAATTTACATCTCTCCCACATAGAAATTACATTAATCTCAATATCTGGACTCTCAAGTCTCATAGCATTATGGCATCTGGTCCAGTCTATAATCTAATCATAAGAATCAGGTACAGGTGTAATGAAATCTCCCATTCTATTCCTCTCAGTCTGAAGATCTAATGAGACTAATTATCTTCCCTACAAATGCAACATACAGTGGAGAGAAAGGACTAGGGCAGTGGTCGGCAAACTCATTAGCCAACAGAGCCAAGTATCAACTGTACAACGATGGAAATTTCTTTTGAGAGCTAAATTTTTTAAACTTAAACTTCTTCTAATGCCACTTCTTCAAAATAGACTCGCCCAGGCCGTGGTATTTTGTGGAAGAGCCACACTCAAGGGCTGCATGTGGCTCGCGAGCCGCAGTTTGCCAACCACAGGACTAGGGTAACTGCTATGGACACTGTCATTAAAAAATAAAAGTGGAAAACACACTTCCACATTTGTGGAAATGGGTATATTGTTTTTGTTTTTAGTTTAAATACATTGAATTTTTTTAAATGTGGATAATAGGAGAAACAGAACAATTACTGTTTCATAACAGTTCTGACATCCAGGTGTTCCCAATTGCCGGTGAATTGACTAGAGCACAGTCTGAAGGGTACGTTTTGCATTTTCAACATTATTGTAGTAGACTGTTGACAAACATTTTATAACTATACTAGAGGCCCAATGCACAAAATTCGTGCAAGAGGCTCAGCCCTCACAGCCGTGGCAGCTTGCCTTGGCCCTCACAGCCCTGATTTCATCTGAAGGTAGTCCAGAAGGACGTCAGAAGGTCATTTGGCTGTCCGGTCTAATTAGCATATTATGCTTTTATTATTATAGATAACAAAGCTCTCTTTTCCTCCAGCTTCAAAACACATTTTCCTTACTTTTTCTTAGGCCCTCACTGACACTTGAGGATTAACAGTGTCCTCTAGGCCTGGCCAGTTTGGCTCAATTGATTGAGCATCAGCCTGCAGACTGAAGGGTCCCAGGTTCAATTCTGGTCAAGGGCACAGGCTCAGGTTGTGGGCATGATCCCTAGGAGGGAGCGTGCAAGAGGCAGACAATCAATGATTCTCTATCATCATTGATGTTTCTATCCCAGGTTATGTCCCAAAGATAATGCAACATACCTTGGCTTTTTTTTTTTTTTTTTTTCATAGAAATCCCAGATACCAAAATCTCTTGGTTAATTATTGCTGTGTAACAAACCAAAACTAGGTTTCTTAAAATAACAATAATTATTGTACTAACAAGTCATCAGTTTGACCAGGGCTTTATGAAAATGAACTTTTGCTATTCAACTGGGCCTAGAGTGTCCACTTTTGAGATAGCTGCCTCACCTGATGGGCATGGCAGTGCTGGCTGTCAGCTGGGAGCTCAGATAGGGTTGTGGGTCAGGGCATTTGTTTTTCTCTCTGTAGGGCTCTCCATGGGCCGCTGGAGCTAATTTATGAATAATAGCTTGATTCCAAGAGCGAACATGCCAAATGAACTAAGAAGAAATGAATAGTACTTATATGCCCTAGTTTCAGAAATCACATATCATTACTTCCACTACTCAAACATAAGAGTATTTAACTGGAATAAACATTCACGATGAAGAAGATGTTTATAGGTGGATATATGTTTAATTTTAAGACTTCACCTGCAAAAGTAACATAGATTTATTGAAAGAAAAGAAAATACCAAAAAAAAAATCCACATAAAGTAAAATAAAACATGCAAACCGCACACACATTAAATCACTTACTTGACCTATTAATACCAAAACCTTCAAAAAATACACAGCCATCACATCTATGATCATTTTCTTTATGATTTAGTATAACTATGCACCACACATTAACCTTAATCTCATAATGTTGTCTTCAATGGATATGCTATATAACAGAATTTGGGGGCTGCTGAAGAACTTGGAGCTTTAGCTGGAAGAATTGCAGGCCAGCCTCCCACTGCTATATATCTATTCAAGGTTTTAGTGCTATGTGTACTTCTGGGAAGAACAGACTAATTTCTCTCCCTAATTTAGTAATTTAATATAACAATATATTGAGATGTAAGAGTGGCCTCTTGGGTAAAGGCTGAATTGAGAATCCTGAAGTCTTCCTTGTGAGGTTCAACTCCATTAACTATGTTTAAAGGACCAAAAAGGCCAATTTAACAGAAAAAATAAGAGGAGCTTCTTCTGTGAGAAATAACCTGGTATTGCTTTGCTCAGCTGAACTCTTTGGGGAAAAGACTGCAAGTGTGAAAGCAGAAAGAACTGAAATATGAACATTTGAAACAAGTTGAACCCCAATTTTTTTCTATTGAATATTTGAATTGCAAGTGATCATAAATGAAGTAAAATTCTCTGTGAATCCTCAGGGAGAAATGCAGCCTCATTGAGTCAGCAAAGACCTTGAAAGGTAGCCATGGAAGTAGTGAGGAGGAAACCGGAAGTAATGACCAGAGACTTCAAGGCCATACACTGTAAAGAATACAGACTTTATCCAGCCAATATGGTTCAGTGGTTGAGTGTTGGCCTATGGACCAGGAGGTTATGGTTTGATACCAGGTCAGGACATATGCCCATGTTGCAGCCTTGATGCTCATGTTGCGGGCTCCATCCCCATGGTGGAACACCCAGGAGGTGGCCCATCAGTGATCCTCTCTTATCACTGATGTTTCTATCTCTATTTGCCTTCCTCTCTGAAATCAATAAAAATATATTTTGAAAAAAGAAGACAGACTTTAAACAATTAGTTCAGAATAGTAAAAAAATAAATAAAAAGAAATGTAGCCTACAATACTAACAAAAAGTATTAGTGAGGAGGAGTAATCTGAATTCCAGACTTGCCATATTATATTATTTAACACTAGAGGTATGGTGCACGAAATTCGTGCACGGTGGGGGAGGGGGAGCCCCTCAGTCCAGCCTGCACCCTCTCCAATATGGGACCCCTTGGAGAATGTCCAACTGCTGGTTTGTGCCCGCACTTGTAACAGATGACAGCTCCATTGTTGTTTCTTTCTTTTCATGCTTAAACCTATTGGAATTAGTAGGTATTCAAAGTGTGTATACATTTTGGGGGAGCACCCTGTATATCTCTAGTCAGCAGTGAAAGGAACTAACGGTGGATTTGGAACCCCCAGACAGGGAACCTCGCTCACTCTCCGCATGTCTCCCCACTGCACTTTTCACCTTCATGGGCAGCGGGAGAATCAATGTTTTCTCTCATTAACTCGGAAAAGCATGTCCTGTCACCCACTGCCCGGCAGGAGTGCGCAAGGCCCCAAGCGAGTGAGGCTTAGTCAGGGCAGCCTTCACTCATGGGTGCCAGCACCCAAAGTGCACATTCCTCCTTTGCAGTCGCTCTGACTATCCCACCGTTTCACTGTCAGGATGGAACTCCTCACCTCTTCTGGGTTCCCTATCTTGAATGCTGACCAAAGGCACCTCAGCGAGGGCCACCCGCGCCCAACAGGTGTGTCTGTTCGCACCTGCTCCCACCTCAGCACCTGCATTAGGCCCACGGAGGTGATCTCATTGCTGCACTGGCCTCCGCAGGAACAGGGCATCACCACTCCGCCCTGTCATTGTCATCTCACAGGCACCCACCCTTAGCACCCAGAACACCCAGATACTCTCCAAAAAACATGAGCATGCCAAAGGGGACGTGCGCACATCCTGTGCGGGATGTAGGCCTGCTGGGGTTGATGGAAGTGCGGCGGAGGGGTTGGGGGGAACTTGTGCATGCCATGGTCCGGGACTGTTGCAGGCGCATGGGTGATGGCAGGCTGGGGGATGTTCACACGCCGGGGTGGGGGGAGAAAGGATGCACGCACCAGAGGCCTATGGCTGTGCAGATCCACAAACCCCCATGGCATGGCCAGGAGGACATCAATCTGGCCTGCCACAGTGGCTGTCCCTGCAATCGCGCACCTTCTGTGCCAGGAGGTAGGACATGCGCAGACACTCCTCGGCACTGATGGCCTGCATGTACTACTTCAGCTCAGCCTGCAGGGTCCGCTTGGTGTGCGCACGGCTGCCACCGCCGCCATGTGGGGAGTACAGGCCGCCCTCCACTGGCCCACCTCCCCTGCCCAGAGGCTCTCCGCACATGCTGCCCACTGGCCCGGAGTGGCCGGGGCGGGGCGGGCCAAGGTGATGAAGGCAGGCATCCTGCCCTGCCCTGGTCACTCCGCACCTCTGCACCTGCACACTGCCCACAGGCCCTTCATGGGAGGAGCAGGGCAGAATGCCTGCATCATTGCCATGGCGATGATGCAAATGTCCCGGCCCAGCCACTACCATCTTTGTCGCGGAGTGACCCTCAATTTGCATATTCCTTCCTTATTGGCTGTGGGCACTGTCATCTTTGTCATGGAGTTATGGTCAATTTGTAAAGTCCCTCTTTATTAGATAGGATGTCCAGTTTTCAACAACAAAATCTTGAGACATTCGAAGAACCAACAAAGTATGGCTCATACAATGAGAAAAAGTAGAAAGTGACCTTTAGGAAGGCAAGTTATTGTATTTAGTAGAGAAAAGTTAAAAATAAAATTGCTATTTTATGTGTGTTAAAAGAGATAAAGAAAACCATGTCTGAAGACTAAAGGAAAATATAACTGTAATGTCTCATAAAATAAGAATATAAAATTAAAATAGAAATTATACCAATGAACCCAATAGAAATTCTGAGTTCAGAAGTATAATAACTGAAATAACAATGTAGTAGAAGTTTGTACAGAACATTTGATCTGGTATAAGAAATATTCAGAAAAATTAAAGAAGGGTCAGTTGAGAGTATTCACTTTGAGGATTAGGAAACAAAATGGCTGGGGGGAAAATGGCAGAGATTCAGAAACTTTTAGGACACCATTAAATATACCAACATACAGATAATGGGAAACCCCAGGGGAAGGAGAGACACAAAGTGTCAAAAAGAACATTGCAGAAATACTGGCTGAAAGCCTCCCAAATGTGATGAAAAATATTGACCTACACATACAAGAAACTCAATGATTTATTAGTGGTATAAACTCAAAATGATCAATATACATATATGTCAGAATCAAATGGTTAAAAGACAAAATCTTGAAAGCAGCAAGAGAATAAAAATATTTGTAATAAACAAAAGATGAGAGAATTTGTTCCTCATAGACAAGTCATACAAGATATACACAAGGGAGAACTTTAAGCTGAAATAAAATGACACTAGGGAGTAACTTGAATCCATGTAAGAAAATAAAGAGTGCCAGCAAAGCTAAATGCCTACGTAAATATACAAGGCAGAATAAATTTACTTTTTGGCTTATATTTTTAATTTTTTCATTAAAAAGACATCTGAATAATGCAATAAAACTAACACTAAGTTGTTGGGCATACAATGTATAAAGATGAAAGATAAAAATAACAGCAGAAAAGAGGGCAGAGGTAAAGGAGCTATAGAGAAGAATTTTTAATGTAATATTGAAAATAGATTGTTATTAATCTGGACTAGATTGTTATATATTAACATATTAATAATATTCAGAACAATAATTAATAAAATAAGTTAAAATGTTTAGCAAAATAAATTACAAGAGAAATAAAATGAGATACTAGCAAGTATTTATTTAACACAAAAGAATGTGGTAACTAATGAACAAAAAAAGGCATAAGAATAGCAAAATGACATGTGTAAGTCCTATCTTCACAGTATTCACACTAAATTTCAAAGATTAAACTCTCTACTTAAAAGACAGAAATTGGCAAAATGGATTTTTAAAAATGTTTCAACTATATATTATATACAAGTAATACACTTCTTATTTAAATATTCAAATAACTTGAAAGTAAAGGATGGAAAGAGATACACCATGTAAACTATAACAAGAAGAAAACTAGGGTGGCTATACTAATATCAGACAAAATAGGTTTACATGGTACTTGATCCACAATAGACCATATGTTAAGAGTTCAACATCAAAAGGAAATGAGAAATTAACAACATGTAGAAATTAAGCACCATTCTTCTAAGTAATCTATAGGTCAAAAACAAATTCATGAGGAAAATCTAAAAATAATTTGAATTTAAAAAATGAAATGAAAACTCAATATATGAAAATGTGTAGAATTAAACTTAAGTGATTCTTAGAAAAAAGTGTATACCCAAAGTATTTACATTAGAAAAAAATAAAAGTCTAAAATAAATTATCTAAAATTTTAACTTAATCTAGAAAAGGAATAATAAATTCAATCCAAAGGAAAGAAAAAGGAAATATTAAAAGATTAAAAGTAGAAATCAAATAGGGAACAAGATAACAATGTAGAATATTTATGAAATCAATGGCCAGTTATTGAAAAAGATCAATAAAAGTTTTAAAATCTCTAGTAAGTTGATATTAAACACAAAAGAAAGAAAAACATGAATTGTTGATATTGGGATGGAAATAGAAGATTTCATTACAGAGTTTTACTTTCACCATTTCTTTGTTTGTTTGTTTGTTTGTTAATCCTTACCCTAGGATATTTTCCCATCCATTTTTAAAGAGAGTGGAAAGGAGAAGGAGAGACAGAGAGAAACATCTATGTGAGAGAGACACATTGACTGGTTGCTTCCTGCACATACCCCAACCAGGGCCAGAGAACCTGCAACCAAGGTACATGCCCTTAACCAAAATTGAACCTGGGACCCTTTAGTCCATGGGTTGATGCCCCAGTGGTCGGCAAACCGCGGCTCACGAGCCACATGTGGCGCTTTGGCCCCTTGAATGTGGCTCTTTCACAAAATACCACGGCCTGGGTCAATCTATTTTGAAGAAGTGGTGTTAGAAGAAGTTTAAGTTTAAAAAATTTGGCTCTCAAAAGAAATTTCAATCGTTGTACTGTTGATATTTGGCTCTGTTGACTAATGAGTTTACCGACCACTGCCCTATCCAATGAGCCAAACCGGCTAGGGCACCATTTCTTTAATCAAGATTGGTCACTAGTTTTAATCAATGCATAGAGGGGAAAAATGAAGAAATGAACATAGTACAAAATGAATAGGAAGTAAAACCTTTTTTAATTGCAAAAATAAATAGAAAATTCTAAAAAAAATTATAACAAAGCTACCAGAACTAATAAGATCTTAGCATACTTGCAAGGTTCAAGATTAATATGTAATACTGTTTCTATACATTAGCAAAGAAATTATAAATTAAAATTTCAAAATATCCTTTATGTTTGCATAAAAAACATAAAATACATAAAAAAATTTAAATAAACACAAAATAAAACTTTGCTCAAAAAAGTTTTAAAAGGCCAATTTATTTGTGAAATGTCAATTCTCCTTGAATTAATGTACAAACTATGTTGTAATATAATACTCCAGCAGCATTTTTTAAAAAATTGAGGTGAATATTAAATGTATATGAAAAAATAAATACCTAAATTAGCCACATTGATTTTTAAAAAGAACAAAGTTTGCTTTCCTGATTTCAAAATTTACTGTAAAGCTACAATAAACAAGAAACCATGACATTGGCATAAAGATATATCAATGAAATAGAAATATATCCACGCTTGTATGAACAATTTATTTTAACCAAAGTGACAGGGTAACTCACGAGAAAAAAATATATTGTTTTCAACAAATGATGCTGGAAAAAGTGGCTATGTATATTGAGGAGGGAATTAATCTCAAGTGACACTTCACATCATATACAAAAATTAACTTAAAATGAGCCATAGACTTATATATAAGTGGATAACAATATATGTTTTAGGAAAAAAATCATGACATTATATTTGACAAAATTCTTAAAAAGCATGCAAAAAATATGCAAGAAAAATTTTAAATCAGATTTCTTTACAGTTTGATTTTGTTTTTTTACTCAGAAAGATACTGTTATGAGAATGTAAAGTCAAGTCATAGGGAAAAATACTTGTAAAATAAATATTATTCAAAAAATTCATATCCAAAATATATTTTATAGAAAAAGTTCTCATAGTTATTATAATTATACAAACAACCATTTTTAAATGGGCCAATAATTTGAAAACATATTTACCAAAGAAAATATGCCAATCATAAATGCATGCATAAAAAGATTTGTAATCAGATAAGTGCTAAAAAAACACAATTCAAGAAAGCAGATCAACTGTTGCTTGGAATCAGAGTGGTGGGGAGAGAATTGACCACAAAGGGTCAAAAGGGATATTTTGGGGGTGATAGAAACACTCTATATCTTGATTATGCTGACCTGATTATGTACACATTTTTTTTCAAAACTTACCTAACTTTACATTTAAAATGGGTGTTTTATTGTATATCAATTATTTTTAAAATTAATTTTTAAAATCATACACTAGTAGATGTTTATTTGGCCTTTGTCACTCAGGGCTATTGAGAAATGTCAAGTTAAATCCCTCTCCTTTGTTGGCAATATACCCTTTACTCTTGAACAATTGCCCAAGACAGTGATAATTATCTCACTGTACTTAGCATGCCATCTGTACTTGGGAAAGCAACAAACACTACAGTGGCACAACTGCTTAAAATGGATTAAATTTGCTGGCCTTTGTGAAGGCTGTAGGGGGTTCTAGGATTAACAACCTCACATCCACACCTCCAGCAGTACCCCACAGAATATGGTGCTAGTTATCTTCTATTGGATTTGCTTGCACTTGTTTCTTTATTGATTGACTGATTTTCACCTCACACGTGGAGAATCGCTAACTGGTCATTTCTCTTCTCAACCTACCTTTGCCTGCAGTATATCTATTGCCATAATTTCTAGCCATGGAAGTCACTCATTTTGATTTCAAAGTCATTATAAGATTTACCACTTTACTTATGGAAAGAAATAGACTTTAAGGAGGTAGATGTGTAGGTATAGAGCACCATATTAGAGAAGAGGCTTTCAGAATTTCAAAGGGAAATGGAGATAATGAAAGTATCACTGCTTCTCTTATTCCTCTATGTATGAAATCCTAAAAGTATACATTGAAAAAAAATTATCTCAAATTCAAATATTTTGTAATTAGTAAATGAACCTTTGGCAATTATGCATTACACAGGTGTCAGTTGCTTTAATAGAAGTGAAATCAGTCAAAATCTACATTGACTTGAATACATAGCTCTGTCAAAAATTAAAACCCGTTGTACTGAAGGACAAACTTCCATTGTGCTGGTCCGAAATCCTCATGAAGACCATTTATAAAATCTTGATTTCTATAGGTATTTAAGTTGAAAATTCACAATTATACTGCTACAGTTGGTTGAGTGATACTCCACATAAAACTACTAGTGGGAGAGCAATGTTTAGAGCTTGGGAAATTTGCCTGCAGAGCCCAAGCTCGTAACCATGACAATGGTCTACTTGCTATGTTTGAGCAAGAGCTCACCATTAACAATTCTGTGGGGCAACTTGATAAATACTACCTAGATTATAGAAAGAAATTTGCTTCTCAAAGGAAAAACATCATTATGATATAATTAGGCAAAAGACTATATCAGTTGAAATTTGAGACATTTTGTAATTATCTATCAAAATTAGTATTAAAAGGAGATACATTTCAATGTAAAAAAAGACAAAAATACAGTATAATTTGAAATAGTGTGATTACAATAATTAGTCTTTTAAAATTTTGAAGCACTCTATGCAATTTTCAAAATATCAAAATTTTACAAATTGAAACCATCTGTAATGGGAATCTTTTTCAATCAGGTTATACACACACACATACATACACATAAAAATAGAGTTTTTTTTCTATCCCAGAAGATATTAAATATAAATTAGACTTTTTATTGTTCAGAGTTGACATTATAAATATTTGTTCTTGTTCTGTAAGATGTTACAAATGTTGGCCAATGTGAGGTGTATTTGCCTAGTAATAAACTGTATTTTCTTCATAGTTCTTCATATACATTAGGCATAAGATTGGAGAAGTGGACTGGGGTCATATCAAAGAGTGCTGTTTTAAATATTGAACTGTGAATTTTATTTAACACTAGAGGCCTTGTGCATGAAAATTCATTCACTGGAGCGGGGATCCGTCAGCCTGGCCTGCCCCCTCTCACAGTGTGGGAATCCTCAGGGGCAGGAGGTGACCCAGCAATCAGGGGAAGGCAACACCCCCATCACACCTCTGCTGCTGCCACTGCCGGCAGCACAAGCCTCAGCCAGCCGTGGTTACCTGAGCCTTGGGCCGGCCCTATGCGGCTGGGCAGCCATCATCCAAGGCTTTCCTGCGCCTCAGGCATTGGCTGTGCAGCAGCCTTTCTGAAGCTTGCCTGTGCCTCAGGCCGGTCCTTGGCAGATGGGGGAGGGTCCAGCCACACTGTGCACCTGCTGCCCCCCTTGGCTGGGCTGAAAGGACTGTGGGACTCCGGTGGCAGGAGCAGGGAGCGGCCGGACCCACCTGAGGGTGCACCATGCACCTGCCACCACCACCCTCCCCCGGCGGGGCTGGAAGGACTGGGGGACTCCGGCGGGGCTGAGGGGACTGGGCACCACCATCTTGTGGCTATGGGCACCACCATCTTTGCGACAGTGTGACAGTCAATTTGCATATTCACTCTTTATAAGATAGGATGTAGCAACATTAGCAGTTTATATTTTAAATCATGAGTTGTATAATAAAGGGTGAATTTCAGGAGATAAAATGTATATGATAGATGGAAAAGGAGAAAATAGGAACAAAAATTGTGAGGTTAGTAAAATTGCCCATGTGAGAAGCATTGGAGGTTTAAATTAGAGTGTTTCAAAAGGAGTTTGAAGGAGGAGTCAGATATAATGAGTATTACAGTTTCAGAATTAAGAGCAGGTGAGAATGAGAGAGAGGGAGAAGCTAGGGATGATTATGAGCCTTTAAGCCTTTAGGTGATGCGTGGAAAATGAAACAGTTAATAAGAAACACTGAAATCTCTCTAGCCACCTCCACCATGATAATCACTACTATGACAACTGTTTCTACTTCTGGAAATGACAAGATGAGATGAGGTTCCTCTGAGGTCCCTAGGTCCCTCTAGAATTCCATATTATTATAAAAATATATTTGAAATTAAAAGTAACTGGGACAATTTGCCAGAAATATAATGAATATATAGACATAGGCATTGGCTCTAGGTTGGAAAATGTCCCTTTGTCAAGGTTAACATAGTATTTATAAGCATGTACTTACAGAAAATAATCCTAAATATGAGAAAATGAAATCAATTATTGTTCTTATTTCCCTTTCAGCAATTTGATGACCCCTCACTTGCTGGCAACAAGTGCATCACTTTTATGTTACTCAGCATGAATAACTTTGTAGGATTTACATTTTATATTTGGGCTCTAACCTTGAGAATCCTAGCTGCCCTTCATCCTGGAGAAGTGAAGAAAACACTGAAGCAGCAACCTACTCCCACTACATGGCTATAAAAGCTTTTCTGCTAATTTCCTTGAAGAATAACTTAATTGTACTCTTTCCTTTGCACATCTGTTGGGCAATGTAGTCTTTAAAATCAGTGATTCAAATAATGAATATAGTTCAGAGAAAAGAATCTGGCTGAAAGTCAAGATGTATCAAAGAATGGTTCTTTTCTAATAATTCAATGTCCTGCTGCTTCACTTTCTAAGTTCACTTTAAAATTTACATAATAGAGAAATGAAAACTTGGAGAATACACACATATTTTTTTCACTGAAATAGAATGAAATCCCAGGTATGAGGCCAAGCTTTCCAGTGGGCCACCATTTATCACCTTTGCTCTATAACTGTCATTTTCTCCCTCTTCAAACAACTCTAAAAACTTCTTGCTAGAGCAAGTTTTCTTTTACTACATCAGACCATTTTTAGAATCCTGTTGGCTGTCAATGTCCCTCAGAACCTGATCCTACTTAAATGATGTATATTTAACTTATTTTGACTTGGGGTACAACTCCTGTTCTGTCAACACAGGCCATTCTCTACTGCTTATACATTTCTCTATGCTCTCCCTTAAGCCTAGAATGATTCCTCCTCCCTCCTCCTACGTAAAATCTATAGGTTTAAGAAGTGCTGCTTGAGATCCGCCTTTTCTATGATCTCTTCTCGGTTCCACACTGACATTCATCTTCTTAGGAATTCTACTGAATGTCTGATAAATGTATTTAGGCTTAACTCTTCCATTTGTTTCACCACTTTAGCTCTGTATTTTCAACCATATTGTTTTTCTCTGCAACAATAGGAAATAGGTCATCTTTTTTATTCAACAATTTCAGTCAGTATGTGGCCAAGTGATGGGGACACATTATAATGCATTTATTGGTTTTCTGGGGGTCTTATGTTTGTTTGTTTAGGTATAATTAAGTTTGGAGTGTTCAGCCAGGTCTTATTACACAGGTAAAATTGTATGTCATATTTAGGGACTAGTATTTTATTTTTATGTAGTATGTGGTGGTTGGAGGGAGTCATTAGGAGATGTCTTTTTTGTGTTGGTTTTTTTTTGTTTGTTTTACATTGCATTTTTAGGTCTTTAAATGATTTCTTGTTTTTTTCTATTAGATAACATTATGATAAATATTCTCAGCTAAATATTTTGTGCACATAATTATTTTTCTAAGGTAAAATTTTCCCCCTTAAGGCCACTGTATTTCAAATTTCTCATCTCTAAATCGAGGTAAAGTTGTTCATAACATATAGAATTGCCATAAAGATAATATGGCAAGATTTCATTCTTTTTTATTGCTGAGAAATATTTTATAATAATGTTATGTATTATGTTTTATATATCACATATTCTTTACACATCTATTCATATTCATTGATGGACACTTAGGTTGATTTCATATCTTGGCTAGTGTAAGTAATGCTACAAAAAAAAACGTAAGAGTATATATTTTTTCAAATTACTGTTTCTGTTTTCTTTAAATAAATGCCCATAAATGAAATTGCTGAGTCATATGGCAGCTCTATTTTTAATTTTTTGAAGAATCATAATATTGTTTTCTATAGTGACTGCACCAATTTATAATCCTACCAACAGTGTACGAGAGTTTCTACATCTTAGTCAATATTTGTTTTTTGCTGATTTTTATGATATCTCCTTGTGGTTTGATTTCTATTTCCTTGATGATTAGTGATGTTGAGCATCATTTTTTTATATGTGTGTTAGGCATTTGTATGTCCTCTTTGGAGAAATGCAGGTTTTCTGTCCATTTTTTTAAAATTGGATTTTTTGTTTGTTTTTATGTTGTGAGTTCCTTATGTATTTTGGATATTAACCCCTTATTGAATGTATTGTTTGCAAATATCTTCTCCCATTTAGTAGGTTGTTTATTTTGTTTTTGTTAACAGTTTCCTTTGCTGTACAAAAAAATTTTAGTTTGATATAGTCCCATTTGTTTGGTTTAGTTTTCTTTCGTTGCCCTTACCTGAGGAGATATATCCAAGAAGATAATGCTGAGAACAATGTCAAAGAGTTTACTCCCTATGTTTTCTTTCAGGAGTTTATGGTTTTATGTCTTACATTTATGTCTTTAATTCATTTTGAGTTTATTTTTGTATACAATGTAAGAAAGTAATTCAATTTTATTTTTTGCATATATCTGTCCAGTTTTTCCAACACCACTTTTTAAAAATTATTCTTTATTGTTGAAAATATTACATATGTCTCCCTTTTTCCCCATTGACCTCCTCCAACCCCTCTCCCCCAAGCCCCAGGTCAGACAATAGGGTGCCAACACCACTTTATTGAAGAAATTGTCTTTATATTATATATCTTTGTTGTAGATTAGTTGATCATATAAGTGTGAATTTTCCCCTGGGCTCTCCATTCTATTCCATTGATCTATGTGTCTGTTTTTTTTATGCCAATACAATGTTATTTTAATTATTGTAGCTTTGTAATGTAGTTTTAAATTGAGGAGAGTAATACTTCCCACTGTTCTTTCTCAAAGTTTCTTTAGCTATTTTGGGTCAGTTGCAGTTTTATATTAATTTTAGAATTAGTTGTTCTAGTTCAGAGAAAAATGTCATTGGTATTTTAATAGGGATCACATTGAATCTATATATTGCTTTAGGTAATAAGGGCATTTTAGCAATATAAATCCTTTTAATCTATGAGCATGGTATATCCTTCGGTTTATTTGTATCTTCTTTAATTTCTTCAATGTGTTAAAGGTTTCATTGTACATTTCTTTCACACCTTTGGTTAAATTTATTCCTGGTATTTTATTTTTTTGATGCAATTGCAAATGGAATTTCTCCTGAACATTCATTACTGGTATATAGAAACACAACAGATTTATATATACAACAGATTTTGTATCCTGCAATTTTACTGAATTATTTCATTGGGGTACTTAAAATTTTTCAGGTTTGGTCATAGTAATTGAGGTCAGTAGCATCTACCCAAAGTATGTGTGTTTGTTTGTTTGTTTAATGGCTTGATTTAAATTACAGTCATTGTGTTCATGTTCAAAAGACACTGAAATACCTACTATGTTTTAAGCATTGTAATAAATATATAGTCAAATATAATGCTACAACCCTGGCCTGTGCGGCTCAGTTGTTTGGGCATCATCCTGTGCACTGAGGGGTTGCAGGTTTGATTCCCTCTCAGGGCACCTTGCCCGGGTTGTGGGCTTGATCTGAGTCAAGGGTGTGCAGGGGGCAGCTAATCGATATTTCACTTTCAAATGGATGTTTCACTCTCTTTCCCTTTCTCTTCTTCTCTCTCTGGGAATCAATACAAATTATTTAAAAAAAAAAAAAAAAAGGGAAAATGGATGCCCCATCTTACGTGGTTCAGTTGCTTGAGTGTCTTCCCATACACTGCAAGGTCCCTGGTTTGATTCCCAGACAGGGCATATGCCCAGATTGCAGGCTGGATCCCCAGTAGAGGGCATACAGGAGGCGGTCTATGGATGTTTCTCTCTGACATCAATGTTTCTCTCTCTCTCTCTCTCTCCTTCTCCCTTCCTCTCTTTCTAAAATCAATAAAAACATATTTAAAAGAAAGAAAAAGAAAAGTGGTGATGGAAAAAATAAAATAAAATCATACATTTTAAAAAAATCAATAAACATGTCCTCAGGTGAGGATTAAAAGAATAAGTTTTAAAAAGAGAGAGAAATATAAAGCTACAAAATAAACCACAAGAAAATCTCAGTGATATACAATGACAAGCATTTATTTATCTATCACATTTGTCTGCAGATCTCAGGTTCAAATGACCTAGGCTAGGCTTAACTAGGTTAGACTCTGAGCTCTGATTCTACTCCAGGGATGCTCTAGGTATCACTGATTACCCTTGGATGAGGACCAATGCAAGGTGGTTCTCTGATGGCAAAAGACAAGAGGAAAAAAATAGCATAATAGCACAAAGTCAACCATACAAGTACATTTCAAGAGTTTACTGATATCATGTCCATTAATTTTATGTTGGTCAAAGCAAGTGATATCTATACTATATAAAAAGCCAGCTACCAGAACGACCAGAGACCAGAACACCACGGTCCCTTGCCCAGGCTGGCCCCGCCCCTCAGGGAGCAGTTAGGGGTGCCCCTAGGCAATGCGATAGGGTGCAAGTTTGATGGGGGAAAGTGGAAGAAATAGGGGGGAAGGTCTTAAGAGTCTGCAGGGTTGGGGTGGTCGGCAGGGAGTAGGTTTGGAGTATGCTGGGGAAGGAAGAGGAAGATCGGATTGGAAAAGGCTCAGCATGGTACCTTTCTCATTGCAAACCAGGACGGCGCTAGGCGTGCACTGAATGGGTGGTTATTTCATGAGTATGCTTGGGACCGACATGTTCATGGCAGTGGCAGTACTCCCGAAACTTCACTGATTCCAAATAGTAAACAGTTATCAACGCCAAAACAGAAAAATCCTCTCCAACTAGGGGCCCTGGACTTGCAACGAGACTGAAGGAAACACCATTTCAGGAGGAGCTAGAAAAACCAGAAGTATGCGACCAGAGGATTGTGGGATTGTGGAGGATGCCTGGGTGCCTACCGTTAGAATGTGAGCCTGTTATTGTGCATGTACGTAGTCCTCAGTCTCACAGTATTTGGACTTGACTTCTGGCGGGAAATTATTTCCATTGAGGTTTGCTGTTCCCTTGCAGCAAGGAAGATCAGAATTAAAGGTTTCGTTTGTTGCCTTGGTTTGAAGCGGAGGACAAGAGCCGTGACCAGCTCTAGGAGGAGTACACACGCGCCTCCCAGGAACTGCAGATGAAGCGCACTGCCATCTAAGCCTTCAATGAAACCATCAAGATCTTCAAAGAGCAGGGCCAGACTCAAGAGAAGTGCAGCAAGGAGTATCTGGAGCACTTCCGGGGTGTGGGCAATGGAAAAGAGATGCAGAGGATCCTGCTGACCTCAGAACGGCTCAAGTCTCCCATCGCTGAGATCCATGAGAGCCACATGAAGCTGGAACAGGAGCTGCGGACACAGGCCTTGGACAACGAGGAGATCGATAAGCACATGCACAGCCTAAAGCCAGACCTCATGCAGTTGCGCAAGATCCGAGACCAGTACCTGGCATGGCTCACCCAGAAAAGCTCCCAGCAGATGAAAATCAACGAGTGGTTGGGAAGCACAAATGAGACTGAAGACCAGCATGCACTGATGGAGGATGAGGATGACCTCTCCCAACCCCCATCTCGAGGAACGAACCTGGTATGTGGGCAAGATCAGCCGCTCGCAGGCTGAGGAAATGCTGAATGGCAAGCGGGATGGTACCTTCCTCACCCGTGAGGGCAGCCAGCGAGGCTGCTATGCCTGCTCTGTGGTGGTGGACGGCGATACCGTCTACTGCAGGGCCACTGGCTTGGGGTTTTGCGGAGCCCTACAACCTGTACAGGTCTCTAAAGGAGTTGGTGCTGCATTACCAGCAAAACTCCCTCGTGCAACGCAACGATGCACTTACTGTCACACTGGCACATCCCGTGGGAGCCCCGGCCCTGGGCTCCCCAACAGCCTGCTGACTCATACAGAGCAGGACTCCATCTTTCTGTCTGTCTGTCTCTATTCTCTGTGAATATTTCTCTGTCTCAATCTCTCTCTTGTTTTCTCTGAGTCTTCCTCTTCCTGTCACTCTTTCTATCCCCATCTCTGTCCTCTCTGTCTCTTTTAGTCTCTATACCTCTAAGTCTCTGTTAGAGGAGCATGCCTCCTCCACCCCATGCTTCCTTTCCCCATGGGCACTGCCCTCCCCTGGCTCTGGCTGCCCCACCAGTTTCTACAGTTTCCCCAAGATCCCCCACCTGTACCCGCCATGTTTACATAGGCCTCTGGGGTGCTCAGCCCCAGCCTGGTGCACTGATATTTAAGCCATAGACCTGGGGTCAGGGCAGGAAGGAACTTCACTGGGCCACTTCCAAGAACCTCAGCTGTGACATTTGGGGCCAGGCGGGTCCCATCCCACAGACCCAACTTCCCTTCCAAACTCTGAAGTGAAACCCACACTGGTTACCCCCACATGGAGCTGCTGCCCAGAAGCCCTCCTCCCCCAAAAGCAAAATTATTAAAAATAACCTCAAGAGCTGGGCGATATCTGACCCCAGGCTTCCCAGGAGCCGAGGCTGCTGCAGGTACTGCTAGGCCAGCCGAGATGCACTGCTGCCCACAGCACCTCCACTCGATTCAGTTTCAAGGCATCTCCTCTATCATGTTGGGTTCTGATTTTGTTTCCTTGACTGTAAACCCATTTTCTCCTCTTTTGGGACAAGAACCCCGGTTTTCTGTGCTGCCATGGACCCCCCTCCTGCCTGCCCAGCTAGGCTGGCAGGTGGGTTTTGTATGGTACATTGATACTGATGTGGATATAAAACATTGAATTCAAAAAAAAAAAAAAGGAAAATGGGATAGTGCCGAATAAGAAACTTTGGAGAGAGTGAAGGGCAGTTTGTCAAGACTGTTGAGAGCTAAGAATTGGAATTTAATTGGGATAGAAATCCTTCTAATAGCACCTGATGCCTGAAATCTGAGCACTCCTCTTTTAGGTTTTCAAGTTCAAGTTTTTGGAAACTGCCTGTTAAAACATTCCTGGTTGGAAAGTGTTTGTATAGAATCCCATAAGTATTAAGTATTTGCTGTGTTTACCATGCTTAGCTCTCTGTAAGGAATCTACACTAATAAAAGAGAAACATACGAATTAACCATCACTCCGCTACACCACTAGCCAATCAGGAGTGATTATGCAAATTAACCCAACAAACATGGCGGTGGCTCCAGAGCTGGAGGGAGCAGGAGGCTTGGGTTGCCCTTGGCGATGGAGGAAGCCAAGCTTCCCACCCACCCTGGCCAGCCCTGGCCTCCTCTCAAGGCTACAAAGTTTCAATTATAGAAGATAAATCTCAGAGACCTGCTTCCAGCTGGCCCTGGCCTCTGCTCAAGGAGGCACTGGAAAAAAAAAAAAAGAAGAAGAAGGGGCTGGGAGCCTGGATCGCCGTGGGGCATGGCCAACCTGAAAACAGCTCTCAGCTCCTCACACAGGCTGACCACACTCCCATGGGGTGAGGGTCCCCGCTGGGGGGCTTGGCCAGCCTGAAAACAGCCCTCAGCTCCTCACCCAGGCTGGCCAGGCACCCCAGCAGGACCCCCCACCCTGAAGGGGCTGTGGACAGCCTATAAACAGCCATCAGCCCCTCATCCAGGCTGGCCATGCCCCCCCAGTGGGGACTCTCACCCCATGGGGGGGATGGCCAGCCTGCAAACCAGCACAGGCCCCTCGCCCAGGCCGCCCCGTGCCCCAAGTGGGCCCCCACCCTGATCCGGGACACTCTTCAGGGCAAACCAGCCTGCTCCCACCCATGCACCAGGCCTCTATCTATACTAATAAAAGGGTAATATGCTAATTAGACTGGGAGACCTTCCAGGAGACCTTCTGGTCATTCTTCTGGACAAAGCCATGGTGGCGGGGCTGAGGCAGAGGTGGTTAGAGGCCAAGATGGGAGGGCAGTTGTGGGTGATCAGGCCAGGATGGGATGGCAGTTGTGGGTGATCAGGCTGGTGGAGGGTGGGGCCGTTAGGGTAAGCAGACCAGCAGGGGGGCCAGTTGGGGGTGAGCAGGCCATCAGTGGGGGTCAGTTGGAGGTGATCAGGACAGCGAGGGGGCAGTTTGGAGTGAGCAGGCCAGCAGGGGGGGCAGTTAGGGGTGAGCAGGCCAGCAGGGGAGGCAGTTGGGGTGATTAAACTAACATGGGGGGCAATTGGGAGTGATCAGGCTGGTGGGGGGACATTTGGGGGTGAGCAGTCTGGCGGCAGGGGGCAGTTAGGGGCAAGCAGGCCAGCATGCAGAATGGTTAGGGGCAATCAGGCAGGCAAGCAGGCAGGTGAGCGGTTAGGAGCCAGCAATCCCAGATTGCAAGAGGGATGTCCAACTGCTGGTTTAGGCCCGATCCCTGTAAACTTGCAGTAGGACATCCTTCGAGGGGTCCCAGATTGGAGAGGGTGCAGGCTGGGCTGAGGGACACCACCACCCCCCCGTGCACAAATTTCATGCACCAGGCCTCTAGTAGAAGATAAATAAATCCCAGATACCTGCTTCCAGCTGCCCCTGGCTTCTGCTCAAGGAGGTGCTGGAAAAAAAAGAAAAAAGAAAAAAGAATAAAAGGAGGGGCTGGAAGCCTGGATCACTGGGTGGTGTGGCCAGTCTGAAAGCAGCCCTCAGCTCCTCATCCAAGCTGGCCACACTCCCATGGGATGAAGGTCCCCGCTGGGGAGCTTGGCCAGTCTGAAAACAGCCCTCAGCCCCTCACACAGGCTGGCCACGCTCCCCCAGCAGGGACCCTCACCCCCTGGGGACATGGCTGTCCTGCAAACCAACATAGGCCCCTCACTCAGGCTGCCCCACGCCCCAAGGGAACCCCCACCCTGATCTGGGAAACCCTTCAGGGCAAACCAGCCGGCCCCCACCCATGCACCAGGCCTCTATCTATACTAATAAAAGGGTAATATGCTAATTAGACTGGGAGACCTTCCAGGAGACCTTCTGGTTGTTCTTCTGGACAAAGCCATGGTGGTGGGGCCGAGGCAGAGGCGGTTAGAGGCCAAGAGGGGAGGGCAGTTGTGGGTGATCAGGCTGGTGGAGGGCGGGGCCGTTGGGGGAAGCAGACCAGCAGGGGGGCCAGTTGGGGGCAAGCAGGCCATCAGTGGGGGTCAGTTGGAGGTGATCAGGACAGTGCGGGGGGGCACAGTTTGGAGTGAGCAGGCCAGCAGGGGGGCAATTAGGGCAAGCAGGCCAGTGGGGAGGGGAGGTGGGGGCGAGCAGGCCGGTGGCGGGGGGCTGTTGGGGGCAAGCAGGCTGGCAGGCAGAGTGGTTAGGGGCAATCAGGCAGGCAGGCAGGCAGGTGAGCGGTTAGGAACCAGCAGTCTCAAATTGCAAGAAGGATATCTGACTTCCAGTTTAGGCCCGATCCCTGTAAACCGGCAGTAGGATATCCTTCGAGGGGTCCCAGATTGGAGAGGGTGCAGGCCGGGCTGAGAAACACCCCCTCACCCGTGCACAAATTTCACGCACTGGGCCATTAGTATGGAATAACATTAAAAGCCTCATGTTCTCAAGAAGCTTGACTTTTAGAATAAAAAATAAAGAAGAAATATAATTATTAAAAATAAAAAAAAGAAGAAGCTTGAGTTTTAGGGGCGAAATCAGGCAGGCAGGCAGAGTGGTTAGAAGCCAGTGGTCCCAGATTGCGAGTGGGTGCAGGCCGGGCTGAGGAACCCCTCCTTCCTGTGCATGAATTTCCTACACCGGGCCTCTAGTAGGTAAATAAGCACCAAGTCATAGGACAGAAGAGATCATGGCAAGGGTATAAGGGTGAGCATGGGTATAACTCCTGTAGGGAATTGATATTTTGAGAACAATACTTTATTCTATTATAAAGGAGCAGACATACAAAGCTGATTTCTACTCAGTCCTATTATCCTGCAGTTTATAGTCCCTTTAGGGAGAATGATAAGTTAAAAGATGATTCAAACACAGTATAAATGTGAAACATGTAAGATTCTTTCCACACTAATATCAAGTGGTATATGAAAACTCAGTTTGTCAAGAAGGTATAGAATAGGTACTGGCTGATATCATGGTAGTTAGACTCAGTCTAGACATTCATGGGTAGTAAGAAGTTTAGAAGCAGCTATAATTAGAAGAGTATTGAAAGAGCAAAAACAAACAAACAAACAAACAAACAAACAGTATCTTGGGCACTAGTTTCATTTTTACCATTTTTCTATGTACACTGAACTGGAAAAATGAGAAAATGCCTGAATTTCAGCTGGTCAGCAAAATCATCGCACTAGGTACTAAGGCAAAGTAAATCCCTTGAAGTAAACTACTTGATGTTAGACACTCTTTAATTTATATTTTCTCCTCCCAAGGAAAATATCATGATATTAAAGTATAGCATGATGATCATATAAACACACACAAAGTTAAGAGGTGTTCTGATATGATCAATGCAGAATAAATCCTCAGGAATAGAAAGTGACTAAGTAAAACTTTTAGAACTAAAAATGATTTGCAAATGGAAAAATAAGCTTCCATTTCTCCATTTCCCTTTAAACAATTGTCTTTGTGCATTTTTATTCCTTTGTCAAACACTCTAGTTGTTGGCTCTGAGAGTTCTCTGGAGGAGTCATCCAGGACAAAGCTAAGTTCAATTTGGCAGTTTCGGGAAGAAGAGGTCTTGTCAATTACTTTGTCATCTTAAGATGGGAATGAGAGAAGATCAAAGGAACAAGATTAAGAGTGAATCTCAGAAAAAAATCAATAAAAGGTCACTATCCTCCACTAACCAGTGCTTTAGATTACTAATAATGAGTCATCTTGACTCAACTAATTGCCCACCCTGTCCATAGGAACAGGAATGTGAGTTTAAAATCCCCAAAAGTACTAAGACACACTCTCTGTGATTAATATAATCACAGGCTGCCATGAAAAGACTCAGAACCATGTTCTCAGCAATGTATCATGGTTAAATACATCCAAGTTTTGAAGAAGGAATGCAGTGATTCTGTTACCTGGAGTTAGAAAAAGTAATTGTACTATGGATTTCTACAAACCAAGATACAACATAACGTCCTTTCCTTTAATCTATCCCAAAATGAATGCAAGTTTCCCTGTACTATCACTGCTACAATTCCAAATTTCTGTCCAAAATATGTTCAGCATAGCCCTAGCTGGTTTGGCTCAGTGGATAGAGCGTCAGCCTGCGGACTGAAGGGTCCCAGGTTCGATTCCAGTCAAGGGCATGTACCTTGGTTGTGGGCACATCCCCAGTGGGGAGTGTGCAGGAGGCAGCTGATCGATGTTTCTCTCTCATCGATGTTTCTAACTCTCTATCCCTTTCCCTTCCTCTCTGTAAAAAATCAATAAAATATATTAAAAAAACAAACAAAAAAAAAAAACAAAAAAAAAAATATGTTCAGCATAAAATGTAAATGAAGAACATATCTCAGAGCATGGCTCTTTAAGAGGAGGTCTTGTTAAATGCAAGAGGATGGAGTGAATTGGCAGGAATTGAAAATTGGAATCACAAAAACATCAAGGAGAAACTGGGAGCTAGAGGAGGCTGCAGGTGTCAAATGAATCACAGCACAGTAGGCAAGATAAGAATCAAAAGCACTTACACTCAGTTAAGAGATCTACTTACAAGAAGATATGAGTAAGTCTAGATATCTAATCAACTAAAAAAATCTGTAACATTCAAGATAGTGGTAAAGTAGTTGGCATTGTGGAATTTGTAAGTTAGTCAAAGGGCAGCAGTCATCAGAAACTGGATACTTCAGAGAATTGTGTGTGTTGTGTGTGTAGTTTTAAAGACAGAATCTAAAGCATTTGGGGTTGGGGGGAAAGCAGGTATAAGAACTAGAGCCTGGCCCTACCCAGCGAGTTCAGTTGGTTGGAGCATCATCTTTATTTGCCAGGGTTTTAGGTTCAATCCTCAGTCAGGGCACATACAGGAGTCAACCAGTCAACCAATGAGTGCATGAATAGGTGGAGGAAAAACCTCTCTCTCCCTCCCCGCTTCCTCCCTCACTCCCTCCCTCCCACCCTCCCTTCCTGCCTCCATTCCTCCCTCCTTCTACTCTCTCTATAAAATTAATGAAAAAAATTAAAAATAAAATCTACATATATATCTATATCATCTATATCTATATCTCTATCTATCTATCTATCTATCTATCTATCTATCTATCTATATGGCTAAGTGTCCATCTGACCAGTAGCTATGTTGGGCACTGACCAACAGAGGGCAGACGCTCAACACAGGAGCTGCCATGACACGCACTGGCCATTTAAAAATAAACAGGCACCAGGGACCTGGTGCCAACAAACCAACACTCAGCATCCCCTAAGTGGGACACAGGCCCCACCACCACCCCAGAGCGACACCCCACCAAATCGCAGCCAACACTGCCAAGACCCCATGGCACAAAATGTGGCCTACAGCCCAGCCCAGGAATGGTGGCTGAGGGTGCTTGGTAATGCGTCACGTAGCAATGCCTGACTTATTCTCCCTAGAAACTAGCCTCCTTGGAGTTTCTTCAGCCCAGGAATCCAACTCGCTTTATAGCCAGGTGCAAACATTTTACAGTTTAACCAAATGCTTGTGATGCATTTTCCCATGCCTCATCTCATTTGATCTTTACAGAAGTCCTGGAGTAGATAGGTAGGAGACTCCATAGAATCCTATTTTCTTTTCATTAGCCAGAAAACAGAGATTTAGAAAGTTTAGAAAATTGACCCGATTGAAAAGAAATAAGAAATGGTAGAGCTTGAAAATGATTTCAGGTTTTCTCACTGCGTAGAATATAGTCAAACACTGCTACAGTTATTTTACCCTTTGTTCTCCCTATGTGATCTACAATAATAATCTCCTTCCTGTTGATATTCACTGCTGTGTTGCTGACAATTATCTGAAAGAGAATTTGGGGTGCTTCACTAGGCTGGAAACAGTTTAGCTATATCAGAAAGCAGGTCTAATTAAGCAAGTTTATTCTACATATACATATATATATATGTGTATATATATATATATATATATATATATATACATATATATAAAAGGCTAAGTTGACTCGCGCATGCAAGATACACATAAAGCTTTTGCTGGTGTCAATTACATGCATGTGTTTTGATCTCTCATTGTTGATTTTGAATTTGGTTGACACTTCTATTACAGAGAAAGGGCAAATAGCAATATTAAAATATTTCTTCTAATTAATTTCCTTTCAATGTGCACTAATCCGTGCACCGGGACACTAGTAATAAAATGAAAAAAAAAAAAAAATAGAGCCTGAACTAAACTTCAAATTCCAGGAGCAAGTGAAGGCATGGTATTCACAAATTGGGAATTTACAAGTCAGAACCAAATGATGAGTAAAAGGTGATCTGTTGAATTCCTTAGAATTAGGTTCTGAGGGTTTAACTGCCTCAGAACTGACCTTAGAAACTGTGTAGAGGCTAACCTTTTAGCTAACTCAAGAAACATTACCTGTAGATAAAGAAAATAAACAAGAAAAAAAGTTAGTAAATATCCACTATATTCTAAAACAGTGTGGGTTGATAGCTTCATATTTCTTGGTTAGTAAACTGGTCTTGAAGAAAATTTCTCTATTTTTATCCCCTGCAGCAATTCTTAACCCTACGCTAAGTCAAATGCAGCTTTTCTTTTCCCCCCGCAAAGTCTAAAAAAAAAAAATCTTTGCCTCTGGTCCAAATATTGGCAAAATAAATTAATATAATCTATATGACACCATATCATAGTCTACTATTAATAAATGAGGATATCTAATAATTTAACTTCACTTTTAAGACAATTCTCTGTACGAAAATAAAAACATCCCTCAAAAAGTGGGGCATTGGGTTTTCATGTTTAGGTAGCTTTTTATTTTTTTTTTCTTATAAAAGAAAAAGTTTATATCTAGGAAGGTTTAAACCTAGAAAGAAAGATTTAGCCCTAACCGGTTTGGCTCAATAGATAGAGAGTTGGCCTGCAAACTGAAGGGTCCTGGGTTCGATTCTGGTCAAGGGTATGTACCTCGGTTTCAGGCTCGATCCCCAGCCCTGGTTGGGGTGCATGCAGGCAACCAATTGATGTGTATCTCTCACTGTGTCTCTCCCCCTTCCTTCCACTCTTTCTAAAAATCAATAGAAAAATATCCTTGGGCAAGGATTAACCAAAAAATTAAATAAATTAATTAATTGATTTTAAAAAGTTTTAAAAAAGAAAGGCTTAAACCTATAGAGGTAAATGATTTCTTTGAGGTGAAAATGCCAGTCTTTTAACTTTCACACAAATTTGAATATTAAATACCCACATCGTAATGTTCCACAATGTTTTAGACCTGATCTATGATTTGTGAGCTTATGAATCCTTCAGAGAGGATAATGGTGATGATGATGGTGATGATAATGATGATAGAACATCAATGATTAAATAATAATAATATTAGCTACCATTTATTGAACACATAAATTATACTGTGTAAACTTTATTATAACATTTCACATATTGACAATCTGTAATTTAGGTATTATTATTTCAGTTTATGAATCAAGAAATGAGCTCAAAGAGTCTAGGTGATTTCCATAGCAAGTAAATGGAAGTTGTTTTGCAAACTTAGTCTCAACACTATGATGCTGGGCTTCTATTCTATGGGCAGAGGAGTGAAATCCTAAGAAAAGTCATAAGAAAGAAGGCATCATCTCTTTCACAAATGATTTGCAGTTTTGTGATGCATGCCTCTTCCCAACTTGTTTCCCACACACCGATATTTGAGGATTTATCTATATATGCCTGCAGCTCCAATAGGGGAAAGCCTAGAAAATAATCCTAGAGGGAGAATCTGGCTTGGATATATGTAAAATAACATCCTTGGCAGGAATCAGCTAGGAGGCATGCAACTTGCCATCACTGATGAAATGCCATAAATCTTCTGTGAAGGTCACAAAAGCAAGAGCTGCTGGTGTCATTGAAAAAGTAGAAAATCAACTTGTAGTTCGGCATGGTAATAGATGCTCATAGTCAGATAACAGATGCCACATGTAGTCACATCCAGGTTGCCATTAAATCAACCATCATGACAGAAGAATGAAAGATGCAAACAGCTCTTAGAAAAGCCAATCACGTGTAAGAGTCTGAAAGGAGATTTCTAATCCCTAAGACTTCTAATTCTTATTTAAGAGCCACTTTGTCCCCTGCAGAAAGATTGAGGAAGTCAATCTACTTTGACACTCTGCAGCAAGCAGGCAAGCATGCATTTCCATTGTCATTTCACAGAGCAGCCAACAGGATTTCAGACTGAAGAGTGATCGATCTGATGTCAAATGATTAGTCAGTGGCAGCATCACTAAATACACATCTTTTATTCAGTTCAGGATTGCTATGCATTGAAATGTGTACCATCCCCCCACCCCTACCACTACCACCAACAACAAATTTTCTTTTTTTATGTTGAAGAAATAATGACAGTAAGAGGATATTTAGAGATGGAGTTTTGGGTAGGTAATTAGGTATACATGCATTTCTGAGGGTATGGCTATTGTGATGGAATTAGTGCTTTTATAAGAGGGAACACCAAAGAGCTTGCTCTGACACAGCAAGATGGCCATCTGCAATTCAGAAAAAGAGCCCACACCTGTGAGACAGGCCAGTAAGCCAGGGCAAGTGCACAGAGTAACTGAGATAGCTAGCTGAACAAACTGGCGGAGTGATTTACAGAAGGTCACCTCCCTGAGATAACATGTAGGCCTCAGAAAAGCAGCAAAACCAGGTGGGTGACACCAGGACCAGCTGCAATGGGTAATGACCCTTGCCCTGGCTCTGACCAGTGAGTGGAGACCATGATCCTGACAAACACACCGGGAAAATGGAGGGATATTCTGCTGAAACCCTCCCCTGAGACCTCCCCTAAGATTCCTACCTGCAAGAAAGATATAAAAGCCTCAAGATAAAGGACCCAGCCGTGCTCTCCCTCTGGGAAGCATGCCCACCCCACTTCTCCCCCTTCTCTTCCCCCACAGGCACACATTTCCCACACTCTAAGGGACCTCATTAGTCTTGCAACCAGGTAAGCAGTGGGCAGCAGCAGCTGGTCCTGGGCTAACCCCCTGAACCTGTCTCCAAGGCCCCTTTTCTCTGACTTCCCAGTGAGCTAAAGCAGCCCAGCCTGGGCTCTCCTGTTGCTTCCTCTATGCTGAGCCCTTTGTTGTTTCATTGTCCCCAGCTTTAATAAATGTTCCCCCATAGTCACGTGTACTCGTATTGTGAAATCTTTCCTGCGTGAAGCCAAGAACCCACACACTACAGGCTGGCCCTAGGCAGACCCACTCAGGGCCAAGTTTCCTGTTCGGTAACACCAGGAACCAAATTAGCCTATTTATTAATCTTTGATTTCCCAGCCTTCAGAACTGTGTGAGAATAAATTTCTGTTATTTAAGCCACCCACTCTACAGCATTCCCCATCTGCCTAAGACAGGACACCTTCTCCCCCTACTCACTGTCTGGCAGTATGAAAACTGAGGGACCCCAGGCCCGGAAGAAGGGGCTCTGAACACAACATTCCTAATCCCCACCTGCCTTTGCATCCCTTTCCTTACCTTGTTCTCATCCTCTTCCTCTCTCTCTCTCTCTCTCTCTCTCTCTCTCTCTCTCTCTCTCTCTTCCTCTCTTTCTCTCTCTCTCTCTCATCTGAAGACACTCCTGCTAACAAACTTTACCTTTGCACTGCAGGTTGCAAGATTCTGAACAGACTCTCCCAAAGGCATAAGCGGCCTTGTGAAGCTGTGCATTGAGCTTCTCTGAGGATTACTCCTGTTCCTCCTGCAGTATATTTCTCCCACTTTCTTCTGATAGCTGTCACAGACAAATGTAGCCACCAAGGAAGCTACTTCCAAAATGTTCAGGGTGATGACTTCCATTCTCAGCTTTACTTTTGCCAAAGAAACTAGATGCCAGGGTTGTTTTGAAAGAGTATGCACATCCTGATTAAAAACCATTTACATAAAAGTTCATTGTGCTTAATTGATCCTCCTGATGGCTGCCTCTGGCCTCTTCACATTCCTTTTGATCTGCCAGTGGATACATGAATAGGCATAAAGGACTGGAAATATCCATAAAACATAGGGATAAAGCCAGAGAAAAAGACGAAGGCAGTTAAGATTTTAAGTACTAACAGTAAGTGTTGTTGATGGAGGAGATGGCAAAATATGAAACCCAAGAAGGACATCAAATTAAAAAATAAGAATTGGTAAAGCATTGGTTCTCTTGCTGGAGGTGGACCGGTCTGGAAACAGGTTCTTGTGATGTTGTGGGAAAAGCATTTTAGGGACAGTTGCAAAGGAGAATTTGAGCCACACTGGCAAGATTTATTAGAGTGCAAAAATGTGTCCAGAGAGAAGAAAGGGCAGGCAGGGCACAGATGTCCTTGAAAATACTGCCACACTTGATGAGGCCCTTTCCCAGAGGGTCTAGCGGCAGCAGCTGGTCGACATTGTCGGTGTGCCCCCAGGTACACCACGCCTGATGTCTCATCCACAACCAGATGCTTCAGCTCCATCTCGCTGCGGAAGAAGACTAGCTTCCAGGGCAGTAGGCTGGTATTTGTGCCCACCGGGCCCAGGAGGGTCAGGGCCCAGAGGTGCAGTGCAATCACCCCAGCACAGAGGCTCCAGTAATCTATCTCAGTATCTGCTCCTGGCTGGCATCAAAATTCTTCGCTGTGTGACCTTGAGAAAGTTATTTAACTTCTCTGTGCCTCACTTCTTCCATCTGTAAATCGGCTGCCAAGACGAGATGATGCCGGGCTGTATGTTGCCCCTTGGTGATGGCCTTTGTTAAATTTTAATTATATTTTCTTGGGCTTGGAAAGGGGCAGATTTTTTTCAAATTATCCAGTCTTTTTCCTGGCTTTTCCCAGGTTATGCTCATGCCTTCCCCCATTCAATCCCTTTCCTAGATCTTCTGGGGTTTGGTATCCTTATCCTATCCAGTCTTCCCAGATTTCTCCTGGGGAGTCCCCTCCCCTTTATAGGTGACCTTTTGTCTCTTACTGTGTAGGCCCCATAGTTCTGCTTTGTCATTTGGCTTCTACTGCGCATGTGCTTAGTGAAAACACTTTCTTCTCCTTTCAGCGCTGCTTGTTGCCTGTGGTGATTGGAAAGCCAGTCCCTCAGATGTTAATGTGTTGAACAGATCGATGAGGGCTATTCCCTGGGGTGAAACTGCCCCTTCTTAGTTAATCAGGCTGGATCAGATGTCTGCTCCCTTCCTTTGTGTTCATACCTAACCAACTGCCTACCTAACCAACAGTTACCTGATTTGGAGAATGTATAATGTGCAGAAACCCATGGGTGACAGTAGCTTTTCCCCCTCCTTTTTTCAACTAAAGACACAACTCTCCAAAGTGCTGTTACTGCTCCGACAGAGGCAGAGGCAGTGCCACACAGGCACAGTTCAGGTAGCAAATCTAAAGCTCCTGCTCTGTGGATCAAAGCAGGGGGTGTTTACTTTACATACCAAGTTCCTTCATCTTTCCTTCATGGAAGAAAGACTCCATATTGTCCTCTTTGTCTGTTATGTCCTCCACTCTTTATCCTAGTAATCCTTTGATACTTAGTTTGTGTCATCTTTCTAGGCTAACTTGAGCCTCAGTGGTCATCTGTACATTGAACAGCAACAGCACAATGCATATGGAATTGTATATAAAATTACCTTCCCTACCAACTTTTATAAAGTCTCAATATAAAGCATGCCTTTATTTCCCACTGGAATGCATACAGACAATACAAGTTTACTTTTTTTGTATTCAATTAAATATATATCCACTGGCTACTTCATACATAAAATACAGTGCTAAGCATTGTGGGAGGAGGGGACAGAGAGTTGAAGAATTTATGGCCCAACCCTCAAGACTCACCATCTAAGAAAAAATCTATTTCACACAAAAAATAATCTATTTCACTTCTTAGATAAGGTAAACTTGCTTTTAATTTTTTTAAACTTTATTTTGATGAGGACACAGCATGAGATCTAACCACTTAACAAAAGTTTAAGGATACAATACACTATTGCTAACTATAGGCACAGTATTGCCCAACAGATTTCCAGAACTATTCCTCTCCTGTAACTGAAACTTTTAACCCATTGGTTAACACCTCCCCATTTCTCTCTCCCCACAGCCTCTGGTAACCATCATTTCACTCTCTCATTCTGAGTCTTACTATTTTAGATACCTTATATAATTGAGACCAGGCAGTACTTGTCCTGTGACTGGCTTATTTCACTTAGAATCATGTCCTTCATGTCTTATGTTGTTGCATCGACATAATTTCCTTCTTTTTAAAGGAGGAATAATATTTCATTTTATGTGTATACTACTTTTATTTTATGCATTCATATACAGATAGACATTTAAGTTGTTTCCACATTTTAACTATTATGAATAGTGCTAATATGTATTTGGAGTCCTGATTTGAATTCTTTTGCATAAATATCCAGGATTGGAATTGTTGGATCATATTATAGTTCTATTTTTAATACTTTGAGGAAGGAATCTACAGACTATTTTTCATAGTAGCTGCATGGTTTTCCATTCTCACCAGCAGGGTACAAGATCCCCAGTTTCTCCACATCCTCACCAACACTTGTCATTTCTTCTTTTGAGGTGATAGCTCATTTTGATTTTGATTTTCATTTCCCTAATGATTAGTGGAATTTGAGCATCTTACTTTTATGTGTATTATAATTTTAGAGTTGTAAAAGAATAATAGAGAGGGAGTAATTAAGTATGGAGAAATGTGGGAAGGCTTCTTGAAAAAGGTGGGCTTTGTTATGAAATTTGAAGATGCATAGAACTCTTGATGAAGATAACAAATTTATCAAAATAATACTTATTGGGCATATCCTATGTTTTCTTTTTTATTTTAAATATATTTTTATTGATTTCAGGGAAGAAAGGGGAGGGAGAGAGAGATAGAAACATCAATGATAAGAGCGAGTCACTGATCAGCTGCCTCCTGCACGCCCCTACTGGGGATGGAGCTGACAACCCTGGCATGTGCCCTGGCCTCCTGATTCTTAGGTTGATGCTCAATCCCTGAGCTACACTGGCCAGGCTAGTCTATGTTTTCTTTTATTTATCACATTTCAAATGTACTTCTGCTGCGAAAGCTTTTCATTCTGATGAATTAGATCTCTATAACCTGTATTATAATTGTACTATATGTATTTATAATGTCATTTTCAAAACATTGTTATAAAACATCATTTTAAAAATACAACAATCATGAACTCCATTTATTGGAAAGCAAATGGATATTCAGGCAAGTAAACAGCAGATGAAAATAACAAGCTTTGAAACTAAATCGAGTTTTAAAATTTTGTAACTAATAAATCTCTATTTTGACAGATTTTTTTTAATTTAGAAAATAGCTTGTTTTACTTTGTATCTGAAGTAAGAAGATAATATAGAATATATCATGTCTCCTTTTAATTTTAGAAAAATGTACAGCTTACTCAATTTTAAATGTTATTGAAACCAGAGACACCTGTGCACGGTTCTAAAGGTGGCATGTATAGGAATGTCACCAGAAAAGACTGTGCCAGGAGTGTGTCTGCCTTCAACCAGCCTGTAGTGTGTGGGCTCTTGATTTCATGCAGGAAAGATTTCACAACATGAGTCCAGGTGATTTTGAGAGCACATATTTAAAACTGGGACAAACAAAAGAAGAGCTTAGGATAGAAGAAGCATCAGGAGAGAGCCTAGGCAGGGCTCTGTGCTGGTTCTTAAGAAATGTTACAGGAAAGAAGTGAGCCAAGGCGGGGCTGCTGTTAACTCACTCAAAAGTCAGAGGACAGGAGGCCTTGGAGGAAGGATCAGGAGATTAGCTTGGGAGGAGCTGCCTCTTCCTCTTGCTCCCCTGGTTCCAAGTCTGCTGGGGCCCTTTCAGCTCAGAAAGAGAGCAGAGATACATGCTGAGAAAGGGAGAAGAAAGGCATGGGCGTGCTGAGGAGGGAGCCTGTGCTGGCTTTCTTCATCTTCAGGGGTTTTATCTGTTTTCTAACTGTGGGGAATTTTAAGGGAGGATTCTAAGGAATCCTCAGGGGAGGATTTTAATAGATTCATCAGTTTTTGAGGTGTGTCCTTTCAGGTGTTGGTTTCCACTGATTGGTCAGTGCTAGGGGAGTGGGTCCTTAGTCATTGAATCTGGTCCTGAGGTCAGCCATGGGGTCACTCCCTCTGATGTTGCTGCTTTTTGAACCTGGAGCTGAAACACAACCAAGGCCTAAATATTATCTCTATTTTGACAAAAACTCTGTCTCCATGGTAAGCAGATCTAAATCTTTGTTCCTAAGAGTACTTGATGCGGGTCAGTACTTCATTTTCCTGAGGATCCAATGGTTAAGGGAGTGGTCACGGAAGGGTTTGTATGGGAGTCATGTGAGGCTATTCTCTGGCCTCTTGTTCCCCCTCTAAGCGGGTCTACAGCATGACTAGCCATATGCCAGGGGAGGAAAGGTCAGGGAGCGTCGAAATGCAATGACCAGTAACATGAAAGGTCATGGAGTTTAAACCACATGACCAAGGATATGTTAGGGGAGAAAAGGTCACCCTGGGAGCAAGGTCCTTGTTTTTCCAGTTTTGCCCATTGCTGGGCATCTGGGGCTTTCTGCCCTGGTGACCTCCTATGCTTGGCCCAATGTCCTTACTCTGTCCCTTTCTGTCTAACTGCCGAACACAGGAAGATATATAAAAATAAAGATAAACTTTAATTACTGATGAATTTATCACATGTACAAAATAAGATACTTAGATGGATATGAAAAAGAGAAGTAACTTTTTAAAAAGTTATGGTAGCAGTGTTATTATTAACGATGTATTATTATTTAGAGCACTCCTTGTGTGGAACTGTCTCATTTTCAAATACATGTGTTAGAACTTCCTATTTTTATAATTGTTAAGAGAGATTCTAAATTTGTTAAGAGAGAGTCTCCTCATTCTCTTATCTTTATTTTTCCTCCTTTGGTTTGATTCTCACTCTTAAGGATGACTTATTCTTTTCCATGATACCTTATAAAAGGTTGGATGTTTATATTTTGGGGGCTAAAAAATATTAATACTTTTCCTCTTAATTTCTAAATTCTTCTGACTGGGCTAATAACCAAATTAACAGAGACAAATTAACAGGAGAAAATAAAAGTTTAATACCTGTGCATTGGGAATTCACATAAACATGATAAATCCATGAAAATTCCAAAGACAATGAGGCAATCTTGGGTATATAAGACATTTTGAACAAAGGAGAAAAGGGGGCAATGGGGTATTAGAAGTGAGGATGGGCAATTTACAGGTGGCTGAGGAAGATCTGAACACAGGGCAGGAAAATCTTTGCTGGTGAAGCAGAAACGGGTATCTAGCTAACAGGCACCTGCCTTCAGCCCTCTTGGTTACATACTTCATTTAAATTAGGCTAAGGCAACAAAGAAAACTAACTAACTAACTTACTAACTAGCCAGCTAACTAACTAACTAAATAAATATAAGGCTAAGGCATCATCCTAAGATCTCCTTCCTGAAGCAGATTCTCTGTCTGGATCTCTGAGGCAGGAAAGGGGGGAGGGTCAATGATTTTTTTCCTGAGTCTTGTTTCTTTATAAGCAGCTTAAAACAAATATCACAAAAATCACTTAAAATGTTTGAAGCAGAAACAAGTGATGAGCGTGTTACAATGAATGATGGGTGACAGAAAGTTGACAGAGTGATTTTTTTCATTGTATTTTTTTCTCTAATTTCTCCCCTAAAAAGGCTTCATTTACAATACTACTGACAATATATGCCCACCATTAAAAAGAGTTAAGTGTATACTTAGTAGCTCTTGGAACAGAAAAGGGTCATTTAAAAATCAATCTTATTTACTTTCTGTAGAGTCTGCCCCCTAAAATGTCAATATATACTGAAATATGACAAAAATCCTAAAGGTTTTTCTTATCCAAAAACTTGGTCAGTCTCAGAAATAGTTCTCAAAATTTATTGTCTCCAAAAATGCACTTAGACCCGGATTTTTGAATCAGACCAACTTTTCTTTTCCAATGTCAATCCTTTCTTCTAAGCCTTGGAGAGCTAGATTAGGCAATGCATTACACAAAAGTGTTTGTAGAGAGTTCATCAATCTCAAATGTGATGATTCAGATCCTTAGGATTCTACCTCCCTCCCCCTTTTCTCTTTTTACTCAATTTTTTTTGTACCTAGCATTTAAAATATAGGTTATTTTCTGTGAGAAAAACACCAGAAATAGTCTATGTCAATATATCTCCTTTACATTAAATAGTGAATTTAAAAAATCAACATATTTAAAACTATATAATCAAATTCTATGATTTTGTGCAAAAATAGTTGTAATATATAATCTAAATAAAATTTAAGTCCATTTGTGTTATTGTCTAAAGTAGGGCTTTTAAAGTTATAGACAGATACATAGAGGTTCACAGAAATGCATAAACATTTGTATATTACAATTCAGTTAAAGGATTTCATTACCAAATTAAAATTTTTAAAAAATAGTATGTAAAATATAATTAATCTGTGCATAACAAATATGGTCTCTGACAATTATCTCATGATAGACTGAAAAATGAAGAGGGCCTAATTTCTTTTTCCATCACTAATAACTCCCTATTTGTGGAATAGTGAGTTATTATAGCCAGTCTAACCTCGCTCAGTTATATTTCTATCATCTGTAAATAGGAGTAACAGTTATCTATGGGTCCAGCAGGTGACTGGCCCAACTGAAGCTCTAGTCATGACCTCTGTGCTGTAATTTTACGGTGTCAAGTCAGAATTAAGATTTTGATCAGCAAGGTATTCATTATCTCTTTTAGTTCTATCCCATTTCTGTCTTTTCTCCATAATTTGTCATAGGATAAATTATTACTATTTTGTATCATTACAAATATAACCTCCTTTATATTCTTAAAGAAGCTTTACAAAAAAAAAAAATCTGTTTCAGACCAAAAGTAATCACTGAGATACTTTCCAGTTCCAACACTAATAGTCTACATTTTACCACCTTTCTCATTTTCTGTTGCAGAGATGTTGTTAGATTGAAATAAACAGTTATAAAAGGCTTTGATCTTCTGAAAAGAAAAAGCCTTATAAAAGTTTATTAGATCAAAAGTGCTTTCATGATTGGGTGTATGGACTTTTTCAAATGCCTCAGGCAATATAATAATTTCAGAAAATTATTATAATGATAGGGAATCTGACCCTTTTATTGTGGTGGTGGTGGTAGTAGCCCTTATAGTCCCCAGTACTGGGATTTAATTAAAAGAGGAAGAGATTTTTAAAACATCCCAATGTCCCCAAACAGTCTCTGTTAAGTCTCCATGTTTAAATTCTATATTTTGGTATATATATTTGGCATATATATATATATATATATATATATATATATATATATATACACACACACACACACACACACACACACACTAGTGGCCCGGTGCTCGAAATTCGTGCACATTAAAAGGGGATTAATTAGAGGAAAGAATTTAATATTGCTATTTGCCCTTTCTCTATAATAGAAGTATCAGAGATGAAAGAAAATTAGTAAAATGTAAATGAAAACCTTCCTCTTGTCAGAGTCTGGGGCACACTGTGGGACCCAGAGTCTAGTCCCCGCCCACCTACATGCGCCTCAAAATTGCATGAGACCCAGACCCGGCCAGCTCCCCACCCCATTGGGCTAGATCCAGACCCATCCAGTCCCATCCTTGTCAAGCCCCACTGGGCAGGGAATGTAGCCTCAGGTCCCTTGGCCTGGCACCAGGACGGGGGGCGTGGTCTGAGGTCCCCCAGCCCAGACTGGGGTGGGAGGCGTGCCTTGAGGTCCCCTGTCAAGCCCCACTGGGTGGGGTCATGGCCTGAGGTCCCCCATCAAGCCTGCCAGGCAGCGGGGGGCGGGGGGGAACACAGCCTCAGGTCCCCGGCCCAGCACTGGGAGGGGGGCACAGCCTCAGGTCCCCTGTCAAGCCCCGTTGGGCGGGGGGCGTGGCCTGAGTTCCCCTGGCCCGGTGGCTGGGGTGGGGGTACAGCCTAAGGTCCCCCGGCCTGGTACTGGGGCAGGGGGCGAGGCCTGAAGTCCCTTGTCAAGCCCCACCTGGTGGTGACGCAGCTTGAGGTCCCCCAGCCTGGCGCTGGGGTGAGGGGAGCAGCCTGAGGTCCCCTAGCCCAGCACCAGGACAGGAAGCGCACCTTGAGGTCCCCTGTCAAGCTCCATGGGCATAGCCTCAGTTCCCTGCTGAATGCTTGTTAAGGCTCCTCATGGGAACCTGGCCTCAGCTGTGGGTGCAGCCATCTTTATGAGAGAATGATGGTCAATTAGCATATTCCCTCTTTATTAGATAGGATATATCAGGTTAGTGACTTTGAGAGACTTTATGAGGATAAATCACTGAAAAGACATTGGGTCACTCTGCCTTATAGCCATTTAGTTTCTTGTCAGTGTTTTATTTTTATTTTTTTTCAAATTTTTATTAAGGTATTATATGTGTACATATCTTACCATTGCCCCCCCCACCCCACTCCCATACATGCCCTCACCCCCCAATGTTTTTCATCCGTTGGTTACTCTTATATGCATGCATACAAGTCCTTCAGTTGATCTCTTATTTCCCCCACCTCTCCCTAACCTTACCGCTGTAATTAGAGAGTCTGTTTGATGCTTTACTGCCTCTGTAACTATCTTTTTGTTCATCAGTTTATAATGTTTTTCATTATCCCCAAATGAGTGAAATCATGTGGTATTTTTCTTTCATTGACTGGCTTATTTCACTTAGCATAATGTTCTCTAATTCCATCCAGGTGTCTACAAATGGTAGTAATTCCTTCATTTTTATGGCAGCATAGTATTCCATTGTGTAGATGTACCATGGTTTTCTGATCCAGTCATCTGCTGATGGGCACCTAGGCTGTTTCCAAATCTTAGCTATTGTAAATTGTGCTGCTATGAACATAGGGGTGCATATATCCTTTCTGATTGGTGTTTCTGGTTTCTTAGGATATATTCCTAGGAGTGGGATTACTGGGTCAAATGGGAGTTCCATTTTCAGTTTTTTGAGGAAACTCCATACTGTTCTCCACAGTGGCTGCACCAGTCTGCATTCCCACCGGCAGTGCACGAGGGTTCCTTTTTCTCCGCATCCTCACCAACACTTGTCGTTTGTTGATTTGTTGATGATAGCCATTCTGGCAGGTGTGAGATGGTATCGCATTGTCATTTTGATTTGCATCTCTCGGATAATTAGTGACTTTGAGCATGTTTTCATGTGTCTCTTGGCCTTCCTTCTGTCTTCTTTCGAAAAGCTTCTATTTAGGTCCGTTGCCCATTTTTTTATTGGATCATTTATCTTCCTTTTATTAAGTTGTATAAGCTGCCTGTAGATGTTGGAAATTAAACCTTTATCAGTGATACCATTTGCAAATATGTTCTCCCATACAGTGGGGTTTCTTGTTGTTTTGTTGATGGTTTCTTTTGCTGTGCAAAAGCTTTTTATTTTGATGTAGTCCCATTTGTTTATTTTCTCTTTGGCTTCCATTGCCCTAGGGGCAGTATCAGTGAAAAAGTTCTTTTGGCATATGTCTGAGATTTTGCTGCCTGTGGATTCCTCTAGAATTTTTATGGTTTCCCGTCTTACATTTAAGTCCTGTATCCATTTTGAGTTTATTTTTTTGCATGTATCTGTCCAATTTTCCCAACACCATTTATTGAAGAGACTGTCTTGACTCCATTGTATGCTCATGCCTCCTTTGTCAAATATTAATTGCGCATATTGGTTTGGGTCGATATCTGGATTCTCTATTCTATTCCATTGATCTATATGTCTGTTCTTGTGCCAGTACCAGGCTGTTTTGAGGACAGTGGCTTTGTAATACAGCTTGAAATCTGGTATTGAGATCCCTCCTACTTTACTCTTCTTTCTCAGGATTGCTGTGGCTATTCGGGGTCTTTTTTTAATCCAGATGAATTTTTGGAGAGTTCTTTCTAGGTCTGTGAAATATGCTGTTGGTATTTTAATGGGAAGTGCATTGAATCTATAGATTGCTTTGGGTAGTATGGACATTTTGATGATGTTGATTCTACCAATCCATGAACATGGTATGTTCTTCCATCTGTTTACATCTTCCTCTATCTCTTTTTTCAGTGTCCTGTAGTTTTCCGCATATAGGTATTTTACCTCCTTGGTTAGATTTATTCCTAAGTATCTTAATTTTTTGGGTGCGATGGAAAATGGGATTGCTTTTTTAGTCTCTCTTTCTGTAAGTAAACTGTTGGTGTATAGAAATGCCATAGATTTCTTGGCGTTAATTTTGTATCCTGCTACATTGCCAAATTCTTTTATTAAGTCTGTTAGTTTTTTGATGGAGTCTTTCGGGTTTTTTATGTACAATATCATGTCATCTGCAAATAAGGACAGCTTTACTTCTTCTTTTCCAATTTGGATGCCTTTTATTTCTTCTTCTTGTCTGATTGCAATGGCTAATACTTCCAGTACTATGTCAAACAGGAGTGGTGAGAGTGGGCATCCCTGTCTTGTTCCTGTTCTTAGGGGAAATGGTTTTAGTTTTTGCCCATTGAGTATGATGTTAGCTGTGGGTTTATCATATATAGCTTTTATTATGTTGAGGTATGATCCTTCTATTCCCACCTTGTTGAGAGTTTTTATCAAGAAAGGGTGTTGGATTTTGTCAAATGCTTTTTCTGCATCAATTGATATGACTATGTGATTTTTATCTTTCAATTTGTTTATGTGATGTATCACATTTATTGATTTTCGGATATTGTACCATCCTTGCATTCCTGGGATAAACCCTACTTGGTCATGGTGTATGATCTTTCTGATGTACTGCTGGATCCAATTTGCTAGAATTTTGTTGAGGATTTTGGCATCTACATTCATGAGGGATATTGGCCTGTAATTCTCCTTCATTGTGTTGTCTTTATCTGGTTTTGGTATTAGGGTGATGCTGGCTTCATAGAAGGAGCTTGGAAGTGTTCCTTCCTCTTGAACTTTTTGGAATAGTCTGAGGAGGATAGGTTTTAGTTCTTCCTTGAATGTTTGGTAAAACTCTCCTGTGAAGCCGTCTGGCCCCGGGCTTTTGTTTGCTGAAAGCTCTTTGATGACTGCTTCAATTTCTTCCATAGTTACTGGCATGTTGAGCTGTTTAGATTCTTCTTGATAAAGTTTTGGAAGGTTATATTTTTCTAGGAATATGTCCATTTTCTCCAGATTGTCCAGTTTGTTGGAATAGAGTTGTTCCTAGTATTTTTTAACAATCCTTTGTATTTCGGCGGGATCTGTTGTTATTTCACCTCTTTCATTTCTGATTTTGTTTATTTGGGTCCTCTCTCTTTGGTTCTTGGTGAGCCTGGCTAGAGGTTCATCAATCTTGTTTATCCTTTCATAGAACCAGCTCTTGGTTTTGTTGATCTTTTGTATTGTTTCTTTGGTCTCTATGTCGTTTATCTCCGCTCTGATCTTTATTATTTCCTTCCTTCTGCTTACACTGGGCTTTTCTTGTTGCTCTTTTTCTAACTCTTTGAGTTGTTGGGTTAGGTAATTTATTATCATTGTTTCTTGTTTTTTGCAGTAGGCTTGTAGAGCTATGAACTTCCCTCTCAAGACTGCTTTCGCTGTGTCCCATAGATTTTGGATTGTTGTGTTTTCATTGTCATTTGTTGCCATGATGTTTTTTATTTCTTCTTTGATCTTTCTGGTAACCCAGTCATGGTTTAATAGCATGCTGTTTAGCCTCCATGTGTTTGATTTCTTTGGGTTGTTTTTATTGTAGTTTATTTCCAGTTTTATGCCACTGTGGTCTGAGAAGATGTTTGCTATGATTTCTATCTTCTTGAATTTGAAGAGACTTTGCCTATGTCCCAACATATGGTCTATCTTTGAAAATGACCCATGTGCACTTGAGAAGAATGTATATTCTGTGGCTTTGGGGTGAAATGTTCTGAAGATGTCAATTAATTCCATCTGATCTAGTAAGTCATTTAAGATTGATGTTTCTTTGCTGATGTTTTGTTTAGAGGATTTGTCCAATGGTGATAGTGGGGTATTAAAGTCTCCTACTATGATTGTATTGCTGTCAATCTCTCCCTTGATATCCTCCAGGAGTTTTTTTATGTATTTGGGTGCTCCTGTATTGGGTGCATATATGTTTACCAGAGTTATTTCTTCTTGTTTGATTGCTCCCTTTAGTATTATGAAGTGGCCTTCCTTATCTCTTTTTATGTCCTTCAGTTTGAGATCTAATTTGTCAAATATAAGTATTGCTACCCCAGCTTTTTTTTCAGTTCCATTTGCCTGGAAAACCTTTTTCCATCCCTTCACCCTCAGTCTGTGTGCGTCTTTTTTTCTGAGGTGGGTTTCTTGTAGACAGCAGATATATGGGTCATGTTTTCTTATCCAATCCATTACCCTATGTCTTTTGATTGGGGCATTTAATCCGTTTACATTTAAAGTTATTATTGATAGGTACTTATTTGTCGCCATTCCTATTTGTTACACCTGTGTTCCTTCTTCGCTTCCTATTTCTTTTTTTTTTACAGCATACCCTTTAGTATTTCTTGCATTGCTGGTTTGGTGGTAATAAATTCCCTTAGTCCTTTTTTGTCTGTGAAGCTCCTGATTTCACCTTCAGTTTTGATTGATAGCCTTGCTGGGTACAGTATTCTTGGATTCAGACCCTTCCTTTGCATGACTTTGTATATTTCATTCCATTCCCTTCTGGCCTGATGAGTTTCTGTTGAGAAATCAGTTGCTAATCTGATGGGGGTTCCTTTGTATGTAACTTTCTGTCTCTCTCTTGACGCTTTTAAGATTCTTACTTTGTCGTTGGTGTTTGCCAATTTAATTATAATGTGCCTTGGCGTTGGTCTTTTGGGGTTCATTTTGCTTGGGACTCTGTGAGCTTCTTGGATTTGTGTGGGTTTTTTCTTCTCTATATCAGGGAAATTTTCTGTCATTATTTCTTCAAAGAGGTTTTCTATTCCTTGCTCAGCTTCCTTTCCTTCTGGAACCCCTATTATGCGGATGTTGTTTTGTTTCGTGTTGTCCCAAAGTTCCCTTAGGCTCTCCTCCTGCCTTTTAATTTTTTTTCTAGAAGTTGCTCTACTTGGGTATTTTTCCCCATCTTGTCTTCTAGCTCACTGATGCGGTCCTCTGCTTCTTCTAGTCTGCTCTTGATGCTTTCTATTGAGTTCTTTACAGCAGCGATGTCATTTTTCATTTCTTCTTGGTTCTTCTTCATTTCCTCTTGGTTCTTGCTCATATTGTCGAATTTGTCTTCCTTTCTTTTCAGCCACCTTATGACCATTTCTCTGAATTCTTTTTCTGGAAGGTTGCTTGCCTCCATTTCGTTTACTTCCTTTTCTGGTGATGCCTGCTTTTCTTTCATATGCGGGCTGTGTCTTTGTCTCCCCATGGTCTCTCTTCTCTGGGTGTCTGGTTATGTAGTTCTCTCTCTCCTGCGTTGATTTAAAGGCACAAAATACAGCACTACCAGGTACAACACACAAGGCACTGAACAGAAATGTATTCACGATATTAATAACCTCCAATAAAGGTGACCACCAGAGAAAAGCAAATTAGGGGATAGGGGAGAAAGAAGAAGAGAAAAAAGAAAGAAAGGAGAAGAAAAAAAAGGAGTGTCAAAATGAAATTGGGAAAAGGGAAAAAAAGAAGAAAAAAAAGTAAGAGAGACAAGAAAGAGACTAAGAGAGAAAGGGAAACAGACTATATATATTGGGGATAAAACTCCAATAGAACAATCACTTATCCCAGCAAATGCCAGCAACAAGTACCTGGGGATTAATACAAGCTACAACACCAACTAATATTGAGTGAGGCAAGGGAAAACAGAAGCACTAAACAAACAAAAAAATAAACAAAAGAATAAGCAAAACAATCTCACAAAAAAGCATAAAAATTCGATATAATCTACATTCAAGCGAACAACAACAAAAGGACAGAGAGAAAAACAATTTTTTGGATAGTTAAGACAGCGAAGAGAGAGGTGTGTATGGACTTGGAGCAGGGGATTGGAGATTAAATATATAAGTAGGGTGAAATTTTAACAGGGGGTAAACAGAAAGAATAGGGAAAATCTAAGGCAGGAAAGGGGTAAGATAAACAGGACACCGAAAAGGGAAAAGTGAGGAAGAGAGTGATGGCATAAAGGTAGAGTTGAGATAGAGTAAAATGATGCTAAAGGAAAGATAAAAATAGAATGTAGAACATTAATCCCAAAACAAAATGAAGAGAAAATAAAATGACACTTAATAAAAAAAAAAAGATAAAATAGCAGTAGTAATAATACGGATTGAAAATAAAAATGTAATAATTAAAAAGGTAAAATCAAGTGAGGAAAAAAGAAAAAAATTAGTTTCTTGAGTAAAAGATGCAAAAAATGAAAATAAAAAAATAAAAAATAAAAATAAAATGTGGAGTAGTGAAGGTCATTCACTTCCTCTGTTGTTCTGTTTGGCACACCTGTTTCTCAGTCCGGACAGTATTGCAGTTCCCTGCATTCCACTGCTCTTCAGTGATGTAAGCCAGTCCTGATTTTAAGCAGACGGTGTGTCTTAATTCGTATTCCTTTATTTTTGATTACACAAGAGTCAATTTGTGATTCAGCCCCTGGGTGGCAGTGTTTCTGGATTGATTTCCGGGTTTATCTAGGGCCTCTCTAGGGAGTGTTAGAGCCTTCTTTCCCTGTGGCACTCACTACTGGTTTGTGGGAGTGGGCTGCCTCAGAGCTGGCTCTCCGATGGTCACTCCCTGCTCCAATCCCCAGGTTCCAGAAAAACAACTTTCCCCTGCAGTCTCCCAGGGTGTCCCCAACTGGGTGATCCTATGTATTGGGCTTAGTAATCAGAAGCAAGAATTTCAAGAGGAAAAAGCCCAAGTGTGCGCACTCCGTGGCTGCGCGTAAGTCTAGCACACCCCTGAAATTCTTAGGGTGTCCCTGCTCGTCAGATCAAAATGGGTTGCTTTTTAGAGAGCCCTTCTGTTAGCAGCTCTGAGGACCCCCTTCCACATTCACAGATCACGCCAGCCCCATCAGCCACGGATTTTTCTAGGCACAGACTTCCCTGGTCCTCCAGCTCCCGCAAAACGCGCGTTCCAATCTCGCGCTGGGACCAGAGACCTCACCTTATCCCAGGCGAAATCTGACCTTTCTGTGGTGGAGTGTAGAGCTCCTCTGAACTCGTGTGTTTGCGCCAATTGGGGAGCATTGTTCTGGGGCTCTCAGCTGTTCCGTGGGTGCCGCAGTTGTGGATTCTCAGGCTTCCGATAAGCTCCACTTTCTGGTTCCAGATGGCACAGACTCAGTGTCTAAGCCCGCAGCTCCAGGAGGGGACCCAGCCGCAGTGGGAGCTGCCAGGTCAGGGGAACCCCGTCTAGCAGTCTCCCACCTTCTTCTGGAGTTCAGCTGTCCCCCAACTTGCCAACAAACACTCCTAGTGCGACCCTCAGCTGTTCTTTCTTTCTGCTCTGGGACAAGGCTCGGAACACTTGTCTGTCTATTCCGCCGCCATTTTTCTGTCTCCTCTTGTCAGTGTTTTAAATAACTAAATTGAAGCCCTTAAATGGGGCCTATTTTGGTAGAGTGAATTGTTTAATATCCACAATATAGTGAAACCATTTTGTTGCTAACATTTCTGCATGATTATTCAGGTAGATAACAAGTGTCTGGAAGAAGGAGGCTTCTACCTCAACTTGACCTTCTTCCTGAATTAACTAACTTAATCACTTAACACCAACTTATTAACATAGGAGTTGTCACGTAAAGACGATAATTCATGCATCCAGCTAATTTTTCCCTCAAAATTTATTCACCCTTTATTTCACTGGTATTACTCTTATCCTCCTCCTCATAATTATTCTCGCACCTGTCTGACCTTGGCTTTCTTACCTCTAACCTCTATTTTGCTTCTAGAGTGAACAAGTCTATTCTCTACTAAATATCCTTCACATACTTCAGCGCTTAGAGCAGTGGTTGCCAAAGTGAATGCATCACCCTCCCTCCCAGAATACACTTAGTAATTTATTAATATGTAGGAATAAAATATTACAATTTTATTTGTGTTTTACTGCATCCTTTTAAAATATGTTTTGTTTGTGTGAATACTTTATAGTGTTTTCAACATATTAGTACAATAATACATGAATATAATTTGTAGATAAATGTTAGCATTGAAAATGTATTGTTAAAATATACTTAAAAAATGAGATTCCACTTTACACCTATTAATATAGCTAAAATTAAAATGACTGACCTTACCAAATGTTGGCAATGAACTTTGGTAACCAATATTTTGCCACCATGAAATGCCTTTTTGGAATTGTGATTTTAAGCAGTTTATGAAGAAACAAAATACTCAAAAAGAAACTTTGACCATCACCCCTTTCCTGCCCAAGAGATTCAGAGAAGCCTGCATAAAGAAGGAGATTTTAGGATGTTTGTTCCCCTTAGCCTAATTTGAATTAAGTATGATAAATAAAAGGACTTGGGGCAATGCCTTAGCTAGATAACCCCTTGTCCCATTGTTTTGGAGTTGCCTAGCAATGAGTTTCCTGCCATGTATGTGTTCAGCTCTTCCTCAATCACCTGTAAACTATTCATTCTCATATCTGAAATCTAATACCCTACTCCCCCTTATCTCCTCTGTCTAAAAATGATTTTCATACCTAATGTTGCCTTGTTAATGTAGTTAGCTAGATATTAATAAATGAAGGGAGCAAAGGGAATCAGACAGCAATCCTAATAAATCAGAGAGCTAAATAGGACAATAAGCCTGCTCTTTTCACTAGAAAGTTAAAGTGTCATGCACTCCCCAGGAAATCACCTGTCATTCCCTGCAGATTACTGTCAGGAGGGATAGAAAAATACAGGGGGCCCTTGAAAGTTTAGCTCAGCGGATAGAGGTCAAAGGCACATACCTTGGTGTTAGGCTCCTCCCCGGCCCAGGCCCTGGCCGGGGCTAGTGCAGGAGGCAACAAATCGATGTGTTTCTCTCACATCGATAATTCTGTCTTTCCCTCTCTCTTCCACTCTCTCTAAAAATCAATGGGAAAAATGGGAAAATATCCTTGGGTGAGGATTAACACACTCACCCTGCTTGCTCGTGCGTTTTCTCTTCATTGGCAGCCATGTGGGTCTAGCAGCCACGTGGCCAGCAGCCCTGCACACTCCAAGTGTGAGCCTGTGCACAGTCAGATAAAGAGCAGACTAAGCTAGCTGGATGGTGACAAAGACTGGACTGGACTGAAACAATGGTACAGAACGTTTAGAAATTGGTCTTTGTACTGGGCTTGATGAAGACAGATTAGACTTTTTCTATGGCAGGATGGTTGGAGATGAGATAGATACTGAGAACTCAGGGGAAGTCTTTAGATTTTGCTTCTAAAATGAATCTTACCATGAATTCACATCCTCCCATACGTGGGTCTCCCCGAATGCTTTCCTTGCATCTCCAGGAAAGGATCCCATTTCTCCTTGCGACAGCCTCACTGTCTTTGGAAATGTCCTGACTATATGAATTCCCCATAAGCATTTATTAAAATTTTGTTGTCTCCTGTTAATCTGTCTCTGTTAATTTGATTATCAGCCCAGCCAGAAGAATTTAGAGAGTGGGAGGACAAGATTAACAATTTTTAGCTCCCACAGTAAGCATGTTGAGGAACTGTATTTCTCATGTTGCTAAAGGGAATAAAAAAATGGTACAATAAGATTTGATAACAGGAGGGCAGTTTTCTATAAACAGGTAAACACACAATTCACCACATGATCCAGGCATTCATTCCCTAGGTATTCACTCAAGAAAAGAGAACATGTATGTCCATACAAACACCCCTACATGAGTGTTTATAGCAGCTTTAGTTGTAATAGCCAGAAACTGAAAACCACTCAACTTTCTATCATCAGGTAAATGGATAAAGTAATCTGGTATATCCATTTAATGAAATACTTTTCAGCAATAAAAAGGAATGCGCTTACCTGGCCGGTGTGGCTCAGTAGTTGAACATCGATCTATGTGCTAAGATGTCACCAGTTTGATTCCCAGTCAGGGCACCTGGTTGTGGGCTGTATTCCCAGCAGGGGGTGTGCAAGAGGTGGCTGATCCATGTTGATGTTTAGCTCTCATCGATATTTCTATCTCTCCCTCTCCTTTCCTCTCTCTCTAAAAATCAATAAAAACATATATATTTTTAAGAAATGAGCTTGATACCCATAACAACACAGATGAATTTCAATAATTACATTAAATAAAAGTTGCCAGGCAAATAGTAGTACATACTGTATACTTCCATTTCTATAGAACTCCAGAAAATTGAAATTTAATTAACAGTCAAAGTAAACAGATCAGTAGTTGCTTGAAGATGGGAGTGGGGGGGACAGGTGGGAAAGAGATTTAACTAAAGAACATAAAGAAATGTTGTAGGTATTGGCTATGTTCATCAGCTTCATTGTGATTACTATTTAATGAGCATACAATATGTCAGAACTTGTGAAATTAGACAATTCAAATATGTACAGTTTGTTAATTATAATTTTATAAAGTTATTAAAATATTTTTAAAAGTTTGGATTCCATTTGTCTAAGATAATGCCTTGTTATATAACCTATGAGGCTGTTTTGTGACCTTTACCACCTTATTTCCTGTAAGCTACACAATACTCTAGTGACCCTAATAATAAATTATTGCTTCCATGCATTAATCTGTGTCTTAAATGTGTACATTTGTTCATCTTCCCTCTGCCAAGAACATACTTCCCTGATTTCTCAGCTGTCTAACTTTTATGTATCTTAAAGCCTCAATTCAATTATCAGATTCTCTAGGAAGCTTGCTGGGCTACCTCAGGTCAGGCAAGGTGCTGTTCTGTGCTTCCCTGATTCTAAAGACAGGATCCTATCTTTGCAGTAATTGTCAGCACATGTGTCTCCTCTCCTCCTTGAGCACATTTATTCAGCTGGGTATTCCCGAGTAGCATTTTAAAGTAATTTTTTCAATACACATTTGTTGAAATAATGTTTAAAAAAAAGGAAAAAGAACAAGTACAGTGGACAATGTTCAGGCTCTCATCCTGAAAATCAAACTGTGGTTTGTGAGAGGAAGCTGGGTCACATGTTTTCTGAGGTTTTAGGTTGAAGGCATCATTTAGATATATAAAATATTCATATTGTTATTTTATTGTTCTTGCAACCAACACATCCATTTTCATAGTCACTGGGGAAATACTCTGCTTCTCATCATGGGGGTTGATTTATAGCACTCTGTTCCCTAGTTACGACTGCTAATGCTGGGTATTTCTACCTATTTTATAATAAGAACCCTTATGTAAGTGTGCAGGCATGGGCAGCAGGATCTAGGGTGGATTTGATTTAAACTAAAGCAATTTAAATCACAGTTTTAAACTGTTAAGGTAGTTAGTTAGCTAGTTAGTTAGTTAATTAGTTAGTGAAATATTATCAAAAAGGAAGGGAGCAAATGGAACCAGCCTGATTAACTAGGAAAAAACAGTTTCACAGAGTATGCAGGAAAGATGTTTACAGTCACCCACGGAAGCCCACCCCACCAAGGGGGTCAGGGAGAGATGGTGCAAGGGAAAGTCCCTTTACTGGGTGTATACACAATAGATGCCAACATGGTGACCATAAAAAAGGAGGATACAAACCTAGAAAATCTGGGGAAAAGATGGGATAAGATAAGGACCCAAACCTGGGAAAAGCCAGGAAAGAGATTGGAGATTGGATAGTTTGAAAAAAAAGCCTGCTCTCTCCCAAGCCTAAGGAAATTTAGGGAAGCTAACAAAGGCCCCAGTCTCTTTAGCAGATATATGGGCTAGTGCCAATTATGGCCCAGACACCACTGAACCTTGGTGGTGGGTGTGCAGACGGGAATGTGGCACAGGGACATTAAGTAACTGGCCCAAGGCCAGCCTCAGGTGGTGGGATGATGTAGCTCTGGGTGCTGTTGACCCTCCTGGGCCTGGTGAAACCAAGTGTGGGCCTGTGGCCCTGGAAGCTAGACTTCTTCTGCAGCAAGACAGAGCTGAACACCTAGTTGTGGGTGAGACATTGGGGTGATACACCTGTGAACATGATCTACCCATTGGGTCCTTGGAAAGTGCCTCACTGAGTGTGGCAGCTTTTTCAAGGGTGCTCTAATAAATCTTGCCACTATTGCTTAAAATCCTCCTACTTGTGTCCCTAAAATTCCTTTCTTTCAACCCTGGGAGAACCTATTTCCAGACAGGTCTTCCTCTGGTAACAAAACCACAATTCAGATCACTTGTGACAAAACCTAGGCTCAATCATCATTTCTCCACTATGTGCTCGACTATTTTATAAAACACTAATGCATGTGCTTCCAGATCCAAACACACTAAGACTTTTATTTAGAAAACTATAAGTCTTCCTTAGAGATTTAAAGAAGCAATTGACATTTTTATTTTAATGTAATTAACAAACCAAATTGTATCTGGTTATTTTGGCTATTGGATCCAATACTAATGCTAACAGTCTTGTTTTGAATGATTGCTATTTAACATGAACAGGTAATTATTCTGCTCCTTTGTTATCCCCCCTCTTACCTTGCTTCATTGGACTCTTAATTACTGAGTCACATGGGTGGGCTATTTTATTTTTTAATATAAGTCACATATTTTCTCTCTGTTTTCTGACCTACATGGAAATTAATTTATAATCATAAGTTCATTTTTGGATATAGAGTATGAATACAAGTTAATTAGGAAAAATAACAAACATTTCTGAAATTAAAATACTTATATTCTCAGTATTATTACAAGTTATTATATTTTGATATCAGATTCTCTATCTCCTAAGAAGAATTAGATGAAAATTTGAGTCTTGTTTCTATCCATTTTCAAGCCTTACTTTTTCCTTTATTTTTCTAACCTTACATATACATGTGTATGTAGAGATATATATATATGTACATATACACCCACCAATAAGTACATATACTTATATGCATGTTATATGTGTGCACATCTGCATGTATATGTGTATGTACGAAGTAAATATTTACATACTTAAACAATTATGTAGTATATTATTATACAAAAATCAATTTCTTATGTTTATTAACTACATATCTATATATGTTGATATATCTATTTTTATTATTAATTTTAGTTATCCATATTTACCGCCTAATGTGATAGATAAAATTGACTATTCTATTTCTGAATATCCTCCCCTTCTCCAAATAATTAAATCACTTTTTTATATTTCTTCAATTTGTTACCTTATCATTTCATCATTCCTTTAGCTCTTGTTTTGTCAAGCCACCAAGCTGTGTCTAGATAACTCACTTTATAAGATGAGCTATCTACCAATTATTTCTTTCAATATGTCTCTCTATCACCTCTGAACTCCTTTCATGTGATTTTTATTGCCAAGTGATAGCACTTACAGTTCACTCCATAATTAACTATATGTTCTTTGTTTTGTCTATATGTTGATTCTAATAATTGAAAGGCAATCATGTGTTTTTGTAGTGCAGCTAGTGATGTATATGACATATATTTAATTATTATGCCTTGATGGGACAATGCATATTTGCAGAGGTTCATGACTGTGTGTAGATGCAAGGGAGTGAAAATGAGTTCATTATTCTAATCCTTATTTGTTCATTTGTGTATTGTCGCAAATGATTGATATCAAATATTTGCTAGTTATTTTAGAAACAATCTATTTCCAGGGTGATGTCATTAACTATAATTAACTGACTATTTTTTTCTGGAATTTCCTATATACAGAAGATTGGATTATACAGAAAAAACTCACTTTGGATGGTTGAGAAAAAATTATGTCATTTATTAACCACTTTGTGTGTAATAATGCACTAAGTGTTTTACACCATTGTCATATTGAACCCTCAGAGTAATTCTGAAGTTGATTTTCTTTGTGTATACATTTTAATTTCAGAAAAGGAAACTGAGATTTAGACTGCTTAAATTGGCTGTTAGGACTCACAGATAATATGCAGTTGAGCTGGAAATTAAACACAGAACTACCTTGCCTAGAGCCCACCTACTAGATTAAATAGCATCCTTCTCACCACCTTAAGATCCCTTCCAGTCCTCTGTTATTTGCCAAGAACAACACAACTCTTCTTCTAACATTTTCTTGAATTACTTGCACTCTATTTCAACCTGGATAAATCATTTCTGTAATGATAGTTGCTCAGGACCTATTCCTAGTGTGCAATATATAATTTGTTAGGTCTTTATTCTAGACAAATAAAAATGTTCATTTATTCAAATCCACATGATAATGTTGATCTCATAGTCAAAAAGGTACACTTTATTTTCTTCTTAAAAATATCAACCATAGTAAGATTTTGACAATAATGTTAATAACACTCAATAGACATGATTTCTGAAAGCTTACTGAGCTAAAAAAAAAAATAGTAACTGGAACATAATTTTCTGAGGCCCATTTTCCTGGTGGGATTAGCCTACATTTCTACAAAGCTAGTTGGAATAAGGAAGTTGGGCAGTGTTGGCTACATAACATGTGGATTTCAAAAAAAAAAAAAAAAAAAAAAGGGCAGAAAGAGAGAAATTTAGAATGAATAAGAAGGTTTTTCTGATCCAGCCCTTTATTTGAGGCATATTTTGAGCGTGGGCTGGATTTTGTGAAGTAATAACGCTATTACTTGGCCCATGAAGCATCATCCACTGTAGAACTTTGAAGGTGTAAGTGCAACTGCCCACAGTGAAGCTCCTGGGAATCTGGCGAACTGAACCCAGGAGAAAGCACACTGCAATGTTTGAGGGAAAGGAATAGATTGTGCAAGCTGCCATTCATGTGAGCAGATTTTTCTGACCACCCTATCTCAGTAATTCTCTGCTGTAACAAACCACAACATTAAAATCTGGACCGTGTTGTATGGATTTTACTATTGATTACGTTTTAATTTAACTTTGTGGTAAAAGTGCCTATATTGCAGATATTTCTAAGGATGATACAAAGGGAGGATTTTGCTATCCAGAAATGAGACATAAAATTAATTAGCTGGGAACATTCAGGTAACAAAAGCAGGGAACATTCAGGAACTGATTTAGGAACTGAATGCGTAAAACATCAACCTGGTGCTTGGTATAGGGACACAATACATTTTAATTCTCTTAGACTCTAGCTTCACTTTAAATTTTACGTTTTTATTTCTTATTTATTTTCTTTACTTAGACAATTGAAGGGTGTGCGGCAGCATTTTTTCCCTTCAAAAGTTCCTGTTAAATTACATTATAATGTTACAATTTCCTCAGTTTCTCCCAATGGCTGAGCAGAAAGGAATAATTTCCATTAATGACATGATTTCCCCAGCACTAAAATATGATGATTATTAACTGTGGGGCCCTAAGTTAGTAATCATGTGTGTGTCACAGTTTCCTTAGTTCAGGCATATCAGTTCTCTGTCGTTGCATTAAAATTTACCCTAAAACTTGCTGGCTTAGACCAACACATATTTATTATCTCCGTTCCTATAGGTCAGGAATCTGAGCATGGCTTAAACTGGATCTTTTTTTTTTTTTTTTTTAAATATATTTTATTGATTTTTTACAGAGAGGAAGGGAGAGGGATAGAGAGTTAGAAACATCGATGAGAGAGAAACATCGATCAGCTGCCTCCTGCACACCCCCCACTGGGGATGTGCCCACAACCAAGTTACGTGCCCTTGACCGGAATCGAACCTGGGACCTTTCAGTCCGCAGGCCGACGCTCTATCCACTGAGCCAAACCGGTTTGGGCTTAAACTGGATCTTTAGCTTTATGATTTCTCAAAGGTTGCAATAAATTTTCAACTGGGGCAGAATCTGCTTCCAAATTTATTTACGTAGTTGTTGCAGAATTGAATTCCTCTTGGGTTTTTGGTTGAAGTCCTCAGTACATTTCTGAATATTACTTGGAGTCTGACCTCAATTCCTTGCCATTTGAGGCTCTCCCACATAGCAGCTTGCTTCATCAAAGGCAGAAAGAGAAAAAATCATCAAGCAAGACTGAAGTCACAGCCACAACCTAATAATTGAAGTGATATCTCATGACTTTAGCCATGTGTTTTACTTTGGAAGTCAAGTCAGTAAGTCTAGCTCTCACTCAAGGAGAGGGTATCATACAAAGGTATAAATACCAGTCCCTGGAGGTCCTAGGGGTCATCTTAGAGACTGACTGTTATAATGAATAAAGCACTTATAAGAGTGTCTGTAATATATTCAGTATTTAATATATGTTAGCTATTGTTATCACTGTTAATAATAATATGTTTACATAGTGCTTTCTTGTTGAGCAAATAAAAAATTCAAATATTTTATTTCATTTGAGCCCCTTCAAAAATATTAACTACAGCCCAACTGGTATGGCTCACTAGTTGACCATCGACCTATGAACCAGGAGGTCATAATTTGATTCCCGGTCAGGACACATGCCCAGGCTGCGGGCTCCATCTCCAGTGCGAGGGAGGGGGGGGGGGGGGAGCATGCAGGAGGCAGCCAATCAATGATTCTCTCTCACCATTGATGTTTCTAGCTCTCTCTCCCTCTCCCTTCCTCTATAATATATATATATATATATATATATATATATATATATATATATATATTAGAAAAGAATAGCTACATAGAATAGATATTATTATGCTTATTTTATAAGTGTGGAAAATGGTAATTACTGGAAATTAATGTCATATTTGGATATTAGGTCTGGAGTTTCAAAGAATAAATTTCCAAGAAAAAGGGAGAAACAAATGAAAAAAAAAATGTGCTGAATACACATCTTTGGCCCCACTCTCACCTGAGGACATGCTTGTGAACTCAGCACACCTTAATCTATAGCTATGTAACAAATCATTCTAGAACTGCGATGTAAAATAAGGACAAAATTATTTTCCTCAAGACCTGGAAGTTTACTAAGCTCAGCAGCCAGGTCTTACTTTGAATCTCTCAAGCACTGGGGCAGTTTGATGTTACCTGTGGCTGACATCATCTTTCCATGTTCTAGAGCCTGGACTGGTAGTCTAACCTGAGTCATATTATGTTTCTCTGTTGCTTCACCTTCTAGGCCAGTGGTCGGCAAACTCATTAGTCAACAGAGCCAAATATCAACAGTACAATGATTGAAATTTCTTTTGAGAGCCAAATTTTTTAAACTTAAACTTCTTCTAATGCCACTTCTTCAAAATAGTCTCTCCCAGGCCATGGTATTTTGTGGAAGAGCCACACTCAAGGGGCCAAAGAGCCGCATGTGGCTCACGAGCCGCAGTTTGCCGACCACTGTTCTAGGCTTTTCCCATAATTTCCTCAGTATAGTCAGACTTCTTAAGTGGTTGTTGAAGGCTCCAGGTGTGAATATTCCAAGATAAATCAGCAGAAGTCACATGGCCTTTTTGAACACAGACTATGTTCACTGAGATCTATGCATTGGAACAGTCACAAGGCATGGGAAGGAGAGGGAAGGAGAATTAAGGAGAGGGAAGGTAGAATCAACTTCTTCAAGTGAAGACTATCAAATAATGTTAAGTTACGGCTTTGTTGACATTAAAAATATAACAGCCAGTTATGTTACTAGCAAAGTGGTTTTATCCTAGAATAGCAGATATTGCAATTATGGACAAGCAAGTTTAATGATGTGAACTTTTTTAGTTTTTGCTTGTCTGGGGGAACTCTTATCTCTTCTTCAAGTTTGAATGATAACAATGCTGGTTGAAGGTTATTTCCTTTAAATATATACTGACACACCCTTATGGCCTGCAAAGTTTCTGCTGAGAAATCAGCTGGTAAACATATGGGGCCTCTCTTGTATTTGAATAGTTATTTTTGTTTTTCTGTCTTCAGAAATCTCTCCTTATCTTTAATTTCTGCCATTTTAATCATAAAATGTCTTGGTGTGGATCTCTTTGAGTTCTTCTTATTTGGGCTTCCTGGAGCTGGATGTCTCTTTCCTTTCCTAGGTAAAAGTAAAAAAAATAAAAAAGTCAGCCATTATTTCCTCAAATAACTTTCTGCCTCTTTTTTGTCTCTCTTATCCTTTGGGGACTCCTATAATGCGAATGTTAGTATGCTTGATGTTGTACCAGAGGTCCCTTAAGCTATCCTTGTCTTTGTGAGTGCTTTTCAAAAATTTTTTTGTTGTTGTTGCCCTGATTGCATGATTTCCAATATTCTGTCTTCCACACTACTAATTTGTTTTTCTGTACTATCTAATCTGCTGTTGATTTGCTCTAGTGTATTTTTATTTCAGATATTGTATTCTGTATATCTGATTGTTTTATTACTTTCTAAAACTTTGATAAATTTTTCACTGTGTTCCCCTATTCATCTTCCAAATTCAGTGATAATCCTTATAATCATTACTTTGAATCTTTTATCAGGCAAATTACTTATCTCTATTTCATTAGGGTTTTTCTACCTTCTTTCATTTGGAATATATTCCTTTGGTCTCATTCTGTTTGACTTTCTGTCTCTGTTTCTACGAATTAGATGAAATAGCTGCCTTGCCTGATCTTAAGGGGTATCCTTTGGTAGGAGAAACCTCTGTATATCCTGAGTGTGACAGGTGGCTTTGGTGGACCTGGCACACTCAGCAGGAGCTGAAATGGCCATTTGTGGCACCAGGGATGCTCTGGAAGGCTGGCAGAGCAGAGGTGGGGTGCAGAAAACCTGAAGTGTCACAGGACAGTGGCTACTAGGGTACCCTGGAGGTCTGGCTGGCCAGGACTGGGGCAGATGCTCCTTAAGGTGGTCCAGGACATACTGTGGCTGCCTTTCAGGCCAGCCACCACACTTGGGATGCTCCTATCCATTCTAACTTAATGGAGAGAGAACATAAATAATTGTGCTTTCAGCATTTTTTATTCTAGAGAGTTCCCTCAGATTCTGAAGATCTTGCCAGGCCCCACCCATCTGACAGGTGTCTTAGGGCTAGTAAATGGATTTTTAAAAAATATATAATGTAGGTGCCCTTTAAACCACTATTTTATTGCTTTTCCCCAGAGAAGACAATGCTATGCATGGGATCCTTAGTGATATCACTCCTAATGGATGGTTTTGTCATTGGGGGAGGCACGCACATGGTTACCACATATCTATCTCTTCTATACTTCTCTATGTGGTCCCTCTCTTGTTTGTTTCACAGACGCTGTTTAAGTAGCCCCCAGTTGTTCCTCAGGAAGAATCGCTCTCTATGTAGGTGCACATTTGGTGCCCCATGGTACAGGTGAGGTCAGGGTCTTGCTGTGTCACCATCTTGGATCCTTTAATCAGAGAATTTATTTGTATTGAACTTATACAAAAGCATATATTGTCATTAAAAATAAGAATATTTAATAAGAGTTTCCAAATTCTGGAGAAATCAAGTAGGCAGGAAAATATAAATGATTTATTGATGTTTACAAAGGTATATTTTATAAAATTGCTATAACTCATAGATGCTTAAGAGATAAAGTTTCCTTAAATCTGGAAAATTAAAACATTAGAGAACCAGCATAAGAATTCATAAAAATTATAATCATCCTCATTAGTTCATTTAGTCTCTTGTGATTAATTATTGTTGATCATAATCTTGGATTAAGAGTTTTAGGTATTAATCAGTTTGCCATTAAAGTTTTAAAAATTTACCTCGCTCAGTGTTATTATCCTAAATGTATCTGAGACCTGAATTTTAAAAAAATATTTGTCAGGTTCGGCCAGTGTGGCTCAGTGGATTGAGCATTAAAATAATTATAAATAAATAAATTAGTTAATTAATTAAATATTTGTCAGGATCCTTTCCATGAATCTCTTTGAAGATATAGAATTTTTATAGGAACATTTCTGTAAAGCATCAGAGTAAAATAATAACTTTAAAATAATAAATGACAAAAGTTTTAAAATAGCAAAGGTTAAAGATTTGATGAGAGTTCATTACAATGCAATTGACAAGAGAATTGGGTTATTTCTGTGACAGCTAACATTTTAATACAATAGCCAAATAGTAAGTCTTAGTATTACTTGTTTTTTACAGTAATTTCCATGTAATTTAATATATAAAATAAGCATAATTAGTTTAATATCTCCCTTTTTATAAGAAGAGAGAAATAGGGGTTTTCAGGCAAAATCTCAGTTTTTTCAAGGTCAGAAAAACTTCATTTAGGATTTGATTTTGAAAAAGTTTGTCCAAAATATTTAAAGGTTTGGACACTTGACTAAACAGAATCACAGATCATTATAAAACAATGCTTCATTATCCATTTAGCCAAAGTGACAAAAGAGATTCTGGAGGCAAATATAGAAGGTTACAGAGCTGCAAGAAAACTTAGTTCACTCTTTTAATATTGGGAAGAGTCAGCATAAAATACCTAATAAAGAGAAAACACAAAATCTTTGTTTTTTTAGGCAGATTATATTAAAGTATGGGGAAAAAAAACCTTTAACCTTTTTACAGAAAGAAAGAAAAAATTCTAATTTTGTACCACTGAACTTTTAATATTAAAATCCATTTAAAGTACATTTATTTTACTTTTAGTGAGCTTACCATACATTAAAATTTCTTTTCAAAGATTCTTTTTTATCCTAAACATTTTGTAACTTACTATCATTATTCAGCCTTGTCCTATCTTATCCTTTTTTTTTTCTTTTTATTCTGTCTATTATTTTATTTTAGGACAATATAATTTTATTTTTCCTCAACGACAACAAAAAAATATATATCTCCATTCCTCATATTATCTTTTACCAAAAACATATAGTCTACTTTTCATATACAATGATTTTTTATTATTATATTATTATTACTATTATCATTTTAGTAGTAGTAGTAGTTTTGTTAAAAAAAAAAAAAAAAAGCCAGTCAGTGAAAGAAAAATACCACATGATCTCACTCATTTATGGAAAATAAAGAACATTATAACCTGATGATCAAAAAGATAGATAGAGAGGCAGTAAAGCATTGAACAGTCTGTCAAATTACTGTGGGAAGGCTGGGGAGTGTTGGGGAGGAGTGGGAAAAGAGATCAACCGAAGGACTTGTATGCATGCATATAAGCACAACCAATGGACACTAGACACTGGCGGGGAGGGGGATGAGGGCATGTGACAGGGGTGAGGGGAGGCTGGGGAAAGGTCAATTGGGGGAAAAAGGAGATATATGTACTACTATATGTAATACTTTAAACAATAAAAAATAAAAAACATTTTTGCAGATAATTTTAAGTTTATTAGTTCAAATATTATTTTTTCAATCTTAAAAACTTACAAAGTATATGAAGAAAACAAGGCAGTTGCTAAACTAAAGAATGATTACAGATTAACTCTTGAAGGTAGCATAATTGCCTGTGCATTACATTAAATGAATATAAACTCCTTCTACATAATATAATTAAAATAAATCATAAGCTTTTTAGAAATTACAATATGATATTCACTCATGTCTACAGGTTTGTCCTGATATTGCTTTGCTAGATTGAAAATGATAAAAGAGACTGGTATATGGATGACAACGATATACTGACAGCAGAGCTATAAGTATTTGGGAAGCTACCACCAGACTTCCCAGCCTTGCAGGTAAAAAATGGGGGAAGTTCTTTTAAACAAAGATTGCTGCCTGGCTGTCAATCTGAAAAGATAAGGCAAGAGAGTATTAGTCTGGTACAGTCTGGCTTTGGAGAGTTGTCACTGTGTATGTATAAGTCAGAAGGATGGTTGTTTTTGTATTGGCCCTTTCAGTTGGCTGTCTAGACCAGCCGTGGGCAAACTATGGCTCGCGGGCCGGATCCGGCCCACGGAGCCGAAAGAGCGGAGGGTTCTCTTGCTCTCCCCTCCGCTCCTTCACCAGCAGCAGGGTTAACATGGCAACGTCGGGAAACACGGCCGCAGCTCCTTCTTCTGAGTGGGCAGATTTATATCCACCCATTCAGTAGAAGGAACAACCTCTCAATCTTCCAGAGGCTCCTTGTAATGCCCGCGGACGTGTCCCCCGACATCACCCTGGGAATGCGTAGACACATTATCGTGGTGATGTAGGGAGACACGCCCCTGGAGAGCACAGTATCAGAGCATTAGCTAAAAAGGAGACCAACAACACTGTTCCCACTGAAGTTGATGTTTTAAAGACCAAAATCCTTTCAACCCAGTCTACATTGCCATCTACATCTATGTCCTGGGCATAATTTGGAAGTTGCACTAAAGAAAATGTTTAATTTACTGTTTACACATTTTGTTCTTTTCTATTTGTTTTAGTTTAAAATTATTTTATTATATTTAAGTTTAATTTGAAAGGCTTTTGTACCTTTCCTTTGTTAGGCAATTTTATTTTGCCTTTGCCATCTTCAATATAAGGTATGTTATTGTGCTATGATTCCTCCATTTTTTGAAGTTTCAAATTATAATAATTAGTGTTTACATTCTTCTTGTTAAAATGTTTGAAATGAATAAAACTATTGAAATAATAATAAAAAAAAGACCGTACCCTTTTATGTAATGATGTTTACTTTGAATTTATATTAGTTCACACAAACACTCCATCCATGCTTTTGTTCTGGCTCTCCGGTCCAGTTTAAGAACCCATTGTGGCCCTCGAGTCAAAAAGTTTGCCCACCCCTGGTCTAGACTATTTTGTTGCCCATTTTGGTATAAGAACATTGGTTTTAAAACAAGTTGCATCATTTCAAAGCAAGGAATACATTGTATATTATAGCCCACACATAACTACACATAAAACCATATAAGTAACTGAATAAGAGTTTAATAAGCTGATGTGTGCCTGAAGCCAATTCCAGCATGTCATAATTGCAAGAGTTTCATGGAAAGGTTGATGGAACTTGAGGACTCAACAAGGGCTGAGTCACATATGTTATCGCCTGCTGGGATGGCTAAATGCATTTCCCCAAATCTGAAAAGGATGCATTAAATTGATTGTTTGCTACCAGACCTCTCAGGGCATCTTAATCTACATTTTATTGCCTCCTACTGGCCAAACACCTGAACAGCCACAGGCAATTCCTAAATCTGACAATGCTTCTGTAGAAAACCCTACCCTTTGAAGTGTATATCTCCACCTTGCCTTAGGACAATTTATGTTAATAAAAAGCAAGGGGTCCTGAGACAAGGAGAACTTGGTTTCTTCAGCTAAACTCCTCTGCCCCCCCCCAATATGCCTTTCAAAATTATATTTTGTCTCTGGACTCTTACTTAAGTTACACACAGCCTTTCTCCAGATTGCTGAACCCTTCTTAATGCTGGAACAAGAACCATGGCAGACATGAACCTTTTCTTAATTTTTAGCCTATGCCATGCATATATTCTATTTTGCATTTTACAGAATTACTTGTTTTCAATTATATAGGTACATAATAAATTTATAATAAACATCTATAAGTTATAGATAAAAGTAAAGGTCTATATTATCTCTTTATATTGAAAGATATAGATATCATGTATATTTTCTATTTAAATAAATGTTAATTCTAATTCACCAATACTCAGAGACCACAGTTTGAAAAAACAAGAAGTTACAGCAAATGCTTTTAAAATGGGAGAAAGCTCCAGGGGAGTTCCATTGCTTTTGATCTTCCAAAGCGGTGCCTGCTGCAATGCCTGCATTCTCTCAGCATCAATGCACACAGTTTGTGAAAAGTTAATTTATGCTTATTACTCAAAGTGTCTAAGTGTCTTGACATTTTATCTTTGGTTCATTTTGTATTATCAGCTCTTTTTCCAATCTCTTTAACAGTTTGCAAGCTTGGGCTTCCAGTGGAAACTAGGAAGCAGCCATTGTGAACTGTCTATCATGTATTAACATCCTGCAGTAGATTAGCAAACTTATAAATACATTTCTAAATTTTAGAAGCATATTCTTCCTCATAATAAATTTTTAAATGTGCCATGTAAAATGTTTATTAGTAAACCAAATTATTTTTCTCTTTTTATACAAAATAAAAAGCCAAACGTAGATAATTTTTTTTTTTTTTACCATTTAATGTTTATCTCATTTGGAAATGATTTAGATATTCAATGAATATCAATTATTTGGTTTAACTCAGTATAAACTTTTGAAATTTATATTTATTTCAATTACTTGTTTTTTAACAATTATGCTAGAATTAAACATGAAACATTTAACCATCCTTTAAGATATTTTTTCTTACTGACCTGTTTCAAAAATTCCTTGCTTTTTATTAAACTAGCTTTTATTAATAAGATTAAGATTTAAGATTATGTGAACTCAAAACACGTTTATTTTAGTTTGTATATTTCTGAGAGTATACCTTTACACTTAATATTCTTGAAGCCATTTATGTAGAGCTCTTTACAAATTTACTTTGGCAATACCCCTTGAAAGTAGAAAAATATCACATACATACATACATAGATATATGTACAGCTAGATATAGAAATCTTATAGCTTTTATTGAAAAATTTTTAGCTGTTTCTCAGGTAAAAAAAAAACCTCAAAGGCATTGTTAGATTCAAACTGTGTTTCTGGAAACTGGAATTAGTTAAGGTTATTCACTCAGAAGGCCAATGTTTTGTTTGTTTGTCTCCTAAAGATTTATATTTGCATGCTGTAAGGATCCCTTTAAAGATGTTTTTGAAGTCATTTTGTTTTTTTTGAATCTTTTCAGAATGCATTCCATTGACTCTGAAAGATTTGGATTCCTCTCTTTTAAGAGTGACCATTAAGAGGTGGACTTATCTAAAACAAAGTTTCCCCAGAATGACCACTGAAAGTCCAAATTCTCCAAAAGTTTTACCCTGTTTTTGAGAAAGGCCCAAGAGCACCTGGTCCATGGACCAGGTGGAACCTATCTTGCACTTGGATTCCCTGAAATGCCTTATTTATGAGGGGCCCTGTTTTCCAACAGCTGTTACAAAACACCAGAAATTGTGTTTTCTCCTCTCCAAACAAGATGAGTGATTTACTAGGAAGATTCAACAAACAAAAGAGTACTTACCAGGAAGGGTGGTGCCTTCATAAAAACACAGAAACAGATTCTGAATAAAGCCAGAGAGTTCAAAACTCAAATAGAATAGAGCTCAGATCAGGAGAGACCTACCCTCAATCTCCAGGGTCAGAGAGAAAGCAGTGAGTTACCAGTTGGCCAGAAGCTCAACTGGCTACGTGGGTAAGTGGCACCAGTTTGCTCACTAGCCTCTGAGTTGGAGATCTTTGGATTTCACTTCTGACACTAAATAATGTTGACCTTAAAAGTAAAACAGCCAGTTATTTTACCAGCTAAGAGGGTTTATTTGCAAGTAGCAGAGAAGTGCAAGTTGGGACAAACAAGGTATAGCAAAACTATAGGCAAGTTCACAGAACAAAGATGAGGGGCTTGCTTTTATTCAATTTTAGGAGGAAATTAGGAGGGTTTTTTGAACAAAAGCTTGTTGGAGAAAAATAAGAGTTCAAGGTCATAGTGGCTTTTCATTGGCTACAAGTGGTAGTTAGTATGTCATTACTGGAGCAGTAAGAATCTTCCTGTATCTTAAAAGCAAGAGATAAACGTCCCATGTGATTGATGTTCTCCCTGTCAAAATAATTTTTATTTTTCTTCTTCTTGATGGTTTTGCAGGCTGCAATGAATGGTATATGCACGAGAGCCACTGCTATTCAGGGCTCACCCTGCCATTCAGGGCTTTCAAACTCCATTTTAAATAAGGTTTCCTCATTTTCTTATTTTTAGTTTTAAATTATCACATTATTTCTAGTTAGGTTATTACTAAAAAAAATAAGAAAATGTGCCCAGCTGGTGTGGCTCAGCGGTTGTGAACACTAACTGAGGCCACCATACCTCTTGAGTTGACCCAGGAACCCAGAAGTCACTGGTTCAGTTCCTGGTCAGGGCACATGCCCAGGTTGTGGGCTTGATCACCAGTGGGGGCCATTCAAGAGGCAGCCTATCAATGATTTCCTTTCTCATCAGTGCTTCTTTCTTTCTATCCCTCTCCCTTCCTCTCTCTCTCTAAAAATATATAAAAATGCTAGAGGCCTGATGCACGAAATTCATGCAAGGGTAGGCCTCCCTTCCCCCAGCTGCTGGCACCAGCTTCCCTCTGGCACCCAGGACCTGGGCATCACTCCAGCCCCAGCTTTGGCCCAGAATGACGTTGGAATGATGTCCAGTCTAATTAGCATGTTACCCTTTTATTATTATAGATATTTTGAAAAATAAGAAAATATGAGTAAATCCCATTTTTCTTCCCCACATTCTCTTTTCTATGTATCATTTTGGGTACTTTTTAATATTTCTTTCCTTTGCACTAACTTAGTTATACCTTTTAAAGAGTTCTTTACATCAATTTTCATGAGTTCCTCAAATTGACTCCAGCCTCAATTTGTCTAGTTACAATTTGTCTAATGAAATGCAGAGACTTCAAAGCATGAGAGAACTTTAACTGAGGCCACCATACCTCTTGAGTCTCCAAGCTTAACTTTCAACATGGTCAGGGTTGCATTATCTCATCTGACTCATTCTCATTAATCCTCCTTATCTCAAATTCCTCAATGAACTGATGGAAGATCTTAAGCACACAGCTTATGTCTGTAAACAAGGGCTTACACATTCAAATTAAGATTTTCAGAGCTAAGAAATGAGGAAAGAACAAAAGGCAATCTATATCTACATTTATATAAGCCTAAGTGACCATTATGACCAGACAACCAGATGACCGGCAGGTAGCTATGATGTGCACTGACCACCAGGAGGCAGACGCTCAATGCAGGAGCTGCCCCCTGGTGGTCAGTGCCCTCCCACAGCCAACCTCCTGCGGTCCCCCCTCCTACCCCCTCTTCCCCATCCCCCCGGCCGGCCTGCCCTGATTGGTCTGATCTGCCCCATCGCTGGTCAGGCTGAGGGACCCCACACTGTGCATGAATTCATGCACCGAGCCTCTAGTGTAATTATAAACAACATTACCTTCACTGTGAGTACATTTGACATCTGTAAATTACCAGTGTACCCTCATCAGAAGAAACATATATTGTTAGGCAATAAATTTTAAATTTATCACCAAGCCTACTCAAATGGAGTCAGAGAATTTTCTTGAGATATTAAAACTGTTGTAGGCCATGGGTATTGAACAAAACATGTCTGCCTCAGCACAAGGAAGCAAATCACAGAGGACGATGAAAATTTAGACAGCCATGATACTTGACAATCAAGGAGGGGTCTGTCATGCTCACAAATTTCTTCATTGATACCTCAAAACCTGCTCTGTTATCCTCTCCTCTCCACCTTAAATAGAACACCATTCTCCTATCTTAATTGCAAATGATTTTCAAAGGGAGCATCTGAATATGATTAAGTAAATGCCCTTCAGCCAAAGACACCCAGGAATGCACTTATAAGTTGAATAACTTGGGTATGCTGCATGTTTCAATGGGAAAAAAAAACATACCCTGGGGCTTTTCAGTAAGACAGTATTAGAAAATAATTACTATAGGATGTGAAGTTGTATTAAATTTGAGGAGAGTTTAAAGAAGTGATGCTTTGCTCTGACTTGGATGCTGTTATAAAGTATGGCTATATGATTGCTTATTATAATAATTCTTATCTAGAAGAAAGAATAGGCTGAGGCTAAAATGATAATTGGTAAAGAAGTAACAGAAACTTATTAGCCATGAAAGGGGTGTGTTTGGTCATTTTGTGAATTGGACAATGTTCATATTTTGTGTGTGTTCAAACATGGTTACAAAGTAGCCTGATTTGGGATTTATCCATCATAATCACGGAATAGCCTTGTCTAGTGTTAACATTCAGGGAAATTATTTATGATCTACAGGTGAGAGCCAAAACACTGCTGACAGTACCAGGCCCCAGCTCTCAGGAACTGCTTTCTTTCTTCCCACCTCAGAAAAGTTGTTCAGTTTCCCTCATCTTTACTTTTCTTCATGCAAAAGGTGGGGGTGGTATATACGAATAATGCTTGCTTAATAGAATCAACCACTCACCTCTCTCTCTCTCTCTCTCTCTCTCTCTCTCTCTCTCTCTCTCTCTTTTTATCTCTCTCTTTCTCTATCTCTATCTCTCATTTAGCTAGAGCTCAGTAATTTCAGACTCATCCCATCATTTTAGAAATATGTTTTTATTAATTTTAGAGAGAGAGATAGGGAGAGGGAGAGAAAGATAGAAACATCAATGAAAGAGAAACGTTGATTGATTGCCTCCTGCATGCCCCTACTGGGGATTGAGCCCACCATCTCTTAGAGCATGGGATGATGCTCAACTCACTGAGTTCACTGGCCAGCCTATCATTATTTTTTTAATTCTTCCCATTCTACATCTCAGTTTCCTAGTTTTTATATTAGACTGACAAATTTCCCATTACAGTACTTTTATCCTTTATAATCTAACTTCCTTTTGCTTTTTTTTTCCTTTTTACATATATTTTTTAAATTTTGAAATAAAACACACATATAGGCAAGTACACAAAACACACATGTGAAGGTCAACACCAATGTAAAAACATGTTCCCCAATTTAAAATGAAGAAGAGGAAGAGGAAGAAGAAGGAAAGGAAAGGAGGAGAAAAAGAAGGAGCCAAAGCAGCGACTACTGCCACCACAGCATCTCCTGTGTTCCAACTCCACCCAATCATCTTCTTCCTAAGGTAGCCACCATCCACAGCCTTATGGTAATTATTTAGTTGGCATCAATTATTTATTTTTGTAGCTCTATTATGTTTTACTACACTAAATACAATCCTTTAGTGTGATTTCAATGTCATAGTTGTTCTTAAAGGAGAATATTGATTGTGTTAGTAAGTTTCTTTGAGTGTGAATATCAAAGAACAAGCAGGAACAAGTAGAACAATTGAGGAAGCACGTTGACAAATGTGATTCAAAAGAGTACCAGCCGAAGATAAGGCAAATGGAGTTTACTTGCAGCATCTCTAGCATTTTGCTTGTCCTTCCAAGTTTTAAGTACTTTGAGTCCCCTTCTGTTACCTTATCTGCTAATCTTATGTGTACACTATAGGAGAAATGTAAATTGCTATTTAAATATTTACTCCTCTTATATTCCTGCTAATGGAATTTTAGAAATCAGTTGATAAAGAAAAGTGACATTTAGAACACAGAATGGTTGTCTTGGCAACCCAAATATCATGACTGATTATTTTCTATATTACTTTTGAAGAATGACACTTTCTCTGATTGGTAATGGAAAGAGGCCTGCACTGTAAATAAGTAGGCTTGAATTCCAGGCTCAGATCTAACTGTACGATCTTGAGGTAGTCATTCCAATGTGCTTGTCCAATCATTTGATTAGAGTCTGCTAAGTACCATGTCAATTTTAGGAGTGAGGGAAGTAGAGATATAAGGCAGTAGCCTTGACATAAACTACCCAATAATTCTTAAACTATGTCTCTGGGGACCCATGGATATCTGAGATCTTTCAAAGATCTGGGAGGTCAAGATAATGCATGCAGGAAAACCGATGAATTTCAATGTGACAGAATAAAAAGCTCATCAATAGTGTTTCACTTTCTATTTTACAACTACTCTCTAAGAAACTACCCTTTGTTGAGTTTTGATGTAGTGGTAAAGAAGAATATATACAACTATCTGAAAGATTGTTAAAATATTCAGTTATAAGTTGAATACAAAGCAGATAAAAAATTCAGCTATTCTTATTAAGTCTAACAAGCCAAACACACTCTAATGTGTATACATGACTTTTTATAATCCCCTACCTTTTGAAATGTGTAATTTCTTCCAGCCAATAGAATATGGTGATGGGGATGGGATATCACTCCCATAATTATGTTTTGTTATGTAAGACTTCATCTTAGCAGACTGGAAAGACTCCCTTGCTGGGTGTGAAGAAGTAAGCTGCCATATTATAAGCGAACTACAAGGCAAGGGACTGCTATTGAGCTCTAAGAGCTGAGCAGAACCCCTAGCCAACAGCCTACAAGAAAAAAGGGACTTCATCCTACAACTGCAAGAAAATGAATTCTACTAACAACCTAAGTGATCTTCCCTAGTTGAGCCGCCAGTTGGGAACATACCAAGCATCACCTTGATAGTAGTGCTATGAGACCCTAAGCAGAGGACCCATTTCAGTGAGGCCTGGACCCTCCACCCACAGCAGATGTGATATTTTTAAAAAGTGGTGGTTGTTTTAATTCTCTAAATTTGTGGTAATCTCTTATGCTGTATAGGAAACAAATGTAAAGAAAAGTGAAATGTAAAAATATATTTTACATTAAAGATATTTGTAAAAATATAGTTTGCATATTAACCTGAAATGAGTCTATTATTCTTACTTTTAAATGAATAAAGTTTTTAAAAATGTCTTGCTTTCTTTTCTAACACAATAAATATCAATAAATATAACAGAAACCAAAGTTCTTTAGGAATCTTCATTAATTGAAGAGTGTTCAGGGGTTCTTAGACCAAAAATGTTGAAACCACTACTCTATCCCAACTTTTTAATTTCACTCTTCAACATTTTTTCACCTTCTCCACACAAATGCACTCTAACCATAAAGAGGTGTCTCTGTTTTCCTAACATACTGTCTTTAAGCGTCTGTGTCTTTGCCGACACTGAATCCATGATCCTCTTCCTTACTTTGCCTGCTGAAATTCTGGCCATCATTCAATGTCAAATTCACACTTTACCTCCACTCTTTAGCTCAGAAAGCTGAATAACATAGTAGCTAAATGCACAAGGACCTAGAATTGCCACCTGCACCCAACTATAGGGCCTTGCATAAGGTACATAATCTCCTGGGACTTCAACTTCATATGTGATAAGGAGGTGTAAATCAATAGGGACCTATAAAAGTTAATTGACCCTGGCCACAGTAATTGGACTAAAATAACAAAGTAAACAAATCTACAATAATCGTAAGAAGTAACTGTTTTTGAGAACTTACTATATGCTAAAAAGCAAGGGTTTTACTTGGTTTGTTTTATTTCATCCTCATGAAAATTCAACTACAATTACATACCCATTTCACAAATGAAGTGTAAGATTTATAGAGTTGAAGTGCTTGGCCCAGACCTCACAACTAGTGCTCTGCCCTCAGACCCAAGATCTTGACAATACTGCCCTCTAAGACTACACTTTATATAGACTTCTAGCATAGCACTTATTTCACTATCTTTTTTTTACTTTTGTCTACAATGCTTCTCCACTTAAAAAATCATGAACTACTCTGAGCAGAATATGTCTTCTTTCTTCTTTTAACCTCAGTTAAAAGCCTATCACATGTCCCTATTTATTTCCTTCATGGTGTTTAGTGTGTACTAATAATTGTATTTGTTTTCACATTGCTTTTTATCTCCAGGAACAGAAACTTGGGATCTATTTTCCATGATATTTCCTTATATATATAATGTTTCCCACCATAAATTAAGGCATATGTGTGGTATCAGTAATTATGCCTGATTCATAGAAAGTAATAAATTGATTGCTGTTAAGTGTCAATCTATTAAATTATTCCACCACAAATATGAATAGTACCATTTCTCACCATCTCCCTCATTGTTTCTCATCATCTAAGCACATATTTCTGTATTATTTCTCCAAATTTAGAGAAATTGAAACTTTTTCTCAAGCATACCAGTTCACAATGGTCTGTTCCTTTGATAATCATCCATTCTAAGCATTCACTTATTAAAAGTAAAATTTTCTTAGTGTTTATTCAGTTCTAGACACTGTCCTAGCTCTGAGGATAGAATAGGAATAAGAACAAAAGTTGTTTTTTGGTTTGTTTCTGCAGAACAAAGAACCAATCGACAAAATAAAAAAGGTAGTCTACATAATGAGATAAAATATTTACAAACTATATATTTGATAAAGGGTTAATATCTAAAATGTATAAAGAACTCTTAGAAGCCCTAACCGGTTTGGCTCAGTGGCTAGAGCATCAGCCTGTGGACTGAAAGGTCCCAGGTTCAATTCCAGTCAAGGGCATGTACCTTGGTTGCGGGCACATCCCCAGTAGGTGTGCAGGAGGCAGTTGATTGATGTTTCTCTCTCATCGATGTTTCTAACTCTCTATGTCTCTCCCTTCCTCTCTGTAAAAAAAGCAGTAAAATATATTTTTAAAAAAGAGAAAGAAAAAAAAAGAATTCTTAGAATGCAATAGCAAAACACATGGCCAATAGATACATGGAAAGGTGCTCCACATCAATAATAATCAGAGAAATGCAAACCAAAACCACAATGAGCTATTGCCTCACACATGTTGGGATGGCAATTATCAAAGAGACAAGAGATAACAAGCGTTGGTTAGGATGTGGAGAAAACAGAACCCTGGTAAACTGTTGGTAGTAATGTTTATTGGTAAAGCCACTATGGAAAACAATATGGAGGTTCCTCAACAATTAAAAATTGAACTATCATATGATCCAGCAATTTTACTCTGGGTATATATCCAAATGAAACAAAATCACTGTGAAAAATAAAACATGGCTTTGTTCTCCTGTAATCCCTGTCTGCCCATGTTGCTGAATACAATGTACACCTTGCTAGGCTGCTCCCTGCCCAACACACATAGGCCAAATCCCCACACATAACAACTTGGAAAGGTGACAGATAATCTCCTCAGTTTCATCAGTCTCATTTTTATCTCTTTTTCCTCTTTCCTGTGGTCCCTTGCACTCAAACACTCATACATATTATGACATTTGTCTTCTCTTATTACCAATACTAGAGGCCCGGTGCACAAAATTAGTGCGAGGGGCTCGGCCCCGCTGCCTCAGCCCTTGCAGCCCCAGCTGCCTTGTGGCCTCATGGCCCTGCGGCCCCACTCACTGGTTGTTCGGGAAGGTTGTTCGGCCATCTGGTCTAATTAGCATTAGCTCTTTATTATATAGGATGTGTAAGTAATAAGGTCTTAAAATACCTATCTGGAGAATTTGTATTTGATTTGGAAAAGGGCCTTAAACAAAACAAATAAGCAAGCAAAAAATAACAACAATACAACCCATAAGTCTCTATTCAGAGTTGGGCCTGAAAAAACTAAGAAACTGGATCAACTAGAGAGTGGCTATGGATAAGTAGAGTCAGCTAAGTCTCCCTTAACTAAAGCCAAGTAAATAGCACATTTGCTTTAGTTTAGAGGGAAGACTGTGTTATAGTTGCCCAATATTTCTCTCTGAACATGTTATCCTTGCTCTTTCTTTGCTTCTATTCTCAGAGCTCTGTGGGTAATGTATATACCATTACAAATATGGCTATATATCAAATGATATCAATGACAGGTACAATTTATTTGGCCCAATTCTTTCCAAAATGTAAGTGTTTTGCTAGTTGCAACTAAGGAAAAAAGCACTTATTTCAAGCATCCCCTTAGGAACAGTGGGAAAGAAAACCATCGTTAGAATACTGTATGATTTTCATAAATAAACACTCAGAGCTAAATAAATATGTTTGTGTTGAAGTGTGCTAAATATTCCATAGTAGTTAAAAATAGGTATCACCACTACCCAGGCAAAGCTTCACCGAAGAGGTGAACGAGAGACAATTAGAACAGTAATTATAGTCTAACTTACAATGAAGGTGATAGGAGACAAAACTTTCAAAAGTTGTTTCATTTATCTACTGGAGTATCTAAGAGAGGGAGATATGTAACTTTTAAGAAACTGTAATCTAAGTATATTGAATATTATACTTGCAAACTAATGTCTAATATTAATTAGTTATCAGCAGGTATGTGAGGTGGAAAGAGGAGTTATATTTATTGATGTTTTGTTATTGATTTTTACCATTTGAAAACGATTGGATAATTATTAGATGATGCCAAGGAAGTATAAGACAAACTATAACAAACAAACAAACAAATACTAGTAAGCTAAAATAGACTTTATTATTTTGTGTAATTATTAAACTTCTTGGTCTTTTTCTCTGATCAGTTGCCTCTTCTCATGACATAGGTGTGCTAACCATCAACTTACAGCCATGGTAGGCAGATGGGAGGGTTTATTTTTATGATAAAAAGATCTTTAGAGATTAGGAGTCTCGAGTTCTAATTCTGGCTATAAGATCTACTATCTGGATGACTTTGGGCAAGACAAAATCTGTAAGCCCCAATATCTTCCTTGACAATCAAAATGATATTCCCTCTACAAATGTTCACAGGTTTACAACATTCACAAAGTTATTTTGTCAGTCCATATAAGCAATGCACACAAATGCAAAAGCCTAAAATATGGCATTACCCAAATCACACCCAGTGGCCTAAAAAAATCTTTGTATACATAATGAGTTGTTTCTCCCAGATGTTGTTCAAATTCTGAGATTTTTATGATATGTGAAAATGAGGACTCTACTTCAAAATAAATTTCGTTAGAGATTCACATTTGTTTTTACAATAATGTTCTATATCTACTCAAACTTGACAAACACTTTTGTTCATATCTTTATTTATTATTTTTAATGTATCCAACATGAATTTATTATATAGAAGGCTGTATGAGTGAGGATTTGTTGGATACACAGAGAAATAAAAGATATGAATCTGCCCTCCAGTTGGCATCAATCTAGTGATATGGTAAAAGGGACATAAATGAAATGCAAAAGGAGAACTGAAGGAAGAAAAAGGAAGAGGAGGTGGGAAAGGAATTAATCTGAACCCTGCTCTCATGCCAATAAATCTCCCACATCATGGAGCAAATGAACTAGGCATTTTGAGTAACAAGGGAGCCTTTTTTCTCTTGAAATAAAATCACTTACTTATATTTTATGAAAAGAAGTTCTAAAAGGTAGGTAGGAATCCACTTAGAAAGTTATATCATCTTCTGATGACACTACATGCTGAGCATTTAGTCACTTATTGATCTAAAATGGCCATCTTCCTAAACCAGAGGACACATTTTTATCTTCTTCTGCTGCCCCCTGGAAGAAAACTCTAATACTTCTAGCTGGTAAAGAGGGTTTTATAGTTATCTTTTTTATCGAGTAGTCAGTTAGCTTAATTTGTTCCTCTTGGTTTTCTGGTTGCTGGGCTCTGGATTTTAATAAAAGATAGCTCTGGTGACCTCGGTAGACTTGTGTGGTCCAGGATCAGGTCTGATGAATAATATATGCTCATAGTATCTATTATTAACTCTTACTATCAGCAGTAAACAGTAAGAGCCTGGCCACAGCTCTCCTGCCTATTCCACTGGAGGTAGGGAACACATTCCACAGGGTACTTTTAGAACGCCATCTGCTTGTTTATATGTATGTTCTGAGAGGCTGTGATGGGGCATCTCATCACAAAATGTTTTTGCATTGGGCCCTAATGAAAGTCTAGTGTGCTATTCATTCCCCACCAAACAGAGCTCATAAAGATCCATTGTGCTGCAGCTTGCTGGACAATGTTCAGAGAAATAGTACATCCTTCCATAAAGTCACAAAGCATGGAGATCAAAGCACAAACAAATCTCACTGCACTACAATCCCACTCTTCAATCAACACTGTGTTCTGGCCTGTCCTATCCCTACAATCGCTGCAGAGGGAATAACAATTGCATAGAGGTCTAGGGTTCTCTTTTAAATAAGACGTGTGTACAAGTGACTTGCAAAAAAGAGAGGGAATAAAACTCTGCAATCTTGTTCAATTTTCTCTCTCCATAGTTAATGGGGCCTGGCATTTCTGAGGATGACATTTAATATTTGAAAGGGCATAATTTCTTTCAGTGCACAGAGGAGTTTCTGTTATGTTTCTGGCAGTTACAGAAAAATTCCTATCTCTGCATGAGATCTGCACTGAAATCTCTATGTGAAATGGATGTTTATTAGCATTTACACCCTCTGCATTGTATCTCAACTGGATCTACGTAAATCCTCTATTTGGTACTCCTTTATTGGTCTACAATCACTCATATTAATAAGAAAAGATAACCCAAACCAAAAATGCTATAGAAAAGTCTAGTTGGATGCTTTTCGGACTGTGCTCTCCTGAGATCCTGAATTCTGGAAGGCACCTCGGGGGCACAGGCAGCTGAGTAAGGAAGGCTGTGGGCTGCTTACTGTGCACAGGTAGAGTAGCTCTTCTTTGAAATGTTTTAGACATGGAAACTTCTAGTGAAATTTTGTTAAAAATAAGATTGCATTTATTTAAAACAAACAACAACAACAAATAAATAAACACTGCTGAGTTCAAACCATTTATCTCACAAGTGGGGAACTTTATATGAAAGAGCAGACAGAGACTTAGGATGGCGCAATAGAGCCTCTGAGCTACTAGTGTTGATCCAGACTCAGAGAAACAGCACGGGGGGAAAACCACAAACCCACAGATCCCATGCTGGCCACCCAATAGGGGACTTCTGTTGAAAAACTTACCCAAAGTGAAGAAAAAGTGCACTCCATTTCAACAGTTACTTAGCTGCAAGTTCTTGCAGCACATAATTTGATTTTCACATAATGCAAAGATAACCTTTCAGTCTTCATGTGATTAATGGCCAAGAGGAAAGAGAAGATCTCAAATGTGTAATTGCTCTGGCAAATAACATTTTTCCCCCTCAAACTTTAGAAGAATCTTTGATACTTTGTATTAATTTATTGGGAGGACCTAATTCAGTTATAGGAAGAACTCATTTTTTAAAAACAATGCTTTCCATCTTTTCTTTGCAATTTTAAGCTTGTTTAGATCAGAGAGTTCTATTATTCCCTTCTTATAACTTTCATAATATGTATTTCAGTCTATTTCATGCTTATATATGTGCATATATGAATGTATATATACATATATATACACAGATAATATAAACACACATGATGTGTACTAAAATGTAAATCGCTGAGTAGATAAATAAATCTACTTCTTGATTTCTTGCTTCTGAAGGAATTTATCAGCCATAATTCTTGAGAAACATCCAGAATTATGTACAGATGAATGATATAATTGTGACGCATTAATTCTCAACTGCCTAATTGAGTTAATTAACCCTTTAGAATGTGTCTGTCAAATGGCATAAGATGCTCTTTTTGAAAATTGTAAAGAAGTCACAGGTCTGGTTTTTGCTCTCTAAGAACTTGTGATCTATAGGAAATTGTTGACAAATGGTAAATAGTTGGTAGTTTCCCAAACTTTGCTGCTCACTGGAACCTCTTGGGAATCTATAGAAAATATTGATGCCCAGTAATCATCCCCAGTTGTATGTAACTGTATGCCTTGCATCTTACGCACTGCTCGTTCTGCAAACATTGTTGAACAGTAACATCTCCTGAAACCCAAAGCTCACACTCCATGCTGCCTTTGTCATGATGGGGATGGGAGATAGCTCTCAGTACTTTCTATAAATCCTCAGATAATCCCAATGTTCTGTAAAATTTAAGAATCACTTTTTGAAGGCCAGAGCCTCATGCTCAGCGGTCCTGATGTCTCTGTTCTAAAGATGAACATGGGTGTTGATGAGTTTTCCAAGTTTCCCATGCAATTCTAATGGATACCCAAGACAGAAACAACTGAGTGAGAGCAGTTGCTCAAAAATGGCTGCTTTGGAATCACCCACCATAGAAAGAAATAGAGCCAAGTTTGAGAACTATTGATACAGAGGTTCTGTTCCTCAAAGTACAGCTCATGGGCTACTAACCTGGTTATCCCTATTAAAGATTCAGATTATAGAGTCCTTTTATATACTTACTAAACCAGACTTCAGAGTCTGGGCACAGAAATCTTCATTTTCACAAGTCCCTAATAAAGTTTAGAGCAGTAGTTCTGGACCCAGGGATGGTTTTCCCCCCTATGGTGTGCCCCAAGAATTTTTAAAACATGAAATACCTGACTATTTAGTCAGGGGCACTGACCTCCTTTCCCTCAGATTGTCAAATAAAAAAAATTACAACAGCAAACATAACAATAGCCATCCTGAGTAAATGAATCAAAATTATACCAGTTTTCTTTTGTTAGATCAGCAAAACATATATTTTTTTTGTGTGCCACCAAATTTTAGTAATTAGTTTGTGTGTACCATGAGATGAAAGGCTTTAAAATTGCTGCCCTTAAGAGTCATTATCAATGTCTGGAATCATTTTGAGCTGTCACATCTGGGACAGGTGTTACTGGTATCTAGTGGGTAGAGTTCAGGATATCTCTAAAACTCCTAGCATGCCAGTGTATAGACAGCCCCTTATAATAATTATTCAGTCCAACCTGTCCATAGTGTGAGGTCAGAAAACCTTGTTTTAGAGCAGTGGTTCTGAAAGCTTAAAAAGTAAAAATATCCCTGGTTTGTTTATTAAAACACAGATTATTGGCCCCATGCTTCCACTAGAGATTATTGATTTAGGAAGTCCAGAACAGGAGCAAATCTGCATTTCTAACAAATTTTGGTGATGTTGATACTGCTGGTCTAGGGGCTATATTTTGAGAACCATTGATCTAGAGGTTGTTTCTCATTTTTCTTCTAATGCCTCTGATTCTACTTTACTAGAAATAAGGTTCATCACGAGATGGAAATTTTAATATAGCGTGGAATACTCCTGAGAACTTGCAAACAGCCAAGACCAGTGCACCTCTAAAACTTGAAAATTCAGCATTTCAGGATCTGAGTATCTATCCATCTTTATTGAAAGTATCAGTATAAAACTGTAAGGCTATTTTTTTTTTATTTAACTATTTCACTCACCCAAGTATAACATCGATTTGGTCTGCAGGTGATTCTTGGTATGTCTGTGGTAAGGAACTCTTTAATAATATAACCATCACACCTCAAATATCTGTGGTACATTTAGGGTTGAATTACTAACCTAGTTCAATACCATTTTTACAAGCAAATCCTGTTTGTAAAGTAAATACTTCTTAACAATGCACTTAACTAATGGAACAAACAGAGGTTATCTCAGACTACCTCTGAGCTACTTCTCACTGATTTTTTAAAGACTATTCCTTCCCCTGATTATTGTAATCAACAGCATCAGGCACATGAAAATAAATGTTAACAATATCTCTGAACAGAGATTTAAAGTGTTTTCATCAGGCCCTCAGTTGCTGCTCTCTCCATTAGAGTCATCAATAACAAGAGAGACAAAAATTATAAATCTGTAACTAAGCAACAAGGATGAAGCTAATGAGCATTAGGCCAGAGATGGTAGTCTTTATAAATAAAATCCAAGTAGCACCTTAGCTGAATATATTTCTCCAGTTTATTGCTGTTTTGACACAAATGAAACCAAGATATATTCCCCATATTTGGTTTGCTTTTTCCTTTTCCCTCTAGTTTATGTCCTGTGTTATTACTTTGTAAAAAGAGACAGAGTAGATGTAAAGGAGTCCATAAATTGGAACAAAGCTATTTTACTGTAAATACTTCTACTTACTTATATTGTCTTACTTTAATATGCCTAATCAGCAAGCTTTCCAAAGTGGTCCTTGGGGCCTCCCTTCTGTTTGGTCATGCTATCTAAAATTAAAAGGTATAACTGTGAGGCTGGCAGATTAAAAGCTGAATGAAAATGAATATGTGGACAAAAATCAAACACAAATATACAGACATAATTGCCTATGCTTTGCTCTCATTATGTCCTTTTATTTATTTATTTTAATATATTTTATTGATTTTTATACAGAGAGGAAGGGAGAGGGATAGAGAGTTAGAAACATCGATGAGAGAGAAACATTAATCAGCTGCCTCCTGCACACCTTCTACTGGGGATGTGCCTGCAACCAAGGTACATGCCCTTGACCAGAATTGAACCTGGGACCTTTTGGTCTGCAGGCCGATGCTCTATCCACTGAGCTAAACCAGTTGGGAGTCTCATTATGTCCTTTTAGGGACAAAGAACACCATGTTCTAAAAAACTAGTAAAGGCATTCTGTTTAGAAAAATGTACAATTTTACTTTAGTTATGGATATGGCTCTTCTTTTCTGATTTAGCTTTTTGTATGATTGCTTTTCACCAAGCACTTGGACTACCAGAGGATAATCTATGGGGTAAGCTATGGTGTTTTCTTAAGGTTGTCTGGTCCAATGATGCAAACATTATTTAATGTCAAACAAAATAAATATAACTAAAAAAATAATTCATGTGACTTCTGTTTTGGAATTACAGATTTAATCAGTTAAACTTACATATTCTTTTTTTTTAGATCAGCTATTTTCTTCCTTTTTTTAAAATATATTTTTATTGATTTCAGAGAGGAAGGGAGAGGGAGAAAGAGGCAGAAACACTGATGATAAGAGAGGATCATTGATGGCTGCCTCCTGCACACCTCCTACTGGGGATCAAGTGTGTAACCTGGCATGTGCCCTGACCAGGAATCAAACTGTGACCTTCTGGCTTATAGGTCAATGCTCAACCACTGAGCCACACAGGCTAGGAGCCTAAGCTCTTTTCTATATGTGGTCTATTTACCTCTGGCACAATAGGAAAGGTCTCTGGAGGTTTAGTTTTCAAGATGAACAGTAGGTCCTCTTGCAGAAATAGTAGTAGGAGAACTCCAATGGGGCCTGTAAAAGTACCCGGTGAATGCCACTAGAATAGCACAGAATGCTTCAAGCAGGAGTGGGAAATTTACTCACCTTTTATCTTGCAAACAAATAGATTCTTGATAAACAAAAAACAAAAAAAGGTTTGGGTGCATTAATATGTGGTGTCATTTGTTTTGTCCTAATCTAGGCCGGAGATGACACCGATTTCCTTAAAAAAAAAAGAAGACTGTAAGGAAAATCATGAAATAGGCCTTTTCCTTAAAGGGCACTAAGAGTTTGCAACACGATTAAGGCAGGAACCTCTCTCCAGATCAGCATTGGTGGCTACAAGAATGACCAGGTTCTCAAGGCAGAAAGATGGTGACTAATTCAAAACCCCACTTGACAGGAAAGCCCATCCAGATCCACGATGTGGGTCACACAACTAAACCATCTGACCTCTGAGTGGAGATTAACATCAGGAGATTCAGAGGAAGATTTTGTGCCAACCCAAGGAAATCTCAGTAAGTAAAGATTTACAGCTGAGTTTTTCTGGTAGGACTTCAAAGCTCAAAATAATTTCTTTTTTCTCCCCTATACACTAGGATTACACCATCACCACAAAGCCAGTTAGTTGAAGCATTTTGGAAATAGTAGGTTGTGCTTTTTTTTTTAAATAAAAAATACACACCCTGAGATATAGTTTTATTTATAAAATGAGGGGAAAAAAAGAACTGGGAAAAGAGGACAGGGAGGAAAAAATAAACCAAATGATATTCACAGTAACATAAGGAGCACAATTGAATATAGGAGACCAATTTTTTTTTTTTTTTAACTTGTAAAGGCATTCAGTTAATTGTTTCTGGTTAAAGAAGATTTTACCATGTGAAACAAAAGGCTTCATGGTCTTTTAGAAGGTTAGAAGGTTTCACTACATCAGTCTCACGCCAAGGCTTTTGGCAAGAGTTCCCTCAACATTTTACAAATTATTTCAACCACTAATAACGTAGTTATGATGCAGCTTGAGAGTGCAACGCTTAAATTTTAGAGCAAAATGGCAGAACCAATAAGTAGGCCTTAAAGCCATAGAACACATGCTAATTGAGTGGAAGGAAATGTTGATTGGAGTGGAAATGACCAGACTGCCCATTTTCATTCACTCGTCATATGCCATCGCACACACACTTCAGCAAATGTGCAATTCCAGTGATTATACCCAATGAAGACAGGGATCATCAAAACCAAGCAAAAGGCATAGGACAGATTTGCTAAAACACTCTCGTTCTCCCCTTTTCTGCTTTGTGTAGGAACCTAAAGACCTGAGAGTATGTGCCCGGGCATTTGTGTGGCTATGGGAGGTGGAGGATTTTTTAAGTTTTTGACATCTCCTTCTAGAAGGTATTATTCAAGGTCCAGGAGCAGCAGGAATAGGAGGCAACATGTAGAGTGGGAGCCACTTTTCGGAGAGCTGTTGGCACAACTGGGAGATGGAAAGAGAGTAAAAGTCAAAACAATCTAGCAATATACAGTAAACACCTTCTATATAGCTCGTTGTCTCATATAGCTTGTTGGAAGTTAAATACACCAAAAACACATGTTCTATCCTCAAGAATCTTACAGTCTTAACGGCAAACAAGTTTTCTGTTTGCGTTGTCTAGTCAGTTATTAACAAATACACATTGTGTGCCTGTCATGTGTCAAGCCCTGAACAAGGTGAGAGATACTAAGATGTTTTTTATCCTTACTTGATCAACTCTAATACAAAAATAAAACCCTCCAGTCACTCCCCTTTATGACCTACTCTTGTTCTTCGTGTGCACCCCAATTCTTTGTGTGTAGCCTCCTCAGGATCGCAGTGTCTACTCCTTGATTTATTTGTAGCTTATTTTGTACAATTCTTCCCCTTGCTCTTTATGCTTTAGCCCTACTACCCTCTTCATTAAACCCTAAGTACATGCTATATCTCCCTGTTTTGGAGATTTCTTGCCATCCATTCCAGAACTCTTTCTCCCTCTTCCATAGCTATGTTATGGGGGTGAGTTTATATGCAACCCCAGGATCCTGAACTTTTTGAAGCACTTGTCAAAATTGAAACTGCTTTGTAATTTAAGTGATCCTGTTTTTCTTCTTTGAGAATAAGCCCTCTGCAAAAGCAAGAATGAGTCTGTTTTGCTTAAAAATGCATCCCAAGGACAGTGTTGAATGCGTATTCGATTCAATGAGTAGTGTGAATATACTAATGCATTTTTAAACCCAGAAAAATGCAACTCAGTTGCTACTGGAAGACAAAATGTTGCTTCTCATTACTTTGCCCAGGACAAGGACAGTGACTGTAACATGGGATTAAATCATTAGGTGAATGAACTAGTGGGCATCTGACAAAATATGCAATAGAAGAGGATAGAGCAGAGATGTCAGTGAGCACCAGGTATATACAGCGGTGGGCAAAGTAGGTTAAATTACCAGCCATCATTACCTCGATCACAAGCAAGGATAGGAAATAATAACAATAATAATAAGGAAAAATTATACAAAGAAATAATACATTAATACATTAATAAATGAATAATAATACAAAAATATTGGTTAGAGCAGTGGTCGGCAAACTCATTAGTCAACACAGCCAAATATCAACAGTACAACGATTGAAATTTCTTTTGAGAGCCCCAAACCGACTTCTGTGCATAGGCCAGGAAGTTTCAATCTCACTGTACATGTGCGCCCGCACGTGGTATTTTGTGGAAGAGCCACACTCAAGGGGCCAAAGAGCCGCATGTGGCTCACGAGCCACAGTTTGCCAACCACTGTTAGAGTGTCATCCTGATTCTCTAAGGCTTCTAGTTCAGTCTCGTTCAGGGCATATATAGGAATCAAAGAAGGCATAAAAAAGTGGAATAACAAATTGATGTTTTGCTCTCTCTTCCTTTGTATGTATAAATCAATAAATTTTAAAAAATGTTAAAGAATAAACTATTTGGCGTACTCACAACTATTAACCTACTTTTGCTCACCCCTATATATACATGTTTGTGTGCAATTAAAAATTACAATAAATTTCAGGAGAGCAATCCTGGTGCTAATTTGAAAAATAAATGAGGGCTCTTAGGGAAGGGCTCTTTTATAACATTTCTGTCCCCCTGACAAAAAAATAGGAAGCAGTCCTTCCAAGAGAAGGAAAGAACACTCCAGGCAGAGAGAGCAGTGATTAGAAAAGGCCCAAAGGCAGGCGAGTGATTGGTGTTAGGAACAGGGAGAGAGGAGTGTCCCAGTAGCCTGAACCATGGTGAGCAGGAGGGACAGTGGCAGGGAAAGAGGCTGAGAGTTAAGCCTTAGGATGAGATCACCTAGAGCTTTGAAGGCTATGGGATGATTTCGGATTTTAACCACAATAGGAAGCTACTGGACATTTTAAAGCAGGATGCCATGTTTCAATTTGTGCTTTATAAAAGTCATCTGGCTACTGTCTAGGGAGTGTACTGTAGGGGAAAGTCCCAGACACAGGCTGCAGGAGTGATTGGAAATTGGAAAGAGGAGCTAAAAGTTTGCTCTGTCTTTCTAAATTAATACTATGGTTACCCCAAGGTCAGAGAAATTATTCAACTTATGATTAATTTCTTATAAATATCTGCTGTGTTTATTTTGCTACAAAATTACACTGTAAACATCTATACTTTTAACTGATTATCTTACAAAGATGCCAGAAGCAATGGACTTCAACCTGTAACTTCCTGTTATTCTTTGGGTTTTCTACAAGAAATGAAGGGGGAAAGCCCTGGGCAGACAGCACAGTGAGGTCAATACCCACAGGTTTCAGCAAAGCAAACACCTTTTGCTGTGTCTCTCTCTGTGTTTATGAAGTAGCCAGGGCTGGAAATGTCTTAAGGGGTCCTGCTTGCCTTTCTTCTGTCATCACAGAAAAAAACATATGCTCTGAAGAGGGCTGTACTCTCACAGCCTTCTGGGCTTTTGGATACTAGATTTATATTCCTTATCCGTGTATGTTGTCTATAAATCACTTTGAGAAACAGGAGACCACTGATCTTGACACACTGTGTGCTGACTGACCTTACACCCATAAGCAAGCAAGCACACACAGCAACAAACAGCTATTCCAACAAACACATGCAGTGATACAAATATTCGCAGGCACATTTCTTTGCCCAGAGTATAAAGTGCTATTTATGATTACATTGTCCCAAACACAGCTGCTTATCTCGAAATAACAAATGGTTGTGTGTTTTTCTCAGAGATTTTGTAGGGAGAAAGCAAAGACATAATACGAAGCCCACTCTGGAAATGTCATGGGTAGTTTTCCATCCTGCTTCTAATCATGTCACTCTGCAGTCTCAGCAACTTGTTTTTTTACTTGAAATTTAGCCAAGGCTAGAGGAAAGAGCAAAACGTGAAACATATGAAATCTATTCCTTCGGTGATGCCTTTATTTTTTTTAAAAAAATTGTCAATTAAAGGTGAATATCTGAGAAACACAGATTCACAAAGTGGGAAAATGCCCTGTGCTATTTATGGAAACACATAAAGCTTCACCACACTTTGTTCCAGTTATTATTTGTGAAGTTATATTTTCTAATGGTGAAGCGGGGCGGGGGGGGGGGGGGGGGGGGGGGCTATGCTGCACCCAAAAAATAGATCAGGGATGTCATTGTGAACTGTTTTGCATCATTTATCATGTGAATAGTAGTGAGCTGATAACCAATGGTCAAAGGTTGTTTTTTTTTTTTAATATATTTTATTGATTTTTTTTTTTTTTTACAGAGAGGAAGGGAGAGAGATAGAGAGCTAGAAACATCGATGAGAGAGAAACATTGATCAGCTGCCTCCTGCACACCCCCCACTGGGGATGTGCCCGCAACCAAGGTACATGTCCTTGACCGGAATCGAACCCGGGACCCCCCAGTCCGCAGGCCGACGCTCTATCCACTGAGCCAAACCGGTCTCGGCCAAAGGTTGTTTTTTTTAAAAAAATATATTTTTATTGATTTCAGAGAAGAAGGGAGAGGGAGAGATAGAAACATCAATGACAAGAGAGAATCATTGATTGGCTGCCTCCTGCACACCCCCAACTGGGGATTGAGCTTGCAACCCAGGCATGTGCCCTTGACCAGAATCCAACCTGGGATCCTTCAGTCCATAAGCTGACGCTCTATCCACTGAGCCAAACCAGCCAGGGCAGGTCAAAGTCTTTTGGAATCAAAATTACAAATGTCTTGACAGTGTAAAATAAGATACCAAAGGTGAAATATCAGACAGCTAAGACAAAGGGCTTTGATTAGTGACAGCCCAATGTGATAATTTCCCAGGGGTTTCCTTCTTCATTTATCAGGGGGCAAATCTTGTCATTTTCCAGAAAGAGGTAGACTTTGAGGTATAAACTCCCTAAGTAGAGACTTAGCCTCACTGTTGGCAGTAAGTGGCAATCTCTAAGCCTTTCTGAAAATGGGGTTTGATGAGGGAGGAGGAGAGAACTTGCGGATGGTGAGAACTTGTAATAAGAGACTGAATGAGCCATGAAGGTAGAGAAAAGATACAAAGGAGAAGCTGGGACATAAAAGTCAACATGTTTAGTTTTACAATGTTGCTGATGGCTAGCCCCAAATTAGAAAAGATCAGACATGGGCTACTCATGCTATTTTTCTAGTCGTGTTGCTCTCATTGAGAGAGGAATCAGAAAACCAAATCCAGCATTTTACGTGCGTGTGAGGAAGGGTTGGCTCAGCACGCCTGCTCTGCTCAAACCCTGCACAGTCCCAACAAAGGCTGTTTTCATGACTGGCTCTTGGAATGTTCCGTCTGATAAGAGTGCTTTCGCAAGCCTAGGCCTTGAACCACAGTGTATCGGTTGTCCAGGTAGTTTATGCTGACCATGGGTCTAAGCTGAACACCTGCTTCCCCTCTACGGGCCCAGAGCTTGTGACTGAGGTCAGTCACATAGGTGCTATATGCTAATGTGACTAATGTCCAATAGACACCCTGGACAACCAGACTCAGAAAAGTGTCCGTGATAGGTGACCCTTTCCACCTGCCACACGCCATTATTAGGGGGAATGAAGTACATTCTGTGTGACCTGACCGGAAGGAAGCTTGCTATTATTTTCTTCCAGGCTTAACCCACTATCTTTTTCCTTTGTTGAACTTACTCTGCATCCTTTGCTATAACAAGCCATTATGATGAGCATGACAAGCTGACTTCTGTGAGTCCTTCCAGTGAATCATGGAGCCTGTGGGTTGTCTTGGAGACCTCCAATGCAAAAGTCCACTAGAAATCCAACTATTGGTCATTCTAACCAATCATGGAATGTTCACTCTGTATTCTTCCTGTAATACCATTTCCAGGAAGTGACAAGAAGCCTCTCTCTAACAGATGACAAGGAATATACAATCACTGTTCTGATAGAAGTGAGTGGCCTATTGAATATTAACACAATTTGTTTTTATTGATTTCAGAGAGAAGAAGGGCGAGGGAGAGAGATAGAAATATTGATGAGAGAGAAACATTGATCAGGTGCTTCCTGCAGGCCCCCTACTGGGGTTTGAGCCTGCAACTCGGGCATGTGCCCTCATCAGGAATTGAACCAGTGACCTCCTGGTGCACAGGTTGACACTCAACCACTGAACAACACTGGCTGGGCCACACCTAACTTCTTACCTATGCAAACTAAGCATGGAAGAAACAGTTTTGCTATCAATGTCTCTTTTGATTGAGTCTAAACAAGAATTAATTGCTACAGAGAAGAATCACACTTTCCCAAGGACATAATTCTGCCTAGTGGGGTCAATATCACTACATATCACTACAGGTCTTGCCCCTGGAATCTATATCCTTATATTTGGAGCTCCTTGTGAGCAAGAACCATTAGCTTCTTCATCGGGACTTACATAGTCACCTTCTACATTGGAAGGCTATGTAAGTTCTTTTTCATTTGTCACACACCCAGAGCTACTCATCTTTCTCCAATGTTTTCTTTCAAAGGGCTGACCTCTATTAACTGATTTACTCAGGCTATCTTGCCTTATGGCTTAATACTGGGTTTAATCAAAGGAGGGAGACACTCTCTAGAAATTTGAGTGAGGAAATAGAGAAAAGCAGAAGGGGTTCCTCCCACACTCTCTGTACATGGGTACCATTCTTCGGGCAATGACTACATTCTCCTACAACTTCAGCTCCTCCCTGATAGACTAATCCACAGCACCAGCACTCCCTGAGCTCTGGTTATAACGTCAGGCCTCGTGGTGATAACAGCTTCCATCAAACTCTCTTCACTGAGCCAGTGGAGCGTGCCTTTTGTTTCCCACCATCAGGATATTGGCACAAGGGCTGTACTGAGAGCTCAGGGAAAGAATTTGTAAAGAAAAACATGGATGAATGAGTGAATGAATGAACAATCCTTGCTCCCTCATAATTTACAGAAGCCACATTGATAAATACAGCCAAGCCAAAGTCCTTTATTTGTTTCACTTTTCTGAGTTGTAGTGTAGCAGAGGCCTTGAGGTTAACCCAAAGACAGCATATCAATGTGAAGGCATCATGTAGGGCTGGCAGGGGGAGTGCACACTATGAGGATTGATGTGTGCACAGCCTATGTAGAGGCTAACAGTCCCCTCTGCCTTGTCCCCTGGGAAACCCATGTAACCATCAGGTCTCGCAATCCCAAAGGGAACAACAACAAAGGTTCCAGCCGAAACAAAATTCACACTCAGAAGGGCTGAAGCAAGGCGGGCTTAAGATTGACAGGGGAGTGGGAAAGCTTACCACCTACAAGCCTGCTGCCTGGAGAGAGTTTGGAGCCAGAGAAGAAGGGACACCTGATAGGAGTGAAAACAGGCTACTGGCAGAACCATAGTGCTGAGGCAGGAGACGAGTGAGGAAATAAGAACTCCAAACTCTTTCATCCTGGCTTAAAGTCTGCTGCCATTGCTTCCCAGTGGTAATTCAAACCAGAGGACACGGGGTGATGCAATCCAAGCCTCCCAGGGAATATAGCAGGTGGAACTTGCTAGAAGCAGTGAGACACGTGGAGAATAGCCAGCATGGCATGTCTAAAATCTTTTCCAAGGGAAGTGTGAAACTTTGCTCAAGCCCAATCTGATAAGAGCATCTCAGAGGGAAGCAGGGAGGGTGGGTGGGTGGGAAGTGATCAACCAAAGAACTCATATGCATAACCCATGGACACAGATGATAGGGTGTTGAAGGCCTGGGGCAGGTATTAGGGGCGGACTAGAAGGGGTCAATGGGGTGGGTGGGGGGAGAAAGGGGACATATATAATACTTTCAACAATAAAGATTTAAAAAAGGAAAGAATATTGGTAACCAGGACCTTAATACAAATCTGCTGCTTTTGAAAAAAAATTTCAGAAACAAATAACCACTTCATGAGGAGGTATTGACAAAAGTGTAATACCTTAGATATCAGATAGGCTAGATATTTATCAGATACGTTAGGTAAATACTATCCCTCTATTAGTACAGAAAAGAATCGGGGCTGGCCCTTGAGCTCGGAAGTCATCCTCCAGTTCTCTATCCCAGCACATTGCTTGACAATGCAACCTGTTTCCCTTTCATCCTGGCATCAGCTTCTGTTTACCCCCATTCAAGCTCCTCTGGCTGAAAAATCACACTTTAGTTATACCAGCCAACACCAATCGGTTGAAAAATGATGAGGGCTTCTCCCAAGAGGAAGCCTTTGATCACTGGAGCCAGATCCAGCTGTGAAATTGTGTGCTTCCTGCTCTGTTCTAACATTTTCTCTTAATTAGAGCAAGAGGGACGGCCTTGGGAAGTTGATTCTTCACCTGCGCACATAATATCTATGCTTGCTTTCCGTGCTGCTGTGTTCTCTGAGGAGGCACTTGGGGACCCATTGGTAAAATCTTGTTTTTGAGGTAATTGCGAGGGGAAAAAATGAAGCATTCACCTGAATGAAAACTCATTTTGATTCTATTCCCTACTCTCTCTTATTTTAAAGTCCAACAGCCCCAGATCTCAGGTTGTAAACAATATTATTCAATACATTTCACTGCTGGAGAATAATCCAAGAGAACAGCCCCAGGCGGAGTGAAAACAGTGCGGCCTTCCTGACCTCAGATGAGCAGTTTTCCTCTCCGGCTGCAGGAAGCTGCTCTCAGCATCACCTGTCCTCATGGTTAGAGTGTCATCCTGTACACCAAAAGGTTGTGAGATCGATTCCCAGTCAGCACAGGTACCTAGGTTTAGGGTTTGATCCTCAGTTGTGGCACATGTGGGAGGCAACCAATTAATGTTTCTCTCTCCCTTTCTCTCTAAAACAAACAAAATAACATAAAAACAGATCTTCAAGTGAGGATTTTAAAAAGGAGCAAAACATGTAGAAATCTATATTTATGGATGACTATTGAAACAGTATCAGTATATTATTTTGATGGAATAACTGAGGTATTTGTTTTTCTTTCTAGATGATTTTTTTTTCCCTATGTTCTGGACCATTTCTTGTAAACCTGAGTTTTGGGTTAAAAAAAAAAAATGTAAACACTCTACTACATTATAAGTCCATTGCAATTTAGATGTAAACAAATTTAGATAAATCCAAAGCCAACTAGTGAAGATCTCTACAACTAGGTGAGAACTGAAGAGAAAGTCATTCAGGGGGGCAGGGTGCCTAGAACTTAATTAATAAAAACATCTTGGGCCGAAACCGGTTTGGCTCAGTGGATAGAGCGTCAGCCTGCGGACTGAAGGGTCCCAGGTTCGATTCTGGTCAAGGGCATGTACCATAGTTGCGGGCACGTCCCCAGTGGGGGGTGTGCAAGAGGCAGCTGATCGATGTTTCTCTCTCATCGATGTTTCTAACTCTCTATCCCTCTCCCTTCCTCTCTGTAAAAAATCAATAAAATATATTAAAAAAAAAAAAAAACATCTTGGTACTTTGCATCATCTTCTGAAAACCTTGCTCTGTGTCTCCCAGATAGATAAGTACTAAGGGTGCAAACACACTAAATGTCTTTTTTTTTAAATGGCATTTTATTTATTTTTTAATATATTTTTATTGATTTCAGAGAGGAAGGGTGAGGGAGAGAGAGAGAGAAACATCAATGATGAGAGAGAATCATTGATTGGCTGCCTCCTGCATGCCCCCTACTGGGGATCAAGCCTGCCACCCCAGGCATGAGCCCTTGACCAGAATCGAACCTGGGACCCTTTGGTCCACTGGCCAAATGCTCTATCCACTGAGCCAAACCAGATAGGGCCTAAATATCTATAAGATTCCTACCCTCTCTTTGTCACAAATACATACAGATTCACTACCCCTCTACACACACACACATACACACACACACACATACACAGCTCCACACTTCATCATGTGGGGGTCAAAATATAACTTTCCTCTCACCTTCTGAAGTCTTGGGGCTGGGCTAATAATCAGATCAACATAAGACAGATTAACAGGAGAAAATGGCCAATATTCATTATATATGTGCATGGGGTGCCATAAAAATATGAGACCAGGAGCCTCATTGGACAGTTAAGGTTTATATGTCATTTTGGACAATAAAGAAGGAGGCAGGGGTCAGAGATTTTAAAGGGGAAACAAGTAATTTATAGGGTAGACACGTGGTTAACAAATTCTTTCTGGATCACGCAGAAGCAATGGGACACAGCAGAATCTAACAAACATTTTTACTTCATTTCCCTTTATCTACCACATTTCGTTTATATGATGAGCTAAGGTGATGCTCCCTTCCTTTACGCGGATTTTTTAACCTGAATTCCTCTAGGCCAGTGGTCGGCAAACTCATTAGTCAACAAAGCCAAATATCAACAGTACAACGATTGAAATTTCTTTTGAGAGCCAAATTTTTTAAACTTAAATGTCTTCTAACGCCATTTCTTCAAAATAGACTCGTCCAGGCCGTGGTATTTTGTGGAAGAGCCACACTCAAGGGGCCAAAGAGCCGCATGTGGCGCGCGAGACGCAGTTTGCCGACCACGGCTCTAGGCAGGCAGGGGGAGAGGCAAAGGTTTCTTCTGCGTCTTTTGTTTCTTAGTAACTAGCTTAAAATCAAAACCCCAAAAGGCATATTTTGGGACGGCGAAACTTTGGTTGGTCCCTCTCAATCACTTCAAAACGGAATTTTCATTTTAAACAAGGACTCTTCAGAATTGATAACTCAAATGATCAAATTTGAATTTTTTTAAATATGTTTTTTTAATTGACTTTTAGAGAGAGAGGAAGGGAGAGGGATAAAGAGATAGAAACATCGATGAGGGAGGAACATCATGGATCAGCTGCCTCCTGCATGCCCCCACTGGGGATGGACCCACAATCTGGGCATGTGCCCTCTTGGTTCCCGGGTTGACACTCAACGATTGAGCCACACGAGCCAGTCACATTTAAAATTTTAAATAAGGTAAAACTTGAATAATTCTTTGGGATCACTTCTCACCTAATAAATATAGATGCTATCTTGTCCTCCTCACCTAATTCCTCTATTGATGTTGTCTGGAAAAAACAACATTGTATTCCACTTTTTCTGTGTTTTTACATACCATCCGTTTTGTTTTGCCCAGAGAAGAACTTAATAAAGATCACAGGTTCCTGAAATTAGTTGTGTTTGCTTTTCAAAAGACACATTTTGCTTTCAACAGTCTTGTCTTTGGGCTCATAGGATGTGCCGCTCTGTTGGAAACCAGAGTTAGGTAGATAGAAACGTGTCACAACAATTATTCCTAATTGCCAGGGCAACCTTGCTGTTTTAGCAGAAGAGGAAACCGGTGTAATTAACAGAGTGTGTATCTGCTAAACAGGAGAAATGCAATTAGTAGATGGTTGCGAGGTGGGAAAGAGAGATTTTACTTTATAACAACTGGGGGGAAAAAAGACTTGGGAATTATTTAAATGAGGCAAGATGCATGAACCAGCACAGACATGCACTGCTCAGGGTCTATCCTAATCATCAACCACACTTCTTTTCCAAAGCATATTTGAAAAACAAGTGAGCTTTATCTTCATAAGCTCATTATATATCAACACATTCATTAATTAGGAGTAGAAAAGCAGGAGCTTTGTAGTTAGGCAACTCCAGTGTGAGCCTGGCTCTGCCATTTGTAAGTTGTATGACTTTTTGCGTGTTGCCAAACCTTCATTAGCCTGCTTCCTCTAAATCTGAATAATAATAAAACATCTTCAGAGAGTCATTATAAAGGTTAAAGGAGATGATTATTATTTTTGAAATCATTGTGTTATTTAATTATGTCATTCACATTTAAGTATAGGTTTTTATTAGCTCTAGGATATTAAGCGATGAATTTAAACTCGTCATGTGTAAAATGCATTTATTAATATATAGCTTTCAGGGATAACATGGACAACCAGCTGAGTATATAAACACATGAACATCATATATCATGAAGTCTCTAATTCCTGCTTGGCTGTTACTAATTGCTCAAGAGATGGCTGTTCCTCTTTTCTCCTTCTTCCTTCCTTCCTTTCTCTCTCCCTTCATTCCTCTTTATTTCTTCCTTCTCGTTTTCACTGTTGAGGTACAGTTAAAAGGTTGGGAAAGATGCTACCTTGATTGCATCAACACAGAATTCCTCATTTAGCAATTGCCTCCCATCTCCCTCTGAAAGCTCTGTCTCTCCAATTACAGAGCCTGACAGAGTTGCAATAAATAACTCACCAAGTTCAAATCTGAACCTTCAGAATTGAAAGATGGGCGATTTTACATGTAAGGCCACAGCTCATCTCTTTTTCCAATCAGAAATCTAATAAAAAGTGTACCAATGGACTTCCCCTATCTGTTCCCCTTTTAACTTTCAATGTAAAGTGTCACTTTGGCTCTTTAGAGACAAGAACAATAGTAAGAAGATGAAATTGATCAAACTCCCGAAAGTCTTGCCAGTAGCCTCAGCGGGAAGCAGGTCCCATTAGGCAGGGAAATGAGTATGCAGGCAGGAGACTCTGGGCCTAGGGCTAGGAGAGAAGGCTGTCTTTCTTTAGGCCTCAGGGGAGAAAAAAAAGGCAGGGAGTGAATAATGATTCCTATGTTTTCCATAGCAGTATCTGTAGGGTTGAATTGCTTCAGAATTCATGTCCAACTCAACACCAGCATTGTCTCTGAAACTTTTCCTGCATCCAGTTCCTCCATCTCAGAGTTCAGGCGCATGCCTGCTTATATGACCTCATGGACTCAGTGTATTTCCAGTGAGACATCTTAAGTTTAATCAAGCTTCGTGTGTTTATCTTTTTGTTTTTCCTCCAAGAGAATCTACCACAATGCTAGTCACAGGGCTATTATTAACAAATCCTTGTGTACTGATAATATGATCTACAGTTCCATGTACTGTTGACAAAATAAATGTTCAACCTACGGAAAAGTTTTATAAAAGTTTAATTGAGCCAAAATTTTGATGACATGCCCCTGTGGGAACACTTTTCACGTCCTGTGTGGTTCAGGGTTCCGATTCAGGGTTCGGGTTCTGGAGAAGGCCGCCCACAAATGAAAAGAGACTTGGAAAAGTATTAATTTGGGAATATTGGGGGCCAGGCGGGAGTCCACCTCTAGTGGGAGGACTACCACCTGCTCTGGCCTTGCTATCCCTTTTATTGAGACTATGGGATACGCCCATAACCTTTAGGCAGGAAATTCCAGTAACAGAAATTTACATAGGAAAACAGAGGTGGAGGCTGCTTCAGCTAACAATGTTTCAACTAAACAGTGAGTGATTAGAGCAATTAAGGTTGTTGACCAGCCTTCCCGGTTTCCTGTCCACATCTTTCTATTAGCGGGACAATGATCTGTTTCCGGCATACCCGGAAGAAAATCTCAATGGACTGAGAAAAACGCTCCTGAGAATGGCAATTTTGCATTCCCATGCATGCACTTAGAATCAAAGGAGAAGTATAAGGAAAGGACATGAATCTGTTGGTGCTTGATTAAGGAGTTGGGAGAAAGCAAAGTGGGGACAACTCTAGGATTAGATAAGCAAAATGAAGAAACCCATACTTTTTTACATTGGTGGTTACAGTATAATTAACATTTGTAGTACACAGAGATAGTATGTAGGGAGCAAGATAGCCATGAGGGGTTCTGTGGTCTCATGCTCCAATGGTCTAGTGCTCTGGTGCCTGAGGTTGTGATTTCAAGAGGTCTAGTAAAGAAATTACTCTAACATTTCAAAGGTATATGATCCCAGATGCATAAGAACAATGGACACAACTCATTTAAGGTTATTGTTAGACATATTCTGCACCTTTCCCCTGTGTTCAGTTTCTGCCCTGCGCTCAGTACTTTTCCATTGTGTCCTGCTTGGGGCTCCTGCCCTTTCTGCACTTTTCTTATTATTCTGATTTCAGGAGTCCCAGGAAACAGGTAAGTGGCCGAGAAAAGCAGCTCTAGACCCAGCTTCCTGCAACCACCTCTACTTCCATCCGAGCCACACAAGAGACATATAAATATCCCGCCCTCCCTGCTCTTGCTTGCTCACACCATCACACTGGTCTCAGCCTGCTGTGAGAGAATGCAATAAAATTTCTTAAACTCTCGCTGTGTCTCTTGGCCTGTCTGCTATCGGTGCAGACCTAACAGTTAAGAATTGACTTTTGCTAAGAAAGCTATAGGTAGGGATTCCTGGTCAGACCTTCCTGTGTCGGGCCTGCCACGTGGTCCCCTTGAGCTAGCCCAGTTTATTACACAGCCTCCTTTCCATTCACAGTGCTAGAGGGCTATACTTGAGAATTCTTAAAGTCTCAAGAAAAACTTATTCAGATAGTCTTTAAATATGGGCATGATTTAAAAGAAAGAAAAAAAGCTTATGTATTAAATTAATTTTGCCTGCAATAAAACTGCATTCCAAACATCTTAAAATCCCAGTGTTTTGCAAGTATGTGTGCTTCTTTTCCAGATTATTTCTTGACTGAAATTCTACAAGAACTTTCTAAGTAGTTGCCCTAATTCCCTATTTATCTCTCTGTAAAGGAGCCTAAGTGGTCTTTGCTAAAATGTAAATCTGATCATGTACCCCAAGGGCTTCTGTTCAAATTTTAAATAACATTCAAACTTTTTATTTTGGCCTCTCCTGCCTCACATGATCTGATGCTGCCTACTTCTTTGATCAACAGCCACTCTCTTCTTTACCCCCCAAGAGCCAATTTATAGCTTTCTTCCACCTCAGACAGCAACCCAAGCTGTTTTCTGCCTCAGGGCCTTTATACTGAGTCATTGCAGTACTAAGAGTCTAAACAACAGTTGAATGTTATTCTTAGAGATAACACTATTTAATATGTGCTTGCTATGTATGTTTATTTTTTGTTTTAGGTCCATTGAAGCTTTAGAGGAGGAGTGATCTTGTCTGCCATGATATGCTCTACCTTCTTGTTTTAATTATCGAGAATACCACTCACACACAGTAGACACTGTGCCAATATCTATTCAAGATGTGAATAAATCTATAAATTAACACACCAAATGAGATATAACCACAGTGTCTCACTGAATCCCTCTGAAGAAAAAATTCCATCATTATGCATATTAAGAATTTGAGTCTTAATGTGAGCACACAAGTTAGCACAGAAAATAAGCAAAAAGATTTTAAATGGTTTAAAATGGCCAACAATAATCCTAATCCTATTCTCTCTAGGCATGTTTAGTTATCCTAAATGCAAAATGGTTAAAATACCAAGACACATGTATGAGTGTGTATGTGTGTGTGTGTGCGTGTGTGTGTGTGTGGTGTGTAAATTAAGAGAGAGTACGAACTTTTTGTTTCGTGAGATATAATAAAAATAATATTTTTGTACATTTGGAATGGTTTTAAAGACTTATGAGAAAAATAGTGTTTATATGTGACTTAAAGCTTTGAATACACTTTATAACCAACCTCTTAAATCGTGCCTTCACTTTCACTGTGTGCATAACTGTATATACTTTTTTATTACATAGTTTTGGTCACTGTTAGAGAAAAATGGTTGGTTTATTATGATAATCAATAAATCAAAATGCAGTCATTTACACATTTTTAATGTGCTCAGCATTGGGGGATGTACTTTTACTCCTTCGGCACAAAAATATCCTTAAATGGCCACTGTATGCCAAGCAGTGTGGAAAATTCTAAGAAATAAAAAAATGTGTTCTTTAGCCACAGCGAGGTTATAGTATAATACAGAAGGGAAGCATAACCTTTATAAGCAAACTAGCAGACTGAGTAAGACAAGATGCAATTAAGATTTAAATTGTGGGTAATGAAAGCAGAAGTACAGAAAGACAAATACAGAATTCAGATGAAAAGATGTTATTAAAGCAGAAAAGATAATGGGGTGATTGACAAAAATAGAAAGAAAATGAATTCAATTTGGCCAGGTAAACCATGTTGGGGAGACTCCAAATTAGAAACCAGGCATGCATATGTGTGCATATATCTGTATATGTGTGCATGTACCTTTTGCAACTATGAACATATTAGACATAATATGCCTAATGCACATAACAGCAAGTAGGCAATAGGAAATCCATATAGTTGCCCACCTTTTCCCAGTTCTCTTTTTAATTGCTTATCCCATTTTGATTCATACACTGTAGACCTCACCTGACATGTACAAGTTATCTCCTAAAAATAAGGGGATATAGGCTTAATTATATGAAGGTAGATTTTCAATAATGTGAGAAGAGGAACTTACTTCTTTTCCCAACTCACAGTTGCAACATCTCACACCAATCTTGGAAGTGCTACTTTTCATAGGCAAAAGATTACTATTAGTTTCTTTTTTTCACCTCTCATATTGATTGCCATTCAATTCACAGAAAGGAGGAAATCAGACCTTATTCAGGAAATGGAAGCTACTTTTGTTCATTTCACATAATAGCCAATTTAAGTTAGAAATCATATCCATTTTCTATTTTGGATACCTGTTTCACAAGCTCAGCACATTCCAAGATGCCTATTTTATGAAGCCAGCAAGGATATTCAGAGAAATTGTCCATCACATACTTCATATCCTAAGATTACCAAGCTCATCAGAAAGACAATACTGGATTGATTCCAATTATCAGGCAAACTATAGTAGTGTAAGAGATCAGTAAATAAGAGATCACTTATCCTTGAATTCAAATTACTGAACTATTGATGCAAGAAAACTTGAAATATTAAAATATGTATACAGAGTTAGATGTATAAAAGAAACTAAAAAGGTTAACAAATAACAGTGAGAATAAAGGAAATAGATCTAAATAAATATTTTCACTTTATAATCTGTGAACCTATATATTTGTTCCAGTAATGATACTGTTGTTCAAAAGTTTATTGGAGCCCAGACAGCGTGACTTAGTGGTTGAGAGTTGACCTATGAACCAGGAGGTCACGGTTCAGTTCCCAGTCAGGGCACATGCCTGAGTTGTGGGCTCAGTCCCCAGTGGGCAGCATACAGGAAGCAGCCAATCAATCAATTATTCTCCCTCATCGATGTTTCCATATCTCTCTATCCCTCTCCTTCCTCTCTCTAAAAATTAATAAATATATATTTTTTAAAGTTTACTGGAGTTTTATAAAACTATATTTAGAGTAGTTAAAAACAAACACAGAAGTCATATTTTTAGTCCATAAATAACTACTGGGTGTAGAAATTACTTGAGGGAATCAATTCTATCATAGTCCCAAGAATTTTTTTCATTTGTTCTCCTACTCCCCCCCAAAAAAAATGAAGAGAAAATAAAAGTGACAGACTCTAAAGATAAGCTCTAAATGAAAATCCTGGAAGAGATTTACATATCATCATGATAGACTGTAAATTGCACATGTTAGTTTTGATGGAAAACTTATCTTTTGAATACATACATTATGCTTTATCTGTGGAAAATTAAGTCTTATATTTAATCACATATTTTAATATAACCACATATTTTACTTATTGGGATTCCTACAATGTATGCCATTCTGGGAATACACCATTTTTCTATGGTATTTTTTTTCTAAAATTTCTATAAAGTGATTAAAAAATGGGAAAAAAATTTATGTTGACAAGGTAACTGTGGGGGAAAAACAGATTCTTAGATTACTATTTAGGAGTAAACATCTTTAGAAAATCAGTTTCAATTATAAAAGTTTAAAGACCTTAGAAAGTAATATTGAACCTTTTTTTAAAACTCTATAAATAAACCAGAATTAGAAAAATTCTAAGTAATAATTTCTTTCTGTTTATTTGCTGTCTTGTCCCTTTTATTGACTTGAAAACATAAAACTCCACATGACAGAAATTGTTGACTTTCTACCCAAAAGTACTATCCTCTTCACTGATAAAAAGAACTTGAGCCCTACCGGTTTGGCTCAGTGGATAGAGTGTTGGCCTGTGGACCCAAGGATCCTGGGTTTGATTCTGATTAAAGTCATGTACCTTGGTTGCAGGCTCCTTCCTAGCCCGGGCCCTGGTCAATATTAATGGCAAGACATAAGGTCTATCCTTAAATATAACTGAAGAAATAAAAGTTAGGGGTTAATTTAACAACTATAAGACAAAAAACAATACAAATATAGTTTGGAGACTGATTAAATATAAAGGAAGTTAAATAGAGGGAATCGATTAAGGTATGGTGATGTTACTCTTTGATTAGAGAACACAGGAATAGCCTTTAGAGCAGAAAATATGACTAGTGTGTGTGTGTGTGGGGGGGGGGGGGAACTTAACCAAACAATTGCAAGAAAATTCAGTCACTTTCAGGTTTTCTTAGTCATTAGGGATTTAAAATGTGCCAAATTAGCATTTATACCCTCAGTAGAGAAAAATGACTAGGGATATGTGGAGTGAAGTCATGGAAACATATATAACTTAGAATTTACTGGTTGGTGCCCAAGGTCTGGTTGTTTATGCATCATCTATAAGATTTTTCTCATAAAATGTACCATAAGATGGGATAATAGCAGTGAGCCAAGGCCCCTCCCTATACTAAATCTGTAAAAGGAAATAAAATAGAATTAGACATGGTCCAAAGAGCAAAAGTTTAATGAGGATATAAGACAGTCATATATGAAAAGATAATACACAATTCACAGCAAGTACCAAAGGAATGATTATCCATAGAGTGTGCTGGATAATTTGCTGAGCAAGGTAGCTGGTTAGTTATCCAAGCTAGGGAGATTTTAGCAGAGAAAACTAAAAACAGATCTTAGTCTACCCACAGCCAATTACAAATTATAACAATATGTCCCTTTATATTAGATTAAAACTTTTAAAAGTTAAAATTTATTGTGTTCACTAATGTTAGCCTCATATGAAGTTTTTTATTTAATCTCATGATAATTTTTAAAAGTTGGAATTATTTTTTGGCTCATTTTAAAGGTATGTGATGTTTAAAGTGGCTTAGTAACTGAGCGGGTATCACAGAAAGGACACCTGTTTAGTTAGACCTTTCTACAGTAACTCCAACTGCATGTTCTGGCCACTACACTGTTCTTTATTTGCTATGCTCAACTTACTTGGTGTCATTTGCATATATGACACACATATAATCACATTTCATTAATTAACTTATGAGACTCTCTTGTGCCCCGAGTGTGTATTCTGACTCCATCTTATACTATCTATGTTAACATGAATAGGTCATTTAACTTTTGTGTGTGTCTGTTTCCTTATCTGTATAACAGAGATGAAATAACTTCCCTGCCAATATTTCAATATTGCTTTGGCTTGTAAACTAACTACTGGATAGAAGACAATTTTAAGCGATAGGTAGATAGATAGATAGATGATGATAGATAGATAGATGATAGATAGATAGATAGATAGATAGATAGATAGATAGATAGATAGATAATAGATAGCATCATTATTTTAGAGGTTTTTGACATATGCAATGTTCATGAGGTAATTCATGAACACAATATGGAACATCCAAAAAGAAAGTATTTGGAAACTTATTTGGCAAAACATTAGTGTCAGACAAAGAGTATTTTAAAGACAAATTTAAATGGCCAGAGAGAAAAAATAAATCTCCAGCTCCTCTGCCCTCAGTTTCCATTTTTAGGTGCCCAATGTTCCACTGTATTTAACACCCCCCCTCCAAAAACAATGGTTAGGTATTCTACCTTTATTACTGCACTGAATACTCCACCAACTCTGCCTCAGTTTCCTGGATTAAAATGATTATGACAAGTATCCACAACTTGAATAAATGTTTGAGTAGCCTAAGGCAATGATGGCAAGGATTCTTCAATTTTAAAGCAATATCTAGAAATAGTCATCAGAGAGGACAAAGGAAAGCAAAACAAAACTGGAAACCACAGTCAATGTTAAAATTATACTAAAAAAATGTTTAAAGGCTGTACATTGAGAATAACCGAACGATCCTCATAAATCAGGTGCATTTGCTCTTACATTAGTGGATCTGTAAGTAAATTCAGGAAAACACAATTGCAATATTGGAAAACTGCAGAAGTATCAATTTAGATGATCTATAACACACAGAGAAGGGAAACTACAAAGTACAAGTTTTTGTCATGTTAATTAGCATAACTCCCTATTTCATGTAGTCAATAAAGATTCAAGTCGATTTTCCAATTTTGTGCAGGACGTGAGAATAATCGATAGCCACAGTCCAGTTGTAAGTTAGGCGGATCTAAAATTAAAGTTTCTGACAAGATGATAAGAGTCTTACTAAATCTATACAGCTTTCATCACAAATAAGTGCTATCTTCACTAATAACAGCAAGTCAGTGAATCAGCAGCTAGGTTTAAAATGTCTGTTGTCTTTTTAAAAAAAATATGTTGTTATTGATTTCAGAGAAGAAGGGAGAGGGAGAGAGATAGAAACATCAATGATGAGAGAGAATCATTGATCGCTGCCTCCTGCACGCCCCACACTGGGGATCGAGCCCACAACCCAGGCATGTCCCCTGACTGGGAACCATGACCTTCTGGTTCACAGCTCAATGCTCAACCACTGAGCCATGTCGGTTGGGCATAAAATGTCTGTTATCAACACAACTTGGAAATATTCACTTAAAAGCCCAAATAACTTCCTAAATTATTTTATTAATGCATCAATAAGTAGGTTTTAAGTACCTACCATCAGTTCAAAAATGTGCTGCTGTTAGTTCCTATATTGTCAGAGCCAAAGGTAACGATGTGTTTGCCAGTTGTCTCACTGCACTCATAATTAGAATCTACTCCTATGATTGTAAACCTATTTGTGAACAATGAGTGTTCTTAAGGCATCTGTTTTGTCCTAGCTAAAGTTTTCCCATATAACCCACATTTACCTACTCCATTACAATGTTTATATATGGGTGTCACTGCCTCCAATACAGTGAGCTAAACTCTACTTCCTATATAGAATATTCCTCTCAGTCATTGCTCAAGATCATGCCCAGATTACATCAACTGTCTCAACCCAGGAAGGGAAGATCTCACCTTTCTTCTCCTCTGGCTTGGTAGAATAAAAAAGTATCCTAAATCACCAGCTGATGGGAGCCCAGAAAGTGATCTATCATTATCCTCACATTGAAGATAATAGCCTGACACAGTTACTGGGATCTTGGCTGAAGTAGAAGACTGCTATGATTCATTACTAGGCTAGCCACACTGCAAAGCTCATGTTAATCCTTTTCCATGAGTGTCTGACAGCAGTAGAGTAATAGATAAGTGAAGTGGAGCCAGATTATGGAGAGCCCTGAAAAGAATGCAGGAGAGTTTGCAATTTATCTGATAAATTGAGTAGGAAAAATCCAAGTTAAAGTAGAATTTTAGTATAGTGACCATACACTGATTTACTCGCAAAAGATCCGGTTTTTTCTTCTGTCTGGTGAAACTTTTAATAGTGTTACTTTTACTCACAAGAGATCCTGCATTTGGACAAAAAAAGTATTGCCACCCTGTAGTTTAAGAAGATCATCATGTGAGGAGGTTTAGATTAATGGACAAAATATTCATTATTTATGATACCATTGAAATAGCCATCCATTGGCCAAAGAGTAATGTTTTGTTCAATATCTTTTACCTACCTCTCTTGATCAAGCAAGTGTACTCTTGGTTCATGTCACCTTAATAACCTCACTTCTGCCAAAGAGAGCTTTTTTTGTGTGTAAATAAAAATAGAATGACTTCTTAGTTCTGATTTGCTTGGAAGTTAATATTCTTTAACTGCTTATTATACTGTCTCAAAATATCATTGATTTTCCCCATAACTTTACCTTTTCATTATTGAAACTTAATGTTTAGTTATGGTACATGTATTTTGATTTCTATATGTAATTTTCTTTCCTTAGCTTATATAACAAGAAATAGGCCAGAAGCCGGAGTCCAGGCTGCAGCAGCAGGCAGAGGCCACCATGGAGCAGTGTGAGAGCGTGGAGAGAGAGGTGGACAAGGACCTACAGAAGTTCCTTACCTACGGGCAGCACTGTGAGCAGAGCCTGGAGGAGCTGCTGCATTACGTAGGACAGCTTCGGGCTGAGCTGGCCAGTGCAGCTCTCCAGGGGACCCTTCTCTCAGCCACCCTCTCCTTGGTGATGTCCCAGTGTTGCCAGAAGATCAAAGACACCGTGCAGAAACTGGCTTCTGACCACAAGGACATTCACAGCAATGTCTCCCGAGTGGGCAAAGCCATTGACAGGAACTTTGACTCAGGTTTCCTGTAGTCTCCGATGCAGTGTGCTACTCCCTGGAGAAGCAGCAGCAGATCCTGCATATGGCCATCATGGAGCACCTGTACCAGCAGGGCATGCTCAGCGTGGCTGAGGACCTGTGCCAGGAATCTACACTGAACATGGCCTTGGATTTCAAGCAGCCTTTCCTGGAGTTGAATCGAATACTGGAAGCTCTGCACAAACAGAGCTGGGACCTGGGACCAGCGTTGGAATGGGCCATCTCCCACAGGCAGCATCTGCTTGAGCTTAACAGCTCGCTGGAGTTCAAGCTGCACCGACTGTACTTTATTCACTTCCTGGCTGGTGGCCCTGACAAGCAGCTGGAGGCCCTTAGCTATGCCAGGCACTTCCAGCCCTTTGCTCGGCTGCACCAGCGGGAGATCCAGGTGGTGATGGGCAGCCTGGTACACCTGTGGCTGGGCTTGGAGAAGTCGCCCTACTGCCACCTCCTGGACACCAGCCACTGGGCTGAGATCTTTGTTCCTTGCTGGGGCTTTCTGTGGAGTCGCCCCTCAGTGTCAGCTTTGTCTCTGTCTGTGTCACTGCCTGTGCTGATGAACATTAAAGCTGTGATTGAGCAGAGTCAGTGCACAGGGGTCTGGAGTCACAAGGACGAGTTACTGATTGAGATTGAACTAGGCATGAAGTGCTGGTACCACTCAGTGTTCGCCTGCCCCATCCTTCGCCCAGCAAATGTCAGATTCCAACCCTCCCATCAAGCTCATTTGTGGCCATGTTATCTCCCGAGATGCACTCAACAAGCTCATTAAGGGAGGAAAGTGAAGTGTCCCTACTGTCCCATGGAGCAGAACCCAGCAGATGGGAAACACATCATATTCTGACTCCTGCCTGGAAGGAACTTTATTTAAAGAGGTTTTCACCCATGAGACTTGTTGTCTCAATGGAGTGGTTGGCTTCAGTGGATTGTGGTTCATTTCAGAATTGCCTGAGTGCCATAGCAGGGGCCAAGGAGGGAGATGAACCAACCTGCACTGGGCAGCTGGATCCTTGACTGTACGGGCAGGGAGATGCTGGCCTCTGTATTCCTGCTGTCTCCGTTTATGTTTGCCACTGACTTAGTAGCAATGGACAGAGAAGCAGAGGACTTGGGTGGCGGCAACTGTCTTTCATCCCTACCCGCAGCCAGGTCTTACTACCATACCAACGCCCTATCCACTGCTCCCACTGTGCAGCCTTACAGCTGTCTGTATCCATCATCCACCAGTAAATACTCTAGGATAGAACTGAATGCCTTTTTTTTTATAACTTTGAACAAATACATTCACAGGCCTTCTCAAAAAAAAAAAGAAATGAAAAGTTCTGTACATGTTTTCCTATGAAGTTTTAAGTTTAATATAATTAGTCATTAAAATTTTTAAAAAGTTGTTAGGAAAGGTGGGGATGTGTTCTGGTATATCCAACCCTCACATTAAAATTCAGGTTTAAATCTCAATGATTTAGAAATTCCTCTATCAGCTCTGAAGTCTGTGAAAGGTGCAATGTAAATCTCCTCTAGATATAAAGCTGAAGAGATTATATACTCTTCCTTACCCTTACACAATATTCTCTCATTACACAGTACCTCCTAAAATCAGTAGGATAAAGGTACTCATGGAGATATGTAGAGAATCTTCATTGAACTCTATTTGGCTGTTCTACCTCAATAACATCGAAACCTGTTAAGGAAGTGTAGACTCCTCCTTGAAGTAATAGACAATGGCACTAAGAAATAGACAAGACGTATTCATAGGATATCCCTTGCACAAAGATGGTTTAAATACAAAGACCAATACATACAGTTTGCCTTGATGAAAGAGCCTCATGTATACCATGAGAAAAAAGGAAATAAACTGACTACATATATGAACCAATACCAGTCTTTATTAGGCTTTTTTTTTTTAAGGTAGAGTAAAACAGAAAACACTGACTTATGGAAATACTCTTCAATTGGAAAGACAGAACATCAATTCAAAGATGGGGTCTGGAGTCACAAGGACGAGTTACTGATTGAGATTGAACTAGCTAAGATGAAGCATAATTTAAAAGTAAATTATGATATGAATCAGAAGATAATTTAAGTATTATACTTTGAATTTCCATGTAATCCAAATAGATTCTTTGAAGTAAAACATATATTTGTAAATAACACATGGAAATAGCTAAAACACTAAGCAAACTACATAAAATAATGACACTAAAGTCATTGGACATCAGGCAATGAAGAACCATGTTTTCTGAGACAGGGAAACATGAACTGGGCCTTACATTGACCCCAACTTATATTATGTGAAGAAAGTTTCAAGGAGGACTTCAGGATGGGAAACCTATGCAGAGCTCACAGTCTCTCTTGGTTGAGGAGATGGAGCTTGGAGTCTGGGAAGCCAAGGATGATAGAGCACACAGGACAAAATAGCAGAAAACCAAAACAAACAAGAAACAGAGAGCTGCACAAGGGAGGAATTCCAAATATCTACATAGCTCTTGAAGCTTCCTGAACATATGGAATATAGATATAGCTCTTAATGTTCTTTCCTATTAATGCTACCAATGTTATCACTTATGGGCCAGTTACTCTATATTGATTATTTTTATCATTATTATGAATTGGCTTTTCCTGATTCTTTACTTTTCTGGTAACTTCTGATTTTATGTCATAAATGAATTTTACCTTGTTGGATGCTGGATATTTTTATATTCCTGTAAATATATTTGAACTCTTTTTTGACACAGTAAGTTAGGTGGAAACCATTTGACACTCTCAAGTCTTCTAGGTTTGCTGGATGAAACCAGAATTATATTAATATAGGATTTTTTTTTCTTCTGGTAAGGTAAGAGCTTTCTACTCAACATGGTGATCGCTGATATATAATAGTTTGAATCTGGGAATCTGGGAATCTGGGTGGTGATTATAGCTGCTGATTTTGGCATTGTCTGAGTTCTGGGCACTGGTCCTGCTAATCCTTTTGGTCCTTGTCCCCCCTCATTCTCCCTTGGAACCCACCTTGGGTATTTACTCAGATGAGTGCACTGATCAGTACATAATTGAATTCTCTATGAAATTATCAGATTGGTTTAAAATAAAGACCCATATACTGCCAAAAAGTGTCAGTTAAGTATAAAAACACAAATAAAGGTATAAGACAGGAAAAAGAGATCATGTTAACACTGATCAAAGAGAGCTGGAGTAGATATATTAATATCACATTAAGGAGACTTCAAAATAGTCTCTAATCAGAAAGAAAGAGGATCATTTCATAATGATAAAGGGGTCAATTCATAGATATAGCCATCCTGTGTATGTGCCTCATAAAAGAGTGTTAAAGTGATTGAAGCAAAAACTGGTAGGACTGCAAGGAGAAATCCTATTGTAGACAAATTCTCAAATATCATTAGAGGTTTCAATAATTTCATCTCCTAATGAATAGTACAAGTAGAGATAAAAAATTAAAAACACATAGATACTTGAACGACATTATCAATCAATTTTGACTAACATATTCATTAAATATTCCATACAAGAACAGCAGCAGAATATACATCCTTTACAAGTACATATGGGGTATTTACAAAGATAGACCATATTCTGCGTTGTAAAAACTTTTTCAATAGATTTAAAAGAATTCCAGCCATACAAAGTATGTTCTCTGGTTATAATGCAATTGAAGTAGATATCAATAACAGGAAAATAAACAATATTGAGAATCCCCAAATACTTGGAAACTAAACACAATTCTAAATAATCAGTGGGTCAAAGGTGAAATCAAAAGAAAAATTTTAAAAGACTTTGAAACTAGATGAAAATTGAAGTACAACATAAAATTGTATAGGAGGTAGCTAAAGCAATAATAAGTAAAAAAGTCATAGAACTAAATTATATATTAGAAAACATGATCAAAATAAAAAAACAGCTTCCATCTTAAAAAAAAAACTAGAAAAACAAATTATGAAATTAGAGACTGAAAGCAAAGGAAAAAATATATAAGAAAATAATAAAGATAACATGGGAAATAAAATAGAAAACAAGCAAGTAAGGGAGACAGAGGAAAACAAATCACACTGAAATAATACACATTTATTAGAATGTTTAAAATGTAAAAGATTGACTATAGCAAATATTGTCAACTGTAACAACTTGAAGTTTCACACACTGCTGGTAATAATGTAAAATGATGCCACTACACTGGAGAGTAATTGTCAATTTATGAAAAAGTTAAACACCAACTATATACCCATGAAGTTCATTCCTAAGTATTTTTTCAAGAGAAAATATATGTTCACATGAATATTTATAGCAGCTTTATTTACAGTAGTCAAATACAAGATCCAATTCAAATACACTTCAAGGAGTGACTGGATAAATAAATCATTGTATATCTATATAATGCAAAACAATATTACTCAGTAATAAAAAGGAATGAGAGATCATGCAAAAACACAAATGAATAAGCATGTTGGGGAGGGGGAAGCAAAAATTACCAAAAAAGTCAGAAGAGTGTACATGTTGTATGAATCATTTATATAAAATTGTAGAAAAAGCAAGCTAATCTATAATGAGAAAAAAAAAAAAAGATCAGTGATTGCCTAGGGTTGAAAGAAGGGAGGGAGTATAGGGAGAGTATGAGTGTAGAAAGAGACATTAGGAAAGTTTTGGGGTGATGGTTATGTCCATTATCTTACCTAGTTTACTGCACATCAATAAAACTGTGTGTTGTGTATGTGTGGGGTGCTTAGCAAATTTATTGGTGAACAAGAAAAACAAGTAAGTAGAATGAGATAAGAAAGATGTTAAGAAATAATGTTTCACCCTCGCTGGTTTGGCTTAGTGGATAGAGCATCGGCCTGTGGACTGAAGGGTCCTGGGTTTGATTCCAGTCAAGGGCATGTACCTTGCTTGCAGGCTCGATCCCCAGTGAGGGTTGTGCAGGAGGCAGCTGATCGATGTTTCTCTCTCATCAATGTTTCTAACTTTCTATCTCTCTCCCTTTCTCTCTATAAAAATCAATCAAATATATTAAAAAAGAAATAATGTTTCAAAATTAATATCAACATTAGAAACAATAAAAGACAAACAAAAACAAGTAATATTTAATAATTATTTGTGGATAAATATGAGAAAATATCAAAAAGAAATGCTGAGGAAATGTCAGCAAATGGCAAAATACAAAGTCCCAGATCCTTCTTATCTCCATGGAGACAGAAACTAAACAACAATACCTGGACCAATGCTCTTTCTGAGAAATCCAGAAACCAGCTGAGTCTCCTGCACCTCAGGCAAATGCAAAACCAGCCACATTAAAACGGTAGAAAACCTTGTGGTACTCACTAGTCACAGTTTCTTTTTCCAGCTCAGTGTAATGTGATTGGGAGAAAACGCTTAGCTTCTGGCTTCACACTGGAACATATATGCAATGTCCAGACATTTTGAAGGGCTGCCCAAAGGACTGGTTTCTGTCTTGTCTGAATCTCATGATGACAGTAAAGGGTGCTAGGGTGGGGGCTACTGAGTACAAAAGTGATGGTTATACCAGCATGCACTCACTTGCTAAAGACTCCTCTCCAGCTCAGTATGGAACAAGTGGGAGAAAAACCATCAATTCCTGGGTTCTCCCTGTGAAAACAAGATATTTGGTTCATGTGTTCAAAACTGAGTCTTTTTGGTTGGCCTGTCTGAGGAACTAGTTTCTGTCTTGCCTGGCTCCAATAAATTCTAGGAGCATGAAAGATGCTGAGAACAAAAGGGAGTTGGGTAGCTTGCAGCAGTCCAGAGAACCTACAGTTCTGCACAGACATCAAAGAATTGAAATAACAAGATCCTGAAAAAAGAAACAATCAAGCCTCTTTAATTGTGAATTTATATGCACATGTCTGGGAAAGATTCACTCACTGAAAATGTTTGCGAGGCCCCCACACCCTCTACCTGATATGATTGGTGAAGAACTTTTTCTGTATGAAGTCAGTCTATAAAGATTGAGAAAGCTAGTTGTTATTTTATCATATGCGTGGATCCTAACAGAAAATTGCAAGGCACACAAAGAAGCAGAGAAATATTGCACAGTCAAAAGAACACAATATTTCTCCAGAAACCAATCCTGAGAAAATGGAGGCATATGAATGACCAGAAAAGGATTCAAAACAATCATCACAAATATTATCAACATGCTCAAAAAAACTATGAACAAAATGGGAATTTCAACAAAGAAATTAAAATTATAAAACACAATGAAATAGATTTTGGAGCTGGATAATAAAATAACGGCATTGAAAAATCCACCAGAGGGGCTCGGTGACAGATTTGATTAAGCAGAAAAAAGAATCAGAAAACTTGAAAAAAGATCATTTGAAAATATTGAGTCAGAACAGCCAAAGAAAGATAAAGCATTAAGAAAGCCAAAGGGATACCATCAAAAAGCCCAACATCAGGAATCCCAGAAGAAAAGAGAAAGAGCAGAAAGCTTTTTTGAAGAAATAATTGCCAAAAACATTCTTAAGGGGAAGAAAATGTACATTCAGATTCAAGAAACCCAGTAGAGTAGGAAGAAATCAAAGAAATCCAAACTGAGACACATTACAATCAAATTGTCAAAAACAAAGACATAATTTTGAAAGCAGGAAAAGAAAAGAATTACACAAAAAAGCACCCAGTAAACCATCAGTAGATTTGTCAGAAGAATCCTGGCAGGCCAGAAGGGAGGTGGATAATAAAATCAAAGTGCTAAAAATCAAACAAACAAGAAAATGCAATCAAGAAAACTGTAACCACCAAAACAGTCTCTCAAAAATGAAAGAAAAACAAAGACTCTCTTTGAAAAAGATATTCCATGTAAATAATAACCAAAAAGTACAGGTGTGATTTTCTTATATTAAACATTGTAAGTCAAAAACTGTCAAAAGAGACAATGTAAGATATCATATAAAAATAAAGTGTCGCCCTGACCGGTTTGGCTCAGTGGATAGAGCGTCAGCCTGCGGACTCAAGGGACCCAGGTTTGATTCCGGTCAAGGGCATGTACCTTGGTTGCAGGCACATACCCAGTGGGGAGTGTGCAGGAGGCAGCTGATCGATGTTTCTAACTCTCTATCCCTCTCCCTTCCTCTCTGTAAAAAATCAATAAAATATATTTTTTAAAAAAATAAATAAAGTGTCACTTCACTAAGAAGGTATCTATACTAATAAAAGGGTAATATTCTAATTAGACCGGATAGACTGGATGTCCTTCCGGACAAAGCCACGGTGGCAGGGGCCGAGGCAGAGGCAATTAAGGGTGATCAGGCAGGCAGGCAGAGCAGTTAAGGGTGATCAGGCTGGCAGGGGAGAGCGGTTAGGGGTGATCAGATCATCAGGGAAGCAGTTAGGGACATCAGGCAGGCAGGCAGAGGCGGTTAGGGTTGATCAGGCAGGCAGGCAGGTGAGTGCTTAGGAGCCAGCATTCCCGGATTGCGAGAGGGATGTCTGACTGTCGGACCACTGCGGGATTGGGCCTAAACCAGCAGTCAGACATCCCCTGAGGGGTCCCGGATTGAAAAGGGTGCAGGCGGGGCTGAGGGACACCCCCCCGCCGCACGATTTTGTGCACCCGGCCTCTAGTTAAATTTATAAATATGTATTTACCCACCATTGGAACACTCAAATAATGAAGCAAACTTCAATAGAACTGAAGAGAGAAATAAATAGTAGCACAATTATAGTAGAGGATTTTTGTGCTCCACTTTTAATAATGGGTAAACTATCCAGATAGACCAATACAGAATTGGAGGACTTGAACACTATATAGCAAAGGGACCTAATCAACATGCCTGAACATTTCACCAACAGCAGATTACACATTCTTCTCAAACACATTCTCCAGGATAGATCACATATAAAGTCACCAAAAGGGCTTTACAAATTGAAGATTAACACAATATCAAGTATACCACAGTATAATAAAACTAGAAATCAGAAGAAATTTTTTGAAAATTGACAAATATGTGGAAATTTAAAAGGGCCGCAGGTTTGATTATGGTCAAGGGCATGTACCTTGGTTGCAGGCTCCTCCCTGGCCTGGGCCCTGGTCTCAGGCCCTGGTTGGGGTGCCTGTTTGAGGCAATCAATCCATGGGTTTCTCTCACATCGATGTTTCTCTCTATCTTTCCCTCTCTCTTCCATTCTCCCTAACAAAAATCAATGGAAAAATATCCTTGGATGAGGATTAACAACCACAAAACAGAACAAAACAAAACAAAGAAGAGGTAAGGTTTTGATAGATAATTAGGTCACAAAGTGGAGCCTTCAACAATAGGATTAGTGCCCTTGTAAAAGAGGCCCCAGAGAGCTAACTCCCCCTTCACCATGTAAGGACACAGAAAAAAGTACAGTCTACAATCTAGAAAGAGGACCTTCACCAGAACCAAACTACACTGGCATGCTGATCTTAGACTTCTAGCCTCTAGAACTATGGCTTATAAGCCACCCCAAGCAATCTATGACATCATGTCAATGCAAATCTAAACCATAATGAGATATTACCCCACATTTTTTAGGATGGCCATTATCAAAAAAAGGAAATAACAAGTGTTGGTGAGGATGCAAAGAGATTGAAACCATTCGACAGTGTTGATGGAAATGTAAAGTGAACTGTATGGAGGTTCCTCAAAAAATTAAAAATAGAAGTAACTTATAATCATGAATCTCACTTTAGGTATTTATTCAAAAACATTGAAACAATCTCAGAGATATTTGCACTCTCATGTTCATTGCAGCATTATTCACAGCAGCCAGGAAGTGAAAATAACCAAAGTGTCCAACAACAGATGAATGGATAAAGAAAATGTGGCATATACAGTGGACCCTTGAACAACATGGGTTTGAACTGCATCAATCCACTTACACATGGATTTTTTTTTCTACCCAATGCCTATACTGTTTTGGTCTGTGGATGCAGAGAACTGACAAATATGCATTCATCTCTTTTTAATAGAGGAATTGCCTATCCATGAATTTTGGTATCAGTAGGGGTTGGGAGGTCCTCAAACCAATCTCCTCTAGATAACAAGGAACAACTTACGTTTGAGGGTGTCAAAAATTATATATGGATTTTTGACTATTCAAGGTTTGTGCCCCTAACCTCCATGTTGATCAAGGTCAACCATGCATACAATAACATGTTATTCAATCTAAACAAAGAAGGATGTCCTGTCATATGCTACAACATTAATGACTCCTTTGGACATTATGGTAAGTGAAATAAGCCTGTCACAGAAGGACATTTATATTTATACTAGAGGCCCAGCGCATGAAATTTGTGAATGGGTATGGTTCCTGGGCCTGGCCTGCGATCAGGGCTGATCTTCCCGGGCTGCTGGCAGCTGGCAGCCGGCCCCGCCCCCTGCCACCGGTCACCCTCTGTGTGTGGGGCAACCGGTGGGGTGATAGGGGCCCTGCTCACACCCGCCATGGCCTGGAGCCACCTGCATCTGCTGCCACCCACCCCCAGTTCCCTGTTCCCCATCGGGTGATAGGAGCCTTCCAGCCTGGGGGAGGAACCAAGAGGTTGGCCGGCAGGCCCCAATCAAACGATCAGGGCTTGTGGGAGGGGGCAGCTCCTGCATCGAGTGTCTGCCCCCTGGTGGTCAGTGCATGTTATAACGACTGGTTGTTTCGCCATCCAGTTGATTTGATAATACGCTTTTATATATATCGATATAGATAGATGACATATCTATAATAGTCAAACTTATAGAAGCAAAACATACAATGGTGGTTGCTAAGGGTTGGAGAAAGGGGAAATAGAGAGTTGCTGGGTTTTGGGTTTTTGTTTGTATACATAGAATTCAAGTCTTGAAAGATAAAAGCTCCATAGATCTATTATGAAACAATGACATATAATTAACAATTTTGTACTATACTCTTAAAAGTTTAAGAAGGACAATTTTACATTTTGTGTTTTTTACCATAATAAAAAGCAATACTGAGAGAGTACATAAATCATCAGAAAAACAAAAATAACAATATTTTAGGACTTGGTTTTAGAAATTAAGAAAATAATTTGAAGTAATACATAAATTTGAATTCGAAGAAATAAATTGTCCAAAGAAAGATATGAATTCATAGATTAGGAAGTTTAATAGAGTAATAAATATTAAGGATAAAGCACATAGAAAGACACATACTGACATTTGATGATGGTTTACAAAGTAAACGTGTGGTATTTATAACAAAGCCATCATTGTGTAGCACTTAGGATTCTGGACAATGCAAGTTTTTCCTTTGAGGGCTCATATATAATGAATGTGTGTTACATTAAAGATTATTGAAGATTGTAAAAAAAGACACATACTGAAAATTAATTGATATACTATAAAAATTAAATATGACAATAATAAAAAAATAAAAGAAAATTTATCTTTTGTTTAAAAATAAAAATAAGAATAGTTTAGAACCCTACTCAGCCTCCTGAAATACCAGAATGTAATGGATATAATCTTGAACAAGAGGAAATTGTGATCCACAAGATAATAAATCCAAACCATAAAATCCAGAGTGAGGTCCAGTATGACATCTGTACCGCAGGCCTAGAGATCATTTGGGCTGATTAAAGCTAATAGACTAAGTATTTTCAATCAGAACATAAGGATACCACAAAGGCTTCCTTCTTATTTATTCTACATTTTGTCTGAAATAATTTTTGCTGAAATATAAATCTATCACACTGTTCTCCCTCTTCTAAGCTTTTCAGGGGTTTACCATTATCTTCAGAAGAAAATTTAAGAATGCCATAGAATAATATACAAACTTGATCCCTGATTACATATGCAGCCTCATGACTTCCCTGTTATAGTTCCTTATTTTTTAGTCTTATCAGTCTGTTTTTAATTCCCTAGCTTAGTAGTTTACCCTGTATTTTTTCCTGTTGTTCTTTCCAAATTGTGTATCTTCCACATTTGTCCAATTTAAAATTCAGTTCAATGGTCTTTTTATCTTGGAAATGTTTACTAATAGTGCCAGACCCAATTAAATATTGCTTTTCTGTGCTTATTCTGTACCATCCCATTAAAAAAGTTCTTTTTATTATAGCACCACTCACACTATTGGGATAATTGATTCTTTTACAGTTTACTGTAAGAGATATAAACATCTTAAGGACTATATCTTCTTTATTATTTTCTTAGAACATGTAATGAATATAGAATAACTGTGCATGTGTGCATTTTTTAAGTACTTGCTGAATGAGTGAATCAGTAAATAAATCTAAAACTTGTGATTCTTTACATGTTATACCAGTATTTTAGTATTCTTTTAAAAAATATTTGTCTAATTTAAATATCATCCTAAATTTTTCTGCATTGATATAGAGATATCATTCATCATGATTTTCATAGAAACCCTCCTCTTCTTAAATTATCACTGTCCATACAAAGGATAAAACTCAAGAGAATATGCTGAGAATAACCAGGAGATAAAGCTGAACATTCATATAGCTCACAACAATGAAGATATTCAAGTTACAACCAACAGAGTGAAGAGCCCTATTTGAAAAAGGGCCTTTCACTAGAGAACCTGGAATCATTACACCATGGTAGCAGGGCTAAACTTGTCTTAGATCAGTGATTCTCAACAAGGGGCAATTGTATCCACCAGTAAACTTTTAGTAATGTTTAGACATTTTGGGTTGTCTCAACTGTACAGGATGAGAGGTTCTATTCCTTTTTTTTAAAATTTCTTTATTGATTAAGGTATTACATATGTGTCCTTATTCACCCATTACCCCCCACCTCCCATTCATGACCCCATCCCCCTGTTGTCTGTGTCCACTGATTAGGCTTATATGCATGCATATAAGTCCTTTGGTTGATCTCTCACCCTTACCCCCCCCTCCCCTACCTTCCTTGAGGTTTGACATTCTGATTAATGTTTCTCTGTCTCTGGATCTATTTTTGTTCATCAGTTTATGTTGTTCATTATATTCCACAAATGAGTGAGATTATGTGATATTTATCTTTCTCTGCCTGGCTTATTTCACTTAGCATAATGCTCTCCATCTCCATCCATGTTGTTGCAAATGGTAAGAACTTCTTCTTTTTTACTGCAGTGTAGTATTCCATTGTGTAGATGTACCACAGTTTATTAATCCACTCATCTGCTGATGGGCATTTAGGCTGTTTCCAAATCTTAGCTATGGTGAATTGTGCTGCTATGAACATAGGGGTGCATATATCCTTTCTGATTTGTGTTTCTAGTTTCTTGGGATATATTCCTAGAAGTGGGATCACTGGGTCAAATGGGAGTTCCATTTTTAGTTTTTTGAGGAAACTCCATACTGTTCTCCACAGTGGCTGCACCAGTCTGCATTCCCACCAGCAGTGCACGAGGGTTCCTTTTTCTCCGCATCCTCGCCAGCACTTGTCATTTGTTGATTTGTTGATAATAGCCATTCTGATAGGTGTGAGATGGTACCGCATTGATGTTTTGATTTGCATCTCTCTGATGATTAGTGACTTTGAGCACATTTTCATATGTCTCTTGGCCTTCCTTCTGTCTTCTTTCAAAAAGTGTCTATTTAGATCAGTTGCCCATTTTTTGATTGGGTTGTTTATCTTCTTTTTGTTAAGCTGCATGAGTTCCCTGTAAATGTTGGAGATTAAATCCTTTTTGTTGATATCATTGGCAAATATGTTCTCCCATGCAGTGGGCTTTCTTGTTGTTTTATTGATGGTCTCCTTTGCTGTGCAAAAGCTTTTTATTTTGATGTAGTCCCATTTGTTTATTTTCTCTTTAGTTTCCATTGCCCTAGGAGCAGTATCAGTGAAGAAATTGCTTCGGCATATGTCAGAGATTCTTCTGGCTGTGGATTCTCTAGTATTTTTACGGTTTCTCCTTGTATGTTTAAGTCCTTGATCCATTTTGAGTTTACTTTTGTGTATGGTGTAAGTTGGTGGTCTAGTTTCATTTTTTTGCATGTATCTGTCCAATTTTCCCAACACCATTTATTGAAGAGACTGTCTTGACTCCATTGTATGTTCATGCCTCCTTTGTCAAATATTAATTGAGCATAGTGATTTTGGTCGATTTCTGGTTCTCTATTCTAGTCCATGGATCTGTATGTCTGTTCTTGTGCCAGTACCCGGCTGTTTTATGAACCATGGCTTTGTAATACAGCTTGAAATCTGGTATTGAGATCCCACCTACTTTTTCTTCTTTCTCAGGATTGCTGTAGCTATTCGGGGTCTTTTTTTATTCCAGATGAATTTTTGGAGAGTTCTTTCTAGGTCTGTGAAATATGCTGTTGGTATTTTAATGTGGAGTGCATTGAATCTATAGATTGCTTTGGGTAGTATGGACATTTTAATGATGTTGATTATACCAATCCATGAACATGGTATGTTCTTCCATCTGTTTACGTCTTCCTCTATCTCTTTTTTCAATGTCCTGTAGTTTTTACCTCCTTAGTTAAGTTTATTCCTAAGTATCTTAATTTTTTTGGTGTGAAGGTAAATGGGATTGCTTTTTTAGTCTCTCTTTCTGTAAGTTCACTATTGATGTATAGAAATACCATAGATTTCTTGGCGTTAATTTTGTATCGTGCTACATTGCCGAATTCATTTGTTAAGTCTATTTGTGTTTTGATGGAGTCTTTCGGGTTTTTTATGTACAATATCATGTCATCTGCAAATAAGGACAGCTTTATTTCTTCTTTTCCAATTTGGACGCCTTTTATTTCTTCTTCTTGTCTAATTGCAATGGCTAATACTTCCAGTACTATGTCAAACAGGAGTGGTGAGAGTGGGCATCCCCGTCTTGTTCCTGTTCTTAGGGGAAATGGTTTTAGTTTTTGCCCATTGAGTATGATGTTAGCTGTGGGTTTATCATATATAGCTTTTATTATGGTGAGGTATGATCCTTCTATTCGCACCTTGTTGAGAGTTTTCATCACGAAAGGGTGTTGGATTTTGTCAAATGCTTTTTCTGCATCAATTGATATGACTATGTGATTTTTTTCTCTCTCAATTTGTTTATGTGATGTATCATGTTTATTGATTTGCGGATATTGTACCATCCTTGCATTCTTGGGATAAATCTTACTTGGTCATGGTGTATGATCTTTCTGATGTACTGCTGGATCTGATTTGCTAGGATTTTGGTGAGGATTTTGGCATCTATGTTCATGAGGGATATTGGCCTGTAATTCTCTTTCATTGTGTTGTCTTTATCTGGTTTTGGTATTAGGGTGATGCTGGCTTCATAGAATGAGCTTGGAAGTGTTCCTTCCTCTTGAATTTTTTTGAATAGTCTGAGAAGGATAGGTTTTAGTTCTTCCTTGAATGTTTGGTAAAATTCCCCTGTGAAGCCATCTGGCCCTGGGCTTTTGTTTGCTGGAAGCTTTTTGATGACTGCTTCAATTTCTTCCATAGTTATTGGCCTATTGAGATGTTTAGATTCTTCCTGATTGAGTTTTGGAAGGTTATATTTTTCTAGGAATAAGTCCATTTCCTCCAGGTTGTCCAGTTTGTTGGAATAGAGTTGTTCATAGCATTTTTTTTAAACAATCCTTTGTATTTTGGTGGGGTCTATTGTTATTTCACTTCTTTCATTTCTGATTTTGTTTATTTGGGTCCTCTCTCTTTGGTTTTTGGTGAGCCTGGCTAGAGATTCATCCATCTTGTTTATCCTTTCAAAGAACCAGATCTTGGTTTTGTTGATCTTTTGCATTGTTTTTTTTTTTTTTTGTCTCAATGTCATTTATCTCCACTCTGATCTTTATTATTTCCTTCCTTCTGCTTACACTGGGCTTTTCTTATTGCTCTCTTTCTAACTCTTTGAGTTGTAGGGTTAGGTAATTTATTACCATTGTTTCTTGTTTTTCGCGGTAGGCTTGTAGAGCTATGAACTTCCCTCTCAAGACTACTTTTGCTGTGTCCCATAGATTTTGGATTGTTGTGTTTTCATTGTCATTTGTTGCCATGATGTTTTTTTATTTCTTCCTTGATCTCTCTGGTAACCCAGTCATTGTTTAATAGCATGCTGTGTAGTCTCCATGTGTTTGATTTTTTTGGATTGTTTTCATTGTACTTGATTTCCAGTTTTAAGCCACTGTGATCTGAGAAGATGCTTGATATGATTTCTATCTTCTTGAATTTGAAGAGACTTTGCCTATGACACAACATATGGTCTATATTTGAAAATGACCCATGTGCACTTGAGAATAATGTATATTCTGTGGCTTTGGGGTGAGATGTTCTGAAGATGTCAATTAATTTCATCTGGTATAGTGAGTCATTTAGGATTGATGTTTCTTTGCTGATTTTTTGTTTAGAGGATTTGTCCAGTGGTGATAGTGTGGTATTAAAGTCTCCTACTATGATTGTATTGCTGTCAATCTCTCCTTTGATATCCTCCAGGATTTTTTTTAGGTATTTGGGTGCTCCTGTATTGGGTGCATATATGTTTACCAGAGTTATTTCTTCTTGTTGAATTGCTCCCTTTAGTATTATGAAGTGGCCTTCCTTATCTCTTGTTATGTCCTTCACTTTGAGATCTAATTTGTCAGATATAAGTATTGCTACCCCAGCTTTTTTTTTCATTTCCATTCGCTTAAAAAACTTTTTTCCATCCCTTCACCCTCAGTCTGTGTGCGTCTTTTTTTCTGAGGTGGGTTTCTTGTAGACAGCAGATATATGGGTCGTGTTTTCTTATCCAATCTGTTACCCTATGTCTTTTGATTGGGGCATTTAATCCATTTACATTTAAAGTTATTATTGATAGGTACTTATTTGTCGCCATTTTTATTCTTTACCCCTGTGTTCCTTCTTTGCTTCCTATTTCTTCTTCTTCTTCTTCTTTTTTACAGCAGACCCTTTAGCATTTCTTGCATTGCTGGTTTGGTGGTAATAAATAGCCTTAGTCCTTTTTTGTCTGTGAAGCTCCTGATTTCACCTTCAATTTTGATTGATAGCCTTGCTTGGTACAGTATTCTTGGATTCAGACCCTTCCTTTGCATGACTTTGCATATTTCATTCCATTCCCTTCTGGCCTGATGAGTTTCTGTTGAGAAATCAGTTGCTAATCTGATGGGGGTTCCTTTGTATGTAACTTTCTGTCTCTCTCTTGCCGCTTTTAAGATTCTTACTTTGTCGTTGGTGTTTGCCAATTTAATTATAATGTGCCTTGGTGTCGGTCTTTTGGGGTTCATTTTGCTTGGGACTCTGTGAGCTTCTTGGATTTGTGTGGGTTTTTTCTTCCCTATATCAGGGAAGTTTTCTGTCATTTATTCAAACAGGTTTTCTATTCCTTGCTCAGTTTCCTCTCCTTCTGGAACCCCTATTATGCGGATGTTGTTTTGTTTCATGTTGTCCCAAAGTTCCCCTAGGCTCTCCTCCTGCTTTTTAATTTTTTTTCTAGAAGCTGCTCTACTTGGGTGTTTTCTCCTACCTTGTTTTCTAGCTCAATGATGCATTCCTCTGCTTCTTCTAGTCTACTCTTGATGCTTTCTATTGAGTTCTTTACAGCAGTGATGTCATTTGTCATTTCTTCTTGGTTCTTCTTCATTTCCTCTTGGTTCTTACTCAGATTGTCGAATTTGTCTTCCATTCTTTTCAGCCACCTTATGACCATTTCTCTGAATTCTTTCTCTGACAGGTTGCTTGCCTCCATTTCGTTTACTTCCTTTTCTGGTGATGCTTGCTTTTCTTTCATATGTGGGCTGTTTCTTTGTCTTCCCATGGTCTCTCTTCTCCAGGTGTCTGGTTATGTAGTTCTCTCTCTCCTTATCCCAGGCATAATCTGACCTTTCTGTGGTGGAGTGTAGAGCTCCTCTGAATCCACGTGTTTCCGCCAATTGGGGACTGGTGCTCTGGGGTTCACAGCTGTTCAGTGCATGCCACTGTTGTAGATTTTCAGGCTTCCAATAACATCCACTTTCCCCTACAAGATGGCGCTGTCTCTGCATCTGAGCCGGTGGCTCTGGGAGGGAACCCAGCAGCAGTAGGGGCTGCCCGGTCAGGGGAGCCCTGTCCAGCAGTCCCCCACCTTCTCCTGGAGTATAGCTGTCCCTTAACTCACCAACAGACACTCCCCGTGTGACCCTCAGCTGTTTTTTCTATCCTCTCTATGACAAGGCTTGGGACACGTCTGTCTATTCCGCCGCCATTTTCTTTTGAGAGGTGCTATTCTTATCTGGTGAACAGCAGCCTGGGGTGCAGTGAACTATCCTATAATTCTCAGGATAGGCCCCTGCAAAAAAGAATTGTCTGGAGTCAAATGTCTATGGTGCTGTGGTTGAGAAACATTGCCCTACATCCAAAGGCTACTCTAGATATGTCCTAAGAAAACTTAAAGTATTAAAATGATGAAGCTGATTGACAAAAAATTTATAGCCTTCCACAACACACTTAAATAAAGGCAGCAAAATCTCACATTCAAAAAATGTAAGATTCATAATACCTAATATTGAATTTTTAAAAATTCTAAAAGGGCCCTAGCCAGTTTGGCTCAGTGGATAGAATGTTGGCTTGAGGACTGAAGGGTCTCAGGTTGGATTCTGGTCAAGGACAACCCGGGCTCAATCCCCAGTAGGCTGCATGCAGGAGGCAGCAGATCAATGATTCTCTCTCATCATTGATGTTTCTCTCTCTCCTTCTCGCTTCCTCTCTGACATAAAAACAAACAAACAAACAAACAAACAAACAAACCAAACCTCTAAAAGGAAGAAATGTAATCTATATCTAAAAGGAAAATCAGGTAAAAGAATCAAACCACAAATGACTGAGAAGATGGAATTACTTTAATAAAAATTTTAAACAGGACTTTAATAAAAAGCTTTAAAAGCTTTTAAAAATCTGATTAAGAATATAAAGAAAAACATAATTAGTAAAGTCATCAAGAAATTAAAAAGAACCAAATAGAACTTTTATTTTTAAATTTTTACTGAATTATACTAATAGTAATTAGACACTGCAAAAATGATCAATGATTTTGAAGACATAGCTGAAGCACAAAGAGAAAAGATATAAATTACAAGATCAGGTAAAAATTAAATTTTGTGGAACAAATAGCAAATGCTATAATATATATTTATTGGAGTACAAGAAAGAAAGGGACAGAAATATATATTTGAAGAACTACTAGCAAAGAACAACAATAAAAACACCCCACCAAATTTGATGAAAACTAAAAACTCAGAGATCTAAAGACATTCCAATAAACAAGAACAGAATAACCATTTCCTTCAGGTTACTGAAACAGATGGAACCCCCATTAAGATAAATCATATTCTGAGTTGGAGAACAAATATCAATAAATCCAAATAAATTAAAAAATACAGTCTTTAGAATTAAAGTAGATATCAATAAAATAAAAAGAATTAATGCCTACACATGTGGAAATATAAAAATATAATTCTAAATAGTCATGGTCCAAAGAAGAATTGCAAATGAAATTAGAAAATATATTGAACTGAGTGAAAACTAAACCAACAAAATATTAAATTCATTCCCTCTGGCTTCTGTTTCAGGATGTGGGGATCTGTAAAGAGTACAATTTCTACACTGAAAAAAAATCACAAACAAACTGCAAAGGTTATTAGAATTCTTGAATCCATAAAATAGGTTAGATAACAGGGCAAACAACTATTTGAAAATCAATGGTGAGAAAGGAACCTGCAGGGAATGAGACATGAATGTTGGCTTACCAAAGTAGATACAAACACCAGAAAGAAGAGTAACCTAGGAGAACTCATCTAGAAGCAGTTGGCAAATTGGTGGACACCAAGAGTGCACTGGTGAAAGTGTGATGTTTCTTGAGAGGCAGAGAAATTGGATAAGTCTGTACATTGAAGCTTCTATTAGTTCTCTTGGGCTGCCATAATTTTCCAAAGTACTACAAACTGGGTGGCTTAAAACAATAGAAATATGTTCTCTTACAGTTCTGGAAGCTAAGATTCTGAAATCATGGTGTTGGCTGGACCATGCTCTCTCCAAATCTTCTGAGGGATGATCTCCCCCTTGCATTTTCTGCTTCTGGTAGGCTTGTGGCAGTATAATTCCAATCCTTGCCTCTCTACATGGCCATCTTCTCTCTGCAGCTCTCTCTTCTATCTCTTCTTATAAGGACAGCAGTACTATGGAATTAAGTGCCCACTCTACTCCATTATGACCTTATCTTAACCAATTACATTTGCAATGACCCTAATTCTACCTAGTAAAATAGTAATATGCAAATAGACCGTACCCCCCACTACACCCACAAGCCACGCCCATCAGCAAATCAGGAGCGAGTATGCAAATTAACCCAACCAAGATGGCTGCAGCTGGAGAGCAGGAGGTTTGGGTTTCCCCTGCAATGAGGAAGCCAAGCTTCCCGCCTGCCCTGGCCTACCTTGGTCTCCGCTTAAGGCTAAAAAGTTTCAATTATAGAAGATAAATAAACCCCAGATACCAGGGCCTCTGCTTGGGTCCCCAGGGGGCATGGCCGGCCCGCAAACCACCACAGGCCCCTCGCTCAGGCCACCCCATGCCCCAAGGGAACCCCCACCCTGATCCGGGACACCCTTCAGGGCAAACTAGCCGGCCCCCACCTGTGCACCAGGCCTCTATCCTATCTAATAAAAGAATAATATGCAAATTGACCATCACTCCAACACACAAGATGGCTGCCCTCATGTGGACACAAGAGAGCCACCACAAGATGGCGAGCAGGGTAGGGCAGTTGGGAGGGACCAGGCCTGCAAGGGAGGGCAGTTGGGGGCGATCAAGCCTGCAGTGGAGGGCAGTGAGGAGGGACCAGGCCGGCAGAGGAGGGAAGTTGGGGGCGACCTGGCCTGCAGGGAAAGATAGTTGGGAGTGACCAGGCCTGCAGGGGAGGGCAGTTAGGGGAAAACAGGCTGGCAGGGGAGCAGTTAGGCATCAATCAGGCTGGCAGGGGAGTGGTTAGGGGGTTATCAGGCTGGCAGGAAGAAGCGGTTAGGGGCAATTAGGAAGGCAGGCAGGCGAGCAGTTGGGAGGCAGCAGTCCTGGATTGTGAGAGGGATGTCCGACTGCCCGTTTAGGCCTGATCCTACCGGGCCTAAACAGGCAGTCGGACATTCCTCGTGGGGTCCCAGATTGGAGAGGGTACAGGCTGGGCTGAAGGACACACCCCCCCCCCCCCCATGCACCGGGCCTCTAGTTCCAAATAAGCTCACATTCTGAGATGCTGAGGGTTAAGACTTCAATACTGGTATGTCTTATGATGGGTTGCAATTCAACCCATCACATGACTCAAAGTAATTTTTAGAAAGAGTCTTAAGACCTAGGAAAGTAAAACATGGGCCCCTAAGGAGGTTACAGAAATTCCCTCCACATCCTTATCTCCTATCTCCTCTATGTAAAAAAAAAAAAAAAAGCTTTAATCTGTAGCAAAAAAACAAAACAAAACTGTTCCCCATTACTACTGAGAAGATAAAATAAGAAAAAAGCATTCCTAATTCTCTCACCTAAGTATATTTCTGCACTAGAAACTTATACATTCTTTTTGTTAAGATACTCCTATCTTTCCTCAGTCAAGTTTAGTGTGTGTGTGTGGGAGTGTGTCTGTGATGATATAGAGCAATACATTTCAATAGCCTCAGTCATTTAAAATGTAGTGCAAATTTAGTTTCTTCCATCAGCCAGGACTGGGCAGAAAGAAGAGACAGGATTTTCTTAAGCTGAATCTCCACCAACATCACAGTTTAGCAGCGGGCATAACTCCATTTTTCACACTCGAGTGTTCTGGTCATCAGTCAAGTTTTATTTTAAGTAAAAGTGTATTGACAGCAGAGTTCTGGAGTGTCATCTGCAGGGGAAAGTCTGGCATTGGGACAGGCTTGTTCCCTCATTGAAAGAGCCATTGCTGTGATCCATCAAACAGTCACTCACTCTATACATATTTAACACCCACCCTTCATGAGAAATTGTGGTGTTGCAGAATCGTTCTCACTGCCCCAAGACAAGATATTAATGGCCCTTGCTGCCTTTCTCTGAACCATCCTCAGAATACACCATGAATCAAATGAAGAATTAGCATTGGACCAGAAAATTCAAAACAGAGAGACCAGCAACAGTAAGTGAAGAGGAACTCTCTTTCCTACTTTCTGAAAATCCATTAGTTAGTTTGTACACTGATATCCCAAATTCCAAAATATGAAATCAACAATGTTAGTTATTAACCTCAATAGTATTTTAAAAATTAATAGCAATATAATTAAACATCTGTTAATATTTATAATGATTTTGTAAGGATGAGCTTTCACTGATGCAAGTTTCAAATATGTAAATCCAACAGAAATGTTATTTTTGGTAACATGAATCAATCATCAGTGCAAGTGGAGAGGAATGATCCGGCTACTCTCCAGGCCCTCATTCTTCCTGGTAACATCTGAGGCTATGGGAGAGGCAATGTCATTCTTTCAAGCCAGTATGAGACCCTTTTACTCCAAACAGGATATAGATACTAATGGTTTGTGTTTTCATGAATTTCATTCAGTAGTCACAATTACCTTTTGGGTGGGGACTATTAATATTTCCATGCAACTCAGGGTACAGAGATATTTTGATGAAGTTCTTGATTTCTGGATGACATTTCCTTCAAAAATTTCCATAAATATCTAAACGTGAAAAAGAATATTGCGCAATGTTTATGCTAACTCCTATGAACTGATGGACAGACTAGCTGCAAGGGCTATTTTGAGTTTTCTCAAGGAAGATATGATTTTAGGAATGAAAATTGTTAAATGCCTTAGGCAACAAGTACAACAAAACACATTTCATTAACTGAAAGCAATTTAATTCCATACTTTTCTGAGAACTGGATTTTAGTTTTACTTTCCAAATACTTCTTAAATCTGTTTATCTTTATTTTCTCGTCACCACTCATGCCAAGATAATTATCAGCAATAGCATGGATGACTGCTGATCTCTTTGCTTCCATTATTGTCACTTTCACAGAAATGAGTGTTTTCTTAAAAATGTAAATCAATATATTTTACTCCTCTAATCAAAGGTTCTGAATGGGTGCCACTTTAAATTTCTCTTAAATTTAAAGCCATCCCTTTTTCTATGGCCCAGAATGTTCATCATGTCCACACCCCCCAACTCTCTATTTGTCCTGATTCTATCATAATCCAGGAGCATTCACTTCTATTTTGATTCTTAAAAACATCAATTTCCTTTCCTGCCTCTGGATAATTGAAATCACTGTTTCTTCTTCTCAGTATGCATTCTTTTCTTTTTTGTTTTGTTTTGTTTTCCTCAGTGGGCTCATTTTCATCCTTTACATCAGTTCAAATGCCATCCCCTTAGAAAAGCAACCCCAATGTTCTTATCTAAAGTGATTTCCCCTTACTCTTTATAATGTCATCACCCTATAAATGCTTATCATAGAACTGTCAGATTTATTAATAACCTAGTGTACCTTAATACTGTATATTTCCCCTGACCACAGGGGGGCAGAGACCTTATCTGACTTACCTGCTTGCTATATTCTCAGAACTTAGCAGAGTGTCAGTTACAAGTAGGCATTTTATGAATACTTGTATATATATATATATATATATATATATATATATATATATATATATATATATATATATATATACACACACACACACACACACTTAGGACCAGACCTCTACATGCCAAGATATTTATTTTGTTTTCCTCTTCCTTCTCCTTATTTATTACAAATGCATTCTGAACTCTACCCCAAAATAGTACACTGCTATTAGTACTTTCCATGCCTTTACTCATTTCATCCTCATGTAATCTGCAAAGCAACCCAAGAGTCCAACCCAGATTATCCCCCATTGACACATGAGAAAATTGATGTTAATTCTTTAGAGAAAATGGATTGTGCCTAAAATTACATACCTGGCAAATGAGAGAAGTGGGATTTGAACACTGGTTGTTCACACTGCTTAATAGATCATCTCTCAACTGCAGCATGAAGATGAGTAACAATTCAGCCACTGCAGAGCAGGACACTGAGAAGGAGAACATCTAGAATATCTGTGTAATATTTTCTTAATAAGTTTAACTCAGTATTATAGATGTCCCCCATTGCTCCCCACCCTTGCCCCCCTCCACCTTTTATTCCTTTCAAAAAGTCTTCCAGAATGAGTTTTATATCAAATGCAAAAGAAATAAATAAATCTGCGTTTTTAAACCCTTTCCGTAGGGAGTAAAATTTAACCCCCACACGCACTCCCCACCCCCCTACCCCCGCACTCCTATTTCAGTTTCAGATGCTACCAAGCTATATGGAAGAAGCGGGTGGGCAATACTGGGGAGTAGCATACAGGGCTTTCCACAGTATTTTTTTTAATTGAGTGGTTAATTAATAATATCTGTCACAGAATTAGAGATAAGCACTTAAAAGTATTCAAAAGAATTGTTGAAGTGATAAACTTCTGTTTTTTCTCAAGACTTTAGGTTGAGGAGAGAATGGGACAATAACAGACACCCAATGGCGATACCACAAAATCTAAATGCAAATAACTGTCCTTACAGCTTGATGGAGCCACTTCTGATCCTATCACTTGACTTAAGTTTGATTAAATGTTTTTTTATTTACTTGGGATTTGAATTCCATAATTATAATGAAGGGTACTTAAGTAATTCTCTCAAAGTGTCCTTTTTTTTTTTTCTTTTTTCTGTTTTGGCTGTAACAGAATTTCATTATTAATTAATTAATTTGTTTATTAGTTTATTTATTTAAATTTATTTTTATTGTTGACAGTATTATAGATATTTCCCCTTCCTCCCCACCCTTGCCCCCCTCCACCCAGGCGCCACCCCACTCTAGGCTTCACCTATTGTCTGTGTCCATGGGGTATGCATATATGCATACAAGTTCTTTGGTTAATCTCTTTCCACAACACTTTAATGGAGGGTATGGCTAACATTTGAACCCTTAAGGAGCCATGATTATGTGAAAGGCTGTATGAGACTAAAAGAAGTAATGATATATAATTTGCAGGATTCACAGTAAAATTAAAATGAGAGACCTCTTCTTTAATAATTATATAAAATGTTTGCAATACCAACAACAAAACATTAAGCCAAAACATTAAAACTTCTAAGCACATGAACTTAGCAACTACACAGATTGCATATCCATAAAACTGTTCCTACTCAGAGATAAGACCTGAGGAAAACTGTAAGTTGGCAAAATTTTCCTTTGCTATACTAAATTTTTTTCTTCTTAAGTTTCTAGTTTCCACCTTGCCCCATACCCCTTCTGTGGTTTTCTTCAGGATCCTGACCTTAGCCAACAATGCCCTCATTGAGTATTTTTCTTTCCTGTTTCCATTATCAAAATTTCCTGTCTTTCCCTTCTCTCAACATTTATCAGCCACAGAGTATATAACTGATTTTTAATAAATATTAGAGATGAAGAGATGGTGATGATGATATAATCTCTTCTTTATAGGGAACAAGAGCTAAGGGAGAGAAAACCAGTAAATATAATTTACTTTCTAGTGGCATAGTGCTATTGTAAAATCAAGGAAGAGAAGTCAACAGGAAGAAAGAAAGAAAGAAAGAAAGAAAGAAAGAAAGAAAGAAAGAAAGAAAGAAAGAAAGAAAGAAAGAAAGAAAGAAAGAAAGAAAGGAGAAAAAAAGGAAGAAAAAAGGAAAAAGAGAAAAGAAGGAAGAGGAAAGAAAAATTCTATCTAGAGTAGTTGAAAAAGATATCAGAGAATTGTGCGGGTGGAATATCTCCATTGCTAATGGAAGTGAGGGATCCCTTTCCCCACTGGGTGCTGGGGTTTAGGTTCTTATGATATCTTGAGAAAAAAGAATTTCTTAAGATTCTCAAAGGAGAATGAGTGATTTTCATTTTTGTAAAGTTATATCCCTTGGTTACCAAAGTCCCATTTCCCATACTGAAAAAGGCGCTGCTGCTGCTGCTGGGGCTTGAGGTGCTGACGGAGGCTGCGGGGTGCTTCCACGACCTACCCGTCCTGGCGTGAGCAGCCCGGAGTGGGCAGCATGTTCCATCAGCTGCCGGCCTGGTGCACGTGCACAGAGGTGAAGTTGCCAGCGCCCGCTTTCCCACAGGCCTGAGTCCCCGAGCAGCCGGGGATGAGCTGGTGATCCCAACAGCCTAACAGCCAGCCCGATCCTCCCGCCACCCACCCCGATTCCCCTGTTCACCATCACTCATCCATCAGAGCCTGCGAGCCAGGGGGAGGGACCAAGAGGTCAGCAGTTCAGCCCGCTCACCAGTTGCCAGTCGCCAGTCCTGCCCCGCCCCCACTCACCGCCAGGAGTGGTGGTGGGGGAGCGGGGACCAAGAAATGGTCAATGCCACCTCATGGCCACTGGTCATTTGGTCATTTTGGTTGTGACACCTCTTGGTCTTTTATTATTATGATACTTTTAAAATACCCCATACCTTATGAGGGGACATTCAACAACTGTTCCAGATTAAAACTGTCCTAATAGCTTGAGGTCCTTTTGATGCCTCTTACTAATTACATATGGTGTTTATATCCTAACATAGTCTACAAGTAGCATGTGTTCTGTGTAAAAAAAAACAAACAAAACCAACTATGTTAGAATATAATAGCTCAGTTTAGAAAGAAGTTTGAGCCCAAATATGTAGTGTATTTTGGGAGAACCATTAGGATGATATTGTATAGGTACCTTTGAAGATTTCTGAAACCCCAGGCAGTATATTTTAAAATAAAGCAAAATTTATATAATGAATTATCTTAGGCACAGGGTGATTGCTTTTCTTGGTGATTTAACACACCAAAAGCCAACGAAATAACAATAGACAGATTTTGGTATTGGAATAATTGGCAAATATAAAGACAGAAACAGATTTTTTAAGATCCTCACCCAAGGATATGTTTTTATTGATTTTAGAAAGAAAGGAAGAGAGAGAGAGAGAAACATTGATTGGTTGCCTCCCATTTAAGCCTGGACCTGGGATCAAACCCACAACCCTTTGGTTTGAGGGAAGACACTCCAACGAACTGAGCCTCCTGACCAGGGTAGGCAGAAACAGAGTAGTAAGGAGATGGAACCTTAGTAATTAGGCCCAAATGGCCTCTGAATTCCAAATCAAAACTCTCTCCAAATCTGGTTTCATTGCTGTGACTAATCAGAGGCATGGGTAGGAATCACGCATCTGCACCATATGAGAAATAAAAGAAACTTACATTGCTTCAAGATTGTGTAATATCCTGAATGCCAATATAAAGATCTCAGACTTTAAGTTTGAAACTCCAGATTCTGCATCAAGAAAGGAGGTCATATAAATAAGAAAATGGAACTCATGACTTATTGACATATTTTATGGAATTAGAAGTCACATTTTGGCCCCAAAGGATATGATTTCTTCTCAGTGATTAACATATTACCCAGAAATCTCTAGCTTCCTGGAATTCTCAATAAAAATTCCAAATCTCTTGGCAATAACTTTTAAACACCACAATTTCTGCCATTAAAAGAATAATCATTCAGTTGTGTTAAGCATGCTCTCACTTGGATTGTTTGAGAGTCTGATTAGGGAAGGCCAAATTGCTATTTTTCTGTAAATACTGCTTGACATTAAGAGTGTATTTGGCGTGAAAATCGCACAGGGCTGCTAAATGGAATAAATGAGGTGATGACCTTGTTTGGGGAAAATGTTTATCATAGTACAAAAGACCTCACTTGAGAAAAAAAAAAATGGTTAAAATGTATTTATGACTTAGAGCTAAACATTTTCAGCCCCCAATTTATGATCTCTGAATTGATAAATATGCTCAAATGTCATGTATAGCTTTCTTGGATAACACCATTTCACATAGGGAATCTGAAGTTGAGGAGACGTGAAGGAGACTAAGACACTTGAGATCTTACAAATAGCATATAGACATAGGGAAAAGCAATGTGAGCCATATGCAAATAAAACCTCTGGGGAATGTCACAAAAAAAGAAAGTAAGCAAAGAACCCAGTGAGAGAAAAGCTGATGTTCTTGCTCATCTGAAGAGAATGACTTCCTCACACTAGATCAACCTCAAACTAGTTGGAAAGAAATTTGATCTGAAACAGGAAATATTTTTTTTTTTTGTCATGTGCTATGTAGACAAGAAAACTACCTAATATATTATTAATTATCTTGCATTCTGTTGTCGTTTTCAGATATATAGAGTGACAATAACCTACTCAATTAATTTATAATAAAACATAGAGACAATATTAACTGCTTTGTATTCAAACAGACCTGGGTTTGACTGCAACTTTATAATATTGGTTATGTTAATTAACTTCTGTGGTTCTTAGTTTTCTGAAGTTATTTTTTTAAAACCAGGAATAGGATTTTTATCTTTATAGAGCTGTATTAAATTAAAGAATTAGTACAGATAAAGAATGATGTATATTAACTTCAAAGTGCTGTCCCATTTTTGAATCCTCAAAAAATATTATTCAATGGCAGGACTAAAAGTAGTAGAATATATACACTGAGGCCCAAAGAACTGTTGATTTTCAAGGTCAATGACTGGTAGCAGAATTGAGTTTCAAATAAGATCTCCAATCTCCCTCTCCAGGGCTTTTTATACAACATCACATCCCAAAAAAACAGTTCATCTCTGAACCTTGATGATTTTATGTTCCAATATTATCAGGACCTATCTGGCCTTTTCAACCATGAACTTCTCTTATAGTAAAGTAATAAATAAAAAATGACACAAATAGAGACAAGCAGTAGCAGCAAGTCAGAATTTCACCAAGAAAAAAAAAATACCCAAGTCCAGTTAGCTAATACTACTCTCAATTTGCCAATAAACTTTTTTAAGTTCTCCAAATGCTTTCCACATATAACATACCATCTTCATCACTAATTATTGCATTTGAATTTGTAATAGCATTTTACATTTCAATTTTATTCAGATCGCAGCAAAAAAAAAACAAACATGGATTATTTGTAATAATGCAGAGGCAGAATACAGAAACCACACAGATCTTTTATTTAAGCACTTACATACTCAAGCATTATTCTCTTACCAAGTAGCTAAGCAAGCTTAAAAAGGTACTAAAAGTCTTATAATCAGAATCCCCAAAGTGTTCAAGCTCTCTGCCTCAACTGTCCCGATGTGTGCTGTGTTGCTTTTTGGAGTGATACAGGTTGCCAAGCACCTGGGTTGCTGGATAGGCATGAATCAGTGAAGGTGTGGCAGGCTGATTCGCTGTGCAAGCTGAAGAACTTGATGTTAATGAAATTACCTTTTCTAAGTGCACTAAGCAGAATAATGACCTCCCAAAGATGTCCAAACCCTAATCCACAGCATCTATGAATACGTTACCTTACATGGCAAAGGAACCTTGCAGAAATGTTTAAAGTGATCACTGAGTTGGGAAGATAAGCCTGGATTATCCAGGTAGGGTTAATCTATATATATAAAAGCCTAAGCCACTGCAACAACCAGTTGCTATGACATGCACTGACCACCAGGGGGCAGACATTTAATGCAGGAGCTGCCCCCTGGTGATCAGTGGACTCCAACAGAGCCAACTTTCCCCAGCCGTCCAACCTCACGCAGTCCCTCCCCCTGGTCCACAGGACCCCGGGCTGGGATGGTGAACCAGAGATGGGTGGTGGCAGATGCGACCCCTTTCCCAAGGAGACTGAGGTCCAGCTCCCTCCTCGGGGCCAGAGGCCAAACCTCCCATGCCCTGTCCCTCCCTCTGGCCAACAGGCCCTGATCAACCTGCCATCCACCTGCTGCAGTGGTGGCACCACAGCGAGGGAAAAAGGAAAGGGGAGGCAGGGAACTGCACAATGGTGGGGCACAGACGATGGTAGCATTGGCATCTGGCATCCATTCCTTCTGCACCCGGCCCAGTGACCATTGCCTCCTCTCCGGCCCAGCCCTGATCGACCTGGCCCCAATCAGCTATGATAGCCAGCCAGGCCTAAGAATCCCACCGTGCATGAATTTCGTGCACTGGGCCTCTGTTTAATTATAAAAATCATTAATAGCAGAGAGCATTCTCTGCTGGAAGTGGTAGAAGGATGAAGCAGAAGGGGAAGTCAGAGGGATTTGAAGCATAAGAAGTATCTGCATTGTGGGGAACCTGGTGCTAAACCATTCATAGGTGACCTGCTTGTGGGTCGGAGTTTCCTACATAGCAAAGCAGCTCCTGGCTGTGATCTATTGAAAGTCAGCCCTCAACACAAGGGTTTGTCAAAGCCAAAGGAATCAATCAAATAAACGACAACAAAAAAGAAGTATCTGTGCCATTGTTACATTTGAAGATGGAAGAAGGGGTCCACTAGCCATAGAATGCAGACTTCCAGCACCACCAATGGCCAGCGAGGAGATGAGGTCCTCAGTCCTCTAATCACATAGAAATGAGTTCTGACAACTGCCTGTGCGAACATGGAAACAAGATTTTCCCAGGGCTTGCAGTAGGAATGGCAGGCCAACGCCTTGATTTCTACTAGTAAGCAGAGAAGTCAGCAGAACCCACTGAGCTTCTACTCTGTAAATTGTGAGATGTAAATTTGCTTTGTTTTAAGATGCTAAATTTGTGGTAATTTGGTACAGTAGCATACAATCAATCTCTCTCTCTCTCTCTCTCTCTCTCTCTCTCTAATGCTGTCTTGACCTAGTTTTGAGGCCCTGACACGGGCAGGCCAGTTTCCCTTTAAGCAGCTAAGTCCACATCCTCAATCACCAGACAACCAGAGGTACTCCAATGTTCCAGAACCTGCTAGCCTCACCCATCCCTTCCTATGGAAACAATCTCAAATGTGCTGGTCACATGTTCCCCTCTTCCTGAGTGACTCCAGCACCTCCCTTGAAAGGCCCTGGGTGGGTGCTGTGTTCTCCACAGACAATTGTGTGATAAAACTGTACAACTCTTTCCTGTTTCTCTCTCTTGATCTGTGACTGCTCTCACCATGTCTTGCCTAAGGTAATTATGATTAAAACACAGAAATAGAAAACTAATACGCTAGATTACACCATTCAGTGTTACACTGTAAACTCTCAGTAGTCCCAGCCCTCACATTTATTTAATTATCCTGGTAAGGAGGCCATAGGTCTGTTGTAGGCGGGGGAATTGCACCAGGTGTCTGACTGGTGGCGTCAGACCAAACCTGGGTTCAGCAACCTCAGTGCTTGGGTTCTGGCTAGGAAAGAATTCAGAGCAAGACCCAAACTGTAACGGTACATTTATTGGGTAAATTATAGAGGTAGAAAAAGTGATTCCTAGAAGAAATGGACTTAGCAAACAAGTTCTAGAAGTAAAGGAAGGGCCCTTAGAGGCTGGGAGTAAGGAAGCTAATGGTGACATTGTGGGGGTGGGGAGGTGGGGGTAGAGGAAAGGGATAGGCACAGGGTCTTGGGTTCTAAGGGTTTTAATGGTAGAGATTTTAGGGGAGATCGCATGGGAAGATCTTAATAGCATAGTCAGCAGTTCCACAGGTGTGTTCTTTCAGGGTTGTGGTCTCCATTGATTGATTGGCTGGTACCAGGGCAGGGGCCATTATTCCTTGCAACTGGTCCTGATGTCAGCTGTGGCTGGTTTTGTTGCTTAGCTGGGCCTGGAGCTGAAATACAATTGAGGGCTAGATGTTATCTCTAGGGAGGAAAGGTCAGAGGGCCCAGAGTGACCAGCATATGCTAGGGGAGGAAAAGTCACCCTGGGGGCAAAGTCCCATCCTATAATTGATTGTCCATTGGGAGGCACCTGGGGCTTTCCACCCTGATGACCTTCTGTACCTGGCCCCTCATCCTTGCTCTGCTCATGTCTGTCTAACTGCCTACAACAGGTATGTTAGGGTACTTGGTGAAACTTTCTTACCCTCACTCTCATGAGCAGTTCTACAACTCTGCCCTGTTGTTACATGCTTCTGTATTAATCAGACAGAAATAAGAATAAAGGCTTCAGAATAAATCTTCAACCAATTTCTGTGGGACCTTCACATCTCTAAACATACATTTTCTAATTTATGAAATTAATATAATAAAATTGCCTTATCACGTTGCTGTGAGTGAAGTATGGTAGCAACCATACTTGGGTAAAAATTGCTGTTTAATATTTTAACCTTGCTGTTTTGGGTTCTGTACTCATTTAAAAGTTATTTTGATTTTCTGAACTTATGTATGATTGAATACTCCCTTGATTGCGATTTGAATATCCCATTGATTGTGATCTCACTGGTCATCGAAGCACATTCTTCTGGGACCCAGGACAGATAGTGATCCTAAATTGTCTCAGTAGCTACAGATAACTGAATTTCGGTTGACTCAGTGGTCCCGGAATCTGGACAGCACAATTATTCTAAATCGTCCAGGTGGTCCCAGATAATGTGTTTCTGTTGATTCAGTGATTCATAGATACTTTAGATAACTAAGTTGCTCAAATTCTGCTTCTGTAAAAATGCTTTTTCGCGAAACAGGTTCCTCATTCCAGACCCAACGATGTAATCAATACCTTTGTGATATTCTGTCAATATTATCCAGATGTGGCAAAGTGTTCGGGGCTACGAGGTCTGGAGCGCTTTTGCTCCCTCGTATGCCGCCGGCTTTTAATAAATGACTTCATAATTCGACCTTTTTTTGAGGCGTCCTTTGTAAGATGGAGGTTACACTACAACATGAGCATTAAGTAAATAAAATGTTATATATCAAATGTTTAGTAGAATACCTAATATTTAGTGACAAGCATAATATAGTAGCTACAATTAACTCTGTGGTTGTTCCCCTTTCCCCAGTCACTCCTCTCTTCTCTTTTACTGGCACCATATTCTCATCTTTTCCTTAAAAGATGGATCCTCACCAAAGTCTGTGTTATCAGTCTTCTTGCTGTCTACTGCTTCTCCTTCCTTCTCCTTTTCTTCCCCTCCCCCTCCACCATTCTTCCTCTCCTCAGCCCCCACCCCACATTCAGAGGTACAGGAAAAAAGAAGAGAATGCTTCAATAAATTTAACGAACATGCTGAAAGTACCAAAGTGATTTAAAGAACTATACAAACATGATTCTAAGTGAAATAAGCTGAGCAAAAGGACCACATAGGTTTTCAAGGATTTCCTTTTCAATTCCCAGACAAGTTCTTGTTTGCCCCAGCTGGAAATACAACCTTAGGCAACTGAGAATTTGCCAGCAGTTTGCTATTGTTTTGGAAATGCCCTGGGGGTGGGCTGCAACTACTCTCCTGGTTGAGCTCTGAATCAAAGCAAATAGGCCCCATATGTTTGAGAATAGAAATTTACAGAAAACTACAAAACTCAAAACAAATATTGACGAAGCCCTAGAGTTACTACTTTTAACAGAGCTCCAAAATGGTCAGATATCTCATTTGTCCACAATACTGCCAGCTTTTGGTAACCATAGCACTGAAGTGGGAGGAGCTATGGGAACAGTCTTAAATTAAAATGTGGCCTAGGTTCAGTAGTTTCCCAAGAATAGACAATTTTCTGTTTATTCTGTGGCTTTGTTTTGTAGAGGGAGCATAATTTGACAACCCCACAATGTCTCTTTGGCATCATAATTATTTAAGCTGCTTAATTTTCAAGAAACAGCAGACTGGGGAAAAGCTCTGGAAATAAATAGATCCTTTTGTAAGAGATATTTACACTTTCAAGGGAAATCTCCAATGGGAAGCATGCCTCTCTGGACCAGATGAAGCTTACCCTTGTTTGCTGTGCTTTTCCTGATACCCGCTCCTAGCTGACTACCTTCCTCTACCCCTGTCAACATCTTCTTTTGTTTTTAGCTGAAGGTGATATTTAAGATGATGGCTTCTACTATTTTGGCAAGTTACTCAGTGTTCCTGGGGCTCTCCAATGTATACTGGAGGTATACATGTTATAAAACTTTGGTTTTCCCCCCTGTTAATTTGCCCCATGTCAATTTGATTAGTAGAACGGCCAGTAAGACCTAGAAGTGAAACACAGAAACCAAACTGAAACACATGGTTTTCATCTGGGCAAGATGCAAAAGTGATTTCTTTTCCTGGGTTCTTGTCCAGGTGGATTTGAAGAATGAAGCCATGGACAAAAGGTGGTATATGGAAAGATGGAAATTTATTGGAAAACAAGCACAGACTCCCACATAGGGAGAGGGGATCCCAAGGGAGTGACCCACTAAGCCCCCTTTTCCTAAGGTTTATAAAGGCTGCAGTTCTTTATCTTTTGATACTCCATTTTTATTGGTCATTATAGCAGCTTCAAAGCTCAAACCCTTTACTTCTTCCCCTTCTGTGGCAGCATTCTCTATCCCCTGTGGAAATCTGTTTTCCTGTTTCTCCCTTTTGTTTCTCTACTCCCTGTGACTTTCCTCTGTCTTCTGTGAATAGGTGTCTTCCTCTCCCCTTATCCTGTGGCATCTCTTTTCTCTCTCTGGGAATGCATGCCTTTTGGCAGCTCCCAGGCCCCCAACTTTGCAGTCCATCCCCAGGGACCCTCCTTGTTTCTAAAACTCCCTAAACCTGCCTATTTTACCCCTAAAAACACCTTTCAGAAACGTAGAGGTAAACCCATATCCCTGTTTACTTGGCAGTGCAAATTTTTCCTCTCTTTCACCTGTCAGTTAATGATTGAAGTGTGTTGAATCTCTCACTATGATGGTAGATTGGTCTCTTGTTTCTAGTTTTGTTGATTTTTGCTTTGTAGGGGATTCACCTTAGATACAATATGACTCCAGCAGCAAAAGTGTCTGGGAAATGTTGGATTCTGTTTAACTCTTTGTGACTGTTTAACTCTGTAGCCTCAGGCTTGGGTGACTACCCAGAAAATGGGAATGCTGCCCAAAGGTAAAGGTCAGGCCCACAAAGGAGGCTAATCCTATATAATAAAAGCCTAATATGCTAAGTGTCCAGTCGTCTGGATGTCTGTTCAACTAATCAAAGTGTAATATGCTACTGATATGCTAAAGCTGCTCAACTGCTCGCTATGACATGCACTGACCATCAGGAGGCAGACACTCTGACCAGTAGGTTGCTGGCTGCTGGAATCCGGCCAATGGGGATTGAGAAAGATGGACCAGATATGCCCTGGAGCCCTCCCGTGGCCCCTCCCCAGCTGACCAACCTCCTGCATTCCTCCCCGGCCCCAATCGTGCACCAGTGGAGTCCCTCGGACTGGCCTGTGCCCTCTCACAATCCAGGACCTCTCAGGGGATGTCAGAGAGCTGGTTTCAGCCTGATCCTGCAAGCGAGGCTGAGGGACCCCACTGGTGCACGAATTTGTGCACCAGGCCTCTAGTGGATGTATAAAGTATGATAACTGCCTGATGTTATCCCTTAACTTAGGAATGCATTGTTCTTTTGTGTGGTCTACTTGACTACCCACTATTAGGGTCAAGGAAGGAGGAATGCACGAGGTCAAAGTGGTAAGGGATTATAAATTTACTAGTGGCCTGATGCACGAATGAAGATTCGTACAAGAATGGGCCTTCGTTCCCCTAGCTGCTGGCACCACCTTCGCTCTGGCCGGAGCTACCTTTCTACCTTACCATGCTGCCTGCATCCCGCCCTGTCCCTGGCCACTCGGTGCCTGCACATGCAAATTAACCCGCCATCTTTGTTGGGTTAATTTGCATACCCACTCCTGACTGGCTGGTGGGTATCATGAAGGTATGGTCAATTAGCATGTTACTCTTTTATTAGGTAGAATAGAGGCCCAGTGCACGAAATTCGTGCACGGAGGGTGGGGGTGTCCCTCAGCCCAGCCTGCACCCGCTCCAATCTGGGACCCCTCGAGGGGATGTCTGACTGCCTGTATAGGCCCAATCCTGATGGAATCAGGCCTAAATGGGCAGTCGGACATCCCTCTCACAATCCAGGACTGCTGGCTCCCAACTGCTTGCGTGCTTGCCTTCCTGATTGCCCCTAATAGCTTCTGCCTGCCAGCCTGATCACCCCCTAACCACTCCCCTGCCAGCCTGATTAATGCCTAACTGCTCCCCTGCCAGCCTGTTTGCCCCTAACTGCCCTCCCCTGCAGGCCTGGTCACCCCTAACTGCCCTCCCCTGCAGGCCTGGGTCCCTCCCAACTGTCTTTCCCTGCAGACCTGGTTGCCCCCAACTTCCCTCCTCTGCTGGCTTGGTCACCCCTAACTGCCCTCCCCTGCAGGCTTGATCACCCACAACTGCCCTCCTTTGCAGGCCTGGTCCCTTCCAACTGCCCTCCCCTGCTGGCCATCTTGTGGTGGCCATCTTGTGTCCACTTGGGGGAAGGATCTTTGACCACATGGGGGCAGCCATCTTGTGTGTTGGAATTATGGTCAATCTACATATTACTCTTTTATTAGATAGGATAGAGGCCCAGTGCACGGGTGGGAGCCAGCTGGTTTGCCCTGAAGGGTGTCCCGGATCAGGGTGGGGCTTCCCTTGGGGCGTGGGGCGGCCTGGTGAGGGGCCTGTGGTGATTTGCAGGCCGGCCACGCCCCCTGGGGACCCAAGCGGAGGCCCTGTTATCTGGGGTTTATTTATCTTCTACAATTGAAACTTTGTAGCCTGAAGCGGAGGCCTGGGCCCACCAGGGTTTGTGGAAAGCTTGGCTTCCTCCATCACCGGGGGCAACCCTAGCCTCCTGCTCTTTCCAGCTCCATGGCTGCTGCCATTTCTGTTTGAATTTATGTATCTTCTATCATTGAAACTTTGTAGCCTTGAGTGGAAGCCTAGGCTGGCAAGGACAGGTGGAAAGCTTGGCTTCCTCCATTGCCGGGGAAACCCAAGCCTCGCTCCTGCTCTCTGTGGCTGTAGCCATCTTGGTTGGGCTTATTTGCATATTCTCTCCTGATTGGCTTGTGGGTGTAGAGGAGTGATGGTTAATTTGCATATTACTCTTTTATTAGATAGGATTAGGTTACCTGGATACCAGATGGGCTGAACCCCCAAATGATGCTAACACCCAGGGATGGGGAGTCAGAGGTTTTAAAGGACTCTAGGCAGGCTTTTTCTGGGCAAAGAATTTTCTGGACAGGTCTGGATCCTGGGATGGTCCCAAGGGGAGAGATAATGGACTTAGTAAGTGGAATGTGGTCTAAGTGAAAGGGAATGTCTGTTGTGTAGTGGCCTAAAGGTCCGTTCCAAGGGAAGGGATATTGATTCAATTATTTGATCAAACCTAACACCCACCATATGACTTTACTATTATTAACCCCAATAAAAAGGGATCCAGCCTGGGAGAGGTGTGGATTTTTCCAGCCAGGCTTCATAACACTGGGAGCAGCTACTTTGCCCTTGTATGTATGTTTCTCCTATTAAAACTCTTATGTCCCAGCTGGTGTAGCTCAGGAGTTGAGCGTCGACCTGACCTATGAATCAGGAGGTCATGGTTTGATTCCCAGTCACAGCACATACCTAGATTGTGGGCTTGATCCCCAGTGTGGAGCATGCAGGAGGCAACCAATCAATGATTTTCTTTCATCATTGATATTTCTTTCTCTCTCTCCCTTCTTCTCTGAAGTCAATAATAAAAATATATTTTTAAAAAACTTATGAATTTAAATAAGGCTACATGTCAGTTCTTTGGAATCAATCCTGATTTTAGACTTTTGGGGCTTTCCCCCAACAGAGTTGTATCTTTTGAGGCTATTTTACTCCTACAGGCTAATAATTATTGATCTTCTTGGAGAATTAAAATTTGTATCAGTACGTAGAAGTTTTTTTTTTTTTCCCTCTACTAATGCTTTTAACCTTATAATTTTTATTATCTACTACAGGCCTGGTGCACGAAATTCGTACATGGGGTGGGGGTGTTCCTCAGCCCAGCCTGCACCCACTCCAATCTGCAAACCTTTGAGGGATGTCCGACCACCTGTTTAGGCCCGATCCCATTGGATGGGCAGTCGAACATCCCTCTCACAATCCAGGACTGCTGGCTCCCAACTGCCCTCCCCTGCAGGCCTGGTCTCCCACAACTACCCTCCCCTGCAGGCCTTGTTCCCCCCCCCCCCCCCCCAACTACTCTCCCATGCAGGCCTGGTCCCCCCAACTGCTTTCCCCTGCAGGCCTGGTCTCCCCCAACTGCTCTCCCCTGCTGGCCTGGTCCCCCCCCCCCCAACTGCCCTCCCCTGCAGGCATGGTCCCCCCAACTGCTCTCCCCTGCTGGCCTGGTCACCCCTAACTGCCCTCACCTGCTGGCCTGGTTCTCCCCAACTGCCCTCACCTGCAGGCCTGGTCTCCCCCAACTGCCCTCCTCTGCTGGCCTGGTCACCCCTAACTGCCCTCCCTTGCAGGCCTGGTCCCTCCCAACTGCCCTCCCCTGCTGGCCATCTTGTGGTGGTCATCTTGTGTCCACATGGGGGCAGCCATCTTTGACCACATGGGGGCGGCCATCTTGTGTCTTGGTGTGATGGTCAATTTGCATATTACTCTTTTATTAGGTAGGATTATATAGTTTTCCTTTTTAATTTGATTTTAAATTCCATAGCATGTATTTTTCCATTCTTTCAGCTTTATGCATATTTCAGTCATATGTTTTTCTTTTAACAGGCATATGGACCTTCTTAAAAGTTTTATATCTAGTCTGACAATGTTTCTTTGTTGTTGTTGTTAAGCTTAACATTGGGTTAATTTACATTTATTGAAATTATACCATTATTGAAGAAATGTGTGGATGGTCTTCTCTGTTACTAATGAGAGTGAGGTTATTAGGGTACCACTGGAATAAGCATTTCCAGAGGCCCCTATGGGAGGATGAGATGTGGTAGAAAGCTTTATTTTCATGGAATTACATCCCTGGATTTTCAAAGTCCCATTTCCCTTAATCCAGTCCTGGAAGATGTGCAGCTGAGGATTCAGTAGAGATAGAAGCAAAGCCAATGTCCAGAGTTTCTGCTCCATGGTGGAGCTGGGTCAGGTGTAGCATCAGGCTAGTTGCAGCCCATTGTGTGGGGTCCACATGGCTTTGGGCCAAATGTACAAGTGCAAAGAAGCAAAAACATGAGAGCCCCCTGCAACAAGAGTCCCAAGAGTTCTGAAAACACAAGAGAACAAGAGACAGCCAACAGAAGGTTCTCCTTTGTTTAGGAGGTTAAATATCTCAAATCTCCCAGGGTTTGCAGTGGCCACACCTACTCTGACCAATGACCTGTTCCCAGGTGTGACTGGCAGACAAGTACTTTCCCTTTGTCACCCAGACTTTACTGGGCATGCCTCTATTCTTTTTTTGTTCAGTCCCTTCCCCCACCAATCTGTAGGGAGTAGACCTTGGGAGTGTTTAACTGTAGCTTCCTGGCAAAACTGCATACATGGCATGCCCATAACATTTGGCCATCCCCTTGCTCCTTTCCCATCACCAATAACCAGGTCATTACAATGGTATTAGTACTATCACATTTAGAATTATCTCTCTTACCTTATTTTGTGCTATTTGCACTCCTTTAAAAATTTCTTTTCTTACCTTAATTGTTTTTTTCTTATTTTTTTTCTCTTCATTGATGGTTATATATTTTATTTCTATTAGTTTATTATTTTAGATACTTTGATGTGCACATTTAACTTATCATAGCCATAGGTTAATCTTCAGATTTTCTTTGCTCTCAAAATAATGCAAGGACTATAGAGGACTTGAACTACAATTACTAAAAGTACATGGTATTGCTTTTGTTGTCATTTTATATTGTTGTAGAAGATCGAAGAAACCCAAGCGATGCTTAGAGAAATGGAGTTACACAGCTTTATTATGCTGGTGGTCTCAGAGTTGCCTCTCAAAGTCTGAGCAAACCAATTTGGTAGAAGCTCTTCTTTATACCCCTTTGGTGTCTTTGTCCCCCAAATATGGAATGGGACTACCAGTCCTTTTGCAGGCTTTGCAAAAAGCCCCGTTTGCTGGAATGGGGGCAGTAAAACCACACCTATGGGCCTGGCCTGGCGTCAGCACCGATAACATCCTCCAGGGGTTGTGTGATGTTCAGTTTATGGCCTCAGGTCTTGCAAGACCAGATTCTGGGAAAGGGGCCATGACTTAATTATAGGCTATCAAGAATGTACATTAGGTTACTGGCACAAATTCAGATTGCTAGGCCCCCCCGCCCCCCATGTCTTATTTTCCCCATCAATATCTCCATTAGTATATTAACTGCACATTTAAGGGAACCAAAGACTTGCTATCCTAACACTGCCTTTCAGGATATTGATTTTGTTCATATAAGAAACATCCAAACCTGTAGAGAATTTTTATGAGTTTATTTGAGCCAAACTGACAACAACTGCTAGAAAACAAAATCTTGATAGGTTGAGAAAATGCTCCAGCAAATGGCAGTTTTGTATCTTATTCTATACATTATAATCAAGAGGAGATGTAAGGGGATTATGTGAAATCCACTGGTGGTAGATTAGAGAGGCAGGAGAAAGCAAAGTGGAAAAATCTCTGAGATTGGAAAGCGGGGTGTGGCTAAGTGGAGGTGGGCAAAGGGACTGAAACAGACTTGGCTTTGGGCAATGGGCACACAATGCAGTGTGCAGATGTTTGTTGAGTTGTAGATTTGAAACCTGTATGGTTTTGTGAACCAATGTCACTCCTATAAATTCAATTTTTAAAAAAAGTAAAATGAATGGACACATACTTTTACACCGTTGTGCATAGGAAAGTTAACAGTTAACAAGGAACAGGATAACAATAGCACTGAGGGATTCTGTGGTCTCTGCTCTGGTTGTGATTGTGCCCTGAGGGACCCCGAAAAAGGGAATTACCTTGACATTGCAAGGTATGTTATTATAGATACAAAAAGACAATGGAAGGGTTCAGTTAAGAAAAATATTGATCTTTATCAATGAAGATACCAGGCTAGTACATGACTACCTACCATGACTTGCTTTTAGTTGGGAAGTTTTAATTTCAGACTATCTATATGATTACTTTAGGTATTTGAGTTTGTAAGGCTTGTGTGCAGGCTTCCCTGAGCTTGTCAGGTATAGTAGGTGGCCCCTTTTCATCTGCAATTTTAAGTTGTGAATTAAGAAACAAGACTCAGAAAGAAACTTTGACATCTCTGTCCCCCTCACCCCCTTCCTGCCAAGAGATTTAGACAGACAACCCTTCAGAAAGGGAATTTTGGGCTGTTCCCCTCCAGGGGTGGGCAAACTTTTTGACTCGAGGGCCACAATGGGTTCTTAAACTGGACCGGAGGGCCGAAACAAAAGCATGGATGGAGTGTTTGTGTGAACTAATATAAATTCAAAGTAAAGGAGCAGAGGGGAGAGCAAGAGAACTGGATAGAACAGCCAGATCCTGCCCGCGGGCCGTAGTTTGCCCAGTTATCTAGATACATACCAACCTCTGTGTCCCATTGTTTCTTCTTCTTCTTTTTTTCTTTAATGTATTTTTATTGATTTCAGAGAAGAAGGGAGAGGGAGAGAGGGATAGAAACATCAATAATGAGAAAGAATCATTGATCAAAGTCTAAAGGCTGCGTGGTTCCCCACTTTCTCTCCTCCTTACCTTGCTGGTTGGAGTTGCTTTTGATCTCCCTTAAGGCTCTCTCTCAGTTGTCCTGGCCAGAGATGTTTTATTTCCCCTGTGGATCTCCCAGATGCTCAGGTCAGGGCTGCTTTTGATCTACCCTATGGCTGTTAGAATTGCTCAGGCCAGAGATACCTCTGTCCCCCCAGACTCCCAGCCCCTTCCTGTCTGCCTAATTAAGCTAGCTAGCTAACCCTTATCATTATCATTTCAGTTCCATCTCTGGGATATGTGGGACACAAATAAATTTCATAAAATTTACCACCATGTCATTTCTTGGGTTTCAAGATCCCTAAGAGGTGTGCTTTCTTCTCTTCACTTTTTGGTGACTTATGTTGTTTTTTAATATACCATCCAGAGTTTTTAGCTGTACTTTGAAAAACCAGGAAATATAGCCACTCAATTGTCCTGAACGCAAAAATTTCAGACTGAGTGTTTTATATCATTACTAGAGACCTGATGCACAAAATTCGTGCAAGGGCTCGACCCCAGTAGCCACTGTGGCTGCCTCGGCCCTTGCAGCCCCAGCTTCGTCCAGAAGGTCATCCAGAAGTTCGTTCGGCCATCTGGTCTAATTAGCATATTATGCTTTTATTATTATAGATATTTTATTTCCAATATTGGATTACTACTTATATTTTTTCAATTAGTATTTTGGATTTCTTCAGATAAATACCAGCAGTGGGATTAGTAAAATCGGTTTTTAATTTTTTGAGGAACCTCCATACTATTTTCCATAGTGGTCGCACCAATTTGCAATTCCATTAACAGTTCATGAGGCTTCCCTTTTTCCACATCCTTGCCAACACTTTTTTGTTGATTTATTGATGATAGCCATTTTGACAGGTGTGAGGTGATATCTCATTGTGGTTTTAATTTGCACGTTCTGATGATGACTGATGTTAAATATATTTTCATATGTCTTTCAGCCATCTGTATGTTCTCTTTGGAGAAATGTTTATTCAGGTCCAATGCCATTTTTTTAAACAAATTATTTTGTCTTTTTGATGTTAAGTTATATGAGTTCCTTATATTTTTTGGATAGTAATCCCTTACAGGATGTATCATTCAGTAGATTGCCTTTTTGTTTGGTGATGGTTTCCTTTGCTGTGCAAAAACCTTTTAGTTTGATGTAATTTCATGTGTCTATTTTTGTTGTTTCCCTTGCCTGAAGAGATATATACAAAAATGTCAGAGAGACATTGTTTTCTTCTTGTCTTATAGTTTCAGGTCTTACATTTAAGACTCTAATCTACTTTGAGATGATTCTTGTATATGGTGTGAGAAAGTGAACTAGTTTAATTTTTTTTTATGTATCTGTTCATCTTTCTCAACACCATTTATTAAAGAGACTGTCTTTACCCCATTGTATATTTTTGCCTTCTTTTGTCATAGATCAATTGATCATTCACGTGCAGATTTATTTCTAGGTTCTCTATTATGTTCCATTGATCTATGTGATTGTTTTTATGTCAGTACCATGCTGATTTGATTGATATACCTTTATAGTATGGTTTGATATCAGATAGCATAATACCTCCAACTTTGTTCTTCCTTAATAAAATTTTTTTGGCTATTAGTGGTCTTTTCTGCATTTATATAATTGTTAGAATTATTTCTAGTTCTATGAAAAATGCCATTTGGGTTTTAATAGGCATGGCATTGAACCTATAGATTGCTTTGGGTAGTATGGATATTTTAACAATGTTAATTCTTCCTATCTATGAGCACAGTACATACTTTCATTTATTTGTATCTCCTTCAATTTCTTTCTTTGGTTTCTTATAATTTTCTGAGTACAGGTCTTTACATCCTTAGTTAAATTTATTTCTAGATATTTTGTTTATTTTTTATACAATTTAAAATACGATTTTTAAAATTTCTCTTTCCGATAGTTCATTGTTGGTGTGCAAAATGTCTTTTGATTGGAGCATTTAGTCCATTTATCTTTAAACTGATAGGTTAGTTACTGATAGGTATATAGTTATTGCCATTTTATTACTCAATATTTTATTTTTTTCTTCTTCTTCTTAAAGAAGTCCTTTTAACATTTCTGGTTTGGTGGCGATAATCTCCTTAAGCTTTTATTTTATTTATTTATTTTTTTTGGTCTGGGAACCTCTTTTTCTCTCTTTTGCTTCTAATTAATAGCCTTGCTTGGTAATCTTGGTTGTAGGTTTTTGCTTTTCATCACTTTGAATTCCTAAATCCTTCTGGCCTGCAAAATTTTTGTTGAGATAATCAGCTGACATCTTATGTGAGCTCCCTTGTAAGTAACTAACAGCTCTTCTCTAGCTGCTTTTAAGATCTCTCTTTAACTTTGCCATCTTGATTAACATGTGTTTTGGTGTGCTCCTCTCAGGTTTCACCTTATTTGGGACTCTGAACTTCCTAGACTTGTGCGTCTATTTCCTTTACAAGATAAAAAAAATTCAGTCATTTTTTCAAATACTTTTAATATATATATACATTTTTATTGATTTCAGAGAGAAAGGGAGAGGGAGAGAGATAGAAACATCAATGATGAGAGATAATCATTGATTGGCTGCCTCCTGCATGCCCCACATGGGGATCAAGCCCACAATGTGTCCTGACTGGGAGTCGAACCCTGACCCCCTGGTTCACAGTTGATGCTCAACCACTGAGCCACACCAGCCAGGCTCAAATATGTTTTTCAGTCCCTTGCTCTCTCTCCTCTACATCTGGCTTGCCTATTATGTTAATTTTGTTATGTTTTGTTTGATGGTTTTTTGTTTTGTCCCAGAGGTCTCTTAAACAGTCCTCATTTTTTAAAATTCCCTTTCCTTTCTGCTATTCCAATTGGGTGTTTTTTTTCCTACTTTGTCTTCCAATTCACTGATTTGATTAACTGCTTCATCAATTGGTTGTTGAGCCCATCTAATGTATTATTTTAGTTTTTGTATTCTTTATTTCTGAACGGCTTTCTTTGATTTCTGTCTCATTGTGTAAGTTCTTACTGAGTTTATCTATTCTTATAACCAGTGGTTTGAGCTCTATATCTGGTATATTGCTTGCCTCTGTTTTGTTTAGTCCTTTTTATGGTGTTTTGTTCTATACTTTCATTTGGGTCATTTTTTGTTTGTTTGTTTCCTCATTTTGGTTGCCCCCCCTCTTCTTGTTTCTACATATTATGTAGATCTGCTAACATCTCCCAGTCTTGGCAGAGTGGCCTTACATGGTAGGTATCCTGTGTAGCCTAGTGGCATAGTGTCTCTTGTCACCTAAGCCAGGTCCTCCAGGTGTGTTCCTTGAATGTGTCATGTGTGTCCTCCTGCTACAGTTGAGCGTTGATTGCTGTTGGCACATTATTGAATGGAATATACTCTCAGCTGACTGGCTGTAGGGACTGGCTACGAATACGGTAGACAAGCTCTTGATTGGGGGCTCACCCCATAGAGTTGGATTTGCCATAGCAGATCTCTTGTGCCTGCTTAGTTCACCCTTATGATAAGTCATCTGTGGAGTTAATTGTGTGGTGTTGTGGTGTGGTTGAATCTGGCCACCAGATTTATTTGTTCTTGGCCTCTTAGAAAAATCTCCCCTGAAGGCCCAGATCAGCTGTGCCTTACGAGAGGCCACTTGGTCGGACCTACAAAGCAATCTATGGTTGGTAGCTGTATGTGTGGGTCTATGCTGCAATACAAGGCCAGCTGCCACTAGTATCGGGCAGTGGGCCTCTTAGCAAGAGCTAGAGGTTATGCTGAGGTCAACCGCTGCTTTTGGGGACTTGGTACCTTGAGCAGGTTTTAGGGAAGTCTGCAGCATGGTCATAGACCAGCCACTTATCAGGAAGAGCAACTGAAAAGTTTCATGCCTGTGCATGAGTTTCATGGTCTTCAGGTGGTTCTCAAGAGTGGTTGTTCTACAATTTAGTTGTAATGTTTATGTGGTCATAGGTGAAGGCGAGCACAGCAGTTACCTGCTCCGCTATCTTGACCAGAAGTCCCAGATTTTAAATAATAGTCAACATTATAAGTGTTTTCTTTAAAAATCAGCCTATACTTATCCTTGAACATGTCTTGCTCTTAAAGTTATCTAGATATTATTACCAGAAAACAGAAAAGGAAAGAGTGGAGGAAGATTGCTGAATCCTTAACTTTTACTTTGCTTTAACTTTAAGAGAAGCAGCTGTTTTTATTTTGCTGTCTTATTTATGAGACATAAGAAAGAAGCCTGTTGTGGAACATTCCTCTGAACTGGATATGAGCATCAAGGACAACCAAAAGGGACACTTTGGTTAAAATAAGAACTGACCTGACTAATACCCCAATTGTGAATCATGGCTTTTCTGATGTGGTGGTTTGAAAGGGTTTCCATTTTTTATTAGCTTCCGTTCTCACCTATTCTGTGCTGCCTGGTCCCTGCTAAGCTGACCCTGATAAGAAAGGGTTTTTTTTTAGGTTTTTTTTTTGTTTTTTAGTGAAATTTTCAATTCTGTTCACTGCCACATGGAGTTCAAAGTTTGTCTGAACTCCATGGAGCTTTCTTAATTCACATGCAACTTGTGGGCCTTTGAAATTTACCCAGTGAGTAAAGAACAAGATTTGTGGCCAATATTAGGTGAAAAATCCGAGGACAATTGTGAGATCTTGTGGAACCCATTGTATACAGCTCACATCACAAATGTAACAGGACAAACCTCACCTGATATCCATGACCCCTGGAGATTGATCTGCCCACAGTCCAGAATATATTAAAGAAAAATGCATTCTTGTTTATATGTTCCTGCTGGTTGTTTTTTTATATGTCTAAGTATTCTGAACCTAAATACATTACTTTCTTATTTAGTAAAGCACCTCAATGAATTTCAAGATATATAAATAATGGTCTTACTTAGAGATAGAGAACTGTTCTACTTAATAGGTTAACAGGGATATATAGGTCTTTGACTAATACCTGGAAGGAACATGATATAGAGAATCTAATAATATGGTAAGAGATTGGGTCTGGGGAGTAAATACAGGGCTGGGCAAGAGTAGGTTTGCAATTCTTCCTATGGAAAATAACACAGTAATTAATAAATAATAATACAAGAATAAATTGTTTTATTCAAACTCAACTATAGACCTACTTTTGCCCTACTCTGTATCTAAAGATGTCTGAAGTACTTTTAGGAAGATAGTTGTCTAGTATGGCATTTAGGGTTTTTCTTTATTTTGTATTATTATACAATTTCCCCACCCCAATCATTCAATAATTATCTGCTATATAATATCCTATCTAATAAAAGAGTAATATGCAAATTGACTGTCACTCCAAGACACAAGATGGCCGCCCCCATGTGGTCAAAGATGGCTGCCCCCATGTGGACACAAGATGGCCACCACAAGATGGCCAGCAGGGGAGGGCAGTTGTGGGCAGTTAGGGGTGACCAGGCCAGCAGAGGAGGGCAGTTGGGGGTGACTAGGTGGGCAGAGGAGGGCAGTTGGGGGGGACCAGGCCTGCAGGGGAGAGAAATTAGGGGGAGACCAGGCCTACAGGGAAGGGCAGTTGGGGGGGACCAGGCCTATAGGGAAGGGCAGTTGTGGGTGATCAGGCAAGCAGGGAGGGCAGTTAGGGGTGACCGGGCCAGCAGAAGAGGGCAGTTGGGGGAACCAGGTCAGCAGGGAGGGGCAGTTGGGGGGGTAGGCCTGCAGGGGAGAGTAGTTGGGGGGACCAGGCTTGCAGGGGAGGGCAGTTGGGGGGGATCACACCTGCAGGGGAAGGCAGTTGGGAGAGACCAGGCCTACAGGGGAGGGCAGTTGGGGAGACCAAGCCTGCAGGGGAGAGCAGTTGGGGGGACCAGGCCTACAGAGGAGGGCAGTTTAGGGGTACCAGGCCAGCAGGGGAGGGCAGTTGGGGGAGATCAGGCCAGCAGGGAAGGCAGTTAGGGGTGACCGGGACAGCAGAGGAGGGCAGTTGGGGGTAACTAGGCTGGCAGAGGAGGGCAGTTGGGGGAGACCAGTCCAGCAGGGGAGGACAGTTGGGGGGGACCAGGCCTGCAGGGGAGGGCAGTTGGGGGTGGCAGGCCTGCAGGGGAGGGCAGTTGGGGGTGATCAGGCCTGCAGGGGAGGGCAGTTGGGGGGGACCAGGACTGCAGGGGAGGGCAGTTGGGGGTGACCAGGCTGGCAAGGGAGGGCATTTAGGGGTTACCAGGCCTGCAGGGGAGGGCAGTTAGGGGTCACAGGGCCAGCAGGGGAGTGCAGTTGGGGGGCAACCAGGCCTGCAGGGGAGGACAGTTAGGGGCAACCAGACTGGCAGGCAAGGGCAGTTAGGGGTGACCAGGCCTGCAGGGGAAGGCAGTTAGGGGTGACCAGGCTAGCCAGGGAGCAGTTAGGCATCGATCAGGCTGGCCGGGGGGTTGTTAGTGGGTGATCAGGCTTGCAGGCAGAAATGGTTAGGGGCAATCAGGCAGAGGCAGGTGAGCAGTTGGGAGCTAGCAGTCCTGCATTGTGAGAGGGATGTCCAACTGCCCATTTAGGCCCGATCCCAGTGGGATCGGGCCTAAACGGGCGGTCATACAGTGCAGGCTGGGCTGAGGGATACCCCTCCCCCCCCCATGCACGAATTTCGTGCATTGGGCTTCTAGCCATGTTATAATATTTTATGTTATAGATGAGTGGGTGAAGGAAATCTTTTTCGTATTAATTAAAAAATCTTACAGGAACAAAGGAAGATTGCGATGTCCAGTGTTCTTGATGTTGATTCCAGTTTAAATGACTTAATTTGGTCAGCAGCATTGCTTTAAACTACTAACATATTGAGATTGTTTGCTACCACAGCACATCTTGACTCACCACTGAATGCATTTGCATCGGGGTTGAGTTATACAAGGCACTTAACCTACCTTAGGCTTTAAACAACTTGTTTCTTATGCATGGAATATGGAAATTGTCTGGATGCTCAGCTCACATGATGTAAATAATAAATAAATCTTTATTTTCCAGATTGCCATCTTCCATAGCAAGAATCAAGTTTGCACTTTCATATGAGTATTCACTTCTTGGCTCATGGAAATAGGAAAAGAGAATGCTTGTACCTGGATATTACATATTTCACTGATTATTTGCAGAGAGTATCAGTGGCATGTGCTTAATCCTTCCCCCAAAGTATCAAGCCATTAGCATCATCAAAGGCATGATTGGTTTTTAAATTAATGATGTCTCAATGCAAGAATATTGCAATTATTTTGAGGTATGTCTCAAGTGATCTATTACTAATTATTATTAAATACATAAGTTCATGAATAGAATATCATTTTCCAAATTAAAATGGATTCAAGTTTATATATAAAGAAAATTTTACTTCTGGCATTGCAATGCGAAAATTGATCTAGAATGCCCTGAATTCCTAGGTTCTAGTCTCGATGGTTTTGAAGAATGAAGCCACAGACAAAAGGTGATAGGTGAAAAGTACAGAAACTTTACCTCTAAAACCTAATTCTAAATTCTAAGCCTCAGACTCTGTCCCTCCTGGAGGGATGAAGGGGCCCCTAAGAAAGGGTGATCGCTGCTTTCTTTGTCTTGAGTCATTAAATAGGCTGCAGTTCTTTGTCTGAACCTGACCTCTTCTTATTGGTCATTCTGCTACATAGTATTAGTTTTCAAAGCTCAAAGCCCACGTGGTGTCTGCCACCTTCTCTCCCCGCTTATCTTGTTGGTTGGAATCACTGTTGGTTTATCCTATAGCTCTCCCAGTTGTGTTGGCAGAGAAAGCCTTATCTTAGGGCCCTTCTAGCTACACAGGTCAGGGCTACTTTTGTCCTAACTTATGGTCACTTCGATTGCTCAGGCCCGAGATACCTATTGGTTTATGGCTGTCTGTAATTGCACAGGCCAGATATATTTCTATTTACCTATGCCATTTCCCTATCCTCTGTACATGTAAGATAAACACCCTGGTGTCTTCAAGTCTCCATTATGTATTTCTTTCCTCTAGACCCCTTTCATTCCTAAAGCTTTCTAAACCTGCCTAATTAAACTAGCTAGCTACCCATTTCAGCATGATAACATTGAACTGGGATAAAATATAAGAAAATAAAGTTACTTCAAAGAGCAAACATGACTGTATCCACTGGACCACATTGTACTATGACTGTCATCTTTTGTGTTGTGATAAAAAACAAATACTGAGGTATTATGTCACTGGTTGATGAATACTAGAGATGAAAGAGACCTGGTGATTTATTTTATATTGTTTTCTCATCTGTGTTTTAGTAGTCACGTCAAGGCCATAGAACAGGCAAAATTAAATTCCTATTAGGCAAGTATCAAGCCCATTTCTCCCACTTTATACAAAACATTTTCATTTTTGTTCACATATAGGTCCTCCAGATAAAATTTAATGTGAACAGATGATTTTACAGTTGGGAGAAAAATTTTACAAAACAATGAAAACTCCAAATAGGCTAAACCCTCTTACTTGACAAATAAACAACCTGAAAAAAAGTCAAAACTTTGCTTAAACAGAGAGTAAGTTTTATAACTTAAACTTAATTTTCCTTAAAAAAAACTATTCAGTATTCTTTTAACCAGATAATATTTAGTTCAGTTACAGGAAATCTATTTGTCATATTTTTCTTTTCTCTTTTACTTGCCACAGTTATATCAAAGCCAGGCTATTTATATAGATGATTATTAGATGAAACAGCTTTCCTTTTAATAAGTACTATACTTTATCGCTGTAGTGTCAGATAAAAAAAAAAAAAAAGCTTAATTTTTCTTTTTCTGACCTATCATCAAATTTCAGAAAATATTCAAAGGCAATGCAATGGAAAAAAAGATCCAGAGCTGAGTGAATATTGACTCCTTAACTTCCCGGCTTAGCCACGTGGGTAATTAATTGAAAAATTTCAGAATCATTTCTTAATCTGAAAAGTGAGTTTAGAATAATACCTATTAGACATCTGTGGAGTAAAGAAAGATAAAATGATGATTCATACAGATTATCCAACAGAGTGTCTTGGACACAGTAGACATATCACAAATACCAAAATCTTGAAGTTTTCCTTTGAATATATTAACCAGTAAATATTAATTAGACCATTTATTCAAAGACAGAGTAGCATAGTGTTCAAGAGAAGTGTGGTATGAGGCTAGCCTGATTGGGTTCATCAAATATGGATTAAATATTTGGTTACCATTAGACCTTGGTCAAATCACTTAACTTCCCTGGTCCTTAGTTGTTGTTTTTTGTTTTTGTTTTTATTTGTTTGTTTTTTTACCAATAAAATAGGGATGATAAAAGTGTCTACTTCATATAGTTTTATGAAAGATAAGTTAATGTATATATTTAGAAACTTCACAAAACTACCTGACACATCCATTAGACAAAAAATTACATGTTACTTTGTGGTTGTTCTTAAACATTCACAATGTGCACAGCTCTATGCTGAGATGTGAGGTGCTATGGAAAAGTCAGATTTACTTACCCAATTACTGATGTCAAAATGATTTTATAGAAAGTATACAAAGTTTCTTATGAAGATAGACTGCTTTAAATCACTTTTGAAACCTTTAAAATACCTGTAGATTACCTGGCATTTGAAAAAGTCTATTTATTATAAGAATTATATTACCATCCTAATTCTAAGTTAGGATTGCTATAAATGCAATAAAACAGGCTTCCTTCTAAAGTATTTTGCTATTCAAGCTTCTAAATCAATCCAAAGTCTGCATTAGTCCCAATTTACATAAATTAGCCTTACTTGACACTTTTCTATAATTCAATAAACTCTTCCCTGAAAAAAGAAACCCCAATTATTGCAGTTATATTGTGACCAAACACACAAACACACCTGTGAGATAAGGATTTGCCAATGTGTTGTCCATCTGGATTCTATTCCAGTAAAATTCTGCTTGAGACACAGCCATGTTGCCAATGTTCACTCATATGATGAAAAATGAGCATAGCAGCCAACTCTTGTCTGAAAACTAAATTAGAAATGAACTTTGAAGAAGAAACTCTCTCATTTTTACTTCTAGAGAAAAATAAAATCTTAAAAATGAATTAAAGCATACAAACCAAACATTGATAAGGGCCTTGTATTTATCAAAGCAAATACTGTTGAATGTATTCATTCATTTGAGTTTAAAATGTAATGTTTTCACTTTTAAACTGAAGGCCAATTTTATTCTAGATCTCTTAAAAATTATCATTGTAAGCAGTGATAGCATACAATCATGGGGATACCTTCTATTAAAGTACTAACAACCCCCACATGCACCCCTGATTTTGCCAATGTCAGGTAATAATTTTATCATACAATCATATCTGTTTGCCATGGAATTTTTATTGGTAAATAATAAAAATAATAGCCAGGATTCAGAATTTAATCTGTTTCCAAGAGTTGACTTTTTGTTGGACTCCAGTGAAATCAAACAGAAAGAAAGGAAAGAGAAAAAGGAATGGACCACAGTGAATTGTCACACAGGAGAAGGTAAGATTTCATGAAGGACAGGGGCATGTTAATTCAACCTGCAGTATCTGGGCATATCCCTCATAGTTAGTCACAAGCAAGAATGGAAGCAAATTCTGATTATCACTGGTGCCAGAGAAGGAAAAGGCCTCTCCTGAGGAGTGTCCCTGTTGTTTTTCAGTAGCTTGACACTCTCCTTCAGATAAGGAGAGAAAAAGAAATACAGACTATTCCTCACTGGATCAGAGAAATGCAATCTAACAGAAAGATCGCGTATAGAATGTTAGGTATCATCCAGTTGATATCAGGACAGAGAACAAAAAGAAAATTGTTCTTCAAATATCCTAAATATTGGGCAGCAGACCTGCATGCTGAGACAATGGAGAAATCACTTCTTTTGGGAGAAATATAAATGGCTAACAAATCTCGAGTACCCACTTAGACCATGTACTGTACTTGGCACTTAATGCAGGGAAAAACAATGTGCTTTGAAACGATCCATCATCTAGAACAAACCTTTAGAGTTTCCTGGTTTTGATTTTCTGGGAGCTCTTTTACAGTCTCTGAGTTATAGATAACTGATAGCAATGATAAATAGTGTCTGCCTACAGACATGTACTTTTTTTTTTTTTTTTTTTACAGCTGAGGTTCAACTGACTTCCCTAAGGTGGAGATAGTTTGACTTCAGTTCATCTATTCCCTCTATTATTCTAGATCTATCAGTATTTTTGTTCGTTGGATCTGCTATAATTTGGTTATAACATATTACTTATTCTGTTATTTAAGTAACAAGTTAAATAATATCTTTAACATGTTCACTTAAAAAAATTATCTTTATTGCCAGAAGTATTATAGATGTCTCCCTTTTATCTCCCCATTGACCCCCTCCACCTTGCTCCCACCCCCTCCCCAGGTCTTCCCAGCTATTGTCTGTCCATAGCATGTTCATTTTTTTTAATCTACATTGGAGTAATTTTATTTATTTTTTACTTTGAAAGTTAACTGAGATGAGAAAACTTAGACATACTCTTTTTCAGCCACATCAGTCTATAGGTATGTAAACTGAGTCCCAAAGTGATAAAATGGCTTTTGTGAAGTTGGGTGGCTACTTGCTAGAAGAACCAATACCAGAACCAAGTCCTTCTCCATTTTGATTCCCTAATATACTCAAAGCTACATGCATTAGTTTTTGTTTGTTTGTTTTTATTTGTTTATTTTTAGAGCAGTTTTAGATTCACAGGAAAACTGAGGGGAAGGTACAGCAATAACTCATATATCTCCTGCCCCAACACATGCATAGCCTCCTCCATTATCAACATTTCCCACCAGAGTGGTATATTTGTTACAATTTTTTTAACTTTTTTTTAATTGTTTGAAGTATTACAAATAGTAGTACATATGTCTCCTTTTTTTTTTTTTCCCCATTGATCTCCACACCCCCCCCCCCCCCGCCGGCCTCCCCTACCCTCCAGTACATGCCTTTACCTGCCCCCGCCCCAGTGTCTTTTATCCATTGGTTATGCTTATATGCATGCATACAAGTCCTTCGGTTGATCTCTTACAGCCCCCCCCCCCACCCGCCCCAACCTCCCCTGCCTTCCCGCTGTAGTTTGACAGTCTGTTCAATGCTTCTTTGCCTCTCTATTTATTTTTTCCCCATTTCTTTCCTTTAAAAAATCTTGCCTCTGCAGACTAGAAATAAACATATAATAACAAAAAATGTTTAAGTCCCAATTTCAATGTCCAACAGTTCTGAGTCCCCGTTTCAATGTCAAACAGTTCCTTATGTGTACATGTCAGCAATGATATATCTGGATGGTGGGCACATGGTGGCAATGCAGGTCCGACCCTTTCTGGTTTGGTCCTAGGCAACCTGCTGCAACGCACAGCTGCTGACTGCTAGTGTGGCAAGGCGTCGTCAGCGTCTTCCATCTCTGGACTGTTTCTCCTCTTGTCTTCGTGGTTGGAGCAGACCTGTCAATTCCTCTCTGTTGCATGAATCCACATGGTCTTGGAGTTGTTTTATGAAAATATACAAACATATTCTCGACCAAAAATTAATAAAGGAATCTTTTCTATATAATTGATTTGGGATCCTTTTTATTTTTTCCCAAACGATTTTCCTTTGTCTTATTTAGACACCATGTGTGTTTTTCATGGGAGTCTTGCTGTTAGCATTACAAATGAAAATTAATTTTGTAAAGTAAAAATTTTCTAGATGTAATTTACTTATAGGATATTTTTCCTTACATGATATTACCCTACTATCCTCCCCCTTTTTTTGATTAATGGAGGCTTTTGTAAATTTTATAATGCAGTCTTGATAACTTTAAATTTTAGTTTTTTTGCACAAAAATATGACTGCTTTAGTTTCATTGCATGTTCAGGAATTTTACCATGAGATGAACTACCAATAGAAATTTTAGTTACCACTTTAGGAGCAGCTTTTTGTCCAGTACAATTAAATTTTCTTGAATATTCACTTATTTCAATTAGCCTATTTAAATTAATCTGAAAACTTGATTATTATTTTACTGTCAAATTTAATAGTCTACCAACAATCTTAGTTTACCCTGTAAATATTAGTGGAAAGGATTGTTTGCATTCTTGAGTAGGCCCTGAGCATTCCTGGTGCTAGGCTGGATTTAGATATAGGGCAGCTGCTGTCAGCCAAGTCTCTGTCTGTTACCTGGGTCCCAATCTGAGCTGGGCCAAGTCACTGTCTGTCACCTATGTCCCGATCTGAGCTGGGCGTGGGAAGCAAAGCAGCCATGGGAGCAGGAGATCTCCCTCAGATGGGGTGAGGGTTCAGGCCCCTGCAAGGTTGGGGGTGTGAGGGTCTGTGCCCCACCTCTGTTGACCCCGAAGTTCTCTCCTGATGGCCCCTCTGCGACTGTGCCTGTCTTAGGTTGTTCCTTTCCTGAGGAATCTTACCCGTCTCTTGCTAACCAGTCATCCTTTGGGGCCAAGCAGGGTGATGTTCAGTTCTGTCTCCTTGGTGGCCTATGCCCCCGTGGCCTCCATGCCCAGCACCTGCCTTGGGATCCCCTGGCCTGCTGGCAAAGCCCCAGCACTGATCACATATCTCGGGGAACTCAGGTTTCTTCTGCAGGGAAAGCCCAGCTCACATGATTGGGCGAGAGACAGATCCATGGTACCAGCCACCATGAGGCTTCAAGCTCAGCATGAACAGAAAGCTCAGGCAACAGCTGAGGGCAATTGGATTATGAGAAGAGGGTCCCTCTTGGCACAAAAGGCAATAGGGGCCAATATAGAATGCTCAAGTGCCTTCCCAGAGCCTTAATTCCTTCTGAAAGGGATTAAATCCTTTCATGTCCTTTTTTTAAAAATTGCTGCCAAACATTCAAAGAATTAGTTTGTAAGTTTGTTTGGGATAATTGTACAATATGCTGTTGTAAAATATCTAAAATTATAATGACATTGTAGAATAATATCATGTAAGGATATTCTTTGCTCTAGGCCATGGCAATTCAATGTCAAACTGGCTGTCAATTTCTTTTTGTAACTTTATATAAACTTTGTCAGGGAGGCAAAAACACAAATTACTTACTTTAGTTCAAGAGGCCAAATATATTGACTTTCAATTACAATCCTTACGACTTTTGAAGGAAACTTCTCTTTGTTTCCTTCCAAAATAATTTTTGGGCTACCAAGAGTTTCATTTAAAAATCTTTGTCACATGAAACCATTTATCTTAAGGTTATGGTAACCACTAGTATGGATTAGATTTAATATTTTATTTTTATTTTATTTTATTTTTTTATAATTTTTTTAATTTTTTAAAAATTGTTATTTTTTACATATGTATCCTTATTCCCCCACAACCCCCCACCCCCCACTTATGCCCCACCCCCTTGTTGTCTGTGTCCATTGATTAGGCTCATATGAATGCACACAAGTCCCTTGGTTGATCTCTCCACCTTACCCCCACCCTCCCCTACCTTCCCTTATATGTTACAATTGATGAACCTATACTGATACCTAGTCACACAGAATCCATAGTATACATCAGGATTCACACTTGGTAGTGTATATGGGTTTAGACACATGTATAATGATGTCTACCCATCATTAGGGTATCAGTGTATTTACATTGTGTTCTGCCTATCATCCACCCTTCCCAAACACACAAACAACCATTGGCAACCACTGATCTTTATACTATCTCTATATTTTCTTTTCCAGAATATTCTGTAGTTGGAATCACACAGCATGGCTTCTTGAATTGGCTTTTTAAAGAGAAGGCAGTTGATAGTTCAGAGAATGGTTGGGTCATAAAACTTCCGGTAACTATACACTGGTGTGTTTGAGAGCACAGTATTTTGAGAGAGAAAGTAACCTTCCTAGCCATCTCTTCATGACTGAAATAAATCTTTCAAGGTGATACTTAATTCACTTATATGTAAACTTAGCTCAGTGTGTAGAGTAGAGAAAGTGGCAAGACCTGAGAATTAACTGACAGTCTTGGAATCACTGGGAGCTAATAATTATGCTGGCTTCTTCTCCTGATTCCAAAGTACAAGCATGCTTTAAACAGATTGCCATTTCCCTCAGGGAAGAGAGAAGGAAATGGCTGGATTAAAGTCAGAAAGCAGGGAGCCAAAAAATCTAGTATTCATTACCATCCCCATCGATGAATATTTATGGAGCTCCCACAGAGAACCTAGTATCAGGCTCAGGAATTCAGAGAAGTAAATACAATTTAGAGCAGTGAAAGTTCTCCCTTTCCAAGGCTGCCACATGGCAGTGGGGAAAGACCCTGGATGCCAAAGGAAGAGAAGAGAGCCAGGAAAAGACACACTCCACTCCCCAGCCCTCAACTTTCAGAAAACAAAACATCTCATCAAAATGTAGGGGTGATTTCTCATTTTTGTTTAATTACTTGAAACTAGAGTTGTAGTTTGTTTTCTAAGTTCAATATTTATATTCAACACAGTTATCTTGGTGTCTTTTAGAAACTTTCAAGTACTTCAAACTCTCAGGGTTGGTGATATCTTTAATACCATGTGATTAGCTAGTCTATATTAATAAAAGGGTAATATGCTAATTAGACTGGTCATCTTCTGGATGTCCTTCCAGTCAAAGACATGAGGGCGGGGGCTAAGGCAGAGGTGGTTAGGAGCGATCAGGCTGGCAGGGGAGAGCAGTTAGGCAGTGATCAGGCTGGCAGGGGAGCAGTTAGGGGGCGATAAGGTGGGCAGGCAGAGGCGGTTAGGGACAATCAGGCCGGCAGGCAAAGGAGATTAGGGGTGGGCAGGCAGGCAGTCAGGCAGGCAGGTGAGCGGTTAGGAGCCAGCTGTCCCAGATATTGGGACTGGGCCTAAACCAGCAGTCAGACATCCCCAAAGGGGTCCCAGATTGGAGAGTGTGCAGGCTGGGCTGAGAGACCCCCCCTCCCATGCACAAATTTCATGCACCGGGCCTCTAGTTATTAATAATAGGAAAGAAGCAAAGGGAAGGGCAGACATTATAGGCATGTCTTTTGGGTATCTTCACCAGGAAGCTGCAACTTTGCACTCCCCAGGTAAGAAAGGGATCCATCCAACAAAGGGAAGATAGACATGTGCTCAGTAAAGTTGCGATGACATAAGGGAGGTACTTGTCTGTCAATCACACCCAAGGACGGAATTGGTTGTCCAGACGGGCATGGCCACAGCAAATATGCGAAACTTTGGGAATACATAATCCTGCAAACAAAGAAGTTCGAGTTCTTGACTCTTGTTGCTCTTGTTTCTTGGGGTGTGCTCTCTTGTTTTTTTTTTACATTTGCCTGTGTGACCCACGGCCATGCAGACCCCCACATGCAATGGACTGATGGACTGCAGTGGGGAATAAAGCTAAGCTGGCCTGATGCTGTACTGGAGCCAGCTCCAACATAGAAAGGAAACTTTGAACACTGACTCTGATTTTAGCTCTGCTAAACCTCCAGCTATATTTCTTCTATGATTTGGCAAAGGGAAATGGAACTTTGGAATCTCAGGGGTGTAATTCCATGAAAATATAACACTTTCTAATATACCTCATTTTCTTGTGGGGGGTTTCAGGAAATTCTTATTCCAGCAGTATCTCAAGAACCCCACTGCCATGAAAAACTGGAGGGAACAAACCCCTCTCTTATCCTGTAACATTTTGACCTATAATGTAAAGAATAATTATTTATTTTATAAAATCATAGTATTAGTGGGTAGACCTGATAAAAGACTCCTTTATGTAGGATCATAACTCTCCAAGAAATGTTACTTCACTAGAAAAGTTTTGGGTATAAACAAGATGGTGTAACTTTGTCAAAGGATGCCATTCTTCTTTTAAGGAGAAGAGCTCTTTTAAAAAATATGTTATTATTGATTTTAAAGAAAGAGGAAGGGAGAGGGGGAGGGAGAGAGAAACAATGATGAGAGAGAAACACGAATTGGCTGCCTCTTGCATGCCCCAAACCTGGGATAGAGCCCACAACCAGGCATGTGCCTTGACTGAGAATCAAACTGGCAACCTCTTGGTGCATGAGTTGACACTCAACCACTGAGCCACACCGGCTGGGTGTCATTTTGAATCTTGTATGCAAATTCTTAATTTGGCTACTAATGGCCAAATGTGGCTTCTAGTACTGTAATTTAAAAGGACCATTACATTATGTTTGTGTGGGCAGCTATGCCCATGAAAACCTACTGATGATTTTTTAAAAGTGCCAGTTATATTATAAAACAGCAGGCTCTGTGGCTCCTCCTCTAGGGGTGCCTAATACAACAAGGTAGATTTAGTTCATGCTGATGCTGAAACGGCTGGCACACCTGATGTCCTCCCTTCTGTCCAGACAAGGGGGATCTGGTACTCTCTGGAGCACCCAGGCCTCTAAAATAATGCCCCCCTTTTCCTTTATGCCTGTCTCCTATCATCAGCCTCAGCTGATTCCTGCTAAAGTGAGGCAGTCGTTATCCTTTCTCTCTCCTGAGCTAGCCATTGGACCCAGGAGGTATGGAAGTAATACTGAAGTTTACTTTGATACTATTCAATCCTGGCAAGCCTGTGTTCTCAGTGGAAGGACACACTCAATTTGAGGATGGGGCATGAGAAGAAAAGTTTTGAAAAATTCCTGACAAGTGGAATGAGGTAGTAGGAGCAGACATCTCAGGCTGATAAGCTTCTATATCCTCTCATCAGAGCCCCCAACATAATCAAAGAGAAACAGCTAATGCCAAGAAACTGGTGGTCACAGAAGTCAACAACAACAAGGACTGGCTAAAACCAGATCCATCTAAGATAGAGGACAAACTAACCAGAGACTGACCCCAAAACTCATTATACCATTGTTATAATGAAAATTGATACCACAAGTAGATGGGGTGTGTGTAGGGGAAGAACAATATGATACTTCTGTAATGGGCCAGGTTAGGGGCAAGGTCCTTCTCAACCAGAAGGTGGAGACTGAATTTGGTGCCAAGAAGTTCAAAACATGTAAAACCCAGGAACGGAATGACTGCACCATGCAACACACTTGTGATCTCACCTCATTCACAGCAGCCTTCTGTGAGACCCGCAACCAGGGGACAGCAGGTGGTGCAGCCAGTCCGAGATGAAACCCTTGATCTTATCTCCAGAAGTCCGAGTCCTGCCCCTCCCCCCTTTTTTTGTTCTATTTGAATAAAACTTGCTTTTGTTCTCATTCTGACTTTTTCTTGAATTCTTTCCGATGTAAGTCAAGTCCCAGATATGCTGGTGCAGGGCGAGCCACTGACATGGAACTGTTCTGATGACAAGGAGAAATAACTTGCTTTTGGTTTCATGTTTGGAAACTTGGAAACTAGAATTAAAGTATTATTTAGAAGGTCATTTTCCATGGAAATGCTGTCCTGGAATGAAATATGCATAATTGGTGGATCTTGTTTATATACTCAGAAATGGGCAATTAAGAACTTGCTGTCACTGTGTACCCATGTAGGGGGAAAAAAAATTGTCCTTTACCATCAAGGTTATTTAGGCTAGACTAATAATTAAATCTACATGAGCAGATTAATAAGAAAAAATAACCAAATTTAATTACATATATATGCAGGGAAACTCCACATACATGAGTCAGTAACCCCTCACACATGAGAGGTTCGGGATGACAAAAAGTTAAAAGGAGGTATATATGGCATACTTAACTAAGGACAAGGTAAGCTGCCTTAAGGATTCAAAGGGCAGGAAAATAAGAAGAGAAGATATTCAGTAATTAGTACTTTTCCCTGCTATATAGATAGGTATCAGAAGATTATCTAATGATTTTTCATTATGGGTAAGGCCCATAATTCAAATTCTTCTAGTTAAAGGGGAGTGGGCACAGAAGTTTCTCTTGAGCACACAGGGTCTCCATTGCTTTTAACTTAAAAGAACCTGCATACCACCGAGGCAAATCCTGGGGTAACTTATTCTGAAACCCCTATATCCACATCTTTACTTCATTCTCTCTATTCTTTCTGTTTGCTCTGAATCTGTCTCCATGACCTTGGAACTATTAGCAATTAGAACTGTGAAATTCTTCATGGTGGGAGACTTTCCTTCAGTCCCTTTACAATGTATACACCTTACATCCTGGGCCTGTCTTCTGGACAAAGTTAAATTTGTTTTCCTATAATTTGGTTTTGTATCCTTCTTTCATAAAAACAGTAATTTGTAGTCCATAGATACTCATTAATTTTGAATAATAAATGAGTGAAATTATGAAATGCTAAATAGTTGAATTAATGAAAGAATATAGCAATAATTTTCATGATCTGTGTTACCTCCACTTGACTGAAGTATTGCTCACTCTCTAAAGATAGTTTTTACTCAAACTGTTTTTGCTATTTAGATACAGAGATTGGGTGAAAAGGGTGTTTGAATTATCACCTTGGTTTTTCCTGTAATGTTTTCTCCATATATCAACACATCCTTATTGCTGATTATAGTAATGTCATCTTACTTTCCAATTTCAATTTTACATATAACCTATGCTTCCCCTGGCCACAATAGCCTGAGCATATAATAAAAAGCTCTAAAGATTATTTTAAAAGTTCCCCTTCTCTATGATTCACTAAAGTATTACCCTTGTCCAGCATTATACATCCTGATTTTTCTCCCTCCCCTTACACCTAAGATTAAATTTTCCCTACAAAATAATTTCTGAAGAGTTGTGGAAGAGTATTTTTCTTTAATTTCATCAAAACATTTTTTAAATCAAGAAATTTCACATTAAAATAAGAATTTCTGGATTAATTTGAGTATCTGAATCCTACCTTCTCATTCCCAAATGGAAGAGTTACGTGGAACCAACTCATGGCTTGTCTGTTTCCACGAGGTGTATGCTCTGAGATCACCACAACCCACTAACTTCTTACTGTTTCTTATATCTGGTCACTTCTAATTAGGTATCTGGCTGGCTGTTGAAAGCATTTAAAGTTGCAATTTTTGCCCTGAATACTTTAAGTGATTTCCCTGAGCACTTAAGGAAATTAATGACTAATCAGAAAAGGTGGATCATCAGAACTGGACTTATTAATGATCATCAACACACCTTTAGAACAACACTTACAAAAAGAATTAAAGAGGGAATAGGAACAATCTGGGTCAGGTGGTGACCCGGGTTTGTTTGGCTGTGATAACGTCAGTAAAATGGAAGATGTCAGGCAACTTATCTGTGCCATCTCTTTTTCCCCTCATTTAGACCCCTTTAAAATTTAGACTCCTGAACTCAAAACCCTGAACAGAGTTAGCTTACTTCTCTTGAAATGTTAACCCCAAGTCTTCAGCTATTATTATGCCTGCAACTTGGGCAGCATAGTGAAAGGAGACCTGACCTGACATGACATGACAGGGCATGCAGGGCATGACATGACATGGTTAAAATGATAAAGAGTAAAAAGGAAACTTCAAAAATCAATTTCATCAAAGCAACTCTCTGCCTTGGATGCCATACCTTCAAAATAACTGTTTCTTATGATAAGCTCGATGCATATTACTCTAGATGTATTAAATGCATATCAACTTATTTTATCTTTGCAAAATATGAATTTATTTTATCTTTGCAACAATTCATTGAGAGGTTAAATAACTAGGTCAAGACCTACAGGTAGGAAGTGAGAAACAGGATTTAAACTCAGATATTCTAACACTAGAGACTGTGTTTTGGACCATCACATGTCAGAGCATCTCCTCCATAAAAGTCATTAATGGCTATAAAGTTGTTGTTTTATTATTTATTTTTATAAACTATCCTATGTCCTCCTACAAGTGGACTTGGAGAGCGAGTTTAGAGGTCCTAGCAAGGGAGCATTCCTTGACGGAAGCACTGTCCTCCTCTATGGAGGAGGTGGTCATCCACCACACGCTCAGCTTCAGAAGAGATGCACGTGGAGTGGTGAGAAAGGAAGAGAGAGGGCACCTGCCTAGCCACACAGATCGGCCAACTCAACACTCCACTGAAGATTTCACATTCTCCTTGACATCCAGCATGTGAAGTTTTTAGTATAGATCCTAACACGTAAGTGTCACTATAGGCAAGTTCTTACATGACCTAGAAGTATGAAGTCACAGTGGTTTTCTTCTCTCTTTATTTTCTTGCTTTTTATTGTCAGTACAGTTTCCTCTGCTCCTTTCACAACATCCTCAAAAAATGCTCTTGTTAAAATTCAGGACTCCTTCACTAGCATTTCCTCAGCCATTTGTTGAACTGGAATCTCTTTCCATCTGCTTGTAGTGCATAGAGCTGGGTTTGTATTTCATTTGGTCTGCTTTCCAAATTCCTCATCCAACAACCTGTCTAATGCCCCAGCAACACCTGCATCCCTGAATTGATCTTGCCAGGTCCTTCCCAATTTCTGGACTCCTGCCTCTGGTCCTTTGTGCACTTGGTAAATGGAATTCAGTAACTGGTTCAAGCTCTGTTCGGTGATAAAATATGCAAGCCCAGGATTTGTTAATGAAGCTAATGCAAAAACCCAGGGATCCTACTTCCAAGCTGCTGTCTAAGTCAGTGGTTAAATTTAAAATATCAAGTCAATTTTCCTACCCACATCTATAATAATAAAAGCATAATAAGCTAATTAGACCAGACGTCCTTCCGGACGACCTTCTGGTCAAAGCCGGGGCTGCGAGGGAAGCCCGGGTCCCAGGTCCCAGGGGGAAGCCAGTGCTGGCAGCCGGGGGAAGGAAGGCCTACTCTTGCACAAATTTCATGCATTGGGCCTCTAGTATTTATATATTAACAAACCAATATAATAGAATGCTATGATTTTTAGACATTCTCCTTCAAAAAAATATTAGACAATAGGAACATACAGATTTATTGCATAAGAGAATATTCTTTGAATCATCCTATCATCTCCTAACTATGCCATTATACTTGTTTGTACTTGATTTTTCTTACACACAAAAAAATATGTATAGAAAATGAAAGTTTGCCCTAACCAGTTTGGCTCAGTGGATAGAGCTTCGGCCTGCATACTGAAAGGTTTCAGGTTTGATTACGGTCAAGGGCATGTACCTTGGTTGCGGGCACATCCCCAGTAGAAGGTGTGCAGGAGGCGGCTGATCGATGTTTCTCTCTCATCCATGTTTCTACCTCTCTATCCCTCTCCCTTCCTCTCTGTAAAAAATCAATAAAATATATTTAAAATAATAATAAAAAAGAAAGAAAATGAAAGTTTGTAATTGTTTAAGACACCTCTAGAAGAAACCAGCAAAGCACTTTCTTCATTAATCACTTAGCTATGATATCCGCAGGTAGTTCCTTAGTTTTCTTGGCTTTAGGTGACCCTGAGAAATGAGTTGTCACAAAAGTCTTCTCAAACCATAGCTTGATTCCAACTGATGATCTATGCAGTTTAGGGGAACTCCATAATATAGAATATAGCCTTCATACTGTGGGAACTAAACAGTTAAACAGTAACATTCCAGGAAGTTTTCAAGAAGGCATATTTTATCCATTAACAATGCAATCACAGAAGTAATATATATTTGGAATTGGACACAAAAGGAATGAGCAAAGACATAGAGAAAGAGTAAGCAGCACAGTGCATTGTGGAAGGAGAAATCGGTAAAAGCCAATGGCCAAAGCTTTTATTCAAATGTAATGTGAGAACAACTCCAAGATGAGCATTTGGGAGAGTGAGAAGATTAAAGACTTTATAAACTAGTTTCAGGAACGTCAGTCAAGGTTTAGTTTTGTCCCAAGAATTTTTCACTGTTGTAATCCTCAGATGCTATGGGATAATCTCAGAAGGACATGGAGGCAGTAAAATGAGGGTCACAGTTTGGCAGCATTTGGATAGACAATTGGGATTAAGTAAGAGAGATGGTAAAAAATAGTTGGAGGCTAAGGTTCTGCAAGTTCACAGTGAAGAACTTATAGTCCTTAAGGATCATTCACAATGTAGAAAGAACATCATTTCAATTTTTAATTGCTTGCAGTTATTTTTGAATGTAGGGACAGGTTTCCTTTCAGTTTGTTTCTCCTTGTTTCTAAGAGACTGTGTGGGGAAGAAGAATGGAGTTATGGATATCTGGATTCGGATTTTCCTAGAATTTTTACTGAGAACTTGAGTAAGAAATTATGAGGTTTGAAATTTACCTGTGACAGCCATGGCTATGGACCACTCAGATTATCACCAATGGAGAATCTGGTGTGAAAAGAATTGTTACCTGACAAGCAACAGGACATTTTTTTTGAAGCTGGTACACCTCTGGCTGCTCCAAACCAATAAGTAAGCATAGTGAGAAGGATAAAGATGGGCAATTTCTGCCCAGAACAAGTCTCCTCTTATGCAAAGCTTTGTTTTGGGGGCTCCCCATCAGCCTGGCCAAGACTTTTTTCCACACACAATTCTTCCCTCTTTCCTTTCCCAGGGTCAGTCGGCATTGTGGTGTGAAGGCTCTGCTTGATTGCTCCTGCTCCTTCTACCCATTATCCTCAGAAGTATCCCCCACAATAAACCTAGTGAACTTTTCATTTCATCTTGACATCCACCTTTTGCGGGACCCAAACTGACACTTTAAACTCATTTGTAAAAATGCTAAAAATAGTTCCAAAGAAATGTGCTTAGATAATGGGCATGTCTCTACTCCACATCAAAAATCTCCCAGAGGTCATGGCACCACTACATAGAGGGAGACAAAGCAATCCACAGGGGTCACATTGAGTCATAGAGGTCATCAAAAATGGCTGTTTTTGCTTAGAAAAAAGGAAACATTGTAGTTCATTTTATTATAAGTACATTAAGCCAGTGCCCTCTTATAATAATGCCTTATCTACAGAGAGGTTCTGAAAGTGGAACAAATTAATTTGGAACAAGTCAATGATGACTAACTATATTCTCAATCTTTTTTTTTTGCTTTTTTACATCTTCTAAACACAGTTACTAGAATATTATTGATGCTTTATTTGTGTCCAAGTGAATTAGTGATTTTTGAAGATCTCTTCAAGAACATCTTTATTATGTTCTCTTTTAAAGGTCAGTTCTTTTCTTTTTAGTGGTTAAAATTATTTTTTTTCTAAGGTTTGCTGAAATATAATGCTGGAAAATCTGGACAGGAAAGGTATTTCATTTCCTACATGCAATTAAAAAGTATGTTAAACCCCAAAATCAGAAACTGTAAATAATAAATCCTAGTAAGCAGACAAGTATTTCTTAACACTTCAGTAAACAATAAGTCAGATATTAATACAAAGAGCTAACAGAGTAAATGAACAGACATTAGCAGCATTAATTGTGATGATTAACAGATAGAGTAAACAGAGTGAGAATAGATGCTTATCTAAATATTTGGAGGAGATAAGTTTATTTGGAATTGAGGTGGCAGCTCAGAACTAAGGTAAAATATTAGGCAACAGACTAAAAACATCTCTCAATATAGAGTATTAGATAACCTATATCATGTTTCAGTAGATTCCAATTACCTTTGACCCATCATTACTACTATTCTTAATGTTTTGTCATGAATATGTTTTGTTTTCTTCAAGTTTATTTTAAATTGTGTTATATCATTCTTCAATCTAGTTCATTTTATTGAGGACCAAGAATTTTATTGTGTAAAGCCGTATGGGTATCAACAACAGTAACAAAATAAACAACGTAAGTTTATAATCTCATAAGTCTAATACAATGCTTTTAAGCATATTATGGAGCATACTTTCCCTATGAAAAGCAGGTAGTTAGCCCTAGCCAGTTTGGCTCAGTGGATAGAGCGTCTGCCCACTGACTGAACGGTCCCAGGTTCAATGCCTGTCAAGGGCACATTACCTCAGTTGCAGGCTCAACCCCCGGCCCTGGTCTGGGTGCATGCAGGAGCAACCAGTCGATGTGTCTCTCTCACACTGATGTTTCTCTCTCTCTCTATCGCTCCCCCTCCCTTCCATTCTCTCTAAAAAATCAATGGAAACATATCCTTGGGTGAGGATTAACAAAAAAAAACAGGAAGAGTAGAAGGCTTGCTTTTTCTTTTTTATTGCATTTATTAAGATGACACTGGTTAACAAAATTATACAGGTTTCAGGTGCACAATTCTACAGCATATTATCTGTACTGTGTGTTCACCACCCCAAGTCAAGTCTTCATCTATCACCATTTATCACCCCTATACCCTCCTCCACCTCCTCTCAGCTCCCCCCACCTTCCCCTCTCATGACCTTTATTTCTATTTTTTTTCTTTTGTGCTCTATCCTTCCACCTGTCCAACCCAATTCTCCACCACAGAGCTGCCAGCTTGCTCTCTATCTATGAGTCTGTCTCTATCTTGCTTGTTAGTTAAATTTGCTCATTAGATTCCACAAATGAGTAAAATCATTTAGTACGTATCTTTCTCTGAAGGCATCTTACTCTAGTATTTATCTCCATGAGTAGGTTATATTGATTTTTTTTTTGCCAGTGCTTATTATTTTTCCATTTCCCAGAAGTAGGAAAAGTTTAAAAACATAGAATTGGAGTATATTGGTCATTTAGCATCACAAACAAATAAATAATAAACCTCTACTTCTTCTTTTGGTTCTTTTTTGCTAGTATTTTCCCAGTAGCTTTTGCTTTGAAATGATTTTTTTTTTTAACAAGCTAAACAGAAGTCAAAAAAGTTTTATACTAGACACCTCATGAAAAAATAATTTTATTATGTAGGGAGACATTATCATACATAAATGTGCATATGGTGTTACAGTTTGCTTCTCTGTTTTTCATTTTGCCTACAAGGAACTAATCCTACTTAAGAAAAAATTTCAGAAATCACTTTAAGTTCTTCTAATACAACAAAAGGCATTCCAGAAAGAAGTTGAGGTTTTATCAAAAAAACCTTAGTCCCATAATAACTTCATGTACAAGATAGCTTAAAACTAGCTCTATTACATTGAATATTCCATGTCCGAAACTGTATAATCAATATTTGAAGCTCAGTGAGAATGAGTTTATCATAATCTCTTCTAAGTACAGATTTTATTAAATGTATAGGAAGAAAAAGTGAAGGTCCTGGAGATGAGAGAAATCTGCAAGCAAAGAAAATGGTAAGAAGAGTGAAAAGAAAGGAAATAAATTAAAGGAATAAAAGGGAGTTTCTAGTTGTGAAAAGGGTGTAAGAAAATGAGAGCAGAAAGAGAAGAATACAAATATCAATGACTATAATTTTTTTTCTTAATGCTAATCTAGATATTCTTATCTTCTTAATCCAAAATTGCTGCACAATCTATTAAACAAGTTCCACTTCAGGAGATAGATGACCAAGAAACACTCTATAGGAAGAATAATCAGAAAAATTAAGAAGGAGAAAAAATTGCTAAAGTCACTGTATATTTACCAAGGTAATAAGAATGTGTAAGATCAAGATCTAGAAAAGTATAAGTTACATGAGGTTACCTTAGAGTTTGGGGTCCTTTTGTTCTGAGTAATTGACAATTATTTCAGCAAAAGTATGGCGGAGAGGCTAAAAATGCTACATGAACTTTCCAGTAAGCTCAGGCTAGAGCAAATAAATCATAGTTATAGAGAGACCCCAGTAAACTCCTTAAGCTTTCCATTAGATCAAAATGTGATATCCTCCAGGACAAAGGGTGAAAGAAAATAAACAACCCTACCAAAAATGAACAATCCTATATAATAAAGAGTTAATATGCAAATTGACCCTCATGCCGTAACACCGTCACAAGATGGCGGCACACACAGCAGAGGCTGGGTTCCCATAACACAAGATGGCTGTGCCCTCAGCGGAGGCGGGGTTCCCATAACAAGCCATAATGAGCAATAAGCAGGGACCTGAGGCTGTGTGGTGCCGGGCTGGAGCAGGGGACATCAGGCCGTGCCCCCCATCCAGTGGGGCTTGATGGGGGACCTCACAGTGCATCCCCCGCCCCAGCGCCAGGCCAGGGGACCTGAGGCTGTGCCCCCCACCCAGCGGGGCTTGACAGGGGTGGGGCCAGCGGGCTTGGGTCTTACGCGATTTCAAGGCATGCGCGGGTAGGTGGGGCCTTGACTCTGGGTCCCATGGCACACTCAAGACTCTGACAGGAGGAAGATTTTCATATACATTTTACTAATTTTCTTTCATCTCTGACACTTCTATTATAGAGAAAGGGCAAATAGCAATATTAAATTATTTCCTCTAATTAATTCCCTTTTAATGTGCATGAATTTCATGCACCAGGCCACTAGTGTTTATATAATTTTAAATCTTGAAAAATAGATATAATTTTTCCCTAGAATGAATTCCTGCCAAAGCAACATTTAATTCTCAGTGGAGGATAAATTCTTCCAGCATTTTATTTACTGTTGTTTTTTTTTTAAAGAGAATGTCCAGCAATTAAACAAAAATACTCAGGCATAACAAAAGAAAATATATAATCAAATGCAAAAGAAACAATGGATGGGGGTGGGCTAGAAGGGGTCAATGGGTAAAAAAGGGGGCATATGTAATACTTTCAATAATAAAGATTTTTTTAAAAAGAGGATCAAGAATGTGGAACATTTTAAAAAAATTAAATGTATTACTATCCCAATACTCAACCATGTTACTCCTGTAGACTGGTTTGTAGTTTGTAGTTTGTAGTTTTATATAATGGAATTTTTGTACTCTCTTATTTGACTGCTTTTACTCAGCATTATTATTTTGAGGCACATTTATGACACTGAGAGTAACAATAGTTTATTCATTTTCATGGATAAGTTTAATATTCTACATTTTTATACATTTATAGGTATATTAATGTATCATAATTGTCTATATATTAAAATGTTGATAGACATTTGTGTTGTTTCCAAATTTGGTCTACTGCAAATAAAGCTGCTTTGAATATTAATTGACAAATGTTTCTAGTGTATAAGCGTTCTATACTGTTGGATAAATACTTAGGAGTGGAATGGCTGAATCTTTGGGATCTCTGTTCTCACCACTTTTAGTCAACATAGTACTGGAAATCCTAACCAGCCTCATAAGGCAAGCAAAGGAAATTAAAGCATGCAGATCAAAAAAGAAGAAATCAAACTGTCCTATTTTGCAATGACATGATGGTGTACATAGAAAATCTCCAGGAAACAAAAACTCCTAGGTCTCACAAGTGTGTAGTATACCAAATCCTCATATAAAAAAGTTGTATTGCTACATATTAGCAAAAAACTCTGAAGAGTAAAATTTAAAATAAAATACTATTTACATTCACTCTAAGAAATTGAACAAAACATGTATAGGTTTTGTATCCTATAAACTACAAAATGGCCCTATCCCGTTTGGTTCAATGGATAGAGTGTTGGCCTGTAGACTGAAGGGTCCTTGGTTTGATTCTGGTCAAGGGCACATGCCCGGGCGTGCAGGAGGCAGGCAAGCAATTATTCTCATCGTTGATGTTTCAATCTCTCTCTCCTCCCTTCTTCTCTGAAATAACTAAAAATATATATTTAAAAAAATAAAGTACAAAATACCTTAGGATGGTAGGTAAGACTTCCAATACTATGTTGACTAAAAGTGGTGAGGAGCAGTATTCTGACCTGAAACCCAATTTTAGGATGAAAGCACTCGGATTTTTACCTCGGAGCATGATAATATCTATAGGTATTTAGTAGATGTTATTTATTATGTTCAGAAAGTTTTATATTTCTTGTTTTTAACAGCTTTTATCACAAATGGATGTTGAATTTTGCCCAATGTTATGTTTTTTTCTGCATCAATTCATACCATGTGATTTTTTGTCTTTATCCTGTCAGTATGATACATTGTATTGATTGATTTTTTGACTATTGATCCAAATTTGCATCCCTGAAATGAACCTTACTTAATCATAGTGTAATTCTTTATTATATATTGCTGACTTGTATTTGCTAATATTCCGTTGAGTATTTTTTGTCTGTACTTATAATTGATACTAGAGGCCTGGTGCATGAAATTCGTGCATGGGGGGGTGTCCCTCAGCCCAGCCTGCACCCTCTCCAATCTGGGACCCCTCGGGCCTAAACAGGCAGTAGGACATACCTCTCACAATCCAGGACTGCTGGCTCCCAACTGCTCTCCTGCCTGCCTTCCTGATTGCCCCTAACCGGTTCTGCCTGCCAGCCTGATCACCCCCTAACCACTCCCGTGCCACCCTGATTGATGCCTAACTGCTCCCCTGCCAGCCTGTTTGCCCCTAACTGCCCTCCCCTGCAGGCCTGGTCACCCCTAACTGCCCTCCCCTGTAGGCCTGGGTCCCCCCCCAACTGCTGTTCCCTGCAGGCCTGGTCACCCCCAACTTCCCTCCTCTGCCAGCCTGGTCACCCCTAACTGCCCTCCCCTGCTGGCCTGATGGCCCACAACTGCTCTCCCTTGCAGGCCTTGCCCTCCCAATTGCCCTCCCCTGCTGGCCATCTTGTGGTGGCCATCTTGTGCCCACATGGGGGCAGGATGTTTGACCTCATGGGGGCAGCCATCTTGTGTGTTGGAATGATGGTCAATTTGCATATTATTCTTTTATTAGATATGATTAGATAGGATAGAGGCCTGGTGCATGCATGGGGGCTGGCTTGTTTGCCCTGAAGGGTGTCCTGGATAAGGGTGGGGGTTCCCTTGGGGCATGGGACGGCTTGGGCGAGGGGTTTGTGGTAGTTTGCAGGCCAGCCACGCTTCCTGGTGACCCAAGTGGAGGCCCTGGTATCTAGGATTTATTTATCTTCTACAATTGAAACTTTGTAGCCTGGAGCGGAGCCAAGCCTTCTGTTCGCTCAGTGGTGGCAGCCAATTCTGTTGGGATTTATTTATCTTCTATAATTGAAATTTTGTAGCCTTAAGCAGAGGCCAAGGCAGGCCAGGGCTGCAGAAGCTTGGCTTCCTACATCGCCAGGGGCAACTCAAGCCTCCTGCTCTCTCCAGCTCTGTGGCTGCTGCCATTTTTGTTGGGATTTATTTATCTTCTATAATTGAAACTTTGTAGCCTGGAGTGGAGGCCTGGGTCAGCCAGGGTGTGCAGAAAGCTTGGCTTCCTCCATCGCCGGGGAAACCCAAGCCTCCCTCCTGCTCTCTCTGTGGCTGCAGCCATCTTGGTTGGGTTAATTTGCATACTCGCTCCTGATTGGCCGGTGGGCGTGGCTTTGTGAGTATAACGGAGTGATGGTTAATTTGCATATTACTCTTTTATTAGATAGAATTGTTCTATAGTAGCCTTTTTTCTTTGTTTCTTTTGGTCTTTGTCATTAGTTTTGCTCTTACTAGTAATGTAATACTGGCCAGATAAAATGAGTTTAAAAGTGTGACGTGTTCTCTTTTCTGGTAATTTCTGAAAGACATCTATACTAATAAAAGGGTAATATGCTAATTAGACCAGGTCGACTGGCCATCTTCCAGACATCCAACTTCCTTCTGGACAAAGTCATGGTGGTGGGGGCCAAGGCACAGGCAGTTAGGGGTGAGATCAGACTGGCAGGGGAGGGCAGTTGGGGATGATCAGGCAGGGAGAGGCAGTTAGGGGCAATCAGGCCGGCAGGGGAGAGCATTTATGGGTGAGTTCAGGCCGGCAGGGGGAGGGCAGTTAGGGGCAATCAAGTAGGCAGGCAGAGAGGTTAGGGGAAATCAGGCAGGCACGGGGGCAAGGTAGGGGTGATAAGGCCTGCAGGGGGGCAAGGTAGGGGCAATCAGGCCAGCAGGGGGGCAAGGTAAGGGTGATCAGGCTGGCAAGGTAGGGGTTATCAGGCCGGCAGGCAGAGAGGTTAGGGGCGATCAGGCAGGCAGGCAGGCAAATGATTAGGAGTCAGTTGTTCCGGATTGCGAGAGGGATGTCTGAATGCCGGCAGTTGGACATCCCCTGAGGGGTCCCAGATTAGAAAGGGTGCAGGTCAGACTGTGTAACTCCCCTCCATGCACAAATTTTGTGCACTGGGCCTCTAGTTATCTAGAATTGGTGTTAATTCTTTTTTAAACAGTTGGTAGATTTTTTAAAACCATCTGGGTCTTGAGATTTCTTTTGGGAGTTTTTTGTTTTTGTTTTGTTTTATCCAAAACTAGAGGCCTGATGCATGAAGATTCGTGCAACAATGGGCCTTCCTTACCCTGGCTGCCAGCACTGCCTTCGCTCTGGCCAGAGCAGCCTTTCCGCCTTTCCACACTGCCCAGAGGCCCAGAGTGGCTGGGGCAGTGTGGAGTCGTCACCATGGCAATGATGCAAGCGTCCAACCCCACCCCCAGCCACTCGGCACCTGCATATGCAAATTAACCCACCATCTTTGTTGGGTTAATTTGCATACGCACTCCTGATTGGCTGGTGGGCGTCGCGAAGTTATAGTCAATTTTCATCTTACTCTTTTATTAGTGTAGATAATGAACTAGCTCTGGCCAATGTGGCTCAGTTGCCTGAGCATTGCCCTATGCACTGAGGTCATTGGTTTGATTCCTGGAAAGAACACATGCTGGGGTTTCAAGCTCAATCCCCAGTGGGGCTATGCAGGTGGCAGCTGATAGATTTCTCTTTCTCTCTCATTGATGTTTCTCTCTCTCTCTCAAGTCAATAAAAACATATTTTTAAAAATATATTAAATTTTTAATTGTGATAGAAATATTTCAAATATCTAGTTCATATTGATGGAGCTAGTTTGTGCCTTTAGAAGAATTTGGTCCATTTCATCTATTTAGAGTTCCCTATAATATTTCCTGGTTGTCTTTTAATGTCTGCAGGGTCTATAGTAAAATCCTGTTTCAATTTTGATACTGATTATTTGTATCTTCTTTTTCTCTTTTTCTGTATCAGCCATGCTAGCAGTTTACTTGATTTGTGTTTATATTATTATTTTTTAAATTTCCTAGTTTCTTAAAGTTAGAGCTTAGATGATTGATTAAGACATTTTTTGTCTTTTTGTTTAGGCATTTTGTACTATAAATTTACCTAAGTACTGCTTTAGCTGTGTTCCACAAATTTCTGTAAATTGTATTTTTATTTCTATACAGTTTAATGTGATTTTTTTTTTTTATGTTACTAGAGACTCCCACTTTGACCATTGTATTATTAGAAGTATGTTGTTTAGTTTCTAAGTCCTGAAGGTTTCTGATGGGGCCTCTCTTTTTTTTATCCAATCTAAGACTCTGTCTGTTAATTGGAGTGTTTAGGCAATTTACACTTAATGTGATAATGAATATGCTTGGGTTAAAGTTTGTCATTTGTTTTCCATTTTTCCCATCTGTTTTTCTTTTGCTTTTACCTACTTATCTTCCTTCTTATTGATTAAATGCTTTATATTATTACAAATATATTCTCTATAGATTTAGTAGCTAAAACTCTTTCTGCTATTAATTCAGCAGTCACTTTAAGGTTTAGATGACATATTTTTAATATCTCACATTTTACTAATGCAATTACTATTTTTCATGCTCATTATTTCATTGTTTAAGTTGATATTTATTTACAGTATTATTTTCCTTCTGCCTCAAAAATTATCTATATATATGTATATATACACATATATGTATATATGCATATGTATATATACATATATCAATATACATATACACATATATATACACACATACAGTATCTCACAATAGTAAGTTGTGGCAACCAAAAAGCTTACCTTATTTGTATCCCATACCTCAGGCATCATTCTATTTTATTATCTGATGTCTAGTGTCTGGAAAATAATTTTTTTCAAATATAGATTTTTTTGTTATTATTAAATATTTTCCTTGTTTCTCCATCTTAGAAAGAAATGAGAGTTCTTTCAGCAATGTCAATATAGCAGTATAGAGCACTGGAGAAAAATGTCAGAATTTTAAATGAATAGTGTTGCATTAATTGATATTTACCATATCTTGTAACATATAAATAAATCAAATCCAGGATGACTGTAAACTGCAATGTCAATAAGAAAACAGTAAAGTTTCTAGAATATCCAATAAGATAAAATATTCCTAATCTTGGAAACATAAAGCTGCCTCCAGTGGGACACATAAATCACTAACCATAAAATAAAATACTGATACTTTACAATCATAAAATTTCCCATATAAAAATTAAAAGAAGAAAGATAATACTTTAAAAATGTTTGAAAATTACCATATATCTAGAATCTTAGAAATCAATTAGCAAATGAGCAACAACCAAACGAAAAAAATGAAAATGCCTCTAAACCTTATTCATAGGGATATTACAAATAAAAACTGCAATGAGATACTACCACATATTCCCTAGTATAAGAGAAAAGAAAATGACTGGAGTACTAAATTCTGGTGAGAATGTGAAGCAAGTAGAGTTCTCACACTGCTGGTGAAAGCATAAAGTTGCAAAACTACTTTGGAGGCTTAGTAGCATATATAAATTTCAATATGCACATCTACATATATAAAACCCTAATATGCAAATAGGCTGAATGGCAGACAACCAAACCATCTAACAACTGGTCGCTATGATGTGCGCTGACCACCTAGGGGCATGCGCGTAATATGGCGGGTTTCAGTACAGGTGGCAGAGTTCAGGACATGGCGGGCATCGGCTGTGGTGGGATGGTGGAACAGGTGAGCATGGGCACCAGACCAAGGATGGGGCACTGGTTCCTGTCATCAGGGCAAGCCACTGGTGGCTGAAAATTCTTTGCTCCCGCACACCACAGTCCCACCCGGCTCTCGCACCTGCTGTCAGCACCGACCCTGCTCGCACCCACTGCGGGTGCCCAGTGCCAGCCCGGATTGCTCGGCACCATCACTGGGTGTGAATGGCAGCTGCCAACCCCGATCACCCCTCAGGGCTTTGGCACCAGCCCTGCTCTGAGGGGCAATCTAGGCAGCAGCCACCATTCGCACCTGCTGATGGTACTGGCCCTGCTCTTACCCGTTGCTGGTGCTGGCCCCAATTGCTCCACACTGTCAGTGGGTATGAGTGGGGCCGGTGCCATCAGCATGTGGGAGCAGCAGCAGCAGCAGCAGGGCTGCTGGCAGGCAGGGGACTAGTGGCCACGGTGGGAGGGGCCGGGTGGGGGCGTGGAAGATGGGCCAAGACCCGCCCCCGAGCCCAAGGCAGCCTCTCGGCCCACAGTTCCTTTCAAGGTGCACAAATTTGTGCACTGGGCCCCTAGTAATTTAATAATTCAGTCATTATACCTTTAGGTACACATTTAAGGAAAATATGTATATGAAAACAATGACTTTTCATAGTGGCCAAATCTGGAACAAAATAAATGATCATTAACAGATGACTGTATATACAAATTGAGGAATATTTATAGAATGGTATATTACATAGAAATGAAAATGAATTAACAACTGCTACATGCAAAAACATGGGTGAACCTTACTAACATAATACTAAGTAAAATAAACTAGAACCTGAAACATGTAATCAGTAGTATTTCATGAATATGAACAGTAAAAATAGACAAATCTACAGTGATAAGTACATAAAGTGGGTAATTTGGAGTAGAATGAAGAAGTTTTGATATTGTTTTTGATTTTGACAAGATGGGCTTCTGAAGTGTGCATAACTTTCTATTTCTATTCTTGGATAGATAATACACCACTGTACTCAGTTGAGAAAATTCATTGAGCTGTATATTTAACATTTGTGGGTTTTTTTTAGCATCTACATTAGATATCAATTAATATATTTAGTTTTCAAGAGATTAAGACATGGTGTGACCATAGAAAAAGAAGCTATGGAATTCACATCTGTGTAGAACTTATAATAAAGGATATTTCAAGAGCTGCAAAAATCATATGACCCATTTTCTGATTTATTTCATCCAACAAATACAAATCAAATACATTTGAATGAAGTGGTTTTGGAAGATACAAAACAGGATAAGCAAGGTAACTGTTCTCTAGATACTTAGTTTATTTAAGTGAATAACAGCTATATAAAATATTTTTTAGTGTAGGAAAGCGAAACATTAGCTTTCAGGAAATAGAAATGCCATTATAGTATAATCTATCAGGGAAACAGACATATAACAGAGTAGGTGGGTAGATAAGAAACTATAAGCAAAAAAGAAGTCAGAGGAATTAAGATAATTTCAAGTCAGAGATGGAGGTAATGTCATATTGAATATTTTAAATTGGAAATAACACAAATATTTAAATTAATTTAGCATAGGTACATATACAAAAATTAAAGTGTTTTATCTTAAATATAATGTCTGGAGTTTTATAAGTCTAATCACATTAGACTTCAGGGGGGGAACTGATTTGGTAAAAAGATGAGATTTTTGACAGAAAAGATTAGAAAGGGCATTTAGGAAATGAAAACCAGAATTTGCAACTGATAATGTGGAATTACAAAACCAAAAATTCTTACAAAGCTAAGAAATAGCAAAAAAAAAAAAAAAAAAAAAAAAAAAATATATATATATATATATATGTATATATAAGATATATATATATATATCTTACCTAATAATAGACAAACATGTAAATTGACCGTACCTCCGCCACACCACCAGCCAGCCAATCAGGAGTGATATGCAAATCAACACAACAAAGATGGCGGTTAATTTGCATACACAGGCACCGAGTGACAGGGGCAGGATGCTTGTGTCAATGCCATGGCGATGACACAGGTGTTCTGCCCCACCCCCAGTCTCTTAGGGCCTCTGGGCAGTGTGGGAAGGCAGGCCTGGAGTGGAAAGAGGCGACTCCTGGAGCGGAAAGAGGCGGCTCTGGGGCCTGAGCGGAAATGGGCTGGGCTGGAGTGGAAAGGCGGTGCCGGCAGCCAGGAAAAGGAAAGTTCATTCTAGCACGAATATTCGTGCATCAGGCTTCTAGTATATATATATGTGTGTATATATATATATATATATATATATATATATAATCTGAGTCAGAGACACTAGGTAAAATATACATGAAATTAATCAATCATCAACTATTAATTGAATGATAGCTGCATATTTAGTACTTGGCAAGGTGTGCTCTGGGATACAAATGTATGATATCAATTTTATTCAGGAATTATTGATGCTTATGATGTGCAAGTTAGGACTACCTCAAACAATTTAAATCAAGATAAGAAAAGATGGGCATAAATAATGCAGAGACGGGAGCATTTTAAAGCAGTATCAACTTAGAAGTAGAAATAAATAGTGCTGGGGAATGTACTTAAGGTCTGATATTGTCAGTGGAGATCTCATGAATGAGAAGATAGTTCTTTATTTAACAAAGTGGGATTTGCATAAGAAAAGACATTCAGGTAGAGGGTTACAGAAAGAAATGACTATAGGAGTGTGGGTGAAGTTGCAGAGTTATGGGACAGAATTAATCTAGTTCCTTAAGCTCTCCTTTTCCCTTAGGCTACTATGTACATAGCACAGAACCTCAAGGCCACACTGCTAGCCTTTCAGCTTACTCTATCTGAAATGTTCCCTAATTCCTCAGTGTTTATGCAGTTCAGTTCTCCTACAAAACTAGAATAGACAAATTTAGAATAGATAGACAATGATTTAGAATAGATAGACAATGATTCCTATATTCTAAAGGTAATATGTTTGGGCTGTAAAGAACTCAAACCCTGGAGTTGGACAATGTACATTAAAATCTCAGATCTACTCATTGCTAGATAAATTATCTTGGGCAAGTTGTTTAATCTTTTCAAGCCTCAGTGTTCTCTGTTTATCAACTGTAAAAATATTATCACTGAAATGGTATTATTCTCCTAAATGTTGATAGCAATAATATTAACACTACCTATTTTCTATCTTGTTTGAGGGTAAAATGAAATAACTGGTATAAAGTTTCTATGAGTACAGTATCTTGAATAAATATCACTTTCATATTTCACAAATACTTTTATTTCTTTAGTGCCAAATAGAATATTTTAGTTTGTATTATCTCCCCAAATAGCATAACCAATCAAAAAAAAAATGTACCTGCTCAGCTCTAGGGAAATTGTTCTATAAATTATGAAATAGTCATTCAATGTAGTAATATAATTTTTACATTATAATTATAATGAATTTTATTATTATTAACCTGTAATTATGTAGTCATTAAAAAATCAAATATCCGCTGGCTATCCAACAAAAAGCTCAAGATGTGAGCCAAGAAAAGTGGAGTTCAAGATTCTTTAACTTATTGTATTTGTGTTTTTATAGTCTAAACATAAAAACAACATTAATAGTGATTCTACTTAGGTGATAACTTTGTGGGAAATTTTTTGATTCTTCAATATTATGTTCATTTTTCAAATTATTTATTTTATTTAATGAATCTGCATTACTTTCAATTAAAAAATACTGGAAGTATTATTATTTTAAAAGAATGAAACTTGCCCACAAATGGAGCTTGAAAAGGGTAATTCTTTATTGTTTCCTTAGTCTTCTTTAGTAAACTTACACATCACTTTTCTTCTTTATTCACTGGTATCTAATTAGTGTTAGCATAGATCCAAAATACATCTGCAGATGTCACTGGACAAAAAAGCAAACTACATTCATTTATTCAAACAATACAATGTACATGAGAAATATGATAAATATCCCCAAATCTATCATTCATCATATTGTATCACCATAAGACTAGCAATTGTGTAAACTTGCTTCTCTAATCTACGCTTTCAACTCATTAATTGGAATTCTTGCTGACATGAGTTCAGATTGAAGACCACATGTTCACTGCTAATAGTCCTACAGCAGCTGGTCACAGAGTTTCTTACTCACCTGCCTCTCCAGGTTAGGCACCAAGAGAAAAATGTTGCTTTCTACAGAGCTTCCAGGTATCTGTGAAACAAAGCTAAAGTTAGCAACTCAACTATAAGATTCTTTTGGAAATTTAGAATGTAACAATCTATAAAAGGGAGTTGAATTGAAAATGAATAATTAAAGACAGTTTTTCAAGGTGTTATTGTTCTTTTTCAAAAATGCCGCATTATTTTAGAAAACTACATATGCCAATGAAAATGTATGCATGTATTTTGATATGTAAAAAGAAAGAGAAATTATTTTATGTTCTTCCTTCTTTATAACCATCCATGTAACAAGAACAGAGTCAATTGTTTATTTTAATAATGTACTTTTGAACTAACCATTCAGCATTTGGCCTCTTGTACCAAACAGCCATGTTGTGGATGCAAAAGAAGAATTCTTAAAGGAAATTGAAAGTTCTACTCCAGCGAACACACAAACAGATGATAAGTAAATAAAACAGCCTTATTGGTGTTATGAAGAAAGATTTAGTGGTCTAGATAAAACATCAAACCAGCCACAGACATACCCTTAAGCAAAGCCTAAACCAGAGAAAGGCCCTAACTTCAATTCTGTAAAGCCTGAGAGACCTGAGAAAGCTGAAGAAGAAAAGTTTGAAGCCAGCTGGAGTTGGTTAATGAGGTTTAAGAAAAAAAGCCATCTTGCACTAGCCGGTTTGGCTCAGTGGACAGAGCGTCGGCCTCGGGACTAAGGGGTCCTGGGTTTGATTACAGTCAAGGGCACATGCCCGAGTTGTGGGCTCAATCCCCAGTAAGGGGCATGCAAGAGACAGCCAATCAATGATTCTCTCTCATCATTGATGTTTCTATCTCTCTCTCCCTCTTCTTACCTCTCTGAAATCAATAAAAAAATATATATTTTAAAAGCCATCTTTAACTGAAGAGCATTATGCTAAGTGAAATAAGCCAGTCAGAGAAAGATAAATATCACATGATCTCACTCATTTATGGAATATAATGAACAACATAAACTGATGAACAAAAACAGATCCAGAGACAGAGAAACATCGATCAGACCATCAAACCTCAGAGGGAAGGTAGGGGAGGGTGGCGGTAAGGGGGAGAGATCAACCAAAGGACTTGTATGCATGCATATAAGCCTAACCAATGGACACAGACAACAGGGGGGTGAGGGCATGAGTGGGGGGGGGATAGGGGGGATATGGGGGAATAAGGACACATATGTAACACCTTAATCAATAAAGAAATTAAAAAAGCCATCTTTATAAACTAAAATTGCAAGATAAAGCAGCAAGTACTGATGTAGCAGTTGCTTCAAGTTATATAGGAGATCTAACTAAAATAATTAATGAAGTGACTTCACTAAACAACAGATTTCCACTGTAGATGAAACAGCCTTATCTTGGAAGAAGATGCCATCTAGGACTTTCATAGCAAGAGAATAGAAGTCAATGCCTGACTTCAAAGCTTCAAAGGACAGGCTGACTCTCTTTTTAGGGATTAATGCAACTAGTGATTTTAAATTGTAGCCAATGCTCATTTACCATTTTGAAATTCAATCCTAGGGCCCTTAAGAATTATGCTAAATGTATTCTACATGTGCTCAATAAATAGCACAAAGCCTGGGTAACAGCACATCTATTTAAAATGTGGGTTACTTAATATTTTAAGCCCAATCTTGGAGCTCTACTACTCAGGAAAAATGATTTCTTTCAAAATATCACTGCTCATTGACAATGCACCTGGTAACCCAAGAGCTCTGGTGGAGATGTACAATGAGATTAATGCTGTTGTCATGTCTGCTACACAACATCCACTATGTAGTCCATCGATAAAGGTATAATTTCAACTTTTAAATCTTATTATTTAAGATTTACAGTTTGTAAATCTATACCTGCCATAAATAGTGATCCCTCTAATGGATCTGGCAAAGTAAATTGAAAACCTCTGGAGAGGATTCACTATTCTAGATGCCAATAAGAACATGCATTATTCATGGGAAGAAGTTACAATTTGGAAGAAGTTGATTTTACTCTTATGGATAACTTTGAGAGGTTCAAGACGTCAGTGGGAGGAGTTATTGGAAATATGATAAAAATAGCAAAAGAACTAAAATGAGAAGTGTAGCCTGAAGATGTGACCGAATTGCTGCAATCCTTTGATAAAACTTTAATGGATGAGGAGTTGCTTTTTATGTATGAGCCAAAAAAATGTTTTCCTGAGATGGAATCTTCTCATGAAAATGCTGTGAGGGTTGTTGAAATACAAAAAGGATTTAGCATATTACATAAACTTAGTTGGTACAGCAGCAACAGGGTTTGAGAAGATTGACTCCAATTTTGAAAAAAATTTCTGTGGATAAAATGCTGTCAAACAACATTGCACACTACAGAAAAATTGTTCATGAAAGAATCAATCTATGTGGCAAAGTTTATTGCTGCCTTATTTTTTATTTTTAAAAGACTTTAATATGTTTTTTATTGATTTTTAGAGAGAGAGAAAGGGAAGGGATAGAGAGAAACATTGATGAGAAACATCATAGATAGGCTGTCTCATGCACGCCCCCTGCTGGCGATCAAGCCTGACCCAGGCATGTGCCCTGACTGGGCATCCATCCAATGACCTCTTGGTTAATGGGTCGACACTCAACCACAGAGGCACACCCACCAGGTTGTTGTCTTATTTTAAAAAAAAAATTACCATAGCCATTCCAACCTTCAGCAACCACCACTGTGATAAATCAGCCATCAAGGACTTTGAGGTAAGACACTCCACCAGTAACTATTTCTTTCACAGAAATAGATGTTCAAGACTATTTATTTAATTTTATTTATTTTTTAAAATATATTTTTATTGATTTCATAGAGGAAGGGAGAGGGGAGAAAGATAGAATCATCAATGATAAGAGAGATTCATTGATTGGCTGCCTCCTGCACATGCCCTACTGAGGATCGAGCCCGCAACCCCAGCATGTGCCCTTGACCAGAATCAAACCCGGGACCCTTCACTCCACAGGCCAAAGCTCTATCCACTGAGCCAAACCAGCTAGGGCTGGACTACTTATTTAATTTTAAAGATAAATTTTTATTGTGTTTAAATCACCATATTGCTTTTTGTTTTCTATTTATATCATCTGTACTTTGTTCCTTTATCACTTTGACTTCTTTTGGAGTAATTGTGTATTTTTTTTAGGATTTCATTTTAATCACCATTATTGGCTTATTAACTATTTTAATTTAGTGGTTACTGTATGACTTACATTATGCATCTTTGACTTACAAGTCTACCTTAAATAATATTATATCACTTTACATATATAACATTGTATAATAATGTTCTTTCATTTCCCTCAGTAGTAACTAGTTATTTACTTGTTTGTAGTGGGAGAGTAAGCCCCAAGAAGTTGCACCTTCATGAAGAAACAGATGTCCTCATTTTTTTTATTATGGCCTCTTGTTCAAAACAATTTTACAATGTTACCTATCATTTGTTAATGTTTCATTCCTAAATCTATTGTTTCAGAGACTATCCTTATTACTCTTTAACTGAAATGAATATGTAAGTTCTTATTTTAAGAAAATTATCATTAATCTGGAAGTTTTAAAATGATAACCAAAGATCCATTAAGTATCATATTTAAAATGATAGTGAGATAATTTCCCAATATTAGAGAATTTAGTATTCTGTAATCATTGTATTTGCATTTTATTCTAGAAATCACATGCTTTAATTGAGAATTTGGAGGTGTGAACTTGATATCCCCAAAGGGACGTAGGGATATATACCTTGTATATATATTCTATTGTAGTTGATGATTCCTACATTTACTAAAAAAAGGAAGACCACCTATTTCAATTCTGTTAACCTCTCATATAATTTAACTACATTAAAGAATGAGTATCAGGTTTTTAAAACTAGGAAAAACATACTATTTGAATGTTGTTTGCCTGATATGAAAGAAAAAGTTTTTGTTAAAATTATTTATAAAATTGGAACGCTGAATGATGATAATCTCAGGACTTCTCAATAGACTTAATAATGGATGCTTTATTTAATAGTTACTATGAGTTGGGCATATTTGCCTATTAAAAACTCCAGGCATTGTCATCATGCAGTATCAAGGACATATATTTTGCTGCATCCTGTTCAGTGACTTCTCAGCTATATTCTTAAAATTACTGTGCAGAAAGAAATACAGAAAAAGGATCTTTGAATATGCCATAATCCCAGTTAGGAGCTTTGATTTATGTACTTCCAGTAGAGTGGCTAATTGTAGAAAGGTTGTTAATAGTTGGAGCTAATAGCAATGATTTTTTTATGCATACACTAAATAAATTAACTCAATTCCATACAATATTTGAAAGGTATATAACAAACGACCAATACACACATGTGTAAAGAATTTGTATACATAAAAAAGCAATGTCAAACAAACATAGAAACTGAACAAAGAAGAAAAACAAATTTTACAATAGAAAAATGTAAATTGCATAACTTATGATGGTTCATCAAAGAAGTATAAATTAAAATAACAAGTAATATCAGTTTTCCTTCAGATCAATAAAATTTTAAAAGGCATTATCATATGTTATCAAATATATGGGAAAATGGTTATTCTCACTCACTGTGATTAAAGATAATTTCTTATGATCTTTTTAAGGGCAATTTGGCATTATAAAGCCAAGTGAAAATTTAAATTCTGAGTTCCTTGAATGTTTTGTCTAGAGGAAAAAATATCAGGTACAAATGAGATGACAACAGAGACCATGAGTAAGCTTTTAAATTAAGGTTGACCAGCATTTTGTTAGAAGAGAAAAATATTAAAAAAATCAATGTTAGAGCCTTGGTCATATAGCTCAGTTGCTTGGGCACATGCCTGGGTTGTGGGTTCATTCCCCAGTAGGGTACATGCAGGAGGCAGCTGAACCAATGTTTCACTTCAATGTTTCCCTCTCCCTCTCTTTCTCAAAATCAATAAAAAATATTTTTTAGAACTATAAAAAAATCAAAGTTTGAGCATGTAGAATTTCTGTTATTGAATGATTTCTAGGTATAAATGGTATCCAACAATCTCACTTTTGACCCAGCTCTAGAAAACTGCTACTGTTACTGTAGTTAAGTAAATGGTAATAAGAAGGAAGCAAAAGGAATCAGACATTGTCAAGCCTAATGGGCTGGGAAGCTAAATCCGACACTGAGCCTGATTGTTTAGCCAGGAAGCTACAATTTTTCACGCACACTAGGAATCATAGCATTGCCCCACGAAGGATTGTACCCCTCCCCTCTCCCCTCCAGAACTGGATTGTCTGGGGGAACAAAGGGAGATGAGCACATGCACAACAGAAGTCGGAATGGCGCAGGAAAGATGCTTGACCGTAGAGCCTGTCAGTCTAACCTGGGGAAGGGATCACTGGCTGGGGAGTGGACCCCTCAGGAGCATGTGAAAGCTTGGGAAGTTGACTGGTTATTTTGAAAAAGCTCCAAGTCATAAACCCAAGGGAAGAAAGAAATAGCTCTCTCTCTTTTGCTCGCCCTATTCATTCACAGCCCTCTCGCCCAAGAATATACTACCATGTGGGTCTAAACCACCTGGGGCCTGCGAAGGACTAAGCTTTAATATGAAGCAGAAACTCTGGACACTGGCCCTTGTTTTGGCCTTAAGACAAGATTAGCTTTTTCTGTGGTGGGACAGAAGGAGGTGGGACACTGGAAACCCAGGAGGGGAAATCCTTTGATTTGGCATCGCAAGTAAATGTTGCCACACCACAATCTCCCTGTGTGTGGATGCTTGGAATGCTTTTCTCATCATCCCACGGAAGCGCCTGATTTCCACCTGCAACACTCCCTGGGCTTTTATCCTCAACTCCATCTCTTCCTACCAGATTAGCCTTGCTCATACAACTTAACTTGTCTGCCCTACTTTATCTTTTTCTATAAAATGGCAATAATCATAGCACCTTATTCTTATGGTTATTGTAAAGATCAAATAGGACACAAAATACTTCACATAAAGCTTGACATAATGAGCATTAACTATGTGTTACTATTATTGCTAAAAGTGTATAGTATAAACTGAATGTTTCTATGAAAAAAATTTTCATTCATTCATATGTAACATTTATGTAGTACATTAAAGAATGTCTGGAAGAATATGCAGCAAATTGTAAACAGTAGCTAGATACAGAAAGAGGAGAAGGAGTGAAATTACTATTTAACATCATGAATTGCTCACTTCTGTACAATGAGAGTATATTCATATATAATTTAAGAAAAAAAGATTATCCCAGCATTCCTGTGCACTCTCACTGCTTTTTCCTTTTAGTTTTCTTATGCCCAGACTGCTTTTGATTGGGTCATGAACCTCAGCTCTTATTACATGTCTTACCCCTTGGTTGATAGTTATGTTTATACTTTATTCTTCAGTTCTGATTTTTTCCTCAGTACAATCTTTATAATTTTGGACAAGACATTCTTAAAATGACTTATCCTAGGGTGATCAAGTAGTTCTGGTTTTCCCAGGACTTACCTGGTATTAGCACTGAAAGTTTGTTCACCCTATACCATACCCTCCTGTTAGTATCTGCATCTCTAATAGCCTTGGATCAAGGATGATAGTAATGCTACATTTGCAAAAATACTGTTTTAAACTATTAAATACATATTCTTCTTTGGAGACAATCTCTATTTCTTCTATCGCTATTTTATAATATACTAGAGGCCTGGTGCACAAAATTTGTGCACAGTGGTGTGTGTCCCTCAGCCCAGCCTTCACCCTCTCCAATCTGGGACCCCTACAGTCAGACATCCCTCTCACAATCCAGGACTGCTGGCTCCCAACTGCTCGCCTGCCTGCCTTCCTGATTGCCCCTAACTGCTTCTGCCTGCCAGCCTGATCACCCCCTAACCCAGCCGTGGGCAAACTACGGCCCGCGGGCCGGATCCGGCTGTTCTATCCGGTTCTCTTGCTCTCCCCTCTGCTCCTTTACTTTTAATTTATATTAGTTCACACAAACACTCCATCCATGCTTTTGTTCCAGCCCTCTGGTCCAGTTTAAGAACCCATTGTGGTCCTCGAGTCAAAAAGTTTGCCCACCCCTGCCCTAACCACTCCCCTGCCAGACTGATTGATGCCTAACTGCTCCCCTGCCAGCCCAATTGCTCCTAACTGCCCTCCCCTGCTGGCCTGGTTACCCCTAACTGCCCTCCCCTGAAAGCCTGGTCCCCCCCAACTGCTCTCCCCTGCAGGCCTGGTCCCCCCCAACTGCCCTCTTCTACAAGCCTAGTCACCCCTAACTCCTGTCCCCTGAAGGCCTGGGTCCCCCCCAACTGCCCTCCCTTGCAGGCCTGGTTCCTCCCAACTGCCCTCCCCTGCTGGCCTGATTGCCCACAACTGCCCTCCCCTGCTGGCCATCTTGTGGCAACCATCTTGTGTCCACATGGGGTCAGCCATCTTGTGTGTTGGAGTGACAGTCAATTTGCATATTACTCTTTTATTAGATAGGATATCCTGACACACTCTGCATCAGTTGGCAGCACAGAGAAATGTGTGTTTTACTCTCCTCTAGGATTTCATAAATAAATCCAAGATTTGAAAGTGGGGTACCCTGGAAGCTACATTTATAAAATTACTATTTGCTGTGTGTTTGTGTGCATGGATTGCAGCTAGAATGACCCCATGGACCAGTGATAATAATAGAAAGAAGAAAAATGTCCTGCCAAGTAGAAATAATGTATTTTGCAAAAATGGCTTTTAGGAAATATTCACTTCTGCCTAATTTACTCAGCTGTAGAATGCGTTGACCCAAATTTGCCCCCCAGAAAGCCAAAAATCTCCATTTTTGTTCCCTGACTGCTTCTAAAGATGAAATGCCAGGTGAAAATGAGGTGACAAGAGAAAGCATAAGTACATTTTTCAATGAAGAATGCTTGACATCATGTTTAGTAAGAAGGAGAAATGTGTTGTTATTTTGTTTTGTTTTGTTTTGTTTTTAGCTTTCAGTTATATTTATTCTTTGAATAAATTCTCAATAGTGTTCACTATTTTCTTGACTGTGATAGATACTAAAGTTGCAACAATAAGGTATGATCAAAAAGTGATTAAATGAAAGAAAGAAGGAAGGAAGGAAGGAAGGAAGGAAGGAAGGAAGGAAGGAAGGAAGGAAGGAAGGAAGAAAGAAAGGAAGGAAAGAAGAAAGAAAACAGACCAAATTATGGTGATTGCCAGAAAGAAAGGGGGCTGGGGGAGCTGGAAGACAGCAAAGGTTGGGGAGGGTGTTGGAAAGGGACTTGACTTTGAGTAGTGAGCTCACTACACAATATGCAGATAACATGTTATATATTTGTACACTTGAAACCTGTATGGTTTTATTAAAGAATGTCACCCCAATAAATTTTTAAAAAGTTATTTAGAAATGCACAAAAAATGATTCCTGTCTCTAAAATACCTAAGGTCTAGTGGGGGAGATAGATTTATTTTATTTTATTTTTTAAGAGAAACATCAAAAGTGCTTTAATCAAAGTAATGTCCATCGCTAGCTACACATTTCCCCCATCTTTCAGGTAATTTGTGAATACCGTCGCAATAGAACTTTTCTTGTTTTGAGGCAAACCATTCAGGACCCAATTTTTAATCAATAAAGAAAGTAAATAATTAAAAAACAAAACAAAACATGAAGAAGTGGAAAATTTGGAGATAGAGTTTTAACAAGAAGTGGTAATGCCTTGTGGAAAGTGTGCTGATATGCCAAAATATAGGATTTATTTCACAGTTCATTAGAGGGACACTGAATTCAGACTTCACCATACCAGTCTTCAGAACAGAATATTTGGGGAAAAAATATTTTTAATAATTTTATTAGTCTGGGTAAAATGAGGAAGGGGCTCACACAATTATTTAGGCTGAGAAGACTAAGATCTCCAACTGATAAGCCTAAGGCCCAGGAGACCTGATGGTGTAGTTCTAATCCAAGTCTGAGTTCAAAGGCAGTAGATGACCAATGTCCCAGTTTGAAAATGAACAGAGAGGAAGATTTCTTTTATTCAATCTTTTAATTATTCTGGTCTTCAGTGGGTTACATGAAGCCCACTTACATCGGGGAAGGCAATAGGGATGTTAATCTCATCCAGAAACACCCTAAGACACACACAGACATTGTTTAACCAAATATCTGGGCAGCCTGTGGCTCTGGTCACATTGAGACATAAAATTAACACTCCAGGTAACCATATGGCTCAGATACCTTGTTCAGGGTTTCTGCTCCTGGTCTAGGCCTGGTACATGGAAATACAGGACAAGTCTATTTTTAGTGTTATGTCCTCTGTGGACACAGAGTTCCTGACCTACACAGATTCTCCTTCTTTAGTGCTCACCCAGAGCTTGCCTCTCTGACAGAGCCTATGTTATTGACTGTAGAGAGCACCTGGGAAGGCACATGGGCATTTCTTTAATTATTGTCAGCTGAATCCAGTGGTGTTGGCAAAGCCAGTTTGGGAGCATACTTTGCCAAAAGGCAGGAGTGTTGTCAGTTTGACCTTCAGCCTGACCTTCAGCCCAAGTGCCAGGGAATGGGTTTTGTTATTTAAATCAAAACAAGCACCAGGAATGAATATGACCCCAGCCCACCCTAGAATGTGCATAATCTCCTTTGTCTTGATTTATAGTAAAACTTCCTGTTTTTTGCTGTATAAAATAAACACACTGTATTGGCTCTGGGTCCCTGTCCCTGTCTCTCCATCAGAGGACAGTGGTCCCACCCAGCCCTAGCTTTTTCCTTCTATCTCTGTGTCTGTCTCTTTCTTTCATTTTCTCAATCCCCAGCAGCCCCTACTCAGGAACTGGATTACTCTCTAGCTGAGTTGGATGCGGAAAAGAGAGAAATATTCACAATTTACCCAGGATGATGTTTTTATCCTCATCAAGCCATGACCTGGTTTTCTGAGTAAAACTAAACATCTGATCCATTTGTTGCATATTACAAGACCTGAGGGCTCTTTCAAAATATATATATTCCTAGTCTCTGTGTCTAGTAGTTTGATGTATGTCTGATAGAGCTTTCAAATATCTTTCAAAGATACTACAGGGTAGGTCATTACCACTGGCATGTACAGTTAGCTCCAATGACAAACTTATGGGATTTGTATATAATTCTTGCTAAGAAAATGTTGGATTCATACACACTAATATTTCAGCATTTCTGCTCTAAGTCCTATTATGTTTTCTCTGCCCTCAAGGTCAATTGCTTTCTTTCTTTATGTGCAAATACAACAGGTAATTATCAATATTTTTCCATCAGCCAACTCAATGGTGAATGATTTCTACAATCTGTCATAAAGATTCAATATGAACAGAGTTGAGCCCTATTGAGATTCAGACATGTTGGGGCATTCCAAAAAACCTTATGTTATGGGCCTAGCAGAAATGGAAACTGAGAAGATTCCTCTTCCTGTTTGAAAGAATGGAGGTGACTGGTAGAGCTGTGACAATAGGGCTACATATGAGATGGCTGCTAGGAACTTCAAGTAAAACTTGAGGAAGAGCCTCTGCAGGGATTGAGGAATCTGGAGCAGTAAAGTTGTGGAGGAAGTACAATAAAATCCATGCATTATTGTCTGAGTTGCAGGCTCAGTCCCCAATAAGGGGCATGCAAGAGGCAGCCAATCAATGATTCTCTTTCTCTCCCCCTCTCCCTTCCTCTCTGAAGTCAATAAAAAATATATTTTTAAAAATCAATGTATTTTTTTTAATTTAAATCCTTTATTGTTTAAAGTATTACATGAGTCTCCTTTTTCCCCCATTGACCTCTCCCCAGCCGTTCCCATCCTCCAGCACATGCCCTCACCCCCCTACTATCTGTGTCCATTGGTTATGCTCATATGCATTCATACAAGTCCTTTGTTTGATCTCTTAACCTGCCTCCCCACCACGACCCTTCCCTGACTTTCCTCTGAGGTTTGATGGTCTGTTCGATGCTTCTATGTCTCTGGCTCTATTTTTGTTCACCAGTTTATGTTGTTCATTATATTCCACAAGTAAGTGAAATCATGTGATATTTATCTTTCTCCGACTGGCTTATTTTGCTTGGCATAATGCTCTCTAGGTCCATCCATGTTGTTGTAAATGGTAAGAGTTCTTTCATCTTTACAGCAGCATAGTATTCCATGGTGTACCACAGGTTTCTAATCCATTCATCGGCTGATGGGCACTTACGCTGTTTCCAAATCTTAGCTATTGTAAATTATGCTGATACGAACATAGGGGTGCATACATCCCTTCAGATTTGTGTTTCTGATGTCTTGAGATATGTTCCTAGAAGTGGGATTAGTGGGTCAAACGGGAGTTCCCTTTTTAATTTTTTGAGGAAACTCCATACTATTTTCGACAGTGGCTTCACCAGTCTGCATTCCCACCAGGAGTGCACAAGGGGTCCTTTTTCTCTACATCCTCACCAGTATTTGTCGTTTGTTGATTTGTTGAAGATAGCCATTCTGACAGATAGCCAAAATGACAAATCATTGTCATTTTGATTTGTATCTCTGGGATGATTAGTGACTTTGAGCATATTTTCATATGTCTCTTGGACTTCTGTATGTCCACTTTCAGAAAGTGTCTATTTAGGTCCTTTGCTCATTTTTTTATTGGATTTTTTATCTTCCTTTCGTTAAGTTGCATGAGTTCCTTGTAAATTTTGGAGAATAAACCCTTATCAATGTATTATTTAAACAGGGCCTTCAGTAGGCAATATAATGGCCTGCAAAAGATACCCTTAACTTTATCCCAGAACCTCTAAATATGTTACCTCATATGGCAACTGGGACTTTGCAGATATTATCTTGGATTAAACAGGTGGGCCCAATCTATCACAAGAGTAGTTAAAAACAGAAGACTATTCCTGCTTTAATCAGAGAGAAGTGTTAAGGAAGGAGAGAGATCTAGGAAATGCAAGGTTGCTGTCTTTGAAAATAAAAGAAGGGCTTATTAGCAAAAGAATGTGGAGAGCCTCTAGAATCTGGAAAAACAAGGAAATAGCAATCTCCCCTAGAGTCTCTAGAAACAGGGCCCTGCCAACACTTTGATTTTAGCCCAATGAGAACCATGTCAGAATTCTGATATCCAGAACCTTAAGATAAGAAATTTGTATTGTTTAAACTGCTGAGTTCATAATATTTTGTTACACCAACAGAAATAAATAAATAAATAAATAAATAAATAAATAAATAAATAAAAATTAAAGCTAATATGATGTCTTTAACCAAAAAGAAAAGACAATGTATTTTATGCCAAACTTCTCATGGACTTGAAGTGATGTCATGAACAAACAGAGCTGCCTTCAGGTGGTGGCTCTGTATCTAATCATGACACTGAATTAGGCATATGGGCCGGGGACAGGATGCAGAAAGCTCATGGTGGGCCCTGCCTGACTAACATATGTCCTGCTTGGTGTAAACTCTTTTTTATCCAGGAGTATCATGGGTGCCTTTGGAATTGCACTTCATGTATACACCCTAAATATAATGACACTGTCTTATCCCTGGAATGCTTCGGGTTAGCTTCAGCTGACTGGCCAGATTTGAGCTGTCTGATTTGGTACCTCAGGCCAAGTAAAAAGCTTAAAACCTAAGAAGAAAGTCATCTACCTTTCTAATATAGTTCTTTTTAGTTAACAGGATTTGTTTTAACTTGAAAAATCCAGGACCCCAAAGGGCATAACCGGGGCTGCTACTACATGGTGGTCTCACCTTGCTGCCTGGGAGCCTATTAGTAATAATCCTACTGTAAAGAAACACGGGCGCAGCCAAGGGGGTGGACTGTTCAGAGAGTTAAAATAGGTGCCCTGAGGCTACTATCTTTAAAAGGTCCAAAATTGGCTCTTGCTGGCATTTGAGCTTTGGGCACTTAAACCATTTTCTAATTGATAAGAGCAGGAGAAGCTCAATGTATCTAGATTGTTTGTACAATGTGTTTTGTACTAACATCTGGTTTCCTTCTAGAAGTCTGAAATTTTATTATGTACTAGGCCAGCTCCCAATAAAATTTTTGGGTAGTGACTCTCCAATAAGTTTTCCTGGGAACAAACATTGCACACATATTAATTGTTTTTCTCATGCTAGAGAAAGAGCAAACTCAATATACTCCATTGCTGAAAGGATGGAAAATCAGGACCTGATCATAAATTTCTTCAAACTCCACCTGTGTCTTTTTTCTCCATTGATCTGTTGTGTTTCCTTTATTATAATAAACTTTAGCCAAGAGTAAAACTATAGGCTGAGTTCTCTGAGCTCTTCCAGCAAATCCTGAATAAGTGAGTGACCTTGAGGACCCATTATGATTAGCATATACATATATGTGTGTGCATGCATAATCAAACTGAATTAAATCATGTATGTAAACTACTATATATATATATATATATATATATATATATATATATATATATACTTGATCACTTTGTCAGAGCCTTTCAGACACTAATATTCACTAATGCATTACGTCACTGAATGGCATCTTTGACTAACACCATGTAGACAAGTTCAATTTCTCAATAAGTTTTATTTTTGGTGAGAAGAATAATTTGAAAAATTATTTAAGTGATATAATGAATACAGGTTAGGCATTTACAAGATGCTGTGCACTGTGCTACATAGTCTGGGAAGGTGGAAAAAATCACTTAAGACTATTATAAATAATTGAATAGATGAAATAGAGGTATATATGTACATATGTATAAAGATAGTGGATTTGAATCATGTTGACATTTAAATTTTATCTAACCATCATAGAGAGAAGGAAAGAGATATTTAAGCAGTAAGGTAGCACACATCTTTGCATTCAGTGAACATTTGCCTCCAGGTACAAGGAAGATGACATGGATCTGCTCTGAGTTGTTCTCTATACTCATGGTCCTTGGCACAAACATCTCACCCTGCTGAATATCATTTTATGATTTACATATAAATCATAGACCCTAAACATGAACCAATTAAAAAAATTCTTTCAGGGTAATTTTATCTCTATATTATTGTCCCCATATATGATGACATATAGACTTACTGTTCCATACATGTCTGTTAAAACCCATCCCTTACAAGGCCCCTGAATTCCTACACCTCCCTTTCTGGTTGCCAGACACCAGTGCTTAAAACATTTGAATAACAACTAAAGTGTTAATCTGTTTCATAATGGGAAGTGTGGTCAGAGATCACTTGAAGTTTAGATAATATGAAGAGTTGCTGTTGCTGTATTGATCAGCAAAGGCCATTGGGGAGTATAATGCTAACATGAATTCTAGCATATTAGCTTAGGTGTTGTTTTATTTCTCAAGTGTAATGTGCAACTTATATGTTAAATAAACTTGTTTTATCTTTTAACCAGTGCTTTACTTAAAATGTGTATGAGGCTACCATGTGTCATGTGTAATACTAGTTTCTTTGTAGATAGCAAACTGTATTATACATTAATACTATTAATAATTAGTAGTTTTAGTATTGTTATTATTATTATCTCTACAGTACTTTATTCCCACAGTATGTGTGGCATGGTTAGACTCTGCCACACTCACCTCTGGCCTTGTTATTGAGAAGTTATGTATGGATGAAGGCACAATACCTGTCTGTCTATGCCCTGCACGACGTACATTATTTTCCCGTAGGACCCCAGCTACACCCACAACTATCATCTCAGTTTATTCTAAAAATCCTCTAATATCAGTGATTTTTCCCTTCAGTATAAAACTAGTCTTTTTACTGACTTGATGCAAATCACCTTGAGTGTCATAGTGATTTACACCTGAGCGAGGGAAGATATGAGAGGTGGTCTTGGAATTGATGACAAAAATAAGAGTCAAAGAGCTCTGAGTACCTGGAGGTAGGTATACTCTGACTTTGCTGAAGGAGGAACAGGAAGGAGAGGACAAATTTTCTCTTGCTTTACATTTACCAAGAGTTTTCTTGCTTAAAAACAAATGCAGTTTGACTTTTCAATGGCTGCAACTGTAAAAAGCCCCAGAAAGATAGCCTGTAATAAAATAATAAATGTCACAAAAATGATGGATTCATGAGGAGCCCTGAATCCAAATGTTACCAGATTCCATTTAGGTGAAATGATTCCCAGTCAGGATTACCAGACTGTAACAGGTGGCTACTTTTAAGTACAGATGCTAAATGTCATACCTGCAGATGGTTCATCAGTAGAACATGTAAAAAACATCTTAATTATATATTATGAAGCCTTTCCATAAAAAATTAAAAGATAGGCATTCATTATGCTTGTTTGAGTTATATCGCTGAGTACAGATGCTGTTATGAGTTAGCTGGTACTTTAATCAAAACAAGTATCTGTGGATCAATTTAACGATATGAAAGTTCTGACTTCAAATTGAAAAGTTTTGGGAAATGCAAATTTCTTGCAGTTTCCTGATTTATGCAACAAAGCAGAGGGCTCTCCTCCACCAGAATCCCACATCAGTATGTGTTAGCATAAAGAAAAAGATACCAGCCAGTCATCCTTAAGTCGAAGCATTCCAGATTGGCTTGAAATGCTCCTGGAGGTATATCCACCTGAAACCTAAAGCTAGAAATACTTAATTCTTCACATGGATTTTAGAATCATTGTAGCTAATTTTTAAAGCAAACACGTCATTCATATACATATACGTTTCAGAGTCAAATTGTAACAGGACAACCGAGGGGTCCAGGCTACCTGTCACTAGTTCATGCAATCAAACAGAGACAGAGTTGAATCATATATGAGCGTTTATTCCAATAATGCTGGCAGTACAGGAGAGCAGCAGGTCATCCACAAAAATCTGCTCTGCCTCTCCCCATAAGCCAGCTGCTTATATTGGGTAGATTACATGGGAAAGTAGGAATTATAGGCCTGGGAAAGTAGGCATTAAATAAATCATTACAGGTTACAAGGCCTGTGGGGGGGAGGAGGGGGTGGATCAATTTAACTTTCATATCATTAAATTGATCCACAGATACTTGTTTTGATTAAAGTACCAGCTAACTCATAACAAGATGGGGTGGACAGAGAGGGTGGGTGCCTCCGGCCACCCCTGGGCCACATTATAGGCAATAGGGGTTGGGGGTTGTAAAGAGCAGGTGCCTCCGGGACTAGGTTGTTTCAGCCAAGAGGTTGTAAATTTTTCCATAATGATAGGCAGTTCTCAGGACAGAAGGATGGACTGCATTCTGATGTTAGTGCCCATGTCCCAGGGCGTACAACTCCCAGCCAGGTTAGAATGTGCTTTCTCTAATCAGAAAAGAACCATTACGGTTAACAGAGCATGATTACTATTTCTTAGAATTGTAGCTGGTCCCCAATATTCTATTTCTGCCCCTAACATTATTATTATTTTTGTTTGTTTGTTTTACTATGATTGGTTAATTTACACATTGGACATTGCTGGGATGACTTAGCTATTGCCAAATAGCAAGTCCACTCTCAAAGATAGAGATTTAATTCTGTTTAGCATATTAAAAAATAGTGTCTCAGACTCTGAATGTGATTCCCCACAGAGACAGGTCTTCAAATGTTTTGAGTCTCAGCAAATCCTGCTGGATTATATATGGCCCCAGATAATGTCAATAGTGTATTTGTTAAATTATCTCATCACCTATATTCACATCCCACTTCATCTTCATGATGATCAATGCTCAGAAAAGTGTTAAATTCTCTTGATCCACTGCCTTATCTAAAAATTGAACATATTTTACATAACTGAGTGCCATGTAAATGCAAGGTGTACTATGATTGGTTTTGACATAAAAATAAAATCCGGAGGAAATTTTTTTGAGCTCTGACTGAGCACATTGATTTGCAAGCAGGAAACACGGAGTCAGTCCTGCCAGGAATTTAGTGCAAATGCCTAAGAATTTCTGTAAGTGATGTTATTTCTTTTGTTTCCTTCTCTCTTTAATTAAAATGAGACAGCAAACAAATAAAACCCTGTGTTATTTTTAAAATAAATTTTATTGATTTTTCACAGAGAGGAAGGGAGAGGAATAGAGAGTTAGTAACATTGATCAGCTGCCTCCTGCACACCCCTTACTGGGGATGTGCCTGCAACCAAGGTACATGCCCTTGACCGGAATCAAACCTGTGACCCTTTAGTCTGCAGGCTGACGCTCTATCCACTGAGCCAAACCCTGTATTTTTAATTATGATGGTCTAACTGATATAATGATGTTAAAAGGTAAATAGTACAAGAGCTAAAAAAAGGAAAGAGGTACTCCAACCTCTTCATTTCCACCTCCCAGCAGAACACCTATAAACTGCTTCTTGTATATCCTCCTGTAACTTTCTTTGCAAAAACAAGCACATATATACATATATTTTACTTTACACATAAAGCAAGATGCATTACCAGAAGTGCATGCCAAATTTAATTTTGTTATTTTTATTTGGCAAGAAAAATAGCAGCGTTTTCACCACATTGGTATAAACAGATAATCACTTTATAATCATAAACCGTAGATAGATGTATGGGGAATCCATCTGAATTTCCAAGGAAGTAGGGTACAACACAACTGCATATATTTGAAAAGCTGCCAATCACTTTAGGAAAGGAACAAGGTTAATTTTCTAGGTCTATGTGGTGGCAGACTTTGGAGTCTGTGTCAGCCCAGCCCTCTGGGTTTTAGCTTATGCCCAGAGAATTTGTAGTAAATTTAAAAGAAAAGTGCTAGACCATAATAACTGCAACTTGGGGAAGTCAGGCCCATCACTGTTGATGAAGAGATACTGGCTTCCAAAAAGACTCCTGGGCTGTAGCAGCTATCCAAACAAGCATGTGTGTATAGTTCCTTTGCCTGTTGAATCATGCTTGTCCAGCCTTAAAATGTGATCACCATGAAACAAATTAACTCATGTTTTTAATGTCTGACCCCTTTAGACCAAGGCATTCTTAGGACTTCAAGTTGGGGAACAATAGAGAGGAACAGAGTCATTCCAAGTGGAAATCTGGGACTTTTTTCTAATAGGATATGAGGAGGGTTACACAATCCTATCTAATAAAAGAGTAATATGCAAATTGACCATCATTCCAACACACAAGATGGCTGCCCCCATGTGGACATAAGATGGCCACCACAAGATGGCCAGCAGAGGAGGGCAGTTGGGAGGGACCAGGCCTGCAGGGGAGAGGAGTTGCGGGGGACCAGGCCTACAGGGGAGGGCAGTTAGCGGTGACCAGGCCTGCAGGGGAGGGCAGTTAGGGGTGACCAGGCCTGCAGGGGAGTGGTTAGGGGGTGATCAGGCTGGCAGGCAGAAGCAGTTAGGGGCAATCAGGAAGGCAAGCAGGTGGGCAGTTGGAAGCCAGCAGTCCCAGTGGGATCGGGCATAAACGGGCAGTTGGACATCCCTTGAGGGGTCCCAGATTGGAGAGGGTGCAGGCTGGGCTGAGGGACACACCCCACGTGCACGAATTTCATGCACCAGGCCTCTAGTAAACTAATAAAAGTAAAATAATATTTCTAGTTTACTGTTATATATGGACAAATCTATTAAAAATGTAAGTTACAATAGGGATCTATTCATTTTGACCTATTGTTAATTCCCTTTACAAATTACATGGTTTTAGTTGATTTAAAAATTAAAAGTTCTGTCCATGTTTGTATAACAAATTTGGGGTCATGCTATGCTCAAATCATTGCAACTTTCTTTTCTTACCTCAAAGATCTCCAGTATTTCTTGTATCACCTCATGAACATCTATACTTCCCTATTTTTAATTGCTGCATAATATTCACATTTTACAAAAGCACCACAAATTACTTTAAAAAATCCTGATTGTTATTTAGGCTGTTTTCAGTTCCTTTAGAATATAAACAATACTGTGATAGTCATGCCCATACATGTATTTAAGTTACTAAATGCCATGGATTAAATTCCAAGCAGATAAATATTTGGTCAAGAGATGATGCATTTTAAATTTGATAGCTTTTGCTGAATGGCACACCAAATGATTGCATACATTTATACACCTTGCAATGATGTATGCGAGTCAGGATTTCTTTGTAAGGATAGTGACACATTGCAGACACGATCTTCAAGTTCTGGATTATGTTACTAAAGATCAAGACTACCCATTTCAACCTGGCCAGCTTGGCTCAATTGTTGAGTGTTGATTCCCAGCCAGGCACATGACCAGGTTGTGGGCTCAATCCTTAGTGCTGGATGCAGCCGATCAATGATTCTCTCTCATCATTGATGTCTCTCTCTCTCTCTCTCTCTCTCTCTCTCTCTCTCTCTCTCTCTCTCTCTCTCTCTCTCTCCCTTCCCCTTCCTCTCTGAAATAAATAAACAAATATATTTTTAAAAAGACTACCCATTTCAAAACACCTCCACTCCCACTCATCCAAAGCACTGACCCACATCGATTCTTTCTGCATTTTTAAGAAGCTGAGTGGACATTTTCTCCTTCGGTCCCTATCTCGGAGGGACAAATTTAGCACAGAGGTATATTTTTCTTATAAAAGCAGCTGCCAATTTTCTTTTGGGCACCTCACACTCACAATTTCACAGGCACAAATGTCAAGGTGGTATAAGGTACACCTACTGATTCACACCTCTGTTTGAGAAAATCACCTCAAAGTTGCTGGCCCAGTGTCACTTGCACCCCACCCTCTTTCTACACTCCCCCTTCACACATCCACACACTGATACTGCTCACACTTTATTTGTGGCACCTCAAGTTCATCCTGACAATTCACTTACGTATCACACAGGCATGACATACTGACATCACCAAGAAAGAAACACTCTCCGGGGAGGTAATGTTTCTAGAGGCCATATAAGTAGGGGAAGAGGAAAATTTTAGAATACTAGAACAGACAAAACTTGTATTTCTTTTTTAGACCAAAGTGGGTCAGAATGACCTCTCTCTTATTAAGTGCCATCCAGATTTAGCTGCTTCAGGCATAATCATTGTCCATGTCACATGCCTTCTTTTCTACCTGGAATCTTCCCCTTCCATTTGATGATAATCAAAAAAGTAGCTATCATCCATGTAGAAGAACATATAGAAAAGATTTGAGGAAATGGTACTGGCTTGCTTTTTAGGAAGGTAAGCCTGGAATGAAGACAGTTTTGTTATTGGTGAAAGTGGGGTGTCACTAGTGAAAGTGGGGGATTCCTTTCCCTATATGGTGCTCGTGGTTGGGCTCGTATGATATTTTGAGAAAAAATATTTACAAGACTCCCATGGGAGAATGAGTGATTTTTATTTGTGTACAGTTAGAGCCCACAGTTTCTAAAGCCCCATTTCCTTTAATCCAGTCCTGGAAAAGGCGCAGCTGGGGATCCAGGAGAGCAGAAGGCAAAGCCAGTGTCCAAAGGTTCCGTTCCATGGTGGAGTTGTGTCCAGCACAGCATCAGGCTAGTCGCAGTCCTTTAATCCATTGTGTGGGGTCTACCTGGCTGTGGGCCATGTGGGCAAGTGCAGAGTGTGAGAACCCTGCGAGCCAGGAGTCAGGCACAAGCAGCAAAAGAGAGAGCTAGGGAACGCCTTTGCTCAGGAGCTTATGTATCTCAGATTTTACAGCCTTGCTATGGCCATGCCTGTTTTGGCTAATGACCTGCTCCCAGGTGTGACTGACAGTTAATCATCTTCTCTCCATCACTCAGACCCCAATGGGCATGTCTATAATATTTTGCCTTCCCTTTATTAATTTAGAATTAATTAATAGCTCAGTGAAATACAATGATATCAATTTCACCTCTTATCTTTGACTTGAAGTTTTTGTCATTATTATAACACTATTGAAATTATTTCCACACTGCTACCCCAAAACTCAAGTCTGATTGCTAGGATTTGAACTCCTACTATATCCTTACTTTATATAGGATGATGGGGAGTTACTTTATTCCTGGTCAGACAAAATTTGGGGCATTGGAAATATTGAATGAGACAGACAAGTTTCCTGCTCACATGGAATTGATACTGTAAGAGTGAAGGCATTAAATTAATGTGTAACCAAGGCAGTTTTGCATAGAGAAAATAATATGAAAAAAAATAAAATAGGATAATATAATAGTTTGGTCTAGGCTGTGTAGACAGCCACATTAGGGTGGTAAGGGGAAGCATTTGTGTTGACATTGAGTGATTAGGAGTATAAAGAACATGGGGAAAATAATAACAGGCAAATAAAACACCTATAAGCTGAGCATGAACTTGGTATATTAAAAAAAATTAAATGGCCAGTTGGACTTGAGGGGATGAAAGAGAGATGGTAGGATATTTATTCAGAGGGATAGTTGGGCCAGCTCATAGAGCACAACAATGAGAAGGATGGACATTAGGCATTATGAGTGAAGATTCACACTATCAGCTCCAACTGGAACATTCTGGTGAAAACCTGTGTTCTCTCTTGCCTTAGAAAAATTTTAGCTCACATTCTCCATAATTAATATGGAAGCTTTCTAACCTTTTGAGGTTTATCTGACTGATTTATTTTGACATGGGATCTAATCTAAGTGGAGTTTTGATACCCATGTGATGATAGAAATTTGATCCATCTAGAACATCTTCATGTACATTGGCTGAAAGATACCATACAGCACAATATGCAAGGAATCTATAAAATGTTAAAATTTGTTGCTAATACTTCAGAAAACATTTTTTTCTCTGATGTACTAGTAAAGAACAGGTTAGCAGACTCATCTTGCTGTATTTGATGCCATTTTCTTAGGAACTGTGTATTGTTAGGGAAAGAGAGGAAATGCTGAACTGGGAAGTTATTGTTAAATATTACTCAATGAAATTATCCTAACTTCAGTCAAAATATGTTCCTTTGTACTAGGCTTGAGCCACTGGTCTATTCCCATGATATTAGTTGGCATCATAAAGTCAATAAATTATGATCTTTTGAGGAATATCTTTTTTTTTCCTATTTTATTTCAAGACCCTAAGAACACACATCGTAAATATGAGATATTAGGTTGCCAGTTGTCTGTTACCTTCTACTGAATACATATCCCACTTGCCTTCTCAATGCTTATATTATGGTCATCATTAATACTATCCCACTGGGTGAATATGAAGGCAAATATTTTCATGTGTATAAGGAAAATGCAAATCAAAATCCCCTCATAATGTTGAACAAAACTACAAACACATAGGAAACAAAAATGACTACCTAATGTTTATCAGATACTCTAGGAAATATGGACATAATCCAGCAGAGTTTGATGCCCTGCTCCACGTAAATGTCCCCCAACTGAGTTCAACAACAGTTACATAGAGTTTTCAGAAGGCGGAAAACATCCCACCTTGTGCTCTTTGTCTCCGTTCTTCCCTGCCTAAGGACTATGTCTGTTACCATAAGTATTTTGTCTACCACAATCAATCACACTTTAGAAATGTGAGGGAGTTAAAATTCCAGAAGACAACTGTCTACCAATAGGAAATGAAAATCATTCAAATATCCCGCTGTTGGCTCCACGTTAGTTGTGGCAATGGAGCATAACTTGACCATGAGTCTCTTCTCATTTAACAGGTTAGCCCAGGACTATTACTATAGTGGGGGGTTTTAGAGTTCTCAAGAGCAGCAATAGAGGACAAGCCTTACTACGCTAGCACTTTCATGCTAAAGTCTCATTTGCCAAAGAAAAACACACACTCAAGCCAAAATTCAAGTGGTGGAGAAATAGATTCCACACTCCACCCCTTAATGAAGGGAGCTATAAGATTACATTACAAAAGGACATGAATGCAAGGATGAGATAAATCTGTGATTATGTTTGCCATCAGCCACACTTTCAGAGCAATAATGTTTAATAATACAAATGATAGCAAACATCATTTTTCTGATTTGTACTTAAATAATACTTTATTTTTTATTATTGAGTATGATTCTGACTATAGGACAAAATATCCTCTTTTAAAATATATTTTCTTCTTGATATTTTCTAATTTTGTTCTTCTCATATTATTATCATTTCTAAATTTAATTCCTTAATTTATCTCGCTTTCCTTCTATGTCACTAAATACAAATATCTACTTGGTTCCTTTCTTGGCCCTTTGCCTGCCTATGCTTTCTTGAAGAGTCCCCATTCACCTCAGTGTTTCAAATGTCTTATCTATAAAATAATTTATAAATACACATCTTCATCCCAGATATACTCTAATATTCAGTTTTCTAAACTACTTGATAGACCATTTCCATTTTTAGAATGTTTTATTAATTAAAACTGAACAAGTCTAAAAAATATATTCATTTACCTTACCACTCTGTTCTGGTTCAGTGCTTCCAGATGCTAAAATTTAAACTTTATAGTATTTTCTTTTGCAGTGTAGAGGCTATTTTTTTCTCTCCTTCTTTTATATTCAATTTCACCTATTAAGAAATGACCAAAACATGCCCTGACTGATTTGGGTCAGTGGATAGAGCATTGGCCTGCGGACTGAAGGGTCCCAGGTTTGATTCCAGTCAAGGGCATGTACCATGGTTGCAGGCATATCCCCAGTGGAGGGGTGTGCAGGAGGCAGCTGATCGATGTTTCTCTCTCATCGATGTTTCTAATTCTCTATTCTTCTCCCTTCCTCTCTGTGAAAAATCAATAAAATATATTTTAAAAAAAAAAGAAATGACCAAAACCTGCTTTGGGTCATTGTAACAGCCAAAGGAGCTGAAGTTCTTTAGAACAATAATTTATTAGCTCCTGTAATTGATGTCTTCAGAAATGTTTTGGTCCAAATTCCCACCATTGGTTTTCACATGTAACCTTCCTTTCATTTATCGGAACTACACCAATATCTTTTTAACAATATCTGTCCCCACTTTACACCTTTAACTTAGTAAGAGCCTGTTTCTATTCTTCAACCTAAGAACTCTAACTGACTTAATTGGAATAAAGAAGTGGTACCTTCAGTGGGTCCTCAAGACAACATGAGATAGTCTCATTGGTTTGAGTTTAAAAATGGGTGATATGTAATGAAACTTTTATCTATATGGTGAGGATAGGAAAGTGATAGTTCATAATCAATGACTTTTACTTGTGTGAACCTGAGATATGATTATCACTGAAGGTTAAGACTGAGGAGATGAAGTCGGTGCTTCCATTCCACCAATTTAAAGGAAATAAGGAGTAAAAACAAACTAACAAAATAGGATGGTTTTTCTAAATGACATTGGATAACTGGGCAAGAGAAAACTAACTTTAACTTCAAAATTCTTGCCTCAAGTCAGGAACTGAAACTGAGAAAGTATGTGACATTACCAAAATGATTTCTTATTCCTTATAACCACAAAGCTGACGCTCCCACAATCCAAGGTCACCAGGTCCTTCTGCAAGCTAATGAATTACAACTCCACTTGAATGCTCAACATTGTCAGATATCATACATATTTGAAAGCTAAGATCCTAAATCTTTTTAAAGTTGTAACTCAATAATTGTAATCAGAATTTCTCAGAGGACCCAAAGGACTCTGACATGTTTGCCAAAAGAGCTGCCCTGCTTGAGAAAGGCATCGCCTTCTTTTCATTGCTGTTCAGTTGGAAACAAGAATTTGCATTTAAAATCTCTACAGAGTGAAAAGCAGAATCAAAGGTATATCCAGGAAGAAATACAGTAATTCACTAATTTGTATTATTTAAAAAAATAGTGGAGGAATTGACTTAATAGATGCTTAATCAAGAAGGTAAGAACATAATTTTTAATCAGGCTTAATTTTTTAAAAATATCTATGAACTTTTAGTAGATTGTGCATTAAATAACTTGTTGGGGCATTTGGTTGCTTTTAAAAAAAAATAATTTGCTAGATTGGCTAATAAAACCTCAATTTATGGATATTATACATAAGTAATTTATAAGGTCAGAGTAAAATTGGCATAATGTAGGAAAATATATTTAAATGTTTGCAAAAACAGGAATATTCTCCTTCCTTTACTATGTTATCTGACAGTGTTCAGAAGACTTTTTTCCTTTATTATCGGAAATAAATTGGTGTGGAAAAAAACACCAAAATGTTTGAAAAACAATTTATACCTGTTTTCTGTTGGCCAGAAATATTGGTAGGAAGGTTTACAGTTAAAACTGGATACTTCTCAATATAGCTGAGAGAAATTTAAGATTATAAAATGGAGGTAGAAGCAATTAACCTCAAGAAGCAAAATGGATCTTATCAGCATAATAAGCATTTAACTATGGTGTTTAAGTACATATATGATGATACAAACATCTTTTAAGGAATAGTTTGATTCATAGAAATCTCTAGCTATAGTTAATATAGATGACTAAGGAGGAATACCAATAGGCAACCCACAAAGGTTTTATTTAACTTACTCATCTAAAATGACTTTGATTAAAATATTCATCAAATTCCAGAACCTGAGTAGACATTGAGCCTTGAGTTAGTGTTTGTTCCTTACAATCAAAAAACCTTACTTGACACAATCAACCTGTGCCATTTTTAGCTGAAAAATTATTTTTTCATTCACTCTGGTATTTTCCATTTGGTCGTTCCATGAATTAGCCATCCATTGAGTCTTTTTCTAAAGAAGTAAAGAGCTGTCTATTCCACTACAGAATTATCAGTTAGGATGGACATCGATAGCCTCTGAAGCATAAAATCTTAGGCATTAGATTCCATATTTCAGTAAAAATTAGTGTATGTAAGTGCAAAAACTAAAGATTAAACTATCAGGGGAAACTGCTAACATTTATAGCTGCTTCTAAATACTGGAGAATGAACAAAGACAAATGCTAATACTTATTTTCACTGCAAGGAAGTAATATTGCTGTTATTTGTTAGAACCACTTACTATTAGTAGCATATTACCATATGCACAATAACTGCTATGTGTAATGTGAGCCTGTGCCATATTCATTTGGAAAATTTTATTTGATTATCACTCTAAACTCTGCTCCATGTGTTCAGTTTTCTGTTTCAAAGCTGGCATGATCACCTGCTCACACTGTAAACACACACACACATACACACACACACACAAAAGAAGATCAAATGTAACATTTTATAACTGTTTACTCAAAGAAATATGCCATTTTTCCACTTAGCATAGACATCAGAAACACTTCATTTTTTATATCCATAGAGTTCTAAGCTGAAGGCTCTGAAGGAGATGAGAAGTGGGGAGGTTTCTTGTCTGTCTAGTGCAGCCTGGGTGCAGGTATATTTGAGATGGGCCCCTGAAGGCCAGGGTTGATCCAGTGGGAGTTAGCTGAAGTCAAGAGAGATTAGGGTAAACTCATATCTTAAAGAAAGAAAGAAAGAAAGAAAGAAAGAAAGAAAGAAAGAAAGAAAGAAAGAAAGAAAGAAAGAAAGAAAAAGAGAGAGAGAGGGAGGGAGGGAGGGAGGGAGGGAGGGAGAGAGGGAGAGAGAGAGAGAGAGAGAGAGAGAGAGAGAGAGAGAGAGAGAGAGAGAGAGAGAGAAGGGAAAGAAAAGAAAAGAAAAGAAAAGAAAAGAAAAGAAAAGAAGAGAAAAAAGAAAGGAAAAGAAAAGAGAAAAGAAAAGAAAGAAAGGGAGAAGAAGGAGAGAGGAAGAGAGGAAGGGAGGGAGGGAGGAAGAAAGGGAGGGAGGGAGGGAGGGAGGAAGGAAGGAAGGAAGGAAGGAAGGAAGGAAGGAAGGAAGGAAGGAACCAAAACTGAGAAAGCAATTCTGTTGTCAAATCTAAGGGAAAACAACTGAAGTTAGGCAGGTCAAAAGTGGAAGGGAAAGTGAGATTCACTTATGAAACAAACAAACAAAACATTTAAAAAGTACATATGCACTTCATATACTCTTTATAATATATTTATAATTTGAAAACAAAATTTCAAATAAAAATATATAGAATGTTAGGAGGTCACTGCTTTGCAACATCTTGAAATTATTGAAAGAACTACTTATAGAAGAGTCATAGTAAATGGCTATTCTACATTTTGAAATCTAACAGATGAGATATTTTGGGAAGAAATGATTCCTGGTATGAAACAGAAATGCAAAAGCAGCAATGTTATTTTACATGGATAGCTGAATGTACAAAAGAAGTAAAAACAAAACAAAACAAAACAAAAAAACATGGAAGCTGAAACAAAGCTGGAACTGAAATCTTGAGGTGTAAGCATAGGTAAAGCTAAAACTACTGTACTACGAATAGCGATTGCAGACTTAGAACTGTTGCCACAGGGGACAGGAGATATGTTTTTGAGCCAATACAAGCCAGGGTAGTGGAACTGAAATTCCTGCATCAAGCTGGAACTCTCAAAAACTCTAATCTCAGTGGAAGTCTAAATGAGGCAGACAATAACACAACAAAACAAAAATACTCTGGCAAATGTAAATTTTTCATCTCTGCTTAGTGTCAGGGTAGGACAATTATGCCAAGGAATTTTCCTCTAAAGAGAACAGAGATTTGGCTCAAGAAAAACCAATATATTTTTTTTAAATATATTTTATTGATATTTCACAGAGAGGAAGGGAGAGGGATAGAGAGCTAGAAACATCGATGAGAGAGAAACATCGATCAGCTGCCTCCTGCACACCTCCCACTGAGGATGTGCCCGCAACCCAGGTACATGCCCTTGACCGGAATCGAACCCGGGACCTTTCAGTCCGTAGGCCGACGCTCTATCCACTGAGCCAAACCGGTTTCGGCAAGAAAAACCAATATTCAGTAAAGAAAACAATGCTGTAATACATTATCTGATCTTCCCTAGGCACAGGTAATTTGGGGGGAAGAAATATTCAAGCAATATATACTAGTATAATCTCAATCTTATACAAGTTGTTTTAGAAAAAAATATAAATAAATGGTATGATCATCTCCACAGATGCAGAAAATGTATGAAGTTTAGTATTCCTTTATATTTTCAAACTCTCAAACACTATGAATAAAATAAAAATTCCTTAACTCAATAAATGCCATGTGACAAAAATCAAAACCTATTTATTTTTTATTTTTTATTTCCTCTGCTGACCCTGAGCTTTCCCCAACCTTGTAGCTTAGAGCCCCTCACCCCACCTGACCTCCTCTACTGGGACATAATCACTGGGTCTGCCCAGAGCTACTTTTGCACACAGTGAGAGAATAAAGAATATCATTCATTCAGTGCTTTACCCGCTTCCCCCTTTATCCAAAGCACAGCCCCATCCACATGCCAGGTACACCAAAGCTGGGGAGGTTCCTAGAGGAAGCCTCACGCCACCTTTTGCCTCAAAAACCTATTTAATGAAGAAGGTATGTTTCCTGTTTATCAGAAACAAAGCTTGGGGTGCTTTCTTATTACCAAAGTGCTCGTATTTTCTTTATGTTGTAATAAGGGAAAATATGAGGTATGAAATTTAGGAGGGAAAAGAACATTTTTCAATATTTTCAGGCAAGCTGATTATTTATATACAAAATGCAGCAGATTCTACATTAAACGAGGGATTTTGGTATTCTGGAATCCAAGCCAAATCTTTCAAGAAGAGAATGATCAACAGAATCTAATGCTAGTAGGTCAAGTGATACAAACTATGAACAGCAAACATTTATTTGGCATTGTGCACATGATTGGTGTCTTGACGAGATTAATTTCTATAGAGCAGTACTATATGTACTTCTGTAGATCCGGAGTACATATAGTGAGATTTCTCAATTCTCTCAAGGAGTGTTATTGTAGAGGAGAATATGAATTGTGTATTTTTTAAAGATAGAAGTTATATGCTGATGGAAATAGTTCCAAAGGGAAGAAAAAACCCCACAAGATACAAAAGAAAGAGGAGTAAAACAGAAGTGAAGTTCATGTATAGACAAGAGAAGATGCCATTCATTTAATAGGAGTTAATGTTGGCTTTACGGGGTCAAACAAATAGTTAACTTTGGGAGGAGAGAAAAATAAATAGAATTGAGAAGGAATGTACAGGGAACTTAAATACCTGAATAGTTTAATGTCTAATTCTTAAATTTGAAGGTGAATAAAGTGGGGTTATGGGCATACATGGGTAAGTATTTTTCTTGAAGTAAAAAAAAAAGGAGATACAGAAGGAATTCATAGGTGGACGTATAGAAAATCAGATAGAACATTTCTAATAAACCATCTAGTAGAAATCATGGTTATCTAAAGAGTTAGATATAGTGATAAATGTTCAAGCAATATGAATTTTTAGTGAGAACAAAACCTACTTTGATGCCTTTCCCAGCAGTACTCAAATACTCAGTGAAGGATCAGAACAGTGGCTGAGGTGTTGAAACTGAGTTGCAATTTTGCTGATGAATCCCAGGCTAAATGAAGTACTGAGAAAGGGAGAGAGAGAGAGAGAGAGAGAGAGAGAGAGAGGGAGAGAGACTACATTAATCAGGGCACTTCGTTGTGCTGAGCAACAGAGCACAGCTGATTTGTGAGAACATTGATTAGTGACATATGAGCAAGGACACAAGTAATTTTATAGAAAATTTTAAGTATTATTTTTACTTATATTTATAATGTAGTTTTTAATTCTTATTTTTAATTGTTAATGTAATAATGCACAGTGTGGTATATATGTAAGTATCCTCCCTAATACATCTGGGAGTTATAACGTCTTTACATTTCTTCTAGTTACCTCTTACTCCAGTTTCCTTCTTCTAAAGAATTTCCACTTTTAGGATTACAGTTATTTCTCTTACATATGGAAGGCTGCAAATAAATTGCACTCCTTGGAATTATGTAGTGGACCAGCCTTCATGGTGGTTGCTCTTTTCTAAGCACTTTGTTCATTACAGACTTTATCCTGACTTCTTCTAAGTTTCATTGACACAAGGCAGTTGCATGAATAAGATTTCCAATGAAAATTTAGCTTAACAGAAGAGAAGTACAGTGAATGCAACCTCTCTAAAAATGATTAATAAATATAATTACTCTAAAACAATCCATTGGCCATTTCCTCTCCTGGGACGTAATCACTGGGTCTGCCCAGAGCTACTTTTGCACACAGTGAGAGAATAAAGAATATCATTCATTCAATACTTTACCAAACAGAGGATCACCCAAATAACATCTCTACCCAAGGAGTATAATTATTTGCATCTGATTTAACATGACACCTTTTATAAAACCCCCAGGCCAGGCCATGGTGGAGGCCTGCAGACCCCCAGCACAGGTGTGCGGAGGCCTCCACTGTGGCCCCGTCCCCACCCCCCGATGCTGCAAGTACCCACCCACCCGTGCCTGCTTAGTATGCTGCCTCCAGCTGATCTGTCGTTACGTGTGAGGGTGTCCCAACCATTTGCATATTACCCTTTTATTAGTATAGATAATAAAGATCTTATGCAAGGATCCCTCCTTCTTTTCTCCAAAAGAAGAATGGACAGCATTAAAATTTGTTCTTCCAATGGCCAGAACAACCCATATACATCCTAATTTTTATTTGTTTTTCTTTAATTGTATAAATATCTATTAATTAAATATTTTATATATGTAAACTTTTACAATGTTATCAATATAATCAGACTACTTAGCAACACTTTGGCCCTTGATTTGTTTTAGTTTTGTGGTTAAATGATATAAATAGTTTTCCATGTTAGATGTATATCAACCTGTTTGTATGATTATATGGCATTCAATATGCAGTATATAATACTTTTAAAAACCAATTTAGTAATTAAGAGCCTTTCCCCTAAATTTTGCTGACTACAAACATGGCTGTAAAAAAACACTTTGAAAATATATTTGTTAAGTCTTATACAGCAGTTATCATGTGGTTTGACCTTATTGGTCTCCCCAAGCACTGTCAGCTGTATCTGGTACTGATACTAAAAAAACACACAACACAATAAACAAAAACAACAACAACAAAGGCAGAACTGGGCTCCAAGCATATCTCTTGCAGGAAACAATAAGTAAACTGTTACTTAACTTTCTTGAGCTTACTCTGGCTTGACTTTCTCCAGCTCATCACACCTTTAGTTATTTTAAAATATAACCTTTGCAATCAAACAATTTCCTGATAGTATTAATTACAGTATATAAGAAATTGTAACAGCCACAGAATAACTTGAATTCACCGGCCAGAATATTTTCTTGGATCTCAGAACATGGTTTATCTATTAAACATTTTGTGTATTTCTTAAATCCAAACTCACTTCCACATAGATAACAAGTAGGTTGCACAAAACAATACAATTATCTCTCTGTTTGCCTCACTTTGTGTTTATCCCAGCATACAGAACTCTGGGATAAGGAGCAAATTTCCTTGGGAAGGGAAAAGTTGGATAAACTAGTAATTGACCCTCACACTAGAACCAAGTTGTGATCTAGAATCTGTCTTGGAATTCAAATGAGAAGATATGTTTTCCAGCCCAGTTAGTTGGCCTCTTGCCAACTGTGAAACTGAGTTTTCTTCTCTGAAATGAGAATGTTTCCGTCTTCTTACCTCAAAGAACTATGAAATATGGGACTCAATAAATGCTTTGTAAACATGGAAGTGTTCAATAAATATGAGAAGTGGATTTTTCCCCTTTAGTTTCCCCAACCATGTTCTCTGGAGTAGTAATTTGAGAAGTTTTAGTCGATGGAGATTGAAGTCCTCATTTTTTGAAATGGCCATCTCTGATAAGGCTTTGATAATGTATAGGCAAAGGAAGGCTTTTATGCCTCCCAAGAATTATTTTTCCTTAACATTAGTCTGGGAAGGGCTGCTATCAAGGAAGTTTTGATCAGACAAGCCAGGGAGAGCTCTATAAGAGGAAGAAATTCATGATAAAAATATAAGAAATAGCAATCTAATTATATCAAACAAAGGCCCACAGGATTAATCTACAAAACTCTAGCCCAGTGTTAGACATAAAGTGCACATTTGAATAGAAAGAAGAAAAAAAAAGATGACCAAGTCATGGATTCTGTCACTGGGAAGCTCTTAGTGCAGCCAGGATGCACAAGATATACAGGGTGGGAAAAAAGTAGGTTTACAGTATTATTTAAAGGGAGTAATCTTATTTGCTCACCTAACATTTAAAATCAGATAAGTCCCATAACAGAAAACTTACTCCCCCCGTTGCTTTTCCTCTAGAACTTGTATGGCATTTGTATGTTAATATACTCCTAACAAAATATGCACACCATATATCTATATAAAAGCCTAAGTGACCGTCACAATTGAACGGACAACTGAACAGGCTGGGTGGGGTGACCAGGCCAGTAGGGGGGTTAGTGAGGGGCGATGAAACAACTGAGCAGCAGGCTACGTGGGGCAACCAGACCAGCAGGGGGGACAGTTGGGGGCAACAAGGCTGTGGGGGGGGGCAGTTGGGGGTGATCAGGCCAGCAGGCAGAGGCAGTTAGGGGTGATCAGGCTGGCAGGGGGCAGTTGGGGTGACCAGGCCATCAGGGGGGCCAGTGAGGGGCAATCAGGCTGGCAGGCAGAGGTGGTTAGGAGTGATCAGGCTGGCTGGGGGGGTGGGCAGTTAGGGGCGATCAGGCAGGCAGGCAGGTGAGCAATTAGGAGCCAGTGGTCCAGCATTGTGAGAGGGATCGGGCCTAAACCATCAGTCAGACATCCCCTGAGAGGTCCCGGATTGGAAAGGGTGCAGGCTGCACTGAGGGGACCCTCCTCTCCCCACCATGCACGAATTTCGTGCACCGGGAATCTAGTGAATAAATAAATGACAGGTATTATAAGTGACATGCATAAAAGTGTTCATAACAGTGTTGTTCATGATAGCATTTTTAATTTTTTTCTTTATTGATTAAGGTATTACATATCTATTCTTATCCCCCCATTGCCCGCCGCCCCCCCACTTATGCCCTCACCCTTCTGGTGTCTGTGTCCATTGGTTAGGCTTATATGCATGCATACAAGTCCTTTGGTTGATCTCTCCCCCTTATCCTGTATACACAAAGGGGAGAAGGTAGAGCTGACACAAATACCGTGTTTCCCCCAAAACAAAACATCCTCCGAAAATAAGACCTACTTACAGGTTTCCTTCTGAGTGAAATATAAGGAATCCCCTGAAAATAAGGCCCCCAGGCTCTGTCTCAGAATGAAAATTAATTTACCGTAAACTGGTCGCTAGGGCCGCCCCGACTGGCGTCTAGCAACCAGTGACGTTACACGGAGTCCTGACGTCACTGCTATGTGGAGGTGGAGCGGAGGTCGGAGTGAGCGGTGAGCGCGGGGCGGGAGAGAGGAGGAGACTTTCGCAGATGCGTGTAGAAGAACAGGAGGATTAGAGCGGACAGGACGCAGCAAAGGTGGTGAGTGCTGGTCTGTCTCTGGTGACACTACCTGATGCTCGCGGTCGCCTTCATGATGACTGAAGGTTCTCAGTCAGTGGCAGACCCTGCTCCAGCCCAGATCCAGGCCCCAGCAAGCCCAGTGACAGTCCCCAGGCAGGCCCCAGGGGGTAAATGTCTGATAAAGGGGTAGGGGGGATGTCTGGTGAAGGTGTTCAGTGGCACAGGGGTGGAGGGGGATCACTTAAAATGACACAGGAGGATCAAAAGGGGTTATTAAAATGGTAATCCCCCCTCTGATTCTCCTGTGCCATTTTGATTCCCCCCTCTGATCCCCCCTGTGTCATTTTGAGTGATCCCCCTCTCCCCACCTTGATACCCCAATTCCTTTTTTTTTACCCCTAGAAATGAGCGCAAAAAGGAAAAGCTACTCCGTGGAGTACAAGAAAGGAATCGTGGAAGACTCTTGGGGCCAAAATCTTACTGCTTTCTGCAAAGAGAAGATGTTGAGTATCCGATTGGTCCGAAAATGGCGAGCAGAGTATGGTAACCTCATTGAACAAGTGGACAAGGGAAATGCTAAAAAGTGCAAGTGTGGATCAGGTCGGCAACCATTATTTTCCGAGCTGGAAGACCTGATCTGTGAATGGGTTGTTGACAGGAGAGCAAAGGCTTTGGTTGTGAATAGGGCTCAGATTCAAGAATTTGCCCTTGCAATGGCACCACAGTTTGACATAGCCCCCAAAGACTTCAAAGCATCACAACACTGGCTGGATAATTTCCTTCAGCGAAGTGAACTGTCTTTAAGAAGATCTACAACATTGTTTAGGTTGGAAGATACTCAAGTTATGAAGCGAGCACTTGCATTCAAGTCCTTTATTGATGATGCTGACTTCTCTAAATACAATCTTTCCAACATGATTGCTATGGATGAAACTGCAGTGTTTATGGGCCAATCATCTCAAACAACAATTGAACAGTGGGGTGCCTCCTTAGCATACATTCCCTCCACTGCTTACGAAAGTGCACGTGTTTCCTGTATTTTGGCAATTCGTCTGGATGGCACTAAAATCCCACCTTTAATCATTTCTAAGGGCAAGAAGGAAAAGATTGAACATGTTTTGGGCGTTTTTATTCTTGAAACTGAAAAAGCCTGGGCCACACAAGCAGTTATAAGGAAGTGGGTCGATTTAATGCTGCCGCTTGTTATGCAAGGGAGCCAAAGAGGTCTGCTAGTCTGGGATGCAGCCAGCACTCACAGCGCTAAAGACATGAAGACATTTCTTCACAAAAGAAAAATAGATCAGATAATGATTCCTGCAGGAATGACGGCCTATCTCCAGACTCTTGATATTGCAATAAACAAGCCATTCAAAGACAATTTGCGCATGGAAATTAATGACTACATTAAAAATAGAATGGAGAGAAATCAGCGTGGAAACTTTGTGAAACCTAAACTGCAAGAAGTTGTGACTTGGGTGAAGAATTCATGGGAGAAAATCACTGACAGTTGCATTGCAAATGCACTGCGAGCAGGCTACCTTGACAAGAAGTACTCATTTAAAGACAGTGCTATTGCTAAACATGAGAGATTTGGTCCACTGATTCTGAAAGAAATGGAGTCACAAGAAATTCACCAGGAAATTCAGGAATTGGATTGTTATGATGATGTTCCAGAAGATGATGACATGATTGTCATTGAATAAATGAGTAAATTCTTGATACTGTAGGATTCACAGTTTGTCTGGTTTGTGTTGACAACTACCGTATTACTGTACCGTATACAGGTAATAAATTTCCTTTATTTTCATTTAACAATAAATGTGTACCGTATTCTTCTTCATGGAAAAATAAGACATCCTCTGAAAATAAGACCTAGCGTGTCTTTGGGGCAAAAATTAATATACGACACTGTCTTATTTTCGGGGAAACAGGGTATAGATATTTTGGAATCAACTAGACCTAAAGTTTATTTGTTCCATCATACTGCCTTGTAATAGAAGGCATAAAAATCCCTCCTTTATAAAAATAATTATTATAATAACAAAAATTGAAATAAATGTTACACAAATAAGAGATTTGGCATATATTTTTATAAATTGTTCAAATATTCAATCATGTTAAGAGTCAAGAAATTTCTCCTGAGATCTATTACTTTTTCACGTTGCTCAGACACACACACACACACACACACACACATTTTTTAAAAATACCCTTTCTGTATGCTCTGAATCAGTGGAAGATTTGGATGCCCCTATAGGCAATTTAAGGGACTTAATGTACAATCCTAGGGCTCTGATGACAATGTTGTAATTTTCTCTGGTGACTTTTAGTTTTGTGTCAAAAAGTCAGATAAACTGAAATTCCAATTAAAACAAAGTGTAGTAAAGTTCTAATCAAAAGGTTGACTTCATTAAGTAACATCATTAAATATGTATTTCTTTTAAGAATAAGGCCTTTGGACTTTGTGAAGAGATATTTAAAAAATAATTTTACTGAAAAAGAAGGCAATTTTAGAAATAAAATAAATTTAACTCATTCCAAACCTGATTCCTGAGAACTTTTGCAACTCACTCAGCTATTATAATTAGCAAGCCCCTTTAACAAAATTCTAATTTTATTTCTCAGTCATCTCATTTAAATAGTATATAGCCCAGTGCTTCCCAAATTTTGCTGTACATTAGCATCACCTGGGAGCTTTTATAAATCCTGATACCTTGATCGCACCTCAGACCAAGTAAATCAGAGTGTGTGCAGGTGGGAGAAAGGCATCAGGAAATTTTTTTTTAAATATATTTTATTGATTTTTTACAGAGAGGAAGGAAGAGGGATAGAGAGTTAGAAACATTGATGAGAGAGAGACATCGATCAGCTGCATCCTACACACTCCCCACTGGGGATGTGCCTGCAACCATGGTACATGCCCTTGACTGGAATCGAACCTGGGACCCTTGAGTCTGCAGGCTGATGCTCTATCCACTGAGCCAAACCGGTTAGGGCAGGCATCAGGAATGTTTTAAGTCCCCCAGGTAAATACAATATACACAGTTTGAGAACCACTGGTGAAGAATCCTCATATTTTCGTGTAATTAGAAATCACCTTGTGTGCTATCATTAGATTGCTAATTCTCCCTCCCAAGTAGCCTAATTCAGTGGGTCTGGCATAAGGCACTCCGGGTGATTTGGGTACCAGTGATCCATACACAGAGATTGAAGAAATACTTTTGCATAAAGCAGGATTACTCAAAGAGTGATCCTGGGAACAGCAGTATCAGGATTACCTGTGAGAAGAGAAAGGGAATGGGGAACAGGAAACAGAACACTCACAACCAAGAGCAGCATGCTTGGATTTGCAAGTCATCACTTTCCTTCTTCCTGAGTCTCACTCACTTAGGTGAATGACTTCTCTCTTCTAATTGAGGCAGTGAGAGTCAGAATAAAGCTAGATGTGAAAAAACTTAAAAAATATGCAGTTTCTACAGATGTATGGGACTAGATTAGCACTATTACTAGTGTTATTACTGTTAGTATTGTTACATTTTTCAAAGAGGAGTCCTATGATAAGTAAATACTCAAAAAAGAACATGCCAGTAATATATGAAGTTATTTTAGGAGCTTGGCTCAGTGATGTAGAAAGTTGCCAAAGTGGCAACTATCTTTACAACAAGAAATAAACTGGACAAACTGCAAATTAGTGATGTTCTTGAACCTGTTATAGAACTGAAGTTGCAGGGCAATCAACTAATCCTAAATGTGCGAAAAGGTGTTTCTGCCCAGACAAAGAGGCCAGGGGCGCTTCCTTAACTGGGGAGATGCCATTGGATGTCATATAGTCAGTTAGAAGAATTCAGCTGAAGATGTTGAACAATTGCTAACTGGAAACTATGAGCCAGATGAAAAAGTGAAGCAAGTCATCCTGAAACGGACTCTCTGAATAGTCCTGTAACCATTAAATAAATTGAATTCTTCATTTTAAAACTTCACTAAAAAGATATCTTTGACTCAGAATATTTCACTGGAGAATTTTATGAAGTAGAAATGAAAATGTATGTTTACACAAAAATCTATAGGCAAATTTTATAGCAGCTTTATTCACAACAGCCAAAAACTATAAACAACTCAGATGTCCTTTGGTGTGTTAAAGGTTAAAGAAATACGGAGACAACCACATTATGGAATACTGCTCAGAAATAAAGAAAAATAGACTATATTAATACACACAAAAACTTGAATAAATTTTAAAGTAATTATACTGAGTGAAGAACAATAAAGCAATCCTCCAAGGTTATATACTGCATTATTCCAGTTACCAAACATTTTTGAAGTGACAAAAGTATAGAAATAGAATACAGATCAGTGGTTGCCGTAGATTATACAGGGATCAGGGGATGTGAAAGGGCAACATGAGGTATATTTGTGGTGAAGAAAATGTTCTATATTTTGACTAAATCTATGTCAATATCCTGGTTATAATATTATGCTATAGCTTTGCAAAATATTTCTATTGAGAAAAATTGGATAAAGGGTACCCAAGATCACTGTATTATTTCTTACAACTGCATATAAATCCACAAGTACCTCAACATAAAAAAAATTCATTAGAAAATTAAGGGAGAGACTGTTCTAAATTCTGTGCAGCTTAGAAATGAGACAATTAAAATTCATATTAATAAAGAGGTTCTTCGAATTACTGAGAAAACAAGAAATCATATAAATAAATTTGCAATGAATTATGAAGCAACTAACATCTGAAGAGAGGCTTATGATATGTCGTAATCTGGAATGCAAATTAAAAAATAAAATGTTGTATTTTAAGGATTTATTTGCTGTGGACACAAAGAAGAGAAGAAATGGGCATCTGCATTCATTGTTAATAGCAGCATAAATCAGGACAACCTCTAGAATGGGAATTTGGTAGTATCTGTCAAAATTAAAAATATATATGCATACACATGACCCAGAAATTCTGAGTCTGTACTCTAAACAGCTGTACTATAAGACCTCTATAAAGCCAACATTATTGACTGCTGTGTGTTGGGCACTGTTATAAGTTATGAGAAAAGGAAATTAAAAGGCAATCTCTACATTTAAGCTTGTGTGTATACTAATAACTCAAAATTATACTGCATTGAACTAGCTGAAGCAAAAGGAGTTTTTTTTTCTGAAAATGTAGAATGATTAGGTTTGAGTATTATTTAATCACTAGAGGCCTGGTGCACGAAATTTGTGCATGGGGCAGGGGAGAGCAGTGACCCTCAGCCCAGCCTGCACCCTCTCCAATCTGGGACCCCTCGAGGGATGTCTGACTGCCCGTTTAGGCCCGATCCCAGTGGGATCGGGCCTAAACGGGCAGTTGGACATTCCTCTCACAATCCAGGACTGCTGGCTCCCAACTGCTCGCCTGCCTGCCTCCCTGATTGCCCCTAAACGCTTCTGCCTGCCAGCCTGATCAACCCCTAACCACTCCCCTGCCAGCCTGATTGATGCCTAACTGCTCCCCTGCCAGCCTGTTTTCCCCTAACTGCCCTCCCCTGCAGGCTTGATCACCCCCAACTGCCCTCCCTTGCAGGCCTGGTCCCTCCCACCTGCCCTCCCCTGCTGGCCATCTTGTGGTGGCCATCTTGTGTCCACATGGGGGCAGGATCTTTGACCACATGGGGGCAGCCATCTTGTGTGTTGGAGTGATGGTCAATCTGCATATTACTCTTTTATTAGATAGGATAGAGGCCTGGTGCACGGGTGGAGGCCAGCTGGTTTGCCCTGAAGGGTGTCCCGGATCAGGGTGGGGGTTCCCTTGGGGACTGGGGTGGCCTGGGCGAGGGGCCTTTGGTGGTTTGCAGGCCGGCCACGCCCCCTGGCGACCCAAGCGGAGGCCCTGGTATCTGGGGTTTATTTAGCTTCTACAATTGAAACTTTGTAGCCTGGAGCAGAGCCAAGCCTTCTGCTTGCTCCGTGGCGGCAGCCATTTTTGGGGGGATTTATGTATCTTCTATAATTGAAACTTTGTAGCCTTAAGCAGAGGCCTGGGGCAGCCAGGGTGTGCAGAAAGCTTGGCTTCCTCCGTCGCCGGGGGCAACCCTAGCCTCCTGCTCTTTCCAGCTCCAAGGCTGCCGCCATTTCTATTTGGGTTTATGTAGCTTCTATCATTGAAACTTTGTAGCTTTGAGTGCAGGCCTAGGCTGGCAAGGGCAGGCAGAATGCTTGGCTTCCTCCATTGCCGGGGAAACCCAAGCCTCCCTCCTGCTCTCTGTGGCCATAGCCATCTTGGTTGGGCGTGGCTTGTGGGTGTGGCTTGTGGGTGTGGCTTGTGGGTGTAGCAGAGTGATGGTTAATTTGCATATTACTCTTTTATTAGATAGGATACTTCCAGAGATAGATAGAAAAGATAAAACAGAGGGGCAGGAGGATTATATCTTCCAATGTGTGTTGGTCCCTTTTTCTTCTCTAACTCTGAATTGTCTCTCTTGCCAAAGAGTGAGAAATTAGAAAACATTATTTCTTAAAGGTTGTTATAACTCAGCAAAGCTTTGGCATTCATTCAGATGAAGCCAATGAGAAAGCAGAACTTCATTTAGAAAGTAGAACTGGCCTCAAAGGTGTGTAGCAAAATGAGACTTTTTGTCTAAGTCAACACAGATTCAAGCCAATGGAAATATTCCAACCACAGTGATCACTGAAGTCTGGTGTGAGACAGGGTTGGTGATATCTTTAGAGAAAGTCCCAGTTATCAATGATATGATGTAGACAGAAGTCAAGTTCTTGTTTTGCTATCAAGCCTTAGAGGAGGAAACAAAATTCTCTTGAAATGAACTGAAATTCACAGCTATGCGTATTTCTTTCCCAGGAGAAAAGACTTAACTAAAAAAGGAAGCGGATGTTAGGAAAGCAGGAAGAGGCTATGAGAAGGTCATGCCCTTATAGATATACAGATATCAAAGATTAATTCCTGATTATCCAAAACAAACTTACTAACCAAACAAGTGTTTATGACAAGATTAATTTGAAATCCCACTTGGGGCATTTGGTCTAAATCTCTGGATTTAGTTTCAACACCTGTTTCAGAAAAGTTGTGGAGGAAACCATCTCTAAACTTTCCTCCTGTTTTGGTTAATTCTTTGTGTATGTTTCTCTGAATTCTGTTATTAACAAGAGACTCCCAGGGAAATAACTCATAGGCAAACAATTTAGATATAAAGGAAATTATAAATAGAAAATGATGGTTTTAAGCATCTGTGGTTATTCCTTATTGCTTTTCATTTGGGGAAATAATGAAAGTGAGTGTTTCATTTAGTTTTTTGATGAGTAAAATTTTCACAGGGTAAAAACATTCAAAATGTATGAAAGTATGTAATAAAGGGTCTGACTCCATTTTTTAAAAAATATATTTTTATTGATTTCAGAGAGGAAGGGAGAGGGAGAGAGAGATAGAAACATCAGTGATGAGGCGGTGGGCGCTGCGGGCCAAGCCATGGTGAGGCAGCTGTCCCAGGAGCAGGACATCACCCTGCGCGGGAGCGCCGACATTGTGGCCGAGTTTTTCTCATTTGGCATCAATAGCATTTTGTATCAGCGTGGCATTTATCCGTCTGAAACCTTTACTCGAGTGCAGAAGTATGGACTCACCTTGCTGGTCACCACGGACCCCGCGCTCATGCAATACCTAAGCCAGCCGTGGGCAAACTACGGCCCGCGGGCTGGATCCGGCCTGTTCAGTTGTTCTATCCAGCCCGCGGAGCCGAAAGAGCGGAGGGTTCTCTTGCTCTCCCCTCCACTCCTTCACCAGCAGCAGTGTTAACATGGCAACATCGGGAAACATGGCCGCAGCTCCTTCTTCTGAGTGGGCGGATTTATATCCGCCATTCAATAGAAGGAACAGCCTCTCAGTCTTCCAGAGGCTCCTTGTAATGCCCGCGGACGCGTCCCCCGACATCACCCTGGGAATGCGTAGACACGTTATCGTGGTGATGTAGGGAGACACGCCCCTGGAGAGCACAGTATCAGAGCATTAGCTAAAAAGGAGACCAACAACACTGTTCCCACTGAAGTTGATGTTTTAAAGACCAAAAACCTTTCAACCCAGTCTACATTGCCATCTACATCTACATCCCGGGCATAATTTGGAAGTTGCACTAAAGAAAATGTTTAATTTACTGTTTACACATTTTGTTCTTTTCTATTTGTTTTAGTTTTAAATTATTTTATTATATTTAAAATATTTAATTTGAAAGGCTCTTGTACCTTTCCTTTGTTAGGCAATTTTATTTTGCCTTTGCCATCTTCAATATAAGGTATGTTATTGTGCTATGATTCCTCCATTTTTTGAAGTTTCAAATTATAATAATTACTGTTTACATTCTTCTTGTTAAAATGTTTGAAATGAATAAAACTATTGAAATAAAAAAAAAAAGACCGTACCCTTTTATGTAATGATCTTTACTTTGAATTTATATTAGTTCACACAAACACTCCATCCATGCTTTTGTTCCGGCCCTCCGGTCCAGTTTAAGAACCCATTGTGGCCCTCGAGTCAAAAAGTTTGCCCACCCCTGACCTAAGCAATGTGGTGGAGCAGCTGAAAGACTGGCTGTACAAGTGCTCAGTGCAGAAGCTGGTGGTGGTCATCTCGAATATTGAAGACGGGGAGGTCCTTGAGAGGTGGCAGTTTGATATTGAGTGTGACAAAACAGCCAGAGATGACAGTGCACCCAGAGAGAAGTCTCAGAAAGCCATCCAGGACGAGATCCGCTTGGTGATCAGACAGATCACAGCCACAGTGACCTTCCCTGATAGGGAATGCCACGCTGATACTAAATGCTATTGATGCTGCTGGAAGCTTCCTGTTCGTTTGACCTCCTGATCTATACAAAGATTTGATAGTCCCTGAAAAGTGGGAAGAGTCCAGACCCCAGTTCATTGCCAATTCGGAGCAGGTCCGCCTGTGTTCCTTCACGAGGACAATCCACAAAGTGAACAGCATGGTGGCCTACAAAATCCCTGTCAATGACTGAAGGAGCCGGGGCTTAATGGAATCCCACACATGTGTTTCCTGAGACCAAGTCAGCTGTAATTCTTATTTTGTTTCATTGATTACTTTGAGGTGGGAAAACTTAACATTGTACTTCACTGGACTGTACGTATTGTTCCATTTGGTGGTGCCTGTTTGACTTTCTACAGGGTTGACATGATTTCCATAGGGTTGATCCCATCAGCACTGGAATGTCAGCTCCTTTGAAGGTGGAAACTGGAGATGGGAAGAAGTCTGAATATTCAGAATCTTTGTTTAGTTCGAAAGTAACTGATCAGCCACTGTAACAGTATTCCTAGCAGGTCTTTTTGCCATTTATTTCATTTGTATAGTTTCCATATTGAAAAACCCCGATTACTTGACTTTAATGTATATAATTTACACTTACAAATCTGTTGACATTTCTCCTGTTTCAATTCCACTGATACAGAGCTCTTAATGTCTTTTTGTGTTTTATAAAATCAAGCTTTAAATGACAATGATAAATAAAGTTACATGTGCATGTTTAAAAAAAAACATCAGGGAAGAGAGAATCATAGATAGGCTGCCTCCTGCATGCCTCCCCCACCCCCCCTGGGGATTGAGCCTGCAACCCTGGCATGTGCCCTGACTGGGAATCAAACCTTGACTTTTTGGTTGATAGGTTGACATCTAATCACTGAGCCACGCCAGCTGACTCCATTTTTTTATGTGTGTCCTTATTTTCCTTTAGTTGCACATCTGCAGAGGCTGGTGAGAAAGTTTGCACCCATTCCCTCGCTAGGGAAATTCAGACCTGAAAAGACCCCAGCCTATGCACATGTGTTAGCCACTATAAAATCCCAATCCATCCCCTCTGCCTCGCTCACATCAGCCAGAGCCTGCCTGTGCCACCCTTCTCTCTTTGGGAGTTCCTTGTGAAAGTGATAAGCCTTTCCATAATTCTTGGTGTGTGATGTCATCAGTCTCAGCATGCAAACTAAATGTTGGGTGGGGTCCATCTTCTTTCCTTGTAATATTTCAAATAGTAGTGCTGTGATCAGGATGTCTAGACAATGCCCACCAGCAGCAGGAGTCTCTTCTTTTGCTTTGGTTTGCTAACTGTCTCTGCTGCCTGTAGGTGAGCATTTTGAGCTGCTGCATGCCCTTTGGGTTACACACACACACACACACACACACACACACACACACACACAAATAAAATAACACAGAAGGAAGGAAGGAAGGAAGGAAGGAAGGAAGGAAGGAAGGAAGGAAGGAAGGAAAGAAGGAAGGAAGGAAGGAAGGAAGGAAGGAAGGAAGGAAGGAAGGAAGGAAGGAAGGAAGGAAGGAAACCTCGATACAGGGCAAAGAAAATAAAAACTGAAATAAATGTCCACCATTTAACTCAATTGAAAATCCAAAATGTACCAAAAGAATTTATACAAAAGAAAAAGGTTGTCAGTTGGCGTCTATGTCTTCAGGTCATAGATCCTGAATTAACTTTAGCATCTTCTAAAATGCATTAATTGGCAAAGCTTCATAACTTTAATAAATATCGTAGCTCAAATTAAAGTTACACCCGGGCATCTCACTAAATTTAAACAAGGTTATCTTATGGAAGTTACCAAAAAGAAAATAAAGGACAAATGCATATGCTTTATTAACCATCAGACTTATTTCCTTGCCTGGATTTCCCTTGGTCATAGAACCCTGTGCCCGCCAGCTCAGCCAAGGGTTCCCTGAGCCTGAGGGAGGGCAGTGAAAGATTGAAGAAAAGACAGACAAGAGAATATAGCTGGGTCTCAGGCAAGCTGAGCCTTTATTTTATAGCCAGAGGTAAACAAGGTAGTGGTCACCATAGTTACAATGTTCTTGTGAGTTTCACTTGTTTTGGCAGCACTTGCTGCATCTCCCACAGCCCATTAGCTACCCAGATAGGATCTAGGGAGTGTCATAAGGTCAAGCTTAATTATGCTAAGAGAGCTGTGCCCTCTAAGCTGGGACTTGTTTGTGGCTTTGCCAACAGGTCAGGCTTAACCCTATAGCTGCTCCATACAAACCGGATGCCCTAAAATATCCCAAAGTAAGCATGGACCATCTGACCCAATGAGTAATAACATAAGATAAATTTGAACTTAAGTCTTTGGAACTTACACATTACTGACTTCATCCAAAGAGCAGCTGGAAAATATTTTGCTATCACAGATACATCATTAGAGCAGCTGGCCACATACTGAGCTTTCCTGGAAATAGAGTCTGTCATTGTCCCTGAGCTTGTGGCCCTTCCTGGGGGCTAACTGATGTCCCCAACACAATTTTATGACTCATCTTTTATTACTGCACTGATTTGTGATGCTTCCTTTACTGTGTGCTGAATTTCCCTATGTATATGGATCTGTGTTTGGACCTTATTTTTTTCCTGTTGATATTTGGTCTATACATTCATGACCAATACCACCCAGTATTAATTATTGAAGCTTAATGCCATACATATTAATTAATATGATTAGTCTCTATTCCATATATGACCCCAATGAGTACTAGGGCTTTCTAATTTCCTAGTCCAAAGTCTCTTTCCTTCATATGGTGGAACTATTTCGCCACCACCATATAAGTCCTACATTGAGTCTCTGGGTGAATCCTGACTTTATCCATTGATTCCCAAACCTTACTGCATATTAGAATCTTCTTCATCTTTTAAATACTTAATGGCATTGTCGCACCCTATACTAATTACATCAGAATATTTTCTGGTGGAAGCCAGGCACCAGGATATATATATACTGAGTGGCCAGATTATTATGATCACTGAATGCATGATAATCTGGCCACTCAGTGTATATCCTATATAATAAAAGGCTAATATGCAAATTATCCCATTGACCAGGGTTCGACCAGGATGTAGGCCGGCCAACTGTCCATGTCCCCTCCCCCTGGCCAAGGCTGGCTGGACTCCACCCATGCATGAATTCATGCACCGGGCCTCTAATATATATATATATATATATACACACACATACACACACACACATATGTTTATATATATACATATATATATACACACACACACATATATATGTATATATATATTTATATATTTACATATTTAAATAGATATATTTAAGTTCCTAAGTGATTTAAATGTGTGCCAGTATGTGAACCGCTGCCTTAAGTAGATTTAAAGGCTACAGATGCCCAGATGATGGTTCGCCAAGTAAATTGTAATATAAATAGCATGTTAATTGGTCCAGGTGCCCTCTGATTGAGTTCCATGATTTTGTGAGCAAAGTTCTCTGTGACACTTACTATATATATCACATATGACTCTACTTGCTTTTGTCTATTTTCTATCAAGGTTTAGAATTCCACCACCTTACATACTGGACAGTGACCATTTACGTACATGGTTGACAATAGCCACTTGTGCCATCTTACTGGTATTATCATAAGAACATGTTAGCACCACACTTTCAGATACTATACTTAATATGTTTTACTTAATTTCCTCCAACTGCCTGTTGCTAAATGTTTCTACTAACATGACCATCTTTCTGTAGGTGTTCCCAATATTCCCAGTCTGGCATCACTCAGAGAGGGCCAAGCCATTACCCCCAACCTATTCCTGCAGGTTTATATTAGGGCACTCATGACTGTGATTTAGGTTGTGTAAAGCTGCCACATCATATTGCACAGAAGGAAAATTAAAAAAAAAAAACACATCTGAGAAATAGAAATAATACTTTAAGACTCTTAAAAGAATTGTCAGAATAACTTCATTGGAAGCTATTCATTTCTTAAGAATCTTAACAGGAGTTAAAACATTTATATTTCACAATAAAAGTCATAGTTTTATATTTTGATTGCATTTTATCTCATAGTTAAGTCTTGGCTGAGCTTCAGTTGACTAATTTGCAAATAGTGTCTTAATTATTAGTGTAGTTTGCTGTATCTCTTCAGAATGAGGCAACTCTCCACATTTAGTCAGGTTCCCTTGGGAGGTAACTATGTCAGGTGTACATGAGTGAAATGAACCCCAAATATCTTTTTAATTTAAGCCAAGTAATCTCAACAGCTGTTTACTTTTTATTTGTTTCTAATTAGAACAAGGAAATAAAATTCCATTTGTTCAAAATGAGTCTTAATTGCATGTCTTCAAATTTATTTTTCCTGATTTTATTTGCCTGCAGTTAAGTAGTTTGTGATAATACACAGTGGTATTGTTGACTTTTATCTGTTGCCTGCAGTTTACCTTTATACATGACTTTTACATTAAGAAATTTAGATTTTACTTTGTGAGTATTTATCTATTTATTTTGCTTTTTACTGACTGAAAGTCTTCCCACATTTATTGTTGAAGATAAAATATGGCAACACCCATTTGAATAAGATGGAGCTCCTCATATCATCATGTATCACTCCTTCCTTCCCCATCTTTTCTGTCACACAATAGGCTTGAGTTTACAGCAGCCAGCATCACTAGGTGCATCGCTGGCAGAAGGATTATGGATATCCCATTCTCTTGGCTGCCTACAGAGAAATGCTTTTGGTGTGGGATGCAGCTTGATGTATCTACAATGCTATAATCTCAGAAGAGGGTGCCACGTACCCACTGGCCATTCTACCCTCATTTTCAGATTCTACTATATTATGGTTTTTGAGGAACAGAATCTAATGCACAATATTTACCAATGCATATCTCTGCTCCAATAGACATTTTAACACAGCTCTCCAAGGAATTCTCTGAAAGTAATGATTATATCATCTCTGTTTATTAACATATTTTCTCCTTATTCCTGTCATCAATGTTTATTAACATATTTTCTCCTTATTCCTGTGATCTTATATTCAATGCATTTAGTTCAATACAATAAGGACCTAAATACATAAGGATAATTGGGAACATCATAGGGGTAACAGGGAGGCAGAAATGGCTCCCATCTGAGCTATAGCACCTAAGATCTGTGTGGCTTTGAACAAATTACTTATCTTCTGTGGTTTAATATCATCATCTATCAAGTAAGAATATAGTACACCCTAGTTGTGTTATCAAGATTACATATTTCATATATATTATGCATATTATAGATGTTTTTTAATATTTTAGTAGAATACTTTCTAAATATGAAATTATGCATAGAACATATGCACAGAAGCCTAACATGAAAAACAGATTTAAAAAAATTTAGAATCACCCTAGCCAGTTTAGCTGAGTGGATAGAACGTTGGCCTGCAGACTAAAGGATCCAGGTTTGATTCTAGTCAAGGGCAGGTACCTAGGTTGCAGGCTTGATCCATCGCCCTGGTCGGGGGTGCATGCCGGAGGCAAACAATCCATGTGTTTCTCTCTCACATCAATGTTTCTCTCTCTGTCTATCCCCTCCCTTCCACTCTCTCTAAAAATCAATGGTAAAATATCCTCAGGTAAAGATTAAAAAATTTGTTTTTAGAATCCATGACAGCAAATCTGACACATTTAGAGACTAGTTTTGAGGAGGTAGAGAACCACCTGCTGAATCTGGAGGATTTATGTGCAAGTGTGAATTAGAACGATACAAACACACACAGTCCTAACACCTGGAAAGTTACAAGAAAAATAAGAGGAAGGAACTTGAAACATTCAAAGCTGAACTGGACACAGAGCATACCCAGAAGGTCCTGGAAATGGAGCACACCCAGCAATTGAAGCCAAAAGAGTGGCAGAAGGTTTTTGAGGGAGCATTCCAGCAGTACCTGTCCCCATGTTACCTGCAGATAGCAGAAACGAGAGCCTGAGGGCAGAACGTCATCCATGGACGTAAATATCGACATGCTGGAGCAGATGGGTATGATGGACATACCTGATCAGGGGACCCTGAATGTCATTTTGTGTTTTTTTTCCCCTCACTGGGTTAAAATTTAATGAAATGTGCTTCATATTATAACATTGAGCTTCTTAATAAATATGGTAAAGACTCATTGGGGGAGAGGTTATAATGGTAGTATTTACAGATTTATTATTTATTTATTTTTATTTTTAATTTTTATTGTTGAAAGTTGGGTGGAGAAGATAATGCCAAGCTATTTGCTGTCTTAGGGTCTGAATCAACCAGAGCAAAATGAAGTTACTCTTCAGGTACCAAATTTATCTGAATTATGAGCCTAGCCATCTTCCTTATCCTGCACTGACCCGGCCACCCAGGACCCCAGTGAAGGTGGAGAGCCCCACCCCATTGTTCAGTCTGATGAGGAGGGAGTTGAGGTGAACACTGCCCTTGCCACTTCACACACTGAGGACAGTGACTCCTAAATCAGGGCATCACATTCTCTGAGACCCTTCAAGGGGAGACTCAGCTGTGTGCAGAATCCCACTGTGAAGGCAGGTGGTTTAATGGAGGCATCTGATTTTCACACAATTGGCAATAATTTGTGAGAAATCGACTGAAAGAAAAGCTAACAATAAAGTTTGAGGACATTAAAGAAAATAAAAAATAGAGCATCTTAGCAAAACTTTGGTGTTGAATCATTTGTTAAAATCTTTACCAAATAGAACATAAGTTATAGGACAAGTTTCTTTGGAAGTTGTGGGAGTGTCTGGATAAATCAGATTCTAGTTATTCAAGACACTACTTTTTTGAATGTCAAGTCCTGTGTTTGACACTGTAATGTGTGCTGGGGATACAATGGTGAGTAGGATAGAACACATATTCCCAAGGAATTTTACACCCTAGTAGGGGAGAATGGAAATTGATGGATAAACAAATGTATTTGTTATGTCTTTCTGGGAGTGGTATGTTTTTTGATGAAAATAAAAATGAGGTAATGTGATAGAGAATGAAGATAATTATATTCTGAAAGGATTGTAGGGCAAGGCTTCAGGATTTGATAGCAATTGAGCAGAAACATCCTTAAAGTGAGGAAGCTATGTTATTATGTGGATAAAGATTATTCTCTGTGTCAATATGTGGAAAAAGAATATTCATGTGCTGAGGCAGAATCATTGTTGATTCATTTGAGGAAAAACAATTAAAGCAATGTAACAGGAGAAGAGAAAGCCAGTGGTAGTGACAGGACATGCAATTACAGTTGAAGGCTGTAGCAGGTAGGGTCTTTATAAGTCATGGTAAAGGTTTAGGATTATGTGTTGAATGAGATGAAACCCCATGTGATATCCATAAAGAAGTGGGCCAATGGAGAAAAGTTAAATATTAGGGCAAGTATCTCAATAAAAGACAGTGGTTATGTGTGGGGAAGAGGTGTGATGATAGGAACAGAGATAAGGTCATTTGCCATCATCTGTTTTGCTTCACTTCAGTACAGCATTGACTCCTGAATTATGTTATTAAGTCAGTGGTCTTGTTGGGTGTGATGACAAAGGGATATTTTTTGAAAATATTTTTTAAATCTCAAGGCACAGTTTGTGATACATATTTTATAATTAATAAAAATAGAACTGTTTTCTAAAGAGTGTATAGCCCAACTGAAATGATCTAAGTCAGTGGTCAAGAAACTCATTAGTCAACAGAGCCAAATATCAACAGTACAACGATTGAAATTTCTTTTGAGAGCCAATTTTTTAAGCTTAAACTTCTTCTAATGCCACTTCTTCAAAATAGACTCGCCCAGGCTGTGGTATTTTGTGGAAGGGCCACACTTAAGGGGCCAAAGAGCCGCATGTGGCTCGTGAGCCGCAGTTTTGCCAACCACTGATCTAAGGCATAGCCCCCTTAGAATCTCCCAACTTCTTTCTCCTCACTTTATATCATTCCCAATATTGCTAGCAGGGTTCAAAAGAGAAATTCTATGTGAAACTTTCTGTGGGAAAACCACAGACAGATCAACGGGTATAAGCAACAATGAAAACACGTTGGTAAACTCCAAAAATTGACCCTTCACATACCCTGTGATCCAGTGTTATATATTTTAGATACATGCTTACTTAGTTTATCAGGAAACATGTACACAAATGTCTTTAGAGCTATTTATCACAATCAAAAAACCTATAACTGCATAAATGCATGTTAGTGGTTCATTGGATGAAAAACTGGCAAATTAGACAATGCAATATTTTCTAGCAGTCAAAGCAAATGAACTACAGTAGGATCCAATGATAAGGATTTCAGAGATACAATGCTAAGGGGGAAAAGTAAATCCCCAAATAAGCCATTAATATGATATCTTCTTTCTAAACTAAAAACAAATAAGTGAACTTTTAAACAATAAATTAAAATACAATTTTTTGTAACTATATCACTTGTGATTTCTTCCTGATTTTTGCATAGGTTGTTAATTTTCTCGTCCATCCAGTTTACAAACTGTGTGACCATTAATCTGAATTCTTTTTCTGTCATATTGCATGCCTCAGTTTCACTTATTTCCTTTCTTGGTGATTCCTCTTTTTCCTCTGGGGATTGTTTCATTGTCTCCCCATTCTAACTATCACCAGTAGGTCCAAATGCCGAGCTGCAGGGGCCTGAGCTGTGTGCAGTGGGAGCTTCACGGCACCCGAGTGTCACTGAAGAGCTCAGACACCAAGACATGTGGCTGCCGTGGGTTGATGGGAGTCACGCATGCCAAGAATCAGTCACCAGTGCTCAGTACGGCCTCATGTGCGCACCTAGAATCAGGGACCCTGTATGTGCCACGCTGAAAAAAAAAGTCTATGCTGGCGTACGCCAAAAATCAGAGTCCCTTAGAGAGCATCAGGAGTCAGAGACCCCATGTGCTTGTGCTGACAATCTAGTATCGGGGTGTCTGTCACTTGGTGTGGCCTTGCGCTGTGAATCAGGGTCCCTGTGTGCTAGTGCGCTGAGAATAGGAGTCACAGGGGTCCAGTGTGCGCAGGATAAGAAACAGAGTCCCCACATGTGAGCACCGAGAGTCAAGTCACTGGTGCTCAGTTCTGCCTCTCACGCAGAGAATTAGGGTCCCTGGTCTGCTTGGGGGGCCGGGTTGCAGAGCCACCCTGTGTTGGCTGGAGGCCCACTCCTGCGCCATGGGAAACAGACTCCTGTGTGCACATGCCCAGAGTCAAAGTTAAGTCGCACAGCCGCTCTGTGTCGGCAGGAAGCCTGCTCGCAGGGAGTGGGTCTGGCAAGCGGCTGGCAGGGAGGGAGATGGGCTTCATGACTCACAGCAATCTGCAGCCGGGATCTGTAGTCTTGGTGTCCGTGGGTCTGCAGGTCTTTGTCCTGAGTGGCTGTAGGGTCCTGACTTGTGTATGAGACCAGATTGGGTGGTGGTGAGGCTAGGGTCCTTGTCGCAAGCATTCCTGTTTATGCTCTAAAATATAATTTACAAAGTAAAATCACATTAAAAAGAAAGCAAAGGGAACTATGAACACAGGATTTAGGATGTGAATCCCATGAGTGTTGGAAGGCTGGGGTATGTTGGTAGAAATGATATAATTCAATGCAAGTTATTGTCAAGATCCTAGCTTTTGCTTGAGATGATGTCTCCATGGATCATTATTACATATTTAAATTATCTGACTATATGTATTAAAAACTTAAAGTGAGTAGGTCACTCATAGACAAAGGGATAGAATGCCATCGATCAAAGATTATGATTTAATTGAGTCAGCACAAGGTCCTTTATACAAAACACAGTTGTCCCCTATTCACGACAGCAGAAGAATCCAAATGTTTTTATTTATACAGGCCCATTTATTAACTATTATTACCATGTATACCATAAATTCATATATAATGATTTTAAAACTATATATTCATAAATATTGATTTACAAACTTTAACTAATTTATGTATTAGAATTATCTCATTTATGTGTTACAGATTTAACTCACTTTACATAATATGTCAAATTCCAGTTTAACCTCATGATGAAAATGAAGAATCAAGTGGGAAAATTGGTTCATGTCATGAATCACAATTTGCAATCTTATTCACCAATTATATAATTTGTTATTGCTGATATAATTCAATAGGTAAACTTCCCTTATTATATTCACTTGTTTTTGAAAAAAGAAGAATGCTTCCATCTTTTATTGTTACACAGGTTGAAAATTATATCTCCAAGTTCTTTGAGAGGGCAATTTGAGAACATAGGTAGTTGATATATGTAGATATAGATAGACCTAGACATAGATATTGTTTTCAGAGACAAAAATCACCTAACAATGGAAATAAGTATTTCCAACTGTATTTTCCATGTTGAAAATTTAGTTTTACTTTTAATTTTAAAGCATTTCCTTGACCTTCACCTTCAACAGGAGTTTATCTTGGTTTTTATTTAAAAAATGCAGCTAGATAGAATATAATTGAAAATATATATCACATAAAAGTATAGCAAATTAAATATCTTCTTAAAACATATCTAATGATTTTAAGCTCAACACTCTACAGTACTTAACTTTCAAAGATAACCAGGGAACTTACGTGTGCAACAACAACAAATTAGATCAAGTACTGTGTTTTGGAGATGAAGAATCTTAAGACTACCTCCAAAATATCTCAATAGTTTGTAAGAACCTTGCTTATCTGGCTCCAGCTTCCTTTCTAAGCCATACTTGGAGCTTTTTTATCTCTTCTAGATACACCATGTATCTAAACATCCCTCACCTTCCATACATATATTTTCATTAGTATGTTGAACACTTTGTAACTCCCTCTCTCTAGAAAAATCTCACTAATTTAGCAACATTCATAGACAAAGTTATCAAAATAAGTGATACCACTTCTTTGAAATCCTTCTTCAAAAAGGTTTTACTCAATCTTTTTGTGGATTGTGTGTTCAGTTGCTGGCTAATCTCTAAAACAGTACATATCACAATTTTTTACAGTTCTCAGTTTACATGTCTGCTTCTTATGCCAAACAGTGATCAACCCACCGAAACTACACCTTTCTAAGACATGGACTTATTTTATTTGATTCCATACTTCCTCTAAATCTGGCACATAGAAGGAATTCAATAAGTCCTAGTTAAATGGTGAGTAAATGAATGAATGAGCAAGTATTTCAAGAAATCAGTGAATGGTTCAATGGAATATAAAAAGAAATATTGATTTCTAGTGAAATTCTAATAAAGTTAACTTAATATCAAGTTTGGACACTGAAACTATGCACATAGTAAGAAATGGTCCCAATGAATTCTTTGCAGTCAACCCTGGGGTATTTCGATAAACAACCAAAATAGTTTGGCTCATTTTAATTTCTTATCAACACGTGCAGTAGAATCATCCTGTAATTGATTCTGAGGATTGAAAAATTAAAATAGAATGGGATAAATTAGTGCTTGCTTTAGTAGAGATAGAATGTACATATGACATGGATACTGGTACCCAGGACCCATTATTCTTATAGGAAACATCCAGTAAGCACCTTGTTGATGACAAGTAATTTAGGGCATGCCGGGTCCATGTCCCAAGAAAGCTGCAGGAGGAAATAAGAACAACTCCCTTTTGATTTATTTTTATGAGATAGTGTTTTCAGAGGTCTTTTAAAATTTCAAAACACCATCAATTGTAAGAAATTGTTCAGAGGGTTACATGGGGAAAATTTCAGCAGGCCAATGTAAAGAAAGATCACTTCTCAAAAAGGCTATAGGGAGTAAGTGGTTAGCAGTGGAGCTGGGCTTGGAAATATGACTTCATACTCTGTGGCCACACACATAAAGCATCACAATTGTGAAGCTGCCTCCATGACAATTCATAATGGATGCCAGGGGTGCTTTTATTAGCTCTAATGACCAACATCAGAGCTTGGGAGAGCCCTACCTCATGCCATTATTTAAGATCCCTCAGAAAATTAAAAGTATTAAGGGCTACAGGGTTGTTTTACTGAGAAGTATTTAATGTATTGACTCATCTTCAAAAATAGTGGGTGATGCCCAGCCATGACATCTTTTCCTAATTTGATATATTAAGCGATGATATATCCAGTCTCATTAATTCATCACGTTAATTATGACAATGGATAACTCTGATCATTAAACTAATGACATCTGTCATAGGAGTAATGAATGAGTTACGAGATCAAATTTACATCAATTTCATAATGTATGGTGATTAAGAGTGAGTAGTGACATAGCAGGGTTTAGAATATATCTCAGAATCTTTAAAGATAAAACATAGTGTGGTTTTTGTTTGTTTTCTTTATTGTTTAAAGTATTACATATAATATTACATATGACTCCTTTTTCCCTCATTGACCTCTCCCTGGTCACTCTCACCCCCCAGCACATGCCCTCACCGCCCCCTACTGTATGTGTCCATTGGTTATGCTTATATGCATGCATACAAGTCCTTTGGTTGATCTCTTACCATCCCCCTCACCCTTGCCTTCCCTCTGAAGTTTGATGGTCTATTCAATGCTGCTCTGTCTCTGGATCTATTTTTGTTCATCAGTTTATGTTGTTCAATATTTTCCACAAATGAGTGAGATCATGTGATATTTATCTTTCTCTGACTGGCTTATTTCGCTTAACATAATGCTCTCCATATCCATCCATACTGTTGCAAATGGTAAGACTTTGTTCTTTTTTACAGCAACATAGTATTCCATTGTGTAGATGTACTACTGTTTTTTTAATCCACTCATCTGCTGATGGGCAGTTAGGCTGTTTCCAAATCTTAGCTATTATAAATTGTGCTGTTATGAACATATGGGTGCATATGTCCTTTCTGATTGGTGTTTTTGATTTCTTGGCATATATTCCTAAAAGTGGGATTGCTGGGTCAAATGGCAGTTCCATTTTTAAATTTTTGAGGAAACGCCATACTATTTTCCACAATGGCTGCACCAGTCTGCATTCCCACCAACAGTGAAGGAGGGTTCCTTTTTCTCCATATCCTCGCCAGCACTTGTCATTTGTTGATTTGTTGATGATAGCCATTCTCCCATGAAGTGGGCTTTCTTGTTGTTTTGTTGATGGGGTTTTTGTTTGTTTGTTTTTTATTTTATTTTTTTCTGTGCAGAAGCTTTTTATTTTGATGTAGTCCCATTTGTTTATTTTATCCTTAGTTTCCATTGCCCTAGGAGCTATATCAGTAAAGATATTGCTATGATATATGTCTGATATTTTGTGACCTATGGATTCCTCTAAGATTTTTATTGTTTACCATCTTACGTTTAAGTCCTTTATCCATTTTGAGTTTATTTTTGTGTATGGTGTAAGTTGGTGGTCTAGTTTCATTTTTTTGTATGTATCTGTCCAATTTTTCCCAACACCATTTATTGAAGAGACTGTCTTGACTCCATTGTATGCTCTTGCCTCCTTTGTCAAATATTAATTGAGCATAATGGTTTGGGTCTATTTCTGGGTTCTCTGTTCTGTTCCATTGGTCTGTATGTCTGTTCTTGTGCAAGAAACAGGCAGTTTTGAGAACAGTGGCTTTGTAATATAGCTTGATATTTAGTATTGTGATCCCTCCAACTTTGTTCTTTCTCAAGATTGTTGCGGCTTTTTGGGGTCTTTTTTATTCCAGATGAATTTTTGGAGAGTTTCTTCTAGGTCTGTGAAATATGCCATTGGTATTTTAATGGGGATTGCATTGAATCTGTAGATTGCTTTGGGTAGTATGGACATTTTAATGATGTTGATTCTACCAATGCATGAACACGGTATGTTCTTCCATTTGTTTATGTCTTCCACTATCTCTTTTTTCAATGCCCTGTAGTTTTCTGAGTACAGGTCTTTTACCTCCTTAGTTAAGTAGATTCCGAGGTATCTTAATTTTTTTTGGTGCAGTGGTAAATGGGATTGTTTTTCTTTGTTTCTCTTTCTGTGAGTCATTGTTGGTGTATAAAAAAGCCATAGACTTCTGGGTTTTAATTTTGTATCCTGCTACATTTCTGAATTCATTTATTAAGTCTAGTACTTTTTAAAAAATATATATTTTTATTTCAGAGAGGAAGGGAGAGAGAGACAGAGATAGAAACATCCTGTATAATAAAGAGGTGATATGCAAATTAACCCTCACACCCTCATAAGATGGTGGGCAGGCGGGGTTAGTGAGTGATGACCAAACGACTGAACAAGCAGGCTGCCTGGGGTGACTATGCCAGCAGGGGGGTTAGTGAGGGATGACCAAACGACTGAACAGCAGGCTGCGTGGGGTGACCAGGCCAGCAGGGGGGGAGGGGGCAGTTGGGGGCAACCAGGCAGGCAGGTAGGTGAGCGATTAGGAGCCAGCAGTCCTGGATTGTGAGAGGGATCCCAGATTGGAGAGGGTGCAGACTGGGGTGAGGGAAACCCCCCACCCCATGCATGAATTTTGTGCACCGGGCCTCTAGTCAATGATAAGTGAGAATCAATAATAGGCTGCCTCCTGCACACCTTCTACTGGACTGGGCATTGAGCCTGTAACCCAGAATCGAACCCATGACCCTTCAGTCCTCAGGCAGATGCTCTATCCATGGAGTCAAACCATTAGGGCAAATCTAGTAGTTTTTTTTTTATGTAGTCTTTAGGGATTTTTATATACAATATCATGTCATTCATGAATATTGACAGTTTTACTTCTTCTTTTCCAATTTGGATGCCTTTTCTTTTTTCTTTTTGTCTGATGGCTAAAGCTAGCACTCCCAGTACTATGTCAAATAGGAGTGGTGAGAGTGCACATCCCTGTCTTATTCCTGTTCTTAAGGCAAGTGGTTTTAGTTTTTGCCCATTGAGTATAATGTTGGCTGTAGATTTGTCATATAAGGCTTTTATTATGTTGAGGTTTGATCCCTCTATTCCCACTTTGCTGAGAATTTTTATCAACAAAGGGTGTTGGATTTTGTCAAATGCTTTTTCTGCATCAATTGATATGATTATGTGTTTTTTTTTATCTCTTCATTTTTTTTATGTGATGTATCACATTTATTGATTTGCGGATATTGTACCATCCTTGCATCCCCAGAAAAAATCCCACTTGGTCATGATGTATGATCTTTCTAATGTAATGCTGAATCTGATTTGCTAGAATTTTGCTGAGGATTTTAGCATCTATGTTCATCAGAGATACTGGCCTGTAATTCTCTTTCTTTGTAGTGTCTTTATCTGGTTTTGGGATTAGAGTAATGCTGGCTTCATGAAAGAGTTTGGGAGTGTTTCTTCCTCTTGAATTTTTTTTGAATAGTCTGAGGAGGATAGGTTTTAGTTCTTTTTTGAGTGTCTGGTAAAACTCCCATTTAAAGCCGTCTGGCCCAGGGCTTTTTTTTTGCTGGAGGATTTTTGATTACTGCTTCAATTTCCTCCATAGTTATCAGCCTATTCAGATTTTTTTTATTCTTCATGATTGAGTTTTGGGAGGTTGTATTTTTCTAAGAATATGTTCATTTCTTCCAGGTTGACCAGTTTGTTGGAATAAAGTTGTTCATAGTATTATTATTATTATTATTATTTTTTACTTTCCTTATATTTCTGTGGGGTCTGTTGTTATCTCACCTCTTTTATTTCTGATTTTGTTTATTTGGGTCCTCTCTGTTTCTTGGTGAACCTGGCTAGAGGTTCATCATTCTTGTTTATCCTTTCAAAGAATCAGCTCTTGGTTTTATTGATCTTTTGCATTTTTTTTTGTCTCTGTCATTTATTTCCACTCTGATCTTTATTATTTCCTTCCTTCTGCTCACTCTGAGCTTATCGTGTTGCTCTCTTTCTAATTATTTAAGTTATAGAGTTAGATAATTTATTACCAGTTTTTCTTGTTTTTTGAGGTAGGCATGTAATACTATGAACTTCCTTCTCAGGGATGCTTTCACTGTGTCCCATAAATTTTGGATTGTTATGTTTTCATTGTCATTTTTTTTCCAGGATGTTTTTTATTTCCTCTTTGAACTCTTTGGTAACCCAATCATTGTTTAACAACATGCTATTTAGCCCCCAAGTGTTTCATTTTTTTATTGTTTTTATTGTACTTTATTGCTAATATTATGCCATTGTGTTCTGAGAAGCTGCTTGATATGATTTCAATATTCTTGAATTTGAAGAGACTTTGCCTGTGTCCCAATATGTGGTTGATCTTTGAAAATGTCTCATGTGCACTTGAGAAAAATGTATATTCTGTAGCCTTGGGGTGAAATGTTCTGATGATCTCGATTAAGTCCATATGATCTAGTAAGTCATTTAGGATTGCTATTTCTTTGCTAATTTTTATGTCTAGAGGCTTTATCCAGTGATGTCAATTGGGTATTAAAATCCCCTACTATGATTGTATTGCTGTCATATCTCCCTTGAACATAGCATAGTGTTTATTCTAATTCTCCATAACAATAATGGAATAAGGCAATTCAACTCCCAAAGTGGATGCAGTGAGGAAAATATTGATGAACCACCCAAATCAACAGATTCAAACAATCTACTTTTTCCTCCAGCAATTTAGGCCAAGTTAAAAGTTACAATGTGACGATGGGATGTTTGAATATTAAAGTTGGTTCTACATAACCTGCCACTACCAAATTGCCTTTTTAGCTGTTTTGCCATTCAATTGCTAGCTGTGTACGCAAATGATATGTAGTACGTACTGTACTCCCTCTTTCCAGGGTCTAGCCTTCTAAGTCTTTTTATGTTTGGCCAATATCAAAACTAGACTCCCCTCTCTGGTGTCTACTGACAATGCCTATTCTCTCTGTTTTTTAAAGTTATCAAGAACTAATTTGTGGTCATATTCAATGCAATATATTTCTTATATTTTCACAGAACTGACCGTGAACCCAGAACATGCTGGCCTGGATCTAGTTTTCCTTGAATTCTAAACAGAAAAAAAAAAATGGTGTTCAACAGAAATAAATATAAAGTTCTAAGTTCAAATAAAATCAAAAGTAAAAATAATAAATACCACATTTCCAGAATCCCTTTTTGCTTTGACTACAGGGAAGCTCAGAATAGGCTGTTAGCCAGTTTCCCTAATATCATTATTACCTTGTCCCTATGGAGGTTTTTGTTTTTGCTTTGTTTTATATCATTTTAATTTTTTATATTATTTAATTCCAAATACAATTTTAAAATGTGTCTTGATTTCATGATTCTACCCACTTTATTCTAACTGTAATGAATGTTTATAAATAGGTAGAATAAAATAGAATATTAATAATAAAATGTAGAACTGGAATAACGAGTTGGCAACCATACCTATTTAAAAATCACAGTTAATTGTTAATGGCAAGTTGATGTAAATCAAAGTATGTCTAACTCATAAAAATTAATAGAAATGTGAATACAATGTATAGATCAGAAGTAATACTTTCACTATACTCTCTGCTGATTGGATCATATTTATAATATTGTGTTTGTTTCTGAAAACCATATAATAAGAATGTTAACTGTTGGGATACATTATTACACTCAGAGCAGTTATATGAGGTTAAAAGGCTTCCTTGAAAGTCCTTGAAGTCCTATTGACAACTTCCCTACTTAAACCACCAAGACAGTCTTTCATCTAAAATCATTAGATTCAGAAAGAACTGAGGAAAATCCAGTGATTCTTAAGTACACAATACAGCGTCAGCCAATGTGCATCATGCCTCTTCATGTATCAACCTTCTTGCTGCTTTTGAATTTGTCAGACATAACAGGGTTAATAATGTTTGTAAAATATTCTAAACATTTTAAACACAAACACAGAGTTTGCATGTAGCAGAGCAGCAAACACATGAATAACAGTTTGAAATAACCATCCCTGAGCTAGGGCACTCTGTAAGTGCAGAAGAGTTGATAAACTTTACTCTGGGGAAAGCTATGATAAAAACCTCTGGAGGTTGGAGCCATGTGCATAGCAGGTTTATTTGTTTGTTGTTGGTTTTCATAATTGTGAATAATAAGAACAATAACTAAAACACAGGAAGCATTCAATTTGTGGCAGACACTGTTCCATTTTTAATTTTAACTCATTTTAACCTGTATAACAACTCTAGTTAGGGGAGGATTCATTGATGGTGTCCATTTGGGCCAAAGATACCAAGACAATAATAGAATTCAAGAGTTTTATTGGTGAGATGCCTATAAGTAGAGCAGAAAGAATGGGGGAAGGCAGGGAGAGGCTCCGACCTGGATGCAAGTCTTCACTCCTGGGAAGGGAGAGGGAAATGTGTAGGATTGAGGAGGAAGCGCCTCAGACTGCAGGGCAGTTCTGAGAAGTCTCAGCCAAGCAGGCGGTAGCCCAGAGCAGAGTAGCCAGTAGAGCAGTCTCATATCAGACATGGCTCTGTTCATGTTCTCCCCAGTGTGCTCAGCCATGGCTGGGAACAACCGGAAAGCAGATCCCAGAGGTTCAGCACTGAGCGCTGTCAGCAAACTACACTGCTCCTCTCTCTTGATGAGGATCTGAGCAGGCACCTCCCACGCTGCCTCCCTCCTGCTTCAGAAGGAGGGGCCTCAGAGGCAGAAGAAAGGTGAGGTGGCAATGTCTGTGGGCATTGCTGTGGAGATGTTCAAGTGCTCCAGCTCTATAAGTAAATGACAAATGAGGGCAATAAGGGACACTTAGAGGCCACCCCTGTACAAATAAGACTCACAGCCAAGACAGCCCCCTCTGTCAATCTACGCATGAAGGAATGGCATTGCATGGAGGCAGAAGATGCACTCAGATACCAGGAGGATTTGGGAAGTCTAAGGATGGGAGATGTCCCAAACTAGCTCCTCTATGCATATCTTTACCCTTACCCAGCATTATTCTGCCTTTTATTAACTGGATGAGATGAGACTGTCAGCCCAACTTCACTGAAGAGCACCATTCATTTTAAATTCCTTCATTGATGTACTTATAACCAGAAGCATTCTCCCGAAGTATTTGAGGGAATGGATGACCAGCAGCAGTGTAACACACATTTTAAGAAGGTAGGGGACAGTGGGGTAAGGGGGAGAGATCAACCAAAGGACTTATATGCATGCATATAAGCCTAATCAATGGACACAGACAACAGGGGGGGGGGGGGAGGCATGACTGGGAGGTGCGGGGTAATGGGGGAATAAGGACACATATGTAATACCTTAATCAATAAAGAAATTAAAAAAAAAAGAAAAAAAGAAAAAAAAGAGTGGAGCATTCTTTTGAAACTGTCTGTAAACCGCTAATTGTTAGTCTCTAAGCAAAAAGGAGGATCATGAATAATAACAAATCTGAAGCTAAAACACTGGCTACTGGTGAGCAGGGCCAGAAATAAGTGGAATAATTACAGAAGAAAAGCTGGCTAGAAGAATGGACCCAAAGATGTGCATCACATTTTTGCTAAGATCCAATAGTACCATAGAGTATGCCTTAGAAGTGTGGCTTAAAGCAATGAATGGTTCTCAAAGTGTGGTCCCTTGACCAGCAGCACATGCAGCATCTGAAAACTTGTTAGAAATGAAAAAATCTTGGGACATAGAAGGTGGAGAAGGGGGAGCAATTTGAATTTGAACAAGCCCTCAAGACAATTCTGTTCACTCAAATTTGAGAACAACTGGCTTAAATAATGTTTTCACAGTAATTTTCACAACTTGACACCTCTGCCTGTATTAATATTGGCCTTTGAGTTATCTTTCCCTTCTAGTTGCATGTATCCCTGACTCTCAATCCCTGAATTTTATTCCCAACTACACAAACATAACACAGATTCAGGGAATGCCCACTTAATATTTAATTTTCCATGTATAGAATATGCATCCACCTGTCTTCAGAAAAACTGCAGAGGCTCATTTCAATTACCATCACAATCTGAACCTCAACCTAACCCAACAGGCTTCCAAAAGAAGCCCCTTTGTCCAAATGTAAGCAAATCATATTTGACCTTTCCCCTGTAAGTAGACAGATTACACCCACAACTAGAAAGTTTCTTCATATTTTGATGGATACTGGAAGAAGTATAAGGACTGGTTTTGATTGGGGGTGTTGGGGTGGGAAAGGTGGATAGTGCTCAATCCATTCATTTAGCACCTGTGTTTTCCTGAGAAGTGAGTATGTGTAAGGTTATCCTCAAAGGAGTATGGCCACTGAAAAGGACTTGAAACACTGAGCCATCCTTGAATAATACTTTTCTTATATAGAAGAGGTAGTGTGGGATCTTAACAATGCAAGTTTAATTTATGTCATGCACAGGATAATGTTTTACTCATGCACTTTACTTTTTATTCACTTTTTGTTTTCTGTTGGTGTTCTGACTTCAGTTTTTAGTGAAATCTTAACCTCTTCTGGTTGTTAGGGGGGAAAAAGAAGAAATAGGCTTAGTGTAAATACTTGGGTGGTTTTCATGAAAAAGAATACATTTGGTGGCCAATGTGGGCCAAGAAACTCTATGAGACACCATGAGTAGATGGTACACCTTACAGAGAATAGGAGTTTCCTTAGTCCATTTGTTGTGGATAGTTCTTCATGTTCTTCGAGTCTAGGCAATTCTAAAAGAAATGGAAATTAGAGTTCAAGATATAATTTTAAGTCATTTACTTGGTTTGCATGAGGCCCATAGCATGTATCAAATTGCTCTGAAAAGCAACTTTCAATATTGCAAAAAATACAGTCATGAATTGTTGGTTGAAATTAGCTTCCTAACTTAGCTACAGGAGCATAATTACTCACATCAAGGGAAAGCAGACCAGACACACAAAGAACTTGCCGGGGGGAAAAATGCACCATTGAGCCCTGGTAGACTGAACACTACCGCTAAATGGTTTTGTCAGATCCAATTTTGATGATTATTTAGCAATCTCCTACCCACAGCATCAAAGTTCCCAGGGTATATCCTAAATTGAAGGATATTTGTAATAAAAAGATATAAGCCACCAACTCTCATTTTTACCAAACATTAATAGAAATTGAATTAGAAGCAAATGCCTTGAAGGGCTGCTGGCAAAGGCTTTGAATATTGTAATAATGTGAATCTGATAAGAAAAGGAAATGCTCTCTCTTTTTAATTTGTTTTGTTATAGTGATAATATAAAAACCATTTTTTTGAAAAAAAGTTGTGAAAAGGGCCAAAAAAAAAAAAATCCCCACATTTTGAAACACCTAGAAAGAATGGAATCTATTTTTTTCACTTTGCAAAGAAAGCACAGATATGAAAGGCAGCCACCATGATTAAAAGCTGCACAGCTATCTCAAAGCACAATAGATATTCTGACTCCAAATGCCCTTTTCATTATTCAAATGAAATGCGACTTCATTTTCCCACACACTTGAAATTGTGTTAGCTGAGAGTTCAAACATGTAAATGAAGCCAAGCACTCAAAAGAATACCTCTCTTCTCTGTTTCCAAAGGCCACGTGAGGACAGCGGCTTGTGCCAAGTGAACACATGAGAGGTGAAGAAGGGGTTGGTGGATTATTAACTTTTTACCTAATCTTTTTTGGATTTAGGTTAGTTCTGTGGCTGATTTTGTAGAGTTAAACCTGGTACTAGGTCACATTGAACCAGATATTATTTCAGGAAGACTGCCATTTCGATCAACATCCCTCCAGGACCAGTGCCAAGGTCCTCAAATGTCCCACTGTGCTCTACTATTTTATCTAAATACATTCCCCATGTTGTTTCCAGAGGTGCAGCAGAAAGATCACTGGGCTGGGTATTGCAAGAATTGAGTCACAAGTCTAGTTCAAATTTTTTCTTAGTCTCGCAACCAAAATAGGCAAATGCTCTATTTTCTTTATTTGGGTAAGCAACACCAAGAGGTAATCTCTCCCTCCTGTTCCCTTGCTTATTTCTCAATGCAAAGGGAGTTTGGGATGATGAGCAGGTAGAGTTAAGGATGCAGGGTAGAGGGTACAAGTTACCTTTATCATGTATGATGACAAACTATTTCTTTTCAAATTTTGTCATCATACATGATAAGGGTAACTTGTACCCTCTACAAGCCTACAAGGCCATACATACCTGACTCCTACTTCCTCTCTCCCGCTACTCTCCCCTAGGCTTGCTGTTGATAGAGTATCCTTGTTCTTTTCCCTTTATATTCTCAAGATCATTTTAATATCAGCATTTAAAAAATATATTTCTTTATTGATTTCAGAGAGGAAGGAAGAGGTAGAGAGAGATAGAAACATCAATGATGAGAGAGAATCATTGATCGGCTGTCTCCTGCAAATCCCCCACTGGGGATTGAGCCTGCAACCCAGGCATGTGTCTTTGGCCAGAACTGAACCTCGGACCCTTCAGTCCACAGGCTAATGCTCTATCCACTGACCCAGACTGGCTAGGGCAATATCAGCATTTTTATCCTTACTTGAATACTGTGCCTGGAATGTTCCTTGCTCAAAATTTTATGTGGTTGGATTGTCTCATGGTTTAGGTCTGGACTTTGACCGCAACTTCTAAGAGAATCTTATCTGATCCACTTATCTAAAGTAACATCTCCACACACATACACACTGGCTCTGGCCTATTATCCTCTATTACATTTTCAATAATACCTAAAATTCCCTAATTTTATTTTGAGTATTTATTTGGTTGTTTGACTTTTTTTTTCAACTGTCTAGGTCTCCACAGTCACACTAGAAAGCAGCATCATTTCAGAGGGATTATGTCTATTTTGTTCAATGCCTTATCCCCAGAGCCCAGAAGAGTGTACTGGTGCTATCTCCCTCATGACTGAATTCTCTGCATTACCTTCTTTCTATACAGTTGTTAAAAATAGGTAGATAAAAAATGAATTGTTAAAAGCATTAAACATAATCTTTACCTCTGGTTTGCTTATAATTAAGTTGAGGAGACTTGTATTAAATATACAGAAAGTTTAATAGTAAGAGACAAGATTTCAAGAAAAACAAAGTCAGAGAGACATCACAGTGCCTAATGAGAAAGTTGAGCTACAATCATTTTTTTTTCTAGGATCAAAAGACCACTAGAGAATTTTTCTCCCTTGATTTATTTTCATAGGCAAATGGAAAATACATTAAAAAATTATTTTCCTAAGATTGAATTTCTTCACATGTCTTTAAACTTTTTTTTTCTCCTGCAATCGCCATTAGCTTGTTATCTTCTTTAAAGTGAAAGCACTAGTGAGAATTGATATTCTTGATGCCATTTTAAGTATATTTTAAATCATGGAATTCATATTTGTCTACTGCTTTCCTTTTGCCACATGAAGCATTTATTTGTTTGAGTCTATTCTTCACTAGCCTTAGTAACCAACATTTGGCACCTTAGGTGAAGTGGTCCAGGGCTCACTCAAAAAATTGTGTGTTGTTTTTTTGTTGTTTTTGTTTTAGTTTTTTGTTGTTGTTGTTTTGCTTTTTAGAAACCAGAAGTAATCTCAGGGGTATAACGTTCTCTCTGAAAATTCTAACCATGCATTGGGCACTTTCCACACATTTCTACATGAGAGAAATACTCAACATTTCTACCACTGTGGAAGTTCTAGGAAGTTCTATATTCATAGGCAGACGTTCTGTAACCCAAGATGTTGAAACCTTGTCCATAGCTGATTAGCAGAGACCAATATAACTACAGAACTAGGGTTCATGAGGCAGTTAGCTTCATCTAAACTTTCTGAGCCCCCTGTTTGTGTTCTCTAATATAAAATGATGATCCTTGCTTTCTTCCCCAGGCTGCAGTGTGTCTGCATGTGAGTCACAAAGATCTGAGGAGGTCTACTTACTCCAACCTTTCAAAAATTTTGGTGAATTCAAAAGACAAAAAATCACTATTTTAGAGATGTAATTTGTGTCTAGTTCTGCTAATGATAAATAATTCATTGGGCATGGTGGTGGTGGAGGTAAGTTTTCTCTTTGAGGATCAAAATTTCTTGGCTACCCAGAGGTAAGGTTTAGAGCCTGGACTAGGAGAGAGAGTTCAAGAGAAAGAAGCCTAAGTAATGCTGTACAAAAACAGATCACTTTATAAATTATATATTTGTCTAATCACAATTCTGTACACCTAACACTAATATTGAATGCCAACTTTAATTGAAATATAAGATAAAACAAGGAGTTTTTATTAAAAGAAAACATAAAATGCTCCTTCAACTGGGGAGAGGATAACCCATGAATTATCTTTTTCCAGTGGGATCTGAAGAAAGGAGATTTTATTTTTATTTTTATCACTTTAGAAATAAATGTGAAAGAAGATAGAAAGCAGGGACTAAAAAGAATTAAATAGATAATATGCTAGAAAGGCATTAGAAGAAACACTAGTTCTTTAAAAATCTATGTGAGGGTAGATTTCTGTCTAATGAACTCTAGGAGCAATTCTATCTGGTATTGAGTTTTAAGTTAATTTTGTTGTTGTTCTTTCTCTTTTAATAAATCCATCTGCTGCTACCAATATGTCAGTAAAATCAATAAGATACTGCCCTGGCCGGCATTGCTCAGTGGTTAGAACATTGGCCTGGACACAGAAGGGTCTCAGGTTCCTTTCCGGGCATGTACCTGGGTTGCAGGTTTAGTCCCCAGCCCAGGTTGAGGGGTACATGAGGGAGGCAACCAATCGATGTGTCTGTCTCACATCTATGTTTCTATGACTCTTTGATAAATATCCTCTGTTGAGGATTAACAACAACAAAATAATAATAAGATACTAAATGTTTGAAGTAGTAATGGAGAGACTTCAGTAGCAGGCAGAAGCCATGAGTTAGTAAGAGGCAACTCAGGCCAGCCTAGAACATGAGAGGATCATGTGTCAGACTCTTAGGTAGTATCTGGATTGGGGAGGCTTCACCAGAGAGGAAACTCCATGTTCTGCAACCACAACATGGAGTTAAAGCAAAGGGTAATCGCAAGAAGTGAGGTGACTTGGAGACATTCAGTTTATATGTGCAAAAGTGCTCCAAATACTTTATTCCAGGACTTTTTTAAGGATTGTCAATATTTCAAAGATTGATTTAAGGGCCCCTAGCAGTGTATCCACATGGTCATGATTTTTAGTAAAATTTGTATGGTATTTTAACTACATTTGGCTAAGGCCATCATCTTTCCACCTTGATTTCACCTCCCATCCTACTCATTGTAGAGTGAACATGAGGGTAGAATGGGTGTCTTTAGGATACTGCCAAGGGAAAATTGCATTGTGACTATTACTGCAATATGGGAAAGCATAATGAAACAATAACAAAAAAAGGAGAAATTAGAAAATCTTAAAGATATTATAGTAGACTAGAGGCCTGATGCACGAGATTTGTGTCAGACATCCCTCTTGCAGTACAGGGCTCTCACAATCTGGGACCCCTTGCTCCTTACCGCCCACGTGCAGGGGAGGCGGGAGAGGCTCCCGCCACCACCGCTGCACTCGCCAGCAGTGAGCCCAGCTTCTGGCTGAGCCGCGCTCCCCCTGTGGGAGTGCACTGACCACCAGGGGGCAGCTCCTGTGTTGAGCATCCGGCCCCTGGTGGTCAGTGTGCGTCATAGCAACCAGTTGTTCCACCGTTTGGTCGATTTGCATATTATGCTTTTACTAGAGGCCCGTTGCATGAAGATTCATGCAATAGGCCTTCCTTCCCCTGGCTGCAGGCACCGGTTTTCCTCTGGCACCCGGGACCCAGGCCTTCATTCTGGCTGCAGCAGAGAAGCCAAGCCTCTTCAGTCTTCAGTCTTCAGTCATCTTCAGTCTACAGTCTTCAGTCTTCAGTCTTCAGTCTTTGCTCAGGCCGGAGCCTTCAGTCTTCACTCCACACCTGCATATGCAAATTAACTCGCCATCTTTTTTGGGTTAATTTGCATACTCACTCCTGATTGGCTTGTGGGTGTCATGGAGGTATGGCCAATTTGCATATTTCTCTTTTATTTGTGTAGATTATATAGGATGCTGTGGGATCCCCTCACATCCCCCCAAACCTTAATATTGCAGTGCTTAAAACTGACCTCCAACTGCCCTTATTTGCATTTTTCCCTGGGATATCTCATTGGTAGTCAGAGAATAACAACACCCACCCATTTACCCAAGACTAATCTCAAAAACTACTGAGAATGTGGCATATCCATCCCCCAGCACCCACACCTCTCTACTCAGGTTGGATATACCTAAGACACCTATTTACACTGGCTCCCCAAGTTTACAAACCAGTTGAAGTTCAGTAACCCAGGATGGTTACTTGCTTGATGACATTACTTTCATTGTCTCTCTATGCTTCCCAATCTCACTTCCCCACTTCTTACTGATAGTTCTAGGAATCATTTCCAAAATTAAACTACTTACACTGAAATCCTTATTTCAAATCCCCTTCTGAGAGAAACCAAACTGAGATGAGTACTTTCTTTTGTCATCTTTTTATCTATTAAGTTTACACTGAAAAAACAAAATCAGGTAAAAAAAATGGAACATAAAGCAGAAGTTGTAAAGATGATCAATAAAATCAATAAAAATTATTCTGATATAGAGAAGTAAGTTGTAACAAAAATATTTTTTAGATCATCCCACAGCAATATTTCTTAAAGTATTATATTTTCAATAGAAATAATAATAGACTTCGGAAGTTTTGTTAATCAAATTAATGAAAATTTAATTTTAAGAACACATTAGAAAAATATTAGTTTTCTGCTGATTTGACACAGAACACTAACATAAGGTTAGGAATAACAACCACTAAGAGGGCATGGGTGATGTATGGGCTAATGAGCATCACCAATTCAAAATGTGTTCATGATGAGCCATTGCACAAGAAAACTTGAAATGCCCAGGCATTTTTCACCTCCTCAATGGGAGAGACAATCCGCTATCAGCCCTGAGCATCCCCACGTATTCCTTCTGGGTACAACATGAATGCAAGACGCTGACAATGCTTTATCTGTCTGGGCCATTTCTCTGGGTTGTATTTGCAGCGAGCAAACTTGAGGAATGAGGTAATGTTTTCCATTGGACAAATAGCATGCTTCCTTACATGTCCTATAGAACAGGTGAGTCTCTTGAGCTTTCCTGTAACACAGCCCATACCATGTGCATGCATCTCTGAAAAGATCTTTGTGTGACCCTGTGGAAGGGATAGTGATCCTGCCCAAACCTGTACAAACCTGCATTAATCTCTAGCTACTGCTTTTGCTGTGAGTGATAAAGTCTTCTGCCTTCAGTCTCCGACCACCCTAAGGTCTTTATCACAAGTGTCCAGCTCTGCCACTGTAGCATTAAGGTGGCCACACATACATGCAAATGAATGGGTGTGGCTGTATTCCAATAAAATTAATCATAGACACAGAAATTTTAATTTCATGCAATTTTGATGCACCACACAATATTTTTCTTTTGATTTTTTTAACCATTTAAAAATGCAAAAATCATTTTTAGTTTGCAGACCATAATTTGTGGATTCCTACCTGAAAAGGGACTAAATGAGCTAGACTAATATGTTCATAGAATAGGAGAAACTGAAAATTACAGTGATGCAGGACAAAAATATGAGTGCTGTAAAGAGAAGGAACAAAAGGAAGTGTTTTATTCTATAAATGCATGTGTTTTTTTTTCCTTTTTAAAAATTTATTTTTCAATTACTAGTATAGTTGACATACAATATTATATTAATTTCAGGTGTACAACATAGTTATTAAACATTTGTATACCTTACAAAGTGATCACCCCAATAAGTCTAGTACCCATCTGACCCATACATAGTTATTACAATGTTATTGACTTTATTCCCTATGCTGTTCTTTATAACCCCATGACTATTTTATTTTATTTTATTTTATTATTTTTTTAATTTAATTTTATTTTTTCAATTGTTTGAAGTATTACAGATAGTAGTACATATGTCTCCTTTTTTTTTCCCCATTGACCTCCCCTTGGCCTCCCCTACCCCCCAGTACATGCCTTTACCTGCCCCCGCCCCCCAGTGTCTTGTATCCATTAGTTATGCTTATATGCATGCGTACAAGTCCTTCGGTTGATCTCTTACAGCCCGCCCCTCGCAACCTCCCCTGCCTTCCTGCTGTAGTTTGACAGTCTGTTCAATGCTTCTTTGCCTCTGTATCTATTTTTCCCCCATTTCTTTCCTTTAAAAAATCTTGCCTCTGCAGACTAGAAATAAACATATACTAACAAAAATTGTTTGAGTCCCAATTTCAATGTCCAACAGTTCTGAGTCCCCGTTTCAATGTCAAACCGTTCCTTATGAGTACTTGTCAGCAATGATGTCAGCAGCTGTGCGATGCAGCAGGTTGCCTAGGACCAAACCAGAGAGGGTTGGACCAGCATTGCCACCATGTGCCCACCATCCAGATATAAATGCATGTTTTGAAAGCTGGAAGACTGCATGCTCAGGACTTGTATGTTCCCAGCATACCTGTCATTTCTCTGATTCTCAGAAAGACTGCAATGAAAACAAACCAGATTCATATTACCTCATCTTTCCCATGCTTGTCCTTCACTGCTGGACTGAGAGGCGGTGAGATGAGCTCTGTTGTGGGTATTAGGAGAAATAGATGAGTATTGTGGTGACAGGGTGACATATTGCCTCAACTGTCCCCCTTTACTGCCAAAGAGGTTTAAAGGTGCCTTGACTAGGAAGCAGAAAGGGGCTCCTCTACATTCTATATATCAAGGGATCTCCTTATGTACCAATGAATAGTACAGTACAGAAGAACTCATAACCTTTGATCTTGGTTAATGTTCCAATTCTAGTATGATTTTGTATAAGGTAGCTAACCTCTCTGACTTTCATTGTCCAATCTGAAAGATGAGAATAAGAGTAACATCTACTTCACTAGACTGGTGTGAAGATTAATGATATGACATATAAACTACACTCATTTTCTCCCCACTTCAGGTATTTGCCCTAAAGGAAAATCTTCCTCATTTGCTTCAGGTCTGGTCCTCATTCACCTGTGTACCATGCACTGTGCCAGGTGCTGGAATTACACAGATGAACTATGCCAGGTGCTGTGTACCATGCACTGTGCCAGGTGCTGGAATTACAGAGATGAACGGCACTGTCCCTGCTCTCATGTAGCTCATGTTTTTGCAGATGCGGCAGAAGACAATGGGGGAGAAAAGGGCAGGAAGGCATATCCATGCGCCATAACTTACTGCCAGTGTAGCAATGGTATAATAAATATATCTGGGGAACAAAGAAGATGGGGAGTGAGACAAAAATTAAAGAGAAAGTGAAAAATAAGAAAAGCATTTCCTAAATGTGCCAAGTATTCGACCAAGACCTTTATGTATGTATTAGAGGCCCGGTGCACGAAAATTGTGCACAGGTAGGGTCCCTAGGCCTGGCCTGAGATCAGGGCCAATCTGTGGAGTGACCAGCAGGGTGATCGGGATGCCCCCACCAGCACCCGCCTTGGCCAACCTGACACCACCCACCCTCCCTCACTGCCATCAGTTGCCTCCCTCTGCGGAGACCAGCAGGGTGATGGGGGCCGGGCACTGGCACCCACCTTGGCTGGCCTGGGGCCTGTGGGCTGGGGGCAGCTCCTACATTGAGCATCTGCCCCCCTGGTGGTCTGTGTGCATCATAGCAACTGGTCAATTTGCATATTAGGCTTTTGTTATAAAGGATATGTCAGCTCACCTAAATATTAGATAAGAGACCAAAGGATCTTCAACTTTTCTGAAGTATGTTAAGCTTGAGTTAAACCTTGAAAAAGTGCTAGGCATTTGCTGGCTGGAGAACAGGAGTGGTCAGGTCTTGAGCTAACTCCAGAGTGGCACAGGAAGCTAGAGATCACCCCCTGTCGGCGGGGAAGACTTAAATGCAATGTTCAAAAATGTACAAAAACTCCTTAAGAATAACACAAGAAGTCCTGACCAGGTGGCTCAGTTGGTTGGAGCATTGTGCAGTACTGCATACCAGAAGTTTGTGGGTTCAATTCCCAGTCAGTGCACATACCTAGGATGTGGATTTAATCCCCGTCAGGGTGTGTATGGGAAGTAACCAATTGATGTTTCTCTCACGCACCTAATTTCCTCTCTCCTCTCTCTCTCTCTCTCTCTCTCTCTCTCTCTCTCTCTCTCTCTGTCTCTCTCTCTCTCTTACCTTTCCTATCTCTCTAAATATTAATAAAAACATATCCTTGGAGGAGGATTTAAAAAAAAAATAATAACACAGGGAACATCTCTTGCAACCATCCAATTTAAGAAATACATTAGGCCAACAAAGTTAAATCCTTCTTAGTTGCACAGAGTTTCTCAAACTTGGCTCTAGCTCCCTATGGGCTTTCCAAACACATCCAGTACCTGCAGTGGTAGGAGGAGGATCGAGAGAACAGGGCTCAAGATCCCTCACCTTCATTTCAGCTCTGCTTTATAGATATGTTGTCAAGTTCTGCAGCTAACAGAAGCTTTCAAAGTATCCTTTTAGCCAAATACTATGCAAAGCTATTTTTAAAAGATGACAAAATCTTCTTCTCTAGAGGGTATTGAAGATAACACAGAAATCCTGTTGCCCTGGTTTTGTGTGTGGAGCAGTCTGCAGACAGGGCTGTGCTCTGAATGATCCTTTTATTCAATTCTCCTTATTTTAATCTTATTACTAAATTCCTAGGAGTAGATGCCCTTCTGTTTGCTATGAGAGCAGGCAAACTAAAGTGTCAGAAACACTGAAATTCCTAGTCTTATGCTGGATATTAAAAGAGAAGAGAAAAATGTTACATAGGATTGGTAAGAAAACTTGCACAATGGAATCATGGCTACCTAATAAAAAAAGTTATTAAATAGATCATTCAAGTACCCTTCAAGTACTTTTTTATTTATCTTAAATCTTAATTACCTAGTTATTTCTGGTCAACATAATGTTTGGCTACATTTAGTTGATTATAAATCTTTATGTTGATGAATCTAATTTTTTAAAAAAATTAACTCTAAGACAAAAGTACCTTATTTTGCCTGTGAACCAAAGGGTATGGGCAGAGTCATTGTTGCACTGATGCATCTTCAGCATTTAACATTGCAATTGGCATATAATAAATGATGGTATTACTTGCAATGGAGTTCACCTGTTAAGGATGCACACCCATCAGCCTCATTTTTCTCAGGCAGGAAGTATAGGAGTTCACAAGGGAGAAACTGTCTGCAGGAGGCATTGTGGGATCTATTTTAAGTCATTAATTAGAAGTGATGTTTGGCCTTCTAGTGAACCAAGCAAGAACCCAGCTTCTACAAAATCAGCGCAGGGAAGGAATGTTTGCCAAAGGCATGACCACTCTAGGTCTTAAATATGTCAGCAGGATCCTCAGTCTCTCAAAAGTTTATGTGAATTATTTCAGGTCATTTGTCCTGATTTTTAAAAAATTGTATGTATTTAAAAAGTTTTCTCAACTATAATTTATATTCAGTGTTATTTTGTATTAGTTTCAGGTGTACAGCATAGTGGTTAGACAATCATATACTTTAAAAAGTGGTCCCCCTGATATTTCCAGTACCCACCTGGCATCATACATAGTTATTACATTATTATTATTGACTATAGTTCCTATGCTGTAATTGACACCCCCATGGCTATTTTGTAAGTATCAATTTGTACTTCTCAACTCCTTTACCTCTTTCACCCAGTCCCTCAAACCCCTCTCATCTGGCAACCATTAGTCTGTTCTCTGTGTCTATGACTCTGTTTCTGTTTTACTTATTAATTTATATACTAGTATCCCTGCACATGAATCCGTGCACCAGTAGCTCTCTGTAGGGCCTGGCCACTCCGCGCCCGCTGCCCAGAGGCTCTCCACAGCCCAGAGGCCCGTCCACGGCCGGGCACAGAATGCTTGCCTTGTTGCTGCAGCAACGAAGCAAGCATTCTGCCAGGCCACTCATGCTCATGCTGCCTGCTCTCAGTGGCCATCCCCCCAGGACTGGGGGATTCCAGTGGGGCTAGAGGACTGGGCACTGCCATCTTGAGGCTATAGGTGCCGCCATCTTTGTGATGGAGTGATGATTAATTTGCATATTACCCTTCTATTCGATAGGATTTTTTTAGACTTTACATATAAATGAAAACACATGGTATTTGTTTTTTCCCTGTCATTGGTCCTGATTTTTATTCCAGAATATATGTTACCCATATCCATAGGAAGTCTACACTAGGGATAACAAATATATTTCCCAAAGCATTTATCAATTTATTTTGGATATTATGACCTGGTTAAATATAGATTTTAGAGCTAGAAAAGTCCTGGCTTTATGCTGATTGATGAGCTTGAGAGGTTTACTTAATTACTCTCATCCATGGTTTCTCATTTGTAAAACAGTCTTAAATACCTTTTTCATAAACCTGTGGAGATAATCAAATCAGATAAGATGTGAAATATGCCTAAATCTTAGTAAAAACTTAAGCAAGTTAGTTAGCAATCTGTATCCAGTTTCTTTACCTGTTCTTTTAAAAAAAGGATATTGGTGCCTAGGTCATAAAGGTTTTGTGAAAACCTTTTGTACATTTGCATACACACATATATACATATACATATACAAGTACATGTATATCTGTGGATTCTCCAAATATGGATAAAGTATAGATATCCCATACACATGAATTTGTCATATTGTAGGGGATCAATAATGGTAGCTATTATTTTGTAGTAATATTGTTATTGACACTCCATACAAAAAATTACTTTAGTAGTAGTAATAATAGTAGTCATAGTCATTGTCGTCTTGACCTAAGAAAAAAAGAAGATTGAGATTGTACTTCCAGGTCAGCCACCAACTACTTTTTTGATCTGCATCCATTCACAGCTTCCTAAATATTACTTATCTATAGACAAGAGAAAGTAGGTCTTGAGTTCCCTATTGCCACTTATTTAACATATGCCTTTAACTGTGGTAGGTGCTAACAGTATAAAGAAACATGATTAACTCTCCATTTCTTTAGTGGAGAGTATAATCAGCAAACACATAGATATGCCTATTTCAGATGTTGACACAAGTAGCCTTGTGTGTGTGTGTGTGTGTGTGTGTGTGTGTGTAAAATGTGCTCCTGAAGCATAGCAGAAGCAATTTATCTTGACAGGGGCAAGATACAGCTGTGGCTATGTCAAAGGAAGTTTTTAAAAATATAAAACTATAAAAAGGAGAGCAACTCATAGACTTGTCAAAATTAATGCAGAAAACAATCCTGCCCTCTGAAGCCCCTGCTATGAGAGATAAGTACTGTTAACATCACAGTCTTACTAGCAGCATAAGCCCCATTACAACTCTTAAAAACTGGGAATAATTCCGAATTTAGAGGATTTAAACATTTACTTTCTAAAGAGAAGTTAACCTTATAACCCCCAACTATAACCCAGAATTGGCTAGAAATTTAGCTACAGACTGTCCTGTGATTATGAGGAAGTTTCTTGATAGTGATAGTCATAACATATAAGTCAAATTTAGGTCCTCTTGATTTACCATCTTTGGCAAGAAAAAGAAATGTACCCAAAGGCATACAGTTTTTGTCAATGAATTCCAAATAAGATGATTTCTTCTGTGTTTTGAAGTAGGCAAAAACCTGTCTTCTCTTCTCTACCTTCCAAATCTCATGGACTTTCTTTTTCCTTTCCCACCTCCTATGGCCAACCTTAGGGCCTCCTAGCTACCTGGGAGCCAGCCTCTGTATGCCACCCCCATGTACTCCTGCCTTCTCCCAACACATGCCCTGCCTGGGCCCTTTCACAGTTAAGCTCACTCAGCACTTTTCTCCAGTCTGCTTTACTCAGATGCAATTTCTCCTTGTCTGTCACCTACTAATTAAGTCAAGGGTATATTCTATCCTCAGATCACTTATGCCGCACACGCTATCCACGGGACTTGCACTGAGTGAACACTAGTAGGATGAATTAATGTCGAGATGAATTTCCATCTGTGTCCTCTGGGAGCTTACAATTTAGAAGAGAAAATAAGAAACAAACAATTTAAACGATTTTGTGAATTAAAAAGAGAGAATTAAAACTAAAACTATTAAACTGTGTATCTCTAAGGTTCTTATGAGAGACAATTGTTTAGTACTTAGGAGGCTTCTCCCATTAAAAAACAAAAAATCACAACTATGTTATCAATGATAATTTTTTGATTCAATTAAAGACATTATTGAAACTTGAAATGCCTATGAACTAATACTTCTGTATTATTTTAGCTATATCTAATCACCATAAAATGTTAGGAATGTTAAATTGAAATTTCTAACAACTATAAACTTTATTGAGTGCTAACAATATGTTAGCACTTTACTGGAAAATAAAGGAACAAGGGCTTCTCCTCAGAGTAGAGAAAGTAAGTTATAAACTGCAGGAATCCGGGGACCTATTCACTGCCTATCTGCATAAGAATAAGAGATAGCTTTTTTTTCTCCATTTGCATAAAGAATGACATCTCTAAGGTCAATCACTCCCCAGGTGCTTAGAACTAGACAAAAAAGAAAAGAAAGGATTGTCCCTTGGAGGGCACAGGAATTTGGTGCATAAGAACAAGCCATTCATAAATTAAGTGCTCCTCAAATATGAAACTGTAGGTGAACGTAATAAATAGCGGTGTCCTCCTCCATACAATGAGGGCTATGAGCTAGAAGTTTTCTAATTTTCCATTCAGCTCTACTGCACTAAGTCTTCTTGAAGGGCGTTATCTACCTGAAATGGTTGTTACAGACCCTCTGGGCTTTTGAGCTGGGATTAGGAAGCCATCATATTAAAGTATTCAAGTATTAAGCCAACAGTGTTCATGGGTGAGGAGGAGAGTGAACTTGTTGTAATGTACCTCGAGAGTAATACACAGGACACAAAACCAAATCAATGAGTCATTTAATCAATAAAGCCGGCGACTGTGAGGGAAATGCGGCTCCAAATCTCGCAGCCATGAATGGCGGTAACATCAGGCTTGTATAGGCAAATATCACAAATGTATCGGTTACATCTTTAGGTTTGGAATGAGGAACCTGGTTTGCAAAAAGCAGTTACAGAAGCTAAATTGAGCAAGTTAGTTATCTACAAAGATTAATTATAGTTTTAGGTCTTGGAGCCATTGAGTCAACGGAAAACACATTTTCTGGAGCCACTGAAGCAAATAAAGCAATTGTGCTGTCCTGGTCTCCAGGTGCAGAGGAATGTGTTTTAAAAGACCAGTAAAACCACAATCAATGGTGTATTCAGTCGAATGGGATGATTTATATAAGTTCAGAAAATCAAAATAACTTCTCTATTATTTTAGCAAACAAATAAGTACAGAAGCCAGAACAGCAGGGTTAAAAATTAAACAGCAGTTTTTACCTGAGATGATTGCTACCATGCTTCAAACTGAGTCTGAGGGGGTTGGGGGTCAGGGTCAGGGGTCTATGTCCATGTGGAGAGGAAGCAGGCAGGAAGTCAGGAGAGAGCAACCACAGGAACCAAGCTTTGTGGGTGCATTCAAGGAAAATTAAAAACCGATTGCAGAGGATCCAAGGGAAGTAGCAGGAAAAGAGAAGCCTGTGGAGGAATCTGGGAAGGAAGTTATCTCTGATTATGGGAGAGTTGATGACATTACAAAGTGCTATGGAGTTTGTGCCAACATCATAGATAAGGTCACACCAAGTGACCTAGTACAGTAGTCCCATTATCTATGAAGGATATGTTCCAAGACCTCTAGTGGATGCCGGAAACTGTGCATAGTACCAAACCTTATATATACTATGTCTTTTCCTATACAGACATACCTATGATAAAGTTTAATTCATAAATTAGGCACAATAAGAGATTAACAACAATAACTAATAATAAAATAGTACAATATCACAATATACTTAATAAAAATATGTGAATGTGCTCTCTCTCTCTACCTATCTCTATCTCCCTCTGTCTAATAACCTATCTAATAACAGAGACAGCTAGGTGACTATCAGGCAAGTAGTATATACAGCATGGATATGCTAGATAAAGAAATGATTATGTTTCAGGGGGTGGTGAGCACAGAGCTGGTTGGTGTGATATTTAATTACACTACTCAGAATGGCAGGCAATGTAGATCTTATAAATTGTTATTTCTAGAACTTTCCATTTAATATTTCAGGAATGCTATTTACCATGGGAGACAAAACAGCAGATAAGTGGAGGGTGGGTAATGTGAGGATTTCAAATAGAGGGGCAATTCAGAAACTTTTTCTCCCTGGAATTTGACATTAGGCATCCTGTTATTAAATAATAATTTTCAAAAACGTATTAAAACCACGACCTTGTTACAGAAATAAAAATGAACATGCATTCAATATTTTATAACTCATCATTAATGAGAAAACTCATAAGATATTGCAACCAGTTCAACAGACATATTTATGGGTCCATGATGTTAGAATGAATGTTCAAATGAGAGCAAACCGGCCTCTTCCACCATGAAGAAGGAAAGTCAATTGATAGAATCTGCATGTCTGTAGGCAAGAATTATTTTTATTGTTATCAGCTACTGTTCACAGAGTTATAAAATAACTCAAAGACAATGAAAGATGAGAGTCAGGCAGCCAGAAAGCTGTGATCTTAACAATTCATAGTTTCTTTTGAAGCATGATTTTTTTTTCTTTATGCAGCTCTGCATATTTTTAATGTAGACTATGTTTACAATGCTGGAACCTCCTCTGAAAAGCTTTAATTTCAATAACCAATTCATGGACCTAGGATTCCGTTTCAGAATTTACAGTGCCAGGACAAGAATGGCTAACAGTTTGTAATGACTAAGTTCTCTATTTATAGGTATAAATAAATGTCAAAGTTTTCCAGGGAGTTGTTTTGATAGTAAAACAGAGCAGTAAAAATTATGGTAGATTATATAGTCAATCAGAAATGGAGAAATAAGGCAAAGGGAGTAGAGGCAGTCAAAAAGGGAAGAACAACTATTATGATTTTATGACAAAGTAACATCTAATCTGAGATTGAAAGGGTGGAAATCAGAAAGGTGAGTGGGCTCTCGGCAGATGGACCAATGGGGGAATTTATAGAGCTAGTCAAGGAATGGAAAGATATGACCTGAAAATAGGTCTTTAAAAAAAAAAAAAATCTTCCGATCAGAGTCATTTCTATTTATAATTGAACTGGTATCCTCTCTACTATATAGGAATTTATGTTTTCATTTTTTTAAAATATATTTTATTGATTTTTTACAGAGAGGAAGGGAGAGGGATAGAGAGTTAGAAACATCGATCAACTGCCTCCTGCACACTCCCTACTGGGTATGTGCCCACAACTAAGGTACATGCCCTTGACCAGAATCGAACCTGACACCCTTGAGTCCGCAGGCTGACGCTCTATCCACTGAGCCAAACCAGTTAGGGATATGTTTTTATTTTTTAAGACTTAATTTTTTAGAGCACTTGTAGCTTTATGGAAAAATTGAGAGGAAGGTACAAAGGCTTCCCATATAGTCCCTACCACTACACATGGATAGCCTCCCCCATTATCGATTGCTCACCAGAGCAGTATATTTGTTACTAAGGATGAGTCCACAGTGACACATCATAATCACCCAAAGTACATAGTTTACCTCAGGGTTCTCTGTGGATGTTGTAGACTCCACGGGTTTGGGAAAATGTATAGTGAAAAACCCATCATTGCAGTATCATATGGAGTATTTTCACTGCCTAAAAATTATCTGTGTTCTACCTATTCATTTCCCTCCACTAACTCCCAACAATTATGGATTTTTTTCTTGCCTCCACAGTCTTGACTTTTCCAGAATGTCATGTAGTTGCAATCATACAGTATAGAGACAACATTTGTAGACCTGGCTTCTTTCAGTTAGTAATATGCATTTATGGTTCCTCCATGTCTTTTCATGACTTGGTAGCTCATTTCTTTTTAGTGCTGAACAATACTTCATTGTCTGATTATATGTACCACATTTTATTTATCTATTCATCTAATAAAGATTTCTTAGTTGCTTACAATTTTTGGAAATTATGAATAAAGCTGCTCTAAACACTCATGTGCAGGTTTTCATGTGAACTTAAGGTTTTAACTTCTTTGGTTAAATACCAAGAAGCATGATTGCTGAATTCCATGATAAGAGTGTTTTACTCTTACCTGCCAAATTGGCTTCAAAATTGCTGTATATGAGAGTTTCTATTCCTCCAAATCCTTGCCAGTATTTGGTGTTTTCAGTGTTTCAGAATTTGGGCATTCTAATAGGTATGCAATGGTATCTCATTGTTGTTTTGATTTGTGTTTCCCTGATGATATAACATCTTTTCATATGCTTATTGTCTACCTGTATATTTTCTTTGGGGAAGTGCCTGGTACAGTCATAGACCCATTTTGTAATTGAATTGTTTGTTTACTTATTTTTGAGTTTTAAGAGTTCTTTGCTTATGTTGGACAATAGTCTTTTATCAGATATATCTTTTGCAAATATTTCCTCTCAGTCTGTGTCTCTTTTTAATCCTCTTGACATTGTCTTTTGCAGAGCAGAAGTTTTTAATGTTAATGAAGTTTACTTTATCAAGCTTTCATAGATTGTACCTTTGATGTTATTTCTAAAATTGCATTACCATACCCAAGGTCATCTAGATTAGAGCTGTTATTAGGAGACATTTTCCTAAAGGAAAAGTTATGGATGAGATGAAGGGAATCACTGGCATTGAGCATCTAGTGATCAAAAATGAAGAGCCAATGTTGTAATTCAATAATACCATTGGGCAACTAAAGAGGAAAAAAGAATCAATTCAATCATTTAACAGAATTTGGCCCAAGTCTGTTAATAAGTTGAAACCCTTAAGTATTTGCCTAGAAATTAGGTAAACATAAAAACATAACAACAACATGTTTAGATTTATATTGCCCAAATTTAATATAATTCTAAAGAGAGAAAAATACACTAGATTTTTTGTATTAAGAAAACTGAAGCCTGAAGCACCTATTCCATGTCCTCTTTGCTACCTAGGGGAACACTGCATTTGGAGAAGTTTAAACTTTTTGTAGGGAATCTCATCGTGTGTAATATGTTCAGGTGACTGTATATCAATAATGCTATGAAATGCTATGACACATTTCCTAAGTGCTTTCACTATTGAATAAGTAGAGAGACCAATACTCTTGAACACACACATTGGAATGTTTTCCCTATGCCGCCTTCTTTATGCCATCATATTTGTTCTTAATTTCTCTCCTTGTATGTATTAGTACAAGTTGTCTTCTACATGCAAAGATCATAATAAGACAAACAGCAGGAGCAGTAGATTGGTATTCCAGAGTATAGAAAACAGTAAAATATACTCAAGTAGCACTACTGACCCCCACCATCAGGGATTTTGTTGTGAGTTACATTCAAGCTAAGCAAACAGATAGCCCTAAGCCCTGATCAATGGCTGATTAAAGATAAAGAACAGAGATTAGGATCAAGGAACATGAGACTCTCACCCCTCATCAATCTGTAGAACCAACAAATGCCTGGTGCTTACATCTTCTCCATTCTGGTTGCTTTTTATCCTTTAAGAACAAGAATATTGAACATAACCAAAAAACATATATGCATATATGCCTAACCCATGTACACAAACAATAGTGTGGGGAAGGCCTGGGGTAGGGCAAGGGATGGATGGAGGGGGGCAAAGGAGGGAGATGGGGGACATCTATAATGCTGTCAACAATAAATTTAAACAAATAAAATAATTAATTAAAAAATAATAATTTATTATGTGTCAGGCAAAATGTAAAGCACTTTCCATTGAATTAAGCATTCATTCCATAGAACAGCCCTATAAATTAAGTGTGAATATTATCCTCTGAATTATTAAGATGAGAAACCTGGGGGTGATGTGAATTCTCAGCTGTGAACTCAAGATTTAAAGACTAGAAGTCTTGTCCTAGCTGGTTTGGCTCAGTAAATAGAGCATCAGCCCACGTACTGAAGGATCGTGGGTTCAATTCCAGTCAAGGGCACATACTTTGGTTGCAAGCTCTAGCCAGCCGTGGGCAAACTACGGCCCGCGGGCCGGATCCGGCTGTTCTATCCAGTTCTCTTGCTCTCCCCTCTGCTCCTTTACTTTGAATTTATATTAGTTCACACAAACACTCCATCCATGCTTTTGTTCTGGCCCTCCGGTCCAGTTTAAGAACCCATTGTGGCCCTTGAGTCAAAAAGTTTGCCCACCCCTGCTAGCCCCAGCCCTGGTCGGGCAAGTGTGGGAAGCAACCAATCTATGCATCTCTCTCACATCTATCTTTCTCCTTATCTCTCCCCGTCCCTTCCACTCTCTCTAAAAATCAATGGAAAAAATATCCTAGGGTGAGAATTAAAAAAGAAAGAAAGAAAGAAAGAAAGAAAGAAAGAAAGAAAGAAAGAAAGAAAGAAAGAAAGACTAGGAGACTCTGATATTCTTGTAACCAACTAAGCCATCTCTAGACATGCCCCCAATCAAACCTCCAGTAAAACAAGCTACATCTCATTTACACCAAAGTGGAGGGATCATCAGTGTTACGTGATTGGAGGTCAAAACCTTAAAGCAATGATGAAGAAGGCGAAATCAATCCTCAGCAGCCCAAGGCAAAGGAGGGGCTTTTTGTTACAGGGAAGTCTGGTAGTGGATGGAATAGAAAGATACAGGGATGGATGGGGGAGGGGGGGTCAGAGAAATTTTACCTCCTTAAATAAAATGTTAATTAAAAGAATAAAATAAAGGTCCTTTACTCCTTAAATAAATAAATAAATAAATAAATAAATAAATAAATAAATAAAGTTTTACAGTAATCCCTGCTCTCTTTAATACCAGTAAGCAAAAGAAAACCCCCTGGCCCACTTATTTTGTGTATTGGAGAGGCCTAGGCAAGGCTGTCTTCCCCAAGCCGCCAAGAAATGAGAGCACAGCGTATCACCTTCCACACCTAATCACGAGGCCAGGGCTAACAGCAGAAATGCCAGGTACTGTTAGTCATAATGGAGGAAGAAAGCTGAGACCCATGACACTGACCAAATTTGAGACAGCAGCTGCTTCACATCTTTGCCACACGGATTCAGGTTGTGAAGCAGCGCTGGCGGGTGAAATCAGCCATGCTCCTCCGACTTGTCTCCGATCCTGTGTTGTCCAAATTGAACCCCTGTCCCTTTCCATTTAGCCATGCAGGTCTTGACAGGGCCCAATGCTGTTTTCCTCCTGCTGTAACCTGTTTCAGAAAGCCTGACCTTGTTAAGGCAAGCCCTTCTCACATCTTTATTTGACATTTAACTTTTTTAATGCCAGTTGAGAGAGCAAAGCGTTAGGTACAGAATTAATAAATCCTGAAATGAGTCCTTCCTGGAATAATTTCTTACTAATTGAACAATTATTTTATTTCATATTGATGGTGGAAAAGGATAAATGTGCTTCAATTACTGGGTGAAAGGAAAAAAAAAGTCAAGTCAATTAATACTTGACTTCAATATTTATTTATGAAATAACCAGGGCTGAGTGTCCCCTGTATGCTTCATTTATAATCATTGGAGAATAGAAAATAGGCAAATAGGGGTGTGTTCAGACTCTGTTGGAGATGTACAATGGATGTAGCATGGGAAAGCAATGATGTTGAAAGGAGCACATCAACAAAGGATGTAATGAGCCAACTCTCACCTGGTTAATGTGTACCTTTCCCTTAGATTTCTTTGCTTTTAATTTTCAGAATTGTTTTAATAACAATTTTTATACTGTTCCTTAATAAATTCATTTTCTAGTGCTGGTGCAAAAATTACCACACACTTATGTGGCTTAAAACCACACAAGTACTATCTTTACATCTCTCTCTCTCTCTCTCTCTCTCTCTCTCTCTCTCTCTCTATATATATATATATATATATATATATATATATATATATATATATATATACTGATTTCAGAGAGGAACAGAGAGGGAGAGAGAGATAGAAACATCAATGATGAGAGAGAATCATTGATCGGCTGTATCCTGCACATCCCCTCCTGGGGATCAAGCCTGCAACTCTGGCATGTGCCCTGACCAGGAATTGAACTGTGACCTCCTGGTTCATATGTCGATACTCAACCACTGAGCAACTCTGGCTGGGCTATAGTTCTAAATGTCAGAAGTCTTAAGTGGGTCTTATGAGCTAAAATCAAAGTGTCAGCAGAGCAACATTTTTTCTGGAAGCTCAAGGGGAAATTTGTTTTCTTGTCTTTTCCAGGGTCTAGAGGCCACCTACATTCTGTCTTCAAACCTCATCACTCCTCCTTGTGCTTCCACCCTCAAATCTCCTCTCTGAGTCTAATTTCCTGCCTTTTTATTAAAAGGACACTTGTGATTCCACTGAATTCACCTGGATAATCCAGGGTAGTCTCCCCATCTCAAGCTCCTTAATTTAATCACACTGGCAAGTCTCTTGCAATGTGGGGTAACATAATTACAGGTTCTGGACATCTGTGGTGGACTATTATTTAGTTTACCACAGTGACTTTCCTTCAATTTTCACTAAGAAGTTGCTCACTTATTTTACACACTGTGCCATAATGCTCTTCTACCCATCCCTCCTTTGCCCTGCTCAGCTCTGTATCATAGGAAACTATACTTTCAAGTTCTGTGGATCTTCTAGTTTCTAGATAACTTTAAGTATGGAATGGGGCCAATGGTATATGATGGAAGGGATTGAGAAAGAGAGAAGCTAGGGCATTTATCCCCTTCTCACTTTTTTTCTGTACTGTTTTCTGGTGTTGGCTGCAACCCCTCAATCTCCAGCCCCTGTACTCAGACAGATATCACCATCAGTCTCCAGCTCTTACCAGATGACCCTGTTTCCCTCTTCTCTAGGACTAGCGGAAGCTTCTTGACAATTGATAATCTCTACATGTTATCTCATTCATAGTATGATTTTTTAGCTCTATTGTACCTATAGTAACCTTGAGTTAAATTCCCTCTGACTAAAAGACCTAGAGTCACTTCTGTTTTACTAGCCAAATACTATGTGCCAATCTATGCAGAGCCTAGATTAATCATCCCTAAGAATGTGGGGCAGGGACTCACACTCCACTCCACTCTCACCTCCCCATGCATAGAAACAGCATGTGGCTAGGCCAGCCGTGGGCAAACTACGGCCTGCGGGCCAGATCCGGCCCGTTGGGCTGTTCTATCTGGCCCACAGAGCCTAAAGAGAGGAGGGTTCTCTTGCTCTCCCCTCCGCTCCTTCACCAGCAGCAGTGTTAACATGGCAACGTCGGGAAACACGGCCGCAGCTCCTTCTTCTGAGTGAACAACCTCTCAGTAGAAGGAACAACCTCTCAATCTTCCAGAGGCTCCTTGTAATGCCCGCGGACGCGTCCCCCGACATCACCCTGGCAATGCGTAGACACGTTATCGTGGTGATGTAGGGAGACACGCCCCTGGAGAGCACAGTATCAGAGCATTAGCTAAAAAGGAGACCAACAACACTGTTCCCACTGAAGTTGATGTTTTAAAGACCAAAAACCTTTCAACCCAGTCTACATTGCCATCTACATCTACGTCCCGGGCATAATTTGGAAGTTGCACTAAAGAAAATGTTTAATTTACTGTTTACACATTTTGTTCTTTTCTATTTGTTTTAGTTTTAAATTATTTTATTATATTTAAAATATTTAATTTGAAAGGCTTTTGTACCTTTCCTTTGTTAGACAATTTTATTTTGCCTTTGCCATCTTCAATATAAGGTATGTTATTGTGCTATGATTCCTCCATTTTTTGAAGTTTCAAATTATAATAATTAGTGTTTACATTCTTCTTGTTAAAATGTTTGAAATGAATAAAACTATTGAAATAAAAAAAAAAAAAGACCATACCCTTTTATGTAATGATCTTTACTTTGAATTTATATTAGTTCACACAAACACTCCATCCATGCTTTTGTTCTGGCCCTCCGGTCCAGTTTAAGAACCCATTGTGACCCTCGAATCAAAAAGTTTGCCCACCCCTGGGCTAGGCTCACACTCCACTCCACTGTCTTTCTCAGAGAGCTCTATAGGGATGCTTGTAAACAATGCATGAAGTAATGTATATTTTGATAACTTATGCCACCTTTTCTGATTCTGCATGATGGCTTCGAATAATAAAGCTAATTTGAGGGCACTTTACCTGGTGAACCTGTGGGAGATGCTGGTTTCCTTGTTTATATCCCTGAGATCTGATATTGTTTCCCAATAATTTTTAACTTGTAAATAAGATAGGAATTGTTTTTGAAGAAACAAACAAACAAAAAAGGCCCACCTGGAACCTAAAAGCTTCTTTTTCATTAGAAGAAATGTCAAAGTTCTCCAAAGCAAGACAAAGTAGAACTGAAGTACAAGTTTAGACAATGTTCTCCACATGAAGAGATACATTTCTAAATAAATTGTGAATTTTTGGTTTAGTTTCCTTCTCTTCTGGCACTCACACCACTACTTTAAAGTTCTGTAATGAGATATTTTGGAGAGGTAGAGTTCAAGAAGAATAGATCTTTCATTAGCCAGATAATCAAATGTGGCACATGCTAGGATGATGGGTACTGAGCTTTCCATTACAGCTTCTACACAAAGGTTGGGGAACATCTGGCTCGCGGGCCATATAAAATGGGGGAAGTCATTTGGAGTGGCCCTGCCAAAGCATTAGGGGTGTGTTAATTAAGTGTTTGACCAAATATAGCAGGCTAATTTTTAAGTTGACAATTTTGTATGGCCAGAGAATGATGTGATAAATATCCAAATGGCCCTTGGCAGAAAAAAGGTCCCCCATCTCTGTCATTATTGTTAGTATAATTAAGGTCCATGGGAGAAGCATAGCCCCTGCCTCCCAAAGTATTCTCACCATCAACAATTGTAATGATTCCACTAAGAAGTTGTAAATCTGCCTAATGTTATTTGGCAAATGCACACTGGCAAGTATCTTAGATGTCTCTTGTCAAAATAAAAAGCCTTCAATGAATACAACAAAATATACAATACGCAAGAAAATATCTCAGAGAGAAAGATTCATACCTAGTGCAGGTTCTTAGAAATCTAGCCACACCGAAGGAGTAGGAGGCATGGAGGAGGAGAAATTGAACACTTGTAAACAAATTTGGTCACTCGCTATGAATTCATACAATTGCTTTACTTTGTTTCCTGCCTGTACTGCATATAAACAATAATTATGGTGGATCTGTTTTCTCTCTTCAGAGTCACATTTTGTATTTGGTATTAATAAACCACTTAAGTGATTTTTTAAAATTAACAAATCAGAAATCAAAATATTGGCTGCATATGAAGAACTATATTAATATCAGTGGTAAAATGGTCATAAAGTTTTCTCTTTGAACATTTTCTTTTAGTAGATGAGCATACTGGGCCCGGCAAGGTGCTATGCACGGCTGGTTCCAGGTTACCGAATGCACACCGAAGAGCTCGAGGAGAGCTGGACTTACATTGCACTCATCCAACTGTCTTTGCTGTGGGTTTTCTCACTATGTGAGGCTTCACAGTATAATCCTATGTACAAATTTCAACTTTCAAGTAAAAACTAGAGAAATTTTGTTGCAGCTGTCCCAGATAAAACAGACAAACTGGATGGATTTGAAAGGAACAAAAGTACATCACATTACCTGTGAATTTGTGGCAGATTAACTTCATTTCTCTTGGTCACAGTAATGAATCCTCCCACTTAACTTCACACTTGGGCAATTGCCCACAAGCATCACAACACTGAACAGAACAGTGGGAAGGAAACTTGAGCAGAGGATATTGCCTTTTCTGACTGATTAAAAGTGGAGCCATACAACGGGTGTTGAAGGGAATGAATGGGTCCGGTGCACATTCATGTCCTAGAACACTGTAAACCGCTCTCAGCCAGGTATTTTCAAAGCTTGACTCAAGAATGTAGAGACTAGAGAAATGTTGATCTTGTATTTAAGAATAAGAAACAAGAGGATTGCTATGTATTTAGAGCACAGTAGGCACTTAACATATTTGTTGATTTAATTTAAAAACAGTTTATGAGATTATGACTTTTTATTGTTATAGAAAGTTTTTATTTCATTAGTCTGTATATTTTTAATTTCTATCATTTATAATAAATAAAATATTTTAATTATAGGAAAATTGTAAAAACATAACAAAATAAAAAGAAAAGATGTCTCATAAACCTATTATCCAGAGATAACCATTGTTAACGTTTTGTTCCATCTCTTTTCTGGGCTCTGTTATCTTTTAGCACCAAACTGTTTTTTAAATAATTGTAAATGCATTTTATTTTTGCAGATCTCATAGGAGAACAGTTGGAGAATCAATGCAAGTTCTTCAACATTGTTTCTCTTCTTCAAAAATGTCTAATTATTCTCATTATAAATTTTTTTGTTTTTCAGAAACGTTTGTAATATTTTTATTTTTCAGAAACATTTGTAATAATTTTCCTAAGTTCCCAAATAATGACATTAGGATGGGGTCAAATAAATTAATTGAAGGATAAGTGAATTTTTATACTATAGAACCATTTCATCAGGGGATGTGTTATGGAAACTAAATATGTAGCTGTTGGTTGGTCCATATTTGTAAAGGTTGTTCTATAAGGAAAAAATACCCACACAGTTCGCATGCATTTTGTCACTTATTCATTGATTTTATTCATATATTTTATTTACTCTGACATATATACACTGAGTGGCCAGATTATTATGATCTCTGAACACATAATAATCTTGCCCCTCAGTGTGTGTATGTGTGTGTGTGTGTGTGTATATATATATATATATAGATATATATATATACACATATATATATACACATATATATATATATATGTGTGTGTGTGTGTGTATATATATCTATATATATATATATACACTAGAGGCCCGTTGCATGAAGAGATTTGTGCAACAGGCCTTTCTTCCCTTGGCTTCCAGCACCGGTTTTCCTCCAGCACCCGGGACCCAGGCCTTCACTCCGGCCAGAGTCTGCCTTCTTCATCTTTGCTGCAGACTCTGGCCGGAGTCTGCCATCTTCGTCTTCGCTGCAGCACTCTGCTCTTGTAGATCCCTTCGCCCCCTGCCCTCCCTCTCATAGCAGGCATCCTGCCCCACCTGCCCACTCAGCACCTAGAGCAGCTGGCCAGCCGCCATTTTTGGCCTTCACTCTGATTGGCTGTGGGCATAGCAGAGGTATGGTCAATTTACATGTCTGTCTATTATTAGGTAAGATATTAGAGGCCGGTTCATAAATTCGTGCATGGGTGGGGTCCAGCCAGCCTGGCCAGGGGGAAGGGACATGGGCGGATGGCTGGCCTACCAGCTGGTCAAACTCCTAGTCAAGGGGATAATTTGCATATTAGCCTTTTATTACATAGGATATACACTGAGTGGCCAGATTATTATGCATTCAGAGATCATAATAATCTGGCCACTCAGTGTATGTATGTATATGTATATGTATATGTATGTATGTATGTATGTGTATATATGTAGATATAAACTTTTGCTTCCAAGCTAACTTGTTCATATAATGACCAAAACTCCCGCTGGTTGGGCACGTTCTGACAGACCAACAGAAGAATGTGTCTGTGTTGGACTTGATCCCACCCACAGGGTATATGCCATTATAACATTCCACTAATACTCAGCTATTTTTGCCAGCATGTTGATTAAGAAGCACCAAGTCACACATTAGAGATTCATGCTAGCTTTTAAGTTACCAAAAGCTTGTATCACCACAAAAGTGATAAGAGAATCAGTATCTTATAGTTTTTCTACTATGATGTTTAATGCATCTATTGGATGTATAAACATTTAGGTCACATTTAGTCAATCAGTAGTAAAATAAGAGAAAGATGCATCAAAGGTTATTAATAAGATAATGGACAAACTATAAACGCATGTTCTTTGGAGCATGGAGATGTAAATACCATACTCCACAACAAACCATACCATTACAACAGCGTGCTCACTCTACATTTGCTTGGTTCCAAGTCTAGCTGCTAAGAAATCCAGTCTAAATTAAGTATTTTATCAATTCCTTTTGATTAAGCCATGTGTTTATTCCTCCTTTTATGTGTTATTGAAAGAAAAATATCTCAAAGCTTGCATAGATAACTAAGAGGAAATTTAATACTTATAACTAAAAACATACTTTCTTTCCCAACTGTGACAGCTTTTAACTGTCTGCCCTTATAGCACCCTCTTCTTGCCATCTGCCCTATAGTTGTAGATAAATATTGCACCTGGCTTAAAATATACTCAAGAGTGTGTTATTTCTAAACTGGGGCACTAATAAGAACAAAATACATGGATCTTTAGTCCCCAACTCTGATGATTCTAACAATTTTTTTTGTTTAATTTTTATTTGTTTAAATGAGAACTAGAAGAATGTCATTAAAAAGAAATCTGGCTTTATTTATTTATTTATTTATTTATTTATTTATTTTACTAAGCAGAATTGTTCTTTTAATTAGCTGTAAAGAAATAATATGAGGTCAGTTCTGCTACTGGTAGAATTTCAAGCTTCAGAGAATTTCTAGAATTGGCTGCTGCCTTTTCAACAGGATAAGGATCCAAATTGAGCATCTCAGTCTGTAAGTTAAGATCAACAAAGAATATAGACATTTTAGAGTAAAAATAGACCCAGTTTCTTCTTGCTGAGCTTTTACTCTATATTTCATTGGCCTGGGGACCAACCAGAGCATTTTTCTAAATACAGTACAAACACAGGATGGAAGTAGCAAGAACAGCCTTTTTAATATTTTCTTCCAGTTTCCATATGGATTCTCCCAAATATATCTCTGCTTATTTGTTTGCCTGGCCATTGGTGAGGTAGAGGATACTTCTGATTGGTAACTTTGGTGATTAAGACTGAGCATTCTTAAATAAGTTTAGCCCTTTTTATTGGGAGGAGTTACCCTCCAAAAAGAAATCTTTTTGCTGCTTCTTCAGGGACAGGCTCTTCTATGGGCATTGGGTGTCCTCTCTCCTTTGATAAATCTACCTCCTCCTGTGGTTCAAGTAAATGGCCCATTTGACTTTCACACCATAATGCTTCTTCCTTAGCCTTTTAGAGAATAAAACTGATATTTAATCCCTTAGCTGGTTTACTCTTTCTTCTTCTCAACATTTTCAGAATCCAGAAAGGGAAGAAGAAAGAGGAACCCTGACTACATATTTTTGGACTCCAACAACACATGTGCCTGCCCTGTGTCATGTGTAGTTGAGTCAGCTCTCAACCTGGCAACCCTATGAATGAGTGAAGTCCAGACCAGGCATTAAAAACTAAGATCAAGGGTTAGTATGAGGGCATTATGGAATGTGCCCCTGAGCAAGCAAGCACGTATATGCTAAATTCACAGTGGTCATATTTTCCTCCTGTACTCTTTTTAGTCTCATTTCCCAAAATCTCAGCAGTTAGAAATTTTGTCACTATCCATGCAGCATGATTCCAACAGAAAATAAAGATTTTAGATAATTTATTTTCTAACCAGTTTATCTATCAGCTTAGGACCAGATAAGCACTGGAGAATGTTGAGAAACTATTTAGACCTATTGCCAAATATTAGAGTTTAGCTCTAATTTGAGATAAGCAGATTATAGAAATCATTATTTTGATCTAGAATTGGCTCTAATTGCTTCCTATGTCATGCATAATCATATAGTATTAATCAAAGCTTAAAAATCCAACAGAAATCCTCACACATGTTATTTTTAGAGATTCACATTTTTACCAAATTTTCATTGTGATCAACATCCTCTCAATTATTTCTTTTGTTTTTAATTATCTTAATTTGCCCTTTATACATGGACTTTTCAGGATTAGCCCTTTTATTAAAGGCATGTTTTTCTATATAAGTGAGTTTCTACCCATAGAAAATAATTTATTGGTTAAGTAGTTGGCCAGTAAAGTTAAAAAATAAACCATGGAAACAAGATCTGGGTTAAAAATAATCTACAAATAATCTAAGAAATTATGAAATAAACAATAACTCCTATTATAATAATAATTTTAGTAGAAATATTTCCATTATTCTTTCTTTAATTCAGACTTGTAACTAATTTATAATTTGTAAAATATTTATGCAAAGTCCAAATAAATGCATATAATTTTAAAAATTGCTATTTAGGAGGTCATAAAAATTTTATTACTTGACAGACTATGTTTTGGTATAAAAAGACTCAACATTCCAAGTGTGTCAATTATTTCTAAATGATTCTACCCGACCAGCATCGCTCAGTGGTTGAGCATCAACCTAGGAATCAGGAGGTCACTGGTTTGATTCTAGTCAAGGGCTCATACCTGGGTTGCGGGCTCGATCCCCAGTGGGGAGCATGCAGGAGGCAGCCAATGATTCTCTCTCATCATTGATATTTCTATCTCTCTCTCCCTCTCCCTTCCTCTCTGAAATCAATAAAATAAAAATATATTTAAAAATTTTATTCTAGAAATGTATGTAATTCAAACAAAAATACTAGGTTTTCTTGTTTGTTTGTTTATAATTGGAAAGCAATCCTGAATTTTATATGAAAATAAGAAAATATAACTTAGAAATTAATATATCAAAATATAATTCATAACTATAATAATTAAGAAAATGTAATACTAGTATATAAATAGACCAACTAATTAGTGCAACTAGAACATCTGGAAGTAATGCCTTCAAATATGTTGGATTTTCATAAAAATGATATAGATAATTTACTGTTTTGTATTGATATAATTTTGTAGCTATTCTGGAAAAACTAGTTATTATCTCATCTCTAAAACCAAAATAAATTTTAGGTAAATTTTAGAGTTTAATAAACAAAAATAACAAGAAAAAAACAATAGTAAGAGAAACAAAGTATATGTGTATCTAGCTTATAGCAAGTAAGGTATAAATGAAAGGTGTTCAACCTTTTAATAAAAGTAATTTAAAAAAACTATCATGAGATTTTTTTTTAACCTATTACATAGACAAAGCTCAAAATGCTTACCATTTAGGGTGAAAGTGGAGAAAATATACTCATAAAATGAAGACGAGAATGTAACTTGGTCCAACATAATGGAGAACAATGACTAAACATATCAATATTAAAAATGCACATATTCTTTAATCTATAATTCCTTGTCTCATGCTATATCCTACAGATAGAGAATATATATAACAAACAACATTTGAATAATATTACTCATTGTCATCTTGATTATAATATCAAAACACAACATATGCTAAAAGTGGGGCTTTGTGATGTTTTTATGGTGTGACTAACTTCTAAAACTCTGTTTTCCAGATTAAATTAAATACATTATACAGTTGAGAATTAGCAAATGAATAATGTGCTTTAATATTTTAATTTTTTACGTTGGTGTAGAAGCATAGTGTTTCATTATATCTGTGATAATTGAGATGCTTACAACCCCCTGACTCTTCCCAAACCAGTTTTACTTCACAGACTTCTCTTGCATAAAGAGTACCTATTCCCACGATCTAAAGAAAGTTGGCTTCTGTTGAATTATATCTTCTGGAAAGGTGAATACCCGGAGTTATTTACATGTTGAGAATCCAAAGGTATTTACATGTTGACAACACAAAATATTTTTTTATGGAATGTAAGTCCTACAGAATGCCTTGAACAAAAAGGGTTTCAGAATGCAATGAAGTGTGAGATCTATTGCATAGATCTCCTCTTGAAGTTTAATTGAGTACATTTACATATTAAAAGTTCTGAGTAGTTCTGTAATTAAAAAATAAAAACAAATGCAATTGTGTTGAGTTTAATCTCTCCTAAAGTTATCTTGTTACAGAACCTTTTTTTTTCCTGGTAAAAACAAATTTAACAATCTGTGTAATATGCTCTTTGGAAAACCTGCTTAATCTGTCAGATTTTCAGAGTTGTGAGGAAATAATAAATATGATGAAGAATGTGTGGATACAGAAGCATTCATGTTTAAGCCCTCAGCAGGAATCAGTGACCTTGGGATGGGAAGGGAATCAGGGGAGAAGAACCCAGCATGGAAAGGATCTAAGCAAACCATGCCATACGCAGAACAGAGAAAGTGGAAACACACTAATTTCTAACTGAACATTTTATCTACTTACCTCGTTTAATATTGCAAAACCTATGAAGACAATAGACACATAGGAATAGTAGGCAAAATCCTTTAGGTTAGTCAAAGAGTCTTCAAAAGGCTTTGTAAGAGAACTTTCAACTCTCCCACACAGCTGTGCGGATGCTAATCCAGTGCTGAGTTTATGCTTAGGCTGGAGTACTGCATTCTTTTTTCTTTTTTAAAATCTACTTCTTTATTTTAAAATATATATTTTTTATTGATTTTTTACAGAGAGGAAGAGAGAGGGATAGAGAGTTAGAAACATCGATGAGAGAGAAACATCGATCAGCTGCCTCCTGCACACCTCCTATTGGGGATGTGCCCACAACCATGGTACATGCCCTTGACTGGAATCGAACCTGGGACCCTTCAGTGTGCAGGCCGACTCTCTATCCACTGAGCAAAACCACCTAGGGCTTAAATATACTTCTTAAGGATTATGGAATCACAGCCTGTCAGGGTTGGGAGGAGCAGTAAGGATTATCAAATGTAATGCCTCATTTTTATAAAATCAAGAAATGAAAGGAAAACAAGGAATAGTTGTCCCAGGGCACCCAACAAGTTACTGTTGGAGCCACAACTGATAAAGAATGCCAAATCTGACATCAGAAAACCATGGATTCAAATACTATAAGGCTTGCCTCTTATTAGCCACCTAAGTTTAGTCAGGTTATTATTCACTCAGCTTCACATTTTTTTCCTCAAAAATTTTTCAAAGCAATGAATGAGATAGCATGGGTAAATGGATAGTACATCCTTGGCAGATAGTGACAATAAATGGCAGCTAGTAGTAGTGGTAATTATTATAACAGTGGCATCAAAGAAGATAGGAAAGTATATAAATTGCAAGTTCAAGCTGAAAGGCTAGGAGATCCTTTATCTGTATTTTATCTCCTTGCATCATTTATTTGAGACTCCATTTGTATTAGTCAGAATTCTCCAGAGAACAGAACCAATGGATATATGTAATGCATCTATGTATGTATAATAATCTATGTCTATAAAAATAGGAACAGAGGGAGGAGAGGGCAAGACAGACAGCAAGAAAGACAGAAAGATAGAGAGAGAAAGAGAGAGAGAGATGATAAGGAATTGTCTCCCAAGATGGAGGCTGACAAGTCCCAAGGTCCTCACAGTGAGCTGACAGGGTGGAGACCCAGGAGGGTCAACATGTATTTCCAAATTGAGTCTAAAGGCCTAAAGAACAGGATAATCAATGCTGTAGTTCTCATCTGAAGGCCAACAGGCATGAGACACAAAAAGAATCTGTATTTCAGTTCAAGTCCAAAGACAGGTAAAAGCAATGTCTTAGTCAAAGGCAGTCAAGCAGTATGGAATTCTCTCTTACTCTAAGAAGATTTAGCTCTTTTCTTCTATTCAGGCCTTCTTCTGGTTGGTTGAGGCCCACCCACTCTAGAGAAGGCAACATGCTTAACTCACTCTAAGAATTTAAATGTTAATCTCATCCAAAAATACCCTAACAGAAACAAACAGAATAATGGTTAATCAAATATCTGGTCATCCTATCTGTGGCCCAGGCACATTGGTGCATAAAGTTAACCATCACACAATCTCTTAATTTATAAGTTAACCATCACACAATCTCTTAATTCACAAAGAATCACAAAAAGTGCTTTATACACATACAGTCTTTCATTCACTCATCCTTTCATCCATCCATTCATTCATTTGCACATCACTTTACAAAATTTACTGACAATCTGTCACTATTGGTCATTGTTCTGACCCCTTAAATCAGTGTTTCAGAAACAAAATGGAAAAAGTAAAAAGGGCTTTTCAAGAATTTGACAATAACTTGAAATAATGAGGGAGAGGAATTTCTTGGTAGCATTTCTTAGGTATGCGATAAGGTATAGAAAATAATTACTGGGCATGATAAAAGCCTAAAATATCTTTTCATCTTTGCTCCTTTCTCTAAGGCAGGCTATATCACAAAGTCAATGAAATTCAATATAACACTATGTGTAAAAACAAATCTACTGTGCAGAATGCCTTTGAAGTGACCCCTGACTTCCATGTCACAGTCATTTTTATAGTGTTAATCCAACATATTCTCTCCCAGGGTGTTTCCCCTTGAACATTTATATATGGTGCATAATTAATAAGTGCAATTTTAATGATGCAAGACTTACTACAAGCTATGTAGATTTTAATATTTTGTGTCTGTGGATGGTTATTTTTTTTAGTTCACCTTGAATCTCATTAGACATGTGAATAATATTTTATTTGGTAAAATGAATGAAAGCATGTAAACCTGTTGTTAATAATAAAAACACTCCACTGGTTATAATGAGACAGTTCTTCAGTGATCACCATAGACTTACCATTAAAAAGTATTTGTATAATATGTTTCTTCAGTCTGTTGTTTAGTTTTCGCCTGAAGAGCTATATCATGTGCCATTATAGACATAATTTTAAGAAATACCAGTCTTGGTTATATTTAAGGAGATATTTTTTACCCCTAAAATATACATGCATCACCTTTCCTCCCAGCAGTAGAAGATTTTTAGTAATTCATCTATTCTAGAATCACATCAGGAAAAACTACCTTAATTTCCTATTGTTTTGGCTTACATTAATATAACTCATATCACTGTTCCATTTTACACTATTTCAATAACTTATCGAAGTTTATAATGGCCATGTCACTATTTGAACCAAGATTTATTGGGCCTTGGAGTCTCCCTGCCCTTCAAATTGAAGGAAGTGAGCCAGGCTCAGGGAGAGCCAAGGAGCTGGCAGTTAAGACTGGATTGAAAATCAGATATCCACAGAGCAGCTTAGAAGCTTAGGACTCAGACTCTGGAGAGAAAGGAGAAGTAAATAAGTCAACAGGAATTACATAGCATTATCCTCCTAGCAACACTGAAATGAAACTTCACCTTCACAGAGAATTCTCATTCTCAGGAGTATGAAGTCTGTACCACTATTTGTTAATGATACTATTTCAGCAATAGGATATTTCTCTGTTCTTTTCCAATCCCCATATGTAAATGGCCGTTTTTTTTTGTGTTGTTGTTGTTTTTTTACCTCTGCCTGATTAAAATAATAACTTGGGGTTTAGTACACTTAGAGTGTTCCATACTTTATAAGATAAAATCTCTATATTCTGCTGACAGTGAGTAAGCTTTAGTGATTTTAGCTGAGAAATCTATTAACATCTGCATTTATGTTGCTAATGACACTAAAGTGTGTAAAATGCATGATTATCAAAACTGAAGGGTTTTGATTGCCATGGGAGGGAAAGGTGGGGGAGGTGAAGGAAGGTATAGGGGGCATAAATGGTGATGGACAGACTTGACTTGGTGAACACACAATACAGTGTCCAGATGATGTGTTGTGGAACTGTGCACCTGAAATCCATATATTTGTGTTAACTAGTGTCACCCCAATAAATTCAATAAAAAGGAAAAAAGAAGAAGAGCATTGCTGCCTGCAATGAGGGTTTCCTAGACACAGCATTAAATTGCAAATGGAGCCTCCTCAAAGTGGTACCTGGCAGATAAGAGGACCTTAGAAGTGCCAGGTTGTTTTGACCCCATCATAATTAGGAGGTTTTTATCTGAAATTTAACTACTTAATGACATAGTGGAGTCAGGAATTTCAGCATGGAACTTCAGCTCCAGCTCCCCACTCATATTGTGTATTAAGAAAATTATTTCCTCTTCTGGACCCACTACGCTCACTTGTAAAATAAATGGTTTAAATTTCATGATCTCTAGTGACAGTTCCTTGATTGTGATGAGATTGCTCTTAGCATGGTTAAGTGCAAATAAAGGGTTTAATTACAGTAAGTTTATCCCCAAGCACTCTGTACATTACTTTCCCATTGTTTTTCATTAAAAAATAATATAAAACTTTTTTATATTAATCATATCAAGTTTTTTTCCCTCTAACTCACTTTATTTATTTTTTTTAATTTAATAAATCTTTATTGTTCAGATTATTACAATTGTTCCTCTTTTTTCCCCCATAGATCCCCTCCACCTGGTTCCCACCCCACCCTCTGCCCTTACCCACCTCCCCCACGGTCCTCAACCATAGGTATACGATTTTTGTCCAGTCTCTTCCCGCACCCCCACACCCCTTTCCCCCTGAGAATTGTCAGTCCACTCCCTTTCTATGCCCCTGATTCTATTATATTCACCAGTTTATTCTGTTCATTAGATTTTTTATTCACTTGATTTTTAGATTCACTTGTTGATAGATATGTATTTGTTGTTCATAATTTTTATCTTTACCTTTTTCCTCTTCTTCCTCTTCTTAAAGAATACCTTTCAGCATTTCATATTATACTGGTTTGGTGGTGATGAACTCCTTTAGCTTTTTCTTATCTGTGAAGCTCTTTATCTGCCCTTCAATTCTGAATGATAGCTTTGCTGGGTAGAGTAATCTTGGTTGTAGGTTCTTGCTATTCATCACTTTGAATATTTCTTGCCACTCCCGTCTGGCCTGCATAGTTTCTGTTGAGAAATCAGCTGACAGTCCTATGGGTACTCCCTTGTAGGTAACTAACTGTTTTTCTCTTGCTGCTTTTAATATTCTCTCTTTGTCTTTTGCTCTTGGCATTTTAACTATGATGTGTCTTAGTGTGGTCCTCTTTGGATTCCTTTTGTTTGGGGTTCTGTGTGCTTCCTGGACTTGTAAGTCTATTTCTTTCACCAGGTGGGGGAAGTTTTCAGTCATTATTTCTTCCAATAGGTTTTCAGTATCTTGCTCTGTCTTTTCTTCTGGCACCCCCATAATTCTGATGTTGGTAAGCTTGAAGTTGTCCCAGAGGCTCCTTACACTGTCTTCATATTTTTGGATTCTTTTTTCTTTTTGCTTTTCCAGTTGAGTGTTTTTTGCTTCTTTGCATTTCAAATATTTGACTTGATTCTTGCGATCCTCTAGTCTGCTGTTAGATCTCTGAATAATATATTTTATTTCAGTCAGTGTATGCTTAATTTCTAGTTGGTCCTTTCTCATATCCTCGAGGGTCTCGCTAAATTTATCGGCCTTTTCTAGAAAATTCTTGAAAAACCTTATAACTGTGGTTTTGAACTCTATATCCAGTCATTTGCTTTCCTCCATTTCTTTCATTTGTGACCTGTTTCTTTGTCTCTGCATTTTGGCTGCTTCCCTAAGTTGATAGAGTGGCTTTGTGTGCTGGGTGTCCTACAGGGCCCAGTGGCTCAGCCTCCCCAGTTACCTGAGGTGTACACTCTTTGTGCACCCCTTTGTGGGCTGTGTGCACAGTCTTGCTGTAGTTAAGCCTTGATTGTTGTTGGTATCACTGGGAGAAATTGACTTCCAGGCCAATTGGCTGTGAGGATCAGCTGTGTCTATGCTGGGTGAACTTCTGTGCTGGAGACACCCTTATGAGACAAGACTTGCAAAAGCCTCTGTGCTCAGCTTGGATGGGGCGGAGTCTCAGAGCGGAGCAGACAGCATTGGTTTCTTGTCAGCCCTGTACTAATAGGCCCCCGTGTCTCAGTGTTCCATGGTAATTGCTGCAAGCACCTCTGAGAGAAAGCTGCCCTTGAGTTCTGCCCACAGCCAGACAGTCCAGTTTCTCCCTGAATGAGTCTGGGTCTCGGAACTGGAGTTCAGTGCAGTTGGAAGCTTTTGTCTCCCTCCCCCTTGACAAAGCCAGCCGCGTACTCAGCTGCCTGTCCTCTCCACATATGCCCCTCGATACCTCTGCCTTCTGCAGTTCCTCTGAGTCTCAGTGTGCTTTTCTCTTTCCTGACAGTCCAGTGTCACCCCGTATGAGTCTGGGTCCCCAGAGTCTCACCCAGAACTGAAGTTCAGCACAGGTGGGAGCTTTTGTCTCCCTCCCGCTTGAGAAAGCCAGCCGCGTACTCAGTTGCCAGTCCTCTCAGCGCGAGTGTCTCAGTACCTCTGCCTCCTGCAGCTCCTCTGAGTCTCAGTGTGCTTTTCTCTTTCCTTCTAGTTGTAGAATTTCCACTCAGCCAGCCTTCCTGTGGTTCTGGATGATGTCCGTTTTGTCTTTAGTTGTAGTTTTGAAATTTTTGTGCAAGGCAGCAGTTTAGGTGTTTGCCTATGCTGTCATCTTGGTTTCTCCCATATCAAGTTTTAAAGATTAAATTCAAATTCTACCACCTCTATAAAATCATTGTTGTTCTTCAGAGTTTCTCCACATACATCCATATTTTTAAAAGGTATTATTTACATCAAGTCATATTCCTCCTTTTTAATGCATGATTCTGCAAGTTTGATAAGTACATACTATCATGTAATCACAAATACCATTAAGATATACACTTCCGTCACCCACAAAAATTCCCTAGTGCCACTCTCTAGTCAATACCACCTTCCACCCCAGTCCCTGGAAACCACCAATATGTTTTCTATACTTACAAGTTTGCAAAGACTTGAGAATGCCATATAAACAGAATCAACCAGTATGTAGCCATTTGAATCTGGCTTCATTGACTTGGGATAATGCATTTGAGACTCATCTAAATTACAGAATATACCCCTAGTTCATTATTATTTTCCTCTGACTGACTTCAAGATTTGTTCATCTTTGATTTTCATCAATTTGATTATTTTGTGACTAATGTGAGTTTTTCTGGGTTTTATTCAGTTTGATGTTCTCACAACATCAAATTCATGGCTTGGAATCTTTTCTCCTTTCTTCTCATAACTTCTGTTCTTTTTTTAGAGCACAGCATTAAGTGGAAGGGAAGCCTTAGTGAAATTTGCTTTTTGTTCTTTGTTCCCTTCCCCAGCCAGCTTTAATAAATGTCTGGATCAGGAAGTTAAGATGGTATTAAGTGAATATATTGTGGTTTGGGAATTACTTGTGCCCTTCAGAATTCTATGTTCTTAGCACCACTGGAACCTGGCAGGAAATACACAATTTAAAAAAATAATTTAAAAATAGTTGAGAAAAGTGAATAAACACTGGCATTGCAGAAGAAACCAGTAATGCTGACAATCAATAGCATTGTAACACAATCAAAGTAAATTTTCTAAATCACAATATACTTTAGGGCTCTCAAAGTATATTGTCATTTTTGGCACTATCTGAATAGAACAGGAATCTAATGATAATTCTAATTATTGATTAAGGTTAATGTGGAGGGCAAAGCAATCTTTAGTAGTTAAACTATTGAGTTGTGTACTAGAAACCAATAATCTCTTTCGTATAGGGCTTTATAATACAAATAGCATTTCAACCTCACAACAGCATTTTCAGATAAATGATGTAATTTTTAACCCTTTACACCTTTGTTCACTTGGTAGAATTTGGGTTAGGGGACAGCAATCTTTATCTCAGTCACAGAGTGCAATCGGAACTTACCTGGTTTAGCATACAAGGTCAGAAACTATCTTTTGTCCCTTAGCTAAGTATCCATTGCTCCTGGGATAGCTCTAGGGTTCTCAAATTCTTCATTAGGTTATAGTCTTTAATTCCCATGAAAAAATGTAGCCTATAATGACTAGTGTTCCACAGAGATCTCTGCCTGAGCCCAGACACTGGGCTGCACTCCTGGCACCATGCTGATCTCTGTCCAGTTTGCTCTTCCAGGTACCAGGATCCTGCTTTCCATGAGCAGCCTCCTCCCTTGTGCTCCCCAGGTTTATAATGGAGTGATATTCATAATGAGGTGACCAACCAATACCACAATGCTGAATATGGAAAATAAAACCCAGATGAATTCACAGAATTTCTCAGGTTATACAGTTAAACAGGAGAGATGTAGAAATTGTAGTCAGATCTACTGACTGCAAATCTAAACTCCAGTGGGGCTTTTGTAATATTCTGTTTTAATTTTCAGTAGTGAAGCACTTAATTGCATAAACTATATATATATTTGTACTCACATATATTTTATACTGTTATATTGGCTTTATGTTTTGCAATTTTTGTAAGAAGTGACTTAGAGGTGACTGCTTTTATCAGCAGTTTACATATACAGAAGCTAAAGCCTGAAGTTTTAAATAACAAGTTCTACAACTGGTGACAGAACTAGTATTCAAAGCTTTGCCTTATTATCTATATATATAAAAGCCTAAGCAACTGAATGACTGAACGACCAGTTGACCAGTCACTATGATGCACTCTGACCACCTGGGGGCAGACACTCAATGCAGAAGCTGCTCCCTGGTGGTCAGTGTGCTCCCACAGCCAACCTCCCATGGCCAGCCAACCTCCCGAAGTCCCTCCCCGAGGCTGGCTGGCCCCCATTGGCCCCCATCAGGACTGGGCGAGACAGCCCCAACTGGCCCCGATCATCGCCAGGCCAAGGGACCCCAACCGCGCACGAATTTGTGCACCAGGCCTCTAGTATGCTATATTTAAAGAAATGGAGTTTTATGACTTTCAAATATAGTACTTTTTTTAAATGACCAAACTTTTTCACATTTTCTTCCTGACAGAATTGCTCTATGTCTTTTAAAGAAGGTCACCGTTTTGAATAAGTTTGGTACATGATTAACGACTTTAGGAGAAAACTTAAGTTTGACTTGTGGTTAAAAACACAGGTCCTCTACTACTATTCTGAATGAATTCACAAACTCCCACATGCAATTTAATATAATATTAGAGGGAATTAGGTGAACAAATTGAAGTTAGTTTATCAATAAAATTAAGGTTAACAATCATACATGAACTACAATCTTCAATGTCCTTCAATGCATAAGAATTTATAGCTGGAACTCACAGGGTTTGAGGTTCATGAATGACTTTTTTGTATTAAAAATGCTTTGAAGGCACTGAATAACTAAAGACTATATTAAACAATTTAAGTGACAGACTATGTATAGGCGTTATGAAGTATCACAAATTTTGAATCAGAGACATCTCAATTTTATTTCTATCTTATGAATCAAATCTTCATTTATCAATTACTAGGTCCTGAAACAATGATATCAAATGATCAATTACATATTATGCTCTGTGAAATAAGTCAGAATGAAAATTCAAGAACCATATTATTTCACTCATATGTGGAATATAAGACTGAAAGCAGCAAAAGAAAGAAAAAAATGATAGACACAGACAATAGTATGGTGGTTACTAGAAGAAAAAAAGGTGAGAGGAAGTAGAAAGGGAAATGGTGTTCAAATATATAGCGACAGAAGAAGACTTGACTTTGGGTGGTGAACTATTATAGAATCATACATTTGAAGCCTTTATAATTTTATTAACCAATCTCACCCTAATAAATTTAATAAAACTTTAATAACAAAGAGGTCTCAACAAATGTCTTACTTATGAAAGCTAAAATATAAAAACATTTTTTAAAGTGTGTGTGTGTGTGTGTGTGTGTGTGTGTGTTTAGAGCAGCCGTGGGCAAACTAGGGCCCGCGGGCCGGATCCAGCCCATTCGGCTGTTTTATCCGGCCCGCGGAACCGAAAGAGCAGAGGGTTCTCTTGCTCTCCCCTCCGCTCCTTTACTTTGAATTTATATTAGTTCACACAAACACTCCATCCATGCTTTTGTTCCGGCCCTCCGGTCCAGTTTAAGAACCCATTGTGGCCCTCGAGTCAAAAAGTTTGCCCACCCCTGGTTTAGAGCAAGAGAAACATCTATGTGAGAGAGGAACATTTATTGGTTGTCTCCTGCACTTGCCTTGACTGAGGATCAAACCCACAACCTGGGTATGTACCCCTAACCAGGAATTGAACCAGCCACCTTTTGGTTTTTGGGACCATGTGCCGACTAACTGAGTTACACTGGCCAGGGCAAGTCATTTTTTTAAAGATGTGAGAGGAGTACTTATATCTATAGCATCCAGTTCCAGCCCTGGCTTTCTTTTTTTTTTTAAAAAAAATATATTTTTTATTGATTTCAGAGAGAAGAAGGGAGAAGAGAGAGATAGAAACATCAATGATGAGAGAGAATCATTGATCGGCTTCCTCCTGCATGCCTCCTACTGGGGATCGAGCCTGCAACCCAGGCATGTGCCCTTGACTGGAATCGAACCTTGGACCCTTCAGTCTGCAGTCCAACACTCTATCCACTGAGCTAAACCAGTGAGAGCCACCTTGGCTTTCTTAATGAGGAAGAATTAAACTTGGAATTATAGGTACCCTTGGGAATATACCTGAGAATGGGCCAAGTCACATGAGTGTCATCCAGTCATATGTGACACAATGAGAGACAGAGGTTGGAAACCATTGCTCCAATAGAAAAAAAAATTAAAAATTGAGAAAGTTTTCTTGTATTCAGTGTTATTGATAAAGCACAGAAGAAAAGGCTGATAAAAAGAGAATAAACCCTTGTGATTTAATGCTTCAGAAAATGTGCCAGCACACAGGCCTCTATCCAGCTGGACATGCCAAGTCCCACGACTTCAAACAGGGGTAATCACATGCATGTGTTACCCCTTCAAAAACTCTTGTTCTAGATACTTTCCATCATCAGATGCAGTTTTAATCAGTATTAATGCAGGCCATCCATAAACAAGAAGGAAACACCTGTATCTTTCCTGACACTGAACTTCCATCATAGGAAAGAGAATTGCCTGTCATTGATTAACATTGCATTTCTGAATTTGATCACATGGGTAATCTCATTATCCATAGACCCTAATAAGCCAAAATAAAGAGCTTGATGTGTTTTCTTTGAAGCTGTATTACATCAATTGATAAAGGTTATAGAGGAAGGGGGGGTGCTTTTCTTCAGAGCAAAAGAAAGAATCTTAGAAAAGTAGAATATTTTCATCCTGGAGAAAAATTATAAAATTTTCAAGGACCTGTTAATCAAAGCTTTGGGACAGTGCTTGAGTACATTTAAGTCACTAAGGAAACACTTAAGAGAGAAAATTAGTGAGAAAGTAGCTGTTTAGTGCACTAAACGTTGCCCTGCTGACCTGAAAGAGTTAATAATGATTCTAAAATCTTAAATTATTCCCAGGGAGATGATTTTGAGCAATTATCCTCTGAAAATGCAATACCATATACTCTCTATCTTTATTTTTCACCAAATTTATATAGAGTCATTTCATAATGAACTCCATGAGGCAACCAAATTGGTTGCATCATAATTTTGTGAAAATGAAGTTGCCACTAGAGCCAGTGGTCGGCAAACTCATTAGTCAACAGAGCCAAATATCAACAGTACAACGATTGAAATTTATTTTGAGAGCCAAATTTTTTAAACATAAACTTCTTCTAACGCCACTTCTTCAAAATAGACTCTCCCAGGCCGTGGTATTTTGTGGAAGAGCCACACTCAAGGGACAAAGAGCTGCATGTGGCTTGCAAGCCGCGGTTTGCTGGCCACTGCACTAGCCATTACTTTTGCAGTATGCTAGAGCTAGAGCTAAAATTCAGCCAGTGCAAGTGCTTCTGTAGTAAACAGTTAAGCAAAAGGAATTGTTGAAAAGATAAACAGAAATGTGGCCCACACGACCCCCTTCACCCACTGATTCTCCAGATTTCTTGAGTTCCATGACATGTTTCGTTCGGAGTTTTGAACTTTCAGATGGTTGGTGATGGCTTCTGAAAGGTTTGAAATATATAACAGAAAGGGCTTTTTTTGTTTCTTTTGTTTTTAAATATATTTTTAATTGATTTTAGAGAGAAAGGGAGAGGAAGAGAGTGATGGAAACATCAATGATGAGAGAGAATCATTGATAGGTTGTCTCCTACACAACCCACACTGGGCATCAAGCCTGCGACCCTGACTTGGAATCGAACCGTGACCTCCTGGTTCATAGGTGGATGCTCAACCACTGAGCCATACCAGCTGGGCAGAAAGGGCAGTTTAAAGATAATTGCAACTTGATGGCAGGAAAGATTTGCAAAAGAGCTCATTCTCCCTCCCCTGATCACATTGTGCTTCACATAGTCAAGCAATATTATTTATAGTTCTATGCCTATTGCACAGGCAAGTACCAAAGAAAGTATGTATATCGTGGAGAATTCACCATATGCAAGTGTTGTAACCAGATACCATACTCATAAATTGCCACTTGCAAATTTTCTAACAGAGTCTCTGCCTGTAAAATAAAAATGTGGTGGCTTTAACTGATATTCTGTTTTTTATTTTTTTTATTTTAATATATTTTATTGATTTTTTACAGAGAGGAAGGGAGAGGGATAGAGAGTTAGAAACATCAATGAGAGAGACAAATCAATCAGCTGCCTCCTGCATACCTCCTACTGGGGATGTGCCCGCAACCAAGGTACATGTCCTTGACCAGAATCGAACCTGGAACCTTTCAGTCCATAGGCTGATGCTCTATTCACTGAACCAAACCAGTTAGGACTAACTGATATTCTAGAAAGCAAAAACATCCTAATGCAGAGCAAAAGAAGCTCAAATTAAGACTCTTTGGGGACTGGTGAAACAAATATATATTTAACTGCAATTGCTGCAGTGAGTTAAGTTCTAGATGGAGGCTGGTCTCCTCTTAGTCAACCACATCTTCTGACTGTGAACATCCCTACCCACATCTTCAAACTCTATGCAGTAAATGGTTTCCTCTGTGTTCCTGTCTCACTGTATTCATATGGTTACTGTCACATTTGTCCAATAAGGGACCTAATAAGACTTGGTAAAGAAAATAAGGAAGATTAAGCTTTGTTTATCATGGGAGCATAAGAAGAGCAAAATGATCCTGCCTCAGAGTCAAAGAAAGCTTCCTGGAAAAAGGAACATTTGAATATTTTATAAACTAGTAGGTAAGTCTACCTAGTTACTAGTTAGTGAGGTGAATAGATGAAGAAAGTCACTCTAGGCAGAATGGAAAGGACAACAACGTGTGTATAAAATGATAAAGATGTCAATGACTTTGGGTTATATTAAAAAGATGAAGCCCTACATCATTGATGGAGGGTGCTTGATTAAAGTTGCCATAGGACTTGTCCTTTATTTAGGGGTAGTCATGAGGAGATTATTTTAAAAGGTAGAAGTCAAAATTTATATACTATACATCCATGCAAAGAGTGATTTTAAAGTGACTAATACTGGAGACCAGAAACCTAACTCGTCTTAATAATGGTTTTAATAATAATTTGAAATTGTTGTGGCCTGAAGTAAGTTGATAATGGAGGTGAATAGAGAGCTGGGGCAGTGCTTGGTGTCCATGTTGGCCTCACATGAGAACACCTAAGGAGCTTTGAATATCCTCATCACTAGCATCCCCAAGCCACAGACAACTTTAAATCAAAATTTAAACTAAGGCATCGCTATTTTTAAAAGCTGTCCAGGTGATTTCGTTGTGAACTCCCTAACTGGAGGCATCTGTGGGAGATAAAATTAGTGATTGATTGATAAAGGCCAGGAGAGAGAGAGAGACATGTGTTAAATATAAAACCCAGATTTCTATCTTGGGAGATGGGTAGATGCTGGTACCTGATGGAGAATACAGAAAAAAGGGGGTGATTCCATGGAACTATGGTAATATCAGTTTGCATATGATATCTCTAAATTGAATGTAGGAATCCAGTTGGTGGTACAGCAGAACAAAGGGAAGGAGTCTGAGCTACATGTTTACAGGTGAGCATCAAGATCATTCTCTAAGCAAGCGCATTGCCGTTGTGCAAAAAAACAAGGAAGTACCTTGATGCTGTTGAAAACTTTCCCGAATCATATGGTAACAAATGAGGAAAACTACAGCTGAGTGCCCGATAAAGCTATATTTTTTACCGTCTCTTTGAGCAAATCAGAGAGCATTTATATAGGATGTGACAAGCACGGAGTTCAAGTGTTTCCTGTTTGGTTAGTATTTAGCTGTGGAAGCATGGTTATAAAACAGTGCCTCCGTTGCTGTGGGCTGGCTTTCAGAAGTGTTGTTAGTCAAGCAACTGTCATTCACTGACAGTTGTTTTCAAATGAGTTCTGGTGGTAACATGTTGCTGAGGCAACTGAATAAGCCATCTTTCCTAAATATCAACTTTTCTCTCCTTGTTGGCACTCCTTACTGGATATTTGTTTCCTGTTGTATTATTTTAAACATTTATTTTATTATTTCTCTTATCTAGTCTCTTTAGAGTTTCTTTTTTTTGTTGTTGTTGTTTCCTGTTGTCTAAAGTTTATGTTTTAGATATTTTTAGCCTTTATTCTTAAAACCTAGAAGCATATAAAGCTGTAAATATCCCTCTACTGATCACTTTGTGTCCCAGAGCTTTTTTAAAAAGATCTTTGTAGATTGTAATTCTCTCACTAAATCAGGTTTATTGAGTTCCAATTTACAAACAGTAATATTCACTCTTGTGGGTGTACAATTCAATAAATTTTGATAAGTATATTTAGTCATGTCTTCACTAAAATTAAGATATAGAATATTTCATCAAGCACCTTGATGTCTTGACACGTATTTTATATTCTTATTTGAGAGTCTATATTAGATACATTAAGTAAATGGTGTATCTGTGTGGCAAATTATACTGGTTTTTATTTTCCTTCTGACTTTCAATCATGGTTCCTTGGTTGTTTCTGTTTTGATTTTTTTTTTTTTTAACTCTGAGCTCATGTTTCTTGAAAACTGAACATTCTTTGATACTTCTATTGAATTGTGTTCCTTCTGAGAGGAGTTTTACTTGCTTCTATGGGTTACTAGATCACTTTCAATTAAATTATTTATTTTGGGTTTTTTTGCACCACATGCACTGGTACCATGTGTTCAGACCCTAAAACTATATAAGGGATATTCTAGCTTCTCCCTCCAACTCTGTAAGTTCTTTTCAGAGAAAAGCTAGTTTTCTTGTAGCCCACTTAATATTTGGTACTTTATTAATATTTCACTTTACATTGAGCTTTTGCAGCTATGGAAATGGAAGCTCAGGGTTATAAGATGAAAGCTGGCGTTGGACTCACTTCCTCAAGTTTTTGCTTTCACTTCATTTTGTCTATTGAAAATGTTTACTTTCTTGTCTGCTCAGTGATGAATATAAAATTTAAATTATTGTTTTAATACTTTATCAACTTTTAAAGATTGTCTTAATCAAGAGTGCCATTCATTCTATTATACTGTATTGTGGGAAATAGAAACCAGCTTGTGCATGTTAAAAATGATCCCAGGAAAGCCTATATGTATAATAAAATTTAAAGACCGCTGAACTAAAGCTCATAAAGTTTGTTACTAAATGCCTGTATGTAGAGTTAAGTAGCAAGAAGTTAAGCAGAAGGATGAAAACCAACTCCAAAACATTTTAAAATGTTAAAGTAAGGCTAAAAAACAGCAAGCAGTCATTTACTAGTAAATAGATTCAACTGAAATCAATTTCGCATAAATGTATAGACTTGACACTCTTCACACCTCTACTGTGCTAAGGAGGTTCAAAAAAAGCTCCAATCATAATTTTCTACAAGACAAGACTAACAATCATAAAACTATTAGAGCTAAATAGGATAATGCTCATATATCAAATGAGTTAATGAGCAATCATAACTCTAAATGCAAAGAAGGCTGGTTAGTAATTAATCCACTATGGCCTATCTTGCTACATGTAGGAGAATCCTTATGTTACCAACAAATAAATATCTATTTATATTTCCTTTTTTCTCTCTTCATGAAATAAAGGTTTTCAAGCTGTATTCAATGTGATAAAAGTTTGTGGGCTTCTGAGAACAGTATCTTATCAAGAACATTTAAGCACATGGACTGGTGGGTGGGCTGCTACCACCATCCATCTCTGAAGCAGAGCAGCTTCATTGTATTTATATAGATATTGAGATGCTGCACAATATTTTATTTTTTAAAGGTATCCTGAAATTAGTTTGAAAACACCTGTGCTAGTGACAGTGAGTGGGAGTGAATTAATCAGACACTGTAAATGGTATTGATTTTGTTGCCTTAAAGTTAAGAAAATTATTTAAATGATTTATAAATTGCCAGGACAGGCTGGGTCATACCTTGGAGACAACCATATATGTTGCCTAAAATAAGGAAGGCTGATGCTGGAGCAGACAGTTTGTATTCGTTGATTTAGGTCTTAAATTTCTGTTTTGTACAACTTTCTGGCTCCATTCCTGATTGGTAGTTACCTAGCTAGATACCTTGTCTCTCTAGAATTCAAATCTGGTTCTTATCCTTGGCACCTTGATTTCATGAAATATAGCATGATAAATCCTCACACATTCTTTTGAAACATTTAGAATAAATCCTATTTTTTTTCTTTATATATATATACAAAATATAATAGAAAAAGTATAAATGGTAAAAACAAGGAAGTATAAAATAAAAACTAAATCTCCTCTCTACTGAATCTTTTAATAACTGAGTTTCCTTCTCCAGGAGCCATCACTAGAGTCAGATTCTCATGTGCTTATTCAGAAACATCTCTGCATGCATGTAGACAAGTGAACACATGTATTTTTCTCCCTTTTAATGAATATAAAACATAATGTTAGGTATTTTGCTTTTTCCCCTTAACATATATTCTGAAGATTATTCTATATCCATATATGATGTACTCCTTCATTCTTTTTTTTAAATTAAGGTATTATATGTGTACATATCTTACCATTGCTCCCCCACCCCACTCCCATATATGCCCTCACCCCCCAATGTTTTGCATCCGTTGGTTACTCTTATATGCATGCATATAAGTCCTTCAGTTGATCTCTTATTTCCCCCACCACTCCCTAACCTTACCATTATAATTTGACAGTCTGTTTCATGCTATACTGCCTCTGTATCTATCTTTTTGTTCATCAGTTTATAATGTTTTTCATTATCCCCAAATGAGTGAGATCATGTGGTATTTTTCTTTCATTGACTGGCTTATTTCACTTAGCATAATGTTCTCTAATTCCATCCAGGTGCCTACAAATGGTAGTAATTCCTTCTTTTTATGGCAGCATAGTATTCCATTGTGTAGATGTACCATAGTTTTCTGATCCAGTCATCTGCTGATGGGCACCTAGGCTGTTTCCAAATCTTAGCTATTGTAAATTGTGCTGCTATGAACATAGGGGTGCATATATCCTTTCTGATTGGTGTTTCTAGTTTCTTAGGATATATTCCTAGGAGTGGGATTACTGGGTCAAATGGGAGTTCCATTTTCAGTTTTTTGAGGAAACTCCATACTGTTCTCCACAGTGGCTGCACCAGTCTGCATTCCCATCAGCAGTGCACGAGGGTTCCTTTTTCTCCGCATCCTTGCCAACACTTGTCGTTTGTTGATTTGTTGATGATAGCCATTCTGACAGGTGTGAGATGGTATCACATTGTTGTTTTGATTTGCATCTCTCGGATAATTAGTGACTTTGAGCATGTTTTCATGTGTCTCTTGGCCTTCCGTCTTCTTTCGAAAATATTCTATTTAGGTCCGTTGCCCATTTTTTTTATTGGATCATTTATCTTCCTTTTATTAAGTTGTATAAGCTGCCTGTAGATGTTGGAGATTAAACCTTTATCAGTGATAACATTTGCAAATATGTTCTCCCATACAGTGGGGTTTCTTGTTGTTTTGTTGATGGTTTCTTTTGCTGTGCAAAAGCTTTTTATTTTGATGTAGTCCCATTTGTTTATTTTCTCTTTGGCTTCCATTGCCCTAGGGGCAGTATCAGTGAAAAAGTTCTTTTGGCATATGTCTGAGATTTTGCTGCCTGTGGATTCCTCTAGAATTTTTATGGTTTCCCATCTTATATTTAAGTCCTGTATCCATTTTGAGTTTATTTTTGTGTATGGTGTAAGTTGGTGATCTAGTTTCATTTTTTTGCATGTATCTGTCCAATTTTCCCAACACCATTTATTGAAGAGACTGTCTTGACTCCATTGTATGCTCATGCCTCCTTTGTCAAATATTAATTGCGCATATTGGTTTGGGTTGATATCTGGATTCTCTATTCTATTCCATTGATCTATATGTCTGTTCTTGTGCCAGTACCAGGCTGTTTTGAGGACAGTGGCTTTGTAATACAGCTTGAAATCTGGTATTGAGATCCCCCCTACTTTATTCTTCTTTCTCAGGATTGCTGTGGCTATTCGGGGTCTTTTTTTATTCCAGATGAATTTTTGGAGAGTTCTTTCTAGGTCTGTGAAATATGCTGTTGGTATTTTAATGGGGAGTGCATTGAATCTATAGATTGCTTTGGGTAGTATGGACATTTTAATGATATTGATTCTACCAATCCATGAACATGGTATGTTCTTCCATCTGTTTACTTCTTCCTCTATCTTTTTTTTCAGTGTCCTGTAGTTTTCCGCATATAGGTCTTTTACCTCCTTGGTTAGGTTTATTCCTAAGTATCTTAATTTTTTTGGTGCGATGGAAAATGGGATTGCTTTTTTAGTCTCTCTTTCTGTAAGTTCACTGTTGGTGTATAGAAATGCCATAGATTTCTTGGTGTTAATTTTGTATCCTGCTACATTGCCGAATTCATTTATTAAGTCTATTAGTTTTTTGATGGAGTCTTTCAGTTATTTTATGTACAATATCATGTCATCTGCAAATAAGGACAGCTTTACTTCTTCTTTTCCAATTTGGATGCCTTTTATTTCTTCTTCTTGTCTAATTGCAATGGCTAATACTTCCAGTACTATGTTGAACAAGAGTGGTGAGAGTGGGCATCCCCGTCTTGTTCCTGTTCTTAGGGGAAATGGTTTTAGTTTTTGCCCATTGAGTATGATGTTAGCTGTGGGTTTATCATATATAGCTTTTATTATGTTGAGGTATGATCCTTCTATTCCCACCTTGTTGAGAATTTTTATCAAGAAAGGGTGTTGGATTTTGTCAAATGCTTTTTCTGCATCAATTGATATGACTATGTGATTTTTATCTCTCAATTTATTTATGTGATGTATCACATTTATTGATTTGCGGATATTGTACCATTCTTGCATTCCTGGGATAAACCCTACTTGGTCATGGTGTATGATCTTTCTGATGTACTGCTGGATCCGATTTGCTAGAATTTTGTTGAGGATTTTGGCATCTACATTCATGAGGGATATTGGCCTGTAATTCTCTTTCATTGTGTTGTCTTTATCTGGTTTTGGTATTAGGGTGATGCTGGCTTCATAGAAGGAGCTTGGAAGTGTTCCTTCCTCTTGAATTTTTTGGAATAGTCTGAGGAGGATAGGTTTCAGTTCTTCCTTGAATGTTTGGTAAAACTCTCCTGGGAAGCCGTCTGGTCCCGGGCTTTTGTTTGCTGGAAGCTCTTTGATGACTTCTTCAATTTCTTCCATAGTTACTGGCATGTTGAGCTGTTTAGATTCTTCCTGATTGAGTTTTGGAAGGTTATATTTTTCTAGGAATCTGTCCATTTCCTCCAGGTTGTCCAGTTTGTTGGAATAGAGTTGTTCGTAGTATTTTTTAACAATCCTTTGTATTTCGGCGGGATCTGTTGTTATTTCACCTCTTTCATTTCTGATTTTGTTTATTTGGGTCCTCTCTCTTTGCTTTTTGGTGAGCCTGGCTAGAGGTTTATCAATCTTGTTTATCCTTTCAAAGAACCAGCTCTTGGTTTTGTTGATCTTTTGTATTTTTCTTTGGTCTCTATGTCATTTATCTCTGCTCTGATCTTTATTATTTCCTTCCTTCTGCTTACACTGGGCTTTTCTTGTTGCTTTTTTTCTAACTCTTTGAATTGTTGGGTTAGGTAATTTATTACCATTGTTTCTTGTTTTTTGCAGTAGGCTTGTAGAGCTATGAACTTCCTCTCAAGACTGCTTTCGCTGTGTCCCATAGATTTTGGATTGTAGTGTTTTCATTGTCATTTGTTGCCATGATGTTTTTTATTTCTTCTTTGATCTCTCTGGTAACCCAGTCATGGTTTAATAGCATGCTGTTTAGTCTCCATGTGTTTGATTTCTTTGGGTTGTTTTTATTGTAGTTGATTTCCAGTTTTATGCCACTGTGGTCTGAGAAGCTGCTTGATATGATTTCTATCTTCTTGAATTTGAAGAGACTTTGCCTATGTCCCAACATATGGTCTATCTTTGAAAATGACTCATGTGCACTTGAGAAGAATGTATATTCTGTGGCTTTGGGGTGAAATGTTCTGAAGATGTCAATTAATTTCATCTGGTCTAGTGATTCATTTAGGATTGATGTTTCTTTGGTGATTTTTTGTTTAGAGGATTTGTCCAATGGTGATAGTGGGGTATTAAAGTCTCCTACTATGATTGTATTGCTGTCAATCTCTCCCTTGATATCCTCCAGGAGTTTTTTTTTTTTTTTATGTATTTGGGTGCTCCTGTATTGGGTGCATATATGTTTACCAGAGTTATTTCTTCTTGTTGGATTGCTCCCTTTAGTATTATGAAGTGGCCTTCCTTATCTCTTGTTATGTCCTTCAATTTGAGATCTAATTTGTCAGATATAAGTATTGCTACCCCAGCTTTTTTTTCAGTTCCATTTGCCTGGAAAACCTTTTTCCATCCCTTCACCCTCAGTCTGTATGCGTCTTTTTTTCTGAGGTGGGTTTCTTGTAGACAGCAGATATATGGGTCTTGTTTTCTTATCCAATCCGTTACCCTATGTCTTTTGATTGGGATATTTAATCCATTTACATTTAAAGTTATTATTGATAGGTACTTATTTGTCGCCATTCCTATTCTTTACCCCTGTGTTCCTTCTTCGCTTCCTATTTCTTTTTTTTTTTTTTTTTTTTTTTTACAGCAGACCCTTTAGCATTTCTTGCATTCCTGGTTTGGTGGTAATAAATTCCCTTAGTCCTTTTTTGTCTGTGAAGCTCCTGATTTCACCTTCAATTTTGATTGATAGCCTTGCTGGGTACAGTATTCTTGGATTCAGACACTTCCTTTGCATGACTTTGTATATTTCATTCCATTCCCTTCTGGCCTGATGAGTTTCTGTTGAGAAATCAGTTGCTAGTCTGATGGGGGTTCCTTTGTATGTAACTTTCTGTCCTCTATTGCCGCTTTTAAGATTCTTACTTTGTCATTGGTGTTTGCCAATTTAATTATGATGTGCCTTGGCGTCGGTCTTTTGGGGTTCATTTTGCTTGGGACTCTGTGAGCTTCTTGGATTTGTTTAGGTTTTTTCTTCCCTATATCAGAGAAATTTTCTGTCATTATTTCTTCAAACAGGTTTTCTATTCCTTGCTCAGCTTCCTTTCCTTCTGGAACCCCTATTATGTGGATGTTGTTTTGTTTCGTGTTGTCCCAAAGTTCCCTTAGGCTCTCCACCTGCCTTTTAATTTTTTTTTTCTAGAAGTTGCTCTATTTGGGTATTTTTTCCCATCTTGTCTTCTAGCTCACTGATGCGGTCCTCTGCTTCTTCTAGTCTACTCTTGATGCTTTCTATTGAGTTATTTACAGCAGCGATGTCATTTTTCATTTCTTCTTGGTTCTTCTTCATTTCCTCTTGGTTCTTGCTCATATTGTCAAATTTGTCTTCCATTCTTTTCAGCCACCTTATGACCATTTCTCTGAATTCTTTTTCTGGAAGGTTGCTTGCCTCCATTTCATTTACTTCCTTTTCTGGTGATGCCTGCTTTTCTTTCATATGCGGGCTGTGTCTTTGTCTCCCCATCGTCTCTCTTCTCTGGGTGTCTGATTATGTAGTTCTCTCTCTCCTGCGTTGATTTAAAGGCACAAAATACAGCACTACCAGGTACAACACACAAGGCACTGAACACAAATGTATTCATGATATTAATAACCTCCAATAAAGGTGACCACCAGAGAAAGGCAAATTAGGGGATAGGAGAGAAAGAAGAAGAGGAAAAAGAAAGAAGAAAGAAAAAAAAAAAGGAGTGTCAAAATGAAATTGGGAAAAGGGAAAAAAAAACAGTAAGAGAGACAAGAAAGAGACTAAAAGAGAAAGGGGAACAGACTATATATACTGGGGATAAAACTCCAATAGAACAATCACTAATCCCAGCAAATGCCAGCAACAAGTACCTGGGGATTAATACAAACTATAACACCAACTAATATTGAGTGAGGCAAGGGAAAACAGAAGCACAAAACAAACAAAAAATAAACAAAAGAAGAATAAGCAAAACAATCTCACAAAAAAAGCATAAAAATTCGATAAAATCTACATTCAAGCGAACAACAACAAAAGGACAGAGAGAAAAACAATTTTTTGGATAGTTAAGACAGCGAAGAGAGAGGTGTGTATGGACTTGGAGCAGGGGATTGGAGATTAGATATGTAAGTAGGGTGAAATTTTAACAAGGGGTAAACAGAAAGAATAGGGAAAATCTAAAGCAGGAAAGGGGTAAGATAAACAGGACACTGAAAAGGGGAAGGTTAGGAAGAGAATGATGGCATAAAGGAAGAGTTGAGATAGAGTAAAACAATGCTAAAGGAAAGATAAAAATAGAATGTAGAACACTAATCCCAAAATAGAATGAAGAGAAAATAAAATGACACTTTAAAAAAAAAAGATAAAATAGCAGTAGTAATAATACGGATTGAAAATAAAAATGTAATAATTAAAAAGGTAAAATCAAGTGAGGGCAAAAGAAAAAAATTAGTTTCTTGAGTAAAAGATGCAAAAAATGAAAATAACAAAATAAAAAATAAAAAATAAAAAAAAATGTGGAGTAGTGAAGGTCATTCACTTCCTCTGTTGTTCTGTTTGGCACGCCTGTTTCTCAGTCCGGACAGTATTGCAGTTCCCTGCGTTCCACTGCTCTTCAGTGTTGTAAGCCAGTCCTGATTTTAAGCAGGCGGTGTGTCTTAATTTCTTGTATTCCTTTATTTTTGATTACACAAGAGTCAATTTGTGATTCAGCCCCTGGGTAGCAGTGTTTCTGGTTTGACTTCCGGGTCTATCTATGGCCTCTCTAGGGAGTGTTAGAGCCTTCTTTCCCTGTGGCACTCACTACCGGTTTGTGGGAGTGGGCTGCCTCAGAGCTGGCTCTCCAATGGTCACTCCCTGCTCTGATCCCCAGGTTCCAGAAAAACACTTTCCCCCTGCAGTCTCCCAGGGTGTCCCCAACTGGGTGATCCTATGTATTGGGCTTAGTTATCAGAAACAAGGATTTGAAGAGGAAAAAGCCCAAGTGTGCGAACCCCGGACTGCGCGTAAGTCTAGGCCGCCGGCACACCCCTGAGATTCATAGGGTGTCCCTGCATGTCAGATCAAAATGGGTTGCTTTTTAGAGAGCCCTTCTGTTAGCAGCTCTGAGGACCCCCTTCCACATTCACAGATCACGCCAGCCCCAAAAGCCATGGATTTTTCTAGGCACAGACTTCCCTGGTCCTCCAGCTCCCGCAAAACGCGCGTTCCTCTCTCCCACCAGAACCAGAGACCTCACCTTATCCCAGGTGAAATCTAACTTTTCCATGGTGGAGTGTAGAGCTCCTCTGAACCCGTGTGTTTGCGCCAATTGGGGAGCGTTGTTCTGGGGCTCACAGCTGTTCCGTGGGTGCCGCAGTTGTGGATTCTCAGGCTTCCGATAAGCTCCACTTTCCAGTCCAAGATGGCGCAGACTCCGTGTCCAAGCCCGTAGCTCCGGGAGGGGACCCAGCCGCAGTGGGGGCTGCCAGGTCAGGGGAACCCCGTCTAGCAGTCCCCCACCTTCTTCTGGATTTCAGCTGACCCCAACTTGCCAACAAACACTTCTCGTGCGACCCTCAGCTGTTCTTTCTTTCTGCTCCGGGACAAGGCTCGGAACACGTCTGTGTATTCCGCCGCCATTTTTCCTCCCCCCTCCTTCATTCTTTTTTAAAACAAACTCTATATAGATGTACCATAATTTACTTAATCATTCTTAGTATTTAAGATGGTTTTATATTGAATTTCTTTTTCTATAAATTGTTAAGAATGATATTTTAGTTGGTTAATCAGTTGTCCCAATTAAATTTATTAATTATCGAATTTTCAGTCTATGATTTCAAATATTAACTTTATCATATGCAAAATCTTATACATATTTTTAAAATTTCTGATCTCTTTGAGTCCAGTCCATTGGTTTGTCTTTTTTTTTTAATTGTTTGAAGTATTACAAATAGTAGTACATATTTCTCCTTTTTTTTTTTTCCCCCATTGACCTTCCCCCAGCCTCCCCTTCCCCCCAGTACATGCCTTTACCTGCCCCCCCCCCCCCCAGTGTCTTGTATCCATTGGTTATGCTTATATGCATGCATACAAGTCCTTCGGTTGATCTCTAACAGCGCCCCTCCCCCCCCCCGCAACCTCCCCTGCCTTCCCGCTGTAGTTTGACAGTCTGTTCAATGCTTCTTTGCCTCTCTATCTATTTTCCCCCCATTTCTTTCCTTTAAAAAATCTTGCCTCTGCAGACTAGAAATAAACATATAATAACAAAAAATGTTTAAGTCCCAATTTCAATGTCCAACAGTTCTGAGTCCCTGTTTCAATGTCAAACAGTTCCTTATGTGTACATGTCAGCAATGATATATCTGGATGGTGGGCACATGGTGGCAATGCAGGTCTGATCCTCTCTGGTTTGGTCCTAGGCAACCTGCTGCGTCACACAGCTGCTGACTGCTAGCGTGGCAAGGCGTTGTCAGCGTCTTCCATCTCTGGACTGTTTCTCCTCTTGTCTTCGTGGTTGGAGCAGACCTGTCAATTCCTCTCTGTTGCAGGAATCCACATGGTCTTGGAGTTGTTTTCTGAAAATATACAAACATATTCTCAACCAAAAGTTAATAAAGGAATCTTTTCTATATAATTGATTTGGGATCCTTTTTATTTTTGCCCAAACGATTTTCCTTTGTCTTATTTAGACACCATGTGTGTTTTTCATGGGTGTCTTGCTGTTAGCATTACAAATGAAAACTAATTTTGTAAAGTAAATGTTTTCTAGATGTAATTTACTTATAGGATATTTTTCCTTACATGATATTACCCTACTATCCCCCCTTTTTTGATTAATGGAGGCTTTTGTAAATTTTATAATGCAGTCATTGGTTTGTCTTTTAATGTGCTAATACATCACTGTTTTAGAATGCCATCCAGAATACCATCCAGAATGCCAGTATGTCCACCCTGAGTGAGACTTTGAATTAAATATTGGTCACAATGTGTCTTGCTTTGACATATAAAACTGGTTATATGGCCACTTTTTGAATGATTGCTACAAATGTTTACACCTTTGTCAGAACTTGACCTAAGTCTTAATTCATTGTTAAATACCACGGGGTAACAGATGGTCATTAGGGCACAAGCCAGAATCACTTTGTACAAATCCACAAAGGTCACAGGAGGAAGACTTCACCACAGCTGATCTTGGCAGGATGCCCTGTGATCCTCCTGGTCTTGTGAGGAGTTGCTACAAGGCCATTTCTTATCTATCGATCTCACAAAAGTAATTTATGAGATAGTTTCTCATTCCCTTCCAGTTTGTGATGAGGTAAAAGGATTTTTGCCTTGCCCTCATCCTCACAGTACAGTTGCAGATTATACAACTGGTTAGCTACCATCTGTGACCAGCTCCTTAGCAACAGGGTACCCACCACCGATGTTGTATTATCATCTGTACCCTTTGTTTTGGGATTGTCCTGTGAGACAAGAGATGTAGTAAGCTGTTACTTTGCCATTCTTTCTTTTATTGCCCATCCTATTTAATAAAAGAGTAATATGCAAATTGACCATCACTCCAAGACACAAGATGGCTGCCCCAATGTGGTCAAAGATGGCTGTCCCCATGTGGACACAAGATGGCCATCACAAGATGGCCTGCAGGGGAGGGCAGTTGTGGGCAGTTAGGGGTGACCAGGCTGGCAGGGGAGGGCAGTTGGGGGGACCCAGGCTTAAAGGGGAGGGCAGTTGTGGGCGATCAGGCAAGCAGGGAGGGCAGTTAGGGTTGACTGGGCCAGCTGAGGAGGGCAGTTGGAGGAGACCAGGCCAGCAGGGGAGGGCAGTTGGGGAGGGGGGACTAGGCCTGCAGGGAAGGGCAGTTAGGGGTAACCAGGCCAGCAGGGGAGGGCAGATGGGGGGAGACCAGGCCTGCAGGGGAGGGCAGTTGGGGGTGACCAGGCCTGCAGGGGAGGGTAGTTGGGAGCGACCAGGCCTGCCAGGGAGGACAGTTAGGGGCAACCAGACTGGCAGGGGAGAGCAGTTAGGGGTGACCAGGCCTGCAGGGGAGGGCAGTTAGGGGTAACAAGGCCAGCAGGGGAGCGCAGTTAGGGGGTGAGCAGGCCTGCAGGGGAGGGCAGTTAGGGGTGACCAAACCAGCAGGGGAGGGCAGTTGGGGGTGACCAGGCCTGCCGAGGAGGACAGTTAGGGGTGACCACAGTGGCAGGGGAGAGCAGTTAGGGGTGACCAGGCCAGCAGGGGAGGGCAGTTAGGGGCAATCGGGCTGGCCAGGGACCATTAGGCATCAATCTGGCTGGCAGGGGAGTGGTTAGGTGTGATCAGGCTGGCAGGCAGAAGCTGTTAGGGGCAATCAGGCAGAGGCAGGTGAGCAGTTGGGAGCCAACAGTCCTGCATTGTGAAAGGGGTGTCCGACCACCCATTTAGGCCTGATCCCACCAGGTGGTCGGACATCCCTCAATGGGTCCCAGATTGGAGAAGGTGCAGGCTGGGCTGAGGGACACCCCCCTCCCCCCATGCATGAATTTTGTGCACTGGGCCTCTAGTGTTAGTAATAAAATGCCTAAATGTTTCTTTACCATCCAAATTGATCATATTTCCTAGACAAGTTTCAGAGGTGTAAAGGTCTCACCTCCAATCATCTCTAATGATTGGAGGCTACTGCAGTTGTCTGAAGCAAACAATTATTAAATAGATAAAGTAATTTTAGATCATAATATCAGTACATGTGAAGAATATTCATTTTTATACATTGTTTTATTCAGCCACCTTACTGAATTTTCTTAATCTATTATAGAGTTTAGTTTTGCTCTTGGGTTTTCTAGTCTCTGTTGCTCTAAAATATACTGACTGACTGTTAAAAATTGTCTTTAGCTACTTTTGATTGGATACAGTTTATACACAGTTGACTTTCATTATTTGTGGTAGTGATATTCTCTAAATTATTGTAAACACTGAATTAGTGAATACTGAACCACTGTTCCTAAGGGGAATCTCTCTCTCTCTTTATTTCTCCCTCTCCCTGTCCCTGTCCCTGTCCCTGTCCCTGTCCCTGTCCCTCTCCCTCTCCCTCTCCCTCTCCCTCTCCCTCTCCCTCTCCCTCTCCCTCGCCCTCGCCCTCTCCCTCTCCCTCTCCCTCTCCCTTTCCCTCTCCTTCTCCCTCTCCCTCCCCCTCCCCCCTCCCCCCTCCCCTCCCCCTCCCCTTCCCCCTCTCCCTCTCCCTCTCCCTCTCCCTTCCCCTTCTTCTCCTTCTCCTTCACCCTCTCCCTCTCCCTCTCTAATCATCTATACCTATACCTATATCTATCTATATCATCTAATCTATCTATATAAGATAGATTATAATTTTAACTCCTAAAAAAACTTACCCAAGTAGATTCTATTTTCTTTATTTTACAAAAGAGAAAATGAGGTGCAGAAGTGTTAACTGATTTGCCTGAGGCTGCCCTTTAACAGATGCCAGAGTTGGGATTCAAACCCCATTCAACTGGCCAGAGCTAAAGAGATAGAGTTTTATGCACTGCACTGAACTGTTCTCTACCATCTCCATAATTCATTGTTTCTCTGTGAGAACTGAAACCAAAGACAGAGTGTTGTCTTGTTCAGCTTCAGCTGGGAGCGTGTGTGTCAGGCAGCCTTAAATTTTTTGCCAATTTTTGCATGTCTGAAAATGATGGGGAAATTACCACTAGTATTCATTTTGAGGCTATAAATATCAATTTTAGTGAATAGGTCAGCTCACAGATATGAATGAGCATTTGCTGATTCCAAGTAACATGCTAGTCTTCACATTTGGGGAGGAGATTAAGGGTTAAAGGCTATCAGGAGAGACCAATTCTGAATTTGATGAGATTCAGTTAGATATTGGAGCTGCAAAAAATTTAATTTAGAATATTAGTAGCTGATCACTGAACTGATAAGCTAAATGTCTGGAACCAACAGCGTTCCATCAACTAAGCAGTGTTACGATTTATAGGAATTGACCTGGGAAAGAAACGTCATTCCATAGAACGAAGACCAGATACTGTGCAGCAATGTGACTCATACTAGAAAAATACCTAAATAAATGTGGCCATAAAATTAAAGGGGAGAAAAATAAAGTGATAAATATACAATTGCCAATAAAAAAATTAAAAACTGAAAAGAGCCCTGGCCAGTGTGGCTCAGTTTGTTGGGTATTGTCTCATGCACCGAAAGGTCACCAGTTTGATTCCTGGTCAGGGCACATGCCCATGTTGCAGGCTCAATTCCTGGTAGAGGTGCATGCCAGAGGCAGCCAATCCATGTTTCTCTCTTACATTGATTTTCTCTCTCTCTCTCCCCCTCTCTCTCTTGTCCTTTCTTTCTCTCTAAAAATCAATAAAAATAGAACTTTTTTTTTTGTTTAGCATTTCATATGAATAAAATCTACCAACCAGTCAATTTTAATAGTCAGTGACTTCAGGTAAATATTTCTAGTCCATACCACCCCCAACCCAAACACAGTGATCATTGGGGTTGCCATTCACAGGCAGAGAAATAATTGTCCATGAGGTATCAGGTACATAATTACAGACCTCTATGGGATATTTAGAAGATATCATTAATGGTTTAAACTCTTCACTACCTATGAGGGTCACTTCTTAGCAAGCAGTAGTATGAGTTTATTTGACTAACTCAGTGGTCGGCAAACCGTGGCTTGCAAGCCACATGTGGCTTTTTGGCCCCTTGAGTGTGGCTCTTCCACAAAATATCATGTGCGGGCGCTCACGTACAGTGTGATTGAAACTTCATGGCCCGTGCGCAGAAGTCGGTTTTCGGCTCTCAAAAGAAATTTCAGTCGTTGTACTGTTGGCTCTGTTGACTAATGAGTTTGCTGACCATTGGACTAACTTATTTAGTCTTCATTGTTGTGGTTCAGAGAGTAGGAACTTTCACTGTTGAAATATAGTGTTTATGGGTTTTAATACAATTGAAAAGATAATATTTATTCATAATAGACTACCATGCTGAAGTTTTGTAGCCAAGAAGACAACATAAAAATAATTAGCCAATATTTTAACAAATTTGAGAACTTTCCATTTTCCTTACTTCATAATATTCCCTAGTACTAGAATATAGTAAGTGGTTTTAGCACTTGCCTTAGTTCCTAGGCTCTCTGACTGATCACCTTTGACAATTATTCTCTTCATTATTCTGCCCAAGGTAAATCCTGCATCTCTGCATTTAGGACTTTAAAATAGAGATGAGGATACATAAAAATAATATGACCTACAATATATTTTAAGGGCTAATAAGAAATATAGGCAATAGTGCTATAAAATTGAAAACTGGATCCTATGCAGTAATGTTGCCTTGCCCTCATCCTCAAAGGATGAACATTATGTTCTGGAAAAATGAAAAGCTAGGTTTTAAGGTATCTTAAAGGATTCAGCTTTAGAACAATAACAGCCTATTACTAATAGCCAAATCTTTCAGGCTTTATAAAAAAAAAAACTTCCCCATGATCCTCTCTTCCTCAGGATCATCTTCTCAGCATCTGCTTTAATGGCAGAAAATGCTGCCGTCTGACTCACACAAGGAAAAACAAGAGCAATTCTGATCGCGAGAAGGCAACTACTCATCAGTTTGTGAGCTGGTTTTGTGTGTTTAAATGAAAAATGCAAGTTAGCTCTCTCTTCTAAGAAGAACTCTAGATTAGATCAGCTAAAGTGTACTGAAAGTGTATTAAAAAGCAACAAGAAAGGACATGCAGCAGAAACCCAAAATGGAAGTATTGACTAGTCTCTCAAATGTCTGGAGACCAAGATTGATGCTTCGCTGGTTCACGTGCCAGCCAGGAAGAACCAGAAGTAGAGTTAGAGAAAGCTCCAAGGCAAAAACTATCCTGGCTTCCAAGGAAGCAAAATAAAAGAATAAAAATTAAAGACTAAGGAACACTAAACCTGGCATCCATATCTATTGCCAACAAAAGATTTTGAAGCCTCTGAAATTCTATTTCACAGGTTGGAATAGGGAATGACAATTCAGATGTTTAAATAAAGGTCAGACAAGTTTAATGGAAAAAACAAACAAACATGGCCTAAGTTAAAGTTTGAAATGTTTATAACCCTTACAAAAGCAAAAGAAAAAAATTTAACATAAGATAAATTGTGTATCTTTTACATGATGTCTACGTCTCCTCTCTCTGCTTCTCTGCTTATTTTCTCTAGAAAGTAATTACAAAAACCAGGGTCCTTCTGTGACTGTAATGATTTGGTTCTCCTAAAACTATTTCTAAATATAGAGAAATGTGAGAAAGAAGCTTGATAGATTCTTAAATAAGTTCTAAAAAAAGTATCTGAAACTTGGAAATAGGCAAAAGAGAATACTGAATGATGCTTTAGCTCAGTGGTGGGTTTTCATATTTGATAGATATTCTCTTGACAAAAGGTTTTTAAAAATATATATACCTCTGTAAGGCCAAGATTAACTTGTAGTTTTAGTTCAGTGAAGCTGTAAATAACTTTTTTCTTAAAAAAACACACAAAAAACCACAAACAAAAAACCAAAATCTAAAATATCACATCATCTTTAGTGTGAAAGCAGTACCCAGAGGTGACCAAGCTTTTGAGGAACAAGTCATACCAACCAACCTTAAAAAAAGGTTAATGGATGAGACAACAAATGTATTAATTGACACTAGGAGATAGGTTGTGCCCAAAAGACTTGGATTGGCTAATTAGATTACTTACCTCTGCCTATAAAGAAACCCAGAAATCCATGTGAACTTATTAAAATATTTCTTGAGGAGAAAAAAAATAAAACTAGGAAATGGAAGATCTTAAATATATTTCTGTCTAAGGAAAAGCCAGCCAACAATTTTCCTTTACAGTCTGTGTGCTTACTAGTCTCCATTTACTGTTGGCCCTTTCCTGTCAAGCCCTTTTCTAACATGTTCTGTGCCCAGGAGGCTGACCCCCATGGAATGAATCACCTGGTCAGCCCTGCTGGTTAATTTCAAAATGAGTTCAGCTAGTGGGAGGCATTAGCAGGAGACTCAAGTATGGGAAGAGAGAAAGGTTGGAGTATTTCATCCCTTTCTTCTCCCCACTTTGGTGCCAAATCTCACCACCACCAGCACTTTTGCCATGAGTCCTTCCCTCTATGGCTCCATGTCTCATAAGGATCCTGAACAATTAGTTCCTTTGCTTTTTCCTTTCTGTGGCAGTACTAGTAAAGGGGAGCCTCTGGGTCCCTCAACATCTCCTGTCCATTCCTTTATAAGGAGAATAATTCTAAACACTTACGTGAAATTTTGCTGCATTAAAATCTCTTTATTCAAACCATCTCTTCTCCTTCACAGCCCTCCACAGAGATGCCTGCCCATTCATTCACCATCTGTGAGTATTTGTAGTCCTCTATAACCTTTACAACACACCTTACTTCTGCCTGTGCCTCATGCATTGTCTCCCACCATTCCAAAGTACTAAGCAATAGTACCTCCTTCAAAACACATACTCGATTGAATTTGTTGTCTTCAAAACATTCCATATTCTTTCACGCACATTTTATTCTGTCTCCCTTAAAAACACCTTTCCCTATTTGTTCCACCTATAAAAAGACTAAGCATTGTTTCATATCAATCTGCCAAACCCTGATTTTCAAAGACTGTCATGGTCTATAATGTCAAAAATTGGGGAGGATATAAATATCTTATATACCTCTGTGTACCAAGGGGACCCCTAAATACCAACTAAAATTATAAAATTAAAAAGTAAACATACTGCTCCCAGAACAGTGCCATCTATATCTCTTGCCCCTTTCCAAACATTGAATGTTCCACAATCAATAATAATTTTAATACACCTGCTACAATTCATTTACATTATGTAAAAGTAGCACGTCTATTTTGCCATGAGAACCTACTTTTTTGTAATCTTTTAAACCTTTATTTTTTGCCACATGTCTCAATGTACCCAACCACCCCTCAGACCCAAATAAGAGCTTGTTTTCCTATGGTAATTTTTGATTACATGTACTTTTTCTACCTGATGAACACCTTTGAGGCCTCCCGCCTGCTTGAATAACAGTACCAACTCTAAATTATTGTCATCGTGTTAAAAATGAGTGATGTCTAGAAATGTAGTATTACAAGGCATTTTCAGTATCCCTGACCATTCGGGTGATCCCTTATAACCCTCAGGCTTGGAGAAACTCCATAAGTCCATTCTTAACTGCCTTTGGTTCTAGACAGTATTTCCTTCTCTGTGCTACACACACTTTGCAAATGCTTCCCATTAACACTTTTCACATGGCACCATTGTCATTATGCTTACACATGTAATCTCTTGCTGTATTGTGAATCCTTAAAGCCGAGGCCATGTCTGAGTTATCTTGATATCTCCACTCCTAACATTGTGAATGTCTGTTTACTAAAAAAGGTGATCAATAAAAAATTTGCATAAAGGAAGGAAGGGAAGGTTTCAATGATACTGATTAGGTTACCACTTGCCATAGAGTTGGGAATGTCCCATGTCTCCTGGCCACAGAGGTACTTTCATCTGATTGATTTCCCCTCCATTCTGAGCTTACACTTGGTGAGTTGACTCTTGGAGTGTAACTTTACCATTTGCTTTGAGGGCATATATTTGTATCCACTGAGACTTAGCCTGTCAGTGGGGCTGACAGGGAGCTGAGCATGTTGATAGCTTAACTTGATGAAGCAGGAATCTTTAGTGAATCAAACATTTTATTACAATTGTTTATCACTGTCAGACAACTCAGTTATTTTCTTTGGTTCTGAGTTGAGGGACACAGCTGATTACTCTTATTTGTCTAGAACAAATCTATATTCCCTCAGTCCCTGACTGGGACAACATGCACCTGTATCCACAGAGATCACAAATAGAGGTATTTCTTCACAGTGACGACAAGTAGGATTGATAGTGCTTTGTGAACTATGAAGTGCTATTAAGATAAAAATCAGTATTATCATTGAAGTGATACTTGTGTCACTAGAATTATATTTAAAAGTCATTTTGAAACATGTACTTTAATGTGACACTCTCTAGAATAAGTTTACATACCTTCTGGCTACATGTGTCCTGTTAGTTTATACAGGTTATCTTATTGGTGTGTTATGGACTACTGTTAATAATATGATTGTTCCTTCCAGGGAAGGTATGAAAAAATAACTAATTATGAAAGAATATAGAAAAATTTCATGAGAAATTATTACTCCTGGATACTGTTGAATGCCAAATGGAACAGAATGGAGGCTCAACACTTTCCAGTTATCCCCCTGCAAATAGCCAAACTTACTTCTGTAATCATACTTCTAGCATTTTATCTTTTGTTGCATGGGCAAGAATATATAGTTGAGCATTGAACAACATGGGGCTTAGGGGTGCCAACACCCTGCACAGTCTAAAATCTATGTATAACTTTTGATTCCCTAAAAATTTTACTAATAGCCTACTGACTAAAGCCTAATCAGCAATAAACAGTTGATTTAACACATATTTGTATGCTATATGTATTATATACTGTATTTTTACAATAAAGTAGATAGAGAAAAGAAAATGTTATTAAGGAAATCAAAAGGAAGAGACATTTCCAGTATTGTACTGTATTTATTGACACCATAAGTTTTTAAAAATCCACATTTAAGTGGGCCCATGCTGTCATACCCATGTTGTTCAAGGGTCAACTGTGTGTATAGTGTGGGGCAAAAGTAGGTTTATAGTTTTGAGTATGCAAAACACAGTTTATTCTTATTTTGTTATTTATTACTAGAGGCCCAGTTCACAAAATTCATGCACTTGGGTTGTGTGTGGGGGGGTCCTTCAGCCCGGATTGTGAGAGGGCTCAGGCCAGGCCGAGGGACCCCACCAGTGCATGATCAGGGCCAGGGAGGGATGCAGGAGATTGGCCAGCTGGGGAGGGACCGCGGAAAGGCTCCAGGGCGTGTCCAGCCCATCTCCCTCAGTCCCTATCAGCCAGATCCCAGCAGCAAGCTAACCTACCGGTCTGAGCGCCTGCCCCCGGTGGTCAGTGCACGTCATAGTGAGCAGTTGGGCAGCCTTAGCATATCATTAGCATATTACGCTTTGATTGGTTGGGTGGCTGACCAAACAACTGGACACTTGCAAGATTAGGCTTTTATTATATAGGACTAGAGGCCTGATGCACAAAATTCGTGCAAGTGTAGGCTTTTCTTCCTCCATCTGCCAGCACTGGCTTCCCTCTGGCACCCGTGACCCATGCTGGCTTCCCTCCTGCTGCCAGCAGACACCCAGGACCTGGGCTTCCCTTCAGCCCAAGCTTTGTTCGAAATAACATCCAGTCTAATTAGCATATTACCCTTTTATTATTATAGATTGTATTATTTTCCATATGCACAACTGTAAACCTACTTTGCCCCAACCTGTATACTGTATGTATATATTTTTTTTAGAATCACATATTAGTCCTGTTTTGCTTCTACTGTCCTTTTTCTAATTTTTTTTTTTTTTTTTTTTTTTTTTTTTTTATCAAAGCCAACAAAAGGTACTGGCATCCAACTCTACCTCATTTCTGGCATGTTGAGAAAACTTAAAATCCTCTAACTAGAAACCCTGGTACTGTGTACTGTGCTGGTCTCTGCCAATACACAGTTGAATAAAACATGAGGTTTGCCTATAGTCCAGTATAAAATTTCAAGTTGTTTTTCTAAGGCATGCTAATAATGGATGGGTTGTTTGTGGTTAAAAATTAGTTTTTAAGTCTATAAGTATATTGACAGGGAAAAGTCATGAGTATTTTTTATTATGTAGCCAGGAATTAAGCTTGCTTTCTTTTCCTTCTTTGCTTTTCTTTCTCTTCCATTCTTCCTCCCTCCCCTCCCCTTCCTCTTTCTCTCTCAAGCTTCCTGCATTCCAAGCATGAGTCCTGAGATTCACTCCAATCAAATGCCCCGACTCATTTGATCACTGAGCCATGGTTGCTTAAGGCATAGACTGGTTTTTCTAGGTTATACGTACATGTATAACTACCGATGGAAGGAAGAAGAGGTGATGGGAAGACAACAAAGATACAAGGACACAAACTGACTGCTTGTAATAGTCACTTATCAGGCCTCCATAGGTCTAATCATTCTTGTTTGTCTATATACATAGGGAACTCTCTTCTAAATTTCCAGGACATTTTGTCAATATAACTGGTTTTGATACTCTTTTTAAAAATATGTTTTTATTGATTTTCAGAAAGAGAAAGGGAGGAGAGAGAGAGAGAATCATCAGTGATGAAGAGAAAGTCATCTATTGGCCGCCTTCTGTACAGCCCCTACGGGGGATCGAGCCTGCAAACCTGGCATGTGTCCTGACAGGGAATCAAACCATGACCTCCTGATTCATAGGTTGACTCCTGACCACTGAGCCAACCGGCCTCTGTAGGTTTTGAACCTCTTCATGCTACATTATTTGCCACATTGCCTTCTGGTTAGTCTGTTCCTATTCATTCAGCAAGAACTGTGAGTTCCACAGCATCATATTTCTTTATGTTCCTCTTAAATACACTGCATGGGGCTAGGCACACAATAAATATGCAGTAAATAGGTGGTAAATTGGTGTAAATTACTGTCTAGCAGATTATTTCCCTCTATCAGGAGGCAGTATCTTTTCCAGTTTAGTTTGTAGCAAGCAGAGATATGCAAGATCTGTGATGATTTAGAGCCTCTTCTCACTGCTTGACTTTGAATTTATCATTTATTTAGTTTTGGGCTTTGCAGTTTTTTGGGAAAAAATCACATTTTGTACAAATTCTTTGTTCTGCATGCATAATTAAAATGTAAGTGTTAGTTATTTTCATTGGACTTTGTCAACTCAATTAAAATATTAATTTGTGTGATTCTGTGTTTGCAGGCCTAGTGCAGATTGAATGTGCAAGTGAGATCATAGATTCACTTAATGATGGAGAAGCCACAACAGTAATAACATTAGTAATTATAGATGCTCAGGAAAGGGAAATGAACGTGTTTTAGAAAAATTAGTTTCTCGATTTCTATCTTGGAATTTTTTTCCTTCCTTGTCCCTTTCTGCCCTCACATGCCTGTCTGGTACTCTGGAAACATACACAGCAAAAGGTGGAAACCGGAATCTCTTTGAGCACTTGTATATTGCCTGTCGTATTCAGGCATGGCATCATATCAGGGCATGGATACAGCCTTTGACTGAACTCTCTTTCAACATCTGGATAAAAAGGGGATCATTCCCACAATAATAATAGTGCTGCCTGGCTCGCCTCTTCAGGATCATATGCACCCACACTCCCTGAACCCCCATGTTTAATTTCCAGTGGTTAGGGTACTGCTTGTGGTCATTCCATGTGCCTCTGCCTGGAATGTTCTTTTCCTTTTTTTTCACATGGTGAATTCCAACCCAGACTGAAGTTCTCAACCCAAATGTCACTTGATGGGATGCTTTTTCTGACCCATCAGTCTAAGTGAGGCCATTGTGCTTTAGCGCGCTGTGGTTTTCCTTCATAGCTCCTGCTCAAGTTTATGGTTTTCCTTCATAGCTCCTGCTCAAGTTTATAGTTAAATCTTCTCTGTGTATTTATTTGGTTGATATCTGCCATCTATACTACCCCAAGGAATAACACTGCATCTGTTTTGTTCACAACTATGTACCCCCATCATAGAACAGTTCTTCTATAACAAATTAATTGTGTTTAAGGAAATGTAACTTTCAGCCTTTTACTGGGCAATCACAATAGCCATCTAAGGCTGATCACAGTATAGTTTCCAAAGTGGGGGCCACTTATATCTGCCTTTTCATATGTTCCTACTGTTCCACCCATCTGGAAATGGAGTCTATTTTCTCTTCCCTTGAATCTGGGAAGGCCTTGAAACTTAGCTTGATCAGTCAAATGTTGACAAAGTGATGTGTACCAGTTTCAGGTCTAGCCAGTAGGAAGTCTGACATCTTCCTTTTCCTCTCCCCTGGAAACTAGCCACATAATAAAAAGAAGACTAAGGAGGACTATTGAGTGATGAAACATTACATAGAGATAGAGAGACAGAGATAGAAAGAGGCAGAAGCCACACGGAGGAGTAGTGAGGTACCAGACATGTTAGGGAAGCTTTCTTGGACTTTATAATGGAACCTAGCTACTAACTAAATGCAGGCAAGATTATGACCCCAGACAATGCCCAGTGGGGCAGAAGAACCTCCCTTCTGAGTTCTACTTGAATCCCTACAGCAGAGTCATAAGAAATAATAAATTGTTGTTCTTTTAAGTTTGGGATATTTTGTTATATAATACAATAGGAAACCGACACTGTGGTCTACCAGGAATCTTCACCATCTCGTTTAAAGAAAAGTGAACTTCAGAGATGTTTAGACAACCCCTTTAAGGTCATGTGGTTAGTGGAAGGTAGAACCTGGATAGTGCTATACTTTTTTTTTTTTTTTAAATTATTAGTCTGGATCTTTATCTTCAATATCACATGCACTTCACTGGTAGTCAAATATATTCTCCATATTCCTAAACAACTGCAATGTTGAAAATATGTATGGAATTTTGTAGCACACCAACTGTAATAACATGTGAGTGACTGATTTGTGAAATGGAGAAGTCAATAGACCAGGAGTCAGGACACTGGGGCAAGGGACCTACATCACTGCCCTCAGTTCTGAGTGCAGTTACTTCTGCCAAAAAATAAAGATCATAGAACTCATCCTCAAAGTCTGTGATGAACTTTAAATAAGATTAGGTACTTTAAAGCCCTTTGTAAGCTGAAAAGAGCCATAGACATATTAGCAAATAATCATCCTGAAATTTTAGAATCTGATTCAGAATGCTTTGAATTATTTAAAGGCTTGCCCATTTAGCAATTGCCATTAACCTTTGGAATGTGATGTTTATACTGCTTCATTAGAATGAGAATAACACTATTTCAATTATAATTCTAGAGGAAACTTATGCTCTGAGGAGTAAAAAAATTATGTCTGAATTTTAGTAATGATTAAACAGAATAGCTTGATCTTTGATAAGGCACAGTGTAACTCACTGAATTCTAAAGTTGCCCAACACTTATATGCCCTCAATATGCCATAGGTTCAGGAATATAATTCATAGATAGTAACACTCATATCTAAAATCATATTCCACTAACTGACTGATACTGAGAGACAGGGCCATCCATTAATCAAGTAACTAAGATAAATTTTTGCTGACAACTGAAGGAAGAAGGGCTCATGTAAAGTACAAGATGCTTAAAAAAGGACTGGTGCCCAATGATGGGTTGTGAGGAGAAAACTGAAGAGAAGGTAAAAATAGTTGGGGGAGGAAACTTACTTTATACTAATTTCATATTTTGACCAGGCATCAGAGCATCTCAGAGGTTAATTAGGTGGAAACAATCAACGTTATATTTTCATCATCATTGTCTTCACCTAACTAAGTCAGACTGAAGTTATGCTTCTGCATAACCATTCGATTATCTCTGCTTCCATTAAAAAGACCTCAAAGGTGAAAGGCAGTGCTAATCAATTTTGCTGATAACAAAACCAGTGAATTCAAAAATAGTTGTGGCTGACCTTGACACTTTCCCTGCAGTTTTGTGGACTGAAAAATAATGGCAGCAGCTGCAATAGACTAACTAGTCTTCCAGGATATGAATCTCTGTTGATTTTATACCCTGCAGCCATATATCATTTCTGAATCCAAACTAATCCTACTACTCTTACTCCTGTCAGTTCAATGAGTAGTTCATCTTCCTCTATAACATTAAGGGAGAGAAATCTTTCAGATGGGCAGAGAACAATTTAAACTTGGTGACATCTAAGAGAAGAAAAAACAAATGGACTCTAAGCCATCTAGACTGCAGCCCAGAGAGGAGGATGAAGAAGAAATTAAACACACAAACTTGCAGCCATCTCTTATGTCATAAATATAAAGTTTAAAGAAAGGTGACAAAAATAAATAGAATAATATGACAGAATCAAATGCAAACCCACGTTTTATTTATTCTACTATGCTATGGACCCAGGCATCACTGGATACTGACCTTTTGCCAATCAGGGCGGTCAGGTACCTGAAAAGTAAGATGAGCTCTGTGGTTTGCAAACCTCTTCTATCCATCAAAAGCCCAAAAGAACTTTGTGAAAAATACAGATGTGAGGTCTCTACCCTAGGTATTTTGATAATATGGCGAGGTAAACCAGTGGACTAGAGGATCTGGAAGTTTCCTTAGAAGCCTCAGTGTCTATGAGTTATATTCATTGTCTACACAGTGTCCATTTTCCTACACAGGAAGCCAAAAATCTGTAAAATCTGGTGCATAAAATAAAGGGTGGGGGGGAAATCTCAACTTTTCTTTTTAATTCTCCATTCTGGTAGGAAGGCAATAATTTAGAATCACTGTGGATTTTCAAATATTTTGTATTAACTAGTATAGTGTCTTACTGCCTTTTAACAATGTGGTTTATACTGGAAAGGCTCTGGTAGCAAGTAAATCTGAGATCTGCTAAGGCCATATTCCTCCCAGCTAAAGTATTGCCTTGCTCTGACAGAATCCTGAAGAATTGAGCCTCTTAAGATGCAGGGAAACATTGATTACAATTTTTCAACTTCCAAACACAACTTTTATGTCAATATTTTCCCTTCATTTCCCATTGTCCTTGCCAAACGTTCAAAGGATCAGTAGTACTGCTGCTTCTGTGGCTACTGCTCTTGCCAGCTACATGTCTACTGGGAGAAATAAGTTGAAAAAATAACTTCCATTTTCTATTCAAAACAATGGAGGAGAGGAAGGCAGAACTGAAAGGGAGAGTAGTGTCCAAATACAGTACAATACTTGTCCTTGGGAATATTGGTTTGTGAATTGGTATCTTATAAAACAGCATGGAGTATGTTTGGGTATCACTACTCTTCCTCACTCTCCCTTCTGCTCCCTGTCTCATTGTTTTTAGGTTCTCAGAGTTAACCCACATTAAAGTGTTATTGAATAATATATTAGCCAAATTGTATGTGATTTTTATATAAGAAAAAATCCAGTGTATAAAATGCTTAACAAAATGAATGAGTCCTAATTGATAAAATTTGGGCCATGATAAATAAGATATTTTGAGAAGGGTTGCCATCCCATATGGGAAAACCTTTTTCCTAGGTGCCAGGTAAAGAAAATAGTCCATGGCTTATCTGAGATAATATGTGAATTACAGTTGTAAATTTTTAATCTCTTCCACCACAACCAGGGAGAGGACAAAACCCAAAGATTATTCCCCTAAATACAGTTATATCACACTATCTCAGTGCTTCTCTACAGTTGCTAGTCTCTTTATCTCTCTAAAGATGTCTGGAGATGGATTAATGGGTAAGAGACATAGAGCTATTAACAGCTTTATGGGTTTTCTATTATGGAGTATTGAATTACAACAAAAGTAGCAGCTTAAAACAATACACATTTGTTAGCTCACAGTGTCCTGTGGGTCAGGTGTCCAGGTACAGATCCTTGGCTCAGGGTCCTTGGCTCAGGGTCTTAAGAGGCTATAACCAAGGTGTTAGCTGGGTTGTGTTCTAATCTGGAGGCTCAATTAAAAAAGACTATGCTTCCATGCTTATGTATTCAGAAGGCAGAATCATTTCCAGGTGGCATTATGACTGAGGGCCCCAACTTCTTACTGGCTATAGACTGCAGACTGTTATAGGGTATTAGAGGTTATCACAGTTCCCTGCCACATAGCCATCTTCATAGATAGTTCTCAATATGGCTATTTGCCTATTTCAGGCCAGCATAAGAGTCTTTCTCTGCAGTTGGCTAAGATGGAGCCTTAGAAGTGGAATCTTAAGTATAATATACAACATACATAAGTGACATTCAATCACTGTAATATCTATACTAATAAAAGGGTAATATGCTAACTAGACTGGGTGGACCGGACATCTTCTGGATGTCTGACTTCCTTCCGGACAATTAGGGGGCGACCAGGCAGGCAGGGAACCAGTTAGGGGGTGATCAGGCCTGCAAGCAGAGGCAGTTAGGGCCTATCAGGCTGGCAGGTAGAGTGGTTAGGGGTGATCAGGCAGGCAGACAGGCGAGCAGTTAAGAGCCAGTGGTCCTGGATTGCAAGAGGGATGTCTGACCGCCAGTTTAGACTCCATCCTGGGATGGGGCTTAAACCGGCGGTCGGACATCCCCTGAGGGGTCTCGAATTGGAGAGGGTTCAGGCCGGGTTGTCCCTCCCCCCATGCATGAATTTTGTGTGCTGGGCCTCTAGTATAACATAACCTAATCAAGGGAGTGACATCTCATCACCTTTGCTGTATTATACTGGTGAGAAGCAAGTCTTGGGTTCCACCCAAACTTAAGGGCAGAGGAATATTCAAGGATGTAACACATTGGGGATCACCTTGGGGTGTGTCTGCCAAAATAGTTAAACCAGCCCTACAGAGATGTATCGAGAAACTCTATTTAGAATGTACTAGTACTTATCTATTTGTTGCTAGCTTTGAATTCTTAGTTGTAATTCAAGACAAAAGAAAAAGTCTCAACAAACCTTCTGTTAAAAAAGCAAAAACCCAAAGGAATAATTTCAAATCTGTGAACTTAAAGATTTAAACAAGGCATGCAAGAAATATGGAAATTGTTCATGTTGGAAAAAGATTTAGTTCATGTATTAGAAATATAGTTTAAGCATCAATGTATTTTTGATCTTAAACAAAATGCATCTAATATTAAAGCAAGGAAAAATAGGAGATAAGAGAACACATAACAAATAAAAATGACCTAGTTAAAGAAATTATTTAAGAAATGAAAAAATGCCATAGCAAAATTTCAGTGCTATTAGTAATAAAAAAAAAGACATAACATTGTAGAAAACATAACAAGTGAAGGACAAGCTTGTGAATGGCAGTTAAAGGAAATACAAGTGTGCTTCATACAGTAATCATTTCCATGTATTCAAATGGTAATCTTATCCTCAATGTTGGTAAATTGAGAAATATAGATTTAAATGTTTTAGAAAGAAATGAATATAACCATAAGTAGAATAAAAATCCATATGTAACATATCATTTTCCTGGAAGGAAAATATTCCTGATTTACACAACACATAGGAAGAAAATTGAAACAGAATAGAACACAAAATAATGTCTCTGAAATAAAAGTAACAAGCTTCCGGTACTGTAAGATTAATGTGATTAACTTTCCTATTTAAAGAAAACATAACTCACAGATATGGTATTAAATATAATCACAACTAAAATACAAATACAGAAAATCTAAGAAGTCTAAGAAGTCTGGTCCATTATCAGGAAGGGAAATTAGATGCCACTTTTTGATGGGAGGAATGTCAAATAATTTGCAGATATGTTTTAAATTGACATAATGTCCCCAGGCTCCTGTTGTTGCCTCCTTCAGGATTACAGCATCGGGAAGAAGGACTAGTGTGGAGAGTCATTATAACCTGGCTGTTGACAATTTCTGCAGTGGCAGGCATCCATCTCTCATGAGTGTATTTATTCTATCTTTGGAAATTTCTTCTGAAGTACCTAGAATCCTGCCTAGTGCTTTGAAGAACTATTGCAGTTTTTGTCTAAACTAGGGTGGGGAATATTCTTTCTGCCAAGGCCCATTTGGATATTTACAACATCATTCGTGGGCCATACAAAATTATCAACTTAAAAATTAGCCTGCTACATTTGGTCAAACATTTAAATAACTCATTCCTAATGCTTTGGCAGGGCCAGACCAAATGATTTCTGAGACATTCCCTACCCCTGGCTAACCACTTACAAGCTTCTTCTCCAGCATGGATTATATAAAAGTAGGTTTACAGTTTTTCATATGGAAAATAATGCAATCCTATCTAATAAAAGAGTAATATGCAAATTGACCATACCTCCACTATACCAACAAGCCACGCCAACCAGGAGCGAGTATGCAAATTAACCCAACCAAGATGGCTGCGGCCACGGAGCAAGCAGGAGGCTTGGGTTTCCCTGGCAATGGAGGAAGCCAAACTTCCTGGCCAGCCTTGGCCTCCGCTCAAGGAGACAAAGTTTCACTTATAGAAGATAAATAAATCCCAGATACCAGGGCCTCTGCTTGGGTCGCTGGGGGGTGTGGCCAGCCTGCAAACCACCACATGCCCCTTGCTCAGGCAGCCCCATGCCCCAAGGGAACTCCCACCCTGATCCAGGACACCCTTCAGGGCAAACCAGCTGGCCCCCACCCATGCACCAGGTCTCTATCCTATCTAATAAAAGAGTAATATGCAAATTGACCATCACTCCAACACACAAGATGGCTGCCCCCATGTGGTCAAAGATGGCTGCCCCATGTGGACACAAGATGGCCACCACAAGATGGCCGGCAGAGGAGGGTAGTTGTGGGTGATCAGGCCAGCAGGGGAGGGCAGTTGGGAGGGACCAGGCCTGCAAGGGAGGGCAGTTGGGGGTGATCAAACCTTTAGGGGAGGTCAGTTAGGGGTGACCAGGCCAGCAGAGGAGGGAAGTTGGGGACGACCGGGCCTGCAGGGAAGGGCAGTTGAGCGGGACCAGGCCTGCAGGGGAGGGCAGTTAGGGGCAATCAGGCTAGCAGGGGAGCAGTTAGGCATCAATCAGGCTGGCAGGGGAGTGGTTAGGGGTGATCAGGCTGGCAGGCAGAAGTGGTTAGAGGCAATCAGGAAGGCAGGCAGGTAAGCAGTTGGGAGCCAGCAGTCCTGGATTGTGAGAGGGATGTTCAGTAGGATAGGGCCTAAACGGGCAGCCAGACATCTCTTGAGGGGTCCCAGATTGGAGAGGGTGCAGGTTGGGCTGAGGGACACACCCCCCCTGTGCACAAATTTCATGCACTGGGTCTCTAGTCTATATAAGCCTAATATGCAAATTGTCCCCACGTGAATTCGACCAGGAGACCAATCACTCACTATGACATGTGATGACCACCAGAGGGTGGCAAGGAATGAAGGGAGGCACCGGCCAGCAGCTGGCAGCTGGGGAAGAGAGGCCCCGGCTGGTAGCCAGAAGGCCTCGATCAGCCCTGATCACTGGCCAGGCCTAGAGACCTACCCGTGCACGAATTTTGTGCACCGGGACTCTAGTAATTCAATAATAATGCAAGAAAAAACACTGTTTCATATACTCACAATTCTAAACCTACTTTTATCCCACCCTATATTCATACCACTGCCCCTAAACTCCTACTATAAATTTCCCCATGTAGACAAGCCACTGTGTCAGGTGGGCACACCAATGCTCTGGAATAGTGACTTCCCCATTGGTAACAAATGATTCTCTGCCCAGAAAATGGTTTAAGTGATGATGTTCACCCAATACTATCTACTCTTTGCCTGCCATCCCAGGCAGCTGCAGCCTGATTCCTTCCTTCAGTATTCTCTGCATTAAAAGTGGGTGCCAGTTTTTTTGTCCAAGTGTACCCTCAAAACTCTAGGGATGCATGTGAATTTGTCCCAAATCTCCTTTACCATGTTTTACTCATTCTCTTGTCCATGCTTGGGGTGGGGAACAGGGAGAAAAGTCCGATATATTTGTATGCATACAACTCTTTTCAAGCACTCTTCTTTAACATTCCCAATGTTTTCCTAAGCTGGAGTTTTGTGAGGGTGACGGAGCGAGGCAGAAGCAGTTCTGATACCTTTTGTAGCTTCTGCATGGCTGTGTGTAGCACCTCCTTCAAAATGCGTAAACATGTCTCAGTTCACAAAGCTGATCCTGAGCTTTGTAGCTTGAGCCAAAAGTCTGCATAGAGAGCAGGTTCTTTACTTAACACCCTATTCTAAAACAATGACTACCATGTGTTATGTGTTTTAAACACACACTGTATGTTTAAAACACCATCATATGCTCACAACAGCTTTAAAAGGTAGGCATTATTATATGGCTATTTTAGTGTCTTAGGTAGGATGGGCCAGGAAATAATCTGAGAAGGAGATGTGACTGAGGGCAAGTGTAGCAGGACTGGCAGAGTGAAAGTTGAACTTGAAGGCATTTGCAAAAGAAACCTTCGCTGACCTCAGGGGGAGCTCCAGATCTGAGGTGACCTCAGATTTGTCCTGAGTTAAGTCAGAGGGGCCTGAACTTTGTATCTGCACCCTGGCCAGGGAATTCTTTGTGGGTGAGGGCAGTTCCTGCGAAAGCAGTCAGCTGAGCTTCATGACCAAATAGGGAAAGAAGGCCTGGGTTCTGACCCCGTGATCTGGGTGCTGCCACACTACACGTGTTACATTCACTAATGACAAAAACTGAGGTTTTGATAATTTAATTATATTTTTCCATTTTTACACAGCCCACAGTTTATAGCCCCAGAAAATGAATCCAGCACTATCTGGCTTTATACATTGTCTTCAGGAGGATAATTGTGCCCATCTTAAAATCAAGTCATGATAGGAGAAGAGGGAGCAAGCATAGGGACTCATGTAATAAAGAAGTAAAAAAGAGGAGAAAGGAACAGAACAAGCAAATTTACTCTAAAAGAAGCAGGAAAATTGAATAGACCATTTCCACTGAAGAAAATTGAAGGGTGAATAGAGATCTTCTATGGAAAAAAGCACAATGACCAGTGGGTTTATAGATGAAGTTCATTTAACCTTTAAAGACTACATAATTTCTAGGTTATTTAAAATCTGTCAGAATGTTGAAAAGTTTAATTGCTTCATATTTTAAAACCAATACCAAAATCCACAAAATGACAGTACAAAAAAGAAAATTATAGATCAATTACACTGATGAATATATATATATATATATATATATATATATATATATATATACTCAAATTGCATTTTGAAAATGCAATCTAATGTTTTATAGAGGGTAAAATACCTTGTGGACAAGTAGAGTTTATTTCACAGACCTAAGAGTAGTTATAATATCAGAAAATTTATAGTAGCATTTATTATTGAAGCTCAGACCCTCTGAGTCAGCATGAGTTAGATAAGATCAGATGACCTATGCTAGGAAAACTGCTCAGGACAGATAAGACTATAAACCAACCAATTATTTCCCTGTTCGCCCCTGAACTAGTTATCAAAGACAGGGTCTGATGACCTGGCAGTTTACTTCTTAAATGACATTTTACTTAGCAAACTTGCCTTAAGGCCCTTACTTTACTATGTCTACCAATCCAAAACTATGATGTCATATAACTTGCCTGATCTCAACTAGAAGAGATCTACCTTGAAGATCTACCTTAAATCACTTGAGCCCAGAAACCAAAGTCCTACAATTAACCCACTTTAGACTTCTTCCTTTTGAAACTCTGCTAAATCTCTATTAAGTTGTTTGTTTGTTTGTTTGTTTGTTTTCTCTTAGTGCAGTGAGTTTAAATGATCAGTTTTGCACCCTGGCCAGGTAGCACAGTTGGTTAGAACATCATCCTAAAATGCCAAGGTTGCAGGTTTGATCCCCAGTCAGGTCACATGCAAGAAGGAACCAGTGAATGTATAAATAGAACAACAACTCAATCTATCTCTTCCCCCGCTCCTCTTCCTCCTCCTCCTCCTCCTCCTCCTCCTCCTCCTTTTTCTTCCTCTTCTTCTTCTCTCTTTCAACTCAATTTAAAAATGGTAATCAGTTTTGCTTTAGTACCAAGTTGTTTTGTGATATTTTGGTAACTTCAACAAATATTATAAGTTACAAAAATGTACATAAAAATATAACTAATGTCTTTTGCCATTAAGGGTATACAAATTTGAAACTATGATGATGAATTATTACACACCTTTTAAAACAAATAAAATAAAAAATAGTGACACTACCAAACACTGGTAAGGACGTAGAGATGTTCTTGGCAGAAATGTACAATGTGCAGTTGCTCTGAAAATTGTTTGGAAATTTCTTATGACATTTACCATATAACTCAGCAATCACACTCCTGGGGCATATTTCCGGGGGTAAAGAAAATTTAGGGCCAAACGAAAACCTATAAACACAACAGCTTTATTATGAAGCTTTATTGGTAAAATTGTAAAAACTTAGAAATAGTCTGAAAGACCTCAGTAGGAGAATGGTTAAACAACTGTGGCAAATCTATACGAGGGAATGCTACTCAACCAAATATAAGAATAAACTTTTGATATGCTGTAACTACTTTGATGGCACTCAAGGGCATTATGCTGAGTGAAAATAATGCCAGTCTCAAAAGACCCCAAACTACATGATTCCATTTATGTAATATTCTCAAATATTAAATGACAAAATTATAGAAATGGAGAACAGATTAGTAATTTCCAGGGGTATAATAGTATGCAACTGTAGAGGGGTAGCACAAGTGGTGATGACACAGTTGTGTGTCTTGATTTCATGAATCTGAATTTGCACATATGATAAGATTACTTAAAAACACCCACGAGCACTCACAACACATGCACACACCCCACTGATAGATGCTAAAAGGGCATTCAATAAACTCAGCAGTAGTCCTAGCCAGTGTGGCTCAGTTGGTTGAGTTTCATTCCATGCACCAAAAGGTTGCCAGTTCGATTCCTGATCAGGGCACATGCCCAGGTTATGGGCTTAATCCTGGAGCTTACGGTAGGCAACCAGTTTTAATGGCAATCCCTCTCCCTTCCTCACTTTCTAAAATCAATAAAAACATTTTAATTAAGTAATTAATTAATTAACTTAGTAGTCATTATTAAGAAAAACTCTAAGATAATTTAAAGTACCTAACTATAAAAATACTATACAATGAAAACCAATAACAAATCTTATCTAAAATGAGAAACAGACAATTTCTTTTAAACTTCTTTCTTTTTCAGAAAATTTAATAGTATTTAGCTAATACATAATTTCTGTTTAAATTATTTTTATTACAAAGCTATTTTTGGTACACAATAACAAACTGACAATCAAAATAATAGATTAATAGCTAAAAATAAAACAATTGATAAATTAGAAAGCTATGATAATAATGAAGATGATTTAGTTGCTGGTCCACTGTGCTCTATATCCAAATAGCATGTAAATCTCAAGTGAAATGCAGAATATGCAAATACTTTTCTATTATAAATTAAAGATTGCCAGTTTAGTTTCAGGAAAACAATTTCATCCATCATATTAATATAGCTTATTTACATTTTAATGGGTTTGTAACTTTATTATAAAATTTATCATTTGCTTTGACTTTATGGTCATGGAGCTGCATACCTAAGACTTTTACATAATTACATATTAAGGTGAAATTATTATGAATATTTTAATTCAATATTTGTGTCCATGAGGATTTCCTAAATTATCCCTTCTCTATACTAGTTTGATTAGCATTATTACTTTTTTAGCATATACTTGTGGGAACATTTCATCACACAACCAGACATGTTTGAAACTTTCTTGTGGAATTATGATTAAATAAATCATTATTTGTGTCATAAAACTATAACAAATATTTAAATGCTAATTTGATAAGTGTGCCATAAACACACCACAAAATAATTTCTTTCAAATGATTGCAGCCCAGAAATAAAATTTGTGACCAATAGATTTGCAAAGGAAGGGAGATACATAATCAGCATAATTTATTGTAGGAGGGGGAAACTTCATGATTATAAAAGCTCTGAAGTGGGAAATAGGGTACTAAGTGATATTTTTTTTGTAACTATGCCTTTAAAATACAAGTTTTATAAATGAATTTGCTTTCTGCTTTTTTAATGAGATTGATGAAGCATTAAATTGCACAGCTTTTATTTTACATCTACATAAAAAAGAGTAAATTTAAAATAAACAATGCCCCTGATGGGCAAGAGAGAGTCAAGGTTCAGAATAGGTGATGAGATATAAGGAAAGCATCACCCATTTTTATTCAATTTATATTTCTAACAAGAAAAGTCATGTTTGATTACTAAAGTAATTTGCATCCTAAAAATCACTATAGATAAAAGCTAACATATCATAGATATTAAAAAAGGTTGAACAATTTTTTAATATGAAGAATTTACATGCTGGTTTTGATAGGATAAATTTAGTTTCTGAAATCAAGTCAATAGACTTTATATTAATTAATAGCAAAATTCTGAATTGTCATTTTTGATAAAGGAATTAACAATGTAAAAAATATCAATTAAACACACACACACACACACACACACATTTGCATTATATTCCTAGAAGTCCTTAACAAATGATCACAAACTTGGTGCCTTAAAATAATAGAAATTTACTCTTTCTTAGTTCTGGAGAAGGCCAGAATCCGAAATCAAAGTGTTGGCAGGTTTTCTTCTTTTTAGGAGTCAATGAGAGAGTTACTGTTCCATGCCTTATTTATTTATTTATTTATTTATTTATTTATTTATTTATTTATTTAGGTGGTTGTCAGCAAACTTAGTCAATCTTTGATTTGTAGATCCATCACTCCAAACTCTGACGGAGATGGACTTCTTCTCTGTGTATTTCTGTTTGTCACAAATATCCCTCTCCTTTCTTTTATGAGAACATCATAGTGAATTTTAGACCCACATAAAATCCAGGGTAATATCATCTCAAATCTTTAATTTAATTGCATCTGCAAAGACCATATTTCCAAATAAGACCACATTCATTACTATAAGGGAGTTAAGACTTGGACTTATCTTTTAGGAGACCATGATTCAACCCACTACAATTTTTATTAAGCATCTTTTTAAAAAATATGTTTTTATTGATTTCAAAGAGAGGAAGGGATAGGGAGAGAGGTATAGAAACATCAATGATGAGAGATAATCATTGATCAGCTGCCTCCTGCACGCCCTCTACCAGGGATTGAACTTGCAACCTGCGCTTTTGCCTTGTCTAAGAATCCAACCGTGACCTCCTTCTTCATAGGTCAATGCTCAGCCACTGAACTACACTGGCCAGGCTCCCTTGACCATCTTGATAGTCTACTTGGGTCATTCCATAAAATGAAAACTTGAAGAAACTAAGAATACCGATCTGAAGAAAGAAGTGCGAGACCAACATCACATGTTGATGTTTGAAGCACATTTGTTGTTCCAATCAGCTGACCTGTGTGTGTCTGTTTTTTGATGAGTTTGCTGTAAGTAAACATTTCTAGTTTCCCTTCTCAAGTTTCAGATTTCAAGATCCAGTCTAAGCCAGTGCCAGATTCATATAAATGTTTGTTCACTCCTCAGTCCTGCACATCAGAAATTTAAGCTAATGTAGGCAAACATTTTAAGGCTCAGTTTTAACTTCCACAGCCCCTGAGAGGTCTTATAAAGGGGTAGAAAGATAGTGGAACCCTGTAGCTGCTAGCTCAGAATGGCTTTCAAGGTCACCCAGGTTAAAACACTGTCCTATTTGCTGAGGGAGAGCTGAAGTCAGATAAAACAGGGCAGGAGAATAAGGGAGATCCTATCAATAACCTCCCTGATCATCATTGCCAAGATGGGGAAACAGTTTCCTCCAGTGGAAAATGCCAGATATCGCAGGGCTACAGCAGTTCCGGGGGGTGGTGTGAGTGGACAGAGTATGACAAGCACTATGTGAGGACCTTCAGAGGACATACCCAGGAGACTGAACTTTAGCTCCCCTTCTTAATAATAGTATGTGATTCTCATTGGAATAAGTAAGCCAACAAACATAAATTTTTAAAGGTTTTAAAATTTTATTTCTTCGTGTCCACAATATACTTGGTGTTTTGCACCTTATATAAAGCCAACAAGTTATTCTGAAGACCCAGGAGAGGGTTCAAAATGAACATGTCAATTAATAAAAAGATAATAGGATGGTTTTCAACTTAATATACCTTATGAGGTATCTCCCCTATCTTTCCTTCCTTCCATAATCAATATTCTGGAGACAGTAATTTATAGCCTCTGCTTTAATTTCTTTATATTCTATAAATTCTGCAACTAAGTCTTACCTGGATTTTATGCCATTATTTTACAAACACTATTGCCAACATTAATGACCTTTATATTGTTAAATCTAACAGCTTGACTCAACAATATTTGACATTATCAACGACATTATCTTAGAAAAACTCTCCTCCCTCTAGTTGTGACACCCTGATCCCCCCACTTTTATAACTATGCATGCTTTATTTAGTTAGCCAGTTTCCCACCTCCACACAATCTCACTGAAGCTTTATTTTAGAAATTCTATAATATCCCACTCATTTCATCTCTCTTGTGTCCTCAATGACCATCTATTTGCTGATGATTGAAAACTTCAAATCTACCCAGTCCAGATATCTGTCACATGATCCAAACCTACATAATACCAACAATCTACATGACATCTCATGTTAGATGCATAGTAGGCATCTTAAACTCAATATGTTTAAACTAAACTTATCATCTCCCCATGCCAAATGTACTATCCTCTGGTGTTTTATAATTTATAATTTTATAATTTAATAAATAGCACAAATAAACCTCACGTTGCTTAAGCCAGAAACTTGGAAATCATGCTTGATTCATCCCATATTTTTCCCTGCCCCCCATGAATTTCTTTTACTCTATATGCATAAACATATATATATATATATATATATATATATATATATATATATATACACACACACATACATACACACATATATATGAATATATCTGTATGTATATATACTAGAGGCCCAGTGCATGAAATTCATGCACTGGGGTGGGGGGTGTCCCTCTCACAATCCGGGAACCCTACAATCGATTGCCCTGCAGAGGGAGGCCCCACCCACCCGCCACAGTGCTGCTGCGGGGTAGCCTGGGCCTCCCTCTTTGGGGCAATCATGGAGCCATCAAATTGATCACCCCGCCAGCTGGTGGCCTGGGCCTCCCTCTGTGGGGTGATCATGGGGCAATGGCGGGCCCCCAACCAATCGCATCACACCTGCCTTGGCTGGCCTGGCGTCAGTGGGTGTCATAGCGTGATCATCCAGACAGTCATTCCGCTGTTTGGCTGTTCAGTCGAATTGCAGATTATGTTTTTATTATTATAGATACACACACATATGTGTGTATGTTCATGTGTATATTGAATAAAAAACTTTGATCTACATTTTAAGACACTAGATATAATTTCACAACTACAAAATTTTTCGTATTGCTTGGATAACTGTAATTTTAGGGTTCTCATGTGAATGTATTGTTAATAAGGCCTACAAGTTCAGTTTGTGCTCACTGGTCACAGACTATGTGTAGCCTTGAGTCCAAACCACTTTTCAATAAATATATATGGAACCAAAATGGAAAGTGTATAGATAGCTGGGTGCACTTCTTCTTTACTATTGAAGAAATAGGTAAAGACTCATTTCTGTATGGTCTGAAAATGGATTTACACACATGTACTCAGGTCAATTCTTCATTCCTTTTAGTTATATCCATCTAATATATTTGTAAAGAGCAATGGCTGTGTAGGGCATTGTTTTTTGTACGTGCTGAGCCACTTGCTTTACCACAGATACTATGGGTGGTGGCATATTCTTCCCCTTGGTCTTTCTACCTTGCCTTTTGGCTGGTGACAGCAGCGTTCAGAAATTGCAATTGTCTTCAGTATGTTCTTGTTACTTTCAATAGGGCACAGCCCATGCCTCACTTCCTCTAATAGCACTACCACACAAATGTTATGTAGTTACAAGTCTTTAGGAAAAACTAAAGAAAAAGGCAATGTAGAGAAAAATATATTTAATTTGCTATGTTAATTGTGACTTCTACTGTAGCCTAAGGTATAAAATCCTTTTCAGTTTGACTAATTCTGCATAACAACACACACCAAAACCTATTATTATCTTTGAGTATATCTGGTTTCATATTTATTTCTTAAAAATGGTTTGGGCTCAAGGCTACAGTCTGTAACTACAGAGCACAAGCTGAACTTGTAGGTATTTATTAACATTTTATTTAAGAATTGTGGTTATCTTGGATCATAGGAGCATAATCTTTAAACACAAAAAAAACTAGAATCTCATTTTACCTAAGCAACATTAATGATTTCTATATTTGTGAAACTATATATCTGCTTCCTTGAGATATAGATCAATATTTATTTTATTCATTATATATAACATATATATACATTTATATATATGTATATACACTATGTATGTGTGCATTTATATATACATATATACTATAACTAAATAAAACTAACTATAACTATAAAAATATATAAATATACATATATACATGTATAAATATAAATAATATAAATGTAATTATAAATAAATGTAAATTTTATTATGCTCAGGCACTGAGATTTGAATATGTTGTAGGCAGATAAGAATGAAAAAGGGTGAAGTATGATTCCCAATTTTCTGGATTAAGCAATATGGTGATTATTTGTACTGTATATTAAATAAGTTCTTTTTTTTATTATTATACCTCGAATGTGTAGGATTGATAGCTAGGGAAATTCTTGCTTGGGTCTCTCATATGTTTTTAGTCAGATGGCAACTGAGATTAGAGTCACCTGAAGTGTTCTTATTTTTGGCACTTGGATTAGGATGGCCAAATAAATGGAGTCTAGTCTAGCATTTCTACATGGGTAGCTTGAGCTTTATCACAGTATGACAATGTCAAGGTATTCAGTTTTTTGAATTCGCCAACTGTTATCGGTTTTGTACCGAAAACTTTATGTTTTATGTATCCCCATAAAAAATGGCACTTTAGGATAAATTTCCTTTGCTCAAAGCTTAGTTTGTCTTCATCCATTATTTCAAATCAGTTAAACCTGAAAAGGAGTAAAAATTAAGTGAGTTATCAGCTGTTACAGTGTGTATACATTTTGGGGGGACCCCCTATAGGATGGCCTAGTTGAAAAAATAGGGACTATGTATCATAAAAAAAATAAGATACCTCATCTCTCATTTAAAAGGAGGTCTTTAATAGGACCAATTGTTGAATAGTGAAATACAGGACTAGCATTATCAGAGATTCCATGCTGCTAAGAATAACAGATTGCCCTGAACTGAGTCATTGACTTCCTTAGAAATAATATGGCCTCTAATCCCAAGTAAATCTTCATCCAGTATTTTCATCTATGTCTTTAAAGTTTATATACTCAAGATGATAAAGGCTGGTAAAAAACTGTTACAGACATGGATGAAAACATGAAATATGTGAATGTCTATTTATAATATTTAATTTATTAGTATAGTCATGTATACATATTTAAAATCACATATTATATAATGTATTAACTTACAGTTTTTATTCACATTTTATGAGAAATATTATTCAATTTTCACATGCATCTTCAACATTACTATAGTTAAAAGTCATTTTTTTAGTCATCTAACAAATTTCCAGAATATAACATATTCCCTGCTACCTAAATTGTTTGAGATAATAGCTTTTTTGTTTTCCTCCCACTAACAAAATGTTGTTCTAACTGAGAAGTAACTGTTTTCTTCATAGAATATTGTTGTTGCTATTTATCTTCTTAATTTGGGTGTATGGCCTTTTCAAAGTCATAACTAATATATTGTTGTTTATAGTATTCTTTCAAATGTTCTAAAACACAAGCTTATATTTGCAATTGTAAGTTCATATTCCTAAGAATAATTACTAAGTTTGTGTTAACTTATGTTTCTTTTTTAAAATATATTTTATTGATTTTTACAGACAGGAAGGGAGAGGGATAGAAAGTTAGAAACATCGATGAGAGAGAAACATCGATCAGCTGCCTCCTGCACACCCCCCACTGGGATTGTGCCCACAACCAAGGCACATGCCCTTGACTGGAATCGAACCCGGGGCCCCTGAGTCCGCAGGCCGATGCTCTATCCACTGAGCCAAACCAGCCAGAGCAATTTATGTTTCTTTATAAGATCAATTCCCTGCAGAACTCTAGAGACATCCCAAATTATCATTGTTTGATTTAAAAAATATGTATAAAGTTTATTAGATAGTAGCTGTTTATTTAATTAAAACAGCACTCTGTGAATGAGAAAATTCATAAAGACTTGCAAACTTATAGCATAATTTTGTATCAGTCAATTGTTATTAGGTTTTGCTGCAGTAACAAACATTATAATCCCAATGATTTACAACAGGATTTATTTCTTATTTACATTATATGACAGTACCATGCTGTTCTGTTCTATGTACTGGTATCTTCATTATTCTGAGATTCAGGCAGGAGGATTAGGTTCTACCAAGGACGTGCATACTCATGGACAAATTGTTCAGTAGCACAGAATTTTTGCTTAGATGTTTTACAATCACATCTACTCACATGCTATTGATCAAAGCAAGTCAGATGGCCATGATCAATATCATTGGTATGGGGAAGAATAGTCATCCCATGGAGAAGCACTGCAAGTTATATGGCAACTGGTGGAAATATATAATCTTCTTCAGGGAGAGCAGTGGGTACTTGGGATCAAGAACAAAATCTCACACAACTTTTTCTGAGAAAAAAATTTTGAGGAGCAACCTTGTCTTGTATTCACACATTTATGGGGTATTTTAATGTCTGCTTTTAGTTACACAAAGATCTATTTGAAGCACTTATCTGTGCTCAATGACCATCTACCCAGTCCAGACATCTTGGGATTACTTAAATTTTTACTCAAAGTTGGATCCTCTTTCCTAACTTTGCTGGAGGTTGTAGAGTGTGTTGATGAAGAAACAGGGGCTTAATTCGATATAAATGCAAAGAACACTATACTATCATTCCTATGTCTATAAATTTATTAATTTATTTTTCCACTCCCAAACTTTTCATTCTGGAATGAATCCTATGATTACTGATGTTAGAAATTAATTACATTTATTGTCTTTGGGGAGTTTAGTTGCAATTCTGCCAGAGTAAAAGATTGCAAAATCTGCTCTTGAGACATGTTTTAACTATTTTCTTATGACTAGTACTATCTAGACCCCATAACATTTATTATTTAATCATAACAATCATGCAAAACAATATAATTGCTTAGGTTCTGGTCATCAATCTTTTATAGAACTTTAAATTAGAAAACATAAAAAGACATAGAATTTAAGTGGGGTTTTACAGCTTTTATTTTTCATTAACACAACCCTCAAAGTGTAGCTTATGTGTAATATGGTGATTAAAAAATACTGGTTTTGTTTCATGCAGTCTGGTTTGGGATCACTAATCAGGTGATATTGGGTCATCCATTTAATTCTCTATGCCTCAGTATTATCGTGGCAAACATAATTAGTTTCTACTTCATTCATTTATTATTAGGATTAAAAGAGTTTTGGCATATATAAAGCCAGGCCTATGGCAGAATAAATATATAATAATTGATAGCACTTTTTGTAATCACAATTATTATTAATAATCTCTGAATGATTTTGAGAATTAAATGAGTTAGTATTATGTGTAAATAACTCATCTTGTGCACAAAATAAGTACTAGGTATAATATATAATAATGTATTATCACCATCAAGTGTATACTCCTCTTTTCTGGAATATTCTACATCATGGGTGACTAAAGGTAGTTGGAAAAAGATCCAATCACCATCACATTTTTTCTCTAAAATATAACGACATAAAATATTTACATATCCATGTTTGTTTTTTTCATCTCTCTCTCATAATTTCCTCTTTGTTATTTTTTAAGTACTTCTTAGACTGGTTTTATGGGAATCAGATTATTCATATATTTATTTTAGAATATGATAACACTGGAGGCCTGGTCCATGAAAATTCATGCACTGGAGGGGGGTCCCCTCAGCCCAGCCTGCCCCCTCTCACAGTCCAGGAGCCCTCAGGGTCGGAGGTGACCCAGCAATCAGGGGAAGGCGACGCCCCTATAACACCTCTGTTGCTGCCACGGCCAGCAGCACAAGCCTCAGCCGGCCCTGGTTACCTGAGCCTTGGCAGTCCTGAGTGACTGGGCAGCTGCCATCCAAGGCTTGCCTGCACCAGGGGCCTGCCCTGGGTGGCTGGGGGGCTGAGGGTGGATCTGGCTGCATCACACGCCTGCCACTCGCCCCCTCCCGGAGGGACTGAAAGGACTGGGGGACTCCGGCAGGGCTGAGGGGACTGGGCGTCGCCATCTTGTGGCTATAGGAGCCACCATCTTTGTGATGTCATGATGGTCAATTTGCATATTCCCTCCTTATTACATAGGATTAGGTCAAATTCCAACTCGGCTAGTGTGTTTCCCTGAAAATAAAACATCCTCCGAAAATAAGACCCACTTACAGGTTTCCTTCTGAGTGAAATATAAGGCATTCCCCGAAAATAAGGCCCCAGGCTCTGTCTCAGAATGAAAATTAATTTACCGTAAACTGGTCGCTAGGGCCACCCTGACTGGCATCTAGCAACCAGTGATGTTACGCGGAGTCCTGACGTCACTGCTGTGTGGAGGCGGAGCGGAGGTCGGAGTGAGTGGTGAGCGCGGGGCGGGAGAGAGGAGGAGACTTTCGCAGATGCTTGTAGAAGAACAGGAGGATTAGAGCGGATGGGACGCGGCGAAGGTGGTGAGTGCTGGTCTGTCTCTGGTGACACTACCTGATGCTCACGGCCGCCTTCATGATGACTGAAGGTTCTCAGTCAGTGGCAGAACCTGCTCCAGCCCAGATCCAGGCCCCAGCAAACCCAGTGACAGTCCCCAGGCAGGCCCCAGGGGGTAAATGTCTGATAAAGGGGTAGGGGGGATGTCTGGTGAAGGTGTTCAGTGGCACAGGGGTGGGGGGAGGGGAATCACTTAAAATGACACAGGAGGATCAGAGGGGGCAATCAAAATGACACAGGAGGATCAAAAGGGGTTACTAAAATGGTAATCCCCCCTCTGATTCTCCTGTGCCATTTTGATTCTTCCCTCTGATCCCCCCTGTGTCATTTTGAGTGATCCCACTCCCCCCACCTTGATACCCCAATTCCTTTTTTTTACCCCTAGAAATGAGCACAAAAAGAAAAAGCTACTCCGTGGAGTACAAAAAGGAATCGTGGAAGACTCTTGGGGCCAAAATATTACTGCTTTCTGCAAAGAGAAGATGTTGAGTATCCGATTGGTCCGAAAATGGCGAGCAGAGTATGGTAACCTCATTGAACAAGTGGACAAGGGAAATGCTAAAAAGTGCAAGTGTAGATCAGGTCGGCAACCATTATTTTCCGAGCTGGAAGACCTGATCTGTGAATGGGTTGTTGACAGGAGAGCAAAGGCTTTGGTTGTGAATAGGGCTCAGATTCAAGAATTTGCCCTTGCAATGGCACCACAGTTTGACATAGCCCCCAAAGACTTCAAAGCATCACAACACTGGCTGGATAATTTCCTTCAGCAAAGTGAACTGTCTTTAAGAAGATCTACAACATTGTTTAGGTTGGAAGATACTCAAGTTATTAAGCGAGCACTTGCATTCAAGTCCTTTATTGATGATGCTGACTTCTCTAAATACAATCTTTCCAACATGATTGCTATGGATGAAACTGCAGTGTTTATGGGCCAATCATCTCAAACAACAATTGAACAGCGGGGTGTCTCCTTAGCATACATTCCCTCCACTGCTTACGAAAGTGCACGTGTTTCCTGTATTTTAGCAATTTGTCTGGATGGCACTAAAATCCCACCTTTAACCATTTCTAAGGGCAAGAAGGAAAAGATTGAATGTGTTTTGGCGTTTTTATTCTTGAAACTGAAAAAGCCTGGGCCACACAAGCTGTTATAAGGAAGTGGGTCGATTTAATGCTGCCGCTTGTTATGAGAGGGAGCCAAAGAGGTCTGCTAGTCTGGGATGCAGCCAGCACTCACAGCGCTAAAGACATGAAGACATTTCTTCACGAAAGAAAAATAGATCAGATAATGATTCCCGCAGGAATGACGGCCTATCTCCAGACTCTTGATATTGCAATAAACAAGCCATTCAAAGACAATTTGTGCATGGAAATTAATGACAACATTGAAAATTGAATGGAGAGAAATCAGCATGGAAACTTTGTGAAACCTAAACTGCAAGAAGTTGTGACTTGGGTGAAGAATTCATGGGAGAAAATCACTGACAGTTGCATTGCAAATGCACTGCGAGCAGGCTACCTTGACAAGAAGTACTGATTTAAAGATGGTGCTATTGCTAAACATGAGAGATTTGGTCCACTGATTCTGAAAGAAATGGAGTCACAAGAAATTCACCAGGAAATTCAGGAATTGGGTTGTTATGATGATGTTCCAGAAGATGATGAAATGATTGTCATTGAATAAATGAGTAAATTCTTGATACTGTAGGATTCACAGTTTGTCTGGTTTGTGTTGACAACTACCATACTACCGTACTGTATACAGGTAATAAATTTCCTTTATTTTCATTTAACAATAAATGTGTACCGTATTCTTCTTCATGGAAAAATAAGACATCCCCTGAAAATAAGACCTAGCGTGTCTTTGGGGGCAAAAATTAATATAAGACACTGTCTTATTTTCAGGGAAACATGGTACTTAATATTTCCAACATCTTGAAAAGTTATTTAACTTCTTGTGGCCTCAATTTGCTCATATTAAAAATATAAGTATTATTTATTTCACAGGAGTTATCCATGGTTCAAGAGACATTTATGAATGGAATGGAATGAAACAACCATCTCTTCAATACTACTTGAGAAGCTATGCCAATGCATACTCACAAATATTATTCAATTTTAAAATAATAACGGGCTATAAAATTTTACTCAATGGTAAATACTCCTAATTCCCAAAGTTTGGAAACTAAAAGTGGCACTTTGCATACTAAGAGATGGTTCAGACCTTGCTACTGTTCAGGCTAACTTAGTTCATAAACAGATAATATAGATTACATTGAAGAATATGTTTCCCAAAGCTTTTCCCCAGTATGCTTATCCTTCAAGATACTTTATGGAAAATGATGCTCTGGTCATTTAAGTTTGAGAACCAGTGTATATTATACACACTTTATCACCATTCCAAATAGTATATTAAAGGCTTTGAGAAATCCTGCCAAAGAAATGTGTTACATGTAGGAAAATTCAGTTAATAAGCTTCATTATGACCTTCAGGCATTTTACATGTAACATTCTGGAGTTTTGAAAAACACAGTTGGACACATGCCTGTGCTTTCAGTGTCCAACTTGAAGTCATTAGTGTGCGCTGAAAGAGAGATGAGGCTGGAAGATACAAGGAGGTGGAAAATGTCCCCCTCACCCAGAGAAATGGCACAGGAGAAATTCCTGTTTTAAGGTATTAAAAATTATGCAAAAAGGATGTGAGAATATGCTAAAGAAGCAAGGGTATTTAGCTTGTCATTGAAAAACAGCCTTGGCCAAAATAATTGGACACCTGGGAAATGAGCACTGTGTCTTAACTCCTTTTGAAAAGTGCATTTCCAAATTGCACAAAGAGGTTTCTGTGCTGGCTACAATGAAGAGGCCTGCAGCAGGCCAATTATCCAGTCAAAATCAGCCAGATAGGCTAGATGAAATTTAAAAGAAATCTGTTCAAAGACCTCAGCGTGTTTCTGGGGCAGCTAGGACTTGAGGGACTAGAACTTGCAGAGAAGGAAATGTCATCAAAGGGAGCCTGACTTCCTGGGTGTTGCACTTTTTCTCAGAGCATTTTTCCCTTCTTGGCATGAGGAACGGAGCTGATAAGCCAGGCAGAAAACAGCTATTAAGATACAAAGACGTGATCAAAGCTTTAGAAAACTCCCGAGGCTCAGGAGCAAATATTAGAGTTCCAGGTTGCCAAGGCAGGCAGCACTGAGGGATCCAGGTTGCAGAAGGAGGGAGACACAGAGAAGTGAGGCTAACACTAGGCACAGGTTTTCCCATCAAGACATTTGCTTGTAGAGCTGTACAGAGCAAGAGGATGTGAAACCAAGAAGGGGCTGAATATCAGAGCAGAGATTCTCATTGTCTTTTAGTCCTAAGGAGACAACAGTGAAGTTCAGGATCCACAAGGAAGAAGAACCCTGGATAGCAAATGCAGGCTCTTGGTTTTAATCTCTGCAGGGCTATCCCTGGGAAATGCCATCAAACCAGTATTATAACAAGTCATACAGATGCTGTAAAGTAGCCTCAAAGTTGTCTGTCCCTTGGCTGCCTGCCAGAGAATGGGGTGAATCCCCTTTGGAGAAAAATGTCATCTAGGGGCACTACAATTTTTTTATATACATATCAGTTAACATTGAATTAAAATTCATTACCAAAAATAACACCTGGGGCAGGAACAAACAAACAATAGAAATAGAACTATAGATGACCCAGGTTATTAGACAAAGGCATAAAATGTGATTATTTGTCTAAAATAATAGATGATGAAAATGGAGACTTTCTCCTGAGAACTAAAATATATAAGAATGGGAAGAAAATTGATTCCAGAAATAAAAATAAAAAAACCCCACAATAACTTAAATTAAGAACTCAATAGATGGGTTTAATAAAGGGTTGGATTCAGCTAAATAAAGCATTCATGAGCCAGAAGATAAGACAGTTGAAAATATTCCTCTGAAGCCCTGAGAAGGACAGTCACATGTGGTAAAGATTAGCTGAGAGGCCCAGGCCAGTGTGGCTCAGTTGATTAGGTAACATCCTGTGCACTGAAAGGTTGTGGGTTTGATTCCCAGTCAGGGCACATGCCTGGGCTGTGGGGCTCCACAACTCATAGGGGACGTGTGGGAGGCAGCCAAGCAATATTTTATTCTCACATAGATGTTTCGCTCTCTCTCCTCCCTTCTCTTTCTAAAAATCCATAATAATATTAAAAACTAATAAAAAATATTTGCTGAGAGGGGAAACTGAGGTCTCTGAGCCTTAGAACACTGTTTTAAATGCTGGGCAATGCTGAAAGTTCTTAAATGCAACTTGAAAGCATTTACTTTCCAGGGAACACCCCATTGCCTGTGTTGTATTCTTTTTTGTTGTTATTCATGTTTGTTTGTCTCTACTTTTGCCTAAATTTTCTTCCTTTGGAGCTGCAAATAGTTTGGGGTTGAAGATAAAGTCCCTTCCCAAAGCATTCAAAATTGCCTGCAATCTGGCAATAAAAAAGATGAGATAAACATGGTCAGGCAAAGATGGGTTACAATTGGTTATAAAGCTGCACCACTACTGCTTAACACTGGAAAAAAATTAGTGAGAAGTGAGGTTAACTCACATATGTATTACATTTTAAAATGCTTTTTATTAAATTCCAGGAATGAGAATAATGAGTGACATTCTTGCTTTTTCAAAATTATTATTGACTTAAGCAAATCTAACCTCTGGTATAGTAGGAATTACAATAGAAGTCAATAGAAATTACTCCCAATTATTAACTTTCTTTCTACAGTAAAAATATCATAAACTTAATGGCATAACATAGGTCCTCATCTAAGGCTCTGTGTAAGTTTTTCTTCCCCTTCACTCCGTATCTTCTAATGCAGTGAAACAGGTAAATAATAAGATTTAGTACATTTCTTATATTCTTGGCAAACTGAAGTTTAAAATAGTCCAGAAATCACACTTGTTTCTTCCTAAGCAATTAAAATTATCTCATAAAGTTGTGTTATAGAGTGTCATTCAGGAAGAGTGGAGAAGAAATAAGACCAAGAGATTTATTAAGGTGTTCTCATTAAATTAATTATCTAACTCCAAGGTTTAGATAGGTGATATTTTTTTTTTCTTGGAGAAAACAAAAAGGCTGCCTTGTTATTAATTACTGAGAGTTTGGCTATAAGATGAATTAATAGACAGGTAAAAGATCCTAATAGAATATTTGGTCCAAAGAGCAACAATCAAGAGGAATGGCTCTGGCCAGTGTGGCTCAGTTGGTTGGGCACTGAAAGGTTGCCAGCCCTAGCCAGTTTGGCTCAGTGGATAGAGGTCAGCCTGAGGACTGAAGGGTCCCAGGTTCAATTCTGGTCAAGGGCACATGCCTTGGTTGCAGGCTTGATTCCCGGCTCTGATTGGGTGCACATGGGAGGCAACCAATCCATGTGTCTCTCTCACATCAATGTTTCTCTGTCTCTCCCTCTCCCTTCCACTCTCTCTAAAAATCAATGGGAAAATATCCTCAGGTGAGGATTAACAAAAATAAAGGAAGGAAGGAAGGAAGGAAGGAAGGAAGGAAGGAAGGAAGGAAGGAAGGAAGGGAAGAAGGAAGGAAGGAAGGAAGGAGGAAGGAAGAAGGAAGGAAGAAGGAAGGAAGGAAGGGAGGAAGGAAGGAAGATTGACATTTTCATTCCTGGTCAGGGCACTTGTCTGGGTTGCCAGCTCAATACCTGGTGGGGAGCATGCAGGAGGCAGCCAATCAATGTTTTGTTCTCACATCCATATTTCTCTCTCTCCCTTCATCTTTATCTAAAAATTAATTAAAATCTTTAAAAAAAAAAAGAGAGGAATAGAGTGTATATCCATATTGTGAACTGAGACAGTAACTGCATGCATCATTTTAACCAGCAACTCTGTGCCTTGAGTTTGGCATTGTGTCCTGGAAGCATGTCTTTGCCAAGCAACTGGGAAATGGAATAAGGTAACTAGAGAGGAAACTGGAGTGGAGTCTGGAGGCAAAAACTCCAAAGAGCAATGAGCAGTGATGTCCCAAGAAAGTAACTGGGCATTTATTCACCCAGTAAGCTGAAAAGGCCAAAATTACCTTTCTTATGGTGATGAAACTAGGTCACTAGAAACTCTGATTAAATAGTTCACAATCAACAGAATGCAATTGGCCAATGCAATAGACATCATTGGAATTAACAAGAAATATACATTTTTAAAAAGACTCATCACTCAGGATTGAACTGAAACATTCAAGATACATATGCTTTTCCATTCTTCTGATATGAATTCAAGACCAAGTCTCATTAGTGTATTAGGGTTGGTCAACCAATTCATAGATGCACTTGTTCAATTACAGGAAAACCACTGGAGATATTGGTTATCTATATTCAGTGTATGTATGCTAGATGAAAATATAAGGCCCATTCAAAACTCTACATATTTTTGCCTAAAATTTCAAGTACTTTATAGGCTCTAGATTTGGAACTGAGCAAGTTCTTATGGACCACCATATCCAGCTGCTGTTGAATTGAGCCTTTGTGGTCCAGGAGGCACTAACAAATTGGAGATTTAGAGGCATGCCCATTGGGTTCTTTAACATCTAGTTTCCCAAAGTAGCTCTCACCAATGCTGTTAAGATGAAGGGACCTTACCATGATTCCTTATCTGAGAGGGAATTTATATTTAAGAAAAAATTTTATTCTGCCTTGTGTGGAAGATCCATTTCAGCCCTGTGAGAATCCTAGGTAATCCTCTATCATCTGAAACAACAATGGTTCCTCTCTGGAGATAGGTGTGAAAACAGTCAGATCTACCCTACTAGAGAGGAACTTGTGTTACAGACTCCTATGGTTGTGTTGTTTGTTTCTTCCTCAGCCTGTTGTTCCTTCCTTTGGAGTTGCAAGTAATTTGGGATTGAAGTTTGTATGTTTGCAGATCTATTTGACTAGGGAAAGGGGAATGGGGTCAGCAGAAAATGGGAAAGTTGCAAATGAAGCTTTGGACCTGGAGTGTATAACCAGCACCCAGGGAAACAGCTTAGCCTGCTTCAGCAATTTTGGGGTTAATTAAGAGCACCTGGGGTGGGAGGGCAATTCAAGTGTCCCTGGTTAACAGATTAAGCAGCTAAACCTGGCTTTTCAAAGGTCTCCCATTTAGAACATTCACTTTTCCACCAAATTCATAGAAAAATGTCTCAAATGTAGAACAAAATTAGTTTTCAACTAGACAACCCTTTCATGCTGGTACCTGTATGATCAGTCATGTGTCTCTCAGGCAACAAACAAAGGAGATAATGCACGAGTATGTTTCAGTTTACCTCTAGACCTCGCATTGTTAACATCTCAGGATATTGTGTTTTGAATATTTTTTGTGTTTTTTTGCTTTTGTTGCTCTCAACATTAAAGGTAAGTTCTAGTATGTATGTAATTTTCCTTTTTTACTATAAACTGAGTTGCCAGATTATTATGATCTCTGAACACATAATAATCTGGCCACTCTGTGTGTATATACACACACAGAGTGGCCAGATTATTATGACCACCCCATCAGTACTTCATTGGGCCACCTTTTGCCTTCAATACTGCGGCGATTCTTCTTGGCATTGACTCCACGAGATGTTGAAAGGTGATGCGAAGAAACTGACACCATGCCTGATGAATAGCACTGTCCAGTTCTGTGAGATTTGATGGTTGTGGAACCAGCTGCCTGATGGCTCTTTTAACTTCGTCCCACAAATGCTCAATTGGATTGAGATATGGTGAATGTGGGGGCCACCTAAGCAAGGTAAAGTCTCCCTCATGTTCTTGAAACAACTCCTGCACAATATGAGCACCATGGCATGGTGCATTGTCTTGTTGGAAGAAGCCATCTCCATTGGGATATGCCATCAACATGATAGGATGAACCTGATCAGCAACGATACTTAGGTATGTTGTGCTATTCAGATGTTGTTCCACATGAATTAAAGGGCCCAAATCATGCCAGGAAAACATGCCCCAAACCATAACACTACCCCCACCAGCTTGAAGGGTTGTACTCATGCATGTGGGGTGCATGTTTTCATGCTGTTTCCGCCAAATTCTCACTCTGCCATCTGCATGATGCAATGGGAAATGTGATTCATCAGACCAAATGTCTTTTTTCCAATGCTCGACTGTCCAATCCTTGTGTTCCTGTGCGAATTGGAGACGTTTTATCTTGGTAACTGCAGACAGCAAAGGTGTTCAAACAGGCCTTCGGCTTCCATATCCCATACGATGAAGTGTATGGCTAATTTGCCTACAAATGTCAGGTGGTCATAATAATCTGGCCACTCAGTGTGTGTGTGTATGTGTATATATATATATACACATGTGTGTATGTGTATATATATACTAGGGGCCCGGTGCATTAATTCATGCATGGGTGGGTCCAGCCAGCGTGGCCAGGGGGAGGGTACATGGTCGGTTGTCCGGCCTGCCTGCTGGTCGAACTCCTGGATGAGGGGACAATTTGCATATTAGCCTTTTATTATATAGGACAGTGTTCAGCAAACTCATTAGTCAACAGAGCCAAATATCAACAGTACAACAATTGAAATTTCTTTTGAGAGCCAAATTTTTGAAACTTAAACTTCTAATGCCACTTCTTCAAAATAGACTCGCCCAGGCCGTGGTATTTTGTGGAAGAGCCACACTCAAGCGGCCCAAGCGAGCCGCAGTTTGCTGACCACTGATATAGGCTATACACTGAGTGGCCAGATTATTATGTGTTCAGAGATCATAATAATCTGGCCACTCAGTGTATATTTCATATCCTCTTTGTTAACTTTTCATTTAAATTTCATGTCCTTTTTGTTTTTAAAAGTGTTTATTTATAGATGAAAGAGTACATTAGACATGCACTGTACAAATGGAATGAATTAATTCAATTTACATTGTTTCTAATGAAAAACAAACAAACAAAAACCTGATTCGGTTTTTGAACAAATTGCTTTTTGAACAGCCTTTTTGATTGAATTAAGTTTGAGAAGAGAGGTTCCACTGTACCCTCCTCAATGCCTTTAAGGCACAACAAACGTCCCAAACAAAGCCATGTTGTCAAGTGTAGGACAATGAACATTCTCAAGAAATCTGTCTCAGTCCTGGAGATTTTGATTGGAAAAATGCTGCTTTTTCTAACCACAGATAGAAATAGCAGCTTTCTCCCATTAAAAAATAATTACTACTAGTATTAGAATCCCTCCCTCCGGCCTTGTGTGGATCAATTATTCTTCTCATTCTTTCACTACAGACAACTCCACACATCTGGGAGCACAAATGAATACATTTAGAAAAGGAGAGAATGCATAAGGGAGGAAGAAATGGTTAAGAGGAAAACTTCTTTAAAATATTTCAAGATTATTTGACTTTGGGTGGTGGGTACACAATGCAATATATAGATAATGTCTCATAGAAATGTACTCTTGAAACCTATATAATCTTATTAACCAATGTCATCCCAATACATTTAATTAAAAGTAAAATACATTAATTAAAATATTTCAACTGCTGCTTGAAAGCTAACAAGGAGCACTGGGGTGTGGAGAAGACTGTAGCCTCTCATTTGCAAGAGGAGGAAGAAGGGGGAGAGGTTACTACACTTATCAAATAAGGGATAGGTTTATAAGAAATTACAAAGTGTTCTTCCCTAGTGATATGATTGAACATAGGATCTGAGGTGTCAGTGGATTAACAGGAGGTGATTACCTCAGCTGTAGGCTTAGAGAAATCACAATAGATGGCAAAGAGGACATTTCTGTAGAGGAGGAATGGAAGTAAGACCCATGCACACAAAATGTAGGGGTCTTTGATACAAGGTATATACATTTGGGCAATGACTTCAGCAGATACAGAGGAGGGTCTGGGCTAAGACTGGGACACTGAGAAAGGGGAGAAAACACGGGGTGTGCAGTTAGATTACTCAGGACTCCTTTGGTGCCAATGGCAAAATTGCAGCTCAAATAGGCTTAAGCCAAAAAGGAAATGTGTTGGCTCACCAAACTGAAATTATAAATGACCCAGAATGTGAAAAATCACTTGAAAAGGCAGATGTTAGTGGTTAAGACAAGCCCTCTGAAGCCAGACTGCCTGGGATTAAATCTCAGTACTGGTACCTACTTGCTGTGTAACTTGAAGCTAGTTATCAAAGCTTTCAGTGAATTAAGTGAATGACTCATTTTTCTTTCCTCTAAAATGGAGATATTATCAATTATTTTCATAGAGTTTTTAAAAGGATTAAGTAAAGTTGATGTCCAATGCATTTAAACAACACCTGCCACATTTACTATGTTCACTGTCAGTATTCTTTCTCATCTCTCCTCTCTCTTTTCCTCTCGTGAGCTTCATTCTGGCTGGTTCTTCTCAGTAGGTAGCCAGCTCTCTGCTTTCTGCCTGTCCTCACAGCTACCCCAGTAGAAAGACAACTTCTTTTCCCCAACGTACATATAAGCTATTTGACTTACACTGATTGGGTTGATTGCTGAGTCATGTTCAAATCCCTGGGGATGGGAGGTGAAGTGGATGGGATGGCCAGAAGGATGGATAGTTCTGACTGGTTATGCCTGGATCCATTGCCTGCCCTGCACTTAGGAGTTAGATTCAGTTCCACATAAACTCTGGGTTTTTGTGAATTTAGAGTAGAGTGGGATTCCTCTAAGGATAACTGAGGTGCAGTTATCAGAGAAGGAAGAAATGAATTCTATGTAGATTAAAAACAACAGATGTTTCCCATAGCCCTGAGAAGGAAGACCTGCCATGATTTCACACTGACTGAAAAGCATTGGGTGGAGAACAAGAAAGGACTTTTAATAATTTCTCAACTACACCTCAGTTTCTCTTTCATCAACACTAAAGTTGTCAAAATTGTCAAACTAGTGAAATTCCTTTGTGATGTTCTTCTATTGTCCTTTAATCATGTCTACCATTTATTCAGTGCCTGCTGGAGCCAGGCTTGGTGCCAGATGGTTTGCTTACATGCTCTCTCATTCACTATTCTCAAGGAAAGTGTTCCATCTTTATTGGAAATCTGAGTACTTGCTGATCCCCAGAAATTGGCAGTCAGGATTTAAACTCAGGTCTATTTATCTGAACCTCAGGGCCTTGCTCTTTCTACCACATCATGAGGCCAATGGACACCCTTTCTTACTGTTCACCCCTCCCACCCCCATATTGTACCAATTCCTCTACCATCTCCAGGCAATGACTTCAGAACTCTTTTCTTCTCTACTCGCCAAACTGTCTTCTCTAAAAAGCCTTGATCATCAGCCACTTACTGTCCATCTCTATGTCCCCTCTCAGAAGGTCCTTAGCATTTGAAGCCTCATTTCTCATGGCTTTGCTCTTGGTCAGATGACCTCAGAAGTCATCAAGCAAATTAGGTGACAGATTTGGGGCAAGAATTCCACCCAGCTAGTTCCCTACATCAGCCAGGTCATAAGCCCTGTTTCCTGTTGACAAGAGAGGGCTATTACCCCATTGGTAAGATAGGGTGAGAACCTTTAGAAAGCCTTCAGCAGCAATGTCTTTGAATGACCATCTATCACCAACAATTTTTTTTTTAACATATTTTATTGGTATTTTACAGAGAGGAAGGGAGAGGGATAGAGAGTTAGAAACATCGATGAGAGAGAAACATCGATCAGCTGCCTCCTGCACACCCCCCACTGGGGATGTGCCCACAACCCAGGTACATGCCCTTGACCGGAATTGAACCCGGGACCCCTCAGTACGCAGGCCGACGCTCTATCCACTGAGCCAAACCGGTTTTGGCGATCACCAACAATTTAACACAGACCCTCTGCTTTAAGCTAGTGAGTCTCCTCTATTGGTCCAGTCTTAGTGATATCATACCACATATTCAGATCCCACTCCTTCCCTGCTTCTCTCCACATCTTTCTGGGCCCACCTTAGGCAAGAAACTGTCCTAGATTTAACCCATCCTGGCCTTTCCCTTCTTCATTCTTCACGGTCATGCATTGTGTTTGAACCACACAACCTAGTCTTTTTTAAAATATGTTTTTATTGATTTTTAGAGAGAGAGAAAGGTAGGGGGAGAGAGAAATAGAAACATTGATGAGAGAGAAACATCTATCGCTGCCTCCTGCATGTCCCCCGCCCTCCCCCCCCCCCCCCCCCGCCACTCGGTATGGAGCCCACAACCCGGGCTGGGCCACAACCTCGTCTTTGATTCTAAACATCTTTTCTGTTTTCCAAACTAAGTTACATTCAATAAAGAACCACTGTTGTTTTTTTGTTGTTGTTGTTTTATTGTCATGTTTATTTAATATCCCAAAGTACCTAGCCCAGGGATGGGCACAAGAACTACAGTGAATTTTTTTAACATATAAAATACTAGTTTTCTCCCTCTTCTGTTTCTCAGACTGTGGCCAAGTTGGTTGGGGGCTGCCACACCATCATTCAATTTCTCCTTTCCCCTTTGCTATTGCTCTTCACCAGCATAAATTCAATTAAATCTCAACACTGAGCCTTATCTAAAATATTCTGCTGTCATCAGGCAAGGACCTCTTTTATTGCCCTATCACTTTTCTACTAAACATACTATTAGAAAGAAAATGCAATATACTATAGAAGTGTTCCCAGTATATATATTTTTTAAAAATCATAAATTCTCAGTTTTCAGAGTCACAGTACAATTGCAGCAGCCCTGAATTTATGCCTCTGAACAGAAATACAATTTTCATCCCCAGTGCCTCCTGTCTTCTCTGTTGCCCTGCTTAATTTACAGTTATTCAATAACAATTAAGATAATACTCTCTCCCTGGTCAGTTGCAACTAAAAAATTCATTGTGTGCTGATGACTTCTGGGTGATGATGTTGGGAGAAAGGGTGGCTGAAACCTCTAGGCCATATGACAACAAGTACCCAGACATGGAGGCTAAAGAGCCGATGAAACATCAACCTGCGGAGTAGAAGAGGCTGGGGTAAGGCATTTAGTACAGGGGTGGGGAAGAAGGAACAGATTTGAATGGCTGTCACTACCCATGTCTGCTCTCTTTAGTGGAGCTGAACAGCCATTGATTTTTGGAGCAGTCCATCTAAGTTTGTGCCAAACGTTCTGAAACTTGGCTGAGATTGCTTCATTATCTGACTCAGCTGGGAAAAGGAAAAATAAAGCAGCAGGAAGCCTGGGAGGGGTCCTAGAGCAATGGACTGGAGTTGTGCACTGTTTGGAAATTGATATCCTGGATAACCCAAGGGAGTCATTTGGGACTTGACTCACTCTCCAAGTCACAGACAGAACACTAACAGCCCCGATGTGAGTGTGCTGAACTAGGAGGAAGTGATCTGGTCCCAGTCCTGCCTCTGCTCGAATTTGCAGTGAAAACAGAGGTAATCCCTTAACCGCCCCTCTCCTCAGTTTTCCCTTCCATAGAACTAGGAGAAGGGCAGGAGTCACAAACTCAAATGACTTCAGAGACAGGAAAGCATGTCAGGAAATTCAGTGGCTCAAGAACACAAGAAAGACTTAGAAGTACAGCAACTCAGGTGTGCATACCTGGTCTAAAGGTGTGCATGTGCATTCACATTCAAGTTTTAGAAACAACCAGTGCTAATTATCAGACCTCCAGTTTGGGCCTCTAGTCTAGTTAATCTTTTAATCCTTCCATATCCGGGCATTCTTTGAACACGAATCCCAGAGAGAGCAGTGCATCATGGTCTGACCAACTTACCATGTGCATCTCAGCCTCAGATAAAGTGCCTGGACAGAGTAGGTGCAAATCATAATTTTTGGACTGGCTGGCCAATCTTCTTCAACCTTTACCTTTAGAGCAAATTCTTCTGTTATTTTTAGGCTGCTCCTCATTTGACAGTTCTTGGCTTTTAGCTATTGAATCACTTTCCTTACTATCTATCTAACTTGCCCTCAGCTAAGCTTTTCCCGAGCTGTGGGGAGCACAAGTGTTTATTTTTATTTGGAACATCTGTGACCACCTCAGTAACAACAATCCTTGCACAGGTGAAGACCACACAGCAAAGAAGCCCGTGGTTACCCAGCAGCCCTGTCCAAAAGAGCATCTTTCTCAGTCTTCCTCCCTCTCTTTTCAAAATCCCAGTTCAATAAACCATTCAGCTCAAGGGCTGTTTCTCTCTGTCTGTCCTCCCTACAGAGCTGACCCAAACTCTGAGCTTCTTCCAAGTTATTTCAAGACGGCTCTCTGGATCAGCTCCTTAGAGATGCTGCAGAGCAGAGCAAGAACACTCTGCAAAGTGGGCCAAACTCACACCCTAAAGAGCTGCAGGGAAATTTCCCTTATTTATACTCCAGCCACACAAAATGCTCACTCTCACCTTCAGTGAAAATGTTGGCAAGACAATTGCAATATTCTTTTTCTATAAATCATCAAAGGTCTTCTGTAGAATCCATCTCAAGGAAAAATCTAAAACCCGCCCTTGCCAGTTTGAGCATTGGCCTGAGGACTGAAGGGTCCCAGGTTCTATTCCCGTCAAGAGCACATACCTCTATTGCAGGCTCCTCCCAAACCTGGGCCCTGGTCAGGGCTCTTGCAGGAGGCAACCAATCGATGTGTTTCTCTCACATCCATGCTTCTCTCTGTCTTTCCCTCTCTTTTCCACTCTCTCTAAAAATCAATGGAGAAATATCCTCAGGTGAGGATTACCAAAAACAAAACAAAACAAACAAGCAAAAAAAACAAACAGAAAAATCTAAAACCCAATCCCAGAAACCTATAGGTGACTCACACTTCAGGTGAGGAATGAGTATTATATACTTTAAGTATTATGTTCCCATCTGTTCTTCCGGGATTGTAATACATAATATAGTTAGAATTGGGGTCCTCAAAGGAATGTTCATTTAGTACTTTCCTTCACTTAGGGCCCAGAACAATAAACAGCTGGCTAATGATCTTCTAGGTGAGGAAATGAAGTCTCAGAGCTGTAGCTGCTTATCCCTGCAGCTTGGAGTTTCTCCTCATTGCTTAGCCTGTCAATAATTGAGATGGGTTTTGTGCAATTGCACTCTGGTTAGTGTGCTGCTAAGGACTTGGGAAACCTGTTTGCTTCTGTAAGTTAATTGAAAACCAGTGCTCATGGGAAACATTTTAGGAAAGGATGGTGGCTCTGAGGTTGAGAGCAGTGGAGATCTTTTGTAGGAGTGCAAAGGGAATGCCAGCTGGGCCATGAAGTATGAGTCAGAGAATTAAATGAAGGGAGGTAAGCATTGGCTGAGCAGAAAGGAGGGATTTCACTTTGAGAAGAAGGCTGGCCTGACTCTAGGAAAGGTGTGTGTGGAGATCCACTAGCAATACAAAAGTTCTAACACGTAAGAAAGAATATGTTTAGGATAACTTAAAGGTCAGGCAAAGCAATGAAGATCTGATGCAGTAGGCAAAAACTGCCGAAATGCCTTAAAAACAGCAGTAATGTTTTGAGAAAATGGTTGTTTATATTTGGAAGTACTTTCGGTACCTGAAACATGGCCAATTAGATACACCTTCGGGTCCTTGCCCCCTCCCACCTACCCCTTACTTTCAAAAATTGAAGATAAGAGAGATTGTGTGATCATCACCCTATTAAACTTCTGAAAATAATTATTTAAAAAGTATTTTAGTTTTCTTATGACATGATGACAAATAACAATATGGTGTTTCCTAGGATTTTCAGTTTCTAGGTAACCACTTCATATCTTGAATGGTATCTGCTAGTGTCCACTGATTTTGAAGGACTCTTTTCTTACTAACATGGCCTTGCTATTGTTGAGTTTTTATAGTCATATAGTCCAAGTATCAATATTTCCATCTATTCCTGGACAGGTAGCTCAGTTGCCTATAGCATCATCCCAATATGTCAAGGTTGCACATTTGATCCCTGGTCAGAGCAACATACAAGTAGCATAAATATTTATTTAGAACAACAAATAAATATACTTCTCTCTCTCTTTTTTTCCCTCTCTCTCTACCTCCCTCTCTCTCTAAAATCAATACATTTAAAACAGTATTTCCATCTATTAATGAGTTTAATATGCTGACCTTTCAAAATGTTATGAAGGATCAATGAGATAATAGTGTATTTTGCCCAATGCAAAAGATCATACCATGAGGTAATTTCCACCCTTGCCTCAGAAAATTGAAGTCTCTGTGTGCCCCTGTATGTCTTGGACAGTTAGAAATGTAAGAAGGCAAGTCAAGTGCAGCTAAATCATAGTCTGGTGCTCTCATGGATGACTTATTGAGTCCTGATCAGTTGTGCATAGGTTTCGCCCCCTCCCTTCCCCTGTGCTATTCCGTCAAAGGAATGGTCTTAGGTAAGAATCCTCCCAAGTCTATCCTAATAAATTGACTAAGTGGTTCATTTGGGATGTCACCCCAGGAAGCACAAGTAAGGAAGTGGGGTCAGTGAACCAAGAAAAGGAAAAAAAAATCAATAAAGTGTGTGTTAATGAGCAAGTCCCTTCTGTGGACAATGAAGGTTCATTGCTATTAGGTGCCTCTCAGGTGTCTATGGAATGGGTTTCAATATTTCTATATGAGGGATTGGGAGCTGAGATATTTATTCCCTACTTCTGGTTTCTCACTTGCTGACAATTGTTCCTGGTGGTGTGAGGTCTCCAGTCTTCTGGGCAGCCATCATTGCTGACCATCTCTCCTTCACAGCTCTACTGCCAAGTCCTCAAAGAGACACAGGCCTTGAAGGAAAGGCTGTCCCCATGCACAAATACTGTCACCTCAGCTGTAGGTGATTTCAGAGGTGGGATAAGGGGCCCATGAGACATCATAGCTTTTGCTACGGGAAATAAGATTTGTTTCAACTTAGGAGGCAGCGTTATCACAGAAAGCACAGTAAATCACAAGGAAAACACAATTAAGATTCTCTCAAGGGTTGGGAATGAATGTGAGATTAAGAAATGATATTTTGGTGGAATCAGGAACTACTGATATACTGACTTAGGCTTGCTCAGGTTCCCACTGGGAACAAGGACAGGATAAAGAAGACTTAAATACTTGAAGTTTAAGTTTGTCAACAACAAAGCTGTGCCTGGCTGGGGTGGCTCAGTGGTTGAGCGTCAACCTACGAACCAGGAGGTCACCTGGTCAAAGGCACATGCCTGGGTGCAGGCTTGATCACCAGTAGGGGATGTGTAGGAGCAAACTGATCAATGATTCTCTCTCATTATTGATGTTTCCATCTTTCCCTCTCTAAAATCAATAAAAATATATTAAAACAAAGCAAACAAACAAAACAAAACAAAACTGGCTGGCTCAGTGAAAATTATGAGTTAGCAGTTCCTATCAGCAAGAATTTATAATTTTACACAACAAGAAACTTGCATATATTCCAAATTATGTTAAAACTTTAACCAGACATCTTTCAGAGGATCGGCAATAAGGGGTTGGGGAGAAGCTGGAATGGTTCCCAAATATTTCATATGTTTCTGAAAAACCTGAAAGAGAAAAAGGCCAACATATTTGCATTCCCAAGGGCATGAAAACTGAATATGAAAAATGTCTAAACTCTAGAGGAAAAAAGAAATGCAATAATTCTTTCTCAAAGACAGAGGGCCCAAGTCTAAAGTAGCTCATCCAAAATGTGGGCTGTTTTACATAATAACCAAAGACAATGTTTGAATCTTAATCACACCCTGAATTAAAGTTCACAAACAGTCAGGCTATGCAGGGCACTGGAAGGATGGAAGAAGGAAGGAAGGAAGGAAGGAAGGAAGGAAGGAAGGAAGGAAGGAAGGAAGGAAGGAAGGAAGGAAGGAAGGAGGGGAAGGAAGGCAGGCAAAGGCCAAACAGAGAATAAGATAAAGCACTTAGAGGGAGTAACTACATTTTATGACTATGTTTTACTCTTAGGAGCATCTATGTCTCACTTTCTAAGTATCAAGTTAATTAATTAAATTACTTAAAGATTGATTGAATGTCTAATAATGAGTTAATTACTTGACCTAGCCATCTATTCAGACAAAGTAAGCCTGGTAACAGTTCTGTTTAAACACTGCCCGTTTTTGTCAAGGTCAATGTCTGGAAGTCATCCCAAAGCAGATTTCCAGTGCACATTGCAGAGTTCACAGTGGCCCTGAAGATAAAAGAATCATTTGGACTTTTCTCAGTTGGCACATTCTTTCCCAATTGACACCTGGCTCAATTCCTGGCCAAAGTTTCCAAAGTTAAGTTGAATATATCACATTGGTACAGAACCTTCCAACTAACTTTCTGATGCAGGAGCTGATACATCTAGAACCAATACACACGTGACCCGTTCACACCACATCTGGGAACACAAAAAATTGTCAACATCTGTCTTCAAGCCAAAAGGTGAAGAAGTACATGCTTACAGATTACATACGGATTTCAAAGTTCACTGTAATTTGTGTCTGCTCTCCCCCTGCCTTTCCATTTAGAATTATTTATGATTATTGAAAGCCCTGCATTTGGCACATCCTTTGGCTGTTAGAACTAAAGCAATAAAAAAGAGGATGTGCTATAATATAAATATTCTTTATAGGACACTCACCTAAAAGGAAGTAGAATATATAAATATGTTCTAATTTTTTCCTTTTATTGTGACTACATTAATATTTTAAATACTCCAAATTATATATGAACTTCTTTTAGTCTCTGTAAACTTTTAATCTATGTGTGATATTCAACAGAAAGAGGCAAAGCTGATAAAACTGAATATTTGAAAGATTACTTTCCAAGACAGAGAAATTTCACAAAATGCATATGAATTTAATCATAATACTATAGAGCCGGAATATTTCTTCAATTTATTTATAGCATAGGTTGGCAAATGAAAGCTGTCTGGACAAACCTGATTTGCTGCCTGATTTTGTAAATAAACTTTTATTGGAACATAGCCACGCCCATTTGTTTATATATTGTCTGTGGCAGATTTCTGGCTACAACACTAGAGTTGAGTAGTTGCCACAGAAGTCATTTGACCTAGATAAAAGCTTAAATTAATACTACCTGGCCCTTTAGAGAAAAAGTTTGCCAACATTTATGATAGCCACCTGTGACTATTGAGCACTTAAAATGTAGCTGATGCAATTAAGGAACTGAAGAGTTAATCAAATGGAGAAGTACTGAAAGTATATAGAAATAGAAACAGAATTAATAGTAAGATTCTCTGGAGAATCTTTATATTGAAGGTTTATTTTAAATTAATTTTATATAGGTATAGAAAGGTAGATCTAGATATAAATATAGGAATAGAGATATAAATATACATAATATATAGATATACAGTTGCCTTCAATTTGTAAGAAATGCAACATCTATGAAGTGCAATAAAGCAAAACACAACAAAATGAGGTCTGACTGCATGTGTTAGGCAGAATTCTAGAGTCCCCTTACCCAAGGATTCCAGTTCCTGGTTATTCAGCCAAACACTATGCACTTCTGTGAAGGGGCTTTGCAGATGTAATTCAGGTTCCTCATCAGCTGATGGGGATTATTCTGGATTGTCACGTGGCTCCAAGCCCTTAAACACAGAAGAGGAAGGCAGAACAGTGAGACAAGATGTGGGGCATCAAGGCAGTCAGAGAGATTCCAAATGTGGTAAGAACTCAACCTACCTTTGTTTTCTTGAGTTTGGAGGAAGGGGGGCATATGGCAAGGAATATTTCTGTAAACTGAGAATGGTCCTTTGTTTAGAGCTAGTAAGGAAATGGGACTTCATTATCATAGGCCCATAGGACTGAATTCTGAAAACTTAAATGAGTTTGGAAGTGGATTCATCCCCAGAGCCTGCCAGAAAGTAACGCCGCACTGCTTAAACCTAGATTTCAACCTTGTGAAGCGTGGAGTAGAACACAGCCCCTTTGTACCTGGACTTGTGACTTCCAGGACTGTGAGACCACAGGTTAGTGCTCCTTTATGTCACTAAATTTGTGGTAAGTTGTTATATCAGCAATTATAGCAGATTAATACAATATCAAAAGCTTCTCTCTCCCCCATACCCCATCGAAACAATTCTAATTCACCCATGCCTGAGGCAATCCCTATTTTGCATTTTGTTACTATGGGTAGGTTTTAATTTTAATAGAATTTGGTATTGGTGAAGTATGTATCTTTTAGTGTCTGTCTTCTGCTGTTAAACATATTTTATTCACCCGTTTATCATATGTACCAGTAAAACATTTCTTTTCATTGCTGAGTAGCATTTTATGGCATTATATCACATCTTGTGTAGCTGTTGCACCTGGATTAATTTTCAGTTTTTTATTCTTTTGGAATGAAGCTGAAGTGAACATTTATGTACGTCTTTTTTTGTGGACAGAAGGTATCCTATCTCATGGGGAAATATCTAGGAGTGGAAGTCATATAGTTAACCTGTAAATGCCAAACTGATTTCCACAATGGCTGTACCATTTCACGTTCTCACCATCAATGTATTGAGAGTTCCAGTTGATAGATCCTTACCAACATCTGATATAGTTGCTCTTACTGTTAGTTTTACTACCTAGTGGCTATGAGAATAAATATAAGTGATTTTAATATTTTCCTGATGATTAATGATATTGAGTGGCTTTCTTGTGCATATTTGCCTCGAATTTTATTTTGTATAATGTTTGTTCGAATCTTTTGCCAACTTGTAATGGTTTGTCTCTCCTTCTTGAGGTGTAGAAGTTGCTTATATATTCAGAATAGAATCTTTTGCCACTTATGTCTATTGAAAATATTGTCTTCCAGCTTGTGCTTTGTTGCTTTATTTTTGTAATAATGTTTTTGATGAACAGATATTTTTAAATGAGTGCCATTTATTGTGTTTTTCTGTTTGTTTCTTTGTTTGGTGCTAATACATTTTGTGCCCTAAGAAGTGTTTGCATATAGCAGGTGGCAGAGATTTTCAATTATATTTACGTAGAGAAATTGTATAGCTTTAGTTTTTAGATTTAGATCATTGATATATTTCAAATTAATTTTGTGATTAAGGTAAGATAAATGTCAAGATTCTTTTTTTCCCGGTGAGTTCCTTTTCCCCTTCACCTCTTGTTGGAAAAACTATATTTTCACATTTAATTTAGTACATTTATTAAAAATCAACCATAAAAGTGTGAGTATATTTCTGGATTCTCTATTTGTTCCATTGATTTACATGTCTATTGTATTTAGACAATACTGCTTTGATTTCTGTAGCATTATGCTAAGCCTTGAAACTAGGTACTATAAGTCCTTTTTTTTTTCTATTGTCAAGATTGGTTTGTCTGTTTTAGGTCCCTTTTTCCATATACATAACTGAATAATATTTTCAATTTTTACAAAAAAACAGCTGGGATTTTTTTTTTTTTTCTCTTAGGAGGGGGAGGGAGAGAGAGATGAACATGAATTGTTTGCCTCCTTTAAGCACCCTGAGTAGGAACAGAGCCTGTAACCTGGGGGTGGAACCCAAAACATTTTAGTGTATGGGATGATGCTCCAACCAACTGAACCATCCAGTCAGGGCTCCAGCTGGAATTTTTATGGGAATTGTGTTGAATCTATTCAAGCTTTGTTATTTTTATAATCTTTAATCTTCTTATCTGTGATGTGTCTCTGTTTGTTTAGAATTTCTTTAATTGTGTTAAGCACTGTTTTGAAGGATTTCTTTTTTATATAAGTGTTGCACATAGTTAATTTATTCCTAAGTATTATATTTTGGGATCTATAAATCTCATTTTTCAAATATTTATAACACATGCAAATTTATTTTTGTCTCTAAGCTATATTCTTTTAACTTATTAAATTTACTTATGGTATCTAATAACTTTAGAGATTGCTTAAACTTTTCTATCTACATAATCATGTTAACTGCAAAGAGACTATTTTATTTTTTCCATTAAAAATGAATATATGACTATAATTTTGTGTCACCTTATGATACTTAGAATTGATGAGATGGAAATCCTTGCATTTTTCCCAACTTAGGGAAAAACATCTAGTTTTTCACCATCAACTAGGATGGTAACTCTCAGTTCTTGTGGATAACCTTTACCAGATTGAGGATTTTATCTCCTATTCCTAATTTTCAGAAAGATTATATCATGAACCTATATTATTTTTTGTCAAATGCCTATTATATAATAACTAGAGGCCTGTTGAAGGAAGATTCCTGCAATAGGGCTTCCTGCGGCAGTATCCACCGCCCTGCCTGCTTCCCTCCCTTCTCCCCCACCCCGCCTGCTTCCCTCCAGTCTCTGAAGCCCCTCTTGCTTCTATGCAGCTTCACTCCCTGGCTCCCTTCTGCAGCACTTGGCTTCCTTCTACGCTGTCTTCAGTCTTCGCTCTGCACCTGGATATGCAAATTAACTGCCATCTTGGCTCAGTTAATTCGCATATTTGCTCCTGATTGGCTGGTGGGTGTGGCTTGTGGGCCGTAGCAGAGGTATGGTCAATTTGCATGTTTCTCTTTTATTAGATAGGATTTGTTCTTTTCTCCTTTGTTCTATTTTATGGTGTATTACATTATTTTTCCAAATGTTAATCACATCTTGCATTCCTAAGATAAAACCTGGCTTCTGATGTATTTTTCTCTTTTACATATTGCTCAATTTGACTTTCTTAAAGATTTTTGTGTCTCACTGGAAGATAATATTAACTTGGCAGTTCTCTTTGGTATCTTTTAAAGATTATGGTATTAATATAACTCTGGTCTCCTAAAATGAGTTAGAACATGGCCCCTTCTTCACATATTCCTAAAGAGTTTGTGTAGGATTGGTAACATTTCATCCTTAATTATTTAATAGAACTCATCAGTGAAGGTTTCTGGACTTGGAGTATTGTTTGTAGGAAGTGTGTTTATTCAATTACAAATTCAAATTCTTTAGGTCATATGGCAGTATTCTGATTTTGTTAAGTTTTTGTCAGCTTCAGTGAATTATTGTCTTCTAGGGAATTTGTTGTTTTAACAAAATTATTAGCATAAAATTGTTTATAGTGCCATACTATTTTAATATTTGTAAGATCTGTAATAATGCCCTTCTGTCATTATTGACATTAGTATTTTATTTTTTATACTCTTTATAAATCTAGCTACAGTTTAATCATGGTTGTTTTGCAAATAACCAGTTTTTTGTGTGTGTTTTTTATTTTTTACACTATTTATTTGTTTAATTTCATTGGTTTCTGATTTTATGGTTATTTTCTCCCACTTACCTTACCTTGAATTTAGTAGTTTAAGCTTTTACTAACTTCTTAAGTAGAAATTTAAATCAATGTTTTAAAATATTTTCAAGTGTATTTGTAAGTATATATTTTCTTTTCTGCATTGCTTGAACTGGATCATACAAATCTTGAATGTTATTTTATTAACATTCAATAGAAAAATATACATTTTCTTGTAACTATTTTTTACTTTAGCCCATAAGTAATTTGGAGGTGTTTTAAGTGCTAAATATTTAGTAATTTCCAAGGTATCTTTTTATTATTCATTTATTTAGTTTAATTTGCATATGGTAAGAAGAATACTTTGTATGATTTCTCTTAATTTTATGGTCTTTCTTTAATAACCCAGAATATGGTCTAATTTGGTGAATGCATTCCACGTGCACTTGAATGAATAATCTGCAGTTTGGTGGAATGTTCTATAAAAGTCAAATAGGGTAAGTTTACTGGTAGTATTGTTAAACCCTCTATATCCTTCCTGATTTTGCCATTTATATTGTCCCATCAAGTACTGAAATATCTAACTACAATTGTTTGTTAGTTTCTTCTCTTAGTTTTGTTAGTGTTTTGTTTCATGTATTTTGAAGCTCTGTAATTAAGGTCATACATATTTAGTTCTTTATTTTTTGCTGAATTTATTTTGTTATTACTAAATATTATTTTTTACTCCCTGGTAACATTTTTTTCTAAAATGTTCTTTTTCTGATATTAATATAGCCTGTTCAGCTTTTTAAAAATTAATGTTAGCATATATACTTTTACTTTTCACATGCAGACAAATTTATATATTTTTTAAAAAGTGGATTTAGTTGTCTTGCTTTTTTTCTCCCAACAGTTTTGACCATTCACTTACAATATGTGGACTACATTTAATGTAATCATTGATATGCTTTTGCCTAGGCCTCCCATTTTTATATTTGCATTCTATTTGTCTCATCTTTTTTTGTTTTATATTCACTTTTGCCTTTTTTATTAATTGAGCATTTTTATATTTCATCTTATCTTCTCTCAAGTTTTAGTGGTTGCTCTAAGTTTACAAAATAAGCTTTTAACTTATCTATTTTGACTATTCTACTTTTCAAATAGTATAAGAAACACAGTAAGTATATTTCAATTTTTTCCCCTAGTTTGTCATATTTTTGTCATATATTACTTTTTTATATTATAAACACCTCAATGCATTATTTTGCTTTAGTCAGTTATATCTTAGCATTTTATTAATGATGGAAAAATTCTCCATAATATCCACACATACCAGTTTTGGCATCCTTTCTTCCTTTACAAGAATCTGAGTTTCCATTGGCTCAGGTTTTCTTCAACATGGAAAAATTTTATTTGACATATTCCTAATCCAGAATTAGAGTGACAGATTCTCCTATACTTGTATATTACTCAGCAAAGATTCAATGGGAACTTTATGTATAATTTCAAGACTGTTTCTCTGTGTAGTTATCTCTTCTCCAATACAGTGCCTGGGTAGCTGGGTAGCTGTCATTCTACCAGAAGTTGGACCTTTGATCCTCATTTTAAGAGTATTACTGTGCTCTGATTAGGCTTCCCCTCCCTACACCAAAATAGAGTAAGCACCTCCAGACATAAAGCCAGGCTGACCTTTATGTTTCCTTCTCTCGGGGGTCATGATACTGAGCTTCCTGTTGTCCAATGTCTGCTTCATTTGTTTCACTCATTTTCCAGTTTTCTATTTACTTTCAATAGGTGGGCAAATTCTATACTAGTAACTCAACCATAGTCAGAAATAGCAATTTCTATTGATCACTTTCAAAATGTATTTCCAAAAACCACCTTCTGTCTTTTTTTTTTTTTTTTACAATATTAATGTTTAATTTTATTTATGAGAGAACTAATTTTGAATTTTATCTGTAAAACTGCATTGTGGATAAGTATTTCTGAAAACTCAATGAGGGTTTTTTAACTGCAGTTTATTTTTGAGTTAAAAGTGTCTGTATAGTCTTAGGCAGATAAAATAGGATTAAGTGTTTAAGGGAGAGAGAGGAGTAGGTAAATTCAGAGGCATCAGTGATTTTATACATATAGCTAGAAGATTCATAGTCCTTATACAGTAGTTAATGTATTCTGTGCTTATTGATTTGTTTGACCAGTATTTACACAAGGGGCATAACAAATACAGCAGACAAGAAAACAATATATCATTGTGTCATCTATTTATGCAGAGACCCCCAGATGCAGAACGTGTGACAAAGTAGGCATACTAAAATAGAAATCTACTGTGTCAAGAATTTTATATCTTGTTCTAGTATATGCAGAGGTAGGGTACCCCTGTATAAAGTTTAACTGTGTTGTATGATTTCAAACAGATCTTTGTTACATTTTAATTCAAAATATCACATCCTGGCCTTGTCTAGTTCAGCTCAGTGTTAAGAGTGTTGGCCCACAGACTGAAGGGTCATGGGTTCGATTTCCGGTTCAAACCTTGCTGCGGTAGGCACAGGAGTGGGAGGAAGTCAATCAATATGTTGCTTTCATGTCAATGTTTCTCTCTTTCTCCCTCTCTCCCTCCCTCCCTCCCTCTCTCCTTCTCTCCCTCTCTCCCGCTCTCCCCTCCCTTCCACCCTCTCCAAAGTCAATGGACAAAATATTCTCCTCAGGTGAGGCTTAAAAATATACTATATATCACATCCTGGAATTTCAATACTAACTGTCTAAGTGTTAGTGGCGGAAAATAGGCTTAATTCAGACACATATGTAAGTGCGGTTTAAGAATAGATTTTATAGCAAACTAGATGCTATGGATATGATCATAAAAAAAAACCCTACAAAAACAATACAAACTGTGACTGAATCCATGTAAATAAAATAGTTACACTACAGCAAACAATATTCCTGTTATTGTCAAAACCATATGTAGATCATTCTATTTTATGACTCTTTATAATTTTTTTTACTGTTGAGAGAGATAAGGAGGTTGAGTAATCTAAAAATTGTGTTTTGTAATCAGGTCTACACTGACTCATGAGAATTAAAAAAAACTGAGTAATAGTTTTCTGGCTCTCTGAAGGGAATTTTAATAAAATATTTGCTTAATATTTGCCAAAGAAGATTATATAGAAATAACTTATTTTTTCTCAAGGTTTCCTCTTGAGAGTGTCTTTCACTGCTTTGATAAGCTGCGTAGGACAGAGTAGCAGCTTATCAAAGCATTTCATCCTACTAGATACAGTAATCTTCATGACAGAGTCTGGCAAATAAAAGCACCCCTCTCTCATTATACATTTGATGTATTTCCAGTGACCTTTATCGATTAGGGCCCTGATTTGGTGTCCAGTCTTTCACTCAGGTAAGTACTCCTTATGAGGAATAATTGGAAAAATTAGAAGCTTTTAGTTTAAAAATCATTTATTTTACCAATCAGAAAACATATTGTAACTCTCTTCAAATACTTTGAGTTTCTCTGGGAAGCCTGGAAGATAAGTTTTACATATATCGCAAGGTTTAAAAGTAGAGTGGACTTACATGCATAAGAAAGTTGGAGTGCTCAGAACACAACGCAGTTTCATCAGGCCTGATTTAAAATGGGCAAATTTCCTAAAGAGAGAGAAAGGAAGATGGTGCCAGAGGTGGAAGACGAGTTGGCCGGCCTGCTTGCTAGTCGAACTCCTGGTCGAGGGGACAATTTGCATATTAGCCTTTTATTATATAGGATATACACTGAGTGGCCAGATTATTATGCATTCAGAGGTCATAATAATCTGGCCACTCAGTGTATAAAAAGCCAGCAACGAGAACGCTGTGAGGACCATAACCACCAATGGCTATGATGCCCACTGCGGCCAGCAAACCAGCTGGATGTGGGGGAGAGGGAGGGCTGGCCAGCCAATCTCCCCCAGCTCGTTCCCCCAGCCCGCCCTGCCCCTGATCGGCCTATCCCACCCCAACAGAGGGCGAGGCAGTTGGCCAACCCTCCTCCTGTGGCCCTCCCTCCCCATAGGCCTTGCCCCTAATTGCCCCCACACACCCCAGTAGGGGGCGGGGCCAGCCCATTAACCTCCAGCCCCTCCCCATAGCCAGCTTCATCCCCAATTGGACCCCCTACTCTGATCAGGGGCAAGGCTAGCCAGCCAACCTCCCATGGCCCCTCCCCCAGCTGCTGACCCCTGACCGCCCCCCCACCCCATCCGGGGGTGAGGCCGGCCCACTGCCCACAGCCCCTCCCCACAGCTGGCCCACCCCTTATTGGCCCCCCACCCCAATTGCCTGTGGCCCCTCTCCCCAGCCGTCCTGGCCCTGATTAGGTTCCAATCAGGGCAGGCCGGCAGGCCAACCTCCCCACATCTTCTCCTGACAGGCCTGGCCCCAATCTGATGATTGGGGTCAGGCCGGCCGGACCCCACCCTTGCACATTTGTGCACTTGGCCTCTAGTAAGGAATAAAAAGCATTTATTTGAACAAAGGATTGCAATCTAAGAGATGACAGATTGAAGTAACTTCTCAAACTGTGTCTGGGGAGAACAAAGTTCCAGATGTGCCTCTATAGTAAGCACAGAAGTCCAAGAGGCCCAATCTTATTTAGTTCCTATGTATGCAAATGGAAGATACTGGCTGGTGAACCAGATTGCCTCCTTTCGAAATGAAAAGTACAGATGGTTTGGTTGCCAGGATGAGGAGGAAATGTGTAGGTTGTCTCACAGCTGGCTTGAGAGTTCATAGGTAGGACGTCAAACCTTTTCTGAACTTCTGGCTCCATGTTAGTTCCCTTGACATAAATTATTCTGTTGTGGCAATTTCAGTTACAATACCCACAGTGACCTGGATGAATCTTTAGAAAATAATGCTGTGTGAAACAAGCCAGTCCCCGAAGATTACATATTGTATGATCCTATTTACATGACATTCTTCAAATGACAGAATCATAGAAAAGGAGACCTTCTTGGTTATGGAGGGGTTGGGAGCTGGAGGGAAGAGGATTTGGCTACAAAATGACATGAGTAATTCTTACAGTAAAGGAAATGTTCTGTATTTTGACTGTATTAATGTCAATATCCTCATTGTGATATAGTTTGCAGGGTTTTACCATTAAGAGAAACATGGAAAAGGGTACATGATATCTTCTTATTATTTCATTCAGTCTCATGTGAACCTATAATTATCTCCAAATTAGGGAGGAAAAAAGTGTCTGTAGAGGGAGAAGCCAGATTGCAGTGGGTTGTAAAGTTAAGAGGGTGTAGGAAATTAAATATTGGGAAATATTATGTTGTCACCTAAAGCAAGCATGGTATTTACTGGTTAAATTTACAGGCTTTTCTTTTTTTCACACTACTTAGATGTAGTTATTCATCCTGACTCAGTGCTCAGTTCTATGTTCTCCAGACAGTTTCTCTGAGCTCACATTTTCATGGTTTTAACTGCCTATATATTAATAATTTCCAAATTGACATTGTCAGCCCTTTCTCCTCAAACTTCAAGTGCATGCAGTCTGTGGCTTAGGAGACATACTCATGGATATTCTGCAGATACCTTACAGTTCTCACTTTTACTCTCTTTTTCAATTTGTGTCACCACAATCCAACAGTTCAGCCTAATTATTAACCTGGGAATTATTCTTCACTCCAGTAAAACCTTCAGACCCCTTGCTATTCAAGCACCAAGTTTAGACTCTTCATTTTCACATCTATTTTTTGCCTTGTTCAGGTTCTCATATTTCTCTCCCTACAGACTACTGCTATATTCTCCTATCTGGTTTCCATGCCTTCAGATTTTCCCACTTCAAATTAATCCTTAGCACATCTTCTAGAGTTTTCTAAATTGCAAACTTTCTATGTTATTCCTACAGAATGTTTAAGATCCTTGTCAAAATGCATAGATAGCCCTCTACCATATGGTCACTTCTACTTCTCCAGTCTCAATTTGGGTCTTTCTCTGCCTGGAACTTTATATTCCAGTAATATTTAAGTTGCAGATAATTGTCCTATATCATATTTCTTGCCTTTTACTGTAATGACCCTCTGCTAGCAAGGTTCTATATATTTTCATACCCAACTTTCCCACAGAAACCACTCCCTTCTCCTCTTTATCTCTTTACTTACAGTTCAATATTTAAAGTTCACATTAAGTGTCATTTCCTTTTGTTGACCCTAAACAATTGCATAGCGGTTGCCTTCAGCACTCTGTATGTGTCTTTATTATGGCCTCTCTATGGATACCAGTTATGTATCAGGTTTCTCCATTAGACTGGGAGATATTCAAAAGCAGGAAATAAGTCCACAACTCCAGGGTGACGATGTGACGTGGATGTAGAACTTTGAAAAACTATCTCAGCTTTTATTTTACAAAGGCAATATCTTATAAACTCTCAGAGCTCAAAATATGAGGAAGATGTGAACTTGTCATTCATTAACTCAAGCACTCATTCGTTACCAGAATGTACTGACCACCAACCACTGTAGGGGCTAGGAATTCAATGATGAGAAATCATGCTTTATGTCCTCAAGAAGCTTACAATTAAGCATAATGTCACTTTGCAAGATATACAATGAAAAAGATACAATTCTAGAATAAACTTCACAGATCAGTACAAGGATTGGGGAAGACACTACTGAAAGCCAAAGACCCAAAAGTCACAGTTAGCCAAGGGTCAGACCCACCAAGATAAGAATCCTAATGCAGATGCAATATCATGTGCAGAAATAAGTATCTGGGACTAGTGTGGTAGGAGGAATTGAGGGTTGAGTTTAGGCAAAAGATTACAGGGTGAATGACTAAAAGAAAAATGTTGACATGCGTGACTTGACTTGATAAATGGAATGGGATGTGGGATGTAGGTGGTGCTAATTCTGAAGACACGGCAGATGACTTGCCACACTGTATCCTTAGACAATCTTACCTGCCTCCTATTCAGTAAGACTTGGACTCACTGAGTATGGGAGATTTTGGTCTCTATTGTTTACAGTATCTTTCTTATGGGGTGCAGCTTTCTCCCAACAACCAGATGAGTCTATAGTCACTATCAATCCTGACTACATTGTTAAAATAAATAAAAAATAAAAACATTTGGGTGTCTCCTTCCAGTTTTGCACCATCAGCAAATTCTATAGCTTCTTCTATAGAATGAGAATATCAAGATCCTCTTCTTTTTTAGATTCTTTCAAATCCCTTTGTGAGGAGCAAGATCAGGTGAATCACAAAGTTAGAGTGAAGGGATTGGGTTCAAGCTACCTGGTCTCCTCAAGAAAGGTATACATCCATCCTCTTGGGTCCTCTTCTGCTTTAATGTAATTAGGAATCCTTACAGTAATTCCTGTCTCACCCCAGCTTTCAGATGCGTTCTAGTCTTCCTTAGAAGATTTCTCTCATTCTTTTCTTGTTTTATTGTTTTTGAAGAAGCTATTCTCTCCCAGAATTTATGTTTCCTTGCTGCTCTGTTGGAGCTAGAACATTTGAACCTCATGATATATGCATTTGTTATAACACAACAAAAGTGGTAAGAAAAATAATTAGGAAATAATAACCAGCCAAAGAATTAATGACCCCATTCTCATGTTTAAAGAGACTGGGACTCTGAAAGTGACAGAATTAATTTGAAGTCATTTTATTAATCAATCTTCATTCAACAAATATGTATTAAGCCCCAACCATGTGGCAGACATTGTTAGATTCTTGATTCCTACCTCTGTGGACCTTTTAGCCCAGTGGGCTCTGACCATCCAACTATAAACTACCTCTTATTTCTAAGTCATTTACATTCAGGGGCCACAGAGCAACCTACCATTATCTGGGGATGAGCACACTTCTGGGTTTATTGCTTCTCACTCTTTTGCCTTGATGCTCACAGTTTCGGCTTTTCCTATTAAGATTTTCAACACCTTCATCAGTTAATTGGTCATTCCCTTCTGCATCCCATATATAAGATAATTCAAGCTGAAATAAAGCATGTAGCACTAGCAATACATACCAATATACTGTCTGCCTAAGTAGAGTTTATAATCTCACTGCTATGATTCCAGAATCTGAGATACTGCAGGATGAATTAGAATATCACAATGTCTAGAAGTCCTTAGCTCTGCCTTAACCCTTGCCTTATTAGTCTGACACATTCTCCCTTGGGTTTCTGCTTTGTACCCTTTGTACTTTAGTTTATTGTAAAAGCAGTAAAAACCCTGACTCGGTTGGTTTGGCGTGATCCCGTGCACCCAAAGGTATGTCCAGGTTGGGGGTTTGGTCCCCAGTTGGGGTGTGTGCTGGAGGCAGCCAATCAATGTTTCTCTCTGGCGTTGATGTTTCTCTTCCTCTCTCACCCTCTCCCTTCCTTTCTCTAAAATCAATAAAAACATATTTTAAAAATAAGTAAATAAATGAAAGCAGGAGGGTGTTTTCCTGAACTTCAGTTATTTTGCATAGGGCCCTAATAGTCTTCCAAACTCTTGCCAACTTTATCCCCAGGAGAGCTATTGGCCCTTCCTCACATTCTCTCACCTGCTTGCTGGAGTTCTCCTTTCAGTGAACCTATCCCCTGAAACACCTCTATACATCTAATCACTGGCTTCCACCCAACTGATTTCAGGTACTCCCAGGATCTGTAGCCCTGCCACTATGCCCAGACATGTGCTCTGAATTTTGCCAAGATCCTACATGCCTCCCAAAAAATTATGATGTGCAGATGGTTCAAGCGTGTGTTGATATTGCCATCTTGTTTTAGTATTTCTTTCCAAAGGGCAGCAGAAAATTTCAAAATTAAGCAGTGGTACAATGAATTTAAATAATTTACAGATATTTTTAATGCTGGAGAAAAAAATAATGATGTGATTAAATTTTCCTCTAAGAAATCATTCTGTTGAGTTCATCCAGATAGCAGGGTGTGCTTTTAATTATTATAATGGAACATAATTGTCACTAAACTGAGGAGTTAATTATTCTGAAAATAATTGTGTCATTCTTCTACAAGCAAAATCATACAAAAATGTATTTTCTGGTTTTGAGTGTTGAATAAGAGCAATGTGGCCAATATATTTATTCATGTGAAACTTAAACAATAGTCACTTGTGATTCGCCCAATTTTCTCCCAAGAGTTGGATTTGCAATTTTAAACTTGCAAATTAAATGGAGGCTGCATTATTTCTCTAATGGGAAACACAAAATTTTTACAGAAGTGCCTCGAATTTGGCATTTGCCATTTATCTTAAATGCCACCCTTCTGTTGGAGCATTGTTATGGGTCCATGGTATAATTTCCAGAAAGTACAGCAGAGACCCAAAGATATAAAATTATCCAACATTCAATTATCCTCAAATGAAGGCCAAAATGTGTCCCTGGATAAAAATTGTGAATATACTCTAGAGTTAAGATTGAATTAATGGCTCAGGAGAATGATCTAAGGAGAGTCTTAGGAGAAAATGATGGAGTAAAAATATTTAGTAGCTTAACTCTAACCCTCTCTTTGGAACTTATTTCAATTAATTTAGGCATCATTCCATACCTTGTTTCTAGGTTTCTTTGGCTTAAGCTATCTTATCATGCCCCACCACCATCCACACACCCATCCTCACACAGGTCCTATTTTGGGGCCTTGGAACCCTTTTCCTTCAATGTTAACATTTTAATGAATCATGTTCTCTCATGGAACTTGTTTTCTGAGCACTTGATTTCATTAGAGCCATTAACATGACTTGCTATCATGAAATTCTTTTGTCTTAAAATGAATCTTCAACTGCCAGATAAGTGTCATAAAATCAAGATAATTTGAAATTGGTCCCAACAAATGTGATCAACAAATGGTCTCCTTCAGAGAGACAGATAAGCTGAGTGATATTTAAGATTTAGGTGAGAAGTCAAAGATTAAGTGAATGTAAAGTTCCTATTGGCCTCCTCTGATATTAGTATTTGCTGTTGTTGAAAAAAGGCCACAGACTCAGAATTTAATAACAAGATGCTACTGTATCTAAGAATTGCAATACAGGAAGGAATAAGGGTTTAGGAACTACTACACATTAAAATTATAGACTATCTTTCATACCTGAAACAGCAGAAATTCTAATATTTGCCTGCTGTTTAGCATGAAGTAAAATCCTCATGATACTCATGTGGTAAAGATAAGAGAATGTAGCACTCAACAGGGCAGTGTGAGTGGCCAGAGAAGAGGAAATGCAGGGAGAATTTTGTCATGGAAACTCAGGAAGTAGAGTATCTTCAGAAAGAGAGAGAGGTCAACTATATCAAATGTTGTTCAGAATTAAATGAACTAAGGATAGAAAAGTGCTCATTAAATTCAACAACCTGTATGTCACTGATGACTTTAACAAGAGTTGACTTAGTGGAAAGATGAAAATAGAAATCAGATTAGAAGAGTAAGGAGCATAAAATGAAGACATAATATAGACAGGAAAAATTAAAAAAAAATATGGGGTAAGGGAGAAAGATGAAAGGCTTGGGTTTTTTTGTTTTGTTTTTATATTATGTTGGAGAGAATTACCTATGCTTAAAAATAACAATTCAGCTGATAGGAAGTGGTTGCATATACAAGATAAAGGGAAAGGATTAAGCACTAGGGCACAGTCTCTGAGCAGGCTAGCATTTATGGGACCAAAGCAGAGATATGAGGTTTGGCCCTAGATTTGAGGGGGCAATTCTTGGCTGTCATTAACTCTTAAGGAGAACCCCAGAGGTCAGTAGCTCCATTCTCACAGTGAGACCTGCTTCTCTTTTCCTGAAATACCCACAGCATATTCAAGTTTTATTCCTAAGAGCCTTTTTCTAATTTGATATGGGAATTATAGTGATGAGAAACCTGAAACTCCACCTGCTACCAGATAGAAAGGCAAACTTGAGACAACCCTGAAAGTGTACAGCGCATCCCCTGTGGAATGTCCCTAACCACCAGTGACAGCTTGTGGTTACATTGCTTACATGTCCTCCTCCTGAGACCTGGGGCCTGCGTTACTTAATATTGGATAATAGATAAAAACAAGACTGAGATATATTCTTTTTTTAATGAATAAATATTTATTGTGAAAATATGTGAAGTAAAACATAACAGAAATACAAGGAGAAACAGAAGTCATTAATCAGAATGGGAAATTTTAAATAGTTTTTTCAATAAATAGTAGAAAAACAGACAAAAATAATTAAATATATAGGAACTTCGAATAACAAACATATCATAGACTGGGTATCTCTATTCAAATGTTAGCCCATACCAAATTTTTAAAAAAATTTTATTGGGTGACATCAGTCAACATGAATCAGGTTTCATGTGTGGATAATTACTTTACAAAATCTGTATGTAGGACCATGTGTCCACCACTCAAATCAAATTTCCTGTCACCTCATATTAGGACCCCCTTTTTCCCCCCTCCCGCTGGCAACCACCACACTGCTGTTTATGTTCATAAGTTTCAGTTTTATATTCCATATATGAGTGAAATCATACAGTTCTTACCTTTTTCTGTTTGACTTATTTCACTTCACATAATGTTCTCAAGGTCCATCCATGTTGTTGTAATTGACCCTATGTCATTCTTTCTTATGGTCGTGTAGTACTCCATAGAGTATATATATCACATCTTTATCCAGTCCTATATCGCAGGGCACTTTGGCAGTTTCCAACTCTTAGCCACTGTGAATAATGCTGCAATGAACATCGGGGTGCATATATCTTTGTGTATAAGTGATTTCAAGTTTTTCGGGTTTATAACTAGGAGTGGGATTGTTGGGTCATATAGTAGCTCTGTTTTTAATTTTTTGAGGAATCACCAGACTACTTTCCATAATGGTTGTACCAGTCTACATTCCCACCAGCAGTGAATGAGGGTTCCTTTTTTCCCACAACCTCTCCAACACTTGTTTCTTATTTGTTGATAATGGCCACTCTAACTGGTATAAGGTGGTATCTCATTGTAGGTTTAATTTGCATTTCCCTGATTGCCAGTGAGGTTGAACATGTTTTCATATATCTATTGGTTGTTTGTATGTCTTCTTGGGAGAGGTGTATTTTCAGGTCCTCTGCCCACTTTTTGATTGGATTGTTTATTTGTTTGGTGTTGAGCTTTATGAGTTCTTTATATATTTTGGAAATTAAACCTTTGTTGGAGCTCCTGTTTGTAAATATCATCTCCCATCTGATTGGCTGCCTGTTTGTTTTGTTGACAGAGAAGTAGGCAAGAATTCCTACTTTGTCATTGAGGAGAGGATTTCAGGCAGATGTCAGGATCAGAATCCATAAGTGTTCAAATGCCATGCCCCTCTCTTCTATTAAAGGACAATTTCTGAGAACCTGGATTATAGGAACGAGGCAAAATCCAAGAATTAATACAGGAATGCAAGGCTATGCTAGAAGCAGTATAAGGCCGGACTAGGGTCACTTATAAACAAGAGTCTGGTGGCACAGAACCTAAGGAGAAAGTGTCTGGGCAGAGGGAGAGGGTCACTGTGTTGAAACAGGCAGGCATATAGGATCCCTAGGAGCTGTAAATTCTTCATAAATTAATAAGATAAAACATTGCCTTGACTTCATTAATATTAGTGATAATAATAGCTAACATTTGTTGAAAGCTTAGTATGTGCATGAATTTTTAAAATTTTAATCCTCACAGCAATTCTATAAGGTATGTCCCAATTTGTCACTTTACAGGTGAATAAGCAGAAACTTGGAAAACTTTATTTGCCCAAGGTCATACAGCAAGTAGCTGAACCAAAATGTGAATCTAGGCTATCTGATTCCAAAGTCTACATTCCTAACAAATAACTTCTTAAATATGTCATAGGGAAACATCTACTATAATTGCCATACCAGAAAAAACAAACCTTTCAATAGAAACTACAACTAGATAAACTAAACTTACCAAGTAAACGCTCTACTTAATGCATGTAACTAAGTTAACTGCACTAGTAAACAAAAGTGTTATTTTTTTAATTTAATTTCAGTATTGTTGTTTTATTCTTTGGCATACCACTGTTTGGGGAAGATGATCATTTAGGAGATAGGATTAGAGAAGAACATGGACTCTTGAACTAAAAGCAGAACAAAATATGATATGAATATTATTTTGGTTTCGGTATCTGGATACTGCCAGCCTCATAAAATGAATTTGTGAGTGTTTCCTCCTCTTTGATTTTTGGACAAGTTTGAGAAGTGTTGGTATTGATTCTTCTTTAGATGTTTGGTAAAATTTACCAGTGAAGCTACCTGGTACTGGACTTTTCTTCACTGGGAGCTTTTCTTTATTACTGATTCCATTTCCTTATCAGGAATTGGTCTATTCAAATTTTCTGTCTTGCCTGTCAGTCTTGGTAAGTTGCATGTTTCTAAGTTTGTGTTTGTTTGTTTGTTTTTTATTATTTCCTCTAGGATTTCCAGTTGTTGCAGTGTAACTGTTCATAGTAGCCCCTTATGATCCTTTGTATTTCTGTGATAATGTCTCCTTTTTTATTTATAATTTTGTTTATTTGACTCCTCTTTTTCCTTGGTTAGTCTAGCTATGGTTTGCCAATTTTGTTCATCCCCCGCCCCCCCCCCAAAAGAAACAACCTCTTATTATATTTAATCTTTCATAGTTTTCTGTTCCCTATTTAATTTACTTCTAGTCTAATCTTTGTAATTTTCCTTTTTTCTGCCAACTAGGGGCTCAGTTTGTTACGTTTCTAGTTTCTTAAGTCATAGAGTTAGGTTGTTGTGGGGGATAGAGTTAGGTTTGTTGTTTGTTGCTTCTTAATATAAGTATTTATTGCTATGAATTGCTTTTGCTTCATCCCTTAAGTCCTGGTAGTTGTGTTTCCATTTTAATTTGTCTCAAGAAAAGTTTTTCCTTCCCCTTTAAGTACTTCTTTGATCCATTAGTTCTTCAGGAGAGAGTGATTTCATTTTAATGTGTTCACAATTTTTTTAAGTTTTCCCTCTTGTTATTGCTTTATAGTTTTATGCCATTATGGTCAGAGAAGACCACTGGTATTATTTAAATCTTCTTAAAATTTATAAGACTTGTTTTGTGGCCTAAGATAAGATTTATCTTATAAAGTGTTCTATGTGTACTTGAGATAAATGTGTATTTGGCTGTTGATTAGAATGTTCTGTATATATCTATTAGGTTGATATGGTTTATAATGTTGTTTGTCAGCTGTGTCCTTATTTATTCTCTTGCTGAATGATCCACTCATGTTGAGAGTGTTATTAAAGTCCCCATCTCTTATTGTACTGTGGCTTATTTCTCCCTTAGTTCTGTTTAGATTTGCTCTGATATATTTAGTGAAAGATGGGTAAATAAATATTTGCAAATGTTATATCTTCTTGTTCATTATATAATGCTATTCTTTGTACCTTTTTGCCATTTTTAATTTAAAGTATCTTGTCTGAAACAAGTATAACAATACTTATCCTGCTTTTTGTCTTGATTACCATTAGCTTGAAAGGACTTTGTCCCTTCACTCTCAGACTGTGTCTTTAAGGCTGTGTCTCTTATGAGCAGCATATAATTGGATCTTGTTTTTCTAGATGCATTTAGACATTCTGTGTTTTGATTAGCAAATTTAATATATTTACATTTAAAATAATTATTGATTAGCAAATTTAATGTACTTACATTTAAAATAATTATTAATAGGTAAGTACTCATTATTGCCATTTTTAATTGTTTTCTGGTTGTCTTGTAGATCCATATTTGCTTGTTTTACCTACTGCTTTCCATTTTTGTGTTTCAATATTTTTTAGTATCATATTTAACTTCTTTGGCATGTTATTTTTGTAATTACTACAGGTTTTTCCTTTGTATTTCCTCTAATTGTTACATAAAATATCTTAAAATTATAGCCCCCTGGTTGAAGACATTTTCAGCCATATTTCTTTGAATAAACTTTCTGCTCTTTTTTCTTCTTTTTCTGGGACATTGGTTTGTTTAATAGTGTCCTATAAATCACTTCATCTCTCTTCAATTTCTTTTTTCTTTTTTCTTTTTCCTCCTCTAAATGGATGAATTCCACTGCTCTGTCTTCAGGTCACTGATCATTTCTTTTGCTTAATCTAGTCTGCTATTGAATCCTTCTACTGCATTTTTCAATCAGTTATTGTATGCTTCAGCTCTATGATTTGTTTGATACCATTTTATATTTTCTGTCTCTTTGTTAAAATTCTCTCTTTATCTCTTTCATTGGTCTTCTGATTTCATTGGACACATTTATGTCCATTTTGAACTCTCTATTGAATAAATATTTATTTTTTTTTATCACAAACTGAGATTGGTTTGTGAAGATTTATTTCATTCTTTGTTTGGAATATGTTCCCTCCCTTCTTCCTTCCTTCCTTCCTTCCTTCCTTCCTTCCTTCCTTCCTTCCTTCCTTCCTTTCTTTCTTTTTTTCTTTCTTTCTTTCTTTCTTTTTCTTCTTTGGCTCTCTTTATTGGCTTATGCACATTACATAAAATAGCTACCTCTCCTGGTCTTGACAGAATGGTCTTGTGTAGAAGATAAGCCTTGGCAATCAGCCTGGCCTGAGTTCCAGTTGTCTTTCAAATCTTTGTGATTGTCCAGGACACCATCTTTTTCTTAGTGGTTTCCAGTAGTTGAGGGTACCAAGACACATCAGTATCCCAAAATGGAAGATCTCCAATGTTCAGGCTGATAAGAAACCAGAACCTCAGCAGCAGCTGAGAGGTATATAGTTAAACTTCTTCTAGTAAAAATCTGCAAAATAGGTGTTTTTGCCTGCTCCTTCTGTGCTAAGCCTGGGTGAATATCCTTTAAGGGGTACTCTTGTGCCCATTTAAAAACTGCCTCTTTGTTTGCTATGGTTGTGTAGCACTTGTGAATATAATAGGCTCTATTGGAATCAGAGCCAGGCAGTCTAGGGGCACATCCCTTGGGAAGAAGCCACAAAAGTTGGGGTGCCATGTGTGTTTAAAGCTCCCTACAGAGACATGCAGGCAACCTGGTTTTATCATTAGAGTGAACTGAAGCAGAAAGCAAGGAAGTGCCCATTGGTTTACTCAATCTCCAGGGAGGATTGCAGCCAGAACTTAGATGTATAATGATGGGATCTTGTAAAGTATGCAGCTTGTAAAGTATGTAGTTAAAACCCTTTCAATGAACAGCTGGGAGATGGGCATTTTTGCCAACTGAGCCATGGGCAGATGGCTACAGCAAGTGCTTGTGCACGTGCCCAGGAAGTTGGCTTTAGCCCTATGGGTCTCATGGACACAGCCTGTTTGGTTTTCAGATCTAAGTGTTTTGGGGGCCTGTTCATCAAGAGGGAGTCTTAAAAGTTGGGCCTCTATATGTGTCGCCCAAATCCTTTGTTCCTCAGGGAGAAGTTGGGAGATGGGGATTCCTTCCTGATTGTATGGCACTATACCTGGGGTGGAGTTTATAGAGAATGTGTCTCTCAGCCTTTCCTACCCTTATCAATCTGAGTACTTTCTTAGTAACCCTATGTGTAGGAGTCACCCAGCTAGTTTCTGGATTTATTTCAGAGGGAATTGCTCTGAGTATAGCTGCACATTTGGTGCATTTATGGGAGGAGGGAAGTTCAGGAGACTCCTTTATTGCAATCTTGTCCCTTTTTCCTGCATATTATGCTTTACTTTTGAACAATAATCAGTGCATTGGCTTTCTAATATCCCCCTAAAAATATGAACTCCTATCCTGGCTTTTAATGCTCCATTCTAATAGATCCCATCCACATATTTAAACTTGTTTTTTTAAACCAGCTACTTTATTTATGCTTAACTTCTTATGATCTAAATGTAATCTCTTCCTTTCTGCACTTTCTAACCTGTTATTTTCTCTTCTGGAAAGTTATCTCTCTCTTCGCCTCCTCATAGCTCTATTATACCCAAAGAAATTCTCCATAAAAACCTTTCTGACTTCCTTTTTTTATACTTCAGCTTGAAACTACTAAAGCACTTATTATTTGACCAGTAGAATTTTGTTTTCCCTTAAAATCATTCCAAGACTAAATTTTCAATGAGTGTATGTGTGTGGGAGGGGAGGTGTCCTACACCACACCAAGCAATTATTTGGACACTGGCTGGGTAGCTGGGTATCCCACAATTCTACTCTTCATAAATCAGTTCTGACACTCGCTAGAGATAGCATTAAATCCCACAAGTTAAGTTTTCAGTCCTATAAGACTGTGATCTCCCTTCTGCCATTTCAGATGCCAATTGCAAATTCAGGTTATTACCTGTACTTTTGACTGGCTATAAATCAGAGGTTCACACAACCCTTTCCTGGGGTTTGATTAATTTGCTAGAGCTGCTCATAAAACTCAAATACTTTACTTACTAGATCACTGGTTTATTGTTAAAGGACATAATTCAGAAATAGCCAGATGGAAGGAGATACATAGGACAAGGTATGGGAAATTGGCACAGAGCTTCCATGCTCTTTCTAAGAGCACCTTCTCCCCAAATCTCCACATATTTACCAATGTGGAAACCCTTTGAACCCAGTCCTTTAGGTTATAATGGAGGCTTTATTATATAGGCATGACAGATTAAATCATTGGCCATGGTTGATTGATTCAGCCTCTAGACCCTGTCCTATCCCAGGAGGTTAGGAGGTAGAACTGAAAGTTCCAGTCCTCTAATCATATAGTTGGTTCTCCTGGAAACCAGTCCCCATCCTTAGGTAAGGACCAAAAGTCACTCATTAATATCACAAGAGGCAGCTTTGTAACTCATCACTTATTAAATTAAAAAGGGTTTTAGAGACAAAGACTAAATATATATTTCTGATTATAAATCACAATATCCCGCCCCTAAATTATATTCTTTGTTGAGTTCTTTTCTTTCTTTTTTTAAATATAAATACTGTCCTCTTAGATTATTATTTCTATAAGATTAGTAAATTTTTCATTTTCTTTCACATGTTTTATACCTAGCCATGTCTTGGGTAACAGGCTTATTACTGAATTTACATGAAACAGTCATGAGTTTGAACTATGGCTTGTCTAAATTCAGCTATGGGGGCTTGGATAAGCTTTAAATTTTTATAAGCCTCAGTCATTATCTGTAGGGGGATAACAAATATTTCTTTAAGGTTTGTTATCGGCACCCTTACAGCAAGAACATTGTCCATTCTAGTTCACTGCTTCAAACCATGTGCACAAAAACAATATTTGGTAAACAGTTTAAAGGTCAAGATAATATAAAATGATGTTTATCAAATTTATAACTAGCACATAGTAGAAACTCAATATGTGTTCAGATCCCAGAACTATTTATTTGTCAATAAGCTTTGCCATCAGCTTAGCCAAGATTCAGTGATTTAAATCCCCCTCATTCAAAGGAATTAACAACAGCTTCCTCACTGAACATCACAAGGCACGTGGAGAGTGACAGCAATGGTGGGATTCACAAGAAAGGTGCTAGGTAGGGCATAAGGGTGTCCTACAAAGAAGCTATTTATTACTCTTGTCCTATCTATAAATATAAAGGTGATGTGGATCACAATGCCAAGTGGCACTTCATCTCCTAGTGCTCATGATTTATGGAGTTCTCACATTTAAAAAGAATATTTAACAGCTTCTTTTAAATAAATTGAGTTTTTTCTTCTGAATTTGGCTTTAGAAGTTTCACAATATTCTCATTGGCTTAGGTGCCCTGGTAGAATTTCAACAAGCCCTCTGGAGTGTAGAAAGCAGCATAACCAGACTTCTTGGAGTTTGTCCCAGGGGAGTTATTAATAAAGTTTTGGAAGACATTTATCTTGGCCCTCCAGTTACCCTTATATCCTTAAATGCCTTCCTGACATTGCAAGACACAAATGGTTCTGCAGAAGCTTTGTGTTCATTGTAGGTTGAGAAAGCGATTGTTGGAATTGTGGTAACATTACAGGCCCTTTAGAGAGTCTGAAACATGATAGAAAAAGTCACATAATGTAAAATGCCTGGGCTTTGGCACCAGACCAACTTGTACTTGAACACTGTTCTTTCAGTCATCAACTGTGATTTTGAAAACCACTTATCTGTTGAACCTCCTTGTCTTCTGTAGAAAAAGAATAAACAGTGACTGAATTTTAGGTTTGTTATTAAATTACAGGGAATGAAAGTGATTGCAATATTTTACTGCTTTGTATTTAAAAACCCCTCTCATTTAAGGTCAGGTGGTTCCAACTATAAAGAAAGGGTTATGGAAAAGGGAATGATGAAATCATAGAAAGCATTATGGAGAGTAATGGGTGATAGTGTTAAGTGGTATATAAATTAGGGTAATGCCAGCTTGCAGTTAGAAATAAGCCCCCAGAAATCTTAGTGGTTCAGCATAAAAAGTTCAATTTCTTGCTCATTTAATAAGCTAATGAACAAGTTTAATAGGTGCCCTTTCACGTGGTGATTTAGAGACCCAGTTTTCTTTCACCCCATGGTCCCACCACGTTTCAGAGCATCTGAGGTCTTCATTTCCTGCCAGCGCACAGCAAAGAATGAGGATGGTATGGTCTTCATAGGTCACATCCGAAAGGTACACTCATCATTTCCACAGAATTTCAATGGCCTCTGTCTTGTGGTTGCAATAAACAGAGAGAGGAATCGGGAAATACAATCTACCTCTGTGCCCAAGGAGAAAGGGAAATAGGTATAATAAGCAGTTAATTTCTGCCAAAAGTAGTAAAAGCTGTTCGGCATGGGAATTTGATGTATGGGGGAAAAGTATCAGCATTAATTATTTAAATTAGTAAATTTATGAAAAACTGTGCTAGTTATTGGGTTCTTAAGAGAAAGATCTTGTGAAGAGCGAGAAACAAATGTGATACCAGTGGTCGGCAAACTGCGGCTCGCGAGCCACACGCGGCTCTTTGGCCCCTTGAGTGTGGCTCTTCCACAAAATACCACGTGTGGGCGTGCACATACAGTACGATTGAAACTTTGTGGTCCATGCACAGAAGTCGGTTTTCGGCTCTCAAAAGAAATTTCAATTGTACTGTTGATATTTGGCTAATAAATAATCTGGCCACTCAGTGTATATTCGTATATGAAATAAACATCTGCTCTTTGAAACTAGTAATCTTATGTTTTACTCTTTTTTAAAATCCTTTCCAGTACTTAAAGCTGGTCTAAGAATGTAGAAACTAACAACATGGCTGGCTAACTAAATGCTTTTAACTTCAAGACAACTTCATGACTCCCTATGTCTTCATCTCTAGGCATTTATCTCTGTTCTCAGTTTGAGCCAATATTAACTGTTTTAAAATGGAAATTCCTACAGGAACTTGCATTTCTCCCTCCTCAGTTAATGAATGGAGGACATTCTCTATTCTTCAGGGTCACTAAACTGGAACTTGTCTTGAGAATTAAATGTACTTTAATGAAAGTTCAAATATAACAAGAATGTTTTCCACTTTTCACATTCTTCTTGTGGCCAGGCTTCAGTGATAATGAGACTAAGGTCATGGACTTAATCCCCTGTGGGCCACTTAAGTATGGTCTATTCCAAGTTTGAAGAGCAGTATGAGGCTTCCACACTGTGCCAGGCACTGTGCAAGTCATTAAGACTATAAAATTGAATAAGGCACAGCTAATTTCTTCAAGGCTCCTAGACACTGGCAAAAAAGACTGAGTAAATTGTGCATAAATGAGTAGGGTTGCAAGTAATGTTTTAAGAGATCTGGAAATATTAAAAGAGTAGGAAGGATTATAAAAATTTTTATAAAATAGCCTGTATTTGCAGTATGCCTCAAAGGTATATATTACTTTTGTTTAGCTAGGATAATGAAGGCAGCGAGCTTTGTAGGTAGAGAGCAAAAACACAGAGCTGAAAAAATATGTGATGCATTCAGTCAACACCACCAGGTTCCAGTGGGCTCAGAGTACAGGGTATAGTTATGGAAGTAACGGCATGAACTGTTCAGAAAAGGTCTGGAAAGTCAAACTGAAAAAATGGGAGCTTCATTTGGTAAAACCAAGAATACTCCTGGTGGATTTTAAGTAGTGGATAATCGAAGGGCAGCTAAGAAGAGCCATCTGGCAGTTTTCATTGAATCAACTGGAGTTTGAAAAGGCAAGAAGCAGAGAGAACAGTGGAAGATCTGTTGCAGCCATCCTGGAGAGAAGTACATGAGCCCTAATTGGGATGCTGATGTTGAAAATAGAAGAAAGAGGTTTGAGCAACAATGCTGAGGCCAAATCTGCAAGATTTGCATTATAATTTGCATGTCAAAAAGGAGAAAACATAGTATGAAAAATAACCCTGTTTTCAAACCTAGAATGCAAGAAAGAAAGAAAGGAAAGAAAGAAAGGAAAGAAAGAAAGGAAAGAAAGAAAGGAAAGAAAGGAAGGAAGGAAAGAAAGGAAGGAAGGAAAGAAAGGAAGGAAGGAAAGAAAGGAAGGAAGGAAAGGAAGGAAGGAAAGGAAGGAAGGAAAGGAAGGAAAGGAAGGAAGGAAGGAAAGGAAGGAAAGGAAGGAAAGGAAGGAAGGAAAGGAAGGAAGGAAAGGAAGGAAGGAAAGGAAGGAAGGAAAGGAAGGAAGGAAAGGAAGGAAGGAAAGGAAGGAAGGAAAGGAAGGAAGGAAAGGAAGGAAGGAAAGGAAAGGAAGGAAAGGAAAGGAAGGAAAGGAAAGGAAGGAAAGGAAAGGAAGGAAGGAAAGGAAGGAAGGAAAGGAAGGAAGGAAGGAAAGGAAGGAAGGAAAGGAAGGAAGGAAAGGAAGGAAGGAAAGGAAGGAAGGAAAGGAAGGAAGGAAAGGAAGGAAGGAAAGGAAGGAAGGAAAGGAAGGAAAGAAAACTGTTCTAGTAAATGAAAAATAAGCCAAAGGACAAGCTTTTGGAGATATTTGGGAAATTATGATGAATTCCATATTTGGCGTGCTGATTTTAAGGTGCAGATAAAATATCCAATAAAGTTATTTGGCAAGTCTGGAATAGAGAGAGAAATTAAGGTTGAGCAAACAGACCTGTAAGTCTCCTACATAAAAGGTATTCGTGTGTGTTACATCCCAGTGAGTTAGAAGGATGAAGCCTAAGAATCTTGGTCATGAATATGTTTGAGAAAAAGTAAAGTCATCTACTTTTGAAAAAGTAATGAAGAGGCTCAAGAAATAGTTTCATGTCCAGGCTGAAAGGTCACATTTAAGCAATCTTACAAATAACAATGAAGACTCTCAGAAATATGCACAAAACCTTCCATTGTAAACCATGCAGCCAAGAAAACATGTCATCCAAAGGACTAGCCAGAAATCAGAAGCTGAGAAATTTGGGGAGCATCCAGTACATTCTAAGTATTCTTGGTTTTGTTTCAAGAAATCATATTTGGGTCAATCAATCTATTCTAATCATTGCCAATTGGAGAAACTGACCTAGTCACAACCAGTTGTTGTACACCCTGTGTTGAAGAATGTTAACTAATGGGACCGGGCAGCATGGAACCTTTGAAAAAGAGACCAGTGAACTCAAAATTGTCAATCCATGTCCTGCACTCTCCTGGAACAGAGGGTTTTCTGAGTCTGATATGCACATTGTCCCTCCTTATCAGGCTTATCCACTTAGGTGCCTCAGATTATCCTACTTTTGTGGTTTCTGCCATTAAGAGCATAGGGCTAACTCCTGTGGAATCTCCTGCCCATCACACTATGTTTTGGTGTTAAATTGGCTGTTCATGTAGCTTGTATAACAGAGGCATGAATGAGCTGACTAAAGTATATATCAGTTCAGTTGACATATATTAGTAAATTGTCATTCTGTTTTTTACCATCTGTTTTCCACAGATTTCATCTCATCTATTGGCTGCAACTCAGCCTCATAGTCAGGTCCTTCTGCTGCTGAGCTACTAGCATTGTTTTGGTTACTCAGTGCTTTTTAATGAACCACCTCTACATTTAAGTGGCTTAAAACAATTTGTTATTTCTTGAAAATCTGTACTCTGGCTGGACTTGGTTGGGCAGTTCTACTCCCAGCAGCACCTGATAGGGTTTGGAGTTTAGGACTGTTTCTTCATCAGCATGTCTGGGATGGTCAGAACTACCAGGGATTAGATGAGCATCACCCTCTTCTTCATGTGACCTCCCTGTATGTCTGACTTGGGCTTCCTCAGAGTACAGAGTCTTAACATAGCTACACATCTTACCTACAAGCTGGCTTTTGAGAGAGAGAGAGCAGAAGCTGGCAGTTATGTAAAAAGCCAGGAAAAACTGGCACCGCATCTCCTCTGTTACATGGTATTTGTGAAAGCAAGTTCAGTCAGAGTCTAGGGCAGCCGTGGGCAAACTACGGCCTGCGGGCCGAATCCGGCCCGTTCAGCTGTTCTACCCGGCCCTCAGAGCCGAAAGAGCGAAGGGTTCTCTTGCTCTCCCCTCCGCTCCTGAATTTATATTAGTTCACACAAACACTCCATCCATGCTTTTGTTCCGGCCCTCCGGTCCAGTTTAAGAACCCATTGTGGCCCTCGAGTCAAAAAGTTTGCCCACCCCTGGTAGGGGATGGGGAATAGACTCCAGCTCCTGATGTGTACATGATAAGGAATTGATGGCTGTCTTCTCACACTACAGAGCAAGAGGCACATAGTAGAATCTCAATAAAGATTGGATAAACAGAAATAAATGAATGGACTGCAACAAAGGAACTCTTCTACTGAGAAAAAGGTTTCATATTCTTTCCTTGAATTTATACTTGTCTCAAGGAGCCTTATTTTGGTACTACACAAAGTTGAAAATCTAGTTTTTCTGGATAACAGTATTTGCTTTGGCTATTTGTTTAAAAGTAATCAAGCGATAGATCTTCATAATTGAAAATATATATTATCTATTTTTCATAATTAATATGAAAAATAGATAATAAGGCTTTCTGTGTGCTAGGGATTATTTTTTTACATTTAATAATTATAAAATCCTACTTTATGAGTGAGAAAATCAAAGCACAGAACTATGAAGTGTCCTGTCTGAATCACATTACTAATAAAGTGCAGAGTCTGCATTCAAACTTAGGTCTTAACCACTATGCTGTGCCACCTCTCCTAATGAAAGGGGATAATAGTAAGTTTCAGTTGGAAAATATTGTTTTCCTTTCCACTCATCTTCATATTTATATCCTTGTCTCCAGTAAAAGTAGAATTTTAATTATTACATAATCATGAAAATAATGAAAAAATGTCTTCATATGATGCTTTCACATATACATGAATACATGCTTACTAATTACAAATACCTGTATAGCTGAGAGTATTTGACTTGGGGAATAAGACACCATTAGCTGATTAACATTCGCCAGTCCTCCACACACCCATCTTGGAGAATAACAAAGGAAGATTAGAGCATTTTAATGAGAAACAGGACTTGTGTAGTAAAATAGGTTTGTCATACAATTTTTATTAATACTTTTTAAATTTTTATTTATTGATTTTTAGAGAGAGAGAGATTTGTTGTTCCACTTACGTATGCATTCATTAGTTCCTTCTTGTATGTGACCTGACTGGGGATTGAAGCCACGGAACTGAAAATGTTCTGTTTCCCACTTAAGTGAGCAAGCGCAATCACCTCTTGAATAAGATCAGAGAACATTACACCTGCAAATCTACCAGGTCTCTCGTTAGCAACATGTGCTGTTCATATTCTGGTGTCAGGCTCTGTGAGACTCTGGGTTTGCCTATACCTTAGTTTCATCTCTTGCAGATGCAAACAGAAAATCTGTAATGAGAGAACTCATTTGCAAGGAGCTCTGTGATCCAGAGGTGTCAGGGCAAGGGGAGAACTGGATCTTATTACTGTTGCCAAACTGAGCCCCTTCTCCCTCCCAGTCCTTTGAATCCAGTGCAAATGTGCACCAGGAAACTCGGGACTTCAAGCCTCATTATCTATTCAGGCAAATTTTTCTCTTGGCTCTCATCCACGTGAGGGCCTGACATGCCTTGGTTGAAGGAGATATTTTGATTTGGCAAATAAAAATACATGAAAGATTTAAATAGAACACTACATTAGTTTCACCTGCTTTCTTCAATGCTACTGGAGTCTTGGAGAAAGCAGTGAAAAGATCTATTTCTGCCTTTTGCAAAATGCATCTGTGTGTACAGGCCTTCCTGGCTACCCTCCTGATGAGTTAACCTCTAGGCCAGTGGTCGGCAAACTCCGGCTCACGAGCCACATGCGGCTCTTTGGCCCCTTGAGTGTGGCTCTTCCACAAAATACCACATGCAGGCGCGCATGTACAGTGCGATTGAAACTTCGTGACCCATACGCAGAAGTCAGTTTTCAGCTCTCAAAAGAAATTTCAATCGTTGTACTGTTGATATTTGGCTCTGTTGACTAATGAGTTTGCCAAACACTGCTCTAGGCTAAAGAGCTGCCTTTTTTAAGCTGAACAAGAGCAGTTCCTGCTTCTTATCCCTTCATATCAACTCTTTTTATTAATAGGAAATGTTACTACTTTAGCAAGTATTGGATGAATAACAGATATCAGGAAATGGACCAGTACTGAGTTCCTACCATATAGCTGTCCCTCTGCCAGCTTGAGGAAAGAGGCCCTCCTGAAAAACTGAGTTTCTAACCAGAAAGAAATAAATATCATGGTGACCTAATAAACTATAGAAACCACCAACTCAAATCCAAGGCCAAAACAAGCTGGTATTGAACAGAGTTATAGCAGGCCACCATGCTAAACACTCAGGCAGGGGCGACCCATCAACATTGGAGCTGGTCTAACTAGGAAGGCCACAAGGCTAGAAAGAAAGGCAGAAGCATAAAAGAACCTGCCATATTGAGGAATTCCTCTCACTGTGATCAGAATATCATTCAATGAGGGAAGCCATTGGGAATGGAGCTACAAAGGTGGATCCCAGACTGATATTTTTCAGTGGCTAGAAACAGATCAGGGAATGAATCGTTAGGCAAAACAACTGTGAAAATTTAACTGACAGAATCTTGACAATGGTTGGTGTCATTGGTGCTCAGAGAAAACAAAAACATTCTCATTTGATTTTTCTCTTCCCAAAGGAACAGTATACACATTGTGAGACAAAGTATTGGCCCGAATTAAAGCCTGGTAGGCCATCTACATGTTTTGCTGGCCCCACTTCTGATCCAGATTAATATGAGAAATTATAATAGTTAATATTTGTGGAGCTTTATGTACACTTTTTAGAACATATTAGAACATATTTCCACAGTGGTAGTAATGATACTAAGTATTATTTATTGAAGTGTTATTGTGTGTCAGGCATGTAATATTGTCCCCAGCCAATGCTAACAATTACTTGGTAATTAAATATCATTATCTCCATTTACAGGGGAGAAAACAGAGTAAATGTTTAGGAAGTTTAAGTATGTTGCTCAACAACACCAGTATTTTGCGCTGAAGCTGCAATTTAAGAAAGAGTGCCTGTGATACTGCAGTCTTTCCATTCCAACATGCTGCCTGAGGGAACAAGTGGTGCTGAATAGTTCAGAGGTTCAGGTTGCTAAGTTATACATCTGTAAATGTCAGAGCTTTCTAAATTTTTAATTTTTTTCAAGGAAATTCTTTGAAAATATGTTATCTATGACTTTGCCTTCTATAGCAGAGTTTTGAACACAAAAAATTATTTTTTTCCCCATGAACTCTTGAGAACCTTTTAATGGACAAATAGGTCAAACAAGAGTCACTTTTTTGACATCTTTGAAGAATTCAACATTCTTAACTACCTGTTCCTTTTTGAAAATCTCTCCTTCCTTACTGCTGGTTATTCCCTTATCTCACAGTTCCCTCCAGCCTTCCTTATTGGCTCTTTCTCATGCTTTTTCCTATTTTTCATTAAAGACCAATGTTCCCCCCAAATCATCTTCATCCTCCTCTTCTATCATTAGTCCGTTCACTCTACTTGGTTAATTTCATAGTCTCAAACTTTTAAACCTCCCCCTCCACTGTATTAGGATGAATAATTACTACCCAAAGATGGCCACATAAGAGTTCCAGAACTGCCCTAACCGGTTTGGCTCAGTGGATATAGCGTCGGCCTGCGGACTGAAGGGGCCCAGGTTCGATTCCGGTCAAGGGCATGTACCTTGGTTGCAGGCACATCCCCAGTAGGGGATGTGCGGGAGGCAGCTGATCAATGTTTCTAACTCTATCCCTCTCCCTTCCTCTCTAAAAAAAATCAATAAAATATATTTTAAAAAAAGAGTTCCAGAACCTGTTAATATGTTACCTTACATAGCAAAAATATATTTTTTTAAATGAGTGGTTTAAGGATCTTGACATGGGGAGCTCATTCTGGATTTTCTGGGTGGGCCTAGTGTAATTCAACTACCCCATTGAAGAGAATACAGGAGTTCAGAGAGAGGGAAGAACAGATCAGAGACCAGAGAAAAGAATAGACACTATGCTACAGTCTTTGAAGACAGAAAAAGGGGCTACAAGATTAGGAATGTAGGGAGCCTCTAGAAGCTGGAAAACGGAAGAAAATGGATTCTCCTTTAGACCCTTCATAAGAAAAGCTGGTCTGCCAACACCCTGATTTTAGCACAGTGAAAATGGTTTCAAACTTCTGACCTCCAGGCCTATAAGATCATAGATTTATGTTGTTTTAAGCCACTAAATTTGTGCTGGTTTGTTACAGTAGCAATAGAAAACTTATATTTCTTCTATAGACAAAGAACTTTCAAGTGTATAAGTCCAGTCTATGACATCTTTCTCCTGAACTCTAAAATTATATATAAAATTACTTGTTGATTATCTCAACCTAAATGTTCCACTAATATATAGCCACATTGAGTCCAACCATCACTACCACCCACCAAATGAAGTAGCAAGAAACTTTATGAATCACTTTTGAAATGTTCTTTGCCAATATTCAGATCCACGATTTGACGCAAAAGGTCTTAATCTACTGTAACACAAACAAATGCCAAATTTAGCTGCAACTTTGCATATAGCATGACATTTATTTAAAGGTAGTCTTGACATTTATCTACCAAAATGTTAAAATGTCTTGATAGGCATTATATAGATGGAGTTTTTAGCTATAAGACATGTAACTTATTGGTGAACTTCATAATATAATCTGGCTTCAATGAGGGGTGGAGAACATAGATATGGACAAAATGTAGAGAAAGTAAAGTGTGTTACATGTAATTCTCTAAGAGTCCTGCCAACTTTGTGCTTAAAGGAATTTAGATTGGAGAAATGTCAGTCAAATGCACACAACACTCTTCCCTAGGGAATCATTGTCAGTTCTTAATGACACATTTTTCTTTGAGTGATAGTAGATTAACTGGAACTCGTTCAGAGGACAATGACCAGAAATAATGTGAAGGAAATCATATACATTTTTATATGCAGAATAGAAGAAAAAATAAAAAGACTCAGCAAACCTAAATTATTAAAGTGCTGAAATAGTATGAACTCAGAGTTTCAAGCCAAAACCAAAACCTGAAGAGCCATTTTGACCCACTAAGAGGAAGAATTATCCTTAATAATTAATTATCATCACATCGAATGACTTATTTCCAAAAACAGGAAGGCTAGTATTATTATCAACAATTAAAAATAAGATGGAAAAAAAAGAGTAAGCTAAGTAACCAATTAATGCCAAAGCTATAGAAAGAAAGTGCCATGTCCTAGGAACAAATAGAATATGATAGAGATAAATTAAATTAAATAAAGGACTCAGGCCTGGCTTCACTCAGGCAAGTGCATGATCCAGGATCCACCACACTGGATAGTCACATAAAAAGAGGCCTAAGTAACATTGGAAGAAATAGATAAGCCAAAATATTAATCAGGTCATATTTAGTATGGAACTATCCAAAAAGTTAATCAGGTCATATTTAGTAAGAACCCTTAAGATTCTCCAAGGTAAACACCATCCAACATGAATTCAGAGAACAAAATTAGAAATCCATAAATAAATCACTGTAAATGAGTAGGTAGAAACTATACGGATAAAAATTAAATTAAATAAACTAATATAATTATCAGACACACAATAAAAAATTATGGTTATGATGATTTAATAAATGAAGCAAAACATGAGGGGGGAAATCTGCTATTAAGTAGATGGGAATATTTGAAAAAGCACCTAAATAGCATTTCTAAAAATAAAAACCAAGGTCTTTGAAATTTTAAAACATTAATGGATTCTTTAAATATTGTATTAGCATAGCTGAATACAGGTTTAGTAAATTGAATATTAAAGAACATACCCAGAATAAGTCACATAAAAATAAACCAAGGTAAGCAAAAATATTAAGAAATATAGATAACATAATAACAAAGTTTAAAATGTCTAATTTTGCCCAACTGGTGGGGCTCAGTTGTTGAGTGCCGACTTATGAACCAGGTTCCATTCCTGGTCAGGGCACATGCTGGGTTGTGCCTCAATCCCAAGTAGGGGTCATTGCAGGAGACAGCTAATCAATGATTCTCTCCCATCATTGATGTTTCTATCTCTCTGTCCCTCTCCCTTCCCCTCTGAAATGAGTAAAAATATATTTTGACAAAATAAAAAAAATAAGTGTCTAATTTTCAAAATAAAAAGGGAGCTATCATATAACTTGACAATATAATGGCTTAGAATTTTTCAGAATTTATGGAAAATAGAAATACACATATTTAGGAAACACAATACGTTTTAAAGAAAATAAATACAAGATTCACATTTAGGCATATTGTAGTGAAACTACAGAACATCATTTATAGGGAGAGAATTTTAAGAGTTGCAAGAAAGAAAATGTAATGCATTTGTTTTCTGTTGCTGTGTAACAAATAACTAAAAACTTAGTGGTTTACAGCGATGCACATTAGCTCACAGTTTCCATTGTTAGAGATCTGGGCATAGCATCATTAAACACTCTGATCAGGTCTCAGAAGAATACATTTAAGATTTCAGCCAGGTGTTTTCTCATCCGAATCTTGTGGTCCTCTTTCAATCTCATTCATGTTGGCAGAATTCAGTTCCTTGCAGTTGCAGGACTGAGGATCTTGGTGTCTACAGGCCTGCCCTCAACATAAACCCTTCACAACATAGTTTTTGTTTCTTTAAGGCTAGCAGAAGAACATCTCTCTCTTCAAGAAGGTCCCAGTACATTTTTATGGGCTTTCAACTCATTAAATCTGTCTCACACAGGATAAGCTCCCTTTTATTTATCTTAAAATAAACATATTTAACATGCTAATCATAGTTGGGCAGGTTATGTTATATGGAAAAATCCCTTCCATTTTGCCATATAACATAACCTAATCATCAGAGTGTTACCCCATCATATTTGCAGAACCTGCTCAACTCAAAGGCAGGGGATTTTACAGGATTTTTACACCATGGTTGGAAATCTTGGAGGCCATCTTAGAATTCTGTCTATCACACATGGATTTTTCTGAACTGGAATTAAAATTATATTGTAGTAAATATCTCAGTAGCAACTACAGAAGCCATAAGACTATGAAATACTATTTCAAAATAATGAGAGAAAATAATTGTTATTGTATATTTATTGGGAAAAAACTAATAGGAGTTTTCACCAAATAACTTTTATGAACGTGACTTATATAAATTGTATTTTGAGATGGAAATTAAACACTGAAGGAATAACTAAGATACCAGAAGCAAAGGTGGGTAATAAAATTATAAAATATATGAATAAACATAAACTATTGACTAGAAAATAACATTTAAAACAAGTAGAAGGTTATTAGAATACAATATAAATTTCTGAGTTCTGGGCAAAGAACTAATATTAACTTTGGTATCCTTAAAAGTGTGTATGCATGTTAATACTATAAACCTGCTCACTAAAATAACAGTATTTGAATGTATTACTTGTAAAAAAAATAAGTAGAAGCCAAAAAATGAGAGAGAATATATCAGTTCTAAACAAAGCATGAAATTAAGGGGTAGAAAAAATGCCACAGAAAAATCCATGTAAGCAGAACCTACAACAAAATGTCCAATGCCAAGATATGCAGGATCTCTGTAAAAACAAAGTAGTCAGATATAGGTTGTTGGCCAAGATCTTTTGGTAAAGATCTGTCCTTTGGGAATAGTCATCAATACTTAAGAGAAAAACATAACTTCTTTTTTATAAATTTATTTTTCAATTATAGTTGAAAAACGTAAGTTTCAGTTGTACCACATAGTGATTAGACATTTGTATACCTTAAAAAGTGATCACCATGATAAATCTAGTACCCATCTGGCTCCACACATAGTTATTACAATATGATTGACTATATTCCCTACTCTGTACTTTCCATTCCCATGACAATTTTTGTAACTGTCAGTTTATACTTCTTAATCACCTTCAACTTTTTCACCCATTCCCCAACCCCTCCCATTTGGCAACCATCACATTGTTCTATGTATCTATGATTTTTTCCTGTTTTGTTTGTTCATTTATGTCTATTTTTAGATTCCACATATGGGAAATCATACTGTATTTGTCTTTCTCTGACTTATTTCACTTAGCATAATACACTCTAGGTTGACCCATATAGTACAATGACAAGATTTTATTTGTTTTATGGCTAAGTAATATTCCATTGTATATATGAACCACAACTTCTTTATTCAGTCATCTATTGATGGGCACTTAGGTTGCTTCCATATCTTGTCTATCCTATCTAATAAAAGAGTAATATGCAAATTGACCATCACTACAAGACACAAGATGGCCGCCCCATGTGGTCAAAGATGGCTGCCCCCATGTGGACACAAGATGGCCACCACAAGATGGCCTGCAGGGGAGGGCAGTTGAGGGCAGTTGGGGGTGACCAGGCCGGCAAGAGAGGGCAGTTGTGGGGGACCCTGGCCTGCAGGGGAGGGCAGTTGGGGAGAACCAGGCCTGCAGGGGAAGGCAGTTGGGGGGACCAGGCCTGCAGGGGAGGGCACTTGGGGAGACCAGGCCTGCAAGGGTGTAAAGTTGGGGGGAACCCAGGCCTGCAGGGGAGGGCAGTTGGGGGGGGGGAACCAGACTAGCAGTGGAGGGCAGTTGGGGGGAATCAGGCCTGCAGGAGAGGGCAGTTGGGGGGGGGGGGAACCAGGCATTCAGGGGAGGGTAGTTGTGGGTGATCAGGCCAGTAGGGAGGGCAGTTAGGGGTGGCTGGGCCAGCAGAGGAGGGCAGTTGGGGGAGACAAGGTCAGCAAGGGAGGGCAGTTGTGGGGGAACCAGGCCAGCAGGGGAGGACAGTGCGGGGGGGACACAGGCCTGCAGGGGAGGGCAGTTAGGGGTGACCAGGCTGGCAAGGGAGGGCAGTTAGGGGCAATCAGGCCGGCCGGAGAGCAGTTAGGCTGGCAGTGGAGTGGTTAGGGTGTGATCAGGCTGGCAGGCAGAAGTGGTTGGGGGAATCAGGCAGAGGCAGGCGAGTGATTGGGAGCCAGCAGTCCTGGATTGTGAGAGGGATGTCCAAGTGGGTGGGATCGGGCCTAAACAGGCAGTTGTACATCCCTTAAGGGGTCCCAAATTGGAGAGGGTGCAGGCTGGGCTGAGGGACATCCCTCCTCCCCCGTCCACGAATTTCGTGCACCGGGCCTTTAGTTGTAAATAATGCTACAATGAACATACTGGTGCTTATATCTTTTCAAATTAGTGTTTTAGGTTTCTTTAGGTAAATACCCATAAGTGGCCCTAGGAAACATCTGAAAATTTATTACTAACACTAATATCAATGAGTTTATTGCTTATCATCTCAGTTCTTATAAGTCAATAATACATTTGAGTTTATTTTTTAATATGTATAAGTTGTCTAATTTCATTTTTGTACATGTATATGCCCAGTTTTTCCAAAATCATTTATTAAAGAAACTGTCTTAATACCATTGTATATTTTTGCCTCCTTTGTTGTAGATTAATTGACCACATAAGTTGTCAATATAAGTTTATTTCTGCTCACTCTATCCTCTTCCAAACTAATATAATTTGATATCAGGTAGCATAATACCTCCCACTTTGTTCTTCCCAGTATTGCTTGAGAAAAGCATTAACTTCTTTTTTATAAATTTATTTTTCAATTATAGTTTATATATATATTATTATATGAATTTCTTTTATGTTTCCATATAAATTTTAGGATTATTTGTTCTAGTTCTATGAAAAGTGCCATTGATATATTGATAGGGAATCTATAGACTGAATTGGGTAATATAGGGCCATTGAATTTTTATTGAATCTATAGATTGCTTTGGTCAATATAGGCATTTTAGTGATATCGTTTCTTCCAATCCATGAACACAGTATAGCCTTCCATTTTTTGTGTCATCTTCAACATCTTTCATCAATGTCTTGTAGTTTTCAGTGTCCAGGTTTTTTTTTTTACCTCTTTGCTTAAATTTGTAGTTATTTTATTGGTTTTATAAAATTGCAAAAGGGATTGTTTTCTTAATTTCTCTGACAGTTTTTCATTAGTATATAAAAATGCAACCAATTTGTAAATATTAATTTTGTATCTTCTAGTTTTATGAAATTTATTACTTTTAATAGCTTTTTGGTAGAATCTTTAGGGTTTTCTATATGTAGCATCAGGTCTTCTGCTAATAGTTACAGTTTTACTTCTTTCCAATATGGATACTTTTTTTTGTCTGATTGCTATGCTTATGATTTTCAATAGTATGTTAAATAAAAGTGGAGAGATTGGGCATCCTTGCCTTATTCCTGATCTTAGAAAAACAATTTTAGCCTTTTATCATTATGATGTTATAGCTGTGTGTTTGTCATATTTGGCCTTTTTTTTGAAGTATGTTTCCTCTATCCCAACTTTAATAAGACACTTTATTATAAATGGATGTTGAATTTTTTCAAATGCTTTTTCTGCATCTATTGATATAATCATATGATTTTTTTTCATTTTGTTTATGGAGTGTGTCATGTTGAACGATTTGCAGATACTGAAACAATGTTGCATCCCAGGAATTAATCGTGATTGATCATGGTGTATAATTTTTGTTGTTGTTGTTAATCCTCAACCAAGGATAGAGGATATTTTTTCCATTGATTTTCAGAGAGAGTGGAAGAGAGGGAAGTGGGGCAGGACGGGGGGGAGGGGGAGAGAGAGAGAGAGATTGGTGAGAGAGACATATGGATTGGTTGCCTCCTGCATGTACCCTGACAAGGACTGGGGATTGAACCTGCCCCTTGACAGGGAATTGAACCCTTGACCCTTTGGTGTGCAGGCTGATGCTCTGATCACTGAGCAGTAACACTGGCCATGGCATGGTGTGTGATTTTTTTTAAGTATTGCTGAATTTGGTTAAAGTAATAACTTCTTAAAGAGAAAAGTGGGTTTGGGATACTCTGAACTCAGGGGGCCTTGGTAATACATGGAGTAGGGGATTTTCTTGCAATGGAACCACCCAAAGGATCCTAAAGTCAATTTGGGAACTTAGTTTCTCTAGTACTGTGATTCTCAGAGCTTTTCATGAGATAATAAACATCATAAATCGCTAAGAAGGAGAATATGACATGCAGTGCTTCCCAAAATTACTTATATATGTATTCCAGTGTGTGTGTGTGTGTGTGTGTGTGTGTGTGTGTGTGTGTGTTTATTTCTGTGAAGTATGCCATGGGTTTATTGCCCCATTAAATGCTTGCCTAGAAAAATTCAGAGACCAGTCAGAAATCCCAGTAAGTTATCAGTGTAAATGCACTGACACCGCCATGAGGGAAAACTGAAGAAGAAAATCATGTTGTTGAAAGCCCCAGAAAAACAATCCTTCTGAAAAAGCTCCCCAGGAACGAAGATCATTTTTTGGCACCATGTAGTTTCTATTCACCAGTAACTGGTCTATTAGGAAAAAATGCAGTTTTCTCTCTTCTGTGCATGGACAACCCAGTTCATCCCTACTGTGTTTCTCATCCCTGTGAGTCTCCTTTGTTACTCATACAGAACACTTCATTCCTAACATTTTTGGTCACCAAATGTGTGGAGGTATTTCAGCCCAATAAGCAATTCTCATGACACCAACTGGGTGTCTGACAATTTAATTCAATTATGGTACGTACCTGGAAATAGCATCATATCCCACAGGTTAAAGGCTCAATCTCACAAGACTGTCCCCACTTCTCCCCCACACACACATATACACACAATTATATGTATATATATATATATATATATGTGTGTGTGTGTGTGTGTGTATATATATATATATATATACACACACACACACTCAAGTGCACGGGTGGGGTCTGGCTGCCTGCCCCAAAATCAGGGCCTATTGGGCCAGGCCAACCAGGGGGACAGGATGCCAGAGGTTGGCTGGCCAGCCCCGCCCCTGATTGGGGTGGGTGGTGGCTGATTGGGGCAGGGCTGGCCAGTGGGGAAGGGCCACGGGCGGTTGGCCAGCTGGCCCAGCCTCCTGGTCGAACTTCTGGTTGAAGGGACAATATACAAATACACTTCAGAGGCCACTTGTAAGCCCAAGTTGTCACCTGTGTTTCTGGCCAACCAGATATAGATCAAAGGTTCTGATGACCCCCTCCTTAGGTTCAATTAATTTGCTAGAGCAGCTCACAGAACTCAGGGAAATACTTACGTTTACCAATTTATAAAGAATATGATAAAGAATATAGGTGAACAGACAAATGAAGAGATATGTAGAGCAAGGTCTGGGAAGGTCCTGAGTATAGTTGCTTCTGTTCCTGTGGAGTTGGGGCATGCCACTCTCCCAGTGTGGATGTGTTTACCAGCCAGGAACTCCTTGAGCACCCTACTTTTGGTATTCTATGGAGGCTTTCTTACATAGACATGATGAATTATTAACTCAATTTCTAGCCCTTTACCCCTCTCTGGAAGATGAGGAGGGGGCTAAAGATTTTGAGCTCCTAATCATGGCTTGGTCTTTCTGGTTACCAACCTCCATCCAAGATGCATCCAAGAGCCCACTGAGAGTCACTCATGCAGAGTCACCCAATAGAAAAAAAGATGCCCCTAGTGTTCTTATCACTTAAGAAATTACAAGGGTTTGGGTAGCTCTATGCTAGGAACTGGGGGCAGAGACCACTATACATATTTTCTGTTATCTCATAGTCCACCACCTGGTGGCTGGCCATTAATATCTTATAGCAAAATATACTGCCAAAAGAGATATAAGCCAAGGGATACTGGGAAATTACTCAAATCCCATGCAGTTATTAAATTAATAAGCATTCCAGTCCATCATTACATCGTAGAAAAATGTCTCCCAGGGCAAGGTTACTCAGATTTGCAGGTTAACATTCAATCTTTTCAGGTTCCGAAAGCAGTAATGGTCTTGGCCAACATATGACTTTACCCTTTTAGGCATCTGATATAATTGAGCTAAGATATATATCATCTCTTTCTCTGAGCTTCTTTCGAGGTGTTAATATTAGACTTCCCTTGGTATATAACTTATTCACTCATTACTGAATCTATAGTCACTATTCCTTTTTCTCTTCGTCTATACCCAAACTCTACCACCTTTGGAAGGGACATTGGATTCATCCATTGTGCTGGTCTAGATTTCAGGCAGCAATACTAGTCTAGTAAGTGCTTCCTCTTCAGTCCTTCCTGTTCACAGAAGGAAAGGTTGCCAGGTCAGATTAGTGAGATATATTTACCACCAGGCAATGCAGCTGCATTTGTTTGTAGCCCCAATTTTGTCAAATGGGATGAAGACAAATTCTAAGTAGATTCTTGTTTAGGAATCATGTATGCTTCCAACTGCTATAGTTGCAGCCTTGGTCCTATGACCATTGTATGAGGTGGGGCGGGGGGAGGTGATGGGAAGAAAGAAAAAATAAGTATAGTCCTTATGACAGCATCCTCCTCCCTTGGCAAGTAGATAGTAATGTCAGCATCTTTCCCCAGCCCTTCTTCTCCAGATCGACATTAAACAGACAAGTCTATCTAATGGAGACACTCCATTAGTCCCATTCATGTTGAGCATGAACACCTCCCCATGAAAGTATGTAAGCCAGCCTTTTCATGCTTTTTCTCTCCCCATTTTAGAAAACCAGTATTTCAATTCTCAGTGCCAACTATCTGTCAAAGTAGTATTCTGAAGAGGATCTCTCTCTGCCTATTGTTGGACATTATGGGCTGCAAAATGTGTTTGATACCCAGCAATTCAAATTGGTGTACTCTCTTCTATTCTGGTTCTTGTACACCACTGGGTAAGCAAAGCCCAGTCCAGAGTCAGTGTCTGTTCCTGTCAGGATACATTTGTAGCACACTAGGACAACCAGTATCAGTATCACTTGCCAACTATGATCAGGGTCTTCCTACCAGGGAGCCTGCCATGTAGCCTCCTCAGTCTTTGTCTCTGTTGCTGGCCAACAGAACCATTTTATTGGCATTCTGTACCTCAGATGGTGTAAAAGGATTATGTCTAGATTTAGCCCATTTCTGCTTTGTTGAAATAGCCCTGTATCCATCCATTTCATGGACCCAAGTCCCCATCTCAAATGAACCCATGGGAATATCTGCTTGTCAATTCTAATAACCTTTTAATCCTGGACAAGAATTCTTCTGATGGACATCAACATATTACCTACAAATTTCCACAAGGTCATACCCCACATAGGCATTCCTTTCATAGTACAGTTTCTGTTTCCTTTTAATTTGACTACATGGCCAGGCCACTGCCCACTGCTCATGAGTCACACATATAGGGGCTTTTCCCACTGCTCAGCTCTCCCATCACTGCCAGGAAAACAGCATGCAATTTTGCCCACCAGGCTGACCTGTTTTTACCTTTGTAATCAGAGCCTTTCCATCCACTGGTCTGAATGCAGCAGCTATCACACACAAAAAAATGTTGTTCATTCACTTTGGAACTGAAAAAAAAAAATGAGCACTCTTTGTTGGTCAGACAAGAGCTGTTAGTAGGGAACTATCCAAGTGACAATAGAATTCAGCAGCTTTTCACACAGGGACAGAGTCAGTTCTAGATGAAGAGAGGCCCCACACTCATGAGTATATGCTCCTTGCATTCCCCAGGCCGCATGATCCTGTATAAACCATTTCTGTTTTACTGTGGAACTCTCCTGGGCACTGCTATCTCCATTAAGACTTTGTATGATGTCATCCTAGACATCATGGATATTTCAGGTTTTAAGATCATGATATGTTCTCCAGCCATCAGGGTAGCTTCAATTAATGTCAGAGAGCAAGGAAGTAAATGCCCCTCAAAAATGAAACTCTGTAGTCTAAAGTTTCAGTATCTGTCACTGGAAGGGACTCACAGATTTTTGTTATAAGCCCCATTCTATAGTCCACAAAAGGCTATTTCATAGAGAACTGGTCCCTACCAGCATTGACGTTTCTATGCCACACTGTGTGGACTCCGGCAATCTTACTGGTTCCCATTAAGCATTTAAAATTGATATTGCTTAAAGGGTGGGTTTACATGCCTTCTGTTTTACAGTAGTAAGTACTAGTGGAAATGTTCCCTAATCAGATACAATTTTCATCCTCATAATACAATCAGGTAAAAGCGGTACAGCCATTTACATAAAGCCTGTTTTAAACATATCAAATCTCCTACAAGCTTTTACTGTAATTCTATTAACTCGTATGTTCCTAACTATAGCCTCTATTAGGACTTCCTCAACATATTCTGGTTTAATAATACTAGGAAAGAAAAATGTTCCCAGTATGATATAATATCTATTAAAACACTCACATAAAGGAGAAACAATTTCTTTACATAATGCCTTTTTATGACATTTCAAACTGTATAATCCTATCAACCCTTACATGTTTAAATCCAACTGTAGCTCATGTTTGTACCAATGGGTTGGTACCACAGCTTGTGGGACTCTGTGTCAAGGAGTGCTAGAAGCTTCTCTTTCCCCAAAGTGGCCATTTATTTACTCTTGTGCCAAAATGCTTTGGTTCCCCAGTGAGAGGTTGAGCCAAGGTACCCTGGCCCTTTTTTTCAGTGTTTAACCTGATTAATCTGTGTGACTACAGCCATAGCGGGAAGCAATTATTGATCACGTTTCTAATTGTAATCTCTGCTATTAGGCTTTAAGATATTTTTCAAACTGGGAGAAATAGACTCAACTTGATTGAGCTTTGTAATATTGGGAGCCAGCAGGGGGTTCCTTTGTCCCACCCAACTTTTAGTAGTATTGTATTAAAACCTTTGTTTTAACCCCAGCAATGTCTGTTTTATTCATCCCCCCCCACCCTTTTTTTTTAGTAACCATCTACTAGTAAAGATTTCCAACCTGCTGGGCTAAGTCCCAGGACTCTTCTCTTTCTGTTTCCTCTTTATTTCTTCCCTATTGATACTTGATTTAATCATGTTATCTATACATATAAAAGGCTAAGCGACTGTCCAATCATCTGACTGGCTGGTAGCTATGATGCACACTGGCCACCAGGGGGCAGACGCTCAACGCAAGAGCTGCCAAGCTGCAGTCACTTGACAGTGGTGGTTCTTGGGTGATAATACCCGGAACTAGATAGGAGGGAGCCCATTCCGGGGTGCATCACCCGAGAACCACCCTCTCACAATCCGGGACCCCTCAGGGGATGTTGGAGAGCCAGTTTCAGCCCGATCCCCACAGGCCAGCCCGAGGGACCCCACCTGCTGGAGGAACCCTGCTCACTCCACAGATGCTCTTTGAGCCGGCCAGGAAGGAACCAAGGGAGGTTGGCTCCAGGGCATGTCTGGCCCATCTCACACAGTCCCATCCCACTGGCCACCACCCAGGACCACCTACATTAGTCCCTGCACAGGAGGGACTAATTAATTTCCTTTCAGTGTGCACGAATCCATGCACCGGGACACTAGTTCCTTAATAATGGTCTAAAAATGTCCACTCTGCTAAGTCCAGTCTCTGGATTCTTTTATCTGCCTTTCCCCATTCTCTTGTTAACTAATTCTAACATTTTTATTAGCATCTGTAAGAACCAGGAGAAAAGCTGAGATAGCAAATTTGATAAGGCTTTCTGGATTATCCTTCAGGCTTGCAACAGTTACGTTATATGGGGTACCCATGTGCAAGGGGCCTCCTTAACCATAGCAATGACCATGACCTGGGTAATAGGCATATTCAGTGGTAGAACATCCTGCTCATCATAAAGCAAGCTTCACATGGCTCACATCCAAAGCATATTAGCTACTTCCTCTGGGGTGATTCACTTGGCATTCATAGGAGGAAATGAACAGTGCAAGGTAAACAGGCATTTCAGTGTTTTTTATCCAGTCCAGCAAGCTGGCTGTTCCCTCTGGAGCCGCCTCCTGTGTGTCTAGGTCGAATAGAGCCATCTGTGATTGTTTCATAGTGGCTTGGGTCCTAAATGAACCCAAACATGCTCTTCCATTCTGCAGCATTCAAAACGACAGAAAAGACTCCCAAATTAGTTCCTTTCACAATATGTCCCAATAAAAGTTCTTTAGGAAGCGGATGATACTGATCTACAAAATGAAACAACTCCTTCACAATCATTTCTTGGTTTTATCCTTCCCCTACATTGACTACCTTCTTGGTAAGCAGAGATCTTAGAGGTACTTTCTGTTGTCCCTGCACAGTTTTTACCTTGGGGGCAGCTTTGGGGGCTAGCAATTGAAACTCAGATGTACTGAAATATGAGACTGATCTAGTATCAAGAGCCAACACAGCATTTTCTTTTAGTTTATCTCATACACATAATAACAAGGCAATGGAATATTTTGCCTTTTTAAAATTAACTTGCATTTTTAATTTATCCAATGAACTACCTCCCCAAGATTTGGAAACATTTCTAAATTCCAATGATAACTTTTTACCTTTAGTAACTGATAGCAGCACAGCTGCTGCTCAGTACAAATGGTGACAAAGTGCCCACACAGAAATCAAAGGTTATTTATCTGCCATCTTTTCATACTTTCTTTTCCCAAACCAAATGTGTCCTTGAGCCAGCCTCAATCTAGCATAAATCCTACTTCTGACACCAACTGTTAAAAAAAAAAGTTGCTTATTCTTCTGTGTTGGAAAACCCATCATCATTACTTACTATATTTCTCTTCCCTGTGAGTATCCTTTAGTACACACTGAACATTTCACTTCTGATGTTTCTGGTGACCAAATACGTGGAGGGTCTTTCCCAGCAATTTCCTGTGATATCAGTTGAGTGTCCTATAATTTAATTCAATAATAATATTACTACATGGAGTTAGTATCAGATCCCACAGATTAAGGACTCAGTCACACAGGACTCTTTTCCTCAACCCCCGTACAGACACACACTTCAGAGGCCAGTTGCAAGCCAGGTTGACACCTTTGCTGCTAACCAACCAGCTATAGATCAAAGATTCTGATGACCTTCCCTTTTTAAGTCTTATTAATTTCCCAGAATAGTTCATGGACTGAGGGAAATACTATGTTTACCAGTTTATTAAAAAATATGCTAAAGAATACCAATGAACAGCACATGAAGAGGTACATAGGGCAATGTCTGGGAGGTTTCTGAGTGCAGGAGTTTCTGTTTCTATAGAGTTGTGGTTCATTACCCTCCTGATATGGATGTGCTCACTTGCCTGGAAGCTCTATGAATACCTTACTATTGGGATTTTATGGAGGCTTTCTCACATAGACATAATCAATGCCTTTCTCAATTATAGGCATAATGCCATTTTTATCCCTTCTTCCTTCCTGGAGGATGAAAGTGTGGGCTAAAAATTTGAAACTTCTAATCATGGTAGGTCTTTCTGGTTACCAACCCCCAACCAGGAGATATTCAGTAGCCCATTCAGAGTCACCTCAATAGAACAAAAGATGTTCCTACTGCTAAAAAATTTACAAGGGTTTTAGAAACACTGTGTCAGGAATGGGGTCAAGACAAATATTAGAACAGAGATGTTTCTAGTGTTCTTATTGCTTAGGACAGTGGTCGGCAAACTGAGGCTCGCGAGCCACATGCGGTTCTTTGGCCCCTTGAGTGTGGCTCTTCCACAAAATACCACGGCCTGGGTGAGTCTATTTTGAAGAAGTGGCGTTAGAAGAAGTTTAAGTTTAAAAAATTTGGCTCTCAAAAGAAATTTCAATCGTTGTACTGTTGATATTTGGCTCTGTTGACTAATGAGTTTGCCGACCACTGGTTAGGAGATTGAAAGGATTTTAGGAGCTCCATGGCAGGAGCTTGGGGCAGAGATATAGAGAAAAAATAAATAAACACACACACACATACACACACACACACACACAATTTCATATGGGCCTTCTATAAATATAAAAACTGGGTAATTCTATATGAATAGTGTGTTCAAATTAATAAATATTTAAATATTAATTACTTTATAACATTTCATCTTCATGTTGCAATAATTTTTCTTCTTAATTGACTTCTCCCTTAATCATATCTATGTTCCATATGGCCCTCCCCTCTGGTGAGCATTTTGGTAATTTGATCACTGCTAATAATGTGTTAACATACACTTTTTTTCTCATGAAAAATATTTGGATTTTCACATGGGCCTTTAAGAGAATAATGCTCTCGCTAACCTATCAAGGATGGTTCAGATCTTAGCCCTCTAACTGGATTGATAACCTGAAGATTTACCACATATTAAGTCTTCATAGAATATTTATTATTTCTATTCTCTTACCAACTTAATTAACTTGGAAATAATTTAGACCTCCATTCCTACACTTATAAAGGAAGGTTAGTAACAAATTCCTGATTGGTGGCTCTGATGATTAAATAAGATATGTAAAATTTCTCAGTGTGTTGTCTGCCACAGAAGTTATTCATTTCCCTCTGTGTAGCATTTTCACTTACCTTTAGCTGCAGTTAATTAGCAGTCTTGAGATCAGCCTGTGATCACAGAATCTGTTTGAGGGAATATAGAAAAGGATAGGCATAGAATTGGAAAGTGACAGACTTGAGTTCACTTGAGTTCTTGGAGTGACCCTGAAGAGATCACTATCCTCAAGATATTTCCCTGTAATATAAGAATAATATAACTCATTATTTAAGATTTTCCTAAAGATTAAATTTATATATGTGAATATATATATATAAATTTTATAGATTTAACATATTTAATATACTTAACATATGCATATATTATGTATTATGTATATGTATTATGTATTATACTAGAGGCCCGGTGCAAGAAATTCGTGCACTGCGGGGTGGGGGAGGGGTGGTGTCCCTCAGCCCAACCTGCACCCTCTCCAATCTGGGACCCCTCGGGAGATGTCTGACTGTCTGTTTAGGCCCAATCCAGTCAGTCGGACATCCCTTTCACAATCTAGGACTGCTGGCTCCCAACTGCTTGCCTGCCTGCCTGCCTTATTGCCCCTAACCACTTCTGCCTGCCAGCCAGATCACCCCCTAACCACTCCCCTGCCAGCCTGATCGATGCCTAACTGCTCCCCTGCCAGCCTGATCATCCCCAACTGCCCTCCTCTGACAACCTGGTCACCCCCAAATGCCCTCCCCTACATATTCCTTCTTTATTAAATAGGGTTTTTTCTTTAGCATATTGGACAGCCCTAACTGGTTTGGCTCAGTGGATGGAGCATCGGCCTGCAGACTCAAGGGTCCCAGGTTCCATTCCAGTCAAGGGCATGTACCTTGGTTGGGGGCACATACCCAGTGGGGAGTGTGCAGGAGGCAGCTGATCGATGTTTCTCTCTCATAGATGTTTCTAGCTCTCTAGCCCTTTCCCATCCTCTCTGTAAAAAATCAATAAAATATATATTTTTAAAAAAGAAACACTTAAGATTCCTCCATATCTGCCTGGCTGGTGTGACTCAGTGGTTGAGACCCCAGGCTGCCACGCCTGGCCGGGGATGGCACCGCGGGGGTGCGCTCCGACCAGGCTGAGACCTCAGCCCAGGCTGCCTCCTCAGACAGGCCAGGTAGAGACCTGGCCAGGGATGGTACTGCAGGGGGTGCATGCCCAGGCCAGGCTGAGACCCCAGCCCAGGCTATGGCCGGGGATCGCGCCGGGCACTGGCGCCTCCCAGCTGGACACCCCGGGCTGCCGCTGCTGGGCGGGGATCACTGCATGGGGGGGCGGGCGCCTTGCAGCCGGACACCCTGGACTGCCGCTGCTGGCCAGGGATCGCACCACAGGGGGTGCACTCCAGCCAGGCTGAGACCCCAGCCCAGACTGACGCCATGGCCAGGGAATCGCCCGGCTTGGGTGTGAGGCCCTGCCGGCCTGAGACCCCAGCCCAGGCTGTGGCCGGGGATCGAGCCAGCACTGGTGCCTCCCAGCTAGACACCCCAGGCTGCCGCTGCTGGGCACTGCCATCTTGTGGCTGTGGGCCCCGCCATTTTTGTAGCGGAGTGATGGTTAATTTGCATATTACTCTTTTATTAGATAGGATATGGATACATATATATATATATATATATATATATATATATATACATATATATATATATTTATACACACAGATACATATATATAGATACATGTATATATGTATTATATATATATAATATATATAAGTATTTACTGTATAAGAATTATTATTATCATTACTATTACTCTGAGTGTACTCTGGGCAATTACTCCATTTGGGTATCTATCTCACCTGTGCCTAGGACTTATTTTGATGACACTATTGACTGGCCTGTCAACCCTTGTGAACCACTTTCTAAAAAGACACAAGTGGGGCAAAATATCCTTTTCTATTAAATCAACCCAAAATTACATCTCTAAGATAGGGCATGACTCCTGCTTCTCCTCTTGCAGCTCAAAAACTAACATGGTGCAGAGCACAGAAGTGTAGGGGAGGTGCCTATGGATGAAAGGGTGCACCTTTGGTCTTAGCCTGCTCCTCTTGTTCTGTGGGACCACGGACAAGTTACCCTTTTCCCTCAGCAGAGGGAGCTAATGGGCTGGGGCCACTCTTCTTGTCTTGCCCTGAGGATCTCTAGTACTGGTTATCTCCTTTCCTGGGGCCACTTTTTAAAGAGTGGGGGAGAGCTTAGCCCTCTTTACAGGCAGAGAGACTGCTGTATTTGTGTTATAGCAGAGAAGGCTCCTAAAGGGCCACCAGTCACACAAATCAACCTTGTGCCTGCCATGATATGAAGACAGGCATGCATAGGCATTGCTTATTTAAGACACTTGGAGAAGGTTTAAAATCATGGTAGAAATCATAAAACTTTGTGTAATTTATAGGGTTTTTGGATGTCTTCTTGCCTGAAAATATCTCCTTTATCAAAACTAAATGCTGCCTGAAATTCCATCTTTAGAGAGTCAGTCCTTTGATTTAAAATAGGTGGCATTCAAGTTCCCAGGCAGACTGCAGATGGGGGAGAAATGGCATATTACAGTTAATATTTACTAGTGTTTTAGGAAAATTAGTTATTAAAACTTCTTTGAGGTTACAGATAAACCTCAAAATCAGAATACTGATTTTAAATTAACAGATTTAGGGGAGAGAGGAAGTATGGCAAGATAATCATGGCCATAACACTTTGGGTGTTAATCAGATGAGATAGAATCCTAAAAGGAAAAATGCCAGGGATCAATAAGTTCTATTTACAAAAACCAGCCTTGGAGGGAATCAAAAGTAAGGTACTCAATGATTTGTAATCACTAGGAAATTGGAAGGCAAGAGAACTGTGAGAAGAAGCCACAAGAAGGTGAACTGGAGCTCTCTGGCCACTGCCAGATGGTTGTATTACCCTCCCTCAGAGCTATGACCTTCCCAGAACCCTGTAATTCATACCAATTTTAACAACAGTGCCATGTTTATGTACTCCCTCAAATCTTCAGGCCCCAGACAAATCCTAGGAAGAGGTGAGTCATGAAAATTCATTCAAGGTGTCAACACTCAACTGTCTCTGATCATAAGAAGTTAGATTGCAATAGCTGTAAGGGGGAAAAAAAGACAATCTAGCAGCTCTCCCACCTCATGTCATTCAGTCTACTCCCATCTCTCTTCCCAGACTTCCTAGCTACTTTCCTAAGTCACTGTTCATTAATCTTTGGTTATAAGTTATCAGTCTCTAGGGATAGCTTTTTAGATAGCCTCCTCCTACTTTTCCTGAGTAGACAGATTATTGTGGTAGATTATTGGATTAGTGGTTAGAGCACTAATAATGGTGTATAACCATTTCTCACCTGCCTAGCCATTGATCTATCTGTCAAACAAGAATCTCTAAAGTCCCTTTTAGTTCAACTGTTTTATAATTCACTTAAACATATAAACTGTTTAAAATTCCCAAATAAAACATATGTTCTACCCTCAGAACACTGATATCCTGCCCCAGACCTCCACCTGCAGTCTTTTCTCTATTTCTTTTGTAGATAAATCTATACGTATGTGTATGTGTATCTGTATATAAATTCTATTTTTATTTTAACATCATACGCACACCAGAATTGTTGATTGATTTGCAGGGCCCATTTAACTAAATATTTTTCTCTGTTCCCTGTTCCCAACCTTTTGTCTCTTTCTTAAAGGCAGGGCAATGTCTTCCCAAGGCGTAAACTGATAATTTTCTCTTTAGCAGAGGAAACTGGAGGGTCAGTTGTCTTACAATCTGATTAGCTATTAAAGGGTTAGGTGTCCCTTTTTTATTATGGGCATTAAGATCTTGCTACCTTCCACCTCCAAGGGACCATTAGATAACAGTTTCCTCAGTAAATGCTGGAGGGTCGATAGGATTTCATGGGAGATGAAACTATTTACCTGATGATAAATCAATAATCTTCTCAAAAGGGTTTCTTGTAAATTCAACAAAGCAAAGGTGACTTTTCTTTCTTTCTTTTTCTTCAAATCTTCTTTGCTCATAGCTAACTTGATTTTTTTAAAGGCATAGAGGTGTATTTATGAGCATGTTTGTGAGTGTATGACTATGTAAATGTGTATGCGTATGTAAGTACATAAGTGTGCATATAGTTGTGTGAAAGTGGAGAAAAATGTTGTGTGTTTATGAATGTGTAAGTATATTTTCTGGCCTATCAATACGTTAGAGATGTCCTGTTGCTCCCTTATGTTCTACACAATCACATAACATTTCTTTCAAATATTCTTACCTGCAAATCACCACCAATGTACACATACAAAGCAAATATTTGTCTTCCAAGGGATTGTTGCCCAAGGAAAGTCATGGAAGGGTAGTATTGGTTTGTATATGTTTATAACATCACAGTGCAAGGTCATGCCATGAAACATCACAGAAGCCTTAGTCTACCTCAAGCTGGACTGCATGCCACATATATGATGATGCTTGCCTGCCCCACGTCCCATTTTGGGGGAATAAAAAAAGGAAAATACAGTCGACATTATGTTTACTCCTCTTTGTATAAATTCTTTAATCTAATTCTTCCCTTTTGAAGAAGTTCATATTCCTACCACCACCCTAATCTAGGCCCACTTTATCTGCTTGACTCTTTAGTAGTCTCGATTTCTTCCAACTTCCCTTTAATCCATCATGTCTGGGTTGACCATATAATAACATATTGTTCTAAAACAGATCTAAATGCCCATTAAACAGCATACAGACTGTTTGCCTAAAATTTAAGAGCCTTCACAATTCAACCCAGAGACTACTCATCTAGCTTTACTCATCAGTACATAAGTGACCCTCATCTCTGCTTGCCTATTTTTTTTTAAAATATATTTTTATTGATTTTTTACAGAGAGGAAGGGAGAGGGATAGAGAGTCAGAAACATCGATGAGAGAGAAACATCAATCAGCTGCCTCCTGCACACCTCCCACTGGGGATGTGCCCGCAACCAAGGTACATGCCCTTGACCAGAATCGAACCTGGGACCTTTCAGTCCGCAGGCCAATGCTCTGTCCACTGAGCCAAACCAGTCAGGGCTCTGCTTGCCTATTAAGAGTCACCTGGGGTCCTCAGGCCAGAACAAGTATATTGGGTTATCTGCAAGATATAGGGGAGCCAACCATCCATCTCATCCAAGGATGGACGGTTTTCCTGAGATACAAAATTGTGTAAGTATTTGGCCAATTGATAAATGATGGACCTGAGCCCCTCATCAAAATGTTTTCCTGTTATTTCCGAGACTCACTAAAAGGGATGCTTACATGCTCCTTATGTTCAACCAGCATCTTGGCACCTTCATCGGTTGACTCTAGGCTAAACTGCTACTTCCTCTGAGCCTCTTGCACATTGTTCATTTTCTTGTGGCTTGGCTAAGGCACAGTGCTTTCTCTCTACCTGAATTAACTGCAAGATTTCTCCACAGTTAATAACACAACACATAGGCACTCAACTTGATCTTTGAGGTCTCTGCTTTTCTGTCAAATTGCCTCCATAGGAGAGGTAGAAGCCCTGCTCTCCAACAACCATGTATGGAATCAAAAAGCCCTTTGTCCATACAGAGGAGTTCAGCTTTCATCACTGAGAAGTTCTTTACAAAAAGAATAGTTAACATTCCAGGTGAAGGATTTATACTTGGTGTCAATCCACTATGTACAGTCTTTACTATAAACACTTAATAAAAATTTTGTTCTATTCTTGAATGACGATACAATTATTTTGGTAGCTATTCCAAAACAAAGCCTAACAAAAAGACATATTTCAAAATGACTTGCTGTCTTTATAGAAACTATCAGAAACATTTAAATTTAGTTCTCTTGAAAAAACCTATTTCTAAATACCTTACTGCAAATATTTAATTGATATATATGAATATATATTTCTATTGATGTATCCACATTTGACCTCTCTCCATTTACACATATGAGTGGATATGTATTTGTGTATATTTCTCCCCATTTTTCCTACTTTTTTGCCTTTCCACATTTATTTTGCCAGAGTTTTCCAACTAAATATCTCAGCAGAAGACAAGGGATACAAAATGAAGCAAGAAAACAAAATAAATTAAATTTTCACTTTTGAACAGCAAAATAGATATTTGAACCTCACAAAGAGGAAAAGCATTTGAAGTCTCCAGACTCTTTGATTTGAAGAGTTTAACACCTGAAGGGGTACTGAGATCTGCAATATGTAGTTGGGGCAAAAAGGCAATGAAATTTAAATTACTACTGGTATAACTTCATTTGTATTCATAGTGTGGTAAAATATTTTCATTATATACAAGGGAAGAGGGGAAATAGAGAAAAATGCACACATATATATTAATATACATATACATATACATACATGAATATATATTAAACCAAATATGCAGTGTCTACTTTTCTGTTTCTAGATGAAATTACACTGCCTCTGTCACATTAACGCTTGATTAATATGCATTAACAATAATGAGACTCATAGAAAAAAATGACCTTTGCTGTTTGCTAGAGTGTTGAGGTGAATTCTTATAACTTGCTGTTTTAGATGATTACATTGATCTCTGTGTGCTAAACCTATTAACTCTGTATTTTGTTTAACCCTCACAACAATGCCATGACTTATTCTTTACATATTTTACAAAGAAGTGAACTCAAGCTCATGAAAGTTATGAAATTTGACAGTGATTAAAGATGAAGGAAGTTGTAGAAATCAGACACAAACTCACATTCTTAGGCTCTGAGATGCAAGTTTTTCCCACCACAGCACATTATCCTTTTCCACCCTATTGAACTCATATCTCCAGCTCTGTCTTCTCCAGGTCCAGTAAAAGCAGACCCCAATATTCCTAGTAATCCTGGTTGTAAAATGGTTTATTGGTAAAAACAAGGTGTGGGGAATTCCATGATAATGAATTGAGTACCTGTTGAATCCACAGGCAGAGCTGATACATATAGCATGCAGAAAAGGCAAATCTATGTTCTCGTAGAGTGCAAAATTTAATATTTCTTCTGGTGAGAATAACTCACTTTCAATTCCATAAAAAAAAAAGAGGTCTGATGTAATTGACCTGCCATGAGTGCCAGTTTAGTGCCTTGGGATACGAGACTCAATTGTGATATAACATTAATTTTTGCTGCTGGCAGATGGAGTACTCAGCAGTGGCAGTTACCTGATCAGCCTAGTGAGAAATCATGTGTTTGAGGCTATGCCTAACTATCCTCACTGTCACCAGAGCTACCTTTATTCATAAATTCATTGAACAAATGTGGGGTGGCAGAGATTAGAAGCTGAATATAGTAACAGATGCAATTCTCCTGCTCCCATGATTACTGAGAGTCGTGTTAATTGTTGGAAGCACCCACTTGAGGTACAGCTATTTTTATATTCTGGACAGCTTTAAGAATCTTTTACCAAAAGCTTCTTATCAATAATCTTTCAATGTTTTCTTCAATTCCAAGTCTCTAGCATCTCTCCAAACCATTGCCATCCCACACATGGAAGTGATGTATATCCATATGACAAGAGTCTCTTCTTTCAAAGAAGATAATAATCATATTTAGCACTTACAATTTTCCCAGTAGAATAATTAATATCTGTACTATTGTCACGGCTATCCCTGTGTGAGACTGTAAGAGGAAAACAATTCACCTTTGGCTGATGCCAACACATTAGACTTAATCGCCTGTAAATAAAGTTGTTTTCTTTTCAGCCAGTTTCTAACAGGAGGACTCTTTATGAGATCATAGTTTAGAAGAAATAATACTACAGCCACAGGAATGGACACATTGAAGATGTCAGTCACCTAACCATCTAACTTTTGGGGACCTTTTAGACATACTTAGACCCAACCCTCCATAACTCATTTCCTATTGATGATGTCCTGCTGAGCACACTCAACTTTGTGGCATACAAGTTTATGATTGTGGCTGAGGAGGTGAGGTGACTGATGATTCATTGTATCAATCAGAGTTCAACCAGAGAAGCATAACTAGTAAGATTTATATGTATGCATGCATGCATGCATGCATGTACACATGCATGTTGAATCCACAGGCAGAGCTGATACTTAAAGCATGCAGAAAAGGCAAATCTATGTTCTCGTAGAGTGCAAAATTTAATATTTCTTCTGGTGAGAATAACTCACTTTCATATATGCATGCATGCATATATACACATGCATGCATGCATATATGAAGTGGCAGAGAATAGAGGCTGAATAACACAAATATATACATGCATGTATATATATCATAAACACACACATATAACATAAACACAAACATTCTGTATTAAAGGCTAGGAAGAAGTTTTATGTAATTTGCATGTGACATTATTTTCTCTCTCATCTTTTTTTTTTCAGATATCCAGCCTACTCTTCTTTCTAGGGCTTCTCAAAATGCAAGAATAGCGTAAAGAGCAATGGTGTGCAATTGTGGTTGCTTTATATGTGGTCATTATATTCAGATGCAAAAGTTTTCATTATGGTTATATTCAAGTAGAACTTTAAAGTATTGTCAAACTGATTCTGTCTTAGGGATGCCTTTATCAGTAACCACTGCCAAGGTACCTGTTTGACATACCATTTTGATGATCATTCCAGACTTGTTGCTTATTTAGTAGCTACTCCTAATCTTGTCTCTTGATTTCTGTCATTCAGAATGCCTCCAATCCCATTGCCACTAGAGAGCTGAGTTCAACACTTTCCACCTATTCTCTTCCCTTATTGAGAAGTCTTTTCACTACAGAGCTTTACAAACACCTTAAAGAATCCCTAACATTACATTTCTCAATGTCATAGTAAATACATTTTTCATTATTATTTCTGTGGACATATTTAAACAAAGATGAGCCAGTGGCACTTGATAAGTCCATGCCATCTTTTTAAGTTCTACTAGCCTTTATATGTTTTCTTCTTCAAAAACTAAGAAATTTGGGGCACCTCAACTTTATTTAATGTAAGCCACTCTTATGTCTAGTTTTCAATAATCTCATTCCTAGTATTTGCCAATCTACTATATATTAGAAATAGTTTATCCTCCTGGACTTGAATCTTTGTGTAGTGTTTTGGGTTAAACTATAGTTATAGAAATGGTAAGCTGCATATGAAGGCAATAGGCATTTCCTTGCAAAATAACTGAATCCATGGTCTTCAAATAAGACAGGAAGAGCCGCATTAGCCCAGGATTGGTGTGGGGGGACATAGCTATTAGTGTTGTGTGGGTACATTCAAATGTTTGGGGGGTTCAGAATACTCAAACTAAATCATCTCAAATCCCAATGTTAGAATTTTTTAAGATTTAACTTTTCCCCAGTCAATACCTTTATATTTTTATCAAGATTTGAAAAGACTTTGAATGCTGACTTAGTTGTTTCATGAAATCTTACCACCAGTCTCTGAATCTGGCACCAAAGAAGAATATGAGATTCTTTTGACGGGAATCATAAAAACTTATTGGCTCTTTGGCCAGGACTTGAAGTAGGATTTTATAACTTGCCTCTATCATTTTCTTGCTTTATGCTTTCCAGTTCAGTTGAAAGCAGCAGCCCATCCCACTGTCATTATAGCCTTTACTCCTTTCAAGATTGCCTACGTAAGCATGGCCTTTGCCTTTAATAGGTATATCTTACCCTGGACAAAAGGCCATAATTTCATCATTAAGTTTTATAGATTGCTAGGAGTCTAATCTCTCTTGCCAACTAGACCACCACTACCTGCAAACCAACAAGGTCAGATAAACAATCTCAACTACTGTTTTTTTTAATGTCTCTTGCCTGAAACCTTTCTGCCATCAATTATTGTATCTTTCAAAGTTCTTAGCAGCAAATGCCATAATCTCCTACAACTCTAGCTCTTTTAGGCAGAAAGTGGGTTTGATATAAGTATCTTACAGAATTTCTAGTAGTTCTGATGCTAGATGACAGAGCAGGGCGGGGGAGGCTTTTAGCAAAACAGTATTCTTAACAAATATCTAGTAACCTCTGTTCTATGAGGACACTCACATCACCTAATTGTCTCAAAAGGGTCAGTCTCCATGTGTGTGCTCTGTCCCGTCCATTACTAACTACCTGTTCCCAAGCCTTATATGGTACATTTGTGTGGTGGAATTTAGGTGACACACAGAAGCCATGTTGAAAATGTTTAGCTTTCTGGCCTCTAAAGGGCAGGAATACACTAAAAGGGAGAGTTGGCATTGGGTAACCTAATTGGCATGATCTAGGCAAAGTGCTGTGCAGGCAGAAATCGACCAATCAATCATAGCTGTATTAATAATAATGAATATTATTGAGTTGAACTCAACTCCTTTAAGTAATCCTCCCAATATCTTAGAGTTAGACACTTGGTTAAATTAAATTTATGACTCTTCTATGTGCTATCTTTTGTTAGCTTCCAACACTTTCATATATGTAATTCTGGTATTTTCCTTGTTACTCCCCCTTCCACTTATACAAACTCTCTAAGGACTATGTGGTAGACTTCTTTTATGCCCTGTGAGCCTCTTGAGGGCACCTTCAGCAACATGATAGCAGAAGCACAGCTATGACCTCAGCCATCTACATTGAAATCCTGACACATCCATGTTAGTAAATGTGTCATCTTGAGCAAATACTCACTTCTCTTATTTTAGATTCTGTTCTATATACAGTTCTGGAAATTTGTAAATAAATTTAAAGCAATTAGTATGGTTATAGGAATTACAAAATGTTACATTCTCTGCCAGAGAATGCACTGCTAGAGAATAAATGATTTGTTTGTTTTAGATTTTGTTATTTCTTTTTCCCTTTTCTTATACTAGAGAAATGACATGTTTTTCATATGGTAATCTAAGACTATCACTTGGAATTATTGAGAGGTGCCACCCTGAACTGGTAGGTTTTGAGTAAACTCTCCAATGTTTATGAGAGGAATATAACAGAACCCTTGTTAAAAAATATATATTTTATTGATTTTTTACAGAGAGGAAGGGAGAAACATCAATGAGAGAGTTAGAAACATCAATGAGAGAGAAACATTAAACAGCTGCCTCCTGCACCCCCCCTTCCCCACTGGGGATGTGACCGCAACTAAGGTACATGCCCTTGACTGGAATCAAACCTGGGACCCTTCAGTCCACAGGCTGACACTCTATCCACTGAGCCAAACCGGTCAGGGCAACAAAACCTTTTGATTGGTGAGAATGTCGTACCATCCTCCTACGAAACGCAGTTACTAGAAAGAAAAGCGGATGATTTTTCCAAGTGTGAAAGGTAACAAACACATGCATGAGTCCTGATCCAGTACTGTGAGTCTGGGGCTGGGTATGTGAACTTCAATAGGTGATTATTAAGAGCTGTGATCCTGAGAACCCAAGGAAAGATGACCCCTACCCTGGGAAATGAGAATGGGGGTATCCTTTTTTAAAATCTGCTATGTTCTGCACAGAGATCTGAAGGAGAAGAAACCCTATCAGAGAGGTTGGCTGGGCTGATCCAGCAGACTCCATTAACCACTCAACAGCAGCAAGAAACTAGCATCCTGGACTCAACCATACTAAAATTCTTTTAGACTGAAAGTTTTCCTATGATTCCAGGATAATTAAATAGAAAAGGAGGAAAATACTGAAAGTCCTGATATTAAACAGGTGAGAGACTGAACAATTTATTTGAAATAATTAGAGACATGGTTGTGAAGATACATCTGTGGAGCAAATCATACCATTTACTCACATTTAGTGTGACTTCCTTTTCATTCCAGATTTTCTCCTAACTTTTGCAATAAATATTTAGGCTTTAGATGTGTCATTCAAAATTGAGGGGTAGTTTTCAGTAATTTGTTCTAATTCTCCAATGTTCTGTTAGGCTTTCTGGTTTTCTTTTTTTCTTCTTCTTTTGGTGGATTGAAGGCAAATTCACTCAAATTGAGAAAAGGCATTTATTTTGTAATTGTTTCTTAACATCTTGCTAGTGCAACCCTACGGTGTTTTCCTCTATGGATTATAGTTATTGAAACATTTTAGAAATATCAGCAATATAAAAACACCATGGACTTTTAAAGCTGACTATATTTTGCCTCATAGTGTGCTCAGCATCTAGTAGTAACACTTTTGGGTAATTGATGGGGTTGGATGGGTTAAAAAAAAAAAGGGCTGTTGGCAGTTTTCAGTCTACATAGCAATATGTGGAAGCCTTCAAACCAAGAGAGAGCATAAGACACTAATAAATTTTATATATAAAATTTGAGACTTAATGAATTGACCAGTGGGTTTCCATATATAGATAAGTCATTTGTAAATGTCTGTTTATTCAGTGATCTCTCTGTCCCAGTGAACTCACAGCACTTACTGCTGGCACTGCTCACTGAGTAAAGCATTCCAAGTGTGCTGAGATGCTGTAGTCTGAAGCTTTGATGGCTTCTTTCATAATAGAATAATTTCTGTGAAGGCTAGTACCTGATTCAGAAGGCTAAATTTGGGGGAAAAAATCAATACATTGTCCATTAATGTGGTCCACCATGATGGGAGTATCACACAGTGATGCCCAAATTCTGCAGTACTCTAATTACAGATGTTATTAGCATCCCCTGCCATGCCCTCTGTTTCCTTCTTTCCTTATTCCTTCCTCTAGAGCAGTGGTTCTCAACCTTTCTAATGCCGCAACCCTTTAATACAGTTCCTCATGTTGTGGTGACCCCCAACCATAAAATTATTTTCGTTGCTACTTCATGACTGTAATTTTGCTACTGTTTTGAATCGTAATGTAAATATCGACCCACAGGTTGAGAACCACTAGCAGGGTCACCTAAGACCATCGGAAAACACAGATATTTACATTACGATTCAAAACAGTAGCAAAATTACAGTCATGAGGTAGCAATGAAAATAATTTTATGGTTGGGGGTCACCACAACATGAGGAACTGTATTAAAGGGTCGCGGCATTAGAAAGGTTGAGAACCACTGCGTCTAGTGTGACTCATCTGGCCAGGAATAACTCCACTCCTGTTTCTGCCTGGATTTATCACATGGCAGCTTTCTTCATTTCCATTTCATGGTTTCAGAGTGACTCCGAACCAAGACCATACAGTGACTTTTATCCTGTAGCTTAGCAATTAGAGCTAATAGTGCTAGAATCGTTCTCTGGGGTCTGAGTTCAAAATAAGTGCATTGACTTCACATTTTGTATCTCCCACATGTGGCAATTCAGGAAGGTTAGATTAGAAGTGAGAATTAGCCAATATGTGGGGTTTGTGCAAGACCAACTACACGAAGCATGTCAAACTCAAAGGCAAACACAGGCCAAATAAACGAGGCATGTGGCCTGGAGGCCGGGAGTTTGACATGCTCGCACTACACAGATGCTCCTTCTTTTTTAGATTACACATATAAGTGAGATTGTACAATACTTGTCCTTCTCTGCCTGACTTATTTGACTTAGCATATGTCCCTCAAGATGTATCTGTGTTGTAGCAAATGGTAGGATTTCCTTGTTTCATAAGGGTGAATAATAATATTCCATCGTATCACTTCTTTATCCATTCATAGTCAATGGACACTTATATTGTTTCTGTGTGTTGGCTCTTGTGAATAATATTACTGCTATGAACATGGGGGTGAAGATATCTTTTCAAATTAGTGTTTTCTTTCCTTTGGCTATTTTTCCAGAAGTGGAATTGCTGGGTCTGGTTCATATTGTCATTTTATTTTTTATGTTTTGAGTCTCTCTCATACTGTTTTGCATAGTAGCTGTATCCATTTACTCTCCCACCAACAGTGCACAGGGGTTCCCTTTTCTCCACATCCTCACCAGTATTTGCTATCTCTTGTCTTTTTCATGATGGCCATTCTAATAAGCATGAGATGATATATTATTGTGGCTCTGATTTGCATTTCCCTAATGACTGGGGATGTTGAGCATCTTTTCATGTACCTGTTGGTCTTTATCTATCTTTTTTGGAGAAAAGTCTATTCAGTTCCTCTGCCCATTTTTGATTGAATTATTTAATTGAGTTGATTCCCTTATCAGATATATGGTTTACAAATATTTTTCCCATTCCATAGGTTGTCTTTTTACTTTTTTGATTGTTTATTTTTCTGTTGTGTACAGCTTTTTAGTTCCACTTGCTTCTTTTGTTATAATTAACCTAGTTACTTAAAGGAGGGGAAGTATCCTTATCTCAATATATAAAAATCATCATGACTCTTAATCCTAAATATTTCCTTTCCATTTTGATCTCTGTTAAATTTACAATCTTTTTTTTCAAGTTTTCTTTCACAGCTGAACATCTTGAATGAGTGGCCTATACTTGCTGTCTTCACTCTCTATGTCCTATTGCCTCCTAAAATCCCTCTTTTGTTCCACCTGACTGATTTCAAATAAGAAACAGATCCACTCAAAAGCTGAGATTATATAAGGAAGTACTATTTGTAAAGAAAATATTTACAAGAGATGGTGCAAATACCTGGGGTTAGTATTATAGAAGCTAAGGGGAGTCACCACTAGGCCCAAGGGAGGGGACAAGTTAATGGGACTCTGCGGAGAGAGTCAGGTAGAGAGGCTACCTTAAGAAGAAGGGTCCTTACAGTGGAAGAGCAATGAAACACGTATCCTTCCCTCTGTCTCCTCCATCCTTCCAATATCTTGGTGATCCCCACTGGACAAACCCCATAGAAGCCAGATGGTAAGAAAGCACATTGATGGCATATGCACATCAGCTTTTTAAGGCAAAATGCAAGTAAAGAAGGTGTTCAAAAGGAGGCGAGGGTGTAAAGGCAGCAGGAACATTCCATTGAAAATTCTAGCTCTGACCTGTTTGGCTCAGTGGATAGAGCATCGGCCTGCGGACTGAAAGGTCCCAGGTTCTATTCCGGTCAAGGGCATGTACCTTGGTTGCGGGCACATCCCCAGTAGGAGGTGTGCAGGAGGCAGCTGATTGATGTTTCTCTCTCATCGATGTTTCTAACTCTCTATTCCTCTCCCTTCCTCTCTGTAAAAAGTCAATTTTATATATATATATATATATATATATATATATATATATATATATATATATATAATTCTACCTGCAAAATCAACTCCTCTCTAATCTTCAAACTCAATGCCCTCATTTACATGACACTTTTATATATCACCTTACCCATATTACCTTTTAACCTGGATCTTGTGAAACTCCTTACTCCTGATTTTTTTTTTTTTTTTTTTTTTTTGCTGTACTTTGGCTCATTTTTACCTTCCATGCACACGACTACGTGTCCCTTTCCTGTTACTCCCCATCCATTTTCCACATGTCCTTTAACTCTTCCTCCCAATTTGCATGGCACATACTCTGGCATGCTTCTGGAGTAATCTGCCCACTAAGTCTTCCACCACCCTAACATCAGGCTCATTCTGCTAAGATACAACTCTTATCATGACATTTTTCCTCCTAAAATAATTTGTTAGCTCCATTTTGCCCACAGGATAAACACCACACAGAGATTTTCTTAGTCTAGCACCTGTTGAGTTTTCCTCCCTAATCTTCTGTTCTCCCACATCCTGGGTTCAGCCAGACTATTTCAAATTCTCTAAGCATGTTCATGCCACTAAGATTTGAAAACACTCCCCACTCGGTTGAATTGCTTTTGTTCCCTTTCTGCCTAATGCACTATTTTATCCTTCCAGACCCAGCTCAAATGTGTTATAATCTGTTAGGTCTGCTTTGCCTCTTCACAGGAAGAATTGATTCCTCTCTCTGTGGTGCTCCAGGAAAAGTTCTGTAGCCTTTTGCCCTAATTTCTGTTTTGGCCCTAACTGTATAAGCTTCAACCAGTTCTCCCTGCTAAACGAGTGTTTAAGGTGGGAGCACTGCTTCTCTTGTCCTTGTGTTGCCAGAATATATCAGAGTGTCTGGCACATGGAAAGTTTCCCAAAATATTTGCTAAATGAGTGATAGGTGACTGGCTTGATATACCACCCTCTACCTGTGTCTAAAGAGCTTTCCTCCTGTAGATTAGGAGATATCCTCATATGTGCCACAAACCATGGTCAGAGTCCTGGGAAGAGCTATGTGACTCAGCTAGGCAACATTTTGTTCCTTTTGTGTTTTCCCTTTAACTTTATTGAATTATTTGGGGCAACATTGGTTAATAGGATCATATAGGTTTCAGGTGTGGATTCCTATGTTACAAGATCTGTATAATGTACTGTGTGCCCATCACCCGAAGTCAAATTATCTTCTGTTGCCATATAGTAGGCCTCCTTCACCCCTATCCCCCTCTATCCCTTCCCTCTGGCAACCACCACACTGCTGTTTGTGTCCATAAGTTTCAGTTTTTTATCCCACATATAAGTGAAATCATATGGTTCTTAGCTTTTTCTGCCAGACGTATTTCACTTAGCATAATGTTCTCAAGGGCCATCCATGTGGCCACAAATGGCATTATTCCATCCTTTCTTATGGCTGAGTAGTACTCCATTGTGTATATATATACCATGTTTTCTTTATCCAGTCCTCTATCACAGGGCACTTTGGTTGTTTCCATGTCTTACCACCATGAATAATGCTGTAATGAACACAGGGATGTGAATACATGAGTTTGAGTTTTTCGGATATATACCTAGGAGAGGGATTCCTGGATCATATGGTAGCTCTATTATTAATTTTTTGGGGAATTGCCAGAAAGCTTTCCCAAGTGGTCCTACCAGTCTACATTCCCGCCAGCAGTGGATGAGGGTTCCCTTTCCTCCACAACACAAGGTTGTCATGAGTGGATACTCTTCTATTATCACTTGTCTCATTAGGCAGCATTCTTTTAGAGTAGATAACAAATAAGGAACAGCTTTAGTGGGAGCCAAGTTTTGCATTGAGAAGAGTACCCCCTGTTGACAACCTTGTATACAGAACATAAGAAGTTCTCTTTTGTGTAAAATGTGGCCAACCAATTGGCAGAGCCCTCTCTCTTACAAGACTCCTGGGCATTCATACAGTTCCCCTATCATGCCCCTTGAATAGGCCTACAGAGAAATGGACTGTCCCTATTGGACTCACACCTGCAGCCTGCTTTCTGGGCCACATCTGGTGACCCCCACTGACTTGTTTCTCTACCCTCCTGGGTTCCTGCCCTTTTTTCTCCTTTCATTCCCTCACTTCGCCACCAGTTTCCAAATACAATTCTCCTTCATCTTTCAAAATAAACTTTGGAAGCCCATTAAACACAGCACCCAAATAATTAGCAATTGGAAAACAGATTCTGTTTTCCTCAACATTATATATAGATGACTTATCTTCAAAAAAATATCAACAGTGGGTCCCTGACCTATGTGACAATATAACTGAGTTGGATAATCTTTTCTGGGAATTTGAGAAGACAGATCACAGAGGCAGACAGCTTGGTTAGTGGAACACAGACAGGATTACTGCTTAATCTTCTTGCAGGTCAGTGACCTTTGTATCAGAGGGACACAGCCATATATGGTGGTCCTGGTATAAAACTTAATCCTTATTCCTAATACTTACCAAGGCCATTGCAATGCACAAGTTCAGGATGGACTGATCTCATACCATACAATGTGAATGACTCTCTACTAATTACAAAACGAATAATACTATTTTATAATACATTTTAATTGCTTAGTTACTTGTTTGGTGCCCTTCAGGAAACTGTAATCTCTGTGAGGACAGGCCCTTTCTTATTCATCACAGTATCCTTAGTACATAGCACAGGGCCTACATAGGATCAAAACAAAAAGAAAAAAAATATATCAAGAGTGGGAAAAATATTTGTGTTGTTCTGTGGTCGGCAAACTCATTAGTCAACAGAGCCAAATATCAACAGTACAATGATTGAAATTTCTTTTGAGAGCCAAATTTTTTAAACTTAAACTTCTTCTAACGCCACTTCTTCAAAATAGACTCACTCAGGTCGTGGTATTTTGTGGAAGAGCCACACTCAAGGGGCCAAAGAGCCACATGTGGCCCGTGAGCCACAGTTTGCCAACCATGGTTTTAAGGCAGCAAACACAAGGAAGTAAAACAAAAGGTGTTTCCATCTTAAAGGAGCTTGTGCTTATATCCCATCACAACAGCTCTACCTAAGGTGAGGCATGAATGCAGAGTCTCTTTCTGAACTCTTGAGATTGTGTTCCCCTCCTGAGTAGACAAGCTCCACCCTCACCATCCAAAACCAGGTTTCCTTCCAAGTCAATAAGACTCATATGGACTAGATTACAGAGTCCTGATTTAACCCATTGTACACCATAAGTGTTTTTAGACGCAAGCGGCAGACCTTATCCACACACCACGAGCATCTATTAAAAAAAAATAATAATAATGTTTTCCCTAAATGGCAACACTGACCAACTTTAAAATCATTTTTCGTGAGAATTTTCAGTTGAAAATATTTAAGAACACCCAAATTGTGAGTAATATATTTATTTTTATAATATTCATTGTGAATTGATTTTTTTTAAATTAAATTAAAAATATTGTGGCATGTGGAAATGGTTTCTATTTTGGACACGTGGTAGTTGACTGGTTAAGTTCTTAAAGTTTTCAAGAGCCCCGGTTTATATATAAATATCTCTGAAGTGGCATTTGCTTTCATTGGATAATATCTTAAAGGCTAGTTAATACTTCAGTTCACAATCCTCTGAATGCAAAATTTATTTTTAAAAGAATGTGGCCAAGAAAAGGCACTTATTGGTCATTTGGATGTGGGCCAGAGTGTTGTTAAATGGGTTAGAGAGTTCAGAAATTTTAAAATATTCACTATTTTACCAAGCAATGAGGTTGAACATAATTTTTTAATAGCTGATAACTGCTGTGTTTTCCTGTTTCTCTCCTTCCCTTCCACATGGCATATCTCATTTGCTGAAAACAGAAGTCCAAGAAATCTCATTTCTGTTGCTCCAAGCATTCGATAATTATTTGGGCCAATACTTCTCATGAGGGATTTACAATACTCTAGGCAGTGGCACAGGTTCTGGTTAGTGTATTAAGCTGGGGAACTTTCTCATTATTTCAAAATAGCTGGTATCTTCTCTTTCTCGATTCCAGAATAATTTGAACATGTATCAATTAGGATGTTCTCATGGGCATAGTGGTGAAGGTCTCAGTTCAACAGAACAGTTGTCCTAATTCTTTATATTTTTATAGGCCAGCTGTAGAGCGCCAGACTCTCTGAGTCAGGACATGTTACAGGAAATAAACAATCTACCAAAGAGACCATTTTTTTTTTTGACAGGATTGTGGGATGGCTCCTTATTTGTCTTGGGCTAGAATAAAAAGTGTATTATCCATATCGTTTCTCATTTCATTTTTTCTCCAAAAAAGTTGCTGCCACAGCCTCATGTTTCCCAGAAGACTGTGGACACAGCAAAAAAATTAGAATATTTATAAAGGAAATCAAGAGAGCAGTCAACATTAACATGTCTCTAGCTGGAAATTAAAGGGAAAATGTTCTATTATATTTGCTTACTCAGTTTCACAAATCAGAGAAGAGTGATAGACTCAATGATTGGAAATCTAAATCTAGTTCTATCACTTTCTGGAACTTAAATGTGAACAATTAAGTGTAACTTATTTCAGTTTCAGTTTCCTAAGTTGTATTGTGTGATCCTGATAATGTGACCAGTCCACATTATTGATTTGGTATGATGGGTAACAGTGGGACTCTCACCAGAGCACAAAGATGAGTTTATACTTTGCAGATCTAATAAAGAAGAAGCAAAAGCCAGACCCAAGTAACATTTGATAGATTGTGTGGACCACATTAAATCTCTTATATATCCATACATAAAAATGTCAGTATATCAGTGTATGGTTTTTGTGTGGACTGACGTTATTTTTCCTAGAGCCTGGTTCCCTAGATGCCCAAATAAACTTAGCTCTATTCTCTCCCATTCCTGTGTTGCTAGCAGTCCTAGGAAAGCATGACAGTGTGAAGACATCAACAGTACATTGGTATAAATATGTCAGTAGAATGTGGTATTTGAAATTGAATAGAGAAAGGAGAAAGCTGTAAATGGTTTTTCAACAGCCCTAAAGAGGAGATTCTCAATGTCTTATGGATCTCAGACTATTAAAACCAAAATCATTTGACGAGCATCCTATTACATGCTCTGTTGACATGTTTGGTACACACAATTTTTCTTATACTTTTGCTTTCTGTGTAGATCTTTTCTCAGGAATGATAGCCTTGATCAGTAATCTTGAATATCCTAGGCCTTTTGGCAGTTGTATTTCATATACTAAACTAATTATTTAGACTATTTGATTTTGGTTGACATGAGACAAACCACAGAACAATGCTCATTTCTGTATGTTATTTAAATTTGGAACATGTGAATCTACTTCCCTCAGGATCAAACCTGTGCCAGGGGTTCCTAATCAGAACACTAAATGTCACCTTAATATCATGGCTTTAAAAGTATAACAACTATGCCTCATTAGATCATTTTTTAAAATAAAAATGTATATTTTTAGATAATAGCTTCACAAGCAGTTGTAAGAAATAATACAGAGAGATCTGGTATACTCATTAAACTATTCCCCTCAGTGGTAACATTTTGGAAAGCTATAATGTAGTAGAAAATGGGATACTGACCTCAATTCAGTCAAGATACAGAATATCCCCATTACCACAAGAATCCCTCTTGTTGACCTTGTATAGCCACACATGCTCTCATCCCCACTCCCTCCTTAATCCTTGATTTTAATCTGCTCTTCATTTCTATGATTTTGGCATTTCAGGAATGCTATGTAAATGAAGTTATACATTCTGTAACTGTGACATCCATTAAATCCCAAGAGAAGGGCTCCTCATTACTGCTCAGCTGGGGTGGCAGTTCTGGCTTCCCAGTAAGGCCTCTGCTTATATCTCCTGGCTGAGAAAAGCCAGAATGTTTCTTTCTTGTTCAAATGTCCCCCACTGTCCCCATGGCAGGAGGGGAGGGTGGTAGGCTTGAATACTGCTGGTAGTGCTGAAAGTCCTGCCCAGCCGGCATGGCTCAGTGGTTGGGCTACTGTTAAGTAGGCCTCCTATGTACCTCTAACTTTAGGAGTAGAGAGGAGTTGCCTCATTACTGATGTTTGGGGGTGGAAGTCCAGACTCCTGATGTGGTCTCCACTGACACCATCAGGAATGCCTTGCTTCTACCCGGTGGGGTAAAAGTTATTCATCCTTCTCTGTCAGCTCCTTAGTGGGTGTCCTGAGGTACCTCATGATAACCTCACACAGGAAGAAATCTTGGCTTCCCAATTTGCCTTTTCTGGTATGAATGTCGATCGGGCCACAGTTATATTTGTGGCACTTGGTTGGGGCAAAAATTGTCTAAAAGTTTTATATTTTCCAGGCTGCCATTTTTATAGAGGAAACTTTCATCAAGGCTTTTTTTCCCCCCTTATGTCCATTGCATTTTGGGGTTGTTAGCTTCCTCAGTTCCAGTATGGGATATAAAAGACAAAAAGAAAAATCAAGGACTCAACATCAGGTTGTACCTTGGGTCCCGAGTTCCCGAGCCTGTCTTCTCTCTTCTCTAATAGTTGTCTCAAACATAAGAAAACAAACATGTTTTACACATAATGCTTGGGGTTTTTTAGTTGTCTCATCCAGTTTTTTTTTTTTGTTTGTTTGTTTGTTTTAATAAGTATGTGAAAATATCTAGCACAATTCCTCCAGCTCAGAGTTAGGCATCAGTGTTCTAGCACAATTCCTCCAGTTCAGAGTTAGACATTAGTAAAGTTATTTATTTGGATTTACAAGAATACTACAGCTATAAAGCCTCTGATTATTCTGGGTACAGTTCATTCCCCACAGCTGAAGAAAGACTTCTCCAAATACTCAAACTCCTCATGATAGCCTCCCTCCTCAAACTCACAACACTTACTTTCTATTCTACTTGTTCAACATAACCTATTTGTGCCACAGTGGAAGTAAACAACTGTTTATTTACTAACTATGCTATATTGAGCAAAATACTAAAGCAAGTCTCATGTTCTTCATTTGTAAAATATTGAAAATAGAACTAGTAAGTGTCGGCGACAGGACTATACCCATGCCTAAATTTAAAACTCTATTATAAAACATCTTGAAGGATTGATAGCTTGGATCAAAAGTAGAAGGTCAGAATATTCTTCATATGGCTAATGTAGTATCAGATAGTTTTAGAATGCAGTTTTTATTATAGCTATTGATGTTATTGATTTTAATCGTTACACATTACAGTAGAGTTGTTATAAGGTTATCGTCCCCTTGAGAGGCCGTATAGCCTAATGACTGACACTGCAGACATTAGGAGCAGTGGAGGGCACAAGAATGGTCAAAAGATGTCTAAATCCTAATCTGGAGCCTGTGAAAATGTTACCTTACAAATCAAAAGAGACTTTACGGGTATATTTAAGTTAAGAATCTTGAGGTAGGGAGACTATTCTGTTATTGGATGGGCCAATGTAATCCCAAGGGTCCTTATAAGTATAAGACTGAGGAAGGAGGGCCAGAGTCAGAGAGAGAATTGGAGATGCTAGGCTGCTGGCTTTCAAGATAGAGAAAGAGGCAACAAGCCAAGAAGTGCAAACACCTCTAAAAGCTGGAAAGGACAAGGAAATTTATTCTCCCTGAGAATATCTAGAAAAATTTCAGCCCTGCCAACACTTTGATTTTAGGCCAGTAAGACCCAGTTGGACTTTTGACCTCCAGAACTATGATAAAAAAAAATTCTATTGCTTTAAGCCACCAAGTTTGTGGTCATTTGTTATAGGTACAACACTAGTAGAAAACTAATATAAAAGTAAAATGGTCAGAGCCCATATTCCAGCTCTGGCATTTATTATATATCTGACCTTGAGTAAGGAGGTTAATTTCTACACCATAGCTGTTTCATCTTTAAAATGGAAATAAGAATAGTTCCCACGTCATAGGAAGAAACTATGCTTCATACGTAAATTAAGACAATATTAGGCAAATGGTAAGCACGCAATGTCAACTACTAGTAGTATAGTAGTAGTAACTCCCCATTTATACAAAGAATATGATTAAAAACAAAATGAGTACTTTACAAAAATGTATTCCTGCATCATGTATTGCTTTTAACATTTTGTGTATATAATCTCTCTCTCTCTCTCTCTCTCTCTCTCTCTCTCTCTCTCTCTCTCTCTCTCTCACACACACACACACACACACACACACACACACACCTCGATTGAAAATCAAGGAAATAGTAAACATAGAATAATCCAGAATAGTGGTTATATCTAAAGAGGAGCCTACATGTTGGTATATAGGAGGAGCATAAAATTTTGAACAGAATGTTCTAGTTCTTAAGTCGAATGGCAAGTTTATGGGTGTTTTCTTGATTTTTATGCTTTGTAACTTACATACATATTTCTTTTGTGTCAAATGCTAAGTAATACATTTTTCTAAAGGCTATGAATAAAATTTGAGAAATGTTTCAGATCTTTACTCATTGCTCTATTATGCTATGGTAACAAACAACTCCAAAAATCTCAGTGGCTTAACAAAGCGAACGCTTATTCCTTATTCATTCTACATGTTCCATGTAAGCTGGGGCAGCTCTGCTTGGGCTGATTCCCACGTCCCCAAACTGATTAAGAATTCATTCTGCCAAGTGTTTTAGAACCACTGAAACAGTGGGAGGGGGAAAAGAGACAAATTGTGCACTGGCTTTTGTTTCCTCATAAAAATGACACATGTCACTTCTGCATATATCTCATTGGTCAAAGAAAATCACATGGCCACAACCACATTAAAAGAGAATGTGTATGTATAAATGTTGCATGTGACTATAAGGTAAAGAGCCACAAATATTTTGTAATGAGCATTAATGATTCCACCCTGCAAAGCACTAAATATTTGTCACTTTCTCCATCACTATCCAGACACTGGCCGTAATACACCCTGTATATGAATACTTTCTGCATATACAGTTTTGTGAAATTCATAAAGCAGTTCTAGGAAATATGCTGTGAGATAGTAAAAGAATGATGAAGAGCCCTGACTTAAAAGTTAAAATCATTGGGGGCTGGAGGCATGGATTATAAATTCTGGTGTCAGAAGTGAAGAAAGGGTAATATCCTAGCTATACAGGGTCTGGAAAAATACCCAGGAAAATTGTAGGGTGAACTACTAGCTGGTAGTTAGAGTCAATGTGTATGTTAGTTTTCATGTGAAATACATGATTCAATTTAAAACTGATAGGTCACCACTACACTATAACTAAACCCAGTGTATACTTAAGAGCCTGTAATTTAAATTATATTCAATTAAATCTGTAAATGGAAGTAGAATTTAAGTCTCTGCAAAGCCCTACTATAGGACAAAAACACACATTTTAAAATATTTTATCACTAAAATATTTTAGACAATCAAATACAATTTTACAAGAAGAATCTTTATAAAACATGAAATTGACTGTGGAATAGAACCACCTGGAAACCGAGCCTGACGAATAGCTGTAGCTGTAGAGCCAAGCAGAGAGTCCCTCCCTCCTGGCCCCTGCTGCGCACTTGTCCATGCATCACAATACAAAGTGCCCTAAAGAGCCGCACAGCAGCCTCCTCCTGCCCTTTCTCCCCAGTATAACTGAGGACTCTTAGGTGGTTCTTAGGAATTTGCTGTATGGAAAAGAGGGGATGGTGGAAGCACAGACCTGGAAAAATTTGCTAACAATGTGCAAAGTTACAAGAGTCAATGTTGAAGTCAGAAGAAGGGGAGGAAAAAGGCCAACAGTTTTGAAAAAATTCTGGCAGGCCCTGCCACCCTCCTCCCCCTTTTTCATCTCTCTTTCCACTGTCTTGTTGTCAACACTCACGATTAGGCTTCTGGAAGATGCTCTTTGCTTGATGAAAATCAAAAGATAACACATCCTTATTCTAGGTTGTCTTGATTTCATGTTACTGCCTTGTTTTGAGACATTCTCTAATGGCCTCATTCATTATAATTCTTTTCATACATACAGCATTTGTATGGAAAGAAAACAATATAACATGACAAAACATTTTGAAGAAGAAAATGATCCATAATTCTATCACTCTGAAATAACTATTTTTATTTTCATGCATACTTTGTCCAAATATATACCTATTTTTCTGGTTGTAATTCTAGCATACAATTTTGCTTACTGTTTTTCCTTGATGCCTTGTCCTAAACATTTTGTTGCATTATTCTACATATCTTTCATTTGCATTTTAATAGCTACATAAAGTTCCATCTAGTTGATGCACTATAATTTATCTTTCCCTAGTTTGAGAATTTTGATTTTTTGAAGTGTTTTCCCCCTACTGTAGTATATGACACAGAGAAATGAATATTTTGTGCATTATTAACTTTTAAAAAACATTTCTACATGTGCACATTATCTTGTTTAATACAAAATTACAAGATAACAGGAGCTTGATTGAGCATATATATATATATATATATATAATATATATATATATATATATATATATATATATATATATATTCTCTTATTACACAAACACTTTATCAGCAAGCTTTCCCAGAGCTAGAATTTGCATTAGAAACCATCAAACTCCTGATTGCTAAACTGAAGCTCAATGATAGTACCTGCTATTATCTTGTATAAGTAACCTCATTTAAGAATGAGGAAGCTGAAATATAGAACAAAATATATCAACAAATTAGAAACAGAAATTAATTTTATCCCAGCCTACATTCTGTATTGGACCCTCTCATCTCCTATTTCTGTGTCATTATTAACCAAATTATGGTTTTTAGGCTATAAATTAGATCTAGTAATAATTGTTGATTGCATTTGTAGGCTACTTAGTTAATGCTTTTATAGCTAGATAAATATTCTTCCTGGATTCAGGTGTCTCAGCCAATTCTTTTTTAAACATATAACATTGAATTATGATGGTACTAAAGCATGTGAATTGAATAGTTGATTTGTCAATCTCTTTTGAGTATCAATCAGATATATAATCATTTACAACAGAAAAGTATTGAGGTAAAATCCACTAATTTTGTCTAGGTTCTAACTAGATAGCCCCATGCTTTCTAGGAACTTATGTTCTACCTGTTAGACACCCTAAATAAAATCAGATCAATAGATAATGATTCAGAGTACGTAAGGGTGTCCAGACTGACACACCTTCAGAGTAGTCCAAATAATAAAAACCTAATGAAGCTAGGAAGATAAGACAATATGGAGTAGTGAGATTCATCATGACTGGGCAATACATACCACACCCAAATTATCTAAATTCAAATGTCATAAAATAATGTTCAAATCAATCAAAGCAAATATGAGGGCCAGATGCACTTGCCATGGGTATGCAACCCTTGAAATGCATGTGTTATTGTATAAGAACTGCTATTGTCATAGGAGGTAAAATGTGAACTGAGAGGAGTCAAGCAAGGTCTCTCAGGAGACACAGGACTTAAAGTGGATTCTGCTGCAGGCTAAGATCCTCTGGAAGCTTACTCTGAGATGGAAGCTAGAACGCAGAAACTTTATTATAATGTGCTCTCAGGATTAACACCTGAAGATTACAGGTAGGACAAGCTGGACTGCACAGAGGGGTACCCTGAGACAAAAGCATCTACTAACCTGTAGGCTGCTATAGAGCTGGAATGGCCCTTTAGAGTGATTACAAATTGGGGTGAAAGAGAGAGATTATAAGAAATTGGTTCATGAAATTGTAGGGGCTATGTCGCATGACCTAAAGTTGGCCAGGTGGAGACCCGGGATTGCTGAAGGTGAAGTTCCATTTTGAGCTGGAGGCCTGAGAACCAGGAGAGCCTATGATATAAGCTATAGTCCAAAGTCTAGTACGCTCGAGAACCAAGAGGGGCCTGTGTTTCAGGCTGAGTCTGAAGGCCAAAAAAGACCAGTGTCTCAGGCAGTCAGGCAGGAGGTGTTCCCTCTTACTCAGTCTTTTTATTCTATCAGGTCTTCAGCTGATTGGAGGAGGCCCACCCATATTAGGGAGAACACTCTTCTTTACTAGGTCTACTGATTCAAATGTTAATCTCATCCAGAAACCCCCTCACAGACTCATGCATGAAAATGTTTTTTTCCAAAAGGATGGACACTCCGTGGCCCAGTGAAGTTGACACACAAAATTAACCATCATAACTATGTAACTTTCCATAACCAACCACTAGTAGGCACTAGTAGGCTAGAGATATGATGAGTGTCCAAAGAATTCTTTTTGTAGACATAGCACCAGTGTTATCTGAGATAGTAAGCTTTTCAATATTTTTTTAATCCTCACCCAAGGCCATGCTTACTGATAAGAGACAGAGGGGGGGAGAGAAAGAAAGAGAGAGAGAGAGAGAGAGAGAGAGAGAGAGAGAGAGAGACATTGATAACATTGATGTGAGAGAGAAACATTTATCAGTTGCCTTCTAATATGCACCCCGACCAGGAATCAAACCCGTAACCTAGGTATGTGCCCTGACCAGGAATCAAAAATGCAACCTTTAGGTGTAAAGGACAATGCTCCAACCAACTTGAAGCACACCAGCCAGGGTTCAACTTTTCAATTTTATTTCTGATACAGAGAGAGACAGCTTTTATAATTATTTTACCCCCAAACTTAAGAATTAGAACCAGGCAGAAATTTTGAGGGCAGTCCATTTTCTATGACAATTTTGATAGAAGGTGTTAGTTAGTAACATTAGTTCTACTTAATATAAATACCATGTCATCCCATTCAAAATTCATTTTTAGGACCTGGACTAGAATTTATGCCAGCTTGTATTGATCACAAATACCATATTCATAACTCTCCCATACTTTACGGCATGAGGCCCAGTTAAAAAGTCATGTATTCTAGGCTATTTTCCTAAATGGGGTCAGAGTTTAACTTACTAATTATAGCCACTGACCCTCTAATCTCAGTCTTATTCAGACTCATTTTGCTTCAGATTGACCTGCTAAAAGTCAACCATAGCTAATCTTATAATATACATAGGCTAATGGCTGTTTCCAAATTTTTCACAAATCTATCTCTTTAATGTGTTTGGATGATTTTGTTCATTTCTTTCTCATTTCTGGAAATAAGACTCACCACTTCTATCTAAGAAGCATATTTTGGTTAGAGAAAAGCAAAATATATGTTTTTTTGTTTGTTTTTTAAATTTTATATATTTTAAAATCTTTATTGTTCAGACTATTACAGATGTCACCTATTTTTCTTCCATTGCTGCCTTCCACCCCACTCCTGCCCAACCCAAAGCCTTCTCCACACTATTGTCTGTATCCATGGGTTATGCATATATGCATATAAATTATTTGGTTAATCTCTGCCCATCCCCTCTTCCATCTGAGATCTGTCAGTCTGCGCCATGCTTCCATGTCTCTGGCCCTATTTTGTTCATTGGTGTATTTGTTCATTAGATTCCACATATAAGTGAGATCATGTGATACTTGTCTTTTTCTGACTGACCTATTTTGCTTATATAATACTCTAGATTCCTCCATGCTGTCTCAAAGGGTAAGAAATCCTTTTTTATAGCTCTATAGTATTCCACTGTGTAAATGTGCCATAGATTTTTAATCCACTCATCTGCTGAGGGACACTTGGGCTGTTTCCAGATTTTGGTTATTATAAACTAGAGGCCTCGTGCACGAATTCATGCACGGGTGGGGTCCCTCGGCCTGGCTGGCAATCGGGGCCAATTGGGGCCATCTTGCCCAGTCCCCATCAGGGCCCATTGGGGCTAGCCAGCCAGGGGGAGGGACGGTAGAAGGTTGGCCAGCCACAGGAGGTTGGCTGTGGGAGGGCACTGTGTTGAGCATCTGCCCCCTGGTGGTCAGTGCACATCATAGCTATGGGCCGGTCATAACGGTTGCTTAGGATTTTATATATATATAGATGACTTGTGGCCTGGTGTACAAATTTGTGCACAATGAAAGTGAATTAATTAGAAGAAATATATTAATATTGCTATTTGCCCCCCCCCCCCCAAATTGCCATCTCCTCCCTCTGCCTGCTGGCACCTGCCTTGGCTGGCTTGGTGCCGCCCACTTGCTAGCCCCACCCCCTGGTTGTTCCGCCATTTGGTCAATTTGTATATTACCCTTTTATTATATAGGTTGCTGCTGTGAACGTAGGGATGCATATATTCTTACTGATTGGTGTTTCAAGATTCTTAGGAAATATTTCCAGAATTAGGATCGCTGGGTCCAAGTCAATTCTATTTTTCAATTTTTTGAGAAAACTCCATACTAGTTTTCACAGTTGTTGTACCAGTCTGCATTCTCACCAGCAATACACAAGGGTTCCCTTTTTTCCACATCCTCACCAACACTTGTCATTTGTTGATTTATTGATAGTAGCCATTCTGGTAGGTGTAGGTGTGAGGTAATATCTCATTTTAGTTTTTATTTGCATCTCTCTGATAATTAGTGACCTTGAACATTTTTTCATATATCTATTGCCATCTGTATATCCTCTTTGGAGAAGTGTTCATTCAAGTCCTTCACCCATTTTTTAATTGGATTGTTTGTCTTCCTGGTGTTGAGTTATATAATTTCTTTAAATATTTTGGAAATTAACCCTTTATCAGATGTATCATTGGCAAATATCTTCTCCCATGAAGTCGGTTCTCTTTTCATTTTGTTGATGGTTTCTGTTGCTGTACATGGCTTTTTAACTTAATGTAGTCCCATTTATTTATACTTTCCTGAGTTTCCCTTTCCCCCGGAGACATATCAGCAAAAATATTGCTGCAAGAGATGTCTGAGATTTTACTGCCTATGTTTTCTTTTAGGATTTTTATGGTGTCATGACTTACATTCAAATTTTTTTAAATCCATTTTTAGTTAATTATTGTGTATGGTCTAACTTGGTGGTCTAGTTTCATTATTTTGTAATTTCTCCAACACCATTTATTGGAAAGACTGTTTACTCCATTGTATGATCTTGCCTCCTTTGTGAAATATTAATTGACCATGAAGGGATGGGTTGATTTCTGGGCTTTCTGTTCTGTTCCATTGGTCTATATGCCTGTTCTTATGACAGTACCAGGCTGTTTTGATTACAGTGGCCTTATAGTGTTAATATCTGGTATTGTGATATTTCCAACTTGGTTCTTTTTTCTCAAGATTGCTGTGGCTATTTGGAGGATATATTTTTTTTTGCTTCTATATACATTATGGGAATACTTTTTTTAGTTTTATGAAATATGCCATTGGTATTTTAATAGGAATTGCATTGGATATATAGATTGTTCTGGGTAGTATATAGCTTTTAATGATGTTAATTCTCCATACCTATTTTTATCGTCCTTAATTTCTTTTTTCAATGTCATATTGTTTTCCAAGTATAAGTCTTTTCTCTCCTTGGTTAAATTTATTCCTATGTATTTTATTTTGTTGTTGTTTTTGCCATAATAAATGAGGTTGTTTTCTTAGTTTCTTTTTTTGAAAGTTTGTTATTGGTATATTAAAATGCCCTGGATTTTTGGGCATTGATTTTGTATCCTGCAACTTTGCCAAATTCATTTATTAGAGTTTTTTGGTGGAGTCTTTAGGGTTTTCTATATATATACTATCATGTCATCTGAAAATAATGACAGTTTTACTTCCTCTTATCAAATTTGTATACCTTTTTATTTCTTCTTGTCTGATTGCTATGGCTAGAACTTCCAGTTCTATGTTGAATAAGAGTGGTGAAATTGGGCATCCCTGCCTTATTCCTGATCGTAAGGAAAATACTTTAAGATTTTGTTCATTGGGTATGATGTTGGCTGTGGGTTTTTTATATATGATCTTTATTATGTTGAGGTATTATCTCTCTATTCCCACTTTGCTGAGAGTTTTTATCATAAATGGGTGCTGGGCTTTATTGAATGCTTTTTCTGCATCCATTGACATGATCGTGTAATTTTTATCTTTCATTTTGTTTATGTGATATATCACATTTATTGATTTGCATATAGAGTACCAACCTTGCATCCCTGGAATAAATCCTACTTGATCATGGTGTATTACTGAGTCCCAGAAAATTACATGTTTTTAATTAATTGGTGTCACCAGCCAGTTCCTTCACATAGTCTCAGAACTCCTATCAATTCCCCCCACCCATTATGGAAAACATAATATCTAATATGACTTGTTCCAGGATTACCTGGAATGAAAGGGAAAGGAAAACACTAAACTTTATGTGCCCTCATACCAGACATTTTCCATATCTCAAAACCTATAAAAATATATTAATGGTTTTAGAAATAATGAAGCTTTGTGTAGAAAGCTAGGTAACTTTCCTGAGGACATTCAGCAAATCAGTAGCATATTTTTTTTCTTTTAATTAAAGTCTCATTGACAGCAAAGTCTATGTTCTTACCAAGATTCAATTTCTATATTTCTTAAACCCTGAAGTTCTTCTGGGATGATAAAGTACAATTGAGTATGTTAGAATGACCCTAATTTCCTGTATCCCTATGGCTCCAGGTAATATGTAGAGTTCTCTTCCCCTGTAAAAGAATATGGACCATTTTCCTAAAGTAACTAAATGGAGAATTCCCAGATTTGAGAAATGATACAACTATTAATTGCAAATAGATATAATTTAAAGGTACAGTCAGTCCTCATTACTTACTAGTTCTGTATGTGCCAACTTAACTATTCACTAAAATTTATTTGTAACCCCCAAATCAATACTTATGCCCACACTTTTGCACATAGTGGTGGAAAATATGTCATCAACATGTACTTTCCTAATTGAGGCCCAACAAGTCAGCCCTCTGTCTTCTTGCTTTACTTCATACTGGAAGCAAGTGTCCTTGTCACAATCTGTTCAGTGCCATGTTTTTTGTATTTTTGTGCTTTAACATGTATGATCCACACGGGTAGTGTTAAAGTGATTTATAGTGATCTGTCCTAAGCACAAGGAGGCTTTAATATAGCTTATGGGGAAAGCACATGTTAGAAGCATTTGATTAGGGTGTGAGTTAACACTGCTATTGGCCATGAGTTCGGTGTTAGTGAATCAATATTAACTATTAAATTAGGTTATGTATTAATCAGTTGAAGAAAATGTGACTGGCAGCTCTCAGAAACATAACCTTATATTTCTTGTAAGAGGAATGATTCAGTATTTACTAATTAAGTGTTCTTGGTTACTTTATAGAACATAAATTCATTAATAATGAATCTACTGTATCTATCAGTATGCTTCCAAATGAAGCATTCTATTTCTGCATCATCAGTTAGGGACAAGAGGAAATGGTATAGAAATTGTAGTAGCATTAGTACTAAAGAAGGGGGTGAATTGTTGTAGAGGGTGCCTTCACATAAGCTCAGCTACCACAGATTCTGTGCCATTGGTTGAGTATATGGAGCCTGCATTATTGGAGTCCCCACATCAACATAAGAGCTAAAATCTCCCCCAGCCCCAATGACTAATCTAACTAAAAGCTGAATGATTTATTGAGGAACTAAGACTTTTCCTACTAGAAAACCAAATTTGCTCCTTAATCCAGGAAAAGCTATGTTTGGGCACACCTTTAAAATATTCTGATAATTTGTGGCTGAGAAAATGCTAATGCTATAGTCACTCAGCAAAAGTTTATTGAGCACACCCTTTGATGAGCTATTGGAAAGTATAGGAGTTTCTTCTTTTTTATAGCAGAGTAGTATTCCATTATGCAGATGTACCACTATTTTTTTATCCTCTCATCTGCTGATGGGCACTTAGGCTGTTTCCAAATCTTAGCTATGGTAAATTGTACTGCTATGAACGTAGGGGTGTAGCTATCCTTTCTGATTGGTGTTTCTGATTTCTTGGGATATATTCATAGAAGTGGGATCACTGGGTCAAATGGGAGTTCCATTTTTAATTTTTTTAGGAAACTCCATACTGTTCTCCAGGGTGGCTGCACCAGTCTGCATTACCACCAGTAGTGCATGAGGGTTCCTAATTCTCCACATCCGCACCAGCACTTGTCATTTGCTGATTTGTTGATGATAGCCATTCTGACAGGTGTGAGATGGTACTTCATTGTCATTTTGATTTGCATCTCTTGGATGATTAGTGACTTTGAGAATGTTTTCATATGTCTCTTAGCCTTCTGTATGTCCTCTTTCGAAAAGGGTCTCTTTAGGTCCATTGCCCATTTTTTATTAGATTGGTTATCTTTATTTGTTAAGTTGTGTAGGAAAGCCATAAGACTTGGTTCCTAGTCTCTAAGAATGTGATGGTCTGATTGGGGAGATGAGAGTTTCATCATTACTGTGAAGAAGAGAGACACTCTGCTGGGCAGGCTGAACGAAGTGTAGAGAAGGCTTGCTGAGGCCAGCTAAGGGAGCACAGGGTGGGTAGGTTGGAGTACAACCTTGAGAGATAAGTACAATTTAGGCAGAGACAGCAGAGAGAATAAAATGAAGATTCTTATTTGTATCTGTATTAGATACAGATAAGAATAGGGTAGACAATATCAAAATGTCTCCCCTCATAGGGCGCTGAAACATCTGAGAGCAGCAGAGAAAGTGTTATGGGTGATTCCTGGTGACTCAGGCAGGACACCATGCACCAAGCCATGACCATTTCCCATGAGTGATTCCAATTGCTCTGGGCCAATAAGGCAAATGTTTATAAGTAAATATGAAATATTAAATTTAGAGAACTTAATTCCTTTGGTTAATTCTAGGACAGTTAGGAAAAGGAACAATATATCAGGTAGTCTGAGCTAGTCCCACCCAAATTTTAATCTTGAGCAAGTCAGTATTTCTGATTAAGTGTTCCTCATTTCCCCTATTTCTTGCTCACCCTACTTTGAAAACTCTTCATGTTATAGGACTCCTCACATTTAGAACTGCCTCATTAAGAGTCATTATATGTTTTTTTCAAATGAATGCCAGCTTTCAGGAATTGAGAATTTTTTAATACATTTTTATTGATTTCAGAGTGGTAAGGAAAGGAAGAGAAAAATAGAAATATCAATGATGAGAGAGAATCATTGATCAGCTGCCTCCTGCACACCCCATTCTTGGAATTGAGCCAGAAACCCGGGCATGTGCCTTGACCAGGAATCAAACTATGACCTCCTGGTTCATAGGTCAACACTGAACCACTGAGCAACACAGGCTGGGTAGGAATTGAGCTTCATTTAATTTAGCAAGATATGGGGTTACAGAAATAGGTCAGGAGTTACATCTTACTGAGGTCCTTTCTTTTATACAACCTTCCCTGACCACACAGCTGGCCGGCACCCTGACTGAAAGAGTCTCCCTGTCCTCAATGCTCAGCTATATTTCTTCCTCTTCTCTAGGTCCTTTAAAATCACCCTTTCCCCAGCTTCTCTGCTCTCTTAGTCTCTTGAAATTGATTTCAGCCATTTAAACACACACTGGCAGTGAATTGTCATTCTCTTTACAAGAACAGGATCTTCCACTGATTTCTGTACCCTTTATCTATTTCTAAGCATAGGATTAAGTGTTCTGCATTTTAGTAGACTAAAGCACAAGTTTTGGTGATAAATTTCTACGTTCAAATCCAAATTCTGCCACTTACTATCTACAGGAACTTGAGCCAGTCACTGACCTAAAACAAAACTATTTTATTCAAAGTGTTGCTTTAAAACTATATAGACAATGTATGTAAGATATTTGACATATATTACGTACATAATGGGTACTCAATAAGTGAATATGCTGTTGTAAAATAGTCACATTGTTCATATTCCTCTGAAAATTTTTGAGAGGTGGGACAAATAGGCAGGGGCATAAATGTTTTATTATCTAGGAGCTTTATATCTGGGAGAACTAGCTTCATCATTAGCCAAGCTGCTTGCTACCAACCCCAATAGGATATATAAGAATAAAAGTGTTGTGAGAAGTTAAAAGAAACTCACAAATGTAGGTAGAAAGCTAGATCTATTCTCATCCCTACAAATACCTCATTTCTGATCTACAGCCCAGCATTTCTTTTCCCAGCTTCCTTCAACCCATCTAGGCTGGTGCAGTAATAAGTAAGATTTGAAAGCACAAATGTGAAGGAGCAAAGCTCCCAGTATGGTGGAATTTAATAATGCAGCAAGTACTTTTTGAATAGGAAATAACTCTTAAAAGATTTCTTTTCATGTAATTCCAGGCTCAGTTCAGTGAAATCCTCTTGCAGTCTCTTGAATTTATGTCTTGCTTCTCCTTTCAGGCTCCCTGGACTTGTGCTATTTGAGCTTTTGCAGCACAATAGACTCCATGTTCCCATAGAGTATATGTGGCCAGAAGACAGAGCCAAGGAGAGCGAGAATAAATACAAAATAATAGTAATAGTAATAATAATAATAACCTCATTTACTTAGTGGGTATATTTTAATAGCAAAGTTTATTCAGTATTTTGGGGCAGAAACCAATACTAATATACAGGCATACCTCGAAAATATTGTGGATTTGATTCCAGACCACTGCAATAAGTCAAATATTGCAAAAAAGGGAGTCACATGAATATTTTGTTTTCTCAAAGTATATAAAAGATATGATTATACTATGTAGGCAATGTATGTAAGATATTTGACTATATTATGTACATAATGGGTACTCAATAAGTGAATATGCTGTTGTAAAATAGTCACATTGTTCATACTATTAAATTAGTAATAGCATTATATCTAAAAATGTACATACCTTAATTATAAATACTTTATTGCTAAGAAATTCTAACCATTATCTGAGCCTTCTGCAAGTCATAATCTTTTTGCTGGTGAAGGCTCTTGCCTTCAATTTGTAAAAAGTGGAGTATCCGTGAAGCACAATAAATAAGGTGTGCCTGTCTATATTGTCCCGTTTCATTCTACCTCACTGTGAGGAAGCTACTATTATTAGCCTCACGTTACAGATGAAAAAACTGAGGCTTATGGTAGCTTCACAGCTTGCACAGGGTCTCACAGTTGGTAAACGGTGGAGCCAGGATTTAATCATAGCCAGAATTAAAGGCATCCTCCATTCTCTGCCTTGTGTGGGGGCACAAGAAAAATCTTATTTTTATTACATATTTTCATTCAAATTGGGAATTTCTTACAGTTATTTTAGAAAGCAATTGCACTAAGATTCTGAGACAATAACAAACCAGATTCTACCTAGATGTCATGATTTATCACAGGAAAACAGGGAATTTATAAACCTCATAGGCTATGGCTTTATGAATGGGGAAAGGGACACTGTCACAAGATATCCCCTGGGAATACCAAAACTTGGTTTCTTTGATAACATTTATTGGTAGCAAACCCTAATGATAAACATGACCATTCATTTTTTTCATATTCCTACAGGATGTTTGGCATACCCCTATTGCACCATACCATGGCATATATTACTGAACCAATAAGTAAAAGATGAGCAAGATCTCTCTAGATTGTCACTGAGAGAGGCCCACTGTTTTAGGGTCCAAAGCACCACAGATTACAAGGAGATTCCTGAATGGGAAAGGAAGCTAAATTAGACAAGTTCCAAAGTTCTTGTAATTAAGGTAGTTTTCCCTTCTATAAATGCCTTGGTCTAGAAATAAGCCAAAGCTCAAACAGACTATGTATCCAGGACAACTCTTTGAAATTTGTGCCTGAATCATCTTGCCCTTTAAATATCTGAGATAATCTTCCCTTTGCTTAGTCTGTATAATCAACATTTCTCATACCGTGAAAAATTGCTTTGTGGCTGGCCGTCTGGCTCAGTGGAGACAGCATCCATTGGCCCTTGGACTGAAGGGACCTGAGTTTGATTCTGGTCAAGGGCACATACCTCAGTTGCAGATTTAATCCCAGTTAGGGTGCTTGTGGGAGGCAACTGATTGATGTGTCTCTCTCACATTGATGTTTTTCTCTCCCTCTCTCTCTCTCCGCTTCCTCTCTTTCCCACTCCCCTATTCTCCCTAAAAATCAATGGGAAAATATCCTTGGATTAGGTTTAAAAAAAAGTGCTTTGTGCCAGAACCTTCTCATACACTAATGCTCACAATATTCCTTCATTTACTTATTTTTCAGATAAAGAAACTGAGGCACATAACCCTATTGTGGTAATCATTCATCAATATATACATATACCAAACTATCACCTTGTGCATCTTAAACTTACCCAATGTTATGTCAGTTAAATTTCAATAAAGTTGGGGTAAATATTAAAAATTAAAGAAAACATCAGAAACAAATAAAAAATCCTTAAGCACAAAAATATTCTTTAATGATTTTGTTTTGCTTAACATTGGCAATGCTTCTCAGTTTTTGATGTGTGTATGTGTGTGTGCATTTGTCATCCATCATCAATCTCTATTTAATGTGACCTAAAATTATTTTTTTTCCTGTGGGACATTTTTAAGTGCGGCAGTGGTTTCCAAACTTCGGGGTGTGTGTGCGCGCGTGCGCACACACACACACACACACACACACACACACTCTAGAAATATTTTTTAAAATATACATATATAAGCCCCTTGACCAACATATCTTGGGGTAGAAAAGGAGGAAGTAGAGAACTATACATGTTTTGAAGACAACAAACAGCACATAGTGATACTGATCTAGAGCAGAGATGAGATACCCTGTGCTTTGTCATGACACCTCTGATTGAATGAATAAGGAGGGGATTTTTTTTTTTTTTTTTTTTTTTTTTTTTTTAAGATTCTGTTGTATGTGGCCATAAAAAGATGGCTGTGAGAGATGTGGTAAGGGACTTGGGGTGGGCCAGTGGGGATTTGTGGAGAACTTTTAGGTAGAAGCTTCCAAGCACAAGAAGGAGCTGCTTCTGAATTCACTGACAGGCAAGGCTGGCTTAATTCCTGTGAAGATGCTGGTCTAGCCTCCCTGTTCTTATCTAGGGAATGGTTTAAAGCAGTAGTTCTCAACCTTTCTAATGCCGCGACCCTTTAATACAGTTCCTCATGTGTGGTGACACCCAACCATAAAATTATTTTTGTTGCTACTTCATAACTGTGATTTTGCTACTGTTATGTTAAATATCTGTGTTTTCCGATGGTCTTAGCTGACCCTACTAGCAGTTCTCAACCTGTGGGTCGTGACTCACAGGTTGAGAAAACTGCTGTAGAGCCAGCAACCCTGCTAGCGACCCACAGGTTGAGAACCGCTGCTGTAGAGCCTAAGACAATCGGAAAACACAGATATTTACATTACGATTCATTAACAGTAGCAAAATTACTGTTAGGAAGTAGCAACGAAAATAATTTTATGGTTGGGGGTCACCACAACATGAGGAATGTATTAAAGGGTCCTGGCATTAGAAAGGTTGAGAACCACTGGTTTAAAGATATGTGAGAAGGGGTACACCTAGACACACAAATCCTCATCCTGTGGGGAAACATCTAGACAACACCATATCTCTAATTTAAATCTATCTATCTATCTATCACCTGTTATCTATCTATATGTATGCACATATAGATAGGTATAGATATCTTGATCTAATCTATATCATCTATATATCTATATCTATTTAAATAGGATAGCTAAATAGTTCGTTGAAGGAGCCAATTTGCACTAGCATATATTTTATGAATTCATTTAAACATGGAGAAATGTGAACATTTAAGTAACATCATTTGTGATATTCACTAATAAATGGCCTACCTCACAATCCATATGCCTTGAGTGCCTGCTATGCTAGGATTTCTCACAAGCAGTATCTACTTAATTTTCACAACAACACTCTGAGGCCCCTATTAGTATTCCCATTCTTAATGAGAAATGACACTTGAAGGTAAAGTCCCTTTCCCCAAATCACAATGCTCATTTATGGCAGAAACAAGAATTCAACCTAGGCCATCACTCATTGCTTTCCAGATTAAAAATTACTCCTCTGCTCCACTCTATCTGAATTTCTGACATTAGAAATTTATTTTCACAAGAACACAATGACTCAGTATGTCTACTGAGAAATGTAAAAGGAGACCAACAGCAAAAACAGGCACTTGTTAAAATGGTTATGAAAATGTTTCCTCCCTAAGTTTGAGAGAGTTCTGGGGAGAGTCTGTGGCTCTAGGAGCCTTGAAACTCTGCAGGGTTAGTGTTCATCAATTTCTCTTACATCTCTTTCCCCAGGACTGATGAGAGGAAAGAGTATGTAAAATCTCCATAACCATATGGAATTAAAAAATAGTGCAGAGGCCCTGGCCAGTGTTGCTCAGTGGTTAGCATGTCAGCCTGTGCACTGAATGGTCTCCAGTTTGATTCCCAGTCAAAGGCATGTACCTGAATTGCAGGCTTAATCCCTGCTCCCCCACTGTAGTTGGGGCAGGTTTGGGAGTCAACCAATCGATGTGTCTCTCTCACATCAATATTTCTCTCTCTGTCCCTCCCCCCATTCCTCCCTCTCTTTTTTCCTCTCTCCTTCTCCCTTCCTTCTTCCACTCTCTCTAAAAACCAGTGGAAAAAATATCCTCGGTGAGGATTAACAACAACAAAAAAATCATATCTAATAAAAGAGTAATACGCAAATTGACTGTCACTCCAACACACTCCCCCCAATGTGGTCAAAGATGGCTGCCCCCATGTGGACACAAGATGGCCGCCACAAGATGGCCTGCAGGGGAGGGCAGTTGTGGGTAGTTAGGAATGACCAGGCCAGCAGAGGAGGGCATTTGGGGGTGATCAGGCCTGCAGGGGAGGCAGTTGGGGGGGACCAAGCCAGCAAGGGAGGGCAGTTGGGGGGGACCCAGACCTGCAGGGGAGGGCATTTGGGGGTGACCAGGCCTGCAGGGGGAGGCAGTTGGGGGGGACCAAGCCAGCAAGGGAGGGAAGTTGGGGAGGACCAGACCTACAAGGGAGGGCATTTGGGGGGGACCAGGCCTGCAGGGGAAGGCAGTTGGGGGGGACCAGGCCTGCAGGGGAGGGCAGTTGTGGGCAATCAGGCAAGCAGGGAAAGCAGTTAGGGGTGACTGGGCCATCAGAGGAGGGCAATTGGGGGTGACCAGGTCAGCAGGGGAGGGCAGTTGGGGGGGACCAGGCCAGCAAGGGAGGGCAGTTGGGGGGGACCAGGCCTACAGGGGAGGGCAGTTGGGGGGGGACCAGGCCAGCAAGGGAGGGCAGTTGGGGGGGACCAGGCCTGCAGGGGAGGGCAGTTGGGGGGGACCAGGCCTGCAGGGGAGGGCAGTTGTGGGCAATCAGACAAGCAGGGAAAGCAGTTAGGGGTGATTGGGCCATCAGGGGAGGGCAGTTGGGGGAGACCAGGTCAGCAGGGGAGGGCATTTGGGGGGAACCCCGGCCTGCAGGGGCCTTCCTGCATTCCATGCCACCTGCAGGGGCCTTCAGGTGACCAGGCCAGCAGAGGAGGGCAGTTGCGGGAGACCAGGCCAGCAAGAGAGGGCAGTTGGGGGGGGGACCCAGACCTGCAGGGGAGGGCATTTGGGGGTGACCAGGCCTGCAGGGGAAGGCAGTTGGGGGGGACCAGGCCAGCAAGGAAGGGCAGTTGGGGCCTTCCTGCATTCCATGCTGCCCCCTGGTGGTCAGTACAGGGAGCAGTTAGGTGCAATCAGGCAGAGGCAGGGGAGGACAGTTGGGGAGACCATGGCCAGCAGGATAGGGCAATTGGGGGCGACCAGACTGTCAGGGAAGGGCAGTTAGAGGCAATCAGGCTGGCTGGGGAGCAGTTAGGCATTGATCAGGCTGGCAGGATAGTGGTTAGGGGGTGATCAGGCTGGCAGGCAGAAGTGGTTAGGGGCAATCAGGCAGAGGCAGATGAGCAGTTGGGAGCCAGCAGTCCTGGATTGTGAGAGGGATGTCCGACCCCTGTTTAGGCCCAATCCCGGTGTGATCAGGCCTAAACGGGTGGTCAGACATCCCTCAAGGGGTCCCAGATTGGAGAGGGTGCAGGCTGGGCTGAGGGACAACCTCCCCCCGCCCCTGTGCACGAATTTCATGCACTGGGCCTCTAGTAAATAAATATGCAGAGAATGGAACTAAAGCCCAGAAAGCACTTATGACATGTCTTCTTGGAAACAGTGTTAATATGGAGCAAGCATGGAACATATCAGTGAACTTAATTTTCAGTCAAAAATCTATAACCTTAGCTTATTTGGACAGCTTTTCTTCTTTTTTAATTATAAGGGTAGTAGGGCAAATGTAGACTAAAGCCTTCTTTATTACAATTTCTAGTAATTGAAATTTTATCTAATTCCTATCACAATGTGTCTATTAGAGTATGCTTCCCCTATTCTGGCCATGCTACTATTTTATCTCAAGGGTAAATATCATTTTATTTACCTTTTATATATTCTTGGGATTTAAAATATATCCAGGAATTATAATAAAAGAACGCCCTAATTAACTTCATTTAAATAATATAGGGACAGATATATTTGGGGCTGAGGGCAAGTTTAAAATTTCTACACAGCAAGCTATTTGAACAAGAAATAACCTGTAGTCACACAGAGCTTAGCCTTGAGTAGGGAGAGTGTTCCTCTCCCTTAACAACTGCCCCATATATGATAACAAATAATATCAAAATCAGATATCTGTCTCAATTAGTTCACTGCTTCTGGTTATTTCATATCTAGTATTATTTCAGGCATTAAAATATAAGATCATATAATTTTTAAAATAATTTATATCCCCTTACATTTTATATTAGAAAAAAATGTGTTTGCTGGGGATCTAAAAATGTTTACAGTTGGTGGCTTAAATCTTTCTGAACATAATTCTTAGAAAAGGAAACAGGTTACTTATTAGTCTTTGCCTCAAATGTTGAAGATATAGTTTGAGTCAGTTAGATATACTGCAGTAAAAATAAATAAAGGCATCTACATAGATGAAATCTAGTTACATGATACCATGTGGAAAAAAATATGTTCTCTGAACTACATAGAGCGTGGTGCCCTTTGCATGAAGTTCAAGAATAAGAAAAGTATATATATATTAGAGGCCCAGTGCACAAATTTTGTGCACTGGGGGGGTTTCCCTCAGCCTGGCCCACACCCTCTTGCAGTCTGGGAGTCCTCGGGGGGTGTCTGACTGATGGCTTAGGCCCGCTTCCCCTGGGGAGCGGGCCTAAGCCATCAGTTGGACATCCTTAGCACTGCCATGGAGGCAGGAGAGGCTCCTGCCACCGCAGCTGCACTGACCAGCTGTGATCCCAGCTTCCGGTTGAGTTGCACTCCCCCTGTGAGAGCGCACTGACCACTAGGGGGCAGCTCCTGCATTGAGCGTCATAGCGACCTGTGGTTCTGCCATTTGGTTGATTTGCATATTAGCCTTTTATTATATAGGATATGTGTGTAAATAATTATTTTAAAGTAGGTGTAGTATAAACATAAAATTAAGCTTGGAAAAGTGGGAACAGGGACAGAGATAAGAGCATAGAGATCTATGTAGGTTATTGTCAATGTTCTTATTATATTGGGGAATATATTCACAGTGTTATGTATATTGTTGAAAATAAACTAGTGAATAAAAATGATGATTATGGGCAAGAAACCATAATGGGAGTGTGTCATGAACCTAGCATTATGATTTATCTAAACTCTGCCTGAAGTTCATTTAGTTATGAGAGAGGGGACAGAGAGGACAAAAGGGAGAGAGAAAGAGTTGAGAACAGTCAAAGTAAGTAAATAAGTTTGGGAAATATAAGAACCTCAAAGAAAGAGAAATTAGAGTTGTAAAATTTTATTTCTGTAATTTTACATTTAATATTTGTTCCTTGTTAAACTACCAGGTTATCTCACCTGTCCCTCCTTGACTTTCCCTCATTCAATAAATATTTATTGAACACCCTCCTATTTTCAGACATCATGTCAAAAATATTTCCTGATTTTATGGGGATGGCAGTTCATCTTTGGCAAAAACAGATACTAATATACTAAACTAGTACTTATAAATATTTAATTACAATAATAAAAATTTGCTATGTAAGAGTGGAAAATAGAATAAACCATAAAACTAACCAGTGATTACACTTTTAAGGAAAGTCAAAGGATTTCTATTTTATGTTCTTTCTCTCCTTAAAAAAGCTTTAACTTACATTCCTTTGTAGAAAACTTGAAAAATCCTATGTAATAAAAGGCTAATATGCAAATTGACAGAATGGTGGAATGACCAGTTGCTATGACACGCACTGACCACCAGGAGGCAGACACTCAATGCAGGAGCTGCCCTCTGGTTGTCATTATGCTCCCACAGTGTGAGCACCACTCAGCCAGAAGCCGGGCTCACAGCTGGTGAGTGCAACGGCAGTGGCAGAAGCCTCTCCCGCCTCTGCGGCAGCGCTAAGGATGTTCAACTGCTGGTTTACCAGGAGCGGTCCTAAGGTGTCAGTCAGACATCCCCCGAGGGCTCCCAGACTGCGTGAGGGTGCAGGCCAGGCTGAGGGACACCCCCCAAGTGCATGAATTTTGTGCACCAGGCCTCTAGTATGTTTTATAAAGAAGAAAATAGAAGTGCCTAGAATTCTGCTATCTTGAGATAAACACTGTTAGAATTTTGATATATTTCCTTACAGTCTTTTTTCTATGGATATACATGTAATAAAATTATGAACATAGTATATATTCAAGTCTGTGTCCAAAAGGCAAGAAACCCTATTATGTGTATTGAATTGACTCATTTATATCTCAGATAAATGTTGGCTGTACATATGGTTGTCACCACTGAGGATGGACTGACTACACTGATCCATCTGTGTCTCACGTCCTGAAACTTCTGGGAGATTTTAGTGTTCTTATGTTACCTAGCACCATGCCAGGAATGTCCTGACAAAATTTCATTTAGAGAAAAAAACTTTGTAGGATTTTATGATCAAGTTCTTGACCAATTTCTTTTTAGTTTTCTCCCCCAACTATATTAACACAAAGTCCCATATCTCATAACAATTATATCTAAAGGAGCAAGATAAAAAAACCCTCTAGTATTTAAGGTGTGTTTTTTTTTAATTGAATTTTTATCACTTGTAGAAATCACTTATCATTGTACTGTTCTATATTTCACACATGAGCTTGATGGCCTGGCTGAACACTAAATGAATGGTATCCCATTGTCTTTGTCCATTTGGGCTGCCATAACAAAAATACAATAAACTGCATGGCTTATAAACAACAGAAATTCACTTCTTGCAATTCTGGAAGATAGGAAGCCAAGATCAAGGTGTTGTCAGATGATGGGGTGTCTGGAGAGTGCCCACTTCCTTGTTTATAGATGGTCATCTTTTTGCTGTGTCCTCACATGGTTGAAAGGATTACTAGGGAACTCACTAGGTCTCTTTTATAAAGACACTTACTAAATTAATTAAGGCTCCACTTTCATAAACTAATCACCCCCGAAGGTCCCACCTTCTAACACCATTGCATTTGGTATTAGGACTTAACATATGAATTTTGGAACCACACAAGCATTCAATCTATCAACCAGATCAAAGTAAAGCCTATAATGCTATAAGAGAAATTGGCTTTAATTCTCTCAAGAAGAGTTAGGCAGAGATAATATCAAAATTAGTTTTTATCTTTCAACTTGACATTCAGCTTAGCTATGTCCCTTTCTGACCAGCCTCTGTGGTATGCTGCCAATAACTCATATTGGTAGCACACCACAGAAGAGCCAATTGTGTGCTTCTCCTGTCAACTCTGCATTCAGTGATATGATATGGCAGCCATAATGGGAGTGTTTGCACCAAGGAAATGGGCATACACTATAAACTACCTTTTTGTTTTATTCCAGACAGTTATTACACATTTACTAGCATTCTGGATCTACCTTTCACTTTCCTTTATTCATTAGCAGAAACTGAATTAGTTTTTTGCCCCCCTCACTGCCAACCATTGCCATTAGCAAAGCCTGGGCAAAATGAAGTTGGCATGTAGACTCATCTTGCAAGAATTAAACAGCATATCACCAGGTACAACATGTGTTTCTAGACATACTTCAATGCCCAATCCAGATGAACATCCTACTTAGTGCATAATTTATTTTGAAATATTCTCTGTAATACTTTGCTCCCAGAAGTATCGGATTTTCTAACCTTCCATTTCTTGCATGTCCTTCAGATAGTAAAACCCTGAGATATCTTTATGGATTGACAGTTGTACAAATGTGGGCATCGGAAGAATTATGGTGCTTTATTACCCAAGATCCAAGCCTATTATAATATGAACAAGCTTTTAAATTTTTATTTTAGAAAATTGAAATATTTATTTAAATATCCTTATTTTCAATGCTTTGAAAGCCACCAAGGGTATAATAAGCAGGGTGTGTGTGTGTGTTTTAATTTAAAAGAGAGCAGGTGTGTACCCTAACCAGTTTAGCTCAGTGGATAGAGCATCGGCCTACGGACTCAAGGGTCCCAGGTTTGATTCAGGAGGCAGCTGATCGATGTTTCTAATGCTCTATCCCTCTCCCTTCCTCTCTGTGAAAAATCAAATATATATATTAAAGTTAAAAAAAATAAAAGAGGGCAGGTGTGTTCCACATAAGAAAGACATAAGTACAAGAACCCACAAAGTGAGGAAAATTTTTATGTTTTTAACTTCAAGAAGCTGCTCTATAAATCATTCTACACACACACACACACACACACACACACACACACATGCACATGCACACATGCACACTTTTAAGGTAGGGTATTACATAGTATCCGTGGCTGATGTAGCTACATAGATTTTTTTTCCATTGGCAAGATAATTGGGGATTAAAAATGCATATATCTGTGTTGTGCTTTTGTGTGGTTGTGTGTGTGTGCATATATGTGTAGTATATAGTTCTGTTTCTGTTATTGTTTCACCTAAATAATTTCAATAAGAGCTGAATTTCCCACTTGGCTTTGGTTAAGGCGAAAGAGACTAAGTGAAATCGTGTTCTATTTTCTTCTGCCTGACTACTCTATTTCAAGTGCTGGCAATGCTGCAGTTCCTTTTTCCCCCATAGGCTCTGTGTAGGAAAAAATTACCTGTTGACTGATAGGAAGGCAGGCATTGACTTACAAATGGAAATAGACAAGTTCAAAGACACGTTGTTGTGAGGCAACAATGAAAAGGCCACTAATGACCAAGCATTGCTGCGGCAGGATCCCTGAGCTGAGCAAATATGACTTCAAAAGATGCTTAAGGACCACATTAAATAAAAACCCACTGAAAGATACCAGAGTGGCAGTATCTGGATCAAAGTGAACCCATCATATTCTCTACCAAGGGCATTCCTTCTGTTCCTGACACTTTGAATTTTTAGAGGTAGAATCTTTACATTTCTTGAGAAAGTTCACATCTGGAATACACCATCTTGAATGATGTTTCTCTTCAAAGACAGGAAGTGGTGTTGGTTACAGTGACAACGTTTTGATAATTGTCATCTTGGGTGTGGCTCTAAGGCATCAATCCCAGCCTTGAGTGTAACAACTGTACTAATGATGATATGTTGGAGGCATTCTGCTGCTTTAGACCAAATTTTATTAGCTTGTAGAATATCTGGAAGGATTAAAATTCTGTGGAGAAGGAAAAATCAGAGTATGAGAATGAATATTAATACTTTATAATATTTGAATAAGTATGGGGTTTTGTGTTTCTCAATTTCAAAAAAATACAAATTAATTTTTAATATTGCAAATAATAATTTAAAATCTTTCTTTTTAAAGAAGAAAAAGAAGAGAAGTGGAGGAAGAGTGAGGGAAAGGGGGAAGGAGACAGGAGAATTAGCACTCTGATCCAACTTCCCCCTCACTATTTCCTCCTGTATTTTGTTTTTCTATAAAAGAACTTCTGATGTCCTCTCTCCCTCATTCTTCACACCTGGAACAGAGGGCTGTTGCTCACACTTCAGCATTGTCATCAAATATGAACAAGTTCAATCGCATCCTAATTAGACAGTAAGCTTCTTCAGAGGAATAAATATCTTAGATCAGAACTTTCTTAATTAAACTTGATAACTAGTTCCATAGATAGCAAATATGTATCAATAAATTATTGCTAATTCCCTCATACCATTCTCTTTACCACCGACCCATCATTCTTCCAAAATGCCAAGCTCAGGTGAATAATTTTAGAGGAGCTTTGGCTGTGTCACTTGCCTTCTCAAAACTCTTACTAGTCCCTTCCAGTGATTTTGGGAGTCTGGCCATTTTGAAAATGTGATCATTCAGCATTTAACACCATTGTCACCACCAATACTTCCATTTTTATTGGCACCATCAGCATGACCATGTGGGCATCAGTATTAACAGGAAACTATTATGTTCCTTGGTAGTTGACACAATTTTATACTATAGCAGCTCAATAAGGCAATTTTCTCCATTTTACAAATGTAAAAACTAAGCTTTTCAAAGGAAAAATACCAATTTGGAAGATACAAAACTAGATACATAATAATAATTTTAATCCATGTCTATCTGAGAGCTGATACTCTTAATCAGTATGTCCAATATGCATCAAATTCATAGATTTTACAGTAAAATATATATCTTACAATAAGCTCTGATGTGTTAATTAAGGCTCCACCCTCATAAACTAAGTGTCAGTTAGCATGCTGATGTATTTTGATTTATTTAAGTTTTAAATTTATCAGTTGTTCAGTGATTGTTGTACAGCCCCATACCCACCCTTCTGGTCTGCTCTGAACTGGCGGGATTGGGGTATTGAAAACCACATTCACAGACTCCTTTAACTTCTAGCTTCTCCTTAAGTTCTGCCAATGGGAAGTACAGGTCAGAGATTAGAATGCAAGAGGAAGGGAGAAGACTTTTGCTCCAGCTCTTACATGGTCTTATGGTCTTATCTTGTTACAGTAGGAGGAGAAAGGTGATTGGGAATTCCAGAAAGCCAGAACTAATCAGCAACACTTCAGTAACTCTTGTAGGTACATAGCAATCACAGCTCCAAAAATGAAGACGTACTACCACAGCCCAAGGATTGTATCCCTTGACCTAGAGGTGGCCCACATAGTTTCATTTTGTCTCTTCTAACACCTCCTCATTTTGCACTTCTGGTCCTTCAAACATAGTTGTAAGCAATTGTTGGTATAAAAGATCCTCTCTTAGATTTAACCAATATGGCTATATTTTCCTGATCGGGTTAAAATGGAAATAGGAGTGGGCCCAGATAACTAACTCTCAAACATTGGAAACTGGGATTAGTTATGTCATCTCATTGGATTTATAAGTAGAGGTAACTTCATTGACCTTAGTAAATGGACTTTAGATAATCCATGGAAAGTAGTGGCATTATAAATAGTTTAGTTATCAACAATGGGAGCTTGAAATAAAGCATATCTTAAGGTAAGAAGATGGATCTTAAGTGTTCTCACCACACTACCAACAACAAAAAAAGTGAGGGGATGGATGTGATTAACTTGTGGTGATTATTTCACAATGTATGTGTATATAAAACAATCACTTTGTATACCATGTTTATTTGTCAACTAGACCTCAATAAAGCTGGAAACAAATTAAAATGAAATAAATAAAATAAAAGCATTAGGAGACTAAATGCTAATGCACTTGACCATGGTAGTTATAATGATTACAATAAGAACCATGTGACTAGCTGGATCTTTCTTACCACATTAGAGAGATCACAGAAAGGAATGACAGGCTCAGAGACCTAAATTCTCAACTCAAGGCCCAAATCTGGTTATATTCTATGATGGCCCAAAAATATTTTTTAATAAACACAGGATTGAGATAGTTGACAATAAAAACCAGATTTGCTCTTACAGTCTAAGTTGAATTGTTCGAATTGACACCTTTGCCAAGTCTCTGATGTTTAGAGCCTTGAATGACCAGGATTGGGTCCTGACATTTGTGTAGACATTTAGTTGCACTTAAATGAACATGATGACCTTGACTCTCTGAATCCCCTTCAGTCTATCTCTCTAAAGCAATTAACCTGTTCTTTCCCGCCCCCCCCCTCCCCCCCCCCTAGACTTCCCTCTTTGAATACCTGTAATTATTTCACCTAAGGCAATTTTCTCTGAAGGGATGCTGAATCTCTTTAAAAGGATTCCTATTGTATTCACTTATTTTTTTTTTATAAAGAATCTTTTTCCACAATGTTATATTACAGTGGACATTCAATATTACTTTATTTTAGTTTCAGGTATACAGCATAATGATTAGACAATTATATAATTTATGAAGTGATTTCCTGATAACTGAAGTACCCACTGGGCACTATACATATTTATTACAATATTATTGACTATATTCCCAATGCCGAAACTTACAACCCTGTGACTGTTTTGTAACCACCAATTAGTACTTCTTAATACCTTCACCTTTTTTACCCAGTCCTCTAATTCTCCTCCCCTCTGGCAATCAAGAGTTTGTTCTCTGCATCTATGAGTCTGTTTGTTTTGTTTGTTCATTTATTTTCTTCTTTAGATTACACATATAAGTGAGCTCATACTGTATTTGTCTTTTTCTGACTGACTTATTTCATGTAGCATAATACTCTCTAGATCTATCCATGCTGTCACAAATGTTGAGTTCACTTTTTTATGGCTGAGTAATATTCTATTGTATATTAAATGTACCACTTCTTTTTTATCCACTCATCTATTGAAGGGCACTTGGGTTGCTTCCAGAGGTTGGTTGTTGTAAATGACGCTGATGTGATCACAGGGGTGCATATACCAGAAGTGGAATTGTTGGGTCATATGGCAGCTCCATTTTTATTTTTTTGAAAAACCTCCATAATTTCCATAGTGGCTGCACCAATCTGCATTCCCACCAACAGTGCACAAAGGTTCCCTTTTCTCCACATCCTCACCAACACTTGTTTGTTGATTTATTGTTGACAGCCATTCTGACAGGTGTGAAGATGATATCTCACTGTGGTTTTAATTTGCATTTCTCTGAAAATTAGTGATGTTGAACATCTTTTCATGTCTATTGGCCAGATATATGCCCACTTTGGAGAAGTGTCTATTCAGGTCCTCCGTCCATTATTAAATGGATTTTTTGTTTATTTGGTCTATAATTGTATGATTTCTTATAAATTTTGAATATTAACCCCCTTTCAGATATATCATTGGCAAATATTTTCTCCCATTCAGTAGGCTGTGTATTTTTTTGTTGTTGTTGTTTTGCTGATAGTTCCTTTGCTGTGCAAAAAATTTAATTTGATGTAGTGCCATTTCTTTTGTTTCTCTTACCCAAGGAGATATAATAGAAAAAAATATTGCTATAAGAAATGTCTGAAATTTTACTACTTAAATTTTCTTCTAGGATTTTTATGGTTTCAAGCCTTACATTTAATTTTTTAAATCTATTTTGAGTTTATTTTTGTATATGGTGTAACAAGGTGGTCTAGTTTCATTATTTTTCATGTATTTCTCCAGATTTCTCAACACCATTTATTGAATAGACTGTCTTTATCCCATTGTATGTGTCCATATAGGTGTATAGGTTTATTTATGGGATGTCTTTTTAGTTCCATTGATGTATGTGTCTGTTTTGATGCTAGTACCATGCTGTTTTGATTACTTTAGCCTTGTAGTATAGTTTTGCCAGGAACCAATTCCAGCATGTCATAATTACAAGAGTTTCACCAAAAGGTTGGTGAAGCTTGGGGGTCTCAACAAGGGCTGAGCCACAAATGTAATTACCTGTTGGAAAATGGTTTCAGGACATTTCTCCAAACCTAAAGATTTGTATATATTATTGTTTGCTGCCAGACAGCTCAGGGCATCTTAAATCTGCATGTTATTGCCTCCTGTTGGCCAAACACCTGACAGCTGTAGGCTATTCTCCAAACTGACAATGCTTCTGTACCCTACCCTTTGAAACCCTACCCTTTGAAGTATATTATCTCCACCTGCCTTAGGACAAATTGTGTTAATAAATATCAGAGTCCTTAGACAAGGGGTAGTCTTTTAGCTCCTTTAGCTGAAGCACCTCTGACCCCCAAAGCCTTTCAAAATTATCTTTCATCTTTGGACTCCTTCTTGAATCTATGCATCATCTCCTTTCTCCAGATTGCAGCAACCTTTGTAACGCTGTGGAAAGAACCCCAGCAAGTTTGATATTAGGTAGTGTGATACCTCCTACTTTATTCTTCTTTCTCAAGATTTCTATGGCTATTAGGGGCGATGCCTATTGTATTTAGACTGAATACTACAGTCATAGCCTAAGTGTTTCAAGGGGAAAAGGCCCACAATCTTATTCATACACTTAGATTTGTAGGGTTTTGCTAACTTATATGAAGAAAAATGTGTGATATGTGTGTGAAAATTAATTCTAAGAACAGAAAACCAAACAGGACAGAAATAAGGTTATATTCAAGACTTACATATAATGTTGACAGGGGTGCATATATTTACTGAGGATTGTGGTTTCAATATATTAGTCTGGATAATTGGAAATAGTTCTATAGTTTTTTGATTGTTTGAAAGAAGCTGAAAGTCAGTGGTAACTTATAGAGTATGAAGTTTAGAAGCCAGACTTTGCCTGATAGCAGAAAATAATTCCAAAATTTAAGGAGTAAGAAATATTTTAGTTCTTTTTTCTTAGAGCAAGCCATTCTCTAGTAGGCCTCCTGAAAAGCCCAAAGGATATTCATTTTACTAAGATCTCCAAATATACATGAATACACCAGCATCCTTGTAAAGCTTAGTGTAGTAGCTTTCCTCTGTATACTGAGATGCACGTAGAAGATGATGATATTGAGATGAATTTGCTAACTTCAATCAGAATAATGGAATCCCATATTGACAGAGACCCTGGCTCCTGTTTAATTTTCAGATATAAGGTGAGTGCAACTTCTTAAAGTAAGCAGGGCCTAATTAATCATCACCTTTAGAGATATTTGTGTTGACTAACTTATCATGGTGTCACTAGGAATAAAATAGACAAATATCAAAGTGTTCCCAGAGAAGAGGGAGTCACTCACAGGTCACCTTCTCCATTTTGGTGAAGTCTGGGAAATTATTATGGGAGCAACATAGTGAGGGGGAGGCATATGCATTAGTTTTGTGGTATGGGCAGTTCTCTTCCTGGAATTGGAGCACCACCCCTTTAGTTCCTTATATGGTCCGAGTGGGTTCTGCCCTGGCACCAGTGGGTGTGTCAGTTAGCATGCTGATGTATTATAATCAGGGTATAATGGGGTTCAAGGGCTCCTAGAGGTCAGATTCAGCACCAATTTGGTTTAGGCTGGCTCTGGTCAGTTTTTGTGTTTCTAGCCTTCTTCCTCCCCACTTCAGCACCTCCCCTCCCCTTGTAACTGAAATGGAAAGATAAGTACATCATGTTCCAACAGCCAGGGACCAAAAGTATTACTCCATCTGTAAAATCAGAAAAATATCAGATCTGGTGAGTAGAGATAAGGCTTGACTCTCTGCAATGGAGTGTCACACCTCTTGTCTAGTTCCCAGGGCAAAGTCATTTCAGGGTTGGATCCCCTTTAATGAAGATGAAGCTGGGAGCCTTGGGAAAGAAACTTATGATACTGCCACAATTATATACTGTAGATCAAACATGTCAAACTTGTGGCTGGAGGGCAGCATTCCTCATTTATTTGGCCCGTGTTAGCCTTTGAGTTTGACATGCTTGCTGTAGATCATCCTCAATACTATTGTTAAAAAGACCTGTGTCATAAGCAGGATATCAGAGCACTGGCAAAAGAGAAATTACCAGACATTTCAGGAATTATTAGACACTGGATCATGTTTGGTGATAATCCTGGAGATCTGGAATGACACCGTGTTCCTCTGGAGGGTGGAGGCTGGTGGCGATCTAGTAAAAAGTGAAGATTTGGCCTAAAACTCATTCTCAATTAATAAAGTGGCTCTGTAGACACACCCTATGATTTCTCCCCCTCCAGTCTCTTAATGTATGATTGGAATAAATACATCCTGAAACTGATCTAATTGCCACCTAGTTTCACTGATCCATAGGTATGAGGCATATTGGAGAAGGAAAAAAAAAAGTAGGAACACTTCATTCCAAAATGGTAAATCTAAGGCAATAATGCAATCCTGGGAAAATTAAAGGAAATAATGTCACCATTAAAAACTTCAAAGAGCCCTGGCTGGTTGGCTTATGTGGTTGGAGCATCATCCCATACACCAAAAAGTTGCCAGTTCAATTCCCTGTCAAGGACACATACCTGGGTTGCAGGTTCAGTCCCTAGTCAGGGTGCATATGGGAGGCAACCAATCGATGTTTTTCTCATCTGGGTGTTTCTCTCACATTGTTGTTTCTCTCTCTCTCCCTTTCTGTTTCTTTAAAATCAATAAACATATTCTCAGGTAAGGATAAAAAAATTTTTAAAAACCTTGAAAGATGCAGGAGTGGTGATTCTTAAAACATCTTTTTTAACCCTTGAACTATGCAGGAGGTGATTGGATCTTAGAGTATGATTTTAAATTACAAATTGAATAATATAATGACTCCAATTTTACAGAAGTAGAAACAAAGGCTCTTATAGAGAAGAACTCATAGTTAGTGAATAGGATAATAAGGATTGAAACCCACAACTGGCTAAATGAGAGACTGTTTCCAATCAGTATGATAAGTATGTGTCCCACTCATGGATTCTAGGGAATCTACAAAATAAAAAATTCTAATCTGTTACACCTCATATTTAAGACCTTGTAAAACCAGAGTTACAGTATATCTCTCTCTCTCTCTCTCTCTCTCTCTCTCTCTCTCTCTCTCTCTCTCTCTCTCTGAAACACATACATACCACTTTTTTTACAACAAAGCTTAAATTCACCCTTTCTTATTATGCTTTTCTATCAACACAGCCCATTGATGTCTTACCCTCCTTTGTTTTGTGTAATGTTTTCCCCAGTATGTATGTGTGTGTGTGTGTGTGTGTATACCATTTGCATTATTCACCTCCTTTTTATTTTGTTTTTCATGTATTTATGACTTAGACTGTGAGCACAGTATATGTCTTTGGATGTAATGAACCTGAAGGAGATACCAGGCACATGGAAAGAAGGTGGGGACCTAAAATATCATAGACCTAAATTTGAATTTTGGCTTGTACTTCTTAGCTATGTGGTTTAGCCTCAGAGATTCAACTTCATCATCTGGAAAATGGAGTTACTTGTAACTCTTCTTGGTTTTGGGGTGAAGATTGTACATGACATTGTAAGTGAAAGTGCCTCACGGGTAGAATATGCTTCATAACTTGTCTTCCCATCTGGTACTTTTTCCTAACCTGTGAATCCCTTTGGTGTACCTCTTTAGCACTCAAAAGTATTCATTTTAAAGTGTGGAATATTCAAACTTAAAGAGATTGAAAAACTTATCTTGGGCCATACAGTGGCACAGAAAAAAGATTCTAGGTAACCTGGTACTCAGCATCACCTTAAGAGAGAAATGGCAAAGAGAAATCCATCTCCAAGTAAGGGAACAGAGCCATGGGAGGGACCTGGGAGATTCTAAAAGGAGCAAGCATGCTTCCAACATGTACCAGAATTGCTACCCCACAAGAGAGAGATGGAAACAAGCACCAGATACAGCGCTATTCTTGTACCGTCTGAAAAATAGGATATGTACATCTACTTGACACTCATGAACCTTCACCCCATCCCACCCCACCAGCCAACTAACTCACCCAGCACCAGGTTCTTACAGGGCTTTTGCTAGAAGTGAGTTGTCCTTATTGAATCCTGAACATACCTCTTATTAGTTCATTATAATTTAATTTTCTGTTTGTCCATCATCATAAAACTATAAGCTTCTTTAGAACCAGTAGTGAATCTCCATTTTACTGGCACTTAGAGTAGTGCTTGGCACAAATGTAGCATTCAATATTACTGCTAAATAAATTGATGCTAAATTTGGAACTCACAGAACATGTTTTCATGAGTTAGTTAATGTTCATAAACTGGCTGGTGTGGCTCAGTTGTTTGGGTATCTTCCCATGAACCAAGAGGTTGCTGGTTCAGTTCTTGGTCAGGGCATGTGACCTGGTTTTAGGCTTAATCCCCAGTGGAGGTTGTGCAGGAGGCAGCCTGTTGATGCTTTCCTCTCCCATCAATGTTTCCCTTCTTCTCTCTCTAAAAATCAATTAAAAATCTTAAAATCATGAGAAAGAGACATCAGAAGATGGAATACTCTCAAAATAAAAAATAAAATTATTAATTGTGAAGTGTTAAATATTTTGAAAGTTTGTGGAAGAGAAGGAGCAGGGGTTGGCCAACTATGGCCTATATGCCAAACTTGGCCTGCCAACGCTTGTGTAAACACAGTTTTATTAGAGCCCACATGCTTACTTGTTTATGCAGTGTCTGGGTTGCTTTTACACCACAACAGTAGCATTGAGTAGTTGGGACAGAGCTTAAATGAGCAACAAAGCTGAAAATATTTACTTACTACCTGGCCCTTTACAGAAAAAGATGGCCAACTCCTGCTTTTGATCATGTAAACAACTTTCACATTTTTTTATTTCTTATGAAAATTTTAATTTCATTAAAATTCCTACATTGCCCTTTGAATATAATAGTTTGCAGAAGCTGTTTCTAAAAATTGATGCTGAAACACATAAGATTCTAGATACTGTTAATAAATTGAGAGATGTATTCTGGTCTGATATGAGTATGGGATTCAGACTAAAAAGATAATAACATTCTTAAACCTTATGTCCTGGTGTCAAGAGTAATGTTATTATGGTGATAGGCGATCTCTTCCCCACCCACTCCCATGTACCTTCATGCCAGGGGTCCTTGGCCTGTCCGTCCACATCATGTCATTCTTTCTTCATTTCACAAAACATAACAGACACTCACCCAGTCACCTTCTCTGTGCTCGGTGCAGAAACATGAAGGCACGGCCAGATTCGGAGACATTTTGTCTTCAGTTGCTGCTTTCCCCTTTCTGTTTATTTGTGGGATAAGACTGACCATTCTTTGTGTCTCCTCAGTGCATCATCAGCACTGGATTGATTTATGATACTGGGTTGTTCTCAAATACGTACTTTTTAAAACTTTTATTGATGTGTAAAAAGTTGTACATTTTTAACATATAAAAGTTGTTGAGTTTGGAGATAATTTTATACCCCTGAAACCATCACCACTATCAAGGCTATAAACATATTCATCACCTCCCAAAGTTTCCTCTTGATCCCCGTGTTATAACTTAAAAAATTTTTAACAGAGGACTTACCTTTAGCAAATTTTAGGTATATGATTTAATATACATATAGTAGGTATATACACTGAGTGGCCAGATTATTATGATCTCTGAACGCATAATAATCTAGCCAGTCAGTGTATAACAGTGTATATATATATTAGAGGCCCAGTGCATGAATTCGTGCATGGGTGGGGTATGGCCAGACTGCCCAGGGGGAGGGGACATGGGTGGTTGGCTGGCCTGCCTGCTGGTCGAACTCTTGGTCGAGGGGACAATTTTCATATTAGCCTTCTATTATATAGGATATACACTGAGTGGCCAGATTATTATGCATTCAGAGATCATAATAATCTGGCCACTCAGTGTATATTACATTACGTGTGTGTGTGTGTGTGTGTGTGTATAATTGATAGCTATGACACTATTCTGTATAGCAGGTCTCAAGAACTTACCTTGCATAACTTCAACTTTGTACCATTTCCTCCTCCTCCTCCCAGCCTCTGGAAACTACCATTCTACTCTCTTCTCTATGACTCTGACTCTCTTAGATGCCATATATAAGTGAGATCAGACAGCATTTGTCTTCCTGAGTCTGGCTTACTTCACTTCATAAACATCTTGTAAACAACCTTAGCGTGATGTTTTCCAGGTCCATGGTTGAACGTCACAGTTTCCCCAAATCTGTTGCATAACCACACACTCTACCATTCCTTTCCACAAGTACTCCAGATAATTCAGTCTTTCAGGGTTACTGTCTTAGTGTACCCCATTTCCTGGCACTCCTGGGGTGATCACTACTCAAAAGAGGAGGCATAATCTGCCTCGCTTTCTTGCTAGGATTCTTACAACAGGCATTTGGAAAGTATGCTTATAAAAATTCCTAAAAATACTATATATTCCCTGTGGGCTTGTGAATGTCTATAAATTATAAAGAAAAATGCAATACTCATTATAAACTCACATTAGAGTCTACCTTTGTGGAGGAAAGAAACAGACACAGATCAGATCAGAAGTAAAAGTGAGGAGAGTTTGAGCATTATATGTAATGGCCTAAATATGTTTTTAAAGAAAGAATTTATGTATGGTTTGTGTAGTTGACAGTTATTTAACAACCTCCTCCAAAGAATTCTAAGTAACAGTGAGCAACATGTGATAAAAAATTTAATCAGGTAACACAGGAAGTTAGACAAAGTTACCTTCCCTATGCCACTAAATCCCAAATTATGGGATGCTTTTTACCCCATTCTCCATGGCAGACAGAAGTGTGTATATGGGGAGAAGTGGCTCTTCCTCTCTGAACTCTGACACATATGTGATGTGGAGCTCCTTATTCTTCTTATACGTGAGATCTCAAATTTAGTTCTTAAACAGATGTACAGTCAATTCTACTACTTTATCCATGTTTTTGGCCAGATGCTCAAATTTCCAGTTTTCATTCATCGTGTACCTGCAATTTTTAGTTGTTTAGAAAGAGTATAAATCAAACCTCTTTTCTCTCTGATCACATTTCTCCAATGACAAGCTTTTACCCATCAGCAATTCTGTAGATTTTCTTTCTATCAGTATCCAGACACCTTTATATGCCCTTTCCTCTACAATAGCATTGTGTCCACACCTACAGCAGAGCCTTTAGAGCAGACATCTTTGGACCCCTTCAGCCTTTGTCTGATTTAATTCATAGCAGCCATAGTTTTCTGAGTTCAGTCTCATTTTATGCTGACAAATCTCACCTCAAGTGTACACTGTGGGTCTATGATCTTTCTCAGTTGGATTTTCCCCAATTCCTCTGAAGCTTTATAAGCTCTACACAGAAACACAGGATAGTTAATGTCCATTGGGTTTGTTCAAGACCACAATCCTTCTGGTGAACAATTAAAAATAAAATATTTTATTTTATTTCTGGTAGAATAGAGTTGAACACTGCTGATATTACATTTATGAAAGTAATAAATGAAGGCGAGGGAATGGAAAACACCAACATCTTTGATCAACTCAGTGATGATTGTACTGTGTAGGCCAAATTTGATGGTGGGAGATGCTTCTATTCTAACTGGGGTCCCTAAAATCAGTCGTAATGATAGGATTCCAGAATAGCATAAGGCAAGTTGGAACATACTAGTATAAGCATCAGAGATAAGATGCAATGTAATTACTGTAATAAACATCTGGAATGGTAACTAGGGAGCCACAACTACAGAGATGTGTGGCAATGCCTAATAAATAATATGCTACTAGAGACAAGCTATATGGCCAGCAAATGGTGGTATTATTTTTTTACTTATGTATTCAACAAGATTAAGAAGAGAATAGAAGATTAAGGTCAGCACCATAATGGAAAATTATGATCCTTCATCCAGTTTTTAGATGAAGCCAGTCCTCAGTCCCAGGAGCAAATCCCCTCATGCAGATACTAGTATAATGTAGGTAATAAATAGCCCTCAATTATTCCCCAAGGGAACTGTGTCCACTTACTAGAAACTTTACTAGAGAACAGAAATACATATGAGTTATTGAAATGACACCGATGACCAGGGACTCGAATGTAATCATGCTCCCATCTCCACTCTCATCCTGGCTAGAATGGAGATTTATGAAGGCCGGAGAAGACATATAGTCCCCATTTAAGTCTTGGTCAGTGTGCCCAGTGGGTCTGTACAACACCAGAGAGTTCTTTTCCTTTTCCTACAGTGAATTATTGGGATGGATATTTTTAGTAGCTGATCACATTTGTTCTCTGACCTGTGGGGTAGATGTCAGGAAGGTCAAAATTGCCCAGTGAAATTCCTAAGACTCCTCCTCCATCCATGATGGTAAATCAGAAACAATACCACATCCCGGGTGGAACTATAGAGCTTAGTATAACCCTTCAGGCCTTAAAAGATGCAGAGGAAGTCATACTAGTATCTGTCCTATCCCTAGTCACTTAACCAGTATGTTCCCTGAAAATTCCCAAGTGAAAAGTTTCAGCTTTACTAAAATTACCAGATCACTGACACTTGGTATGAGGCTGTTGATCCGGACATAAAGTTATTTTCAATAGCAATGAATAAGGAGGATGAGATGCAAGTTGCATTTATGAGGGTATGATGGCAGGACCTATTTACTCATATTAAAATTAGAATTCATGTCTTAACCTCTGAGAGAACATAGCCTATAGAGACCTTAATTGTTTTGACATCCACAGAACATAACCCTTGTCCACTATATTAATCCTATCATGACCCTGTGAATAGGAAATGACAAGTACTTTAAATGCCCTAATAAAACACAGGAGAGTCGGAAAAGGTGAAATAAAAACCTACAGAAATTTAGAAGATGGCCATATTGGAGTCTGAGCATGTCAGAACATACCCCTTAGTGGAGCATACTATTTTGAGGTAACTTCTATTCCTAGCTTTTGGGTGTTTCATTATAAAAGAAGGTTGAATTCTGTTAAATCCTTTATATTATTAATTGAGATGATCATGTGATTTTTTTCCTTCATTCTATTAAGGAAGTGTATCACATTGATTGATTTTATATGTTGAAACATACCTGCATATCTAGAATATATCCCACTTCTTCATGCTTATGCAATTCTTTTAATGTGCTGTTCAATGCTAAAGTTTTGTTGATAATGTTTGCATTGATATTCACAGGGATATTGGTCTATAGTTTTCTTATAGTGTCTTTGTATGGATTTAGTATCAGGGTAACGCTGCCCTCACAGATTGAGTGTGGAAGTGTTCCCTCCTTTTTTGTTGGGAAGAGTTTAAGGAGGACCAGTGTTTATTCATAAAATGTTTGGTGGAGTTCACAAGTCAAGCTAACTAACCCTGGACTTTTATTTGTTGGGAGGTTTGGATGACTGACTACATTTCCTTATGGGTCTGTTCAGATTTTCCATCTCTTCATGATTCAGTATTGTTAGGTTTGTGTTATGTAGAAATTCATTCATTTCTTCTAGGTTATCCAATTTGTTGGTGTACAGTTGTCCATAGAACTCTCTTGTAATTATGTTTACTCCTGTAAATCACTAGTAATGTTCCCTATTTCATTTATAATTTTAGTTATTTGGGTCTACTTTTTTTCGTAGTCAATCTAGCTAAAAGTTTGTCAATTTTGTTGATTTATTTCAAAGAACCAAATCTTGGTTTTGTTAATTTTTTTCTCCTTTGTTTTTCTATTTTCTGTTTTTTGTGTTTTTTTTTTAAATTAGATTTGATTGGGGTGACACTGGTCAACACAAACATATAGGTTTCCTGTGTGAATTTCTAAGTTACAAAATCTGTATATAGTACCATGTGCCCTCCACCCAAAGTCAAATCTCCTCCTGTCACCTCATATTAGGACCCCCTTCCCCACCACATCCACCTCCCTCTGGTAACTACACCCAGCAGTTTGTGTTAATAAGTTTCAGTTTTATATCCCACATATGAGTAAAATCATATGGTTCTTAGCTTTTTCTATCTGACTTATTTCACTTACCATAATATTCTCAAGGTCCATTCATGTTGTAAATGATGCTATTTCATTTCTTGAATAGTATTCCATTGTGTATATATACCACATCTTCTTTACTCAGTCCTCTATCACAGGGCACTTTGGTTGTTTCCATGTTTTGGCCACCATGAATAATGTTGCAATGAACGTAGGGGTGCACATATCTTGGGTATAAATGATTTCATTTATTTCTTACCTAGTCTTCATTAGTTTCTTCATTTGTTAGCTATGGTTTTAGTTGTGTGTTTTCCTAAGTTCCTTGAGGTGTAAATTTAGCTTGTTGATGTGAGACTTTCTTCCTTTTTTTTTAGTGTAAGCATTTATAATGATATGTCCCCCGTTAGCACACTTTTTGCTGCATCCCATAAGTTTTAGTATGTTATGCTTTTATTTTTATTTATCAAAATATTTTCAGATTTATTTTGTGACTTTTTCTTCAACCCACCGGTTAATAGCATTGTTTAATTTCTACATAGTTCAAGATCTTCCATTATTCCTTCTGCTATTGATTCTAGTTTCATTCCACTGTGATCAGAAAAGAAACTACATAATTTCAATCTTTTTAAAATTGTTTTTTTGTGGCCTAAAATATGTACTATTCTGGAGAATATTCCATCTGCACTTTAGAAAAAATGTATATGCTGTGTATGTCTGTTGGATCCAACTCATCTATCATGCTGTTCAAGTTTTCTATTTCCTTATTGATCTTCTGTCTAAGTGTCCTACCCACTATTAAAAGTAGGGTATTGATATTTCCTCTATTTATTCTAGAGATATTTCTCATTTCAATTTTATCCAGGCTTGTTTTATATATTGAGAAACTTTTATGTTTGATGTATAGATGATTATAATTATTATTTCTTCTTGGTGCACTGACCTTTTTATTATTATACAGTGCCCTTCTTTGTATTTAGTAACAGTTTTGACCTAAGGTTGTCTTGTCTGGTATTAGGATAGCCACCCCTGCTTTCTTTTGGTTATTATTGGCATGGAATATTTTTTCCATCCTTTCACTTTCAACCTAAGTATTTCCTTAGACCTAATGTCATTTGTAGAAAATATATAGTTGGATATTTGAAGAAACAGTCACTTCCCCCAGTCTTTATGGGCTGGATCTTTGAAGGGAAAACCTTTAGGAATCAACCTGACATGAAGGCTTATGGTCTTCTCAGGCCTTTCTAAGCATGCCTGCTTTCTGGGCCTGTGTATGTTCTTTTCCCCCCAATCTCCCCACAGTCATGGCTGCCTTTAAATGTCTGATGTCCCCTAAGAGACTCACCATTCTTCTTCTCAAGGTCTCTCATGTTTTATTCCTCTGCCAAAAGCTCTTGCCTCCAGGAGCCCGCAGGTTTGTTGCACCCCCTCAGCCCTTTCATGCCCTGGTGCCTGCAATGGTTTTTAGTGGCCTCCAACCTCATATCCAAACTATGCCACCATTTCCACCAGTGCTCCGAATTAGGGAAGATAGAAAGCAGTCCCTTGGGTGTCTCCAGAGAAGTCAGAACAATGCAAACAATGTTTGTTCATTTCCTTCAATTACATGGGAAGAACCAGGAATTGGACAGCTCCTTCTGGCCATGCTATGCCAGAGAAAGGAAAGGACATAGGCAAGTCCCAAAATTTTATTCCATATTGAGTGTGATTTCTTTTATTTTGCTTTATTTTATTTTATTATTTTTAGTTAGACATCCACTTGGCTGTTACAAATCCTCAACTGATTTCTAGAATTTCCCCAAAGCTATTTTGGTCACTATGTCATTCATTTGTGTTTCCATGGGGGAACAAAGGACTGGAGCTTCCTAGTTCACCATCTAGCTAATGACACTCCACAGAACTAGTATTATTTAAAACTAGAGGCCCAGTGCATGAAAATTCGTGCACTCGGGGTGGGGGGGGGGGTCCCTCAGTCCAGCCTGCACCCTCTCACAATCCAGGACCCCTCGGGTAGGGTCCCTAGGCCTGGCATCAGGGCCTATCAGGGCTTTCCTTCCCTGGGCTGCAGGCAGCTGGCCCCACCCCTGCCTGCTGCTGCCACTGCTTGCCATCTGTGCAGTGCTCCCGCCCCCTCCCCTGCCACCAGTGGCCTTCCTCTGCAGGAGACAGGCTGGGGTGCAATGGCTTGGCTGGCTTGGGCCTCCCTCTTTCTTTGCTGGGGGGTGGGGCCAGCCCTGTGAGGGGCAGTCTGCCTACCTGATCACCCCTAACCACTGGTCTGCTGACCTGATCACCCCTAACTCCTCTGCCTGCCTGCCTGATTGCACCTATCTGCTTACTTGGGGGCGGGGCCAGCCCAGCAAGGGGCCATCTGCCTACCTGATCTCCCCTAACCGCTTGCCTGCCTACTTGATCACCCCTAACTGCTGGACTGCCTACCTGATCATCCATGACCCCTCTGCCTGCTTGCCTGATTGCCCCTTACTGCTTGCTTGGGGGCAGGGCCAGCACTGACTTCCAGTTGGTCAACCTCCAGTCATTACTGGTCGTGACAACCCAGGGTTTTTATATATTAGGATAATTATTAACAACAGCCTTTTATAATTAACTTTCTTCCTTTCATTACCTTTAAAAGTGCCATAATATTCAAGCAGAGTAAGTACTTACCTCTTTGATTTGGTTAATATGTAAAGGCATAGCATTAATAATCAAATAACTTACGTTCTTGTACCAGCAAACTTAGGGACTAAAATTTATAAAATTCCAGTGTTTTTAATGCTCACTTTGCTTGGTGGTCCATCTGTACATATAATTTTATAGGTATGCCAAGAAATCATAATGTGACTAATGAATGGGGCAGAGAAATAACTAGTGTGTAGCACTGGAGAAGTCAGAACATACTGGGGACTAAAGTATTTGGATATGAATTAATGGAAGAGGTAGGATTTGGAAACTAGTAAATGATAATTATATTCTAAATGAAAGTTACCAATAAATAAACTTGATAAGGGAGATTCCAAAGCATACATGTAAAAGAATATGTCAAAATTCAACATCCATTTTTTTCTGATCTTTTATTTTATTTTTAAATTTCTTTATTGATTAAGGTATTACATATGTGTCCTTATTCCCCCATTACCCCCCACCTCCCATTCATGCCCCCACCCCCGTTGTCCATTGATTAGGCTTATATGCATGCATATAAGTCATTTGGTTGATCTCTCCCCCTTACCCCCACCCGCCCCTGCCTTCCATGAGGTTTGACGTTCTGATTGATGTTTCTCTGTCTCTGGATCTATTTTTGTTCATCAGTTTATGTTGTTCATTATATTCCACAAATGAGTGAGATCCTGTGATATTTATCTTACTCTGCCTGGCTTATTTCACTTAGCATAATGCTCTCCATCTCCATCCATGTTGTTCCAAATGGTAAGAACTCCTTCTTTTTTACCGCAGCATAGGATTCCATTGTGTAGATGTACCACAGTTTTTTAATCCACTCATCTGCTGATGGGCATTTAGGCTGTTTCCAAATCTTAGCTATGGTGAATTGTGCTGCTATGAACAAAGGGGTGCATATATCCTTTATTATTCCTATTTCTAGTTTCTTGGGATATATTCCTAGAAGTGAAATCACTGGGTCAAATGGGAGTTCCATTTTTAGTTTTTTGAGGAAACTGCATACCGTTCTCCACAGTGGCTGCACCAGTCTGCATTCCCACCAGCAGTGCACGAGGGTTCCTTTTTCTCTGCATCCTCACCAACACTTGTCATTTGTTGACTTGTTGATAATAGCCATTCTGACAGGTGTGAGATGGAACCGCATTGTAGTTTTGATTTGCATCTCTCTGAAGATTAGTGACTTTGAGCAGGTTTTCATATGTCTCTTGGCCTTCCTTCTGTCTTCTTTCGAAAAGTGTCTATTTAGATTTTGATTGGGTTGTTTATCTTCTTTTTGTTAAGCTGCATGAGTTCCCTGTAAATGTTGGAGATTAAACTCTTATGGTTGATATCATTGGCAAATATGTTCTCCCATGCAGTGGGCTTTATGTTGTTTTATTGATGGTCTCCTTTGCTGTGCAAAAGCTTTTTATTTTGATGTAGTCCCATTTGTTTATTTTCTCTTTAGTTTCCATTGCCGTAGGGGCAGTATCAGTGAAGAAATTGCTTTGGCATATGTCAGAGATTTTTCTGCCTGTGGATTCCTCTAGTATTTTTATGGTTTCTTGTCGTATGTTTAAGTCCTTGATCCATTTTGAGTTTATTTTTGTGTGTGGTGTAAGTTGGGGGTCTAGTTTCATTTTTTGCATGTATCTGTCCAATTTTCCCAACACCATTTATTAAAGAGACTGTCTTGACTCCATTGTATGTTCATGCCTCCTTTGTCAAATATTAATTGAGCATAATGATTTGGGTCGATTTCTGGGTTCTCTATTCTATTCCATTGATCTATATGTCTGTTCTTGAGCCAATACCAGGCAGTTTTGAGAGCACTGGCTTTGTAATACAGCTTGATATCTAGTATTGAGATCCCACCTATTTGTTCTTCTTTCTCAAGATTGCTGTAGCTATTCAGGGTCTTTTTTTATTCCAGATGAATATTTGGAAAGTTCTTTCTAGGTCTGGGAAATATGCCGTTGGTATTTTAATGGGAAGTGCATTGAATTTATAGATTGCTTTGGGTAGTATGGACATTTTGATGATGTTGATTCTACCAATCCATGAACATGGTATGTTCTTCCATCTGTTTATGTCTTCCTCTATCTCTTTTTTCAGTGTCATGTAGTTTTACTTGTATAAGTCTTTTACCTCCTTAGTTAAGTTTATTCCTAGGTATCTTAATTTTTTTGGTGCAATGGTAAATGGGATTGTTTTTTAGTCTCTCTTTCTGTAAGTTCACTATTTGTGTATAGGAATGCCATAGTTTTCTTGGCATTAATTTTGTATCCTGCTACATTGCCTAATTCATTTATTAAGTCTAATATTTTTTTGATGGAGTCTTTAGGGTTTTCTATGTACAGTATCATGTCACCTGCAAATAAGGACAGTTTTACTTCTTCTTTTCCAATTTGGATGCCTTTTCTTCTTCTTGTCTGATTGCAATGGCTAGTACTTCCAGCACTGTGTTAAACAGGAGTGGTGAGAGTGGGCATCCCTGTCTTGTTCCTGTTCTTAGGGAAAATGGTTTTAGTTTTTGCCCATTGAGTATGATGTTGGCTGTGGGTTTGTCATATATGGCTTTTATTATGTTGAGGAATGATCCTTCTATTCCCACTTTGTTGACAGTTTTTATCAAGAAAGGGTGTTGGATTTTTTCAAATGTTTTTTCTGCATCAATTGATATGACTATGTGATTTTTATATCTCAATTTGTTTATGTGATGTATCACATTTATTGATTTGTGAATATTGTACCATCCTTGCATCCACAGGATAAATCCTACTTGGTCCTGGTGTATGATCTTTCTGATGTACTGCTGGATCCGATTTGCTGGAATTTTGTTGAGGATTTTGGTATCTATGTTTATGAGGGATATTGGTCTGTAATTCTCTTTCATTGTGTTATCTTTATCTGGTTTTGGTATTAGGGTGTTGCTGGCTTCATAGAAGGAGCTTGGAAGTGTTCCTTCCCCTTGAATTTTCTGGAATAGTCTGAGGAGGATAGGTTTTAGTCCTTCCTTGAAGCCCCAGGCTTTTGTTTGCTGGAAACTTTTTGATGACTGCTTCAATTTCTTCCATAGTTATCAGCCTATTGAGATTTTTAGTATCTTCCTGAGTAAGTTTTGGAAGGTTGTATTTTTCTAGGAATGTGTCCATTTCCGCCAGGTTGTCTAGTTTGTTAGAATAGAGCTGTTCATAGTTTTTGTTGTTGTTGTTTTTTTTTTTTTTTTTTTTTTTTTTTTTTTTTTTTTTTTTTTTTTTAAATAATCCTTTGTATTTCTGTGGGGTCTGTTGTTATTTCTCCACTTTCATTTCTGATTTTGTTTATTTGGGTCCTCTCTCTTTGCTTCTTGGTGAGCCTGGCTAGAGGTTCATCAATCTTGTTTATCCTTTCAAAGAACCAGCTCTTGGTTTTGTTGATCTTTTGATCTCTATGTCATTCATTTCTGCTCTGATCTTTAATATTTCCTTTCTTCTGCTCACTGTGGGCTTTTTTTGTTGTTCTCTTTTTATTTCTTTGAGTTGTTGAGTTAGATGATTTATTACCATTTTTTATTTTTTTATTTTTTGAGGTAGGCCTGTAGAGCTATAAACTTCCCTCTCAGGACTGCTTTCATTGTGTCCCATAGTATTTGCATTGTTGTGTTTTTATTGTCATTAGTCTCCAGAATGTTTTTAATTTCTCATTTGATCTCATTGATAACCCAATCATTGTTTAATAGCATGCTATTCAGCTTGCAAGTGTTTGAATTTTTTGGAATGCTTTTATTGTAGTTTATTTCTAATATTATGCCATTGTGGTCTGAGAAAATGCTTGATATGATTTCAATCTTTTTGAATTTGGGGAGACTTTTTTTGTGACCCAATATGTGGTCTATTTTTGAAAATCTCCCATGTGCACTTGAGAAGAACGTATATTCCGTGGCTTTGGGGTGAAATGCTCTGAAGATGTCAATTAGATCAATCTGATCTAGTGAGTCATTTAGAATTGCTGTTTCTTTGCTGATGTTTTGTCTAGAGGATTTATCCAGTTATGTCAGTGGTGCATTAAAGTCCCCTACTATGATTGTATTGTTGTTGATCTCTCCCTTGATATCTTCCAGGAGTTTTTTTTATGTATTTGGGTGCTCCTGCATTGGGTGCATATATGTTTATCAGGGTTATATCCTCTTGTATCGATCCCTTTATTATTATGAAGTGGCCTTCCTTCTCTCTTGTTATGGCCTTTACTTTGAGGTCTATTTTGTCAGAAATAAGTACTGCTACCCCAGCTTTTTTTTTCAATTTCCATTTGCCTGAAAGATGTTTTTCCATCCCTTCACTTTCAGTCTGTATGAGTCCCTTTTTCTGAGGTGGGTCTGTAGACAGCATATATATGTGTCGTGTTTTTTTTTATCCATTCAGCCACTTGATGTCTTTTGATTGGAACATTTAGTCCGTTTACGTTTAAAGTTACTATTGAAAGGAACTTATTTGTAGCCATTTTTATTTTTTGTGTCTGTGTTCCTTCTTATCTTTTTATTCTTTTTACACCAGTCCCTTTAGCATTTCTTGCATTGCTGGCTTAGTAGTGATAAACTCCCTTAGCATTTTTGTCTGTGAAGCTCCTTATTTCCCCTTCAATTTTGAATGATAACCTTGCAGGATAGAGTATTCTTGGATTCAGTCCCTTGGTTTGCATCACTTTGTAAATTTCCTTCCATTATTTTCTGGCCTAATGTACAACATCCATTTTTGATAAAAGCTCTCAACAAAGTGGAGGGAATGTACCTCAACATAAGGTTGCAAATGTTTTCTCCCATTCTGTAGGTTGCTCTTTCATTTTTGTTGTTTTCATTTGCTATGCAGAAGTATTTTAGTTTAATGTAGTCCCATTTGTTTATTTTTGGTTTTGTTGCCCTTGCTTTTGGTTTCAGATTTAAAAAGTCATCACCAAGACCAACCAACAGTAAGGAGCTTACTAGTTTTCATTTTAGGAATCTTTTAGTTTCAAGTCTTACATACAAGTCTTCAGTCCACTTTGAATTAATTTTTGTGTACAGTGTAAGATAGTTCAGTTTCATTCTTTTGCAACTGCCTACCCAGTTTTCCACCCTCTATTTATTGAAAAGGCTGTCATTTACTCATTATATATTCTTGGCTCATTTGTCATAAATTGATCATAAAAGCATAGGTTTACTTCTGGACCATTAATCTGTGTGTCTGCTTTTAAGCCAGTACCATACCATTTTGATTACTATAGCTTTGTTATGTAGTTGTTTAAAATCAAGGCGTGTTTTTTCTCAAGATTGACTTGGCTACATGAGGTTCTTTGTGATTTCATGCAAATTTTTAGGATTGTATGTTCTATTTCTATGAAAAATTACATTGGAAAATTTTATAGTGAAAAAAATAAAATAAAATAAATAAATAAATAAACTAGAGTCCTGGTACATAAAATTCATGCATGGGTAGGATGGGTAGGGTCCCTGGGCCTTCCGGTTGCTGGTCAGGCCCTTTCTTCCAGCTGCTGGCCAGGGCCTCCCTTCCTTCCACACCACCCCCTGGTGGTCAGTGCATGTCATAGCAAGCGATTAAACTCCCAGTCAAACTCCTTAGGACAATTTGCATATTAGGCTCTTATATATGTACTAGAGGCCCGGGGCACGAAATTCGTGTACGGTGGGGTGTGTCCCTCAGCCCAGCCTGCACCCTCTCCAATCTTGGACCCCTTGAGGGATGTCTGACTGCCTGTTTAAGCCTGATCTCGGTGGGATTGGGCCTAAACGGGCAGTCGTTCATTCCAGGACTGCTGACTCCCAACTGCTCACCTGCCTGCCTTTCTGATTGCCCTAACCACTTCTGCCTGCCAGCCTGATCACCCCCTAACCACTCCCCTGCCAGCCTGATTGATGCCTAACTGCTCCCCTGCCAGCCTGTTTTCCCCTAACTGCCCTCCCCTGCAGGCCTGGTCACTCCTAACTGCCCTCCCCTGCAGGCCTTGTCCCCCCAACTGCTCTCCCCTGCAGGCCTGGTCACCCCTAACTGCCCTCCCCTGCAGGCCTGGTTCCCCCCAACTGATCTCCCGTGCAGGCCTGGGTCCCTCCCAACTGCCTTTCCCTGCAGGCCTGGTCGCCCCCAACTTCTCTCCTCTGCCAGCTTGGTCACCCCTAACTGCCCTCCCCTGCAGGCTTGATCGCCCCCAACTGCCCTCCCTTGCAGGCCTGGTCCCTCCCAACTGCCCTCCCCTGCTGGCCTGATCGCCCACAACTGCCCTCCCTTGCAGGCCTGGTCCCTCCCAACTGCCCTCCCCTGCTGGCCTGATCACCTACAACTGCCCTCCCCTGCTGGCCATCTTGTGTCGGCCATCTTATGTCCACATGGGGGCAGGATCTTTGACCACATGGGGGCAGCCATCTTGTGTGTTGGAGTGATGGTCAATCTACATATTACTCTTTTATTAGATAGGATAGAGGCCTGGTGCACAGGTGGGAGCCAGCTGGTTTGCCCTGAAGGGTGTCCCGGATCAGGGTGGGGGTTCCCTTGGGGCATGGGGCGGCCTGGGCGAGGGGCCTGTGGTGGTTTGCAGGCCAGCCACACCCCCTGGTGACCCAAGCAGATGCCCTGGTATCTGGAGTTTATCTTCTACAATTGAAACTTTGTAGCCTGGAGTGGAGCCAAGCCTTCTGCTTGCCCCGTGGCAGCAGCCATTTCTATTTGGATTTATGTATCTTTTATCATTGAAACTTTGTAACCTTGAGTGGAGGCCTAGGCCAGCAAGGGCAGGTGGAAAGCTTGGCTTCCTCCATTGCCGGGGAAACCCAAGCCTCCCTCTTGCTCTCTGTGGCCATAGCCATCTTGGTTAGGTTTATTTGCATATTTGCTCCTGATTGGCTGGTGGGCGTGGCTTGTGGGTATAGCAGAGTGATGGTTAATTTGCATATTACTCTTTTATTAGATAGGATAGATATGTAGATTGCTTTGGGGAGCAAGGAAAATTGAACAATATTAATTCTTCCAATCCACGAGCATGTAGTGTCTTTCCATTTATTTACAATCTCATTTCATGTCCTTAAATTTATTTCTAGGTATTCTCTTCTTTTTTTATGACATTGCAGTTAAGATTGTTTTATTTTTCTTATAGTTCATTATTAGTGTAGAGAAAGGAAACACAGATGATTTTTACATATTGGTTATATACTGCACCATTACTTGTATTATTTCTAATGGTTGTTTTGGTTGTTGTTGTTCTTTTGGTAGCATGTTTAGAGCTTATTGTATATGTCATGTCATCTGCAAATAATGAAAGTTTTTGTTCCCCCTTTTGATTTGGTTGCTTTTTCTTTTTCTTGCCTAATTTCTCTTATTGGGGCTTCCAATACTATGTTGAGTGAAAGTATCAAAATTGGGTATCCTTGTCTTGTTCCTGATCTTAAAGGAACAGCTTTTCACCATTGAGTATGATGTTAGCTGTGTAATTGTCATATATGGCCTGTATTAGGTCTGCACACTTTAAGGGGACATCATTGTGCAAATAGTGAGCTAATGATTAGTCTTAAAAATCAGCTTCTAGCTTTTATTGTGGCTTCTCCACCTGACTGTTCTCAACCTGAGTGGAATTTCACCACTCAGTGGTGGTTGGTAGTGGTTTGAGCAGAACCATGTCTAAATAAGATTTTGGACTATTCTTCTCTCCTTCCATAAGTCCTCAGTCTCTTCTCTGTGAGACCTTGCACTGAAGTTAATGCAAAATTGGTCCCAGTGTGTTGTCACATTGCTAAGAAACATATACATATTTTACCAGGAATCTTCTGGAGACCTATTGTAACTTGCTAACCTATAGGCATCATTTAAATGGAAGGATTTGGGGGCATTCAGATGAATATTTGGGGTGCCTTTCTCACCCTCTGGCCATAGCTGAAAGATTACTACTCACTCCTTCTTAGTAATGAGACAGAGGCCCTATGTTCACAATTTAGATTAAAAATTGTTTGAAATGAATAAGATATTTTGAAATTAATGGGCAGATATTGGATTCAGGTTCTCTTTGGGAACCCATTAAGTTTCTTCAATTTAGCCCAGGGCTGAACATGGCCCACAAAAATCTAACACATGACTTTCTCATTTTAGATTCAGCCTGAAAGTAAATAAAAACAAATGGAAAATATAAAATGAATCAATTCCTGGACTCTCAGGTTGACTCAGAGATTTTTTATATATATATATCACCTATTTTAACCCCAATTTCTAAAAACAAACAAACATTTTAATCACTTTTCAAGATGTTCTGATCTTTTATTAAATATGCACTTAAAGAAAACATTCTTCAATTGTCAAGATTAAATGCGTTTATTTTGAGTTAGTGGGTACAATGCCATAGTCCATACCAGCACTCCAAGCTACACCTATGTATTTGCCTCTAAACCTTTACACGTTGTCAGTTTCCATTCCTCTAACATCCCACGACTGGGCCTCCTATTTCTAGCAAAATCATCGTTCAATTATTTTTTTAAAAAAAGTAAAAGCAAGATTGAACACTCTATTGTGCTTCCAGTGCCCACAGAAGAATTATAATTGTCTCAAATAGATGTTTATTGTTTTCAGTGACGGGGAAAAATCGATAGCATGAGCACTAGTAATGGCACTACTAGAAGAGAAAGAACAAAATACAGATTAAAAGAAGCATTTTTAGGTTGGAGGAGTTAGTTTCCCCTTCGTTAAAAAAAAATCCACATATCATGGATAGGACTTCAGAGTTCAGTTGTTCCATTTGTGGGCCACACACTTAAGCACACTGGCTAGGACATTTTTGCATTGAAATGGAAGCAATACAAACTTTATGTTCTACCATTAACACTTCCAGATTTTTCACTTAATATACCTGCCAACCTAATGATTCCTGCATGCATTAGAGTTTGCTCTTGTAGCGTTAAGTTTATTTTCCCCCTCCCTCCCACTCCCGTAAACATTGCGATACAAACTCTTCACCAAGTTTTATGAGAATGTTGCAAAGAACAGCTCTGTGCCACCTCAGGACAAGGCTTCCCTGTCCCCTCTCCAGGCTTACAGATGGGTCAGTGGTATTGATCCCATCTCAGTCTGCATGCAAACAGACTCCGCTCCCATAATTTCCCCATGTCGGAGGCACACGAGTCGGCAGGTATGCATAAAAAAAAAATGGATTGAAAAAGGAAAGGAAAGGAAAAAAAAGAAAGGAAAGGCTTTCTTGGTAAAGCCTATCGTTCTAGAAGGAATCCATTGCTTTGAATTCACTTAAGGCCTGTACCGGCGAAATGTGTTTCTTCTGAGACCCTCGCCTTACTCGCGTCTGGAATTCTTCAGGCTTTTCTCTCTTCACAAGGGGCTTCTTCTCCGGAGCCTTCATCTTCCAAGACACAACAGGGGAGTTGACAGCTGCTGTCCCATAGACCTTCTGGTATTTGGTTGAGGCCACATAGGAGGCTTTTACCGTGAGGACAACAGCATTCATCAGGTTTTTCGCTGCCTGGATGAGCGATGTAGCGCTGTCCAGCTAGAGTGAGATACACCTGGGTTAGTCAAGGCACAACATTCACAAGACGGTGGTGCAAGTTCACAGTTAAAACAAAGCTTTGCTTGTGCATATACAGCACTGCCCCAAAGGATCAAATGACTACATGGTAAGGTGAATAGGACATAAAAGCCATCTATCTTCTCCCAAGGTAAAAAGAAAAAAGAAAGGTTACTCTATGATGCATAATTTATTAATGTCCAGATACCTCTAAAGAAAACTCTCTCTCTTTTGAGCACATAAGAATTCCAACGTTAACGAAAGTTTTTCAAAGTAGAGTATCTCATATTACTACATTAGGCTGCTTGGTGGTAATAGACACATTCACTCAAATGTTTGAAAAGCATTTGGCAGACACTGAAGAATTAAAGGTATTGGGGTTACATTGTAATTGTATGCCTCCCCCAGCAGAAGTATACATCTATTTACAGATTATTTCTCCATCTTCAGTTTAGGATTGGTAGGGATGCAGGCGGCTAAGCAGAGGAACACCCGTGGGTGTTCTGGCTTTTGCTTAAGTGTTTATTAAGCTTGAGTACCCATTTACCTATTCCCAGGTCTTGAATATACCTCTTATAAGAATATCAATAATTGTGCCAGGCTGTTGTAGGTCAGGGAGACCCCGGGTCCTGGTGTTAATGAAATATTGATTTAGCACTGTGTGCCAAACACCATTGTAGTTCCCCATTTAACTCTCACAACCATCTAGGAAGTGGCTATTATTGTCATTGCTATTTTGTAAAAAGAGGACTAGCACATGCAAAGGTCTAGTAACCTCCATGGTTTTATGCAGCATAAGTGATGAAGTCCTCACAGACTGTATTACTGTACCATACTGCCACGCTGCTGTGCAGGATAGTTTCAAAAACACTATGACAGCTCAGAGCAGAGTAGGTATAGAAGCTCATCCCCAGACCCTCAGGCCAGGGACTTTTTTAAAGGCTATCTATCTTCTGCTTTTAGTTAGAGAGTGTGGTACTGTAGGCTAGACCAGTGGTTGGCAAACCACGGCTCGCGAGCCACATGCGACTCTTTGGCCCCTTGAGTGTGGCTCTACCACAAAATACCACGTGCGGGCGCGCACATACAGTGCGATTGAAGGAGTACCCTAATTAAGTTAATAACAATGTACCTACCTATATAGTTTAAGTTTAAAAAATTTGGCTCTCAAAAGAAATTTCAATCATTGTACTGCTGATATTTGGCTCTGTTGACTAATGAGTTTGCCGACCTCTGGGCTAGAGTCCCATTCATTATGTTTCAGCCTTCTTTTTCCTTTATTTCCTGAACCATAGATGCTGGAAAATATCAAAACTACATTTCCCAGAGTCCCTTTCAGCCAAAATCTTACATGTAACCCAGTGAAGGGAAAGAAATAACAGCTGGACAGAAAATAGAACTCTAGCCTCAGGGTCGCTTGAGCATAGTTTGATCGCGCATCCAACTTCTTGTAATATCAACTAAGGAAATGTATCCATCACAGTTAGATGAGGGATCCAAGGATGTTCCTAAGTAATGTGGTTCCCGGCTGTTGTACGACCTGTAATTAATGGACTGTAGCTGCATTAGAGAATTGAAAGCCAGGCCTTCAACCTTCTGGGTACAAGATGATTAGCAAAGGGTTCAAACTCAGGGACCCCAAATGCTATGACTTCCCTGTGTGATGCAACCTGCGCTCACTTTAGCTTCTTGTCATTTCTTGAGACCAAAGTGTGTCCCTAGTTGTAATCAGGAACATGCTGTCCCCTATCCATAATTAAGGTTAAATAAAATTATGCTGAGTTAAGTATTTTAAGACAAATGAACTCAATTCTTCCAACACCCAAAAAAACCCCAAACAGAGTCAGATAATTGGGAGTTAATGATGTTTTCTATGTGTAAATTCTTTGAAATACCATAGAAGTGAGGTTTCACCACTGAGGGAAAAAAAAAAGATTAAACGTTGATATTACATTGACCTTGACCTCAGAATAATGTAGAGAAGTAAAGTGATTTGTGGATTAGAGCCATGATTCAGCAAATATTACAATTGACTTGCTTTGTGAATTAAATCAACCAAATGGGTAGCGTAACTACTTCCTTTACCACTTCTGTTATACTGTACAAGGTGCACACATACCAAAATAACTGCTTAACCCAGACTGTTTTAGTTCATACAGCCTAAATTCTTACAGCTAGCTAGGGAAAAGAAAATTCTAGATTATTCATGTGAAAAGAAGAGAGGCTAAGCATGGGTTAGTGCAGTGGTTCTCAAAGAACAGTCTCAGAACCAGCCGGATCAGCATCACCTGGGAACCTGTTAGAAATGCAATTCCTCAGGCCCATACAAAAATCTCTGATTTTAAAAACTTTCAATCCTGGGGATTCTGATGCATGAAAAAAAGTTGAGAACCACTGAATTAATGAAACCCATAGACTAGGCAGTCTTATTTCATCTAATGAGTTCAGGACTTTCACCATGTGTGTATTTGGTAACATCATAGCCAGGTATCAGACTGAATTTCATTTTTTCATCTTTTTTTTAATACTCCCGGGTAGAAGTATAACTAACTAAGGAAAGAGATATGATAGTAAGTCATGCTTCCTTAAGCTATATAATATACCCCTTGGCCAATTGACGGTTTCCTATAAGTCAGTCAGATTTCAAAAATAAGTAATAATCATTCATAAAGTTAGTTAATTCTATTGTGTGCTGTGGGTAAAGATAAGGGTGAAATGATATAATAGTAGGGGCAGTTCTATTGATTTGCTTCAGAGCAATAAAATTAGTAGAGGTAGAAGAGGACATGTCTATTGTATTATTAAATGGTTCCCAAAAAGCAAATCTTGGGAAAATTAAGGGGATCCAAAGAGAAGAGTAATTTGGAGATTTTTACCACAGATTCAGTTTTCAGATAGATGGTGTCTAATTCTGCAGCAAAAATATGATAGCCTGTCTCTTCTTCAGAACCCCTTTGCTCACCCAGCCTGAAGCAGGAATCCTGTGAATAAACCTAATACATTGGTCGAGAGTGAGACAGCTCTGAAATATAAAGCCAATTACTTCATTCAAGCCACCTGGTAGGGCAGGTACCGCTTTGTGGCCAGGCAAAGCAAGGAGGGGAAGGCCATGCTAGCTAACCTTGAACAAATATACCCCTAGACAATAAGGCCCACTTAAAATTAAAATTTTTACTTTTTATTAAAACAAAGGATAAATTTTCCATATGCCCTATACCCACTTGAATGAATAGTTATCAGTACAATAAGAATTTATTTAAAAATAAGTCTCCCTAATGCTTGTCCAAAAAAGCACTGAGACCTGGTTTCCAAGTGGCACATTTTACTAAAAAGTTCACTTCCTTCATGAAAAAGAGTAAAGCTACATGGTCAGGAGATTTTTTTAATACAAGGTTTTGGAAAACTTATTTAACATAATTGCATTCTATTTTGTGATTTATACCATAACCATGGCATTTTCAAACAAGACATGCAAATGATTCTGTACAAAGTTTTAATAATAATAACCAACATTAATTGAGCAATTAGGTGCTTGGCTTTGCCTTAGTCCTTTTAATTAAATTGCATGATTTAAGTTTCAAAAAACCTTGAAGTAGGAACTTTCATTACCCTCATTTTACAAGTTAGCTTAGCGAGGTAACTGGCAAAACAGAGATTAGGACAGTACTATCTCTCTCTCCAAAGCCCACCAACTGTACCACTACACGACTTCCCTGAAACATCCTTAACCTCCAGGGTCTTGTTTTTTCAGTGACTACCTGTCATTCAAATGGACCTGTCTCAATTATTACCTGAGTGACAGACTCTCCTTTAAACCTGTGAACAGCTTGTAAACATCAGACTACATCTGGTGAGAGCCTCCATCTCACCTGGTCTGTGATTTTTAGTCTCATCCTCAGAGCCTGAATTTTTTATAAAGGGATCCCCTGGCCCCGATTGTGCTCCTACTCAGCCCTTCCCTGTCTTTCCTAGCGTTAGGATGTCTCCCTGCCTTGAATTCTCCCTCTTGGTGGCAGTGCCTGGAATCCGAGACCTGCAGGTTTCTCTCTCACTTGCTTAGCTTCTCTGAAGCACGTTCACTAAACAGCTAGCTGTAAGGACTGGCTGTACCCTCATTGGTGTTCTATGCCTTTACCTGGGCTGGTTGTGCTAGCTTTCAAATAGCCTCAAAAGTGGGCCAATAACAGCTATTCCTCATGCTGGCCCACATAGACACTGGACTTTTCTGCAAAAAGAGACACATTTTCCCTGCTTAAGGGCCTTTCTATTCCTACAAGACGTTCCACTTAGTTCCTATATCTAGTCTAAGAGACACTTCTAATTTTCATCCACTCTTAAAAATAAGAGCCTACATTTAGCAAATGCAACCATAAGCCAGTCTCTGGACCAGCTCCCTGAGAATCCTTTTTCTTATTCAAGCTCACAACCACTCCTGACACAGGAAACACTCTTATGCTCCACTAGGATTTAGGGAGCCATACAGCTTGTCCGGCATCACATTACAAATAAGAGGTGAAGAAGCCAAGATTTAAATCCAGGCAGCCTAATTCCAGAGCCCATGAGCTCATGGATGCTGCTTCCCAGAGCCATGAATGACAGAATAATCCACAGCCCCCAAATCAAGTAGGCTGTGCTGGACTAATTCTCTCTATTCCAATTTGTAGGTGTCTGCTATCCCTAACCACAGAAATCAGGCTTCCCCTAATTCTGTCACTATTCTTTTAAAATATCAAAGTGCTATTTTAAAAAGGCAACAGATGTTTCTTCACATCTTGTTCTCTTGCAGTCCATGAAAAGCAAATGAGGCAGGGAGAGCTGTTTTACAGCCGTTTCAATGGGCTTTTTCTGCCTCTGCTACATTCTTATCTCCTTAACCCCACTCAACTTCTAATGCATGTTTCCATATACCATTCTCGTTTTGTATTTTGAATAGAAAGAAAATACTAGAGGGAGAACTTTAACGAATTGTGATTCTGCCATTAATTGATATTTGTGCTGCCCAAGTCCTTATGTCAAAAGATGAAAAGGGCTTAACTCAAAATGTACATGATCATCTGAAGAGTTCTAAAACCCAGGTCTTAAGTTCTGTGCTATTTCATTAAGAAGAGGTTTACACTGCAAGAGGTGTTCCGTTTCCATAGAAACAACTGTGCCTGCATGACTCAACCACGATCTTTTAAATGAAAGTGCAACTACATTTCTTGAAACGTTGAATTCTCATTTACTCTTTACCCTGAAGCCTGTCACTCCATCTTTCTACCTACTTATTATTCATCCAAGTATTTCTTCAGACATCTAGTGTGTATCTAGTTTCTGCCCAACACGGGGCTTCGAGTGTTGGGTGCACAGGCTCTGTGATAAGTGCTTTAGTAGGATGTCAAGTGCTAAAGGAACAGAGAGAATGGCGAATCTAGCTGAAGTCAGGTAGGGACAGGGTAGGAAAATAAAGCTTCATGGTGGTCAGGATATCTAGACTTGCTTTAATGAATGAAATAGAAGGTTGTTGGTGACTGAATGGTTGGGCAATGAAGGACAGTTCTCAAATTTCTAGCTTATACAACTGGATTTGTATTGAGGCTCTTAACCCAGATGATAGAAATAAGAGAAAAGATGAGGTGGTACAATGCTAAGTTTAACTTTGGACTGATTGGATTTCAGGTGTCTGTGTTACATGTAGTTATTAAAGGGACACTTAAAATTATGGAAGTGAAACTCAGGAAGCTAGGTATAATAAACCACATATTTGCTTATTTTGGTCTCCCTCACAACTTCATGAACAGTGTCCTGTATACTATAGGCATATAATTCATGTCAATTCTAATTTCTTCTTCCCTTCATATTATGTAGCATTTATACAGAGAGATATAATGCTGAATGAAATATTAAATCCATATTTTTAATCAGGTCAAAAAGTCCACTAAGTGTACTAAAAATTCTCTCAGCATTATAATTTCAACATCAAATTCAATATTCTTTTCATAATTGAAGCTATAACATCACCAAGAAATATATTAACTATTCCTTGACAGCCAAGGCTACTTTCTAGTTTAAATAATTAGCAATCACTCTTGATAGTAATGGTGAACTTCCTGGGGCCAGCCACAATAAAACAAATGCAGTTTAGATTTAACAGCTGGTTTTTAAAACATACTCATTAAAATTAAATAGCATAGTCAAAGGTGCAAAAACTGTGAAAGAGGTACTGAAAAATGCACTGGGTTAACAACATATAACATAGTAAATGGCTTAGGATATTAATGTGAGAGGGCCACATATAATAATTACAGAAGAAAAGTTAAAATTTCACTGAGTTCTACATTCATCCATTCGAAATATGCATGTTGAGCTAGAAATACAGCCTGGAAATCTATTTTCAAAAGGCTGATTATCTATTACCAAAAAGTAATAAACCACAAATGGCAGTTCATGGAAATCCCAGGTACAAAGCAATCTTTCCTTGAATTCAAAATAATGCAAGTGCCACGAGACTCCTGGCTAAGGTAAATAGAATAAAAGAAACCAAATCCATTTGAAGGTGATTTTGAAATATAATAAAACTGAAAAATTTGCCTTGATTACCTCAAAAAGCTTAGCAGTACCCAGGAGTGGGAACCCAGCCCCATTTGGGCTTAGGCTATTTTATTTTAATTCTCTCAATCAGAGGGGATAGCACTACCAATTCTGAGAATGCTAAAATTGTTCTGCAAATAAGGTTAGACTACATTTTAACCAAACAACATCTTTTAATAGTAATAACTTAGTGTTTAACATAAGAACCAGAAGTATTTTAATGGAACTAGGCTATACACATTCAGGCCTGAGGTACTGTTTGGAAGGGAGGAAGTTGTGATGGGAGAATTGACAATTAATTGGAAGCAAATACCTGGAGAAAATTGGAATCTTTCCACTAGAGATGGTCATTTATTTATATTTAAACAGTTATCTACTCAAAGTGAGTCACAAATTGCTTGCAGGAAAGGAAAAAAAAAAGACTTTGCAGCAAGTCAACTTTGCTGTTAATGAATGGGAGGTTAGAAACCCAGAGCATTGGCGCCTATTATCTGCCAACAAGAACATTTCATGTTCAAAAAATCCATGAGGCTTTGAAGTGATATTTGATCTCCTTAGAAACTCTGATACATTTGAAATATCTGCCTGCTTTTCCCAGAGTCTATATCAATAACACCTTTTTAAAAACTCTAGCCAGTGCAAGGTAATAAATAACTCAGGCAAACAAAGACATGGGAAAAGGCTCAACCTAATTGCATCTTTTCCCACTTTACGGATGTGTACACACTTGCAAAAAAAGACAATTCCTTTGTGGTGTGCCCTCACTCCAGTGCCTTAGTCCACTCACTCTTCCTCACCAAACATCATCAATGCAGTGAGTTAGCAAAAATAGATTCCTTCCTGTTAAGACAGTAACAAGGCAGAAATTTGCCATTCACCCATGTGGTGGCCACATCAGACATTACTAATCAATCATGGCACTATGCTCCCTCATCTCTACCTCCCTCCTCCAAGAGGCCACATTTGGACAAGAGTTGTCAAAAACAACTTGATAGGTTATCAATTGCACCTCTACTCCTGTATTTAAATTAACTTGTTTAATACATTTTGATTTTATTCTAACAGATCACTGACAAATATTTTTATCTAAACCCTGCATATACTCTTTTTACACTTATCACTGACACCATAATTGCTAATTAGTGAGATCATCAAGCAGGAGACATAAGTATTAAGAGAAGTGCAAAGCATTTGGGTGTGAGTTAAAATTAGGGGTAAAAATTAGCTGGATATATTAAGTATGGTGGCTGAAATGAAAAATGACCATCAGAGGTATAGTGTGATTATTGTTAAAAAGAAAAAAAAAGCTGCATTAAAGCTATCTGTATGAGAACATTTACCAATCCTTGATGACTACTAGTGAAAATACTGTGGGATCACTCCTATAGAGTTGGATAAATCCCAGGGGGTATTCCCCTTTGATTATGGGACCTTGAAAAGCAAATGTTTTACAACTGTAAGTAGTGAGTCAATCATGACAGAAAGGAGGGCAGGATACGTGTTATTTTTTCTACAGGGCTACCTTGAGTGATGCCAGGGAGGCAGCTGGTGCTCCACCAACACTGAAGACCAGTCGTTAGGAAGCCTGCACACAATGGCTCAAGATTAAGTTGGCAAAGGCCTTAGCACAGGGGTGGGCAAACTTTTTGACTTGAGGGCCACAATGGGTTCTTAAACTGGACCGGAGGGCCGGAACAAAAGCATGGATGGAGTGTTTGTGTGAACTAATATAAATTCAAAGTAAACATCATTACATAAAAGGGTACGGTCTTTCGGCTCCGCGGGCCGGATAGAACAGCTGAATGGGCCGGATCCGGCCCGCTGGCCGAAGTTTGCCCACGGCTGCCTTAGCAGAAAAGCATGGCAATGTTAGTCAGACTAAGAAAAAGTGCTCCATAGTGTTGCTGAGAAATTTGCCAACTGGCTCTCAAGTAACCTTCTCAAGTGGACATATTTGTGTCTTGGTTCTTAATTCATTTAGGTAGGTAGTAGCACTTCATTGTCAGCCAGTCCACTGATTAACTGTCTTCATTTGCATTTTTTCAATTATAGGTAAGTAAACCTTGGGGACTCCCATGAAGGCTTAATTGCAGTCAACAAATTTTCTAAATATGGCCTAGGGCCATTTTTTCTCACCATTAAAGGCAGTACAGTTTTTGTTCAACCCAAACAAGGCATTCTTGCTAAACTTGGAATCCCAAGGAGAAGTAGGAGTATTGAGGTATGTTGGTCCTTGGAAAGTTATGAACAGGCATTCTTTAGGCAGTTCCAACCTCCTTTTTCTGTATTTCTTCCTCCCAGAACCTTTCCTTTTCCCACATAACAACAAAACCATGAGAAATAAATCCAACAGGAGAATTACCAATGGAGTTTTAAGCTCCCACCCTAATTGGAAGATATTACTGGGTAAGAAGACAATCTTTGTGTCACCACTGTACAAGGTTCATACCTTGTAGCAATTCTTCAAAAGGCTAAAGCTTCTTTTAGTCTTCCCTAGAGGGAGCCAGCTAGCAGAAGATCAGTATCTTTGATTCCTCTATTTCCTCCATTGTCCTTCCCTGAGCAGTATCAACATGACTGGCAGACAAATCTAGGACAAGTCATTGTCCAAGAATCCAAGAGAAATAAGTCTTCACAAAAATGGATGAACAAGCCACGAATAGACCCTCCAACCTGGTAGAAATGTGCTGAAGGCTATTTAACACTTTACAAAATGGTTCCTAGGCTCCGGCACACCAAGTGCAACCACTGAGTGAAGAACAAACCACATGAGTCAAGGACCACATCTTTGGGTGCTGGTTGGGGCAGAACTGTGCCTAGAAAGTAAGCATAATCTGAGAACCCTGGATTATTCTTCTCCCTTCTTAAACTTCTCTTCACATTCAACCACAAGTAAATGTATAACTTGGAATTATTCCTATGATGGGGAAAGTTATCTCCCATCCAGCCCTTGCTCCTCTCTTCATCAGGTGAGTGGAAAGCGCTGGTTGAAGCCTCCATTACTACCTGGGTCGTGGATGAAAAAAGTTGAAGAGCAGACTAGACCCGATCCCCCAGGGACTGTTTGCTGCCTCTCTTTAGGATCCTAGTTCCCTCTACCTCACCCCTTTCTTCCAACTCCTGTTCATTTTCTTCCTTCTGGTAAGATATTCTCACATTTTGTGCTCTGCCTCCTGCTCTCCCTCTCTTTTTATCTTTTCCTTTCTTATGGTGCCTAGGCTCTGGATTCAAAGCCCTAGTTCAAAGCCTGATTAAGCTGATCACCAGCTGTGTGATCTTGAGAGAGCTACTTAGTCTAGCTCTATCCACTTCAAATTTTTAAAGTAAAAATGAAAAAATAAAACACCACACCTTTAAGTACTTAGGTATTAAATGAGATAATATCCTTAAAGCTAAGTGCTTAAAACATGGTAGGCCCTTCGTAAATATTACTGTGATTTATCTTTCCTTAAATCACCATTTCATTTAAAAAAGGACTCTTTAAAATTATATTTCTCTAAGTCCTCCTTTTTTACTTTCTTTTTCAAGGTTCCCCCATCCAGTATTTGGAGTTCTCTCTAACCGTCTTCTTACTAAACCTAGTATCATCTTGGCTTGCTCTCGATGCCTGAATATGTCCAGTTTAAATGTGTTAGGGATAAAGGCATGAAGAAGTTTACCAAGGGAAATACATAAGCACCAATAAATAAATAAATAAATCTGTATCTTTTCTAGTTCTGTTATATTCTTTAGCTGAAGGAAAGGAGGAATCAAGATTCAGCACAAGAAAATGAGGATTTTGTGTAAAAGTGATACACCCCAAATATCTAAGAACATTTAGTCTTTAACCCCTATAAGCTCTAAAAGTAGGAAGTCAATATAGCTGTAATAGGAGATGGAAGACAATGTTTAAAGGTCTAATTTAAGAAGCATAAAAAGAAATAGTATAAAATATTTTACCCAACCAAGTATAGGGCCTAATTCCAAAAATACAAGCTGTTCATTTTGGTTAAGATAGCATTTCTTATTAAAAAGAAAATGATGTTATCTGTAAAGTGTAATACCTTAATTCATTAAAATCTTATATTGTTCTCAGAAGCCAGTTGAGAGTCCCAGCTGCCCCCAAAATGGAGGCCTTTCTGGCCTAGAAAGTCTCACCAACCACTGCAGATCAACCTTCCAAGCCCTGTGTTTTATCTCCGTCAATCACTTGGGTTCCCTAGACTTGTTTCTTAAAGTCTTAAATCTATTTTTTTCTATAAAATATGAGCTATTTTAAATCTTTACCTCAGTCTTGAAAGGAGCACCTGCATCTCCAGCTAAGTTGGCCTGTCTCATCATTAACTCCATCAATAGACTCAAGGTATTAAATATACATATTCTTAAGAGGTTTGTGAATGGCTTATCAGACTAGTTTCCCAGAACATGAGTAAACCATTCTTGTGCCTTTGTACATACTGTGTTCACATTTATTAATCAAATAAGTTAGCAAAGGGCAGGTCTTGAGAAAAGACTTTCTAAAGAAAAAAAATCCAAGATGAATAAAAGTCAAAATCTAAGGAAGGCCATTGCCTGGACTATGACCTGGAAAGGCCAGGAGAAAGAAAGTAGGACAGGTGCAAAAAACCACAGTGGGTAACATTAAGACAAGCCTACTTGTCAATGCTCCAGGCCTCTTTCAGAACTAATAAAGCAAGGATGGTTGATGTGTGCCCAGTTGCTGTCATTTCTACATTGGTACCTTTAGCAAGCATGCTTAGTCAATAACAGTACTTTGTTCTACTGATCCTAGAAATGCTCTGAGAATTCTTCTCAAAATATAGGCCAGGGAATTACTAGCAAATGAGGAAAGTTAGAAATCAAGATAAACCTTATTCATCATACCCTCTATTCTGCCCCACCAAAGGCTATACTTTGATTAAGGGTAGTATGTTAATATCATTTCTCCCTCATTACAATAATTATCTCCTCACATAATTTATAAGGAATGATTTTTTTAAATATAATGCAGTATATTGAAGTGAAATGATAGAAATATATGTAACAAAATAATTCACTAACAAAATTTCAGCTCTTCTTTTATTAAAGGAATGATAATTTGGACAAGAAGAAATGAGTATCATTATTCAAGGGTTCATAAGAGGTCTTCCGTATAATGTATAGTTTAAAACCAGTAATTTTAATTAAATTAGTTTTAAATTTGAACAGTTGATCCATAGCTTTTTATAATTAAACACGTTTTTCTGTCTACTTTTAAACGTTTTTTGAGCAGACATAGAATAATGCCCTCCAAATCTTTTTCTTTCTTCCTGGTCACTGCTTTTCTCATTGTAAGATGTATACCATTCACCAATTTTATTACATATTCAAGTAATTTCCATGTGCTCACACTGTCACATGGAGTTTTTCTATCTTTAGTTCAGGAGACAACTCAATGAGTTGTAAGCATTAAGTCTTTAACTTCCATCTAGCTGACAATTCAGGTTCTTGCACAAGTTGCTATTTATACAAATAAAACCCCCTGACATTAAGGAATGATCTAAGCTTCTGCAGAGATTTCTTACTGACTCTTCTTAACATTCCTGGACACAGGCAAGAGCTCTAAGGTTAACACCACACCTCTACCCCAGACCTACTCCTCCAACTGTTCAGGTTAAAATCTCAAAATCTTATCATTGCACCTTGTTCTCTCTGACCCAGCATCCAATCTGCCATTATATCCTGCCAACAGCATCTTTGAAATACATCCATTATTTGACCTCCTCTCACCTTCTCCACTGTTAGAACCATGGCCAAGCCATCAGCATCTCTTGTCAGAAACTGTGCAATATCTTCCCTTAGCTTGTTTTCTTTCTTCCTCCTTTTACCACCTTTAGTCTATTTTTATTTAAGTTTATCTTTATTATCGAAAGTATTACAGATGTCCCCATTGACCCCCTTCACCACACTATTGCCTTTAGTCTAATTTAAATGGGAGCCAGAATAATCCTGTTTAATACACTCACATAATGCCACTTTTCCACATTGTTGAGTGGATCACCATCTAAGTCAAAGTCCAAAGCTATCAAAATTGTGTTCAAGGTCATATACTCTGGTCCCCAATAGTTCTGATTTCTCCCTCGTTCACTCCACTCCTAAATGCTGGTCCCTTGGCTATAACTCAGACCAGTCATTCCCCACTTCAGGACCTTTGTGTTTTCTCCTCTGCCTAGAATGCTCTTCCCCCAAATACTTATAAGTCTTGGTCCCTCAGCTTCATCAAGTATTTAACCAAGTATCAGCATCTCAGTGAAAATTTCACTTTTTAAATTGTAACTCCATTACTACCTTTACCTCCTCAATTTGCTCTCTTATATTTTTTAATAAACACATCACCATCCAAACAAGTATTTTCTTCTTAGATTTATTTCCCCCCAAACACCTAAAAGAGTGTCTGGCATCTAGGTCTTCCATAAATATTTGCTCAATGTTATTAAATAATTCTATTTTATGGATGAGGAAATGAGATGACAGAATTGTCCAAGGGCATAATGTCTAGTCCCATACCCAACTCCCTCATGTCTTCTGCCTGTTCATTCTTCCATGGAAGATTATTAAAAGGCATGCTATTGACAGGAGTGTGGAATTTAGGGACATATTTGAGTAAGTAAAGAATAGCCAAATTGTAATACAAATCTTATGACCTCTTTCTCTTACTGTGCCCTCAGTGGTAGAGTTTCAGGATTAGGCTCTCCTCAGAAAATAATCACAATTTTATTTTTTGTGTTTATTGCTTTCAGTGTATAAAAGTCTGAACTTTATTTAAAGACTGGTTCCCCAATTAATAGTATCAGCATGTATGAGACACTAAGCTGTGTTTGCTTGATGACTTAATAAATGATCTTTAATCCTCAAAACCTATATAAGGTACACACCATCATTCCTTTTTACATATGAGGAAACTGAAATAGAGAAAAGTTAACTTGGGTTCACAAAATTCATACTATCATCAGTCCACCGTGACACCATCTTCCCTGACCAGGACTTTACCATAGGTTGTGTCTGCTCTGAACTCTTTATTTCTGGCTATTGGTGTCATTTGTCTGGAGCTAAGCATGAGTTATGGTGGGTATTAACTGTTCACAGGATTAAGTCATGTGACCAAGCAGTAAGGAGGTGAATTTCCTTATGGCACAAAGGGAAAAATGCAACACCAATTTCTTACCTTGCAATTATGATTCTCATGAAATATGAACTAGGCAAGTACCAGGGACATCATCTTCTACTTACTATTTTGTTACAACTAAAAATATCTACCTGTTCAAAGAAGACTTGATCAAATAACATCTAATTCTCCCTTCCTCTAGTCACCATATATGCCACTGACTATTTAAGCAAACATAAAAATATTAACTCTAAATTTCTACAACATTGCCTTTTAGTCTGCCATACACTGGACACTATGATATAATGTGATGTTGATTTAGTTTTAAAAAACAACAACACAGTATGTGTTAGAATGTGTAGATAATGGTAACAGCTATTTCATGTATTTCCTGTTCAATTACTAGTCTATGGAAGACAGAGCTTAGCAATGTCCTTACATTGCACAAAGCACAAGGTTACCCAATAGAGAAATGGGCTCTAATCTAATCTTGCCTGTGCCAGTTAGACTGTGAAAGTTAGGGGCACTCTAGTAACCTCTCTGCGCTTTTATTTTTTCAACTGTAAAGTGGGCTTATTAATATTCTATATTTCATCAATTATTCTGACATCCATGTGAGAAGGCAAATCTAAAACACCGTTTAAAGTTTAAATAAGTATGTCACTATAAAGTATTATGGCATAACCTCTGGGTACCATTGGAAGTCCTTTTAAAATCTTCACCATAATATATTGGATCACCTGGGAACTTTAGGATAAAAAAGTTCTGCACAGAGAAGGGTATTCCAACAGACTACAGGATAGTGTGAGGGTACCATAAGCCCTAGCAAAACAAGAAGAAGGTACTCTCAATAGGAGGCAAGCTTTCTTCTTCCACCTGACAATGGGCATGACAAGGGATGAAGTATGGTTGGGGTAGTCTAGATACAATCTCATTTTTCCCATTTTTGGAGAATGGTTAAGAAATGTGATTCTCAAATAAAGTACAGGAACCTTCTCTTAGAGACCTAAACACTGGCTATGGAATGTAGCCCAAAAAGAGAGATGCATGAGGTCAACTAAAAATGAGGTAAACCATAAGTAGCCAGCTCATCCATAGAGCTGTTCTTGGTGATTCCAGCTCAATTCTCGTTGTTTCTTGCTAAAATCAAATAGTTGTTTACTTGCCGCTTTCTCTTCAAAAACTTTGTGTATACGTTAAAGTCTTATCTTGAGTGTTTGATTTCTGGCCACTTATGAACAAGTACTTCCTAGAGTTTTACTGGCATGTTGTCCATAAGCATATGCAGTGGTCGGCAAACTCATTAGTCAACAGAGCCAAATATCAACAGTACAACGATCGAAATTTCCTTTGAGAGCCAAATATTTTAAACTTAAACTTCTTCTAATGCCACTTCTTCAAAATAGACTCGCCCAGGCCGTGGTATTTTGTGAAAGAGCCACACTCAAGGGGCCAAAGAGCCGCATGTGGCTCGTGAGCCGCAGTTTGCCGACCACTGGCATATGGGATTGGGTGTTTATATCCCCAGTGTTTAGGCTGCCTCTTCAATTGACCAACCTACTCATACAAGTTGATTAGTACTTCTCTTTATTTGGTAAATGTACTTTGGATGTTTTCCAGATTCAATACATATTGAGCATCCCAAGAAATTATATCTTTTCTGCATGTTACATCACAAAATCCTCACCCAAGAAAAGTGATCCATCACTTTATCCTCACTATTCAATAGGTAAAGGAACTGAAGCTTAAAGAGAAGCAACTGGCTAGCTAATAATAATCAGGGATTTAAATGCACGACTTCAGTTCCCAGGTACAGGGTATTTAGCTATATACTTAGCTCTCACTGCTTTGGAATACAGTAAGAAACAAAGGGCATTTAAGGTGGTTCGCTGGAGAAGCCAGGACACTTCTCCATAGAGGTGCCTGCCAGGCTTGGCCTGGTTTGGAACCTCACATTCTGTTTCTCCCGGACTGTGCTTTTAGAGAAAATGCAGCAAAAGCACCAGACCATTCTGTTCAATCTAAAACTAGAAATATTATCTCTTTGGTCCAACAAAGTGCCTCTACAGCTGGACAACATATTGTCTGTTCCTTTGCAAAAGAGGTTGAGCTATACAAGGAACTTTCAAAACAATAGATTAAAGGCCAGACTATCCTCAAAAGACTGAAAATGCATAACAGTATTGCCACAAATCATAGAAAAATAACAGTGGGTCCCTTTAAAGAAAGCCTCAAATCTATGATATTAGAAATTTTCTTTGAAAAATAAAAGTACTTCATGAACTTCTGAGAAAATCACAACTTTTCACCAGTGAAGAAAAATAAACATTAAAGGGTCAGAGAGCATCTGGTACAGTAACTTGCCCCTACTAAAAATCATATTTAGTATTAAGATGAAAGTTTCCTCAAGGCACAGTCTCTACCTTGGAGTCCCTGTGAATCTAGCCTTTGACAAAGTTAAATCACCTCCATATTTATAATAAGATATAAAGACCACCTCATTATTTCTTTACCTGATATACTAAAAAATGCCAAGGCAAACTCTTTTTTTTTTCAAATTTTTATTAAGGTATTATATGTGTACATATCTTACCATTGCCCCCCCCCACCCCACTCCCATACCTGCCCTCACCCCCCAATGTTTTGCATCCATTGGTTACTCTTAAATGCATGCATACAAGTCCTTCAGTTGATCTCTTATTACCCCCAAATCTCCCTAACCTTACCGCTGTAATTAGACTCTTCAAATATGCTACAGCTACATCTTTGAAAGAAGTAATCTCTGTTATATTTGGACTCTCCACCTGTTACAGTTCTCCAACTTTTTCTTTAAAAAAATTAATACTAAGGTGTGAAACATTTTATTTCCACCTTTAACTTGATTTCAAGGGCTCACTCACATTAATTTCAGCATTGCAGAACTAAATATCATCTTTAAAATACCTGCTTAAGTAATTTGCATCTCAATGAGACCATCCTGCTCAATTTCTTAAAAGGATTTTTAAAAAATATAAACTGTTACTGCTACTTTTCCTTATTTAAAAAAATGTGCTTATTTGTTATCTCATCAGAGAATATAGCTAAAGTGATATGCAATGATCTGTGAAAAGGATTTATTAAAGTGCTATAAAAATTGAATTTTTAACTTCAATATCCTTGATGTAAAAAGCAAGAAATTGGAGTCATTTTTACCTTGTTTAAAGTTTTAAACAACATTCTTGCCAAAGCTTTTAATTGCTTTTGAGAGTAAAAATGCCTGTGCCTTTAAGACAGTTAGATTTGAGGTAACTAAGAATGGAGGTAAAGACCTTGAAACGGTATATTAAGATTATTGCCAGAGGATGATTGTGGTGGGTTCTCAGGAGTCTTGCTCTAGGAAAGTTTTCAACCCCTCTCTGATGCCAGGTTGGGGGTAGATAAATGGCACAAAACACTGGAATCATTGTATCTTCCACCCTTTCACAGGGAAGAGGTAAATGCCTCCATTTCAGATAGTCTGTATGTTCTAAGTAAAAGGTCAGATTTCAACCAGACCTATGGTTCTCATCTGGGGTAATTTTGTCTCTCCAGCCTAGGATACATTTGGCAAAGTCTGAGGACATTTGATTGTCACTACTGGGAAAGGAGACAACAGAGATGTCTACTATACATCCTACAATGGACAACCACAACAAACCATTGAAACTAAGAATGATCCAGCCAAGGCAAGGCTTAAATAGCCTAATGGAACAAGTCAAGGGGTTTCTTAGGAAAGGGCTGAAATTGATGCCAAATCCTGGAAAGTTCTCACCATAACTCATAGAGCTTTCATCCCTCCATTTCCTAGACCTGTATTTTTCAAAGAGTGATCCATGAGTCAGGTGCGTAAGAAACATTTACAAACCAAATTCAGATTCCTGATCTCTGGCATGACTTTTAGAACTGTGAAGGCAGGGCCCAGGAATCTCCATTTTAATCTGCTACCCAAGTGAATCTTCTACACATTAAAATATGAGAACCACTACTTCACTTCTCTATTAAGATCATTCCCTTCTGTATTTTCAGGGATCACCTATCTGTAAGCAATTCTTCCAGGACTCCCAATGCCAAGAGAATGTAAACTCTATGAGGGCAGGTCTTTAGCTGGTTGTGTACTGCTCTATGTCTAATGGCTCAACTGGAGTTGACATAATGAGAGAACAAAAGGGTACCTACACCATTCAAATTCTATCTTTTATGGGGAGAGACAACATTAGCTACCCATTTAATTTGTATTTCTACAGTCTAGGTATTGTGCTAAGTGTGTGGCACATACTAACACATTTAATTTTTATATCAATGCAATAAAATATAAATATCATCACTTTACACATGAAAAATGACATTCAGAGAAGTCAAGAAACTTGCTCAAGGTCACACAGTAACTATTGGGATTCAGAATTCAATTCACGTTCTGTTCAATGGAGAAGAACTACGAACCCATGCCTAACTCTCCCCACTTTTTTTCTTTCCAGATTCTTCATATGATGTAAGAAAATACTGAAGCGAGGAAACAAATATTCCTGGAAAAACTCCTTAAAGGGGGCTAACAGCTAAGCAGCCCACTGTTTTGCTCTCTTACTGCTTTTCTTCTTCCTATATGGGAAATGGTAAGGTGGGGAGTTAGCAGTCATCTTAGACTGAAAAGTGAACTTGAGAATAGAAGGCCCATATTAAGTAGAGCAGACCATAAAGTCAGAAGGGGCCTGAGTCCTTGATGCTAGACTCTGGGTTACTCGACTGACCCTGAAATATACAGACCTTCTTGAGAGAGAGACAAACTCTATTTGGATAACTTATCATATGCAGTTGCAATTAAACCTAATTAAAACATGTGCAAGGCTTTATAAAATTACTAATATTACTATTTGGGTGTTAATAATTTAGGATACTTAACTAATACTACTATTTGGGTGTTAAATTCCTTTTTAAAGTAAATGACTAATTTGATTAATTCTGATTAATTCAGTTCTTTTGGAAGAAATTCTGTATGTTTCCATACCATAATCTTTTAAAAAAGGTCTACTTAATGTACCAAAAATTTTTAAGTAAATTACAAAGAAATTTGTTAGCTAGGAAAAAAATGAATTACTTCATCTTTGGCCCCAAATCTTAATACACTTTGCAGTCTAATATTTAAAATAAAGTCACATGCTTTCATGTAGGAACATATGAATGAATTAATGATAGACTTCCGAATCATTTATTGGGATTTTTCAGTGTGATAACATTATATTGGCAACAAGAATGGCAGAGAAGCTATTAAGCATGCATTATGTGCTCATTTGTGCAAAGAACCAGGGAAAAATGAACATTCAGATACATTTGCTATCTTTATTGAGTTTACAGGCTAATTGGGAGACATCACATTAAATGCTATTTCATAGCAGGAATGACAGACAACTCATCATGCTATGGGGGAATATCAAGGCAGGCTTCTGGAAGCCCTGCAATGTACCAACCACTGACTGTGTGACCTCCAGGTAGTTACTTAAATTCTCTGAACCTCATTTTCCTGATATTTTTAATAGAAATGACAGTTTCTCCTCTATAGGATGACTGTAAAAACAGACTGCATTTAAAATGCTTAGCACAGGGCCACGAACTTACTAAGTCCTCACTGCATCCTAGGCAGTATATTAATAATAGTTACTTATTATTAATAGTTACTATGGTCCAAGTGGCATTACTATTCCAATTTATAAATCAGATGTGAAAGCACAGAGATTCATAATATTGCACAATATCACCGAGATTGTAAAACACAGTTGATTTCCAAATTCGCATCTAATAGCAACACCTTGTTCAAATTTTTACACCTACCTTAAGAGAAAAGGGTATCCTCTAACTTATTTTTCAGATTTCTTACTTAAAAATCATGTGTCTGTTACTGTTCTCTGATTGGCTTTTATTTAGGTAAAAGGTTGGACCTTGTGGTAAATCATTTTGCCTGGGTCGGTATGATAAAGGCAATCACAGAGCTATGCATCAATGGAAAGAAAACTAAAAGTCTTTAGGTCATCATGCCAAAATGCCAAATTTAATTTACTCAGTTAATGGCAGACATTGGCATCCTACCAGTCAACTGCTTTTAGAATCTGACAGTATCACCATCTCTGCCAAAGAAGTTGCTTCAGTTATCAGCACAAACAGATAAATATGGAGAAAAAGCAAGGTTCCCTATCATTTCTTTACTTCCAAGCAAGGAAACTCTCAAAAAGCTTTACAAAATATACTGATTATATGGAACAGTGAACTATATGTAAAACAATTAGAGGGTTAAATCCAGAACTGGGCCTCATTGCTGTAATCTGAGACCTATCTTCTTCCAGACCAGCATTCATTCTCACACCTTAGTCCAGTGGTCGGCAAACCGCGGCTCACAAGCCACATGCAGCTCTTCTACAAAATACCATGTGCAGGCGTGCACGTACAGTATGATTGAAACTTCGTGGCCCATGCACAGAAGTCGGTTTTCGGCCTGAGCGAGTCTATTTTGAAGAAGTGGCATTAGAAGAAGTTTAAGTTTAAAAAATTTGGCTCTCAAAAGAAATTTCAGTTGTTGTACTGTTGATATTTGGCTCTGCTGACTAATGAGTTTGCCGACCACTGTCAAACATAAGATACCTCTATCTTCTTACATCTTTGAACAATTGTATAACTTTCTATACAGACTGACTGGCATAGGATAACAGCTGTTACCATGAAAAAATAGGGAAAAAAGTTAGCACTTCTAAATGATTATTGATTCAAACATATAGTTATATAATTAATACACTTTGCAATATAGGCCATAATATAAGTCAGGCCCTATACTGACTGACAGGACAGCCTGACTGTTCTAATCATGACAGGAATGTTAATATACATATTTACTACTTTTCCAATGAAGTTCACCTAATTAAAATTGTAGAGTAGCCAAATAGCTCTACCAAAGAATACCATTCAGACACAAACACTGTCCCAGACTGTTGCCTCTACCCCTTATCCTGGCAAACCTGAGAGCTGAGGAACAACTTATCTCTGACCTTCATTAACTCCTTGTACCGGAGCAGGACAATGAAATAGGCAAGATGGGCCCTTAAATGTCCTTGATGGAAAGGCATGAAACTACACACTTTAAGAGCATCACTTAGTAATTTTTTATACATAATAACCATCATCTTTGCAAGATCTTCTTATGCTTAACCAAAATTCAAACCAGTTTTCTCAAAAACATTCTTAGTTTACCTTTAAATCCACAAACGTACTTTTCCCCAAGTCTTTTTATCTTAATATCTGAATACTTTTTTTCTGATATTTTACATCTATAATAATAAAGTATAATATGCTAATTAGACCAGGCATCCGTTTGGACAAAGCCGGGTCCAGGGTGCCTGCCCATGGCCAGAAGGAACTAGGTGCCAGCAGCCAGGGGAAGGAAGGCCTACTCTTGCATGAATTTCATGTATTGGGCCTCTAGTAGATACATAATAAGTCAGTTTTGTTGTCTTGTAGAGTTTCCAAAACTTTGCTGTGAAAATGAATCACCTGATATGGGTTGCGAGTCAGATGGGACATTTAACTACAAAATCCAAGAACCTACTCCCTACAATGCTGGATTCAAGAGTCTACAGCATGGCCAAGGAGTCTACATTTTAACAGTCTCCTTCCACTCCTTGCCGGGTTTAGCATGCAGATGATCCTCTAACCATTTTGAAAAACACTCATTACAGTCAGAAAGGGATTGAAAACTTTGATATCCAGCTGCCACCTGCCTTTCTAATTTCATCTTTCACTTTTCACCATCTTTTTACCCATCTCTGACATCTGCAGGTCCAGTCAGCTCAGAATACATCCATACGATAATACTGTGATCTTTTTGTTTCTCTCTTGGGCTAGTCCTTTTCTCTCCTCCTCTACCTGGAAACACCTATCCACTTATATAGGAAGGCTTAAAAAATAGTAACTTCTTTATAAAGCTTCCTCTTCCCCTTCTCTTTGGGATGCCCCCATCATTTTGAATATACTTCAGTTCAAGTGATTATTATAATCTATCCATACAAATGCCATGTCCATCCATCGGAGAGTAAATATCACGTTATTTACCCAATAAATGTTTGCTGAATTGTAAATCTAACATTCTAATTTTTATAAAATTACCTCTTAGGGACATTAGAGAAGGTGGGAACAGTTGCCATCCTTGTCATTGTTCTCTTGAGACAAAAATAATTCTAACATTTCTAACTTTCTTGGACTTTTTGGGAGAAAGTTTTAAGAGAGTGTTCCTGTCTTTGTAAAATTGGTGTTGATCTTGCTGCTTCATCATTCCCATCTAGCAAATTTAGCTTTTAAAAGTGACTTTCTGAGATAATATATTCTAAAAATCAATTTTTATGTCATGATAGGAAGTTAAAGAAACATTTCACTGGATGACATACACCAAGTCCTTAGAATCTGGGATAGGGGTAATGCAGTTTTCTTCATGAAATATTAGTCTGTCATGAAGGCCAAAGTCATAACTTGGAAGGAACTTGGATGGTAAGAAATAAGAAAACAGTGCCCACTATGTGATGCAAAGTTTACACTGCAAATTATCTATAACAACAGAGAGACTCTCAAAAGTAAGCGTTCTTCTTTGTCAAGGTGGGCAAATCATGCCCAAATAACCTTTTTCCATGTGTATGGGGGAAAGAGACTTACATAATCATGTTTAGTTTTTATTAGTGTTAAAACCTTCGCAACACTGGCTATTTGAGAGCAGAATCTGACATGATTTCTGCTCAGAGTTCAGAGAAGCTTCCTTTTGCTTTGGAAAACCACCCCGGTTACATGGATTCTCCTTAGCTAATGGGCATTTTCCATGACCATCGACATTTCTAAACCTGTAAATGATAACCCCTATCCAACTTCATCAGAAAACCAGAAAGTTTCAGAGTTGGAGTTTCCTTCTGTCCTTAGTTCCTTCCTTTTATTCATTTCTTTTCCACATTTGTGGCTGCGAGTTATCATATGAACTTTGTTGTAAATGAGTAAATAGTTGCTTAATTACACATTAACTAGAGGCCTGGTGCACAAAATTCCTGCACTGGGGGGGGGGGGAGGGGGTGTCCCCTCAGCCCAGCCTGCACCCTCTCCAATCTGGGACATCCCCCTCACAATCCGAGACTGCTGGCTCTCAACCAGTCACCTGCCTGCCAGCCTGATTACCCCCTAACCACTTCCCTGCCAGCCTGATCACCCACAACTACCTTCCCCTTCCAGCCATCTTGTGGCAGCCATCTTTGACCACATGGGGGCAGTCATCTTGTGCAAGGGCATATTACCTCTTTATTATATAGGATAATCATTGCAATTCACTCACTTGCAGCCTCCTCAACTCTTCTAAACAGGTATATCACATACTGTAAAGTCAGCACATGATTAAGGGGGAAGGGGCAAATATGGGGCTGGACTATGAGCAGTGACTTTGATTTTGATACATGGCAAATCTAAATACAAGATACCCTTTGTAACATTTACAATTCTGTGGTCTTGCTGACCTGAAATGCTTCCCTGCTGTCCTTTTTATGACAACAAAAATCTAAACCACTCTGTTCAAAGTTAGCTGATGGCCTCAGCTTCTCAGAAAGCCTTCCCTGTGCAATCCAGCCCACCCCAGCCATAGGGATATTTCTTAGTTCTTTGACACTTAACTGTTTTCACTTCCAAGTTGACACTTGGCATGTTTCTAGATTCCCAAGAAGGTTGTACATTCCTCAAGAGTAAAAATCAGGCTATACATGCTTTTATCCCCCATAGCACATAGCTCAGTACCCACCAATTCCCAACTCATCAACCCTTCCCCAACACCATAATGAAATTCTTGCAATATTGCATAAGTAATTTTGAATGTTAGAACCTCAAAGCGACCTAGCTCCATCTATTTCTTAGTAGACAAGGATTGTTTTAAATCTCAAAAATCAGAATAACATAAAAATTACAGAATAAAAAACAAATCAGTTTTCTAAATCAACATATAGCTAGCTATCGTTGGCTTAATATTGTCCATTTAAAAATATATAACCCACTTAAATTATTAACCAAGTAATACTACATCAGATATAAGGTACACTTTAAAAACATAGTTTGGACTAAAATTTTCTTTCTGGTTTGACTAATTGTGGGACCTATAAAAAAAAACAAAAAACAAACACAAGTCTCAACAATTTTTCCCCATAAACCATTTCTTCAAAACCATAGATTTTTAGAGCAGAAATACTTTAGGATATATCCATTAGGTCATCTACCATCATTTTACAGATGAGAAAACGGGGCCCAAAAGACTTAAGTAATTTATGTTGTTACCTAATTAGGCAGTGACAGAAATAGGGCCAGTGTTCAGATCCCAAATTAATGCAACTTCTGTTCTACTTCACTGTTTCATTTAGAACACAAATTATGTGTATGTATTTTTAAATTATAACTTAAATACATACAAAATGAGTTTTAAAAAACACTGAACACCACTATAAATGACACATGCACATGAGGATAAACAAGTGCATACACAATGCATTCCATGACATACTCTCTAAATTTGCACAAGCGCACAACACAACCGTTCTTAACTCACGAAGTTTAAAGATGACTGTATTCCAAGGGTTTGTAAAATATGAGCATTTCTTACCTGGCAGCTGTATGAGGGTTGATAAAAGACATTAAAAACTTGAGCTATGATTAGGCATCAGATTTTTTTTTCTGGCACTGAAAGTTGGCTTATACTGGTGTTTCAGGGGTCTAGCATTTTTAATGGGAGGTAGGTCACCGACTTGAGAGGAATCACCCAACATATGTGATTTTGGCACCCAACATATGTGATGTTACCAACACTGCAATACTAAGCTGACTGCAGGTGATTATCACCCAAATCTTCCTATTGGCCAGTCCTGGCTCTATTTTTCCTTATTGTACCTGAAATCACCACCATTGCAGTCATATTAAGTTAGAAAACTTAGGTGGGAAAATTACTCCAGAAATCGCCACACTGCTCCACCCCAGGTAACATAAAGGGTAGTATCAGTTCCAGGCTGTTTTTGGACTATTGGTTTTTTACTGTTAAAGTACCTAAGTTGGCGAGGAGGGGTGAGAAGATCTACCCATAACAGAAAAACTATTGATGAGAAAGAACCCCTCCTTTTAAACTGCCCCCAATTCTTCAACACCAGTATCCATACTTAGCCAATTAACTGGGGATGCATATATATTTTGAAAAAATAAGTGATAGATTCTTAAAATATTTCATAATACTCCTGATCCACAGGAGGATATTTTTATTCCACCTCATGAAAAGTAACAGGGCCTCAGGTTCTGATGTTCAAATCCTTTCAAAACCACCCACCCTGATGCTAAACATCCCTTACAGATTTAACCACCTCTGTGAACTTTCTTTGCCCTTTTATATAGAAGCTGACATCTTGACAGTTTTAATAGGTACCCAGGAGTGAACAAGGAAGGTGGAGGAAAATGCTCACTCCAGTTGATCTTTTCTTTCTAAATACTAAGCCATATAAAAGAAATAATTATTAACAGAAACCCCAATGAAACGAAGGACAGCAGCTTTTCGAAGCCCATAACTACCAAGAAATCACACCAAACAGCATCAATATTATTGCATGCAACAACAGAAAGATAGCAAATTTGGTTGTGGCACCTTGAAATGTGGCTGTACCCTTCATCTTGTAAGAATGGTGACTTTCTTAAAAAATAAATCTTTTAGTCTTTGCATTAGAAACACTTTTTACTTGTTTATATCAACACCAAAATTGTTGGCAATTCTTATGTATCAGTTTCTTCGCCGTTTTAACCCACAATTTTGGAAGAGCAGGCTGATTCTCTGGGCAAACATCAATAAAGGCTATTCTGTGATCCAGAAATCTTTCAAATGAAGAAGAATGCATTCACCTAACTAGTCTTCCTTAAAGAAGCTCACTGAAGGACTACAGAATGAATTCATTCCTCATATGCAATGACTTTCAGTCCCCATGGGAAGAAAGACTCAGAAACAGAGGAATGAAAATACCAGTTTCATTTCTCAAGTTTAGATCATAGTTGAAGAGTGTACCTGTGCTGTAGAATCCTTCATCTATATAGAGAATAAACAAGGAGATCCTTTCTCCAATGTTGGTTAACAGTAAGTAAAGAGGGCCTGAGTGGTCACATCTTTACCTCCTTAAAACCCCATTTTCCTGCTTTCAAAAGTAATGTTTACAATGAGACGGATTAGATTAGAAAGCAAATTTACTCACCATGGAGGAATCACTGCTTCCACTGATCGGAGCTCCCTCAGCACAGGTTGGGAGGTGGGTAGAAAGTTGACTAGCCCTGCCCCCATCTATGACATCACAATCTACCTCATAAAAGGTAGTGAAAGTGTTCTGAACTCCTGTCTGATTTCCGAGAGATACAGAAAAGAGAGCATGAGAGAGAGAGCAAGAGAAAAAAAAATAAAACGTACCCTATTGGGAAGGGATTAGGGATGTGGAAGAGGGAGTGGGTAATCGGGAGAAAGAGGCATATGAAGGAATTAGGTGCTGAAAGAGATGGGTGGGCCTCTGTGATATTAAACAGCCCGGCCACTAGGATTCCTCATTGGTTCTCTTGAACAGGTATATGGACCACCTGAGAGAAGGAGGATGAAGAAGCACCCCGCCTTGTCAGGCATCGTAGGGACAACTGTAGTGGGTTCAGAGGGGATGAATCCCCTATTTAAAGCACTGAAGATCACTAAGAGAGAAAGCAAGGGCTGAAGCTCTTAAAGCCTGGAACGGTACATGGGGAGTGTCAGATGCCTTTCTTGGAAGTTCCATTGCCCTGCTGTGTGACCTTCACCAAGCCTTCGGGCCTCTGCACATCCAGCCAGTAATGATACTAAGGGGATACTTACCTCTTTTATTGGAATCACTGAAGAACTAAGGCACTCATTGTTGCTAAAACTGCAACTCTTTTTACTCTTCAATTTTGCATCCATGGGTGGATTGTTTGATAAGCACAATTTCAAAGATAAGCCAATAACCAATGCCTATTTCTACCTTTAGGATGTTAATTTTGACATAAAATATTACTGATAGTCTTGACTAAAATGTTCCATGTATACTGAATATCACATCTAAAGGGGGTCATTAGAGCCCACCTTCAAAACTGGAGGAAAATCAAACACAGCAAGATTTTTACAATCAATCATAAGGTCCCCTGCTGCTCTGAGAGGTCAAGTTTAAGTGACTCAGTGATGCAAAGTGACCAAACATTTTTGTCACATGCAATTCTGCTATAGTCATCTAATTATATACCTCTGAAACTATTTTTTTAATCAGCTAAGATGGAAAATTATGTGGAGAGAACTAAGGTTTTGTTTTGTTTTTACAGATGAAGATTTAAAAGTTTAAAATGTGAACTATTCAAAGTTGTTAATTGGTTATTACAATAAAACAAAAGGAAGGGGTGATATTGAAGAATAGGCAGGTCCAGAAACCATCCACATGGAAGCCAGATCTCTGTCGCCATACAAAATATTTAAGTAAAAATAAAGATTCAAAATAACAGCTGTAATTCACGGCATAATAAATGGGTGATGCCTAGTTGGCTATTTCTGTATGCAGATAAAATTCCCAATTTGGAATTATTTCCTTCTGTTTTAAGTCAATATAGTGCTATTTCTAGTTCTGTCATCTTTATCTCACTGAATAGATAAGTGTATTTGGTAGTCACAATTTAAAATTAAGCAAAATTGACAAATTAGAGAGTATTTTGAAACACAGAAGCTACAAAATTCAAACTAGTTACAGATTTGGCAACATTACTGTCATCTTTTACTTCAAAATGAGTGCTACTGACATTTAAAGAATATCCTGAGAAAATTAAGGACAATAGAACAGAAAAAAGAATATCTGGCTATGAGAACAAAAATGTTCCTTATATTTGACTTTTTCTATACTAATATTATTAGAGAAACAATAATACTCTGTTTATATTTTCCTTATTTTATTTCCATTTTATTAATTCCAAGTCTAAATTCAACTTCCATATTTGACAGTTTTTGTTGCATGAGATTTCCCAATTAATGGCCCTATAAAGTCTTATTGTCTTCCAATTTCTACATATTGGATCACTGACTAGTTGGCCTACTCTTGTTTTTTTACACTTTATAATGAACCCATTTGGTTTTAAAATTTCTTGATTTTTTTGCCATTATACAGATTTTTTGCCATTATCATTATTTCTCAATTTCAAAATGATTATTTATTATAAACTTATTTGTATCATAGCACCTTTCATACTAAATTTAAAGCTCATTATATTTCAAGAGTAATGATGCACTTGCCTGTTCTTCCATTAAACACCTTAAGATTTTTACTATCTAACAAAGAAGGTACCCTTCCCCCTATGTTAAGATATTAAAATAGAAAATGGAGTTAAACACTCTTTAAATGTTAAAACAAAGTGAACTGGAATTAGATTATAATCTATTGTTATTTCTTATTGATTATCTGTTGTTTATTTGGAAACTGGAGCCTGACTTCAGGAACCCAATGCAAAACTAGGCTGCATCAAAAGGATGCAGAGTGGTGAACTGTGCTGACTTTTTAGTATGATTGAATGTGATGTCTTTAGTTATATTAGTTAAAATAACAAAGCTTTCTTTGACAAAGAATGCAATGCTGGGATCAGATAATTTCCAACTATTGTTAGGATCTACCTTCTTGACATTGTTTATGAAAACCAAGTCCTACTGCAATTGTGGATTTGATGCATGCTTTTTATGGCATTACCTGAATGGATTAGTTCACCCTTCAAGACAAGATATGAAGTAATTGCAAGATTTCAGTCAAGAGGCCCCATTACTGAAGTCATGAGTATAACTTAACTCTGACCCGAGAGATGTAGAGTTGATTTTACATTTTTGTTTGTTGAAAGCAAAGTGTTTTATTTCTTAGTGAAAAGGATTGAGAAAAGTCAGGTCGAATAATGTGTATACTCTGAAAGAATGACCTGCCTAGGTATTTACGAAGTAATTCACCATGGAAGACATAATCAGGCAGTTGCATGCAATTTGATCAAAATGTTATTGAAGAGAAATTACAAGAGAGAATCTGATTTTGATAGCAACCAATTTGAACCAAGAGTTCTGAGATAAAAAGATTGTTTTGAGTTGGTTTTATGATACTCTCTCACATACAGACCCTTAGGTTTTAAAAAGTACATGGTTCTTAGAAGATGATGCTGACTGGAACTTCTCCAGCATATTATTATCTCTCATTTGCAAAAACAGATTTGCAAAAGGAAATCAATGAAAGGGGTCAAGAGACAAGTTGTGCAGATTTGACAGGACATCTAGCCAGAGTTCCAGGAAGTCAAGTTCATTATCAGTAAGGCATCTGCACAGATGAAGGTAATCAGAGAAAAGCAATCAAATAAGATATAGTATTAATAATGTAAGAAAAGATGAAAGTCTAAATTAAGAAAGCTTGTCTTCAAGAAAATAAGATTGGTATAAAATATTTGAAACACACTTATTATCCAGAAGAAATATGACTGTCCAAAATTGAATAAGACAATGTGTTCTGAAGCATAAAAGATATCTGAACCAAGAAAATGCCACATTGCCCATCCAGAAGTCATTCCTATTTGTAAGATACATGGGCCATAGCATGGCACATATTTCTTTTCTAAGGGCTGTGATCAAAACCATATTTCATAAATCATTTAAGTTAAACTGAAGAAAGCATTTGACAAAATAATATGTAGGGGCAAAATGCAAATAATAGTAGGTTAAACACATTTTACTTATAGAATATAGATAGAATATAGTAAACCAAGAAACAGTGAATACACAGAGATAGCTATCAACACCCTGCTCTTCTGGCTGAGAATATTATAAAGATTAAAAAACAACAACAAACAATAGACTACACAGTCTAATAAAAGCACAATGAACAGAAAAAAAATGTATCTTTTTCAGGAAAATTATTTGCTACTAGAGATAAAGGTCTTTGACTGCCTCTACCCAACCAATATTTAGCACTATGCCTTTTATGTAGTTGGAATGCAATAGAAATGCTGAATTCAGTGAATCAGAAAATATAATTATATAAACAATAAATACATACAACTCTTTGAAGTTTTGTTTGTCATTAGAAATTAGGATTAGTTTTTCATTAGAAATTAAGAATAACATATGGAAACATTGATCTTCCTCTAGAAAAATATTCTCAAAAATTTATAAAACCTAGTACAGAATTTAAAAATTCTGTTTCTGCTTTGCCATGGGGGGGGCGGTTCTCTTTATTTCTTTTATTTTTCATTATCTGAGGTAATGAAAAATTGTGCAAAATCAATAATAAAATCCCCAGATAATATTTAGCTTATGGTTTTAAAGTTCATATTTTTGTATCAAGTTGATCACATGTTTTCTTTTTCTTCAACTGCCTTCAATCCAGGAATTCTTGAGGCATCTCCCAGTAGGAAAAACAACAACAAAAAAATCACAATGGATTTATGTAATTAATTCAAATTAATGTATTTCTTGACTAGAGCTGACAAAGTGAAATGTATACAGGAAAACCAGAAAGCAAGAACTGAATTATAGATACTGTTTCTAAATAAAGGTATCCACTCAAGACTTTAGATTCCCATAATTGGTTCAATTGAAGGGAACATGTATACAGGATTTGCCCTCACATATTCAAAACTAGTTAAAAAAACGGGGGGTGGGGGTGGGGGAGGAGGTAGCTCCTATGACACTACTACAGACATTATTTAAAACATATTAATGAACATGTTTTACTGTTTGAATAAAATCTGACAATTACCACATTCAGACAGTATCTCAAAATTAGAATAATGACCCTAATCAGTTTGGCTCTGTGGATAGAGCATCAATCTGTGGACTAAAGGGTCCAGGGTTCGATTCCGGTCAAGGTTACATGCCCGGGTTGCGGGCTTGATCCTCCGTGTGGGGCATGCAGGAGGCAGCCAATAAATAATTATCTCTCATCATTGATGTTTCTCTCTCTCTCTCCATCTCCCTTCTTCTCTGACATCAGTAAAATATATTTTTAAAAATTAGAATAATGTCTTTGAGAAAATCTTATAAGCCATTACTCTTAAATAGTGTTGCCAGTGTTTCACAGATATTAGAAAATATATATCGTTTTCCCTCATCTAGGCAAGGTATCTCCCATGTGTCTAATTATCAAGTTTTCAAAAAATATTATCATTCATTGGCTGCCACATAATTCTCAGAATATTAACTGAAATCTAAGGCATTAATTGCTAATAAATTAAGATGTAAATTACTTGTCTTCCTTCTTTTAACTAGAGGATTTTCAAAGCTTTATAAAACTTCTAAAACCCAAATGAATGAAAGTTCATTGACTGAATGACAGGTAATGGCATTGACATTTCTGAGGCGAAATATCTGAGGCAAAAATGTCTTCTTAAAACCACTAACTCTTTCTAATCTTACAAGTAATAATGCCCTTAAACTAAAATAAAAACTTCTCAGCCCATAAATTCAGGTGATGCAATCCAATCAATCTGAGTAGATCCAAGTTAGGTCAATTCATCTCTCCCTCCAGGTATGATAGAGAGTTATATGCTTGGTTCATGTCCTAGTTAGAGTCTGTTTTCTTATTTTCTGGGATGAGAGCATTAGAATATAAAGTATTTTTCTATGCATAAAACAATTCAGTAAGATAGCCAACTGGTTTAATTCCATCAATGAATAACTGATGTTTTTCAATGAATAGAATGGATCACATTGATAAGTGTAGGGTTACTGTCATTGAGTATTTAACTGAAAAGCCACATCTTAGAGCAGTATACCATCCTTCCTTGCACAGAACTATTCGGGGAGACACCTACACAGGTGTGGCGCAATAGACAAAAGTTTTCAATGATAACTGACACCCAAAGAGGTTTTGACTTTTCTTCCAAAAATAATGCCGGGAGTTTGTTAAATGTCACTTTTATAACACTGGGACAATGAGTTTGCAGTGAAAAACCACATATGGCTTATTTTCTCTGAAGGTTTGCATAATTTGGACTACAGAAAAATTAAAGACGTGTACACTGATATGAATGTAACCAAGGAAGAAATGATTCAAGAATCAGAATTAAATGGTTATAGTTTTCTTATCTTAACAGATTAGGGGTTAGGTTTGTGGGAGAAAGATTGAATTATACAACAACCCATCTTACTAACAAAAATTGTGCCATTCTGCAAATGATAAGGAACTATTTGGTCTTCTTGTGGTTATCCCTCTATCCACATTTGTAATCTGAACTTTGTTTTTATCTTACTCTTTGTATCTGGACACTCCTACTCTTCCTAGATCAAATACTTAACAAATACTTAACGGCCTGCCCTCTGAAAGATCTGGATAAAATTCTTTGGAATTGCAGTAAATCCCTAAACACATACCCCTCTGATAAAATGAGCACAAAAATGCATTCCAAACCCTAATTAAAATAGCTGGAAATTTAGATTTTTTTCCCCATTACTACTACACTTTGATCAGTAGAGATGATCAGAAGATATAAAAAAAAAAAGATTCTCAAAAAAGAGTTGCTTAAAGTACAGGTCTACATAACCAGGTACAATGCTTATTTCAAATGACTGTTTCATCTCAATTCAAAATACACATTTTATTGAGGAAAAAATGGAACTTTTCAAATGGAATGCAACTTTCATCTCAACAAACCACAATTTTTACAAATCATATATATATATATATATATATATATATATATATATATATATATATGGTATGAAATTATACAACTAAATCTCACATTTTCTTTTCCCTGAATTGTATTGGATTAGACATGTCATAGTTGTCAACCATTTGTTCTTATTGCTTATTCAGGGGGTAATGGAGTAAATGTCAAATCAAGAGTATCTCTTGTATGTATGTGTGTGCAGATCCATGTATCTTTAATTACATGCCAATGTTAGGGAAGATTGATTTGAATATTGTCAGTTTCTGCATTTTTCTGAATGTTTTTCATTTATTACCATAACTATTCATGTTGATTTTAACTGAGTTTAATTTTTTAAAAATTACATGAAATATAGGTGGTACAAATGACTGTAATTAACCCCTATTCTCCAATTTTTGCTTTACCAATTCAAATCCTATCAATGTCGCAAATTACACTTGCTCACCTTGTCAAACCTCTCTCCATAACTCAATTGAAATAGATTTACATTTGGAAAGGAGAGATTTAAAAGGCAAAGAATAAAAGTGCACATTAGGGTAGTTACTCAGTCCCTCAGGAACAGGTTAGGGCTCCATTCAATCAGCTTGAGGACTGAGGAAACTAACATTCCTCACCTCTAAACTGTGTTTCTATATTTTGTTAGTATAAAAAATATATACGCAGCCTTGGGCAGTGTGACTCAGTTGGTTGAGCTTCATCCCATGCCCTGCAGGGTTGCTGTTAGTTTGATTCCCAGTCAGGGCACATACCCAGGTTGCAGGTTCAATCCATGGTCAGGGTGCATATGGAAGGCAACCAATTGATGTTTCTCTTGTTCATATATATATATATATATATATATATATATATATATATATATACCCTCCCCCTTCCTCTCTAAATAATCAATAAAAACATTTTTGGAAAAAAAAGACATGTGTATGCAATGAAATTTATTAAATTTCTATTATTTTCTTGTGGAGTTAGCTCTAAGTTATATTAAAGTCCCTCCATCTCTGATCAAACTCCTGCCCAGATCAGGGATATTGCTCTTGTGTTCTGGCTTCGTTGTTATAACTGGTTTCCTGTTGTATTTGAACCTTTTTTTAAAAGTGGAATATTTCAGTTTTATCAGAATGCTGATGGATGTTCAGCATTCTGTGTTCTTATATCCTACATCAGTGTTTCTAATTTATTCAGAATAATGAATAAAGTATAAATCTTTGGGTAGCTAAAGATAATTGAAGGTTTTAGAATGGGTTTGATTTCTCCAGAACTTTGGGTACCTCTTTGTTTTTAAATGTAAAAGAACCCATTAAATCCTCTGAAACCTAGTCAACAAAAATTAATTAAAAACATGACAATCAAATATACAGGTAATTTCCATATCATGGCATAGGAACTTATTTGTATTCAAAATGTATTTACATACTTGAAACATTTTGGCTCAACTTTTCCCCCATGGTGAATATAATGCTGTCATGTTTAATAGCTCTTACCTGCACGAAACAAATGTATGATATACTATGATTATGTTTCTCTTTCCTTTGTTTTCTCTTCTTCCTTCTTTCATACCACTTCTCTCCCTCCTTCCCTCTCTTTTTCTTCTTCTTTTAACATTTCCCAAAATGCATGTCAACTGGATTAAGAGACTTAATAAGCAAACACCAAACTAAGCAAACAAAGCCAGTTTATAAACTGAGACTGTTTAATCTTCTGGCCTTTATGTCCTCTGCTTTCACTTTACTATCTCTATCACTCTACTATTTTTATTGTTGTTAATCCTCACCAGGGGGCATTTTTCCATTGACTTTTTTTAGAGAGAGTAAAAGGGAGGGTAAGAGACAGAGAGAGAAATACTGATGTGAGAAAGGCACATTGATTGGTTGCCTCCCACATATGCCCCAACCAGGGCTGGGGATTGAGTCTTCAACTAAGGTATGTACCCTTGGCCGGAATCAAACTTAGGACCCTTCAGTCTGTGGGCTGACACTCTACTCACTGAGTCAAACCAGCTAGGGCTATCACTCTACTCATTTTTAAATTATTTTTTCCACTTTACTGTTACCCCTTAGCAACCCAGTTGAGCTGAATTGGCTCCCAAATGCATCTCCTACTTTGAGATTTAATAAGAATGGGACCATTTGGCTGTTGAGAAAGGTTTAAGCCAATGAATCTAAAAACTTGGTTGCCAGCCAGAAAACTAATGGTGCTTCTTAGACAGCAGTTGTGTGAATGAGTATATGCCAGCATACATCCTAATTGCTTTATTTCTTTAGTTCCCCATCATGACTCAGGAAGAGCATTTGCTCCCATTTCCACCCATGACCTATTGAATTTTCTAGAGCCACCTCTCACACAAAAGGAAGACACAACAGAAGAGGCCTTTCCCAGTATCTCCACAGAATCACATAAAACATCACATGCTAACATGGTATGTTGTTATGCACATGTACATTTTATATGTTCATCATGCCAGCAGAAGACTGAAAAACAAAAAGGCTATGAGTTTTAAAGTTCAAATCATTTTCTTGGCAAAATGGAAATCATCTGTCCAAATCTCTTCTGTTTTAGGAGAAAGTTTGATTTCCAACAAATATATCTTCCTGGGGGCTTTCAAATATTTCAGAGAAGAAACCACAGCTTTGATCCCATGTACATAAACATAGGGGGAAAGCAAGAAAAGTTTAACTATTTTTCTTTATTTATTATGCATTACATTATTGTTGCTTCTCCTTAAAAATATAGCAACTTTGTCATATCAGACAACAAAATAAATGGAGCCCAAAGCATGAATGCACTTTCTTGGCAAAATCATTGAAAGTCTGTCACATTCTTGATGCTTTCAAAACTTTGAAGGCAGTCATTTGTGGCTATTTTGCAAAATAAACATATTGACTTTTTTCTCCATTCGCCATCAGTGAAGGAGATGCAGAATAAGGTGGAGGCAGAAGTGGCAAAGACAGCAGACTACGGATGCAGGTAATGCACCAAATAGCAATCAAGCTTGAAAAAAAAATCATGAGGAGGCCAAGAGCGGGCCCATAACCAAGCAATACATAGCAAACCCTTATAATGCATTTGACTCAGAATCATTATAAAGTTGTATAACATTCCTCTAATAGAAGCCTTCTCCCATGCAAGGATTTCTGTTCTTTGCCAATAAGACTCAAAGAAGGAAATGGGCTTCTCAATCTCAAACACCTTTGCAAATGCCAACAGTGCAAGTGATAAAAGCCAATGATGGTTTGGACTACATCTCAATGAGGAAAAGACAATGGAAATGAAGCTCTGGAGGCAGTGATGAATAATGGGTACTGAGAGGATGATGGAGAGCAACTCTGCCAGGAAAATATTGTCCAGATGAAGCTGTGGAGTCTGAGATCCACAAAAGATGCTTTGTGCATCCATGTAAATAATAAGATTTGGAACGTGACAAATGAAAGCACACAAGGCAAGCTAAACAAAAAGTACTCAGTTCCACAGGTACTATATACAGATGGACATGAAAGCTGAATGGTATGGGAAACTATACCATCGAGGCTGAAGAGAAGAAAGGAAGCAAGGGAGATGCAATGTTTTGATCACTCACTTCTTGGCAGAGAGAATCTTGGTAGTTACCAACTTGGCAGAAAGGGACACATTGCAAGACAGATTGCACTTGGTTGTTGAAGAATGTTGAAGCAGGATCATTTTGGAAATGCAAAGAGGTGACTATGCTTTGGAAAGAGACACAAAATAGTCAATTTATTGGGCTCTAGGTGGGATTGCATGGACCAGGCTTTCCAGATGGCACCTCCATGCAAGCCAGATCAGCTCTTTTCCCAGCTATGTTTTCTGCAACTCAAGAAATATAGGAAATAAAACCTTTGAATTCAAGAATGATTTTTTCCACATATTTTTATCAAAGGGTCAAATTGATGAATTTTTTAAAATGGTTTGCGGGGGCGGGGGGGGGGGGGGAGGCGGGAATTGAGCTTTGTGACCAATGTGATTTTCATAAGGCATTTCCTACGTTGATAAGGTTATGTTCCTGGTAATGCCACAGTTCAAAAGGCAGCATCATAATTGACTGGGAAAAGAACTAAAGGTGGTAGAGCCACGCTTCAGAATTGCAAATAGTTTAAAACCATAGATGGCAACTTTTGTTAAAAGAGAGGGACTGAGTGAGGGGGGAGAAGAAGCCAAGATGAAGAACCTCAACACATACATTTGAAAATCTTGCCAAGAAATCATGATCCTTCTATTAACTGAACTACTTATTTCTTTGCATTTGATGAAATGAACCAAATACTTATATTTTCATGAGAAGGGAAACACTGGAGTAATTAAGTAAAAATATATATATAATTGTTAGTGTTTGAAAACTATGTTAGTTTTTGGCAACAGCACATCAACCTGGATTACATTCAAACATTGTAGCTTTAAGGGTTGCTGAAAACCTAGTATGCATTGGAACCTGATGAATGAATTTCCACTGTTTTTATCATCTCTAACATGTGAATACAATCCACACATAGAGAGGCTGGCTCCTGAATGAAAATTACTTGGGTTAACAAAGGGATGTAGACTCACAATGAGTAAATATACCAAAGCCCCAAATAATTATAATAGTCACAGCTTGGCAATGAGTTTGCAGACTATGAAATTAGTTTCTTGTGAATAATGGAGATTTTACAAGGCTAGTATAAACACGGGGTAATTGGAAAATCAAATCGCTCTTTGTGAGTTATTGTAAGGTCTGGAATAATGGTGATAACATTTATTTTAAAACTACCTCCCTATGAATCACTGCAGTTTGGTGTTTTTTAGCAGTACTGTTGCCAAGAGTTCTTGCCTTGAAGTACAACAGTGGGAACTTAAATCGTGAAGCCCACGTCCCAGCTTACCCCTGACACAATGAGTTCTCCTCCCAGGTTCTGCACTTCCGCCTTCACCTTGCTGCAGATATTAAGCTGATGGCAATACAAGGCAATTCGCTGAAGGTAGGCTAATAAATCCTGCTTACATGCTGAATCAGGACACTATAAAACATTTAAAACAGTGATCTCAGTTAGTATGTACTCTTCAGTTTCTAACACTTGGTATATTATGAAAGCTGTGGTGAAAAGAAAAGGTTTTGGTGTCATATACTTTCATTACATCCATTTCACTTAAATTCTTTCTATAGCATGTTAGGAATACCACAGCCAATAGTTTGGAACAGTTAGTTTGACTTTAACAGAATTCTACGAAGATAATAGTAAAGATCTTTCAGCAAGTCTTATTGGGAATTCTGAACATGTTTCTGGGTATTTTATCAGTTGTCTTCAAAACGGTTAAGAAACTAAATATTTTACTATTTTTATTCCTAGTGGCTCATTCAATGTTTACTATGTGCAAGTTATTTTAATACAAACAACCAAAGCAACACATGCTAGAAGGAAATCACTCTGTGAGGCAATCTCTCTGCCATAGAAGAGGGCAGAGTTTCAATTCAATTAGTTGGAAGGGAAAATCACTTGTTTCCTTTAGTTTTTTAAGAAATGCACCATTCATGAAAGAAAAACTATTACACCTTTTGGATTTTGGTATTTATCAAAATTTTTGCAACATGATAAACTTCCTTTAAGCAAAAAACTGAGAAGAATCATGACCACTGTAAGAGAAACAGATGTGAGAAACAGAATGAAGTTGATACCAATTGAAACACTTGTAAGAGAAAAAACAGACCCCAGATTCGGGATGTGCCAGAGTCAACTATGACCAGGGATTTTGAATTCTCTGTGACTTAAACAGGTAGATGTCCATCGAATACACTGAGCTTAGATGAACACTTCCACGGACATTTACATGGCTCCCTAAGGCATTTTGAAGGCTCCAATGCCAATGGCTATCCAGTCATTGAAATATATTCCTATTTCAAAAGTTCAGTTTGAGATTCTCCAGGCCGTTCCATTGTTCTGGCCCAATTTGGCACTTGTAAAAAACATATAATCACAAGATCCTTGATGAAACATTGTAAGAAATAAACACCTACAGGCCACAGTGAAGTATCTTAATTAGACTAAGAGTATGAGAAAAAGCACTCCAATTGTTTCCTCAAAGCTCAAGGAAAATAATTTTCATTAGTACTGTGAAGCCAGTGGTTTTGACATAATCACTTATTGAATAAATGACAAAGGGGTCTCTTTCATATATACCACTTATCATTGTAGCATTCCCCTCCCCTCCCACTAACTGTATTTATCAAGAAAGAAACCCACAGAGACTGTTTTTTAGCTTTCTAAAAGTACTTAATTCTGTAATATTTATCCTACTCCAGAGACCCATCTACTGAAAGGAATTAACTTTAAAATGATATCTCCCTAGAGGGCTGACTAGTCTTTTGATACAAATACCTTGCAGCAAATTAAACTGAAAGTTCTATCTAATGGAACAGTAATTAAAAATGCAACAGTCCGTAAAAAGTTTATATTACGTGCATATCTCAAATCTTCATAAAAATATTTTCAGGCAAAATAAAGGCAATCAATTTGTTCCTCGGTACTTCTCTTTCTATTCTGTTATTTAAACTGAGGCATTTAAAGCACAAATAAAGGCAAGATGAAACAAGAAAAATAAGTCTTACTTCATGGAAATAGGAGAATTTGAGAAAGAAATTCAGACAAAAGAACGAGGGGGAAAATTGCAAGTTGCTTCACCACTAATGACAGTAAGAATGCCACAAACAGAGGGTTATGTTTACCTTCATCTGTCTCTTTTAAAGTCATCATTAAATAGCATTTAAATACTTTGTCACAATATCAAAAGACATCTAGAATCCTGGGATTTGTGTGTCATTTTCAAAACTGTTTTGGGTTATACTTCAAGTTGCAAAAATGCAAAATCAAAAACAAGAATCAAAATAAAAATATTGAACTCAATTAGCCTAAACATATTGAGAAATAGATTTAGCCATTGAGATTCAGAATATAATGGAAAAGCCATCCAAACTTCATTCACTTTCACTCCCAGGAAGAAGTCTGTAGAAATAAAACTATTTTAAGAACCACCCACCAATCTCTGCTCACTCTACTCATCCTCCCCACCTCAACATTTGCAGGGGTTGGGGGGCGGGGCAGGGAGATATGGCATTCTTTCTTGGTGCATTTTTATTTGTTTGCATGCATGCATGGACATTTTCAAGTAAGTTCATTGTCTCTCCTCTTTTTTATATGAACTTTCTGGAATGCATATAGTACTCTGTAGAAAGAAGCTCAAATTATGCTTTAAACTTCAGGAAGCCTGGCAGTTGATATTGCCCTGAAATTACCAATCTAGTAATGGTTTGGTCCTCAAACCCTACAAATTTGAGGGAGGTCTCAAATTATGATAATACTTAATGAATTATCTTTACTATTAAGTGTTGCTCAAAAATTCAAAGTAAGCAAAAACATTCCCTTGAATTAGCCAAGATAATATATTGAGACAATAAAATAAAATGAGACAACATATTAGCTTATTTTAAATATAATCTTAATAGTTTAATAATGTATTTTTCTTAAAATATTTAAGAATCTAGGATACTGAAGATTGTGAGTATTTAGAGGAACAGCCTAATGTTAAGGATTGGAGGAGGAAAACTATAATCATCAACCCCAAAATAATAGAAGACTATGGAGGAGGAAGCAATCCTGTATCTTTCCATGTCTCTAGAGAATGTCACTGTGTTGTAGTGTAGTAAGCCAATTCATGTTCGTAATGTCTCCATGTAAATAATAGTTTATATAGTATTTCTATTTCAGAATCTTATATTTTAAGACATTCTCCTTTTAAAATGGTTCAAACTGTAAGCCAGTGTTACTAAAGAAATAAGGATCAGTTTATCTGGCAAAGTCTATTGCCTAAAGTACCCTTACAGGAAATGGAACATTACTGCACCAAGACATATTTACAAAAGGATTTTAGAGTTCCAATTCTAGACAGATAAAATGAAAAATGTGAAAAAGAAATCAACTCAAAGATTAAAGGTGAAATTAAGAACCATTCTAATCTGTATCTTCTTTCGGTCTGAAAGCACAAAAGAGAATTTCATTTATCTTTGATGCCTCTAAGTCTGGATGAAAATGCTGCTGAAATCTGGAGGTTCTCGATTGTGCGGATTAGTCTCATTTGTACTAGAGCACAAATTATTATGAATGATGAAGAGCATCAGTACAATGTGATCAGTGTTCTATAACAAGATGTAGATGTCTTTCTTTTTCCTCTCCCTTATTCAGCATGACTGCATTTCTGAATGAGGGTGGCTGGGATACTCCACAACTCTCTGGGAGTTAGATCTCTTATGTAATGTGTTCTCTCCTCTCCCAAGGAACCACGTACTTGAGAACCTCCAGATTTCAGCTGATCATAGGCCTTAGGTGTCCCTCCTGAACTGAACACACCTTCTCCATCAGCTCAGTCTCAGCAGAGTTAGAGGCCAGTTTATGAAATGTTAGTGATTTTGTACAATTCATTCTTCAGCATTTTGTAGGGTGGATAAAACCCATAACAGAACCCAAGTGCTAATCAAGGATTCTTCCCTCTTATATTACCTGATCAGCCACGGCACGGGCTAATTTGTCCATTCGAGAACCTGCTTCGGCAATTTTCTTAGCAGCATTAATGACATCGGATGTATTTTTCAATGGGCCTTTGCCTCTGAAACAATATATACAACGTAATTAAAAAGCCATTGTATGACCTGAAATAGACAAACCAACCATACTGTTTGCCCAAGACCCTGCTTTTGTATTTGTCTCTGATCATGTTAGAAGAATGTATTCTTGATTCATTTCAATCTCCACATTAATAATCTACTTTACTTCCATTCATCTTTAGGAAATATTATCCCTATTTAGATATGTATGTTCACATTTAATTCTTTACATAAATTTACAGTTTAGACAGTGTTCCATTAAAAAGGGTGATCACCACAAGGCAATGGGAATTTAATATTGAAATGCTTACCATGTGCCTGTGCTGTTGTATGCACTACCTTATATTGCAACCCTAGTAAGTATCATCATTCCCATTTTAGAAAGGAGAAAAGTAGACTAAAAGTCATGAACTCAACTAAGTCCGTACAAGCCACAAGTAATAAATTCTATATTTAAATGAGACACTAGCTAAAATAAATGCCCTTGCATTGTCTTTTATACCATGTCCTACACCATTATTATATTGTCAAGTCCACTTTGGCACTCTGAGTAGCAACGGTCTCTTGTACACAATGGGGAACTGTTCGGCCAGAATTTCAGAATTCGGTTCGGCTCTTACTCTCATTGTCGTCCACGCTCCTGGTACTGATTTATGAGGGAACAGACAAAACACTGCGTGACAGTAGGTGTCTTTATGCTTCCAAACCATTGTCCCAATATTTTCACATGAGGTTTTCAATTAGGTGCACTGTTTAATATTACATGTCTTTTAAATATCTTACCTAATAAAAGAGAAAAATGCAAATTAACCATCACTCCGCTACGCCCACAGCCAATCAGAGTGAGTATGCAAATTAACCCAACAAAGATGGAGGTTAATTTGCATATGCAGGCACAGAGCAGTGTGAAGCCTGCTATGAGGGGAAGAGGGGAGGCAGAGGGAGCTACTGGAGTGGTGCTCCAGACAGAAGCGAGGACATGCCAGCTCTGGGCACGCCAGGAGCGGGGACTTGCTGGCTCCCAGGTGGCCAGGAGCAGGGACTTGCTGGCTCCCGGGCGGCCGGGGAGTGGGGACTTGCAGGCTCCCGGGCGGCCGGGGAGTGAAGCTAGGGGCCTATTCTTGCACGAATATCATGCAATGTGCCTCTAGTTTACTATAAAGAAAAAGAAAGCTATTCTGTGTCAGAAATCTTTAAACAAAATATAGCACATAACTTACTTGCTCTTTTCTTGAGATATAAATAATAGATTAAATATATTTATCTTTTCTTTTTTCTTTTAGCATTGCTACTTAGCCTGGTCTCCTTAGATACATCTGAAAATCAAGGCTTCTTTTTTTTAATTTAATGTTTTTATTGATTTTTAGAGAGCAAGGAAGGGAGAGGAATAGAGAGATAAAAAACATCAATGAGATAGAAACATCATTGGTCAGTTGTCTCCCATAACCCCTTACTGGGGATCAAGTCCACAACCCAGGCATGTGCCCTGACTGAGAATCTAACCCGTGACCTCTTGGTTCCTGGGTTGAAGTTTAATCACTGAGCCATACTGGCCTAATTAAATGCATTTTTTAAGACTACAAAATTAAATTAATACAGTTAGAAATGTGATGAAATGTGGACAAAACTTAGATGTGATTTATTTTGAACACATAAGGTTATTCAGAGTGAGCAATGATTGTTACATAATATTTTATAAAATAGAAAATTTTAAATTGCTTCAGAAAATTAATGTAAATGAAGAGCATTTTGTTCAGTTTCCCTCCTAATTTATGTTCTGCAAATTTTTTTACATTAGTAGCTAAAATTAAAATATATTATGTTCATGTCAAAGCTTAAATACACACATAGGGAAATTTAAAACTTAAGATTTTATTTTGCTGTGTTAACATTAACTCTTCCACAAAGGCACTGACTTTTTTCACCTTCTATTTTTATATTGAAATATAGGCAAGGATTTCATAGGTAAACTTTATGTAATATGTACAAGTTAAAGATTCTGTGATAATCTGGCTTTTATTCTCTAACACTATTTTTTAAATTATCTCTTAAGAAACTTTTTCATATTTTGGTTTTATACTTTTAAAGGGAATATTAGCCCAGCTGGCATGGCTCAGTGGTTGAGCATCGACCTATGAACCAGGAGGTCATGGTGTGATTCCCAGTCAGGGCACATACCCAGGTTGTGGGCTTGATCCCCAGTGTGGGCTGTGCAGGAGGCAGCCAATCAATGATTCTCTCTCATCTTTGATGTTTCTCTTTCTCTCTCTCCCTTTCTCTCTGGAATCAATAAAAATACATTTTTTAAAAGAGAATGTTAGAGGCAGAATCTCTCACTGTTTAATGTTCTCCTTATTATATACTTCTGTGTAACTTTCAGACCTTAGATATCTTTATTTTAGTTTTACTTTGATACATTTGTTGTTACTTTTTGTCTTCATCTTAACCCAGTCCCAAAGACCTAGCTGCACTCTGCCTGATTTTTCGTCACTAACCATCTTGTGTGTTTGTTTACAGCAAGATCTTCCAAGGGTGTGGGGGAAACGTCTTCATAAACCTTACATGATAACTTTCATCAGTTGATTGATTCTGACAAAATGTACTAAGTTAGTGGAGAAAATTTATCGAGAACTGAGTTTGCTTGAGGCACAGGCTCCCATCTCGGAGCCAGAAGAACGATGAGAAGCATGTCCTCTGTGATTACACCAGAGGCTGCACTTCACAGACTCACTAGGAGATTGTTATTAACCAACTTTAGAGTTCACGTTACAATTCAAATTATTGGAGTCACAAGCTGGTAATAAGCATGTATGTCACAAAACTGGACAGCAAGACAGAAGTTCTGAGAACATCAAACACTTCCTCTTTTTCTACTGAAATTAAAACACAAGGATGAAAACTAGGTGACTGACATGCTCAAGAAGACACTGCAGAGAGAATGCTACTCAGAGAGACTTAGGACTGGAACCTCTGTGTCCTGAACACAACCAAGTATTCTCTTCTGCTCTATATATTTCATTCCTCTGAGGATGGCTAAAGCAGTGATCTCAGAGAAAAACAAATCACCTTAACTACAGACATTAACATGCAAGAGATAATGAACTTAGTAATATCTCAAAAAATTTTAAAAAATAAATAGGAAGAAACTAATAAAATTACAAAAAACATAAATTATTAGAAAATAATAAAACACTGGAAATAAATAAATCTAAAACTAGCTCAAAAGAAAAAAAGCACAACTGATATAGAAATATACTTAGATTGCAATTAGGAAAAATATGTAAAACAAATATTCAAATGTAAAAAAGATAAGAGTGAAATAACTTCAGAAAATAGAGAATTAAAAATATCATAAAAGTACTTTTCTCAAATGCATGTAAATAAATTTGAAACCTGGATGAAATAACTTTATAGGACTATATAATTTACCAATACTGACCAGGGAAAGGATATTGAAATATCTAGATTCTGGTTTACATGAAGAAATAAATAAGGCTATCAGAAAAGCTCATAAAAACTAAAAACAAAAAACTAAAAACAGTAAATCCAGATGGTTTATTATAGGAATTCACTAAACCTTTAAAAAGATGATAATCCGAATGCTATTTAAACTCTTCCAGAATATATAGGGGTGGTGAACATACAATACAGTGTCCAGATGATGTTATAGAATTGTGCATGAAACCTACATAATTTCTTAACCAGTATCACCCCAATAAACTCAATTTTAAAAGCCACCAAACAGACCCCCCCCCGCCCCCCAAAAAAGAAAACCTGAGTTCCTGGATACAGAGAAAAGATTGATGGTAATCAGAGGTGAGGGATGTTGGTAAAATGAGAGAAGGGAGTCAAAAAGTAAAAATTCCCAGCTATAAAGTAAGTCATTAAGATGTAATAATATTCTAATATATATTTAAAAGATAAGAGTACATCTTAAAAATTTTCATCACAAGAAAAAATATCCATATTATGTATGGTAATTGTTGTTAACTAGACTTATTATAGTAAGCATCTCACAATATATACAAATATTTTTTAAAACCCTAAAATCTACACTAATAAAAGAGAAACATGCAAATTAACCATCACTCCGCTACGCCCACCAACCAATCAGAGTATGCAAATTAACCTAACAAAAGATGGCAGTTAATTTGCATACACAGACGGAGTGAAGACTGAAGATAGCATAGAAGGAAGAGAGAGGAAAGCGGAAAGCGAGGAGGCAGTGGCGGCGGGAGGGAAAGCATGGGGTGGGGGGGTGAGGGTGGGAGGAGGCGGTGGGAGGGAAAGCACAGGACAGCAGCAACGGCGGGCGGGAAAGCGCTGGGTGGGGGGCAGAGGTGGCGGGAGGGGAGGGAAAGCGGGGGTGGGGGTGGGGGTGGGGAGGCGGGAGGGGTAGCGGTGGTGGGAGGGAAGCCCGCTGGAAGCCCTGTTCTTGCAGGAATCTTCCTGCAATGGGCCTCTAGTGTAAATATAAAAACAGAAGGCATTATAATTACATAGATAAATAGCACACAAAAAGATTGTTGACTGCCACATAAAAAATTCTAGACGTTCATCAGTATTTTAAAGCCAGGTGTACCCACTCATTGCTTAATGAGTCAGAATTAAGAAAATTATTTGAATAATCTCAAAAATTCTGAATATCTAGTACATGGTTCTAAGCACCATGCAAGATGCTGCTAAGGAATTTTTGAGGCCCAGATTTTTTTGAGTACAGAATCACTGACATGACCCACTTTCCCCACATCATAAACAGAAAAGAGGAAAGGACTAGAAAATATAGCTGTATCATTTTGTGGGATGGGAGATTAAAATCACTCATTTTCTTCTGTTTGCATGCCAGGTGGTATAGCAGTCCTTATTAGTAGTTGGGTGACAACTGTGAAGTAATAACCGGTCCCTTTAAAAGAGAAGACCCTGAATTCAGCTTACATAATAGGGGTAGCATTTCCTTTTAATGTTACTGTGTAGGTTGGGAGTAAAGTCTAAAACTCCTTTAGACATCATAATGTCTACAGCAGTGCTATCCAAGAGAATTTTTGCAGTGATGGACAGGTTCTATACATAATTCTTTACTGTCCAATATAGTGGCCCCTAGTCACATGTGACTATTTAAAATTTGGCTCATATGATGGAGAAACTCAGTTTAATTTTATTCAATTTTTCCTATTTTTAACTTTGCATTTAAAGTATTTATGTATTTGAAGAAACTTGCAAAGATATTTATGTAGGGATGTCCAATGCACCCTTAATCCAGGCTCATCGGATGTTAACATCTTGCATAACTTATTACAATAACAAAATGAGGAAACTGACATTGGTAAAATCCATAGGGATTATTTAGATTTCAGCAGTTATGCATGCACCTATGTGTATATGTGTGTAAGTTATAGGAAATTATATCACATGCATAACTTCATGTCAATCCTACCTCAACTGAGGCACAGAACACAAGGCTCTCTTGTACTAACTCTATACTACTCAGCCCATTCCTAATGGTAATCAACCATAGATGACCCCTAAATAGTACTCACTAATCTGTTCTCCATTGCTGTAACTTTTTTTTAAGAATGTTATGTCAATAGAATCATGCAGTTGAATTAACACCAATACAGATATTTTTCACTCAACATATTTTCCTTGAGATTTTCCAAAGTTGCTTCATCTATTTATTGCTGAAAAGTATTCTATTACTTACATGTACCAAACTTAATTGAACAATTTACCCAAATGAATGACATTTGCATGATTGCAGTTTTAGGCTATTACAAATAAACTTCATATAAATATTTGTATATAGGTTTTTGAGTGAACGTAAGTTTTCATTTCTCTGGGCTAAATGCCCAAGAATGAAATTACTGGATCCTTTGATAAATCCACTTCTGGTTTTAAAAGAAACTGTAAAACATTTTTTTCAATTTTATTTCATTTTAAATAAAATTTTAAAAACCTGGAGCTAGCTTCATACTCAATTGGTAAAAGGCTAAAGCTTTCCTTCTAAGATCAGGAAGAAGACAAGGGTGTCACTTCTACTCAACACAGCACTGGAAGTCTTAGCTAGAGAAATTAAGGAAGAGAAATAACTAAAAGTCATTTATATCAGAAAGGAAGAAGTAAAATGATCTTTGTTTACAGACATGATCTTAGATGTAGAGATCCTAAAGGTCTTACAAAACAACAACCAGAATATATGAATTTAGTTGTTATGTAATACAAAATCAACATACAAAAATCAGTTGCATTTCTATACACAAACAAAAAACTACCTGAAAGAGAAATTAAGAAAGCAATCCCATTTGTAATCACATCAAAAAGTAAAGTACTGCCAAAACCGGTTTGGCTCAGTGGATAGAGTGTCGGCCTGCGGACTGAAAGGTCCCGGGTTCGATTCCGGTCAAGGGCATGTACCTTGGTTGCGGGCACATCCTCAGTGGGAGGTGTGCAGGAGGCAGCTGATCGATGTTTCTCTCTCATCGATGTTTCTAGCTCTCTATCCCTCTCCCTTCCTCTCTGTGAAATATCAATAAAATGTATTTAAAAAAAAAAAAAAGTAAAGTACTTAGGAATAAGCTTAACCAAGGAGGCAGAAGACTTGTATACCAAAAACTACAAAATGTTGCTGAAATAAACACACAAATAAGTGTAAAGACAACATATATATTTGGAGACATAATTTTATCAAGATGTCAATACTTAATTTTAAGATGTGAATATTATCCAAAGCAATCGATGTAATCCTTTTCAGAATCCCAATAGTGTTTTTTGCCAAAATAGAAAAATCCATCCCTAAGTTTATATGTATTCTCGAGGCACCCCGAATACCCAAAACAATCTTAGAAAATAACATAGCATGGGGCCTCACTTTCCTGGATTTATGGACTTACTACTAAGCATAAATAATCAAAACAGTGTAGTACTGGGCATTAAGACAAACATGTAAGCCAATGGAAAAGAATAGAGAAACAAACCCTCATGCACATGGTAAAATTATTTTGAACAAGAGTGTCAAGGCCATTCAATAGGAAGAGGACAGTGTTTTCAACAAATAATGTTGGGAAAGCTAGATATCCATGGGCAAAAGAATGAAATGGGACAATTATCTTATACCATGTACAAAATTTAACTTGAAATGCATACAGGCCTTAATATAAGAGCTAAACTATACAAATCTTGCAAGGATATATACAGGGGAAACTTCATGACATTGGATTTGGCAATGATGTCTGAGATATGACACCAAGAGCACAGGCAACAAAAGGAAAACAGATAAGTCTATCAAATTTTTAAAAACGCTATGCATCACAAGACACAATCAACGGAGTAAAAAGGTAATTCACAGAATTGTAGAAAAGATTTGCAAATCATATATCTGACAAGGGGTTAATGTCCAGAATACAGAGAAGCTCCTAAAATTCAACACTAAAACATAATCAACCTCATTAAAAAATAAGCAAAGGACTTGAATAGACATTTTTCTGAAGAAGATACACAATGGCTAATCAACATATGAAAAGATGTTCAGCATCACTAATCATTAGGGAAATGCAAATAACTTGATCTCACTTATATGTGGAATCTAATGAACAAATAAACTGATGAACAAAACAGTTCCAAAGGCATGGACACATGGAACAGACTGACAGCAGAGGAGGCGATAAGAAGAGATTTACCAAAGAACATATATGGATATATGCATAACCCACGGGCACAGACAATAATGTGGTGAAGCCCTGAGGTGGGGCAGGGGCTGTGTAGAGGGGAGCAAAGCGGGGAGAAATGGGGGACATCTGTAATACTGTGAACAATGTAATTAATTTTTTAAACGCCACAATGAGATACAATCTCACACACATTAAGATGCTAGTATAAAAACAAAAATTAAATATAAATAAATAAAAAGGGTTGGCAAGGATGTGATGAATTTGGAATCTTGTGCACTATTGATGGGAAGGTAAAATGGCACAGCTATTATATAAAACAGTACAGTGGTTCCTCAAAAAATTAAACATACAATTACCATATGATCCAGCAATTCAACTTCTGGGTATATACTCCAAAGTATTAAAAGTATAATCTCAAAGAATTGTTTGTACACCCACATTCATCACAGCATTGTTCACAATAGTCTAAAAGTAGAATCAATCCAAATGCCCAACAATGGATGAATGGATAAACAAAATACAATATGTACCAACAATGAAATATTTAGCCTTAAAAAGGAATGAGAATCTTACACAATCTAAAACATGGATAAACCTTGAGGACATTATGATAAGTGAAATAAGCCAGTCACATAAAGACAAATACTATATGTTTCCACTTGTATGAGATACTTAGAGCAGTCAAATTCACAGAGATGGAAAGGAGAATGAGGTTCCCAGGGGCTGAGTGGAGAGAAGAACAGGGAATTAACAGTTCAATACAGAGTTTCCGTTGGGGAAGATGAAAATTTTCTAGAGATGGATGGTGCTGATGGTTGCATAGCAATGTGAAGGTACTTAATGCCACAGAACTATACACTTAAAATGGTTTAAACAGTAAATTTTATTGTATATATTTTTAAACATAATAAACAATTAAGTAGCCACATGCACATGTAGCTAGTGGCTACTCTATTGAACAGCATAGGTCTAAGTGAGCCACAGTCATCTGAATAATGTGAAGTGGTCATAGAAACAAGAAACAAAATGGCCAACAGAAAAAAATATATCTATTTATTTAGCTAGCTATCTACACATACATATCAGGCCCAGAAGAGACAAGATCGGAAATTTGAGTCTTCCTATCTATGGAAAATAATGTTGATAAAGGAAATGTCCCCATTGGCTGTAGTTTTGTCTCAAAATAATGACTTACACCCTTTGTATTTCCCTAACTTTGTGTTTTGTATGGTTTTGACTTACTCATATAAATTAAGCCAGATTCTCTATTTGGGGTGTTTTAAAAGGTGCTTTGAGCAATTTGTGACCTTAAAGACAGAAGACATCACATTATTCCATCTGGAACATATTTCTGTTTTCTTAGAATATCAAGCCATAGAACTGGGTCTACTATATAGATTTGTGTAACATTTTGTCTTTTGGTAGTAGGTAATACTTATACAAGGGTCAATATTTGGAAGCTTTCCCAGGAAGTAGTAAATCCAAAAAAAAAAAAAAAAGAAGCAAAGAGAGAGAGAGAGGAAGAGAGAGAGAGTTGTGGAAAACTATTACTATATCATTGCTATCTACCACTGACCAACAATTCAATCCATATTTCATGAAAAGGTAATAGGTATTAATGTGAAAAATCAATGTGAGTACATTATGAATTCATGCATTCAATACTGAGAATTCCTAAATGTGGAGTTAATCCAAATAAGGAGATTTATTTGCTATAGCTTTCTCAAAACCTCTAACCTGTCAATATATAATGTGACTTTCCCATAATGAAGATATAGTATGTAAGGAGTGTATTTGCAAATGCATTGAATCATAGAAACCTCTTTACAGATCCAGGGTGCCATAAAACATGCTTGGGAAATAGCACTTCCACTGGCCATGAGTTGAACTATTTAAGGAAGTAACATTGATATTATGTCCTGGAATTTGAAGTACAAATATGTACAAAATTGATAAAGAAGTCTAAGGGTCAATAAATGTAGACCTTAGATAGCAAACGCAAGATTTTTATTTTATTCTGTGAAAAGAGGAGGTAATGAAAGTTTTGTTGCAAAGGGAGCTGAGTGGTTGTGAATTAATCGCCAGGTGTGGGGTGGTATGAACTGATAAGAGTAAAGAATTGTAACTGAAAGATCAGTCAAGTGATACCGAGGCTGGCCTACTGAGGGTCTGAGCTAAGGCAGGAATGTAGTTTGAGAAGAGTGGGGTGATTACATGATTTTTAGTCTTCTATTCAGGATTTTACAGTTGGATATACTCTAAAAATTATTTTCTTAGCCTGAACTCTATTCTTTTCAAGATCAGAATTTATGGTTTATCTCAAAAGACAGCTTTGTCCCTTGCTATACAATTAAACTTGGGTTTCTCTCCTGAGCTGTCATCTCCACACCTCTTATTATTGGAACACAGGACTAGCACATGCTATTTCTTTCCAAAAATGACATCAGTATGGATTCACCCATGCATTACAGTACTTCTGCCATTGCCCATGAGCTAGAAGTCAAGAACTGAACAGCAAAAAAACATGAGGTATAATCAATTTCATCTTCCATGAAGAAGTTATTACACAAATAACGAGGCAGAACCTCTCCAATTTTAATAATAATGGAGTGGATATCATTGGGATTACTGAATCAAATTAATAAATCAGCTACTGATAAGAATATAATAACAAGATACTAAATGCAAGGGTATTTTTTGCATCCAAATGCCCTTTAAAACATATGATTTCAGCAGAGTAGTCAAATTTTAACTCCTTTAAATAAGACATTATAGTACATAGGCATCATTAGAGGTATAGAGCTGAAATTATTCCTCCTTGAAGTGGAAAATGTAAGGGCAGTAATGATAATGCATATGATCAAGTGCAGTGAACTTAGGTGAGAGGCCACAAAAAAAGTCTCAAGTCAGCTACCATTTTATTAAGGAAGAGACTATGCAGATGGAGACATGGGCCACACCTCAGCTTCAAGTGTTCCATTTCCAATTCACACCGTTTTTTCCCTGGTCATTAATTACTGTACTCCTCCCTTTGCCCTCACAAATGGGCACAAAACTTCTCAGCAGGCCGGGGGAAAAATGATCACTAGTAGCATTCTAGACATTTCATTATTCAAATCAGCATAAAGTGATTACATAAAATCCCTAGGAAATTGAAGTGGCCTTCTTTTCACTTTTAAAACTATACTTTGACTAATAGAAGGTCTGTCTTATTTAATATCTCACAAGACCTCCTCAAAGCTCTCTCTTCCTTGACCACAGTTACATATAATGCGGAGCATTGTCACTGGCAACAAGACTAGATTCATTATTCAGTTTAAACTAATGAGAATATTTGTTCAAGTGAGGTTATTAATGGATGGCATAATACCCATCAGATAAAGTACTAAGACAATGTTGAAAGCAAGTAAATTAAGTCATCATAGGCCTTAAAAGCAATGTCTGAGGCTGCCATGATAGTATGATTTGTAGAAAATTAAGGCTTAAATAAGAGCTCACACTGCTTTTTCCTACTGTTATTTGCATGTCTCTGTATAATAAATTTGTGAAGCTGACAGAGACTAAATTTACAAATTTGACCTTCTAATGAATACAATGACATTTAAAAGTCTCAAAGGTCACCCTCATAACAGTAAAATCATTCCACTGAAGTCAAAAACTATTTTAAAACATTTGGAGAAAGGACCAAGTAATGTCATTAGTACGTATTGGCCAGAGGCAGAGGGTAGGGGGGATGAGGTAGAGATGTTCCATATTTTATTACCAACTGCAGCCTTTCCTTATTAGAAGCATTCAGAAATCATTAAAAAATTGTCACCCACAAGGTGATGTTTTGACACTGTCATATAGCTTACATAGTTTTAATAACAAATATTATGTGGAATCATTAACACATCTTTGCTCACATGGTTATGTGTGTCTCCAGAAAAAAAAAAAAATCTAAAGTATAGTAATAGCTTACATTTCTATGGCAGAATAACTTACAAATGCATTACCTCTTTAGATTTTAAACCTTTCTTTTAAGTTTATAAGAAAAGTATTATTTCCCCATTTTGCAAATAAAGAAAGACAATGAGAGTATGGTCCAAAATCACTTGGTATTTGGACCCAAAATTCAGGGAACTTTTCACTGGGCTTTGCTTTGCCTTATTTTGACTTTGTGTGGTAGAAGGACAGAAATGTCACCTCCCTCTAAAGAGAGTAACAATGCAATGGCAGAAACAGCAATGACCCAGATGAAGTCTCCTGACAGAATTCTACCTGGTCTCTTGATATTTTAAAAGCATTGCTCAGAGCAAAAGAGAATAAAACATACACACTTTTTAATTAACCTGTCAAAATTATGCAGTCAGGTTGTTGAGCCCGATTCTTTGAATATAAGGATAAAAATGAGCTGAAGTTAATGCTAGATCATGGGCTAGCATTAAAACATATTACATGTATACACGTACACCCACACATACGTCTAAATATATTTTTCTCAAGGAGGTAGTAACAAATCATTTATCTTCAGAATATTTAAATACATTGCAAAACAGCACAGACCAAAAAAATGAATCAGCCAACCCTCAGGGGTTTGATATAATGACTTAGAATAGATAATTAAAACAATAATTATTACAAAAATGAATCTGTTCTTCTTGACCAAAAAGACATATCTGCTAAGAATTAGGTTCAGATCATTTTGACTTACACATGTACATTTTCTAATATCTGTACCCAGCTTTTATGTCATTTTTAATTTTCCAGCAAAGCTTTCATGAGCTAATATACACTGTTACGCTTATGGGTTTAATGAGAAAAATCTTCAACTCGATGTCCCTGGGCCTCACCTTGTGAAGTCTGTCATTTCCATCATGATCATGCACATCTGCTTGGCCAGCACAATGATGTCATTGCCGCTGTCATCCCATTTGGCCACTTCGGCATCCAGCTTGCTTTTCTCTTGGTGGAATATCTCCACCTGCTCAGCTATTTTTGCCTTCTCCTCCTGCGGTAGTTGCGCCATGATGGCCTGTGTGGGTTACAGAAGAGAGTGACTAATTGTGACAAAGAAAGTACAGACTGTAGGTTGTCTCTGCCTCCAGTTAATGGCAAAGCCTATAGGCTGTCCCTCCATTCTGGAAAATACGTTTTCTCCATCCCAGGGAAGGCAAAAGCACAGACATCTGATGAGGCCCCCAAATTCCCCGTCCCCACTCCCACATGCAAAAAATACAGAGATCCAAAGGCACATGCACAGTCACAGTTAACAGGACTTCTCTGCCGATTTGATGACATATGTTTGTTCAAAAGAATCTATTCTGGACAATTTTTATATTTGGTCTCAGGAAACTTTAACCAGATAAAAGAACACACCTCTTTCAACACTGAAATCTGTTCTGAAAAGCAAAAAAAGAAAAGAGGCCTTCTGTTGCTAAGGAATTTTAAACACTACCCAAGCATCCAAGTGGGGTGGGGTGGGGAGACTTTTTATGAGTGTTAATAAAGGAATCTGTGGTTAGATGCCGAACAAAAATCCCCTCCCCGGAGCATTTCATGGATGGCACACCTATTCCCAGTCCTCTATGGGAATCCTGGTATGACCGAGGCTCCTCATAGAGCCTATGAGTGTGTACACAGAGGCATTGGGATGGGTGAAAATATCTAATTAGGAAGCAAAGGTTGATTTTCAATAGTTGCTTGGTAAGGAAATGTAGAAAAGGAGTAACTACAGTCAATTCTAATTTTTCATAGATTCTTTACTTGCAAATTTACCTACTCCTCTAAAATTTATTTACAACCCCAAATCAACACTTGTGCTTTCACAGTAATTCATGGACATGCCCAGAGATGCAAATAAAAATGAGGCACGTGACCTACATGCTCCTAGATAAGGTTGAACAAGGGATTCTCTATCTTCTTTTTTCAACACTTATAAATAAAGGCCTGATGCACAAAATTCCTGCAAGAGTAGGCCTTCCTTTCCCCGGCTGCTGGCACTGGCTTCCCTCTGGCAGCTGGGACCCGGGCTTCCCTCCCTCCAGCCGCTGGCAGGCACCCGGGACCCGGGCTTCCCTCACAGCCCCGGCTTCTTCTGGAAGGATGGAAGGACGTCTGGTCTAATTAGCATATTACGCTTTTATTATTAAAGATAAGTGTCCCTCCTGAGGTATATTTGGTGCCACATTTACCACATCTTTGTTGGTGATTTTTCTATATAAGATGGCCCCCAAGCATAGTGTGGAGTGCTGCCTAGTGCCCCTAAGCACAAGAAGATTGTAATGTGACCTGGCTGGTGTGGCTGTTGGTTGGAGTGTTGTCCCATACACCAAAAGGTGGCAGGTTCAATTCCTGGCCAGGGTACATGCCCAGGTTGCAGGTTCGATCTCTGGTCGGGGTGCATGCAGAAAGCAACTGATGGATGTTCTTCTCTCTCTCCCTTCCTCTCTCCAAAATAATTTTTTTTAAAAAAAAATAAGTTTATAATGTGCCTTATTGAGAAAACACATGTATTAGATGAGCTTCATGAGTTACAGTGCTCCTGGCCATGTCAGTTCAATATAAGTGAATCAAAATGATAAAATAAGATAGCCAAATGGAAACACTCATTAAACAAGATTATATATGATTGACTGAAGAAAGTGTTGAGACTAGCAGCTCTTAGGAACCTAACTTTGTATTTTCCCTAGCAACAATAGTTAACTATCGCTAATTAAGTGTTCATGGTAATTACAGAACATAAGTACCACGAATGAAGAGAATCAACTGTATTTGTTAAGCAGTATTTATGTAGCAGGCCCTCAGGGAACTGACATCACCTCATTGCATCCTCACAGAACCATGTGCAACCTCCCTCACTGAAGGGGCATATAAATAATATCAGCCTAGGATTCCTCCAGTCCTGAGATACACATGTTCTCCAGAAGAGAGACCAAGAAAGCATGATTTGAGGGGCCTACAACTTTTGCAAAGGACAAGTAAAACAACAGAAACAGCTGATTCCTAAATTGTAAAGCTCCTCCCAACATGAGTGAATTGTTTGAAGGAGAGGTAGCTGATGTCTAATAGAAATATCAGTGGACGTAAGCTCAGAAAAACTGGTCTCAACCAGGCTCTGCATTGACTTGAGTTAGCACCTCACTGCTATTGGCTTCTATCTGTAACATCTTCAGATATAATATAAGAATAGCAAACAAAATAAATGGACAGCAAATGAAATAAATGTGTTGAGTTTTTTCTGACAAAAATGAAATTAAGCATGTGTGGGGTTATGTTAACATTCGTTTATCATCATTTTTATATTAGTTTTCCTTTCCAGCTATCCCTATAACTTATTATTTAGTTGCCATCAAAGGGAAGGAATGGGCCCAGAGACTATATCACTATCTAGAGATACAGGACTGACATGAAACCCAGACATATATACTGAGTATTATGCTGAAAAACTTACTGATGTGAAAAAAAAACCACAACTTAATCTATTTCATCATTCTATAAGATTAATACTATTATTACCCCTATTTTATTAATGATGATGCCAAGGCCTAGAGAAATTAAATTCCAAGTATTATACAACCAATAAACTGTAGGAATAGGATTCAAATCCAAGCCAGCTAACACCATAGTTAACCACTGTGGACAACTGAATCACCATGCATGATCATACAGGTTAGACACGGCACAGCATTCTCAATCAATAGGACAAATGCCACTGAAATCATAGTACTGTCCACCAGGCTGAGTATCTTACAGATGAGGGAGGGTCCATCTGCCCAGAGTAAGGGGTGTCTTTGTCTGATTTGCATAAAGGTGTCATTGGACTAGCAGTTGCCTGGATGCTACATCTCAATAATAGACAGCCATGTTTACTAATGTCCATGTATGCATGTGACTTTATATAAATAATACATGTCTGAGTGTGTACATAATGTATGTGTGTAGGTGTGGATGTGTGTGTTTTATATACATAAGAGTTCATCATAAATTCACGTATGCAATGTTGTGCTTATGACAAGATAGCTATTCCAATGTATTCAGAAAGGTTTGGATGATCTAAAGCTGTCCTAGATTAACTTTCCCTCCACACAAAAAGTTGATAATCATGTTTCACTTAGACCTCCCAAGCCCAACCAGCATCATGTAAGAATCCATTATGTATTTCTCTGTAAAAGAATCTGCCAGCCTACCCCCACAGACCTCCAGACTCCACATTTAGTCCCCAGATTCAAAGCAACAGGTCTTTTGTTATCCCCAAATGGTTAATTTGTATACTGAAGGATGTATACTAATTCTGTGGACCGTTTCACTTGAGTTTCAACTGTGCAATGCAGCATTCAAATATTAACTGCCTCGCTCTTCTCTCTAATTCTTATTAATGCCCTACTTCTGACTTTTCGCCAAGCTTCCTTAGGGTAGAGGCCTCAACATTCTATACAGTATAGAAGCTCAATCAATATCTTTTGATTGATTGCCTAAACCTTTACCCACTTGTTACATCAACATAGTTCAAGAGAAGTTACCAGAGCACACAAACATTTTCTATGGGCACAATCCTGAAGAACAACTGGCCTCTTTCAGAGCAGATTTTCAAAGGAAATGTTATTTTGACTCTAGGGGTGTTCAACTCACATAATACACTACATGTTGTGTGACTTGGGTACAAGTAGTATTATATAAGCTTCTGCATATATAGTCATCGATGAGCTGAAGTCTTTTTCCTAAATATTTTTAAACTGCTCTTGCTTTTAAAAATTCGTAATTGACCTTTTCTGAAACTAGAATTTACAAAAAGGTTATCTATAAACAGTAGATCACAAACTACAAAATTTGCAAGTTAATCAAATTAAAATTCAATATATCAGTTTTAATTAGGTCTTATCAGTGTAACTCAGCAGTTTGAAATGTTAACACATTAAGGCCGTTCTGGCCAAAAAAAAAAAAAAAAAAATTATAGGCGGTTACATTGAAATCAAATTAAATACAAAATTAAAAAAACAAACAAACATGCAATTATTCATTCCTTCAAACTAAGGGAATACGAGAAAAAGTATTTGCAAGGCTGAGAGGAAAGGGAGCGAATTCGCTTTTCTGTTTGTGTGATGTGATCACCTGGGGCGGGCTGGGTGTTTCTGCCTCTGATCACAGTAGCCAAGCACAGATCTCCAGAGTGTTGGGCTGATTGACCTGAGGGCCCAAATCTGTGACATTAGAAACTTGAATCCACAAAGTTCCCAACCCCCCTTGCCCCAGGATCCCAGCTTTTCTTCTGAACAGCCAACCATTTTTGTGTGTGATTAATGTTATAAACTCTACTTTTTAAATAAATACAAATCACTTATCCAAGACAATAACCACTCAGCCCAGAATCTTTACTTCAATCTAAATCTCAAGAAGATTCTCATGTACTTCAATTTCCCATCTCAAAGGGGAAAATGGCTTTTGACAAACTGACAAGTGTTAATTTCTTAAATGCAGATCAGGAGTCTTCAAGTAGAGGAATGTTTTTAAGTAATGAGTAGAAGGGCTAAAACTCCATGCAGCCATTTCTACTCACTTGGACAGAAAGCAGGATAAGAACTATAAGTAGTTAAGGAGTGGGTCCTCTGACTTTTACCAGTCTCAGGCTATGAGGTGATTTGAAATATTGAAGCAATTGTCCTATTAACTCAAATAAACATGGTCATGACTGCTTAAATTATCCAGCTTTCAGGGTAAACTATTTGGCTAACCTTATAAAGAATGACTCATGTTACAAGCATCATCACCATCTTCTTCATCAACTTCCCATTCTCTGACAAGTCTTGTCATACATTTTATCACGCAGTTCTCCTAATGACATTACAAGGTAAGATGCTTTATATAGAAGTAAAGGGATAAGGCATGAAGAGGTTAAGAAATTAGCCCTCAAGTCACATAGAATGGTCAAGACCAAATTATAATCAGGTCTGCATTAACTCCAAATAATACTAGTATATTCACCATACACAAAAATAAACTCAAAATGGATACAGGACTTAAACATAAGACGGGAAACCATAAAATACTAGAGAAATCCACAGGCAGAGAAATCTCAGACATATGCCAAAGCAATTTCTTCACCGATACTGCTCCTAGGTCAATGGAAGCTAAAGAGAAAATAAACAAATGGGACTACATCAAAATAAAAAGCTTTTTCACAGCAAAAGAAACCATCAACAAAACAAGAAAGCCCACTGTATGGGAGAACATATTTGCAAATGTTATCACTGATAAAGGTTTATTCTCCAACATCTACAGGGAACTTATACAACTTAATAAAAGTAAGATAAATGATCCAATAAAAAAATGGGCAACGGACCTAAATAGAATCTTTTTGAAAGAAGACAGAAGAAAGGCCAAGAGACATATGAAAACATGCTCAAAGTCACTAATTATCTGAGAGATGCAAATCAAAATGACAATGCAGTACCATTTTACACCTGTCAGAATGGCAATCATCAACAAATCAACAAACGACAAGTGCTGGCGAGGATGGGGAGCAAAAGGAACCCTCATGCACTGCTGGTGGGAATGCAGACTGGTGCAGCCACTGTGGAGAACGGTATGGAGTTTCCTCAAAAAACTAAAAATGGAGCTCCCATTTGACCCAGTAATCCCACTTCTAGGAATATATCCCAAGAAACTAGAAACACAAATCAGAAAGGATATATGCACCCCTATGTTCATAGCAGCACAATTCACCATAGCTAAGATTTGGAAACAGCCTAAGTGCCCATCAGCAGATGAGTGGATTAGAAAACTATGGTACATCTACACAATGGAATTCTATGCTGCTATAAAAAAGAAGGAATTCTTACCATTTGCAGCAGCATGGATGGACCTGGAGAGCATTATGTTAAGTGAAATAAGCCAGGCAATGAAAGAAAAATACCACATGCTCTCACTCATTTATGGAAAATAAAGAACATTATAACCTGATGAATAAAAAGATAGATACAGAGGCAGTAAAGCACCGAACAGACTGTCAAATTACAGCGAGAAGGCTGGGGAGTGTTGGGGAGGGAGGAAAATAGATCAACCAAAGGACTTGTACGCATGCATATAAGCACACCAATGGACACAAGACACTGGCAGGGTGGGATGAGGGTATGCAACCAAGGGGGTAGGGGAGGCTGGGGGAAGGTCAATGGGGGGAAAAAGGAGATAAATGTACTAATATATGTAATATTTTGAACAATAAAAAATATTTTAAAAAATACTAGTATATTCTATCACCAAGGCTAAGTGCCCAAGACTTGTTGCTGACCAATTTTAGTTATAACAACCTGTGAAAAAAGAGTTAATAAGATGTCATGTCAGGGTCTGAGCAGAGTATGATCATTCTCATTCTTTCACTCTCCCTTGCTCACTCCCTTTCATAATATGGTGTAGAGAAGCATCAAACATATAAAGGAAATAAACACTCTAACTTCAGAATTTGAGAGCAATGTTGGAGTGGGTACTAAAAGCTTTTTTTCCACCTTGACCTCCTTTTAGATTAATTGAACATTTCAGAGAAGAATGTCTGAATGAGAACACAAAGTAAGGCCATTACCAGGGGAGGACTGGCTGCTAAAAAGAGCAACTGCCTCTGTCAAAAACAACTTCTGCCTCCTTCACAATTTTAACCAAGTTAACACACTTCTTTGGTCAAAAGTTCAACCATCTGTCATCTCAGCAATTCAATGTGCCCTCTTATTTCCAACTTACAGCCTTAATTCTATGTCTCTGATTTGTCATCATCTAATTACAGGCTAACGTAGGCTGACTCAATAACTAATGCTGTCTGCTGCAAGTTAATCACACAGCACATGATTGATCTCAAAGACAAATCAGCAAGTGCTAGATTAGAGCAATACTTTGATCTTACTATCCTGGACCATGTTCAGAATTCATGATGAAAAATAGTTCAAAAAAGTCTATTATCTTTTCAGCCGTTGGGTGAAGAAATAACTGATGATGCAGTTAGGTACCATCTGACTTTTATTTCTACCCATAACTGGCTTGATGTCTAATGTAAGTAAGATGCATGAAATGAAAGTGCAATGGGACTTTGTTCTTCCCTGTAAAAAAAAGTGGGAGCGATCATGCTATTTTGACAGATGGTGATTAGAAGAGTTGTACAATATGCCTTGGTCTTTGAGAAAACAAGTCAATGGTTACCAGGCTGTATCAATTCTGAGTTGCAATCAGTCAAATTGACTTTGAATTGATTAAAGTTTGGATGAATTACTCAAACTTACCCTCTGTCATTGATGTAAAAATGCTGGTTTTACTTAATTTTGAAGATGAATGACTTGGTTGATGAATTAGTGTTATGCCAACTAGGCTCAAAAGACTCTCAGCTAATGATCTTTTCAAGTTTCAACATTGGGGTGGGATTAAATAGAGTCCACAAGAAATTTTCAAAGTAGGGGGCTTCATATTGTTTTGTGTGCTTTTCTACTGTCACCAACCTGTGATCAGAAAATGTCCCTCTTCCAAAGGATAACATTTTTCAGAGTCATCCTTTATTTAGCACTTAATAAAGTATGTCAGGTATTTTCCTCATTATTTTATAAACATTAAGTAATTAAAACCCTAAAAGAATTCTAACAAGTTTATTATTCAAATTGTACAGATGATAGGATTGAAGCTCAGAGAAATTGAGCAACATGTAACAAAGCATGGTCCTCTCTCTAACCTATATAATTCAAAACCAAGTCTGTCTGAAATCAAAGCCAATGCATCATTAATGTCCTGAATTTTAACCTCACATTTCCCCTATCAATGTTCATCTATATCTTTTGTGTTATTTAATTGTTGGATGAGCCTATCAGGACATAAAGTGCAAAAGATAACCTGAGCCGACATCTTTCTTTGCTTCCTGCTCCATGCCTTAAACTGGCATATTTCTAGTATGTCTCAATAATTTTTTTTGTCTATCACATGCAGACAAATCTAGGGCTACTGCCCTGGCCAGAGGTAGGTAAGGGAGGAAGGAAGGGAGGGGACAAAGGAGGGAGGGAGGGAGCTTTCTCTATTCTCATAGTCTTGAATCAATTTCAAAAGATGTGGTCTTGTTTATTAGAGACCCTAGGCCAGAGTATGGAGCAATGACAGCCCATCCAGTAACAAACAGTACTCTAATTATTTATCATCACCTCTTGTGTAGTTAACAAGCTTGGAGACTTCAAGCAAAGCCATGGTGTCTATGCCAAAGCAAGATCTGGACATCCTGTGTCCCTGGCTGTTGGACCATCTAATCTAAGCATAACCTCCATCCCCAACAAAGCCCACTATACACATAAGTGTTTGATTTCTTATGGCTGCTATTTTTCAACTGATGGAGAGATAACCGAGTTAAAAGAAATCAGAAGCTGTGGTGGTAATGTCCACTATGTAAATGTGAGTCACTAACAAACAATCCCAGATGGGAACACAAATTTTGGAGCCTTGAACCCGGGGCTCCAAGTCCCTGGAAATCAGAAATTCCCTCAAACTAACATGGTGAACGCAGCCCCTGTGCAACTAACCAAAGTCCTGGGTGTCCACTCACCCGCGCACTCTGCCCTGCGATGAGCTGGTCATCCTCAGTCTGAACACTTGTCCTACTGCGCACGTCATAGTCCTCCTGCTCAAAGTCAGAATCATCTTCTAGTTCTTCTGGAGTCTAAAGATACAGAGGAAAGAGAAAATTCATTATATTTTTAATTGAACCTTCACCCCCATCCATACACTTCATCACTGCAAAAGCTAAGTAGCCCCTCAAAGAGAGTTTGCAGGGGATTATATGTAGGGGGTTATGTGGGCAGGTAATGACTAGAATAGCATCAGAAAAATCAAGCTGCCCTAGTTTATCTCTTTTTAAAAAAAAATACATTTTGTTCATTACTTCCTTCTGTAGGTGTAGTAAGTCTAATTCTTTAAATGACATGCTTTTTAAGAAAAATATATTTGTGTATTTCCACCCATACAAATATATTCTAAGAGAGAAAAATCATCATCAACAACAACAGTTACACCTATGCTGTTTCTGTAATGCCCATTTTGCTCTATTCTAGCTCTCTTTTAGTCTCAATAAGCTCAGAAAGGTTTGGCCACTTCCAGGTTAATGCTGGACCTGATGAAATAGCTGATGTGGTCACTAAGCCATTTAGTATACAAGTTACAACTATAGACTCTGGAGTAAAAAATGCCTAAATATAAACCCCTACATGACCATGGGAAAATGCTATCTTAGCTTTGGTTTCCAAGTCTGTTAAGAGGTATTGATAACAGTAGCTACCTATATTATTGTTGTGAAGATTAAGTAATGTACTCTGTGTAGAGTGTCTGGTAAATAAGCATTTTAAAAAGGTGTGCCATCATTATTACTTGGGATTTTGAAATGAATTTATTCAAACATTTTTTCTAGTGAAGCCACCAACTACTACATACCCACTAAGGACTAACTTTTTCATACATAGCATCCATTTAGCTCAGTACAGCACAATAAAATAATTTTGGAAACTTAAGCAGAACCATGGTGTCTGTGCCAATGCAAGATCTAGGTATTCTGTGCCTCCTGGTTGTTGAACCATCTAATTGTAATACCGAATCCCAACAATGTCTATTATATGTGTATGTATTTGCTTTGATGTGGCTGCCAATGTTTCAAGTGATAGAGAGTTGTCATGTCCACTTAGAGTTGAGAAAACTAAGACTCTAAGAAGCTACGCAATGTGCCCAAATGCTTCTGAACTAGCTAATAACAGAACTAGCATTTAGACCCAAACACCCAAATGTGTTTGACTCCAAGTTGTTTCGTTGTTGTAATCCCAACCCCACCACCACCTACATTACAAATCAGGCAACAACTGAAGGTATGGAATGGCTTTAAAGTGAGTGGAATTAGCCCTAGCTGGTTTGGCTCAGTGGATAGGATGCCAGCCTACAGCCTGAAGGATCCTGGGTTCAATTTAGGTCAAGGGCACATGCCTGGGCTGTGGGCTCGATCCCCTGTGTGGGGTGTGCAGGAGGCAGACAATCAATGATTCTCTCTCATCACTGATGTTTCTCGCTCTGTTTCTCTCTCTCTCTCTCTCTCTCTCTCTCTCTCTCTCTCTCACCCTTCCTCTCTGAAATCAATAAAAATATATTTTTAAAAATAATAAAGTGAGTGGAGTTAGATGAAATCCTGTCAAAAGTACAGTCAGTGTTGAAGATACACATGAATCCATAAATCCAGAAATAAAAAACCCTCCCATCTTTAATGACAATAATGAGTAACAGGCATTAAAGGCTTTCTGTGTGCCTATCACCATTTTCTCTAAGTGCTTTACATACACTAACTCGGTTTTCTTAACAGTCCTACCATTTTCTTCATTTTACAGATAACAAAACTGAGGTGTGAGGGGCTACACCTGTTGTAAAGGCTTCTAAGTCCAGCACTTTAAAGCATGTTGTCTAAACTATCATGCTCTGTTCATTCTAAGAGGATGAACTCAGGAGGCTGCAAGGATGGTGCATGAGGAGCAAACAATGCAGTAGTGCTTGCTACATTCCTAGCTCAAGTCTCATTAGCCTTAAGGGTGATGTCACCCACAAACGCCCTCTTGGCACACAACAGCACCTCCTCCCAGGGCTCTGTCTTTCAAAGGGAAGGGACAGGCACAAGCAGTCCCGATGATGCAGTGGCTCATTCCCCATCAGTAAGGGCACATTTTCATTCTGCTGGTTTCTTTGGCTACCTCAGTGTAATTAATCAGGCATGGTTATTGATGAAGCCTTGAGATTGGTCGGACAGGCATAAAATAGGGTCCTTCATGCCAACATCACATCATGCCTAGTCATTTTCCAAACTTTGGCACACCCTCTTGTTTTTCTTCTCTCACCATCAGCCATATTAATATTTACTCGGTCATCTACAGATGTACAATGTTCTTTCAGAAGAACATTAAAGAAAGAGGGAAGAAAGGAGTTTTGTTTCTACATTTTATTAATTAAAGCAGGACTGGGGTTGGTAAAACCTGATTCAAATAATGGGTGTATTTTCACTTTGGACAGAGATTATAACCTCTGGCCATTCTCAACCTTCTGGAGTGTCCTGTGGAACAATTACAGCAAGTGGGTAAATTCTGCTCACAGATGAGATGGCAAGACTGCACACACTTCTCATCATTCGTTTTTGAAAAGAAGAGAGCCAAGTAAAATGGAAAACCTCACTCAACAGATAAAACAAAGAATGTGACAGTGTCTATAGTACAATGGCCTTGTATTCAAGTGACTATGGCTCAGGAACCAAAATAAAGTTTAAAAATGAAGAAATGACCTGGATGTGGACCCAGGACAACTAAATGTGTTTGTCCTAATTCTACCTCTCCCAAGTTGTCTTTGGCAAGTCACTTAAAGCGTTTCTGCCTCTCTGTATCCTCACTCTTAAAGTGGATCTAATAATTGCTACTTGTCCTACCTTCCTCAGAGGATTCTAAAATCAAATATATTCTAGAATCACATATATTTATATAAATGCTCTGTGTTCAAATTATAAAAGTGAACTATCATAATAAGTGATAATTATTATGTTTAATAAAATATACACCAGACAACAACAGCAATAACAGCAATTGTTTTTTTACCACCCATTATGGTACAGGCATTCCACTAAAGGATTAGTCCTTACAAAAACCTACTAAAATAAATCAATCCCCATTTTATAGATGTATAAGCAGGCTCAAATTTGAATAAACTTTCTAAGGTATCACACCTAGCAAGTTGAGGGTTCCAGAGCCCATGCTTTTAACCATCACACATACCACCAGGCGAATGGATGAGACTAAAATCTCTTCTTGTGCCTTAATCATGCAGCAAACCCATAAATATTCCTTGCATTTGCAGTTTGCTAATTTTGTCTCATAAGTTGTTTCTATAGTCTCTTCAGCCTTTTATTTTCCAGCTATGAAAAATACTCTCCCTGCAATTTCGATAATATTGTTGACTTCTTTACCAAGTTCTATTTATATTAATTAATTGTATAAAGATAAATTTCATCACAGCAGGATAAGGCAAGAAAATATTTCTTTGGAACCTACTAAGGGCCAGATCTATGCAAGTGCTTTATAGTTGGGGTAATACTTGTCCCCACACACAGATAAGGAAACTGAGGGTTAGAGAATGAAATTAGCATAACAATATTTGAGCAACAGGTTCCCAAACTTTATTGCTTCAAGCACTCTCATTGCCTCAATAATTTTTCATGGCAACTTTTGGCTAAATAAATAAATAACACCAAAATAACCCACAAACCTAATAGTACTGTTGATTAAGCAATACAAAGTGAATATAGTGAATCAGAACTAACAACTTAGTGCCTGGTACATGTTGTATGACTTCTCAGACCTTGTACTACAATTGAACATCTATGGAACTTGCTTTCTATCCCCAACTACCAGAAACCCAGTATCACAATTATATGATGTCATCCAAAGAAATGAACAAATATGATATTTAAACTGTGAACTACCTTCAGCTAATATTTCACACATTATCTGAGAGATTTCCATGTGTTTCCCTGGACATGTAAATGCCTTACAATGATCCAGGGTACATCATGCATAGTTTGGGAGATATAAACTTAAGCTACAGTCCTGTATCTGAATCCTGGCCCAGGCCCTTTTGTTTCACACATAACCAAATTAATGGGTTCCATTCACAAAAGTTTAGTGTGTAATTTTCATTATAGATTCTTTTCATGGTCATTCTTATGAGAAGCACCTACTGTTTGCTAATACAGATATCGTGACACCAGGATATCATCATCACCTTCTACCCTACTCATTTATTTTAATTTCCAATATTAATTGTTTAAGTCTTTTTGTCTTAAATATACATGTGCTCCTCACTATTTGTAGATTATTTACTTGTGAATTTTTCCACTCAAAGTTTCTTTGCATGCCCAAGTCAGCACTTCTGTAGTTATTCACAGACATCCACAATATGGCACAAAACTGTGGTCACCCAACGTGCATATATCTGGCTGAGGTCACACAACACAATGCTCTGTCTTCTTGTTCAGCTCTCATGCTGGAAACAAGTGTCCTTTCTTCAGTCTACTTAGTGCCAAATTTTTTGCTCAAAATAGCTTCTGAGCATAGTGCTGCAATGCTGCCGAGTGTTTCTAAGTACATGAAAGTTGTGATGCTCCTTATGGAGAAAATGCATTTGTTAGATAAGCTTCCTTCAGGCACAAGTCTCCGTGCATTTGCTGGGAGTTCAATGTTAATGAATCAACAGCCTATATTAAATAAAGTACCTTTAAACAAAACCACACATTAAACCAGATTGTGTATTTGATCAGTTGATACAAATATGACCAGAGGCTCACAGGAACCTAAGCCTGAATTTCTGGGAGGAACAAGTTTCAGTATTCTCTACTCCAGTGTTCAGAGAACCAGTACAGAATACACTGCTGCAAATAATAAGAATCAAATGCATGCTAGTGTGCCAGACTTTCTTATTCCTTTTTTAAATGACCAAGCTAGAGTAATCAGAAAATGCCTATGTAACTTATAGATCAGCCAGAACAAACCTCAGCAAGAAGCAAACAAAATAAAAAACCAGTCTCATGGCCCAGCTGGTGTGGCTCAGTGGTTGAGCATCGACCTATGAACCAGGAGGTCATGGTTTAATTCCTGGTCAGGGCATATGCCCCGGTTGCAGGCTCGATCCCCAGTGTGGGGTATGCAGGAGGCAGCTGATCAATGATTCTCTCTCATCATTAATATTTCTCTCTCTCCCTCCCCTTTCCTCTCTGAAATCATCAATATATGTATTGGCCCAGGGTTCAGATACAGGACTATATAATCAACACTTTGGGAGAGAAGGAGGCATGGCCAGTTTTTCTGGGAAGGGAGCTCTACTTGTCTTACTGTCTTTCTTCCTGACTTAGTGCAATGAAATCTTTTTCAAGTAGAGTTAATCATTATATTCAAAAGCAACCCAAGAAATTAAGTGCAAAATGAAGCCATTTGGGTGCTAAATGGAGGAGGCATTTAAAAATAACAATTTGTATATGCTGTAGATTTCTCTCTTCTTAAGTTTTACGTGGTGTGAAATCCATCTGACCAAATCACTGGAAATGTCAAGATGGAGAAATGACACTTCATGCAACAAAGATATGGCATTTTATCGGAAACTGTTTTTTTACAGATCATCAATGTATAAATGAATGATGGCTATAAATTTCCTCTCTCAGATGAATGGTTGTCACAGAAGTGTGAAGGCTAACAAAGCAGAAAAATGGCAAAAGAGGGAATATGTCTTGAGGATTATAGTGGTATTTAGTGCCAAATGCTTTGAAAACATAACTCTCATGGTCTATTACTTTATTTTACATGTTAGTAAGTAATGAGAAAAAAAATGATCTAATTTGTTATAGTCTTAAAAGGCAGACTCTCCTTTCTTTCCTTCTCCTCTAACTCTCCTATATTTTCTCCCTGTCACCTTTCTATCTGCCTAGGTACCTGCCCCCTAAGCCCTCAAAACACACCCTACACACATAGTAAGTGGTAAGCACTGTACTAGACAATGCACCACAGTGGAGGGAAAATAAAAACAGCCATTGCTTCCCAAACTTTCAGTCTTAATAACGTAAGAAACCTATAAGTAAATAGCATGATATATACTATTACAGGCAAAACAGTTAGCGGTAGTTAAAGGATAGGGTCAGTATTTTTGAGAGAGAAAATTTGGGGAAGGAAGACTTGAGCCAGGTCTTGAAAGATGGTAAGTTGGAATTGCCTTATGATCCAGAGATTCCACTTCAAGGAATTTATCCAAAGAAACATGAAACACTAATTCGAAGGAATATATGCACTCTTATGTTCATTGCAGCATAATTTATGATAGCCAAGATTTGGAAGCAGCCCAAGTGTCCATCAGTAGATGAGCAGATAAAAAAGCTGTGGTACATTTGCACAATGGAATATTAATCAGCCATAAAGAAGAGGGAAATCTTACCCTTTGTGACACCATGGATGGATGGACCTGGTGAATATTATGCTAAGTGAAATTAGACTGAGATTCATATGTGGAATCTAATAAACAACATAAACTGACAAAGTGGAGACAGACTCATAGATACAGAGAACAGACTGACAGCTGTCATGGGGGTGGATTGTGGAAGCTAAGTGAGATGGATGAAAGAATTAAGCAAAGAAAAATAACAAAGACCCATGGACACTGCCAAAAGTATGGTGGTTGCCAATGGGAAGGGGGAGTGAGAAGAAGTAGAAGCGTGTAAAGAAGGGATAAATGGTGATGGAAGAAGACTCGACTTGTGGTGGTAAACAAACAATTCAATATACAGATGATGTATTATAGAATTGTGTACCTGAAATTATATAATGCTATTAACCAATGTCACCCCAATGAAATCAATTTTAAAAAAAGCCAGTCTGCAAACACCAAGAGAGCAAAAGCAAAACAAAAAAAAAAAGAAAAAAAAAGATGGTAAGAGTTGTTATCTGTGCCCCAAGTGAAAAAGTTTGGTAGATGTTCCAGAAGAAGCATGGATGTCAAGACAGAGGAGAGACCCATTGTGGTGATGCTCCCCTCCACCTGCTCAGACCACCCTGGAAGCACCATGCTGTCCTCTGCATACTACAATGGAAGAGGATGGGCACATGCTGATTTAATGACTTCAAAGATAACAGAATTTAGAATTTGGGGGACAATTAATGCCATCTGTGAAATCCTGGAAGGACTAGGTAAATGTATTATCCAGAGAGAACAATACTTTGCAGATACTTCATGAAACATCTGAATGACCACATACTAGAAAATTAATTATTTAATTATTGTTTTTCAGTGTTTGAGGGATGTTGGTTTAAATGCTCAGTGGTCATCCGAACAGAGAGATTTTCAGAATGCACAAAAAAAGAGCTTGTGGTTTCATCAAGCAGCCCAGAGACAATTGTAGAGGTTGAGAGTGAGGATACAGTCAAGGGCTACTTGTCCAATATGGTGGAGCTACTGAGCACTTCCAGTGTGGCTAGTGTCACATGTTGAAATGGTAAAGTTTTAGATACATTAGGCCGAATAAAATATATTATTAAAATTGATTTCAACTGTTTTTTTTTTTAATGAGTCTACTAGAAAATTACAAATGTGGCTTACATTTTATTTCTATTGGGTGACATGTTCATCATTTCTGTTTTTGCATATTTGTTTATTTTATGAAAGAGTTCTATGGCTAAAAAATGTTTTAAAACTACTATGTCAAACTGTTAATGAGGTAGGGAGAAAAAATAGCTCATCTTACAATGGAGTATTATACAGCAGTTAAAAGAAATGAGGTAGCTGATGTTTTTTAACAGAGATAGATGAAGACTCATTGTGGGTTAAATTCAATTGCAAATTATATTTATGAGTTTTAAAATCATAAAGTGTGAGTACCTGACACTCAGAGTTTATTCGCATTTTATTTATTAACTGGAGGCCTGGTGTACGAAATTCATGCACTGGTGTGGGGGGGCCCTCAGCCCAGTCTGCCCCCTCTCACAGTTCGGGAGACCTCAAAGGATGTCATACTGACAGCCATGGGGAGCAGGCCTAAGCCACAGTCTGGCTTCCCTCTGCGGGAGGCAACCAGCTGATCAGGGGAAGGCGCCACCCTCATCACCCCGCTGCTGCTGCCACTGCTGGCCACCAAGTTGTTTTCATCAACATGGACTCCAGTCCCTTCACCACGAAAAAATGACAACTTTCTTTAGGCATTTTCAAGATGTCTCTTTCATAGGATATGACATTTTTCTTTCTTTCTTTCTTTCTTATCCTCACCTGAGGATATTTTTCCATTGATTTTAGAAAGTGTGGAATACAGAGGGAAAGACAGAAACATCAATGTGAGAGGGACACTTCGATTGGTTGCCTCCTGCATGAGCTCTGACCTGGGCCCCGGCCAGGGAGGAGCCTGCAACCTGGGTACATGCCCTTAATCAGAATCAAACCCGGACCCTGCGGTCTGCAGGCTGAGTCTCTATGCACTGAGCCAAACTGACTAGGGCAGGATATGACATTTCTTAGCCCCTCCAGCAGTGGACCTTTGTTTTTTCCTCCAGGAGTGAGGTGGAAAAACCCTAGATCACCTTCTTGGATTCTTATTACCCAAGTTACCAAGAACACTATGAGTGGCATACTAGGAGCTTAGCCAATGAGTGGTGAGAAAAGGTGTTTCTTCTGCAGCTCACGCTCAGAGGCAGGACTGCTGGTGCGCCACGCCTGGCAGGCCCCGTCTCAGCTCCGAGCCTGCTCAAGCCTCCATGGCCGGTGCTGGCAGGCCCCCCATCTGTCTCCACTCTGGGCCGGCTCAAGCCACTGCGGCCAGCACTGGCAGCCCCCCCTGTCTGTCTCTGCTCCAGACCTGCTCAATCTGCCACAGCATCCGTGGCTTGCCTCACCTCCCACACAGTCTCCTCCCACCCACATGCGCGCGCAGCCTCCTCTTGAGCGGTCATGAAGTTACGGTGTCCCAGACAATTTGCATATTACCTCTCTCTCTCTCTCTCTCTCTCTCTCTCTCTCTCTATATATATATATATATATATATATATATATATACACACACACACACACACACACACACACACACACACATATTATTGTATATTTTCAATATGACCAACTGTAAACCTATTGTTGTCCCACCCTGGATGTTTTCTAGCATGAGTTTATGTAATAACCCTTTGGAAGGCTCACACTGACCTGACAACAGCAGACGGAGGATGGGAAGATAGTAGGGTAGGTGATAGGGGGAGGTTCACTGAAAGGTTATGTAGCCTTATTGACAATGTCTTGATTACTTGTGACAAGGAGAATGTAGCTGTGTATCACTTTCTTGTAACTATTACCACTATAAGCTAAGTAATCTTCATTTCTTTCCATCCTATGGCTTCAAGTTTCTGATGGGAAAATAACGCTAGCAAAGGGAACATGGAGAATTTCAGGAGCAAAACTAAGCTGGAAGCAAATTTAGGAAACAATGAAGGCCAGAAGCAGGCAGGCATCACTCTACAGGATACTCATCACTAACCGAGGCTTGCTGGGGTCCGTCAGCTCTTTATAAGTAAGAAGTTACCAATGTCTGAGTAAATGAGGAGCCAAACAGCTTGTCAAGTTATTTGGCTAAGTCAGTGGTCGGCAAACTGCGGCTCTCGAGCCACATGCGGCTCGTGAGCCGCGGTTTGCCACTCTCTTGACTAATGAGTTTGCCGACCACTGGGATAGGGGCTTAATCACAAGGAACAACAACAGCCTGTAATTATTGGAATCGAGAGTCTAGGTCAGTGGTCGGCAAACTCATTAGTCAACAGAGCGGCAAACCGCAGCTCGCGAGCTGCATGTGGCTCGTGAGCCGCAATTTGCCAACCACTGGGCTAAGTAATTAAAAATAAACTGGTGAGCCCTGACCGGTTTGGCTCAGTGGATAGAGTGTCGGCCTGCAGACTGAAAGGTCCTGGGTTCGATTCCAGTCGAGGGCATGTACCTTGTTTGCGGGCACCTCCCTGGTAGGAGGTGTGCAGGAGGCAGCTGATCGATGTTTTTCTCTCATCGATGTTTCTAACTCTCTATCACTCTCCCTTCCTCTCTGTAAAAAATCAATAAAATATATTTTAAAAAATAGAATAAAAAAGTAAACTGGTGAGTTTTCTGGAGTCTACTAGAAGGTCTGATAAGCTCTGAGCCACAGAGGCCTTACATACCCTGATCATCAGCACAGCCTTTCTGATGTCCCGAACGCCATCATACACCAGGCGAGAGGCATCGATGAACTCATTCTCCTCAAATGGTTGAGGGACGTTGGCACTCAGGGCTTCAATGGCAACCTCCACTTGTTCGGCAAAGCGTGGCATCACTGGGTAAATAAATAGAAAGCAGGGCATTAGACAATCCTTCTCATGATCCCTTGTACTAGTCCTTGGGTGAGGTGGCTGGCTCTGAACATTCCAACAGTTCAGTGGAGCTGCATGCCCATCTGTCCAGTCTGGGTAAACCCAGTTTAGAGGTCTTTGTGCTACTTACTCCATGAATGGTGATGGTATTCAATGGAACAAGCTTTTGAAACCTGCCCCAACCTATGTGTTAGAACATGAAGTATAGATTTCATGTTATCCTAACCTGAGCTGGGTTCTACTTCTGCTAGTTACTAGCTGTTAAACCTTGGCTAAGTGTTCTTAACCCTTCTAAACCTGTGTCTAAAAAATATAATAAGCATGACTGGTGTTGCTCAGTGGTTGAGCATTGACCTATGAACCAGGAGGTCAGGGTTCAATTCCTAGTTCAAGGCACATGCCCAGGTTGTGGGCTCAACCCCCAGTAGGGGGTATGCAGGAGGAGGCAGCCTGTCAATGAGTCTCTCTCATCATTGATGTCTCTCTCTCTCTCTCTTTTCTTTCTCTCTCTCTCTCTCTCTCTCTCTCTCTCTCTCTCTCTTTCTCTCTCTTTCTCTCTCTCTCTCCCCCCTTCCTCTTTAAAATTAATAAAAATATATTTGATCCTTCCTTAGGATTCAATAGGGTAATGCATATAAATGTATTAGATTGTCCATAGAAAACCTCCAGAAATATATAACTAATTTCAGATGCTAAAGTCATAACTGGTGAGTAGCTGACCTTAACTTACATGATCTCATAATAAAGTATGAATGAAAAGATCCCGTCCTTTCTACTTTTATCTGAAATGCAAGACTCAGGGTGTTTAAGGTGGGTGGGAGGACTGTGTAAGAGGAGAGAGGGAAATCCCGAGAGACCCCAGCAGAAAGTGCATGCAGACTAGTGGGCTCACCGATTAACTTGATCATTCCATCTTACCAGGACCACCTTGGTGCAAAAGAAGATGCATATATATTTTTCTAAAATGCTGAAGCCTCTTTCTTTAAACTAGGACACCTACATAGCCACAGAAGTTTGTGGAAAGTAAACTCAGTGGAATGTCTGGAATACTTAAGAAAATGATGCTGATACACTGATTCTCAAAAATTATAATTTGATTTGCTCAATTGTTATAACAATCAATTCATATGGCAAAAGAAAGCCAAGAGAATTTTATTTACAAGGACAATAAAATAGAAACATACTTCATCTCTTTTCATTTCTGAACTTTTCATGCCTAATTCGTATTATACTCATTTTCATCCTCTGTGGACATTTTAACATCCATTTGAATCCCTTGTTTGAGAAACTCTGATAAATTACTTTACTGTCTAGGGTCAGAGTATTCAAGACAGAACATTCCTAGAAAAAAATGTATTTCTACTAGGAAAAGTCAAAGTTTTTTGTATTTTTTTAAAAGGAGGGTTAGAGGAAAACAGAACAATCATTCTTTTAAAAGAAAGTATCAAAACCAAAGCATGCATTGGGTGAATTTCCTTCCATGAGTGAAATGGCTCTCTATACTATTTGAATTTTTCATTTGGGCTTTCGAACTGCATTTATGTAAGAGGAATTTGGGGGATTTTGAGCTGCACTGCCTCAAATATGAATCCAATAAAAATACATTTCTAACACCACCACATTCAACTCAGGCCAGTTCAACCATCCTTTTGTGTTGGGAACAAACTCTTTCACACTAAAAATTCTAGGTAATTAAAACTAAATACCTTAAGCATGAAAACATTTATTGTAGGTATTAGGCATTTTCACATGAGTACTTTCCTTTAAATTACATTTAAAAATTCCCTTCTTTCTTAAACTGAAAATCCTGAATACTAACTCCTTTCTATTTTATATCTAAGTTGCCATCATGACTATCAACAATTTTACATATTTATATGATACCATGAGTAGCACTTGGCTGAATACATTTGTGTCCCTGTTGTATAATTGATAGATCAGTAATCCTACATGTAGATAAGATAAACACTCCAACAAATCAATAAGGAAAATGTAGAAAAACAGTCAAACATTAGTGCAGGCAATTCAGAGAAAAAGAAATCCTGTATTATAAAGATATGCACAATCAGATGCCTGATTTCACTAATAATTGGAAAAATATTAGCAATATAAACTATGAGATATTATCACATACCTGTTGGGAGGGGCAAACAGATTAAAACCTAGTAATATCCACTTTATTGAACATGCAGACAAAAGGGAAGCCTTCTATTGTAAATGAAGGAAAAATAGGTATGCATCATACTGCCAAACATGTTGACAAAAATCTAATAAAGCAATCTGGTCCCAACCAGTGAGTTGGGACATTATTCTAGAGCATGGCCAAATGTTGATTTGTGAAGAGATTCTAAGTAGGAGGGCTGAGTACACTGGAGTCACAGGAATGACTTTGTGTCTCTCTGGTTATAGTTGTTTCTTCTTTATAGGTTGTATATTCTAAGAGTTAATTAGAATATTTATATAAAATCTGGAAATAAGCCCTAGCCTGTTTGGCTCAGTGGACAGAGTTTCAACCTGCAGACTGAAGGGTCCCGGGTTCAGTTCTGGTCAAGGGCACATGCCTGGGTTGCGGGCTCAATCCCCAGTAGGGGGCGTGCAGGGGCAGCCAATCAATGACTCTCATCATTAATGTTTCTCTCTCTCCCTCTCCCTTCCTCTCTGATATCAATAAAAATATATTAAAAAATAAAAATAAAACCTGGGAATAAGAATAACTGAGGGCTCTATGAACAGGCTCTCTCCAGGTTCTATTCTGAGTCTTGAACTCAGGAGGGAACCACTGTGAGCTGCTCACTCCAGGTTCATGGGCAGTACACCTGGGTGGGTCAAAATGGACTTAGGGATGCAAATCAGGGGACAACCAATATATTAAAATGAGTGAGTCCAAAGGTCAAAGTTTTAACTGGGAAAGACAAACTGTAAAGAGATATCATTTGCGAGAATTTGTAAAATACACAAGAGTACTGTGTATAATTTAAAGCAATATGCTTTTTTATTTCCCATGTTTTGAAAGGATATATACCACCTTCAGTAGATAGAGTGGTTACCTTTGAGAGAGAAAGGAGAGACATGTTATTAAGTAGAGATCTTATAGAAGTCTCAAGTGTATCTTAACTCTAAGAAAAGAATAATGTGAATCAGATATGGCAAAATGCTAATATTTGTTACACCTCAGGGTGGAACGAGGTTGTCGGATTTATTAGTCTCTGTTCCTTTTGTATCTTTGAATCTTTTCATAATTCAAATATTTAAAAAGAGATCAACATATTATTCTCAAGACTATACTTCTTATAGAATAGGGCTCTGAGAAAATAAAGTTCCAGCTCATGGCTCAGAACACAATAAAAATTAATTTGGTAACAGTATTAAGTGAGGAATTCCCTCACAACTTGTGACTGTGATCAAGTGCTTAATATTCAACCTGAATAACTGCCAGTTGGAAAGTTGAGTTAGGGAGAACCCACCTCCTATAGCTCAGTGCCCACACACATGTCTTCATTTGCAAGAAGACCTTCACTAGAGTCTAAAAGGGTTAGCAGAGGTTGTCTGTTAATTTGTTTTTTTGTGTGTGTGTGTACAAGGTCGCCCTGAAGAAGAGTTGGGGAGGAGGAAAATGCAGAAGGTGACCTGCTATCTTTTGCCCCTGCCTCTGGATCTGATTCTGCCCAAAGGAGAGAGCGGAAAGCTAACTAAAATCTAAAGGGACCATTTCCATAAGGGATGCTCCAGGGCCCAAAATATGCCCAGTGCTGCTCTGATACCTTAAGTTTGGAAAAGTGCATTCTGTTTGCTCCAGCACAGAGAGCAGAAATGCTCAAAGGAGATTTAGGAGGATGTGGTCTTGGTAGAAACAAGTGTTGATGATATGGCATTGTTGAAAGAGGCAGAAACAAGGCCCTTTTATAAAGAAATAGAAACAGAAAATACCATCAACTGTCCCAGGGGGAAAAGGGGATGCAAAATCCTTAATTTCCAAATGGGGCCTCAGAGTACAATTTAGTGTTAATATTCCAATGGCTTTATTATACTCCACAAACTGGTAAAACCTAGAACTTGGACTCAATTTCATTTGATTTGATTTCCTATAACTGACAAGACATCTATTTTTCTTAAAAGTCAGGGTTTTTTTTTTCTGGATCTGACCCTTAAAAAAATCTTTCTCTAAGCTCCCTTTTAAAGTGTATTCAATACTTATTTATTTGGGGCTTGGTCAGCTGCTAATGCTCTTTAACAAACATACTTTTGCTCTCCACATTGCTGTTCCCTTTCTGTTTTATCTTTGGTTTTAAAAGTGATAAGACAGAAAAACAAAGGTTTCTAGAACAACCCATCTTGACCTACGATGTTAGTTTATGAATTCTTCTAACACTTTAATAGGGTCTGAAAAATCAAATACCCCCAAAGTAACACTGAGATAGAAAAAGTCTCAAACTACTTCAAATATGGAGCTGATTCTGCTTCCCACTAATTTCGACAAAACAGCACTAGCTTTATGATTCGCACATTATATATTAACAGAGTTTCTAATATAGCATTATATAAATGGAAGCTTCTTTTTACCTTCTGAATTACATCCAAAAAGATTAGATACCACTTTACTGTTATTTTTCAAAAATCCTGGAATGCTTTTCATAGCTAATGTCCTGAAAGGGAGATCAAAGTTAGAAATAAACTTTTAAATCCTCGCTATACTTTTGTATGCAGAGTGCACACTGGGCCATGGAAAGATGACATTCGAGGAGCAATGAAATCAGAGTTAAGTATGCATATAAAAAATCAAGGGCGTCTCATTCTGGTGTTGAGATCCTAAATCAGAGGTGAAAAAGATGTGGGCTAAATCCTCCGGAGAGACTTCAGGGGTGAAGTTTCAGAGCACAGGGTGAGTCAGTGAAATGAAGAGAAAAGTTTTGCTAAAGATGCAAATAGGACTGCTGACATCTATAAGAGCAAAAACCAAGGTGACCTAGAGGCCGTGGAAATAAACGCCAACCAACTCCACTGCCTCAAGTAACTATCTGAAAGGTCCACACACAGCTTTAAACATTCCGATGATCCCTTTTAATAGAAGGGAGGCTATAAAACCTCTTAATCGGGATACAAACGAACATCTGACACCTGCCTATAATCCTATCTGTCTCTCTGTCTCCCCATCTATTCCTACATATATTCAAATGATCCAATTAGACTGAATTGCTCCTCTTCTAATATGATATGGAGACATACCATGCTATACCTGATCATGTCCATGATCAATTTATTTTTTCATACTGAAATGTACATCCTTTCTCTTTTGCATAGGTACATTCCTCCTCATTCTTCAATATCCAGTTCAGAACTGATTGCCATTGTGCTGTCTTCCTTCATCCACACACACCCCAAAGTTATCAGTTCTTTACAATTCTATAGCATCCTAATTATGCATTACTGCAGTACTTAGAACACTATAATAGGGTTGACATTTCTATATGTCTACTGTTTCATATAGGAGTCTCTTTTAGGCAGAGATTATGTCTCCTTCATTCTTTGCATGTTGAGTCCTTTACCATTCTTCTAGCACAGCTAATCTCTGCAACTGAAAGAAGAATGAGAATTTAAAAAAAAAAAAGGGTGGGGATATAAGGAAGAACTCATTTGCCATCAAGTATTTCAGAGACAAAATGAGCTAAGTCTCTCTCTTTCTGCCCATCATTTCATATTAGTTCAGTAATCATATTAAAGAGTTTCATGAGTCATCAACCAAATTATTAGTGAGCATTGTAGGTTTGGTCTCTAAGGGCCTTTCAGAAAGCTGAGATCAGGATCCTTTCAGAACTGCTTGAGTAGGAGCTTCACCACTAAGCATGGAGAAACACTCATTATTGTATCCTTGACCAGTTCGCCAAGGCCAAACTAGCATATCCTTATGCATAGGAAGCACCCAATTGTGCTGGTGCAATCCACATGCTCTCTTAAGTATGTTCCTTACAAAACTTTATTATTACAGATACAGAGAAAACAGACAAAGCCCCTGTTCTAAAGAAAGAACCAATCTAAAAAATGTTCATAGGAAACAGAAAAATAAGAATGAGAACATTTGAAAAAAGCTAGAAAGAGAATAAAATATCAGGGCTAGAAGGAGTTGTGGTCAATTCCAATGCAGGAATTAGTACATCATACTCTTCCCCTATTCATCGCAAATAGTTATTATGCCCCTATTTTAATGGTTAGAATCAGGTAAAGAATTGGGTATTATCAAGTAACTGGAGCCAAAATTAATTTGGAGAGACACTGTGGGGACAATTCCAATATCCCCCTAGAGCAGGGAAGTACTGTTGTTTCTATAGGTAACCCATTCTTTCCCTGAATTGGTTATCAGACACTGGTAGGACATTTTATTCAAATGCCCAAATGAGATGCTAGGTAAGTACAATCTAAACCACATGGGACCTGCATTTGCCCAAAACAAAGTCTGTCTGGTATTTGCAAGCTTTGGGTGTACCTTGATATTTATCTCATCCATGAAGCATCATCACTTAGTGAGCAGCCTGTTTGAGCCTAAAACTCCAAGTCATCCTCCCTGTACAAGCAGGAACTAATGCAAACTGAAGGAGTGACACTCTCACTGCTTTGGTACCACTAAAAAATAATGGAACAAAAACCACAGAAACTAGCCTTGGCTTTATTGTTGGTTCAGGAGTTTTAGTAAACAAATTCATGATTATGTAAGTAGGGAATGTTCTAGGATTTCCTTCACGCCCAAACAGGGATCTTTAAAAATCCTGAGTTCAGAATCTTTTTAGGGCTACTTGGGTTTCTAACTATTGGGCAAGAAGTAAATAATTGAATAGATCTATAAGTCTACTTTGTTGATAGTGGCTATTTCATTTTTATATGTCATATATAGATTCATGCACTTCCACTAGATGTCAATCATGTCCCTCCAGGTACAAAAGTAGCCAGAATTTTGTTGACTCACTTGGCTAGGGTTTCTTGCATTATCTAGTTCTTTCACTTCTCACCCTGATTTTGCACATTTGCTGTAATCCTTGTCGACTTTCATCACCGCTGGATACACAGCTTTTTCTGAGATTCTGAGATTAATGTTTGAATCTCTGAACTTAAGTCAAATGAAATTTTTCTTAGTGATAGTAATTTTTTTCTTCCCTCTGATATGTACTAGTGATTTCAATTTTTTCTTTTTTCTTCCCTTTGAATTATGTACCAGATTTATTATGTTTCTCTGCACAATTCCCCAAATCTGACTTTCTCTACCTCCAACCCCTCGCCTCTTCTATCACCTTGGGCCAATTTTACTTTTTCCTTCCCCACTACCTAGCTCTGCTATTTTCCTGTATTCTTTTGAGAGATTGAGACAGTGGCACTCAGATAAGCTGTGTCCAGCTTTCTGGTCCATAGAAATGATGACACAATGTTTATAATATTAATCTATTAATAGGGTGATTTTTTACACAACAGTGGGTAACTAAAGAGTTGCTACACCATAAGTAGAAATATCAGTAAAAATAGCAGGACATTAAAATGTCTGCTCAATTGCAGCAAGTATCATTAGTCTAGGTTTCTCATCTTTGTATTGGGTCAAGACAGAAGTATAATTGAATCTCAATATTCCTTTTTGTACAATATTTAAATTTTGTACAATATTTAAATATTCCTTTTAACCAATTTGAACCTCAGTTACTCAGTTGTGAAACAGAGATAATGACAGAGGTCCTTTGGGTTTTACATCAAGTTTAGAAATAATGCATTTGATAATTTTTAATGGAATGTTATATATAAGCATAGGCAGAACTGTAGGCACTGGGAATGAAGTGACAAAACAAAAGGATCTTCTTTACAAGGCACAAAAGAATGAAACGCATGCACAATGCTTACCATTATGTCTGGCACATGAAAGATTCACAGTAAAGAGTTCTTGTAACTGTTTTCACACCATGAACCTTTGTGTCTACCCAGCCATGCACCCTTTTCATTGCTTACAACAGGCAAAATCTTCCAGTCTATTTTGGAGGTACATCCATGTGATTCACCCCCAAAAAGTACACCTTGTTGGAGTAAATTGAACATAGCATACCAACTAGTGCTGAAATTTCTGAAAATTGAGAAGTTGGGACAACTTATATTAAAAACAAAGTATCCCTGCTTTTATGCCCTTCTCTCTCCTTGACCGGACCACATCAGCTTTCTCATGACTTTGCATGTTTAATAATAACTCTCCTATAATATCTGTTATTAGGGCAAGATTTTATAAGCTTACCCCTAGAATTTTTCTTTTTCTCTTGATTGCCAGCAAGGTCTGTGTTAAACATGGTATTCCATTATGACCTCCAGATCCATGAGGGAAAGATAATCTTTAAAAGTTAAGAGACTTTGCATAATAATAAAAATAAAACCTAGTTTCCCTAGCTCAAATAAAATATTTTCAAAACACCTCCCAGCTTAATCTAATATTGTGAGACTCCTTCCCTTCTCTTACAAACTTCTACTTTATTATATATGAATTGATTTATTGGATTTGAATCTTGAGTATCTCCAAATGCTTCCTGAAATTTGGTAGAGACAGTTCACGAATACTACTTAAATACTCCCTCTAAATTAAAACTGTATGGTCTAGACCAGTGGTCGGCAAACTCATTAGTCAACAGAGAGGTAAACCGCAGCTCGCGAGCCGCTTGTGGCTCGTGAGCCACGGTTTGCCGACCACTAGTCTAGACCAATGACATATTAGGTTTTATGGTATTTTCTCTTAATAACTCTTAATCAAGTTAGAAGATGTTGAGCACCGTAGGCCAGGAGCAAGGGCAAAAGAAGCCCAGCTTACTCTGTTCCTTACTCCTAGGTGACTATTTGTCTACTCTTCCTACCTTTCCAGACAGGCGTCAGCAGCATTCTGGCTAGTTCTAATTCTTTCATCTGTGTGTATTCTTGGACTCTGTTTCATCAGAGTCAGTCATCTGTTTCCTCTGTGGGAGTTCCTAAAAGCTTCCATTTTCATAAATTCATGTTTGCAAAATTACAATGTACATTTCAAACATCAAAATCCAGAAGGCCATACATAACCCATGAGCTGAATTGCTTGATGAAAGATGAAAAAGCACTGCCTAGATAAAGGGGGGAAAAAAACCTCCTCTAAATTCCATTCACGATGACTGCCCTGAGAGAAACAGGGGACATCCATCTGCGCTTGTCTAGACACAAATCCCTTTCCCGAGGGAAAGAAAATGCTTGCTTGGAAAGTTCTCTTAGATTTTAAAATAAGCATTTCAAAAATAATCACAAAAGGATTATTAAGTTACAAAGAAAGGATGCCACCTTTAATTCTGAAACTTAAGGGAGGAATAAAGAACTGAACGTGCCTTAATTTACAGTGTTTTTGGAAACCAAACTTGATAAATACAGTTAAATCTGGCATCATTGAGGTTTAAAGGACTCCGATGTAGTAAAATAATTGCTAAAAATGGATTGCACATAATTTTAAAGATTCTGATTTTGATCATTTCAACTTGTAGTTTTTAAAAAGGATACAATCATCCCGATAAGGTATTACTCTGTCCGATATATTTTTCATTTATATTAATAAACACTTTTAGGCTTCAACTCTAATCAAGGATAGAAAAAATGAAGAGGTGGTCTTAAATGTCGGGGGGTTAAAATTTAATTAGGAAGTAATACATACATCACACACATACCCTAGACACAAAGGTAGACAGAACACAGATACTTACATAAAGACAAAAGGGCAAACAAAGAGCTTGCAACACCGGGCAGTATATAGTTTGTGGGTCATGGGTGACACGGATAATAAGAGCAAAGGGGGCCCAGAGGAGTAGGATTGGTCGATGTGGTTAGAGAGAAAACTTCACGGACAAGTACAAAACCAGCCATTGCTAGAGAACAAGTAAAACACAGAGACAAAAGCCAGGAGGGGAGGCTATTTTGGGATCATTTTGACCAGAATAAACAGAGCTTCTCTGGTTCTTATGTCCATCTGTTACTTCAGGTCCTCCAGCTACAAGCAAAGCTTATTTCCCCTAATCAAACTATTTCTGGAATACACCAGTGATGTGTCACGTGCTCCCTAATAAGTGACTGTCAGCATATCCTCCCCTTCTTTGATTCAAGAACCTGTCACTGATCTGGCAGATATTCTAGTCAAGGGAACTTATTCCCACCTCTCTTGTGCACAATTAATATATCCTGGCCACCAATGCCAGTGGACACCAGTGCAGGTGACCATTGAATGATGAAATATGCAGGTCCTTCCTCTGTGCACTTCCACTACCATGAATGCTAGTCCCTGGGGCCCTGGAAGTGAGGAAGAAGTACCACATCCTTTGCAGTCCCCAGAATTCTGAATCCATGATGTGACTCATGCAGAAGTGGAGATTCACGGTCTTCCTTTTAGTTTTACTTTGACAACCAGGCACTAGGAAAGTGATGTTTCTGCCACCGTGTTGCTCTAAACTACAGATACGTAAACATGGAACTGTGAGCCTTCCTATGCCCACCCGATCCCACCTCCACTTCCATATGAGAGGCTTATTATCAGGCTAAAATTGTGTCTTACTTTCTCTTAAGTTGTATTTTCTCAGGTGATTCTTCAGCCCCTCAATGCTGAGAGAGCTGGACATGTCTTTATTCTAGCAGAACATATTATTTACAAATAAGCCAAAATAGAGTAAATATTCTCATGTTTCTTCGTGGCCAGGGCTTTCTGACCGGTAATGTGGTTCAAAAGATGACTCAATAAAAGTCCTATGACAGTAAAATAAAACTGCAAATCTCTAGGTAATCTTCTGCAGAGAAATGTGTTCACATGTCAAAAGGGGATAAAATGTGGAGTCATTCATTTATATTCCAAAGGGTTGTATAAACATGGGGACATTTCCTGGAGAGGGTTTATTATGTTAAAGAGAAAAGGTTGCCTGGCTGGCGTGGCTCAGTGGTTGAGCGTTGACTTATAAACCAGGTGAACCAGAAGGTCACAGGTTCCATTCCCGGTCAGGGCACATGCCCGGGTTTCGTACTCGATCTCCAGCAGGGAACATGCAGGAGGCAGTCGATCAATGATTGTCTCTCATCATTGATGTTTCTATCTCTCTCTCCCTCCTCTTCTCTGAAATCAGTAAAAATGTATTTTTTTTAAAAAGCAGTTTTCTCTTCTCCTTTTAGGAGGGGAGAGAGACAGCTGAGCACCAGTTCCTACATAAGCTCAGATTCATAACTCTGTGGCTCCTCTCCTGTAGTATGGATCTCCCTTGTATGTGCAAAATTCATCTGCCCTCGTCATATGCCTTGAGAAGCAGAATGAAGCATGGGACAATGGCAAGGTTACTGTTGTCTAGCTTTTTCTCTGAGCCAGGAATCTTTCATTTGTTTTCAGGATAAATATAGACATTTAAAACATCAGCCAAATTCCTACAATACCTGGAGTATGTAGGTTTCAGTCCTACAGAAAGGGCTTTAGGACACTACACATCTGTCTATTTAAGGGGGATAAAATTTCCTTCTCATTCCTCCTTACTCATACATATCTGACCACGAGGAATATCACAGCCTCCACCAAGTAAAACATTTCCTCCATATCATAATCCTTTCAATCTTTCAGAGATAAATACTTTACACCTATAATAAGGGCCTTATTAAAATACATATATTAGGATGTCTAGGCTGAACAACCTCAGTCATTAGAGAATCTGTTGAAATTCTTTACTTTCACAATCAAAATTTAATGTCAATTATGGAGAACTGAACTTAGACTGTAATAGGCTTTTTATTTATAATATAGGATGTTTTTTATGTTCCCAATAAGCTGTCCCTACCATCTTCTTCTGATATTGATCTTCCTTCAGTCTTCACCCTATACATCCAGTCACATATATAGCAGTTCACCTAGACCTGTCCAATCATAAAACTTAATCTCCCTAGCAACAGAAATAAGTCCAAGTGGAATAAGCATATTCCAAGTGACTAAGCAGATTACTTCCCTTTATATGTAGAAAGAAGCGGTGGGGGAATGTCTTCATATTTATCCTGAAATCTTGAGCTATAAACCTAAGGATGCTAGAGGACATACTCTCTACTGAAATAAAAATATAATATCCTATTTTTGTATTCAATACATACATATTAAATGCTAATTATATGATAACACTGTTCTAGGCCCTAGGCACTTACAGAACCACCTGCCTCTAGGAACTGAATCTAGTTGGGGACCATGTAACTGAAGAGAACATATAAATGTCAAAAGACTGATAGAATGGCCCCTATTGTCTTCAGCTGAGACTTGAGCCAGATTTTAAAGGATAAGTTTGAGACACAGTTGTTAGAAAGAGAAAACAGAGAACATTACAGGAAGGAGAGTGGAAACAGAATGGATATGTTTTGCTTGAAGAATAATGAACACACCTGTTTAAATGGATCAGACAATTTTTTTTTACAGAGGACTCATGGGCAACAATTATCCATCTTAAGTGCAGTCACCAGGAAGCCAGTAGACAGTGGCTTTTTTTCTGTCTTCCTGTAGTCTTTCACATATATTCCAATAACACTGACTATTCTTGGATGACAAAACATCAGGCAATACATGAGAAGCTAAGGCCCAGAGCATTAACTAATTTGTGTAAGGTCACAGTTAGTTGGTAGAAGTCAAGGAATTGAATTCTGATTCCTAACCTGGATTTGTTCTACTACATTATATTGAGATGTAAATGTACCCCTCATTACTATTCCCAGTTTCGGCACTTTTTATTTGCTGATTATCTTACATATAGAAATAGTGGAAGATATCTCTTGTTTTTATGAAAACTTCACAGAAGCATAAAAGTAAAAATTATGTAATCTCTAAGTGAAAACAGCAGATCTAGAAAGGCTACATACTGTATGATTCCAACTATATGACATTCAAAGAAATGGCAAAACTATGGAGACAGTACAAAGATCTGTGGTTGCCAGGGAGTTGGGAGGGGGAGAGGGATGATTAGATGGAGTACAAAGTATTTTTATGACAATGAAAAATACATTATATGATAACATAGAGATGGTCACGTTATTACACATTAGACAAACCCATAGAATATACACCAAAAGTTAACTCTGATTAACTAGGGACTTCAGATGATTATGATGTGTCAATGTAGGTCATTAATTGTGACAAATTTACCAACCTTGTAGGGGTTATCAATAATAGGGGACACTATGCATATGTGCAATCCAGGGGTATACAGGAAATATCTGTATCTTCCCTTCAATTTTTCTGTGAGCATTAAACTGTTCTAAAATAATGAAGTCTTAATAAAAAAATTATGCCATCTGTTTGGCCCACGTGTTCTCCAAAATAATGGAATTTTAATTTCCGCATTTGAAGTGCCTAATATCAGAATCCTATTAAAAATACAGTATTTTTTTCTATTTCTTCTCTTTTTTTGTCCCCTTTGAAGAAGAAACTGCCTAATCACGTACACATTGCCATAAACTTGCATCAACTATCAAACTTAAAAAGTGGCATTTTAATGTAATCTGTTAAGTGAAGAGTGAGCTACTCTCTACATATCTAAATATGATATCACTGAATATATTTTGCCCCCTCCCCAACCTTATGCAGCAACCTGACTGTAAATGAGATCTGTGAAGATGGGTCTGGTTAAGTGTTCACTTACTAAAAGCTGTTGACAATTGATTATAATTCAGGTTTTATTGAACAGCACATCAAATATGTAAGCAGGTAATGGGGCTAATGAAAACACAATAAACTTGACTTCCATAAGCCTAATTTAGTTTCATAAAAAACAAATAGGTAATTTTTATATGATATTGCCCTACAATTTTAGCATCCTCATAATCCACAAAATTATTCCTCAAATTTAACTCAGCATTCATATGAACACAAAAAGCACTCTTGAGCAAAACATGGTCTTTACTGAGGAAGTAATATAATGCATGGAAAATAACCCACAGACTGTTTTGTCACTCTTTAGATCTGTTTCTAGCCACTCAAGCAGGGCAGTCAGGTGGCAAACTGGGAGTTTCTCTACAGAGAGCCACCCCTGCATCATTTACAAGTCTAAACCGGGGCTGGCCTGTGTTTACAAACTCCTTGAGCAGCACAGTATGGTCAAAAGTTTTTGAACATTCTGCCTTTTTTTTAGATTCTTTTTTGTAATATACTATTATATTCCTTTTACCATGCCCTATGGCCACAACACATGGGATCCACTTTGCCTTATTTAAACTTGCCCCTTTTTTGGGATATTTCTTCCTTTAGGGCAGTTATTTTCAATGGGGTTATCCCCTCCCAAGGATCCATGGCAATATCTAGAGACACTAGGTTGTCACAACTGGGAAAGGAGAAGGGAGGAGGTTCTAGTGGTTTAAGGCCAGGGTTGCTGCACAGGAGAGCTCCCCACCCACAAGAAAGAATTACTCAGGCTAAAATGTCTACAGTACAGAGGTTGAGAACTTTCTGCCTTAGGGTCTTGAATCTAATAACTTGGATATAAAACTAGGCAGAACTTTGTAGGTTGTAACAAGGCAAAAGAAAATGTGACCTTTTGTCTTCCATGTCTTGGACTCCTTTTCCTCATCCTTTGTCTTGGTATCTTCCCTTCTTTGACCAATGCCCCTGTGTTCTCTTCCCAAAATAAGATGTACTCTCAGGACAGAGTTTGATAGGCTTATATAAAAAAAAGCGACCAACTCAGTGTGACTATAATTTTAAAAAATCAGAAACAAAACATCAGCCCAAAAGTAGAAACTTGGGCATTAGTGACATGCATAAGAGTTTTTATTTTGAGGACATATGCCTCATTCACAATCCAGAAACTGACAAGAGAACAAATTTATTTTAGAAAAAAAATATATATATCCTATATAATAAAAGCCTAATATGCTAAGTGTCCAGTCATCCAGTCATCCATTCAACCAATTGAAGCATAATATGCTAATGATATGCTAAGGCTGCTCAACCACTCGCTATGATGTGCACTGACTACCAGGGGGCAGATGCTCTGACCGGTAGGTTAGCTTGCTGCTGGGATCCAGCTACATGCCCTAGAGCCCTCCCGTGGACCTTCTCTGGCTGGCCAACCTCCCGCATCCCTCCCCAAACCTGATTGTGCATCGGTGGGGTCCCTCAGCCTGGCCTGTGCCCTCTCACAATCCAGGACCCCTCAGGGGATGTTGGAGAGCCGGTTTTGCCCTGATCCCGCTCAACACAGGAGATGCCCCCTGGTGGTCAGTACACTCCCACAGGGGGAGCACCACTCATCCAGAAGCCGGGCTCATGGCTGGTGAGCACCAATGGTGGTGGTGGGAGCCTCTCTGCCTCTGAGGCAGTGCTAAGGATGTCCGACTGATGGCCTATCCATTCCCCAAGGGCTCCTGGACTGAGAGAGGGCACAGGCTGGAATGAGGAACCCCCCCCCGCCAGTGCACGAACTTCGTGCACTGGGCCTCTAGTATATATGTATATGTGTATGTATATATATATGTGTGTGTGTGTGTGTGTGTGTGTGTGTGTGTGTATTTCAACAAAACTGTACAACTATAATCATAGATCTAATCTCTGATCCTGTGGTCTTCCTCAAACTTTATGTGTCTAGTACATATTCCAACAATTCTAATGAGCAGCCAATGAGTTAACAGCTAATATTTTTGCTTTCATTTCTTTAACAAATTCTGTAGTTACACATAAAGAACCAATTCCGTCCTGTTTAAGAAAAATTGGTGACAGTAGCAAAATAATTCATATACCTTGCATATTCTAGTTCTTAGCCCAATAACATCCACTTTTCCTTCACATGTATTATATTTCCTACTACAGTTGTGTACAAACTATCTATTTCAATGTCTTCCACCTGGTTACTTTTGAGTTAACTTTAATAGATCCTAAAAAATAGAATGCATCTAACTATCTTGCTCTTCTCATCTGTTCAATTAAGAACTAAATGTGGACATCAGAATCAGGAAGGTGCCTTTAGTTAAGTCCCCAGAGTATTCAATCACTTATGAGAGGGCTAGGATGAGAATGTTAAAAGCTCTGAAAATTAACAAATAAGAGCAAAATCTTGATTAGCAACAACAACCCAGAACAAACTTCTCTGTTTCACTGATTTTCTTTTTCAGTTAAAAAATAAAATCAACCAGAAAATTATATACATTTCAAGACACTGGTGAAAATTATGTTAAAATATCTCAATCAACTAAGCACACTGTCCTTGCTTTTAAGTAGATTTTGACTCAGTGGGCACTATTCTTTCTGTTCATTAAAGCATCCAAAAATAGAGTAAGAAAAAAAAAAAAACAACTGTCTCTTGAAAAATGCCTAAAATCTTTGTGTGCACAAAAAAATTGCATGTAAATTCTGGATCTTTCACCTGCTAGAATTATCATTCCCACCACTCAGGAGCAGGCATGAGCTGAGTCCGCCCTGTCTCTGACAGTCTTTTCCTAGTTTCATACCCAAGGGGGCGCTGCCATGTGTCAGCAATGCCATGTGAAGCTGAGACTTTATAACAAATAGAGCAAATGGGCCAGAAACTGAGAGCCACAAAAATGTGAGAGGGGTCCTCTAACGGGTGAAAGAAAAGTCCTTAAATTGGAAAGTTATATGCCTATTTCTTAAATCTTCCAAGTGAATAAAGAAATACTATTATGGCTTGCTGGGTTGCTCTATTGAATGCAAAGGGCAAACCTATTTGAAAGAAAACAGTGCTGAATTTCAGCTAGTTAAGATACAAGTAGATCTTATCCTTATTGTTATCATTATTATTTCTAAGACTAAATCTGTGAGGATTCTCAAGAGCAACAATCTCTGGATATGCTCTTTATTTTGTGACATTACACTATATCCATTCTGCTTATGTTTCTAAGAGTGCAACCAATGTCTCTGTTCATCTTTTTTTTTTTTTCTTGGTATTCCAGAATAATAAATGTCTACAGAAAACTTTGTAAATAGCGTTTGCCCTGTAGAAGGAAGCATATTTGTAACACACAGTACTTGGAACACTGCTGTAGCTGACCTTTTAGAGACACATCTATTTTTGAAAAGTGGTTCCAAAGTCCATGTGCAGACTGGAGAAGCCCTCTCACCTTGGGGTTTAAGGAGAGGTCATCCCATACAGGCATGGGACCCAAGTCATTACCTAGTCATAACCCCATGCAATACAGATTTAAATTCTCTTTGTGTTCTCTCCTTCCTTGAATTTATTCTCATCCCCCCCCCAGACATACAAATTCATAAGGCGTGAAGGACTTTAGAAATGGACTAAAGCCAAGAGACACTAGTCAAGAGCATCACTACTAAAAATAGGCCAGTTTTTGACACAACTATTCAAAGTTAGGGGTTGTTCTACTAACTCGGTGGAAGTAAGTCTTTGTCCATCCCAATGCACCAGAGAGCTATGACAGGCTCATATCAGTAACTGTGTCTTACCACAGCACCGATTCCCAGGTGGGCAGCCACACGCCCCTGGAGGAGGGCATGTAAGGCTTTCCTAGAGGGGGAGGACATTTATTGAATGCTTAACCCTTTGTCAGAAGCCACCACCTCCTTTCTTTAAGTGCTTCATTGCCAGGAATTACCTGGAGCCTTTATGCTTCCTTCCCACTATGGTTGTCCATAGTCTTTTCTCAAGGTCCTACCTTCTCAAGAAACAGACTAATAAATAGTTTTCAACTTTGAGATTCCTAGTTCCAATCATATTGCCACTACCTTGTAGTCTTGTAAGACTTTTTCTTCTCTTAACTGATTCAAACTTCCACGTTTGCATATGTAATTGGAAATAAATTTTTATTATCTGCCTACTGCATTTGTAATTGGAAATAAATTTTTATTATCTGCCTACTTCATAAGGTCCTTGTGAGAATCAAATGAGATTATATATGAAAAGTACAAAGTCACATATGCATGCAAAGCAAAAAGAAATCATTATTCTGCTAAAGTTATACAAATTTCAACTCAAGAAACAAAGACAGCAAGCACCCCTTCCATGATCATGCATAATATAGATGCATAAAGGCCTAAAGAACACAAGGAAACAGATTTATTCAAATATGGACATTAATCACTCATTGACATTTTGGTCGAATCTATTTTCCATGTTTACCTGTCTCAGAGAGCAATTTTGTAGCTTCCAGCACTTTCTCAGTGTAAACACCAGCTTCATAGTTCTCCATTTCAGCATTGATGATGTGTATGACTCGAGCTGCCCGGCCCCTGATGGCCCCCGCAGTCCGGTCCAGAGTGTCCACATCCCCTTCTTGGAGGGCTATCACACATTTGTTCACGTCCTCCAAGATGTGATTTTCTGGGGGAGGAACATGTACACGTTTATATGATCTTACATCACTCAAACCTTTAAGAAGCAATCTAAGATTCATCAATTATCACGAACCATCATCATGCATATCAATATATGCCTGATGACACAAAAATGATATTTAAAGGACAGAGTTTATCATTACAATAGCGAGCCTCGAGCTTGAGCAGCAGCCTGGGGATTTACAGAGTCATACAGACTGTTAGGAGTCATTCCCAGGGTTTTTTATTCAGTCTGGAGTGGAGCCCAAAAAAAACTATTTCCATCAAGTTCTCAGGTGATGTTAATGTTTCTGGTTTAGGAACCACTCTTTGAGGAGCATTAACTTAAAGAATATCCCTTTCTTCGTTTCAATGTTTGAGATCTATTGCATGGGATGGTATTTTAGAAGTGGTTGTGCAGCTAATACAAAGTTGACTGGCCAAGCAGGAATATTTCTAGACATGACCGGCTTTGAGCTCATGTTTGTTGGATCATGTTTTTATTAAGGAGCATTTAGGGGAAACGATAGAATGAACAAACATCACCCAGTCAGTCTTCTAATGTCATGTCATGCACAAGGTATGTGCAATGGGGAAACTGATCAGATGAAGATGGTCACAGAGTTCTCCCCAATTAAAATACAATCCATTCTTATGGCTGATTCCCTCAGGTTAGCATCAAGATCCGTGATCACTTTGTGGCCATTGCCCCAAATAGAATCAAGCAGGCAAAATAGGAGGCTTCACGCTCCACTAGCACAGAGAAAACAGGCAATCTGGTCCCTTACCATTTTGCAAGTGTGCAATTTTGTATTTCCCATCCAATGTGAGATTTGTAACCATGTCCCTTGTGTATTACTACTTTTAAAATATATTTTTATTGATTTCAGAAAGGGAGTGAGAGAGATAGAAACATCAATGATGAGAAAGAATCAATGATTGGCTGCCTCCTGCACACCCCACACTGGAGATCAAGCCCACAACCTGGGCATGTGCCCTGATCAGGAATGGCACCTTGACCTCCTGATTCATAGGTTGACACTCAACCCCTGAGCCATGCTGGTCAGGCTGTATATTCTTTAGAAATGGAATACTAAGGAAATGTTCAAAAAGCTTAGTATTTTTAGTTTCAGGAAAGAAAAGACCTTAAACTGAAAATACACACCTACACACTCCTAATAGATTAAATAGAACAAGTTTAATAGTCTAAAATAATCTGGTACCTTTTAAAATTTAAATAATCTGGTAACTTTTACAAATTATTTAACTGCCAGACTGAATGAATAGTTAATAAAGGATTAAAATAAGTGTTTACCACAATGTTTGCCACTTTAAGAAGTTTCTAGAACTAGTTATAATTTTAAAATTCCCAAAGAAGGAGAAATGAGAGAGCACTTGGCAAACCCCAGTCTCTACCATGGATCTCTCCTTTCATTAAACCATCACTCACAGGGAATATTTGTTCTTATAGAACATTTGACTGCAAAGTATAACTACTTTTCATTAAGGAACATCCATTTGACCTCATATAATATGATTTCCTCACTTAACCATTACAAATGTCTGGTTTCTACTTTCTCTAGTTCTTTAATTTCAAATAGAAATTAGAATAGAAAAATAAATTAAGTGTTTACATTTTAATATTTAGATATCTTAAAGTCACAAGAAGTAGTACTTCTGAATGTTGCTATTTTTCTAAGTAAAAGATAAAAAACAACTGTGAAAATTAGACTTAGAAATTTTCATTGTGATTATGGAGACTGCTGAAAAAATCACCCCTTTATAAGATATAGATCTTGGCTTATATCGTGGAAACCCACCTAAAAAAGACACCTAAGAAAAGGGTTTACTCAAATGAAATTCAGTACAGGACTTTAAATTCAAAAGTTGGGTTGACGTAGGCCATTCTTAATGCCTGGCTGAATTCCTCTAGACCAGTGGTCGGCAAACTCATTAGTCAACAGAGCCAAATATCAACAGTACAACGATTGAAATTTCTTTTGAGAGCCAAATTTTTTAAATTTAAACTTCTTCTAACGCCACTTCTTCAAAATAGACTCGCCCAGGCCGTGGTATTTTGTGGAAGAGCCACACTCAAGGGGCCAAAGAGCCGCATGTGGCTCGCTCACGAGCCGCAGTTTGCCGACCACTACTCCAGACAATTAAAATGCTCCCCAATCCCTGAAAGTGAGCAACTGAGAGGGTCCTAGTGTCAAAAACAGCCATCCAGTTGCCATTTTCTTTGAATAACCTAGTATGAGAAAAGGCATAGCTCCTGCTTTCCTGTGCATAAAGATGGAATTTTGGAGTTGAATGCAAACAAGAGTCTGTAATTATATTAGATACTAATCTCTTCGGCATTAATACATTTTTAAAAAATTTAAGCAATCACTTATCTTAAAAGAAAATGATAGTTGTTTTTTTGTTTTTTTAAAAATCCCATTTCCCAAACTAGAAACATGCAACTAATTTAATTAGACAAGAAATAAGCTTCTGTATATATAACTGTATCTGAAGGAGGCCAGCAGAACTTGAAAAACCATGATATAAAAAACATTTTATGCTAAGTGAAATAGCCAGTCAGAGAAAGACAAATACAATATGATCTCACTTATATGTGGAATCTAATGAATAAAATAAACTGACAAAATAGAAACAGAGGTCTGGATATGTGAACAGACTAACAGCTGTCAGAGGGAGTGGGGAGCGGTAGACTGGATGAAAGAAGGTGAAGGAATTAACCAAAGAACATATATGCATAATCAGAGTGTGCCGATGGGCAGAGGGACAGAGGGGGAGAGGGCTGGGTAGAGGTGGGCAAAGGGGTGGGGATTTGTAATAGTGTAAGTAAAAAAAAAAAAAACCATATTGCTTTTAATTAGTCCAATCATCAACTAATTTGTGCAATAATCAAGTTAACCATATTGTGTGAATAAAGTATTGACTCAGTTTTCTGAATAACTTTTTTTAAAATGTTGATAGTTTTTCAGCATTTCCCAACCTTCTCCAATTAGAGATGCCCCTTTCATGGCAAAAGTAAATTACAATTTCCTCATAGTAGCAGTTATACTGTAGATGGGACTATATAAAGCTCCAATGATAAAGAATGCTTTCAGTAAACTTGCATTTTATTAATCTAAGTACCAAAAATGCATTTTAAAAACAGCTACACCTGTTTACGTAGACATTTGATTTGATCACAAGACGATACTTGGTAAATATGAACTGCTGTACCCCTTGTAAAAGTTTCTCCCCTCCTACTCCCTACACCCCCTGGCCTTGGTCTCACAGGTTTGGAAGCACACTGGCCTAGTATCTGCAAGAAGGGCAATGAATTACTTAAAGGCAAATCCACACAAGACAGTGCCTTCCACACAAGAGGCAATCAAGGGAACAGTGAATAAACTTGTCCATTGAAAAGAGACAATCAAATATATTATTTTGATCCTAAGGTATTCTCAAGAGAAAGAAATCATTAAGAGGAATGCTGTTCCAACTAGAAATGGATATGGAAGTGAAAGTAGTAATACAAAGCATGTGTAGTCCAGAGATGATTACCCTGCCTGGAAACCTGCTCAGATACTTTGAATATTACACCTGGATATGAAGCGTGGTGTTTAAACATATCATAAAATTTTGGACTGCAACAGATTTTGTGATAAACTTCCTTGAATTTTTGCAACCTATTTCATAAAAGATGTAACTTTGTTACAAAAATCACTAATGACCAAACTATTTGATTATTATAAACCTTGAAGCTATTGTTTCTAAGTTCAAAAACAAACTTGACTGTATGAATTTTTTTAAAGGAAAAACTTGAGACCCTGGAGTCAAAAAGAAAAAAGACAAACAAAATAAAGCAAAACTTTTGGACATTATGGGATTGAGTTAACAGCTTTTCCTGATCTTAGATACCTGCTATTTTGTGAGCCAAACCCAAGAATTAAACCGTCACATGGTTAATGCCAAGATGCTCATTTTAAAACACTATTAAAATTGTAGCTTTTGCCCAGTGGGAAAAGTTTAAGTGCTCTAACACAGCCATTCCACTTCTTTATGAGCCTAGGCCGCAGCAGAAAATTGGTTTTGCTCCTGTAATGTTAATAGCCAGCATCATTGCACCCCAAACTTGTTGCTTTTCAAGTGGACACATTAAGCGCTCAGACACACAAGTTCAGGTAGCATGAAACAAAACAAAACACAGAAAACTATAATCCTTTAAACACGAAGATCCTTCTTGTTGTTTAAATAGAGTTTTCTGCCAGGTTAGATATTCCCTTAATAAGAAACTGACACATAAAATGTCATTAATGCCACTGCAAAAGATCTCCTGGGCCAAACTTGCAATTTATGGATGCAAATGCTTGGGCTCCAGCTTGGAGAGATGAGAAGTAGTTTCCCCAGCTATCAGGCTGTGTCCAGAGCCTGCCAGCAGGAGATAGTGGGCTGTGTCATTATTTGTCAAGCCCCTCTGTAGCAAGGTGCCTGTCACCTGCAAAGGCGCTCTCCAGCAAGCCCCGCCGAGGCTGGATCCCTGGCCGCGCCTCTTCATTTTCCCATCATGGCACACTGCGGCACCTGGACCGCTGGGGTTGGACTGCACCGTGTTATCAGCGGAAGCCAAAGCCTTTTCCTGTGGCTGGGAATAATGAGATGCACAAAGGCATGGCAGGGAGGAAGGTGGCAAAGAGGCCCAGCTGGGGGGAGAAAATTAGGAAGTGCCTTGCACTATTAAAAGACCTGAGGTGAGACCTGCTCGCCTTGTTTCTCCCCACCCTCAGAAATTCTTGAACGTGCATTTAAAGCAAAAGAGAAGTTGGGGAAGTTTGAAGTTCTGAACTCTTTGGGAAAGGCAGTACATGGGTATTTCCTACTCATCTGTAACTAGGATGGGAGGCAGAGTAAGATTCCTGGGGGGTACTGGGATTGCTGTGAGGTCTGAGGCTGGGTGGGGTGTCCCCTTGCCCCTTTTGGGGGCCCCTGCAGCCATTCTGGGGAAAACTGCATACCAGAAAAACATTCAATAGTGTTGCCCACCCTTCTGTTCCCCACTGTCCAAATCCCCAACAAGGCTAGCCAAACAGTTCCTAAGCACCTTATGGGAGGTGCAATTCTTGGGTACATCTTTTATATTGTCAGGACTCAGCCATCAGCAAAGCAAATATCACAAGAATGGCAACATAATGAGTTCTGCATCAACCAAACCCTAGGTACCGGTATATTTAAATGAATAGATGGTTTGACAAGTCATCAAAAATAGAGCACCTTGGAAATGAAGAACAGGACAGAATTCTGAAAGGGACTAGAGAAAGGAATGGGGATACCAGAGGTGAGGAGAAGGGAGCTGCAAGGAAAACTGGGAGCACCACCGGAAATTCCCCTTCTAGCTTGACTTGAGAACTATATAGCTCCCAAAAGAGGATAATCTGAACTTTAATACCTTCTCCACCAGGTTACCTACCCTCTCAATGACTTTGTTTTCTCAAAGGAAGACTTAGAATACCAACACCTATTTTATAGAATGTTGGCGAGAATTCAAGCAAACAGCAGAGCGTCGGGCAAATTATAGACACTGAGCATGTGTTAGCTTGTTTTTCCCATCTCCTTGTCTTGCCCTCCCTGGTTTCAAAGTTGGCTTTTCGATTATCCATCAGATCTATAGATTCCACTCTGCTGATGTCAGACAAGCTTTAAACAGAAGCCCCCAGTAGGAATTCGTTTTCTGTTTCTTCATGCGAAGGGAAGAATGCACCCAGGAAAAGTTCCCAAATACGATAAGCCTCTCCTAGGAATCTCTCCCACACTGTTGCACTCAGAGGCCCTGTCTGCCTGATCCCCACTGGCAGTGCTGTGAGGCCAAGAACAAAAATAGCCTGGTCAAGGTTATTGCTGACTGAGTTGACAGATGTGACTCCCACACACCTATGGGTAGAATCAATTTGAAATTTTCAAGGGCCACTTGGTTATCTGAATACTTCACACTGGAGGTCGCTGTTTGCAATGACCTCTTCCCCCCATTCCTCCCACAGAGACTCTCCTACGTGAGTGAACCGAGCCAAATGTGTTTGGAAAAAGGCCCATTTGCTGGCTGGTTGCCCTGTTTGGCAATGGCGCCGGTGAGTCCCGTTAAAGGTCAAAATGACTACATGGTGATTCAAAGGAACTAACATCTTCCCGTCTGGCTGCATTTACAAAGGAGAAAGTTACAATTTCAAGTGATGACTAGTTCTATTTGCTTTCTCTTACATCCTTACACAACCTCATAGACAAGTGTTCAAAGCCTCAATCACTCCCAAGTGCCTTCTAATGGGTTCATTTTGTGGCTAATATTTCTTCTTGGCTTATGACGAACTTGGATAACTTCAGTTATTGCAAAAATGACCCCCCTTAACACAGCCAGATTGGAATAGCGGATTGCATATATACATACACTTACACATAAACCATGGGGATTAACCATCCCTAGACCCTTTTGCAGGTGGGTGATTCAGATGCATCAGAAGTCATCCTGTTTTAATAAGCACCAGGAACTAGAAAGGAACCTAAGACTTCTTAAATAATCTGTTCAGGTTCTGATATCTTCTTCAGAAAGTTGTGTCGTCCCCGCCCCCCCCCCTCCCCATCCCCGCGCCCCGCTCCCAAAGCTTTGACTAGTATCTTGAAATGATGTGCAGACCAAAGATGCATTTTCAAGAGGGTGTTACTGGCACATTTGCAGAAATGATGGAAAGCTCAGCGGGCCAAGAAAAGCACTTGAAACACAGACCCATGACATTTACAAATGATCCCTTATCTCATCCTGTCCTTCTCCTCCAGCCGCCTTCTAAGGAGCCTGCTCCTGATTACCTGAGACAGAAAGAAAGTCATCCACCGAGGTGATGTCATCCACGGCCTCCGTCAGTACTCGGACCTGCTTCTCCCACTGGTCTTTGAAGACGTCCATGTTGTCCTGAGCAACTTTACTCTGCGGCCGGGCAGCCAGTGTGAGCGCCGCATTGATGACCTATTTGTTAGAAACAATCCAGGGACATATTGAAAACCCTGTTCAAAATACCATGTTGCAACTCTGGACCGTGTAGCTTCTTCAGATAAATGGGTTCTCGGGGTCCAGAAGGACAATCAAAAACATGAATGATGAGGTAGGTTATCATTAGCTTTTGTTTGCTTTGCTTTGCCTCTCTTTGAAGATACAGTAATTAGCATCGGGTTTCAGAAAATGTTTACTGGACAAGTCCTGTTTGCTTATCACAGATGTGGCAGCAACATAACTCTTGTTCTACATGTGCAAGCTGATAATTTAGTTGTTGAGACAAGGCAAATAGATATGGAGGGTTTAAAGAACAGCCCCAAACAAAGAAAACAAAGTCAATATGAGTGAGAAAGACAGTAAGTGCCACAGTGATTCTGAAGAGACTGGAATAATTAGATATTGTGTTTTGTTTTGTTTTTATAAAACTAGGATTTGAAACAGCCCATGGATGTTGGTTAGCACATTCCAGTACGAGGAAAGAGGACAAAGGAAGGAGTGACATGAGGGCTGGAGTGTGGAAGGTCCTAAATATTAGGTCACCAATGGGCTTTTTTTAAAAATTATGTTTTTATTGACTTTAGAGACAGAGGAAGGGAAAGAGAGACAGAAAGAGACATTGATTGGCTACCTTCTGCATGCCCTGTACTGGGAATTGAGCCGGAAACCTGAGCATGTGCCCTGACCAGGGATGGAACCCATGACCTTTTAGTGCATGGAATGACCTCAACTAAGTGAGCCACACTGGCCAGGGCACCGATGGGCTTTTAAAATGAAGTGATTGAGCCTTACCTGGGGACACAGGCTGTCAATCTGGGTAGCTGCCATTCGAACCAATTTCACCCCTTCCTCATTGTTGGAGATGGAACAGGCCAAATTGGCAACCTGTATTCAAGAAAATTTGAGGGAAAATTATATTGAGACAGAGGAAAAGGGTACTGTTGCATGACCTTGCACCTTCCCTGGAGAGGGGCACATCCAGGAGAAATCCTTCACAAAAAACATAAAAGTACCCTTCAGTGTTGAACCAAATGGTACTAGTTTTAATAGTAAGCTAGACATTTCTTCCAGAATAGGTGAAGCAATAATTTGAAGCCAGTGTGAGAGTGGCATTGACGGCCTATTTATTAGAAACAATCCAGGGACATATTGAAAACCCTGTTCAAAATACCATGTTGCAATTCTGGACCATGTAGCTTCTTCAGATAAATGGTTTCTCAGGGTCCAGGAGGACAATCAAAAACCTGAATGATGAGGTAGGTTATCATTAGCTTTTGTTTGCTTTGCTTTGCCTCTCAAAAAACATTTTCTTCAAAAACATGGTATTTTGAGCAGGGTTTTCAATATGTCCCTGGATTGTTTCTAACAAATAGGTCATCAATGCCGCTCTCACACTGGCTTCAAATTATTGCTTTAGGATTCTCATGCACACAATAATGCATTTAACTGTGTTGGTTTGAATCGCTTTCTGCTATGAGCTGCCCTGATCCACCCACACTGTCACTTGAGCCCCCTTAAGACTCATCGCTGAGTGCAAAAATTGTGATTTTGGCCAAATCAGTATTAAATTTTGATCAGTGAGAGAGATGCTACAGGCAATGCTTTGGATTTAAAAGAAACTCATAGTATGCTGAAAATCAAAGCCCTCTACCCAAAGGAACTCAGAGCTGCCTGTCAGTCTGTCAGGAAGATGCTAATCCACAGTAGCCAACTCAAATGCTTCTGGGGGTCACATAGGCCTGAGAAACGGATACAAGAGACTGGTATAATCCCTAGGCAACAGTGGAGCATGGCACAAATGAGAACATGCAGGTCTAGTATAAAGGCATGCAAGTTTCATATTTTTAACACGTGATACCATCCAAAACCAGCTGAACTGAATTCAAGTTTCCAGGTCAAGCATTTCAATTTGTGTTATGCCGTCTCTACAAGGAGTGAGAATTGGTAATACAAGGTCAGATTGATTGGCCAAGGGCAACAGCACACAAAACCACCATCAAAACACTGATCAGTCCCATCAGGCTTGTGTCAAGAGGACAGGAGGATAGGGATTAGAAAGGGCAAAGGAGAAGAGAAGGGCCATTAGGCCCAGGAGAAGGAGGGCAAATAGAACAAGTGATTAGCAGTGAGACAATCCCCAGCAGCCTCCTGGCCACCTACCCCATTGTATCTGGCTCCTTTCTGCTCTCTAAAATCAGGCTGCTTTCCTACCACATCTTAATGCCCTGGGAGATCACACTGCACTGCACTATACATGTGTATAGTTCCTAGTGTGAAAGGAACCTCAGTTAGACAGTGGGGAGCAGTGGGAAGAGCAGAGAACTAGAGATCGCTCTAAGGACTATTCCTGATCAGCAAAAGGGGATGGGTAGATAGATGGTAATACTAGAAATACCTTTGAATACCACTACAGTGAATCATTAGTCCAAAGAATCCAGTTTTGAAGCTTTTAGGGACATGTTAAATCTATTACAGTAAGAATATATACTATGAGAAACCACTGACTGAGTTCCAAACATTATGATGTAGTTTCTTATATTTAATAGTTTACCTTTGATTCTTCAGATAGTTTTCACTATTTAACTTAGTCTTCAGAATAAGTTCATGAGAAAGATAAATACTATATCTATTCACAGAATACTAAAGGCCCAGGGGTATGAGGTTCATGGAGGCAGAGCACAATCTAATAACATAGATTCTCAGTTTATTTTTTGTTATGTCATATTGTCTCCATTCTGCATTTTATTAATCTTTGTCATATTTGTATTCAAGTGTGTTTTATATTCCAAATGCCAGATTAATAATTGGTGCTCAATACATGTTTATTGAATTAAAGAATAGCTTTTAGTATTTTTATTTTTATTGCATATAGTGATTTGTAATATATCATGGATTAAAGATACTCCCAAAGATAAACTTAAATTCCCCCTTTAATTTGTCTAGAAAAAAAATTTGCATTATCTTCTAGCACATGGTTACCAATAGAATAGTGCTAAACAATGGTTCCTACATTCTGATCCATTGTTTGAGTCCAGAATGCTGTGGCATGAGAAAAATCAGGATGCCATGGTAAATTTCCAGAAAGATATATGTATTTCATATAAAATTCTATCTTTTAATCTTCAATTAAAGTCTTCCTATTTCTGCTGTTGAACAACCTTCCATTTTATGAAAAAAAAATCAGATAATAGTTTTGTTTGTTCTTTACCATCTTGCTTGGTGTGTGATAGAAACTTGTGGTCACACTTTTGCATAGCAGTAAACAATTGCTAGAGTTTGGTATGACTCCATGTAACAACATGAAAACTTAAATAATGATTCAGAAACCAGTCTTGGGTAATATTTGCTGTATTTTTATAAGAAGAAGAGGAAAGAAGTACCCATATTCGTACTCTTATATATATATATATATTATATATATATATATATATATATATGAATAAGAGAACCAGATATGTATCTCTTTGTTTAAGATTTTTTTATTGAGATTTTAAGAGAGAGGAAGGGAAACTAGGAGAGGGAGAGAGAGAGGAACATGGATGTGAGAGTGAAACATTGACCAGCTGCCTCCTACATACCTCCAGCTGGGGATTGAGCCCACAACCGTGCGTGTGTCCTGACTGGGAATTGAACTGGCGACCTTTTGGTGCACAGGATGATGCCCCACCAACTGAGCCACACCAGCCTGGGACAGATATGTATCTCTTGATGGAAGAATATAACATTACTTATGAAATGTTTTTTGCCAAAAACAAACAAACAAAATGGGAAATGATCTACCTTATGATACATTCTGAATTTACAGGAAATTCAAGAGACAAATACTAATAATAGACTAGGGCTGTCACAACCAGACGGACAACCGGAAAGCGGAGTCCAGGCGGGAGCTCCGCACAGGCGCACTGGGCCCACCACCAGGCGTGGGAAAGCGGAGTCTGGGCAGGAGCGGCCGAGTGTGTGTGGCCAGGCGGCCTCGGGGGGCATGCAGATGGACGGACCGCTCTGGATGGACCACGCTGGACAGCGCCGGCAGGCTGCGTGGAGGGCCACAGAGGTACGGAGCTGTTAGGGCGGTGGCCAGCGGGGTCAGTGAAGCTGGGTTGCCAGGTAGGCCCCAGGTCCTCGGGCGTGGCTGGGGGAGCGTGGCCATCCAGAGTGGGAGAAAAAGCCCTTCTTTCAGGAAGAGCGCGGATGATTTAAACACGCATAGAGAAACTGCGGCGGTATTGACAGGGCTATGTCGGTTCCCCCAGCCGCCTGTTGGTGCCCAACCGCAGGCTTCACTGTGGGGTGTAGGCCCAGACATGGGCCAGGACGTGGCCTTGGCAGCCGGACTCACCCCGGAGTCACCTCAGCGTCACAACCTCACGACGTCACCCGCAAGTGGCCATCGCTGCTGGTCTGTGGGCCCCGGTGAGCCAGCACCGTGCGTGTTCAGGGCAGCACTCTCTGTTTCCATTGAAAGGACACTGTATGTGATGGGTGCTGTTGATTCCTTAAGGTTGAAATGGGGCAGCCTGAACTTGCTTACGATGCAATCTTTTCTCCATATTTTAGATCTAATGTGGGAACATCACTGCCCAACATAAGTCTTAGAAAGGGAAATAGTACCAGCAACACTTAGCGAAAAAATAAAGAGTTGGCAACTCCAGATAGTTCTCCAATTATTTATTCTCTTTAATTTACTGATCCATAAATGCTAAAGTCTGGCAGCCTCCATTCTGCAATGTATTCCTGCTCTTTAAGTCCACTTAAAATCAGAATTTCACTTCCCTTGTATCGTACTCCGAAACATTCTGAAAATATTTCCAATATGATGCTAAGGATTTCACTATCTCCAGAGGCAGGCTTGTATATTTTAAATTGGTCATGGACTGAATCCAAATTCCTACCTTTCTTATTCTCTTTTGGCTTCCCTTTCTGCTTCTCACTAGATCATAGGCATTGGAGTGACTCTGAATATGGTTTTATATATTGTGATTTCTAGAATTCTGGCAGCAAATACTACATTTCAGTCTTGAGGCAACTCCCAAGCAATAATGCAGCTTGAATTGCCACCTAACATTTCAACACCAGCCCAAGACCACTGCATACAATAGGTTCTTAATAATTGATTTAAATGACCTCATATTTAACTATAGCTCTTATGTTATAATATCAGAAACTCTGATAAAAATGTTCTATTTTCCAAATCACAATATTCTCTCCTTAAAAACAAAACAATTTAGCATGTTAATTTTCCTAATGCAGTGAGAAGAGGAAGGGAATAGACTAGAATAATTAGACATTTACAAAAGATTAATGGCAATAACAATGTAGACAACAGACCATTAATAGATTTGTGTTACTAGATTTTACCCCAAAAGATACTGAGCAGCATGATACAATTTTTTATTTTTTTTAAATCCTTACCCGAGGACATGCTCATTGTTTTTTAGAGAGAAGGGAAGAGAGAGAGAGAAAGAGAGAAACATTGATGTGACAGAGAAGCATTGATCAGCTGCCTTTGGCACACACCCCAACTGGGGGTTGAACACACAACCTATGCATGTGCCCTGATTGGGAATTCAACCCTCACCCTTTCAGTGTAGGAGATGACGTCACTCTAACCAACTGAGCCACACCAGCCAGGACTAGTATGAATAAATTTAATAGAATTTTTTGAAACCTGCTTGAGTCAACCAAGCAAGTAGCATTTATGGGCTGGCTCGGGCCTCTGCTTCCTCCACTCTTGAATTGTTTACAAGTTAGCTGAGTCAATAAGAATTATTTGACCTTCCTAGAGGCTTAGAAAACAATAAAGTATGTCATTGACTATTAAATGCTGTGCTACTTTGATTGATTGGGGATTTCTGAAAGTGACAAGGTCCATGAATAAAGGGGGCACAGCTCCTTGGTGAACTGATCATACTAAATTCCTAGCAATCTTTTATGAAAGGAAGAGCCACCCCCTCTATCCGTCGTCCCCTCACACCCTGCCCTCCTGCATAACTCTGGGAGCTTAATGGATTTGGGGAAGTAGCAACTGAAAGGACTGGGCCAAGTTTTCTATCTCTGACTTACTGCCTTAAAGATGGTTATCTTGAAGAAAAGAAGAAAGGTTAGTAGTCATCACTAAATTGTGTGCTGTCTACAATGGTATGGATTCAGAAAAAGGAGCAATCAGGACTCCTGGGTGGGAGTCAGTAAACATGTCATAGAGAGTTAAGAGATCCATCTGACAATGTTTCTTTTCTGATTGCTGATTAGCATAATCTTCTGGATGCTCAAAAATTATATTGTCTGCTCTTCTGGAAGCACATTGTATAAGTAGATGAAGGAAACAATAATATCATTGGCAGGATTAGAAAGACAGTAAACCAGCAAGGAAGGCTGGTGCTGTTTCCAAGAAAGTAACTTGCTCCTTGATCTGAATTTATACAGCAACTGGCATCCATCCCTAACTATTTTTAAAATATATTTTTATTGATTTCAGAGAGGAAGGGAGAGAGAAATAGAAACATCAATGATGAGAGAGAATCATTGATTGGCTGCCTCCTGCACAACCCCTGGGAATTGAGCCCACAACCTGGGCATATGCCCTGACCGGGAATGGAACCATGACCTCCTGGTTCATAGCTTGATGCTCAACCACTGACCCACGCTGGTCGGGCCATCCCTAACTTTTAATAATCACTTTAGCTGATCAAGAATCAAGCAGAGAAATTCCAGGGACACCGATGGTAGAGTTAAAATTGACAAAAATCAGAAAGGAGTGGAACCCTCATGAAAATATATTGTGACCACTTAAAACACAAGGTAATTTTAGTCACAAAAAACATCCTGCATAGCTCAAAGTTCCAGATGAGTAGCATATCATGGCTATGAAATTTGGTTTTGTGTGGACATCGCTACAGAAAGCAGCTCCATCTCAAAAATGCCATAGTCTTGTTTGAACACTTAAAGAAAAACCAAATGCCTAGAAGGCTTAGCTTTAATTAGACATTAAAAACTTCTGCTAATAAAGTATTTAGGCATTTAACTTCACAGTGATATGAAGTGCATCAGAAAGAACACAACATTTTCTTCCTTCCTGGCCCTGGAAATCAAATTACAGGTTTTTTTAATATTCGTGATTCTGGTCAATTTCAGATGCCAATGAATATTCGGTGCACTAAACCCCCAAACACTTTATCATTTCATTAATTTTTACAGCTTGAAGATACCTACTGGTGTTTCAAGAATACACTAATGAAATAAATCAGAATAGCAATTCGGAGTTTTATAAAGTACTTGCTCATCATCATCGTAAATTTGAGGATAAAATCAACTTATTTACTATTAAAAGGGAATTTATGGAATTTCCAGTCACTACATCATATGGCCACATAAAATCATAAAGATAAGAAAGGTACCCAAATTCCATGCACATCTATTCTAATGATCATGGCAGTGTAGAATACTGTGGTCTCCGTCTGAAGATTTATTCAGTTATCCACACTGATAGGATGAGCACACAAAAAAGGCACTAATATATATGTGCCTGTCTTGTTTAGAATTTCAAGGGTCCTATAGAACATGCCTCCGCTATTACAGGTGGAATTTTACAATTCAGTAAGAGATAAAACACACTTCCCCCAGATCCTTGAGAGGCAAGGCAGAAGCAGCTGATGTTAAGACAGGGATTTGACCTTAAGATAATGATGGGCCTCCACCAAGGATGGTCCTAAGAGAAGACATAATGGCGACCTTCATGACTTGATGAGGAGCGCCCCAATAGTCTGGCCACCCCAGATAATGTCTGCAGCAGTGTCTCTTCCTGGCTCAGGTATTTTTGGAATCCATTTAAAAAATATTTTTTATTGATTTCAGAGAGGAAAGGGTAAGGAGAGAGAGAGAGAGAGAGAAACATCAGTGATGAAAGATAATCATTCATCAGTTGCATCCTGCATGCCCCACACTGGGGATCAAGCCTACAAACAGGGCATATGGCCTGACTAGGAATGGGACCATGACCTTCTGGTTCATAGGTTGATGCTCAACCTGACCCATGCCTGCCAGCCTGGAATCCTTTTAAAATGCAACTACCTTAGACTGAGATGAGTTTGTCAACCTGATTCCAATAACTGAGGTTCTGAAGGATAAAGGACAAAACAGGGATCATTTGATCTGGGAGGGATGTCTCAGTAGAGGCACCAAGACCCAGGGGATAGGAGGAAATGAGAAATACTTTTTCATGGTTCCGTTTTAAATGGCTTCTCTAAAGCATCTGATAATTATTTTATATATTTTACTTTTTAAAAATCATATAACAGTAAGAGCCTGGGCTTTAGAATCAGGCAGCTGAAGATCATATCTTGACTCTTATTCTTACCAATGAGCATGGTGCTTTAGTGCTGTGAGCCTCAATTTTGTCAACCATACAATAGAAATATAACAACAACAAAGTGGTAATAAGATTGAAATAAAAAATGGATAGAGTATCTAACCCAACACCCAGTAAAGATTTGACAGATGTTATTTTCATATTGTGATTGGTCACTATAAAAGTAAAAGAAATAATTTAATAACTCAGCCATGCAAATACTGAGTACCTAAAATCTGCCATATACAGAGGTGATCCATATTTTTGTATTTCCTAGAGTAGCTTATATTTTGGTGAAATTAAGTAAATGCATTTTTAAAGCTCATATTATAAAAGTTATGACAAAGGAAATGAAATGGAAGCAGTGATTGAGAGAGAGTAAAAGGGGTGTCTGTATGTGATTATTTGCATAGTTTATCCTTTAATTATGCATAATTTTTATGAAGTTGCAAGCTTAGTATGTATCTTTGTGTCACTGCTTAATCTCTTATAGAGCAAGTATTTTCCAGACTCTTTATATACTTGTAATTCTTTTTTTAAATAATTAAATAGGATTCCCAAACATTTTTGCTTTATTATTTGGTAAGTCTATTTCCTGTTGTCATACATTTAAAGAATCCTCCGATGTTCGCTATTACCTAAAACAAAGTTACATACATCTCCAAGCATCCAATTTTTGCTCCTGTCAGAAGGGTACTTTCTGGGTCAGGGACGCTGTTATGGCACTTGTTTACATATGGCTGTAGTGCCTGCTGAAAGGTCCCCAGCAATGAATAAATGAATTCTCCAGTGTCATGAATATTATAGCTTATAGTCCTCAACACTATTTCTCCTTGCCTTCTTGGCCACCATATAATGCAAATGTCTTTCCAACCTTCATTCTACAAACCACAGTGGAAATAAGGATTGCTAAAGAGTCATTTCATGTTTCCCCATCTAGACTGTGAACTCCTACAGGACAAAAGCACAGGTACTCAATTCCAATTTTTTTATTTTACTGAATCTCACAAGTTCCTTCATGTTGTGTGAAGTAGAGCACCATTCAACTTGTCATAACCTAGTCACCCCTAGAAGGGTGCCGAGTTCCAGGATCTGGAATCTGGAACAAGCATATGTTCTAGATGCCATCCATTTTGAAGTTTACCATCAAATCGGCACTCAGCAGCTAATACTAAATGAACCTCATACAATATCCCACCTCATGGTCCTAGGAAGCAATGTCTTCCTGGTCCCACCAGGCTTCCTACCCTTGCCTGTACTTGTACATCTATGAGAACACAAATCTGCATTCCTAGGGCTCCTCAGGGATGCAAAACAGCTCTCTTGCCTGTATTCTTAGGTACACACGCACCACAAGCAAATGCTGTTTGTATGCCTCTGCCCAAATTAAAGTGATCAGTCTGCCCTGGTGACTTTAATGGAGGTAATCACCAGTTCACATTCATGAACAAATTGATGTGCTTGCTTCATAGCTGAATCACACGGCATAAATCTATACCCTCATATATAAAAAACCTCAGTGGCTTAAAATAATGCAATAAAGTACCACCTAATGCCTTCTTGATGTCTGTTCATCAATAATGTGTGGTTGTGTGAAAAGGATAGGAAAGACTTAGCATGTTACTAAAACATGCAAAAAGTGCAATGGCCTTTTAATTACTATAGGCATCCTGGGGTTTTGTTTTGTCCATCCTTTCACTGAGGAACTGAATTATTCTCTACTCTTACTTGTTTTCTCAGAGTCCCATGTAATTAAGTGAAATATTAGTTGACTTTCATTATGTGAGATAAATATCTCCTACATCATATTGGTGGGCTACACTGAACCATCCAGTGCTTGACTTTTACCAGAAGCTGATGAATGTTTGCAGAATATCTAAATAAATAAATACAGGTATAGGTATTCTCCATTGCCTGGTCTCAGATATTTCAAGATGATAGGCACAAGTGTGGAGTTAAGGCCATAACCACAGTGCAGGGAGACTCTAACCATCCTAACCAATATTACACCAGACCTCAGGCCTCTTTGTACAGAATTACAACTTGATGAGGGTGACAGTCACAAGTCCCCCACTTCTTCCACTTTATTGCCCCAGGGTTTATTGTTGTTTTTCATTTGGGGGTGCAGGCCAGCAGAGGCAAGTGCCTCTACCAAATAACCTCTTAGCAATAAGTTCAGGTTCCATTCCAAGTCCAAATATCCCTGAATATTTTTCATTCACACAGATATCTATTCTAAAGCTCACCAGGGTTATTGTCTGCACCACTGGCAGCTACTCACCACGTACTATCACCACGTACTATTGTTTCATTCCTTATCTGTGGTATGTGTGGACAGATGAATGAATACATACATACAGAATTAGAAATACAGATACACCTATGGGATGGAGCCAAAGCAGGTTTACAATTGTGAGTATGCAAAACACAATTTACTCTTGTATTATTTATTAACATATTGTATTATTTTCCACACAGACCTACTTTTGCCCTGTGCTACATAGATATTGTGTGTGTTCAATTAAATTTCAGCCTCCTTGAGATATGGTTTTGTTTATCCCTGTGGCCCCTATGGCTCCCTGTACAAGATCTTGCACACAGAAGATACAATTGTGGTTCCTGAACGTTTTCTGATCTCCTGCACTTACCTCTGTTGAGTCCTATGGACTGTTTGCCCAGCAAAGTATGCTAAATGATTAATCAAAGTAACTGTTCACTAAGGTAATACTTTCTCCTCCTAGAGAAAATAATATTCTCCAATATAGTCCTCCTAATATAACATCTTAACTCAATTAACATGTTCCTGAGTCCTTAAGAATTTTAAAATGTACATTGTAGAAGCATCAAGCTCCCCAGGAAGCTGTCAAGGAAATATGCAAGGACAGCGATCTTTCTTTGAGCTCTGTCATCTTTATCTGAAACTTCTGTCTTTACTGCCTCTGATCACCTGATTTCGTGAAAAGTCTTATTGGTACACATCTTTGCCCATTCACTTATTCACGTATTGTCTATGGCTGCTTTTGCATAACAACGGCAGACTGAACATTTGCAACAGAGACGTCAGGACTCACAACTTCAGGTCTCCTTTGATTTACACCTAGGAATGTTTTTCCCCCGTTATCTAACATCGTTAGCCCAGTCAGTACAAGCACCCCCCTCGCTTTTTCTTACCTGCAGCTTTTTCTTGCCTGGGTCCTATAGGACACAGCCAGAAAAAGCCTCCTGATTTGATTGATAACCAAGCTTTTACAAATTTCTCCCAAGCTGGAGACTCCCTTGTTGCCCTGCATCCCCTTCCTTCTATGGGTCACAAGCCCCTCCTGATGCCTACAAATATGCCAGAGCTGCTCAGCTGTAAAAGTGAACACATTTCCTTGGTACTCAGAATACAGCAGAGCAGTATCAGAGTGTGAGCTCCAGATTCATTCCATGTCACCTGGGAACCAACTCCAAAAGGACTCTGCCACATGGAACCTCTTTCCTTCCAAGGTGACCTTCCACCTTGTTGGGCAAGGTGGAAGATATCTCAGTACAGAACCCTGGCCAGGCTTGGACCCCAGATGCATCCTGGTTTCCTTGGCAGGCCCTCAGGAGACCATGGCCAGGTCTAGAAGGAAGGAGCAACTGTGCTTGCAAAAAAGCACATGTCAACTCGCAGCCAAGGTTATGTTCATAAGCCATGCTCCCAGACATAGGCCAAGCCCACAATGCCCTTCAAATGTGCCTTGGCTTGGCGACTTTCTACAGGAGAACTGTTTTGCTGTCATCCTCAGTGGATGAGCTTTTCCCTGAGCTGAAACAGTCATCTGGGTGAATGGCCAGTCTGCCTGCTGCCTGACCTTTCAATCTGCTATGGAGGAAAAAAAAAAAAAAAAAAAAGCTGAGGACGGCTCTCTGATTAATAGCCTCTGAGAAGAGCCAGGAAAGAAGGAGGAAATTTTATGTATCTTGCTTCTGTTCTGCTTTGTCCTCTCCAGGCTTTCTGTTTATGTAACTGTGGGCTTTTGCCTCAAATAGGTTCTACATTGTTTCTCCATGGGATCCGGGTTTACCAAGAGTACTTGTTGTGGGAGCACCAATAATATTGTGTCTGTACATAGAGGAAGGGAGAGAGAAAAGGGGCTATTAAGATATTTGGGGGTTATCATCAATGGAAATACTCTTATTTAAGTAAGCAATAATTAAAATTACAACATTCCCTGAAGCCTGCGTAATATTCTAACTTTCAAAGGGCTTAAATCCTATCATTTCATACAAGAATATATTATGTGTTTGGATATAGATGTACATTTTTAATTGGCATTTTTTAATGAGGAAATATGATTAACAAGCTATGCCCATGCATTGAATGTAGCCAATGGCTTGTTTTTGTATGGTCTTCAAGCAAACGATGGTATTTAACCAATTCACACACACAAATATGTGAGACTCTATGCTATGTGACCCACAAACCCTAAGATATTTACTACTCTTTTTTTAAAAAATATATTTTATTGATTTTTTACAGAGAGGAAGGGAGAGGGATAGAGAGTTAGAAACATCGATGAGAGAGAAACATCGATCAGTTGCCTCCTGCACACCTCCCACTGGGGATGTGCCCGCAACCAAGGTACATGCCCTTGACCGGAATCGAACCCGGGACCCTTCAGTCCGCAGGCCGACGCTCTATCCACTGAGCCAAACCAGTTTCGGCAGATATTTACTACTCTTAACAAAGTCTGCTAACCCCTGGAATCTGACCCTGTTATAAATATGAAGACTGCGCTGGCATTTGTTTGCTTTCAGACCAGAAGATAAGTTGTCCCAACTGCTCCAGTCCTCGAAGGCTTTGCCTCTGTTCAGTGAAGCCCTCTGTGTTGATGTCATTTCCCACCTCTTCTCTGGTAATGTTCCTCACTCCTTCATATTTATTGATTTACATTTACCTAAACCACATTACATCCTCTATTGTTTCACCAGATTTAGCTTTTCCAAAGATCCTGTCTATCCTCAGTTTGAGAATGTTCCAAAGAATATGCCCTAGACTTTTAAGAGAATTCACAAGGAAGAAGTGCAAAAAAGCTTGTTATAAGCACCATGTCTACAATATGGGCAAACCTCTCAAGGGGTGCACTTTGCAGAAAGCGGCAGTCCTCAGGATGAATATGTCCTGTAGGGGGGTTGTACCTGTATGTGCCTGGGCCCGTGAGACCATAATGCCTAAAGACAGGAGTCCAGTTCAAGGTTCACAGGGACAGAATAAGGGATAAGCTTTATTACTCAAAGCATTGTCCACAGGCCCACAGGAGGTCTACCCGATGTGGGTGAGTTAGAAACTCAGAATCTCATGTCACCCCAGCCCTTCTGTATCACAGTCCACATTTTACAGGATCCTCAGGTTAATTCTCAGACACATTGCAATTTGAAGAGCACTGGCATAATGCAACTAGTGTGAGATATGAAAATGGACCATTCTGCCCCTTGGGCAAGTAAGTTATTATCTTTAAATTGTCAAGTCATCCTATGTAAAAGCATTCTCATGCCTACCACTCATGGGAAGGATAACCTGTTATAAGGTATCAAGCAAATAAGTGTTCCCCAGAAGGTTAACTCCTGTTATATCATTACATGAGCAACCATAAAACAGTAAATACTAATGCATGGTGAGAAAAGTTGTTTGATGGGAAATGTTGGATAATTTGGTCTGTTTTCTGCAAATGACTTGACACTGGCTATAGGAAATTGGTGACTAACTCATATAGGAATATAATGTATAACCCGGAAGGGATTTTAGAAACCTGCTAATGCAATGGTTCTGGCCTTGGTTGCACATTCTAATCACCTGAAACATTAAACAAAAATTACCGATGCAGAGGCCTGACTTGAGATGGTGGAGTGGGGCTTTCCCATAGGTAAATTTTTGTGTGTTTTTTTAGCCTCACACAAGGATATGGTTGTTTTTTTAATTGACTTTAGAGAGGAAGGAAGGGAGAGAGAGAAAGGAGAGAGAGAGAAAGAGAGAAAGAGAGGAAGAGAGAGAGAGAGAGAGAGAGAGAGAGAGAGAGAGAGAGAGAGAGATCCATGTGACCTGCAATGTGACCTGCAACGTAGGTATGTGCCCTGACAGGGAATCAAACCCCAAAACCTTTTGGCGATGGGACAATACTCCAACCAACTGAGCTACCTGGCCAGGGCCCATCAGTAGATTTTTATTTTTAAATTCCACTGGATGATTCAAGTGTCCAGCCAAGGTTGAAAATCACTGATCTAATCCAAACATTTTCTCCAGTGCTCCACCAGCATCCATTTACCAAAGAGAATTATTCCAAAGGCCTTAGAAAACTTGCCCTTGGTCATGAAGCTAAGTTGCTACAAAATGGAGGCTAGGATCCAGGTCTCTGTTTTTGTCCTTTTTAACCATGGATGAGCAAACTCCCAGGAAACATTAAAGAAACTACGGAAACCTCCCAAGAAGCATTAAAGAAAAACATTGATGGCTGAGATCCATTTTCAGATTCTGAGGCACCTGTTTTTGGTGTGGACTAGACATAGGGATCTTTTTTAAGTTTTAAGTGATATATATATATCTAGATATATATTGATAGATATAGATATTATATTTTCTTTTAAATTTATTTTAGAGAGAGGGGAAGGGAGAAGGAGAGATAGAAACATCAATGAGAGAAAAACATCATTGATTGTTTGCTTCCTGCATGCACCTACTGGGGATCAAGGCTGCCACCCAGACGTGTGCCCTGATAGGGAACCAAACCAGTGACCTCTTGGGTCATGTTTTGATGCTCAACCACTGAGCCATACCAGCTGGGGTAGACATAAGGATCTTAAAGCTCCCCAGCTAATCCTAATGTGCAGCCCACATGGAGAACTGTTTCCCAACTCCAAATTTAATCTAAACATATCTAAATATATCCCAAGAAACTAGAAACAATCAGAAAGGATATATGCACCCCTATGTTCATAGCAGCACAATTTACAATAGCTAAGATTTGGAAATGGCCTAAATGCCCATTAGCAGATGAGTGGATTAAAGAACTGTGGTACATCTACACAATGGAATACTACGCTTCTGTAAAAAGGAAGGAACTACTACCATTTGCAAGAGCATGGATGGAGCTGGAGAGTATTATGCTAAGTGAAATAAGTCAGTCAGAGAAAGATAAATATCACATGATCTCACTCATTTCTGGATTATAATGAACAACATAAACTGATGAGCAAAAATAGATGCAGAGACAGAGAAGCATCGATCAGATGCTCAAACCTCAGAAGGAAGGTAAGGGAGGGTGAGGTTAGGGGGAGAGATCAACCAAAGGACTTGTATGCATGCATATAAGCCTAACCAATGGACACAGACACCAGGGAGGTTAGGGCATGAATGGGAGTGGTGTGGGGGGGTGCAATGAGGAGTTAAGGATACATATGTAATACCTTAATCAATAAAGAAAAAATAAATAAATTTAATTAGAGAATTTCCAAGTAAATAAGTGTTTCCCCCTTCTCTAAGTCTTTTGTCTGTGTCCATCTTCTTTGATATCTGCTTCATGAAGACAGACCAGGGAGAGCCATGGAGAGGATTTCTCTCCATCATGGGAATCACCTGAGTACTTAAGCTTGCATTTCACCAAAAAATTCTAAATCTGGAAGTCCATAATGGGCCTGACAATTTGTTTCAAAACAATCCCCAGGTGGCACTTATGAGGCAAATTTCAGAAAACCCTAGACCAGTGGTCTGCAAACTCATTAGTCAACAGAACCAAATATCAACAGTACAACAATTGAAATTTCTTTTGAGAGACAAATTTTTTAAACTTCTTCTAATGCCACTTCTTCAAAATAGACTCACCCAGGCCGTGGTATTTTGTGGAAGAGCCACACTCAAGGGCCAAAGAGCCGCATATGGCTCGCAAGCCACAGTTTGCCGACCATGGCCCTAGACCAGTAGCAATAGCATCACTTGGAACTCATTAGAAATGGACATTGTTGGCCCTGCCCCGGACCTGAGGAGTCAGCAGCCCTGGGTGGGGCCAGCCATCTGCATTTTAGGAGCCCACCAGGTTATCTGGATGCACGCTCAAGGCTGAGACCCATAGATCTACCACAAAATCTTCATTTCATAAATGGGCCTGCTTCCTAATCTCTAGCTAACAGGAATTTCCCTTCCACAACGCCCATTTTGCTTTTTTAACAAAAGAAAAATCATCCCCATATCACTTTTTGCAAGTCTATAACAGTAAGTAGTTTGGAAGGTTTTTTTTTAAAACACTTTTAATTAGATAGGCCTAATTATTATCATAATTCATGAGTATTCTGGGTAACAGTGAATCCTTGTGATTTGACACTAAAAACACATTTTCCTGGGCATTCAGGGTGGTGAAATCAGCTAGGTCACCTTGCTCTCAGATTCCTTCCCTGAAATGTTGACCTGTGCACCCACAATGACCATCTTTTATCACCCCTACCCCCCAATGTTACAAGGGCCACAAGAGGAGGATAAGCATCCACATATAGTTATCTTCTTAGAGAAGTTTACATTCAAGAGAATCCTGCATACCTGAGCAGTGCTTAAGGTAGTTTGAAAGTTACTATTTCTTTCAATTCTCACCAACACTTGAAATAACACAAGAGTTTTATTTGCGTATTAATTGTACAGTTTCTAAAGAAGCTTTGTATGTATTTTCTCATTATAGCTTCACAAAACCCTATGAGGTACGTACTATCATTCCCATTTTATAGATGAGGAAATTAAGGCACAAGAGGTTCCCAGGGTCATACCACAATAAGCAGAAAAGTCAGGTTTGAACTCCAGCAGACTGACTCCAAAGCGTATTCAACAAACGTCTAAGTCAGGGGTCCTCAAACTTTTTAAACAGGGGGCCAGTTCACTGTACCTCAGACCGTTGGAGGGCCAGACTATAGTTTAAAAAAGAAAAACTATGAACAAATTCCTATGTGCACTGCGGGCCCGGGACGAGTCGGCTGCTAAGCAGGACAGGCAGCGGCACACGGCGGGCCGGATAAATGTCCTCGGTGGGCCGCATGTGGCCCGCGGGCCATAGTTTGAGGACGCCTGGCTATGTGATGCTCATTTCTTGCTCAGCACAAACTTCAAAACAATAATTTGCTTCCATTGTACAGAGGACAAACCAGAAGCTACAAGAGTGTAAGTAGATTGCCCATGTTACAATTAATAAGTGGCAGAACCAATACTTGAAGCAGGATTCTGTTTCCAAGTCCCACATATGTATGTAATATACATATACATACACTATATATGTAGTATATACACTATATATATATGTAATATTATAAATGAGACTATTGTACCCTCTGCAATATTTTTTAAAATATATTTGTGTTGACTTCAGAGAGGAAGTGAGAGGGAGAGAGAGATAAATCATCAATGATGAGAGAGAATCATTGATTGGCTGGCTCCTGCATGCCCCACACTGGGGATCGAGCCCACAACCCTGGAAAGTTCCCCTACTGCGAATTGAACTGTGACCTTCTGGTTCATAGGTCGATGCTCAACCATTGAGCCACATCACTGGCTGGGCACACACTCTGCAACCTTACCAGTGGGGAAGACAGTCGTTATTTTAGAGATAACTGAAAGCCAACGTGGCAGCCTTCAACTTTAAGTTACAGTCACTTTGAGAGGGATTTAGAAAAAGCTGACATAAGACAGCTGAATGCCTCTCCAGGACACTAGTAAGACCTCTAGCAGAAAATACACTTTCCAAAGAACTGGCTACAATAGAGAAAACAAAGGCATGAGGGAGACAATCAGGTACTGAGGGTGAAGAGCGGATTGGAGAAAGGGAGACGGGAAAGCCAGGCTTGGTGGACTTCATTTTCATGCCTGAGGCCAGTCCTGCTCCTGAGCTGTACAGACACAAGGGCAGTCAGAGTCAGTCGTGTAACTTGACCCTGACCATTCAGGAGTCATTCAGGAAACACTTCAATGACACAAATCCAAAGTCTTGCATAAGGGAAAGAGCTGTCTTCCCCCTTATTTTGCAGACGTGAGAGCGGAGGTCACTGACAGAATGGGGCAGGGTGCGGGGCAGGCACCAAACCATCTCATTTGAATTGGAAGATGCATTGAGCCCCACAGACTCCAGCTGCCCGGCAAGCATCCATGATTTGCCCATGTAACCAAGCCAGGCAAGAGAGAATTCCTGAATGGCTGTTTCAAAGTAAAACTCAGGAAGCCTAGAAGCACATCTCTGCCTAGTTCCTGCCTCCTGCCTCTCTAGGTGAAGAGAAAGGCAGCAGTCACTCTAAACAATCCAGCTGTGCAATTCTGGCCCAACCTAACCTGAAACCACCAGAGAGGAAAGAATTAATGAGAGGACACTGTTTGGCTTCTGCTTCATTCGTTCCCTCGCTTGCTGAATGCATTTAATTAATCCCGGCTTTGTGAAGTCAAGCAAAGAGAAAGAGACAGCATCTCTGCCTTCAAGCAACCCCAAATCTGATTGGATGAGGCAGCCCTACAGGAGCAAGTGCAATGAAATATGAAGTCTGTGCCAGCTACAGTGGACACACAAAACAGGGGAAGATTATTTTTTTGTGGGAGACTTGATTCATTCAGGAAACACTTCATGATGCAAATCCAAAGTCTTGCATCAGGCAGATCCTAAGGTAGGGGAGACGAAAGGGTAAGTAGAAGCTGGAGGCCTAGGGAGGGAAATCCAGGGAGAAGGAACAATGTGAGCCAGGTCCAAAGAGCCTGGGCTTTTTGGATATTGGCAGCAGTTCATTAAAGACGGAGTGTTAAGGGGAAGTTCAGCACATAATACAGCTGGGGCGGAAGTACCACCAGAGAAGGTAGAACTTTCACTTTGCCCTGTAGGCAATGGTGAGAGCTTTCAGCGAGGGAGCAATGATTGGACAGATGTCTTAGGAAGAGCGCTGGGCACTTGTTGGGAAGGTAAACTGGTGGAGAAGGAGACAGACAGAGCCGGGGTCTGCCTCTAGTCAGGTTCTGGTGGGAAGGATGTGCACCTACTATACACAAAATAGGAAGGAACAAGGAATATGAAGGCCGGTGCACAAGACCCAATTTTATGAGTTAGCTTTTCTGACCCCTATCTTACAGAGGACGACTTTGAGATTCAGAGAGGTTAAGTACATCCTCCCATAATCACCCAGCTGGTCAGGTTCACAGCCAGGACTAATCAATCCACGGTCTGTCTCTTAAAGCCATACCCCCTCTCCCCAGGTGTTACCCTCTCTCCCCAGGTGTTTCCTGTTGTTCCATCCCCTCCCAAAGGTCTGCAGTCCCCACCAACAACTACTCTGTTGCCGAGACAACATAGGCAGGGACTGGTAACTCCCAAGGACAAAAAGACCACATTCTATGCTTTTGCTTACCCTCCTCATTCTACTCAAAAGCCTAAATCAAGCCCCACATAATCCTTGACTAATCCCACAGAGGCTACTCTGATCTCCCCTGTACTCTGAAATTTTACAGTACTAATTTTAAAAATGTGCCTCAAGTTTGGCTTTGTTAAAACTGTCCTCCTCTGTGAGGATCTTGTCTTCCTAATCGTAACATATGCTCCTCAAGGCAGGGACTGGCCTCTCCCTCCCACGCAATGTGATGCTGAGGACACAATGGGTGCCAAACCCTCCTTGCATGTCTGTGCCGCTCACACCCTCACAGCAGGGGGCAGGGGAAGCTCACCCTGGGAGCCTAGCTGTTCACATGCTCAGAACTGCAGTAAAATGCCCCACTGAGGCACACGCTGTCCTTTAAAGTTTAATTCCAGGAGTAGGAACTGACATCGCCTATCTTCCTCTCCAACTCCTACCCTATAACTTTCTCTTCACGCAGGCCTGCCATTGTCACCAAGTCACAAAACACTTTCCTCCTCCTGCTTCTCTTTCTCAGACTCCAATCATTCATGTGGAGTTCCCCTCTCAGTTTACAGCTCAGCTTTATACACCTTTTTTACTTGTATTAAAAGTTGCCTCTCTCTGCTCGCTGGGACCAACCTAATATTTACTCAGCCTCTGTTACAGTGACGTCTCAGCGTTCCTTTCTGCTCACCAATCTCAGGGAACTCCACTCACGATCTCTCAGAGCGCTGCTACCCCCACTCACCTGTTTGAGATGAGCAAGACTGCGCTAAATGTTTTTTTCATTAGATGATTCTCAATGCTTTCTTCTGAAACAATTTCACTCTCCTGTGACCTTAGCCATTTTCATCTTTGATTTGAAAATTCCCAAATCATTATCCCTATCTCTGACTTCCTTCTTCCACTCTTGATGTAATTTTTGAGTTGGGCCAACTGCTCCAAAAAGGTGTCAAATAATCACCTAGAAGGAGTAATTCCCCCCAAATCACCGCCCCCGCCCAATCATCTCAGTTTCGCTATCAGCTGGTGACATGCCTGTCTCCGAATCACACAGGATAGAAAACTAAGATGGTTATGCAGTTTATACACAAGTCCTGCCACCTTGAACTTAACTGTGAAGTGTCTCCACTTTGTTTCCTTCCACTCCCTTTGCCACTGTCCTAGCTCAAATCTTTATCAACTCTCACTCCGATTGTTGGGATAAAGTGCAGCCAGTTTCATGGGGTCTGTGAAGTCCTCCCAGCCTGGATCTCCAGCCTTATCCTTCGCTACACCGTTCTCAGCCCGATTCTCACTACAAAAGGCTATGCCCTTCATGGAAACCAGCCTTCTCGGCCCCTATTTCAAGGACATTTGAAAAACAGCTGAAGCTCATATGAACAGCCAACCCCCTTATGGAGCAACTATTGCTTCAACTGAGCAGAGCCCCCCCAAAAGTTCCTATCTCTGAGTTAGGACTTCAGACATGACCTCTATTCAGAGCCAGAGAAGGCTTGACTCCCCTAACAGAACTCGGGACCCGGCTCCCAAGTAGGCCTTGTCAGCAACTTCCAAAGAGACCTTCAAAGGCCACAAGTCAGCAATGTAATCCCGTCATGGGGAATATATTCTCAGAGTAACTTTATGCTTTGGCTTCCTTCTTTCATTTCACTTATTCCCCGGGGCTAATACCCCTACCCCTCCCCTGTGGCTTTTCTGGTCATTCCGAAGTGATACAATTCAGTTATTCGGGGTAGCACATTTCTCTTGCTGCTGTAACAAATTGCCACCAAATAAGCTGCTTAGAACAGCACAAATTCATTACCTTGCATTCCTGAAGGTCAGCAGTCTGACCCGCGTCTCTCTGGGCTGAAAGCAAGGAACAGTGCTGGGTTCTCTTCTGGAGGCTCCGGGGAGACCCCACCTCGCATCTTCTCTATCTTCTAGAGCAGGGGTGGGCAAACTTTTTGACTTGAGGGCCACAATGGGTTCTTAAACTGGACCAGAGGGCCGGAACAAAAGCATGGATGGAGTGTTTGTGTGAACTAATATAAATTCAAAGTAAAGGAGCGGAGGGGAGAGCAAGAGAACCGGATAGAATAGCCGGATCTGGCCCGCGGGCCGTAGTTTGCCCAAGGCTGTGAGGCTGCTTGTACTTCCTGTGTCCCAGGGCCTTTCCCATCTCCAAACCCAAATGCCTGACACCGCTGCCCTGCCTCCCTCTTTTACTCTAAAGACCCTCGTGATTGCCTCGGGCCCATGTGCAACCCCAGGAGCATCCCTTATCTTCTCATCAGCCAATTAGCAGCCTGCATCCCACCTGAAACCTTAATGCCCCTTAGCTGTTTAAGGTAATGTGCAGTCACAGGTTCCAGGGATTAGGATCTGACATCTTGGGGTTGGGATATTATTCTACCTACCACACACAGTCCTACAGAGACATTAAAGCTCCTCTCCTTCCCCTGATGGGACCATAAGAAGTATGAGGAGGCGCTTGCTTCATTTCTCTTCTGTCCCCTCCCTTGGCAGCTTCAGCTCCCACTCCCTCAACTTGCTAATAGGAGTTTTCAAGGCCTCCGTGTGGGGCAGGTGATGGGAGAAGAGCAAGGGAAACAGAACTGTCTGCTCCCTCCACAGACATGCTGCCAGACACAGTGGCAGCTGGGTGTGGCAAGTGTCCCTGCAGGCCATGGTCTCCCTGGCTGAGGCCCATGCATCTTCTCCCCTCTGGGTCTTTGCCCCTGCATCAGTCCCTAGGAATCTAGTAATACCTCCAGTTTTCCCGCTGAGGTTTGTTCAAGCTCCACGCAGCCATCCTGAATCAGACCTGCAATCACTGCAGACCCAATGTCCCAGCCCAAAGGAAATACCAGTCCTTGTCATGGACAGCTGCTGGGAGTGTAGGCCATTTCCAGTGCAGCCGGCTTTTCACTACATCACTGTGGAAGCAGCAGCAGTGTGATTCTCACCCTTTTATTATTATTTATTTTGTTGTTGTTGTTGTTGTTAATCCTCACTGGAGCATGTTTTTCCATTGATATTTAGAGAGAGTGGAAGGTGGGGGGGAAAGAGGGAGTGAAGAGAGAGAAAGTGAGAGAGAGAAAAAGAGAAAGAAACATCGATGCGAGAGAGACACATCAATTGGTTGCCTCCTGCATGTGCCCTGACCAGGGCCAGGGATCTAACCTGCAAAAGAGGTATGTGACTTTGATCAGAAATCGAACCTGTGACCCTTTGGTATGCGGGTGGATGCTCTAACCACTGAGAAACCGGTGAGGGCTTGGTGTGTTTTTTAATTGCATTCCTAGTGGAGAAGGGATGAGCTAATCAGGGAAACACTAATGAGGGTCCCTCTATGTGGAGTGAAAGGGACAGGGCTTCTAAGCAATAGTGGATCAATAATCAGACTCCATTCTAGAAAGAAAATGGACAACAGACCACGTGGTTAGAGAATGAGATGTGACCAGTCTTCTGGAGCAGCCCAGTATGTGTCCCATAGGGTGGCCTCAAGGGTATCAGTTCCTCCAAGTGAGGACGCCTGTCCTTTATGGGCCTGGGCCTGATGAGCAGCTGGGCCCAGTTATTTCAATAAATCCGTGGGAGCTATTCTGAGACTACTGTGCTATGGACTATTTTGGCCTGACAGGAAAGACACCAGCATGCCATTGTTTCCTACATTTTAAAGGAAATATTACTAAACAGAGAAGTCACCCTTTGAATAAGTATAAAAAGTTCTGGGGTGCAGAGTTCAGGGGAGGTCAGAACAGGCCAGGGAAAATATCAGTTCTGACCTAGTAATACCTATAGCTCAGGGCTGTGACCAGGCCACATGTTGAGAGTGACAACGCTGTTCCCAGTACTCAGGAAATATGGAAGCCATTTTAAAGTGACACATGATATTAAAGCTAGAAGAGGATTTAGAGGGCATCTAGTCCATACCTCTCATGTTAAGATGAAGACTCAGAGACCTAGAGAGAGTGTGATTTTCTCAAAGGTTCTCTGTTAATTAGTGACTCAGCCAGGACTCAAAAGCAGGCTCCCTAACTACTATTCTAATGATCTTGACACTTTTTCAGTCTGGAGTTGGCAATGACTTTCTGTGTTTTGTTGTTTCATCAGCACAAAGCACATTATAGGGTAGTGATTTTTTTTTAAAGTTTTTAGGACTTCGAGATACCAATTTATTTTCCTTCCTATTTTTTCTTGCCTTAGCTTTTCTTTTAACCCTCACCTAAGAAGTGAGGATATTTTTCTGTTGAGTTTTTAGAGAGAGTGGAAGGGTGGAGAGAGAGAAGAGAGAGGGAGAAACATCGATGCGACAGAGACACTTTGATTGGTTGCCTTCCACATGCACTCTGATGTGGGGTTGCGGTGGGGGGGGTGGGATTGGATCTGCAATCCAGGTACCAGCCCTTGACCGGGAATCAAACCAGAAACACTCTGGTGTGCAGGCTGATGCTCTGACAACTGAGAAACACTAGCCAGAGCATTCTGAGCTTTCTTAGCCACATCTTTTCCATCTCAGATGCTACCTGGTTCCACAAACACACTCACACAAACTGCTGTGTCTATTTCATTTTTTCTCTTCTCAAATCAAACTCCAGGTATTTCATATTTCTCACGGCCCCATTAGAACTTCTATTGTAAGTTCCTTTTGTCTTCCCTGTGACAACAAATAATGCTCATGGGTTCAAGAGAAAAAAAAAATCTTATTTATGCTCGTAACTAAATTATCTTATCCTTTAAATTACCTAGGAGCAGAAATGAACAAAGACCAGCATTGGCAAGTTCACAGATAAGTCTGTTGCCTATAATTGAATACTAAATTCAGATTGAGTTTCTTGAGAATGAGGACCAAAGAGATAAATACTGGATTGTATAAGTTTTGCTCTTTATTAACAGAAAGACACTTACAGATTTAACTTCAAGAAATCAAACATTTCCTAAAATTAAATATCATTTACTCACACAAATAATCAAGGCAATGATATTTAAGAATCTAGTAGAAAAAGCCCACTGTGTGTTTTTATGCTAGATAAAAACAGTCCACTCCAGATAATAATTATCGTTATCATTATCACCGACAGTGAGAACAAAAGACCTAATACTGCAGACCCCCTAAAAACAACCAAGTAGTAGAGCCAGGTTCAGGTAGAAACTCAATAGAAAATGGCTCCTAAATATTTCAACATGTCTGATGTTCATGGTGTGTGTGTGTTAGGGCAGAGGTATCATCCTCTCTCCAGAAAAACAAACAAATAAAAACAGAAGAACATGGGATGTTCTTGAACAGTTGGAGACTTCTCAGTGTCATAACCAAAATCTGTGCTTCTGTGGGTCTAGGAAGGGGAAAGAACTAGGCATATGGGGAGAATGATGTTCCCAAACCAGGAGACCAGATTGATCCAATGATTCCATCATGACACCCAACTCCCACCCAGAGATCCTACTGGCTCACTCTGCTTCTAACTAAACATTTCATCGTTAAATTGGACGTAAAAGGAGACATTCTTCTTGTGTCACCACAATAGTCCTTTGGGGTTTTAAACTATGAAGCCACAAGTCAGACTCAATGTTTTTAATATGAATGTCATTTAAGTGTAGCATTTTTAGCTCAAAGTCTAAATCATTCCCTAGTGTTCTGCCTCAGAGCCAACTTACTCAGTTACTATCCTGTCATCTGAAGGTATGTAACCTGTAATCCCTAGAAATAACATATGTTATGGAAGTGAAATCTGGCAAATGTCTGGTTAGTGTGATCCAAATAGACAAGCCAAACTTTGCAATACACACTGATCATAAAATAATTCAGTTACCTGGATCAGTAAAGTTGCTATCCAGAACCAATTTTAGACAACAGAGAGTCAAAGAAACATTAGGCAGAAAGTGACTCAGTGTCAATGCAATGCATCGTTATTAATGATTTGGGGTTATGTGGCCCAGGCTTGCCCTGAGCACCCTTTTGTGGCAGAATTCCCCAATCCTACCCTCAACTAGAAACATTTTCTCAACAGAACTTATTGGACATCATCCATCCCCTAAAAGTCTTTATTTGTCTGGTGACTGAACAGCTAGGGCAGTGGTCGGCAAACCGCGGCTCACGAGCCACATGCGGCTCACGAGCCGCGGTTTGCCGCTCTGTTGACTAATGAGTTTGCCGACCACTGGACTAGACTAAATGTTACCATGTAGTTGGAAGCTGTGAGGATTAGGCAATTGGGGCATATTGTGTGCAAAGAGGTAAAGGGTAGTATATGACAGTGGTCGGCAAATTCATTAGTCAACAGAGCGGCAAACCGCGGCTTGCGAGTTGCATGTGGCTCGCGAGCCGCGGTTTGCCGACCACGGAGCTAGGGGATGAATAGAGATGCCCATAAGTGGTCCTGTAATTTTTTTAATATATCTTTTTATTGATTTCAGAGAGGAAGGAAAAGGAAGAGAGAGACAGAAACATCAATGATGAGAGAGAATCACTAATTGGCTGCTTCCTGCATGCCCCCTACTGGGGATGGAGCCTGCAACCCCAGCATGTGCCCTGACCAGGAATAGAACCGTGACCTCCTGGTTCATAGGTTGATGCTCAACCACTGGGCCATGCCAGTTGGGCAGTGGCCATGTAATTCTTTAATTCAAAGGAGTAACTCCTACAGCCAAGTTCACAGGACTGGATCAGCTAGGCCCAGGATTTCCTACCCACTCTCACCACTGCAGTAGTGGATAGCTGTGATTACAGACCAAGGGAATCCCTGATGGGAACGGTGGAAGAAAGGAACCCTTAACCAGTGCTGGGGAGCAACTCCATGGGTGGTCCCACCTTTCCCAATCATTACATGTTAGCTGCTCTTTTGCCTCCTGATGCAGCTGGTGGGGAATGAGCCTCCGGGGCTGCCAGCTAAAAATTAATTTGATCGATTCATTTCTGTGTTTCACGTTTCGGGTGCAAATGCTTTCTCCATCCTGATGGAGCAAATTTATGCTTCCCCATTCGCAGAAAACACATTTATAGTGCCTAACTAACAGGGTTCTTCTGCTGAAGGTCAGAAACAAATGTTCCCATCCATCTCGCTTTACCTTTCTGAGCAGCACCAAGTTGTTTTCCTCTTTAATTTCAGAAGAAAAGGGAGGGTTGTATTTGGGGGAGGGGTGGGAGGAGAGAAAGGGAGCGATTGCAACTTCGGAGTTTTCTCCTGAAAACAAAACTTAGCCTATCCCTCCCAAGAGGAATGAAGCAAAGAAGTCAGAACGTCTTCAGCTTTTACAGGGAAGAGAAAAATTCAGACTTGCCTTAACTCGAGTCAAAGGAACAGCATTAGGTAAGTACTAATTTATCACTTTAAGACAAGTGGAATCTGGTGCCTCATTTGTCTGTATCTCTTGCTCACTTAAGACCGAATTCCACCCTTTGCAGGTTACTCCCCCAAAATGCAGAGGGAACGAGGCATGCACGATGGGAGCTAAAAATGGTTAATCCTGTTTTCTCGGAGTATAAATTCACTTTTTACAAAAGATGAATATTTTTTCAGCTTTCACTGAACAAAAGTTCACACATCCCTGAGAATAAAAATAAAAATAAAAGTTGATGTTCACGCACCCCTACCACTTGCTCAGTTGTGTGTGACAGATGACCTACTCCCTTAGGCTGCAGGAGTTCACTGTGGACACAGCTGTGGAGCTGTCTGGCCCAGAGGCGTAGCTTTCATGGGAAGGGGCAGAGTTGCGTAGGCTGAGATGAGCAGGAAGTTCATTGCACAGAGCCGCCCTGACATAGGTGCTCAGCTGAGACAAAAAGATAAAGGCACTCAGGTCCATGTGGAGGTTACGTAGCCCTGTCTCTTTTTCAAAATGGCATCTTTCAAACAGACGTCCAACACGCTCCTGTCACCTTCCACTCTGGACTCCTGCTCTGAGAAAATTTCACATTAATTAAATGTTTATGGCATGAAGCAGCCAAAAGGGGATGCCTATTAGCCAGTCAGTTCCAGGTGGAAACAAGTGCTTTCTTGGGCACAGCTGTGTCCGGGAAAGAAAGTCAGGCCCCTCCTGCCCCCAGAGGTTACACTGGGGTGGCTCTGCCCTCTGCCTCTGAGGGCAGAGACCACCTGTCTCTAATGAGGAGGAGGTCATCCAAACTGTAACCTGAAAGTACTGAAATGAGAAAGAGGCAGAAAGTGAAAAGAGAGGTGAGTCAGAAGAAAACAAGCCCAGATGTTAAGGAAGGAAGAAAAAAATGAGAATAAAAAAAGCCCTGCCTAGTGTGTCTCAGTTGGTTGAGCACCGTCCCATTCACCACAAGGTCACCAGTTTGGCTTGTGGGCTCAGTTCCCAGCAGAGGGCATGCAGAAGGCAGCAGATCGACATTTTCCCCTCTCCCTCTCCCTTCCTTTCCCTCTAAAAAATCAATTAAAACTTTTTTTTTCCAAAAAAATATATAAAATATGATTCCTTTATCTAGATGTGGAAATATTCTGATACATTTCAAAATAATGATACATTTTAGTGAGCCCAAGATTTCTGCCATTCATATGGCATCTGAAGCTTGGATTGATTTCGGCTGAAGCCACTGGACCATGGTTATTATCCCTTTCTGCTTTGTTTTCAACAACACAGGACAAGGATGAAATTAGGTCCTCGGTTTCTGTGTTTCTTTACAAATCTGAGCTCATGTGGTGAATAATGGGAAAACATTTGAAATGTATAGAATACATAACAAAATTTTCTTTTAAGCCTTAGAGCGGGATAAATGATTTCTCACCCTACTGCAGCTCTCCAGAAAAAAAAAAAATCCAAAGAGCCCTCATGAATTGAAATAATCAATTTCTAGATAAATGCAGAGGCAACAATATTGCTGAGGTGTCAGAAAGTATCTAAGGCCCAGGTTCTCCCTTCAGAGTCTCAGTTTTAGCTTCTGAGCCAGAATCACTATTATGCTTTTCTGACCCATGTAAAAGTATAAATGAGGAGACTATCAAATCTTTTTGTTCTTTTCCACTAGCAATTGATTTATCAGCTTATGTCTTTTCTCATATTGGAAACCCTGAGACACAGGAATAGAAATTTCTAGCAGAGACCAGAGCTGGGCATTCTCTTGGTGATGAGGGATAGCCCCTGGCAGAATTCTGGGGGGAGGGGGAGTAGAGGGGGTTCCTATTTGAAACGTATAAGAATGGGCCTAAAAATGAGCCATTTCCAGGTGGAAATAGCAACAAGAATGGCAGTTCACCTAGAAATTAGAGTTACCATGAGATTCATCTCCACCTCCTATACTTGCTTTTAGTCCCCCTAAGAAAGCATGCTACAAATCTCCCTGCAGAAGGAGAAACCAAAGGACTTGAGGCACTTTTCTCCAAAAAAGCAGCTTACCCCTCCCCACAGGTGTGGCTCAGTGGTTGAGTGTCGGTATATGAACCAGGAGGTCTTGGTTCGATTCCATCGGGGCACATGCCTGGTTTCCAGCTCAACTCCCAGTAGGAATCTTGCAGGAGGCAGCCAATCAATGACTCTCTCTCATCACTGATGTTTCTATATTTCCCTTTCCCTTCCTCTCTGTAAAATCAATAAAAATATATTTTTAAAAAACAGCTTACCTAACTGAGGTAGTGATAAAATGGGAAGAAATACACAATCTAGTTGGTAAATCAAGTTTAAATTCACAAAAACATTAATAAAGATTAGAGGAAGCAGAGAGAATTAAAATCAAGTGTCCAGTAGTTGATGAGAGAAAGACTATGATTCAGAGAGAGAAGATGGTTTTGTCATATGGAATAATTATAAATAATTATAAATACCCATCTATTTAGGGAGAGGAAAATCCAGAAGATAGAAAAAATCCTAGTCTCACCCTAGAGTACTCAGTTCTGCTCACCAAGATCGAATTCTTTGCCTCCTTCAGAGAACAATAGCACTGCATTTCCTCCTCTCTTGTGGTTGGATGTGGCCATGTGACTAGTTCTGCCTAATGAGTCAGGAATGGAAGTCATTAGTGTTACTTCTGTGCTAACAGTGACACCCTCTAGAGCAGGGGTCCTCAAACTTTTTAAACAGGGAGTCAATTCACTGTCCCTCAGACTGTTGGAGGGCCGGACTATAGTTTAAAAAAAAACAACTATGAACAAATTCCTATGCGCACTGTGGGCCCGGAATGAGTTGGCTGCTAAGCAAGACAGGCAGCGGCACCTGGCGGGCCGGATAAATGTCCTCGGCGGGCCGCATGTGGCCCACGGGCCATAGTTTGAGGACCCCTGCTAGAGCTTTCTATCCCTCTGTTATGTAACTAGCAAGACTGGACTTGATGACACTGACATTTTGGAGGGTGTTTTGTTAATGCAGCATAACCTAATTTATCCTGACTGATACACAACCAGCGATTCAATGAAAGAAACACAAAGTAGTGCATTGGCCAAAGAATCCCTCATGAGGAAAAGGAAAGAAGTCTTGTCCCACAGGAGACCTTGTCTTACTTTAGTATATACCTGGGGAGTACAAGAATCTGGAAGAATGAGTCCACTGACATTGGCTAAAGCATAACTAAATAACTGTCCTTGCCAGAAAAAGAAACAAGAAAACCTGGCTATAACTATTAGACTGAAGTCTGGAGTAGAAAACTGAAGGAAGAGAAGCCAGGTAGAATTTTTTCTCTCTACTTTTATGTTCCTGAAAGAGAAGCTAAAGGGATGTTCATGGTTATACATATTAAGAACCATAGGATCCTGCAAAACAAGGGATGCATCTTCAACTAACTAAAGAGAGCACTTGTGGGTGTGCACTGTCTAATGTAAACAAGGGAGTTACAAAACAAATGTTAAGGGAAAGAGAAAAATGACCCCTAAATAACTCACATCTATATATTGTCAAGAGGAAAACAGTTGTGGCATCAATCATGCACTTTCAACAGGGCAAAAATTAGTTCTCATAAGGATGGGGGCCAAAAAAAATCTGATATTACAATGATAATTGAACTTGCAAAATGTCACAGTGTATAAGCAAAATATATCTGTGGTAGTAACAATTGATGTAGAAGATGATTAGAAAAAGTTGTTTAAAAAAAGGTTCCTTAGGAAAACAATAATGAAAAAAATAAAGGTTAAGAAACACTGGCATAGGTGAACAAATATGGTGATTTTTAGAGGAAAAAAAAAGATAAGAGAATCAAAATATTTATAGCCATATATATGTACCTAAGCAGAAAAATGTGTATATAATAAACCAGGTCACTCTGAAATGGTATCCAGAATTAAAGACAACTCTAAAATTTACACTAGGACTTGGTGGAATAGAACCATGAGTCCTTCATCCATTTCTCTACATGCCCTAGAAGCTCATCAGACAATGCCTATTTATTTTCCCTCATGCAAACTCTTTGCAGGAATGTAGCCCAAAAGTTTATATTCTAAACCTAGAGAGCCTCAGCCTTGGAGTTATTACCACTTTTCCTTTGAACTTTTATTTTTAAACTTGCTTTTGTGAACTCTCCTGTACATAAGCTTCTGTACATTTCCTTCTCTTTATGTTATGAACTCCAAAGATTATGGTCAGATTTTTCCAAAGCTCTTTATGCTGTTATTTATTTTTATTTTTGACATCATCTAACAGATAAAAATTAAATCCAGAGCAAAAGTCACCATCATGGCTTCCAACGAAGCTGTTTTGTTAAAATCATCCTAGACCTTAGTAGATGCTGTATTTCTAAAATATATGGGTATGCAATTGGTATATGGATAAATTGAAATATCCTATCACTATTAAAATTGACCTTGGTTCTGAACCAAGAGGTCATGATTCAATTCCTGGTCAGGGCACATGCACCGGTTGCAGGCTCGATCCCAATGGGGGACATGCAGGAGCAGCCAATTAATGATTCTCTCTCATCATTGATGTTTCTATCTCTCTCTCCCCCTCTCCCTTCCTCTCTGAAATCAATAAAAAAATACAATTTTTAAAGGTTAACTTTGATCACAATTAGGAATCCAGTATTCTATCCTCTACCATGCCGAGATCACAACTGTAGACCACAACTGACTGCAGCTCTCCTTTTAATCCTTCAGACTTTGTCCAGTATGTTCCCATCCCCAGGTTCAAAAATTTTGACAATGATGTATATTTTGTCACTATACAATGCCACAAGCTCATGTGATAAAATAGTCTTGCTCCATAGGAAAGGGGCAGAGATATAGCAGGTGTTCTTTGCACTCACCTATGATAATGGCCAATAACACTAAAAACCCCAGCATCTTGCCCTAGACATGGCTTCAAAATTATTTTCAACAAAGACTTCAAACCCATAAAATTGATATTAGTACATAAGGTAAATTTTTTCTTGGGGGAAAGATCTCTAATATCTTTCCATCCCTGAAACTGTGATTACACATTATATTACTGTCGTCAAACTGGCCCAAGTAGACACACATTGAGGATTCACATACAGGTCATCAGGCATAGAAAAAAGAAAGGAGGAATGAATATTGCAGGTGCTTATTAGCTTACTTCCCAGTGAATGACTGGATACGTGGCTTTCCATATTAACTTCTGTGCTTGCTCATTGGTTCTTTGCAATTATAAGTAGCAACCAAAGCCTTTCCTTCCATGATGAAGAATGAGACTAAATGCAAGTGTCCTGAGAAAGACCACCCAGGAGCTCTTTGCTAACAAAGATAATAACCATGAGCAGATTCATTTCTGTGACTGGATCTGATAAAGGACATACAGACCAGAATCCTCTGCTATGAGCCCAGAGAGTATAGTGGGAAGCAGGGTGATGGAGACACATGAAAAAAATTAGCAAAAGTTAGCCTGCTCCAGGATTATACATGCTACTGTTTTATTTTGTTAACTCTTATACCATAATAACCCTATATTCTTGCCCTGAACCCTAAAAGTTATGCCTCCTCAGGTTTCTTGTCTGAAAGTCAATTTACTTTGCAATGACTCACATATCATTATAACTGATGAGCATCAATAAATTGCAGAAGTTATGACCAATTTTGTAGTAGACATTCAGTAGCAAAAACTAAAGTCCATACTTCTCCTGGGAGATGATCTGGAAAACCATAGACATGTATAGTGTACAAGGTGGAGGCACCTTGACTGTTAAGTTCAGTCTTGAAGAATGAATAGGAAGACTTTATCAGATGTATTTAGGGTCTGACCAGTAGGTCTGTAAGGGTGGAATACAAAGTGAAGATGCAACCAGTTGGAACAGGAGAGAGATAGATCAATAAAGAGACTTCCAAGTAATCGTAAGATATTTCCAACTAAAGATTATGAGGTCTGAAGCCTGAGGGAATATAGAGAAGGGAATAGCTTCATAAATAATTGAAAGAATATTTCAATAGGTCTTATTATCAACAAGATGTATCCAGTTTGGTGTTTTGTTTGTTTTATAATAAAAATCAATGAATAGCTGGTCATACTAAAAAAATTTAAGCATACCAAGGACTTCATTTTAAAAGGTAACAGGAAGTTATAGAATTCATAAGCTAAATAGTTTTTTTTTTATCTTCACCAGAGGATATGTGTTTTTTTTTTTTTTTTTTTTGACTTTTAGATAGAGGAAGGGAGAGAAAAAGAGAGGGGGGAAAAAACACACGTCGATGTGACAGAGAAACATCGATTGGTTGCTTCATGTACGTGCCCTGACCAGGAATCATGCCTGCAACCTAGGTGTGATTGGAAATCAAACCAGCAATATTTTTGTGTGTACAGGATAACTCTCCAATCAACTGAACCACCTGGCCAGTACACTAAATAATTTTTTAAGTGTCTAAGAGCCATAAACTATACTAAGCTCTGCAGGCTACTGAAATTAATAGAACATATATGTTGTCCTATAGAGATTCACAATAGAGTCATCAAGGATAAAGTGGGGGAAACATTCAGATGGGTCAACAAATATAAGAAAGGATTAAGTAGAGTGAGCAGAACAGAAGAAGCCTTATTTCTCTCCGAGAAGTTCCAAGGGGGATATTGCTTTTCAGGCCTGCATACCCCTGGCCCTTTAACCAGTTCAGGCTCCTTTTACTTGTGTAGAGACAAGTAGGACTATCTAATAATCTGCCTAGCGTGTCCTAAGTGTTGCCAGTCAATAAGCTAGATGGGCCTCATGGCACCCATCCTCCCATGGGGAAGGACCACATCTTTTCAAGGGTCAGAGTTGTTCTACTCTCAATACAACTCCCTAAGGGACAATGAGGAAATAGAGGGCTCAGAGTTAACTCTTGCTAAACCTTGGCTGGCTAATGTGTCCCCACTAAAGTAAACAGGGACATTAAAATGTGGATGAGGATGTTGAGTCCCCGGTCTGGCACTGAGCTTCCTGCCATGCAAGGTCAAGGGGGATGCATGTCTGAAACACACTTGCAATTGGAAGCAGGAAAGGATATCAGCCCCTAAGGGTAAAAGTGGTTTCAATGGAGGGAACTGTGTGAAGTGGTCAGCAGTTCCTCTACCCTATACCACCATAAATATAACCTAGAATCTCTTTTTTTAAAAAATTTAATAAATCTTTATTGTTCAGATTATTACAATTGTTCCTCTTTTTTTCCCCATAGCTCCCCTCCACCTGGTTCCCACCCCACCCTCTGCCCTTACCACCCCCCCCCACTGTCCTCATCCATATGTGTACGATTTTTATCCAGTCTCTTCCTGCACCCCCCACACCCCTTTCCCCCCGAGAATTGTCAGTCCACTTCCTTTCTATGCCCCTGATTCTATTAAATTCACCAGTTTATTCTTTTCATCAGATTTTTTATTCACTTGATTTTTAGGTTCACTTGTTGATAGACATGCATTTTTTGTTCATAATTTTTATCTTTACCTTTTTCTTCTTCTTCCTTTTCTCAAAGAATACCTTTCAGCATTTCATATAATACTGGTTTGGTAGTGAACTCCTTTAGCTTTTTCTTATAAGTGAAGCTCTTTATCTGCCCTTCAATTCTGAATGATAGCTTTGCTGAGTAGAGTAATCTTGGTTGTAGGTTCTTGCAATTCATCACTTTGAATAGTTCTTGCCACTCCCGTCTGGCCTGCATAGTTTCTGTTGAGAAATCAGCTGACAGTCGTATGGGTGCTCCCTTGGAGGTAACTAACTATTTTTCTCTTGCTGCTTTTAATATTCTCTCTTTGTCTTTTGCTCTTGGCATTTTAATTATGATGTGTCTTGGTGTGGTCCTCTTTGGATTCCTTTTGTTTGGGGTTCTGTGCGCTTCCTGGACTTGTAAGTCTATTTCTTTCACCAGGTGGGGAAAGTTTTCAGTCATTATTTCTTCAAATAGGTTTTCAGTATATTGCTCTCTCTCTTCTTCTGGCACCCCCATAATTCTGATGTTGGTACGCTTGAAGTTGTCCCAAAGGCTTCTTACACTATCTTCACATTTTTAGATTCTTTTTCTTTTTGCTTTTCCGGTTGAGTGTTTCTTGCTGCTTTGTATTTCAAATCTTTGACTTGATTCTTGTGATCCTCTAGTCTGCTGTTAGGTCTCTGTATAATATTTTTTATTTCAATCAGTGTATGTTTAATTTCTAGTTGGTCCTTTTTCTAATCCTCGAGGGTCTTGCTAAATTTATTGGCCTTTTCTAGAAAATTCTTGAAAAACCTTGTAACCATGGTTTTGAACTCTATATCTAGTTTGCTTTCCTCCATTTCTTTCATTTGTGACCTGTTTCTTTGTCTCCACATTTTGGCTGCTTCCCTGAGTTGATAGAGTGTGTGCTAGGTGTCCTATAGGGCCCAGTGGCTCAGCCTCCCCAGTTACCTGAGGTGGACACTCTTGGTGCACCCCTTTGTGGACTGTGTGCACAGCCTTGTTGTAGTTAAGCCTTGATTGTTGTTGGTATCATTGGGAGGAATTGACCTCCAGGCCTATTGGCTGTGAGGATCAGCTGTGTTTATGCTGGGAGAACTTCTGTGCTAGAGACACCCTTATGAGACAAGACTTGCAAAAGCCTCTGTGCTCAGCTTGGATGGGGCGGAGTCTCAGAGAGGAGCAGACAGCATTGATTTCCCGTCAGCCCTGCCCTAATAGGCCCCTGTGTTTCAGTGTCCTTTGGTAATCGCTGCAAGCACCTCTGAGAGAAAGCCTCCCTGGAGTTCCGCCCGCTGCCAGGCAGTCCAGTTTCTCCCCGAATAAGTCTGCATCCCCAGAGTCTTGCCTGGAACTGGAGTTCAGTGCAGTTGGGAGCTTTTGTCTCCCTTCTGCTTGAGAAAGCCAGCTGCGTACTCAGTTGCCTGCCCTCTTCACGCATGCGCGCCTCTGTATCTCTGCCTTCCGCAGTTCCTCTGAGTCTCAGTGTGCTTTTCTCTTTCCTTCTAGTTGTAGAATTTCCACTCAGCCAGCCTTTCTGTGGTTCTGGATGATGTCCATTTTGTCTTTCAGTTGTAGTTTTGAAATTGTTGTGCAAGGCAGCAGTTTAGGTGTTTACCTATGCCACCATCTTGGTTTCTTCCCATAACCTAGAGTTCCTAGCATATCTACCATAGATCAGTTCAAGGGTATCTATTTTCTTGAGGACCCAGCAAACGTGATCTGATCAGAGTTGATCCAAAGATAAAATATAGACTAGGGAGAGTTGCGTATTTTTCAGGGTAAAGATATTAATCCTTCACAAACCAACACAAATCCTCTCCCCCTAAGTCCCACTGTTTTTAGAAAGCTTCTAGAAAGCCCCATCCCACTTTTAATAGGGAAACATAAAATGTGAGAGTGAATTTTGGTATCCTGTAGTACCACCCTCATTTTACTAAAAATGGAACTAAGGCCACCAGATGGGCGATGTCTTTTCTAAGGGGGCCAAAGCTTTCATTGCCATGTCTGATTCCAGGTCTGGCCCTCTCTGGGGCTCAGTAAAGTGCTCTCCCCCCATTTCTGAGCAACCAAAGTATTTAGCATCTCTCCCATTACTCACAGGACATAAGACCCATTCATCACCCATGATCGCCAGTTGAGTCTCTCTACCTAGATAGCAAGCTCTTTGACTCAAATTTGTTTCCATCTTCATAGAACTTAGCCCGACCTGGCAACAGAGTAGATTCTTAATATTGCCTGAATAATGATGGATGTGAGTAGAAATACAGTGAGCACTTTCCATTAAAATGTGAAGACCCAGCCCAAGTGCCAAATTCCAGCCTGCTTCTCAGTTCCTGGCCATAAGCAACCTACTGGAGGACAGCAATGAATTTCCTACAAAATAGATTATGCGAATGTCAGGGCCAAGTGATACTTTTCAGTAAAACTTCTGCCAGAATTAAGAAAACCTTAGTACTTCTACCTTGTGGGTCAAAGGTGCTACACAAATTCAAAATGATAAGATTAATAAATGTTATAATTTTGTTGGAAACATTAAGACTAAGTTTAGCAGTCAAAGTAGTTTTATATTATGGAAGACTTTTAAATATCTACCAGAAAATCAAAATATGTGGTGAACATTAATCTACATATAACTAATAAACATCAATTATTCATCTATACCTACCAAAAAATGTAAAAGAAAGAAAAGAGAGTTGCCTAGATGATGAGGATGATGACAATGAGAGTTGCCTAGATGATGGTGATGATGACAATGAAAAAAGTCCTTGGAACTTATTGCATGTCAGGCACCTGCATGCTTTAAACATATGTCTTTGTTTAACCCTAGAAGGCATATATTATTATATACATTTACAGATGTAGAAACTGAGGTGCAGAATGGTAAATTTTTCATGGTAACCTAACAAGGAACTACTCCAGAATTTCAACTCATGGGGTCTGACCAGGAACTGCATGGTCCCAGGCTCAGCTCTTTTTTTTTTTTTTTTAATTTAATAAATCTTTATTGTTCAGATTATTACAATTGTTCCTCTTTTTTCCCCCCATAGCTCCCCTCCACCTGGTTCCCACCCCACCCTCTGCCCTTACCTCCGCCCCTCACTGTCCTCATCCATAGCTGTACGATTTTTGTCCAATCTCTTCCCGCACTCCCCACACCTCTTTCCCCTAAAAAATTGTCAGTCCACTCCCTTTCTATGCCCCTGATTCTATTAAATTCACCAGTTTATTCTGTTCATTAGATTTTTTATTCACTTGATTTTTAGATTCACTTGTTGATAGATATGTATTTGTTGTTCATAATTTTTATCTTTACCTTTTTCTTCTTCTTCCTTTTCTTAAAGAATACCTTTAAGCATTTCATATTATACTGGTTTGGTGGCGATGAACTCCTTTAGCTTTTTCTTATCTGGGAAGCTCTTTATCTGCCCTTCAATTCTGAATGATAGCTTTGCTGAGTAGAGTAATCTTGGTTGTAGGTTCTTGCTATTTATCACTCTGAATATTTCTTGCCACTCCCGTCTGGCCCGCATAGTTTCTGTTGAGAAATCAGCTGACAATCGTATGGGTGCTCCCTTGTAGGTAATTAACTGTTTTTCTCTTGCTGCTTTTAATATTCTCTCTTTGTCTTTTGCTCTTGGCATTTTAATTATGATGTGGTGTGATCCTCTTTGGATTCCTTTTGTTTGGGGTTCTGTGCGCTTCCTGGACTTGTAAGTCTATTTCTTTCACCAGGTGGGGAAGTTTTCAGTCATTATTTCTTCAAATAGGTTTTCAGTATATTGCTCTCTCTCTTCTTCTGGCACCCCCATAATTTGGATGTTGGTAAGCTTGAGGTTGTCCCAGAGGCTCCTTACACCATCTTCAAATTTTTGGATTCTTTTTTCTTTTTGCTTTTCGGGCTGAGTGTTTTTTGCTTCTTTGTATTTCAAATCTTTGACTTGATTCTTGTGGTCCTCTAGTCTGCTGTTAGGTCTCTGTATAATATTTTTTATTTCAGTCAGTGTATGTTTAATTTCTAGTTGGTCCTTTTTCATATCCTCGAGGGTCTCGCTAAATTTATTGGCCTTTTCTAGAAAATTCTTGAAAAACCTTATAACCGTGGTTTTGTTTGCTTTCCTCCATTTCTTTCCTTTGTGATCTGTTTCTTTGTCTCCACATTTTGGCTGCTTCCCTGAGTTGTTTGAGTAGCTTTGTGTGCTAGGTGTCCTATAGGGCCTAGTGGATCAGCCTCCCCAGTTACCTGAGGTGGACACTCTTGGTGCACCCCTTTGTGGACTGTGTGCACAGCCTTGTTGTAGCTAAGTCTTAATTGTTGTTGGTATCACTGGGAGGAATTGACCTCCAGGCCAATTAGCTGTGAGGATCAGCTGTGTTTATGCTGGGAGAACTTCTGTGCTGGAGACACCCTTATGGGACAAGACTTGCAAAAGCCTCTGTGCTCAGCTTGGATGGGGCGGAGTCCCAGGAGCAGACAGCCTTGGCTTCCCATCAGCCCTGTCCTAATAGGCCCCTGTGTTTCAGTGTCCCTTGGTAATCACTGCAAGCACCTCTGAGAGAAAGCTGCCCCAGAGTTTTGCCCGCTGCCTGACAGTACAATTTCTCCCCAAATGAGTCTGGGTTCCCAGAGTCTCACCCGGAATTGGAGTTCAGCGCAGTCAGGAGCTTTCGTCTCCCTCCCGCTTGAGAAAGCCAGCCGCACACTCAGCAGTCAGTCCTCTTCGCATGCGCGTGTCTGTCCCTGAGCCTTTTGCAGCTCCTCTGAGTCTCAAAGTGCTTTTCTCCTTCCTTCTAGTTGTAGAATTTCCACTCGGCCAGCTTTCCTGTGGTTCTGGATGGTGTCCGTTTTGTCTTTTAGTTGTAGTTTTGAAATTGTTGTGCGAGGCAGCAGTTTAGGTATTTACCTATGCTGCCATCTTGGTTTCTCTATCAGCTCTTTTATATAATAACTAGAAGCCCGGTGCACGAAATTCATGCATCGGGGGGGGGGGGGGGTGGTGTCCCTCAGCCCAGCCTGCACCCTCTCCAATCTGGGATACCTCTCACAATCCAGGACTGCTGGCTCCCAAATGCTCGCCTGCCTGCCTTCCTGATTGCCCCTAACCGCTTCTGCCTGCCAGCCTGATCACCCCCTAACCACTCCCCTGCCAGCCTGATTGATGCCTAACTGCTCCCCTGCCAGCCTGTTTTCCCCTAACTGCCCTCCCCTGCAGGCCTGGTCACCCCTAACTGCCCTCCCCTGCAGGCCTGGTCATCCCTGACTGCCCTCTCCTGCAGGTCTGGTCCCCCCAACAGCTCTCCCCTGCAGGCCTGGGTCCCTCCCAACTGCCTTTCCCTGCAGGCCTGGTCGCCCCAACTTCCCTCCTCTGCCGGCTTGGTCACCCCTAACTGCCCTCCCCTGCTGGCCTGATACCCACAACTGCCCTCCCTTGGAGACCTGGTCCCTCCCAACTACCCTCCCCTGCTGGCCATCTTGTGGTGGCCATCTTGTGTCCACATGGGGGCAGGATCTTTGACCACATGGGGGCAGCCATCTTGTGTGTTAGAGTGATGGTCAATCTGCATATTACTCTTTTATTAGATAGGATAGAGGCCTGGTGCACGGGTGGGGGCCAGCTGGTTTGCCCTGAAGGGTGTCCTGGAGCAGGGTGGGGGTTCCCTTGGGGCGTGAGGCAGCCTGGGCGAGGGGCCTGTGGTGGTTTGCAGGCTGGTCACGCCCCCTGGCAACCCAAGTAGAGGCCCTGGTATCTGGGGTTTATTTATCTTCTACAATTGAAACTTTGTAACCTGGAGCGGAGCCAAGCCTTCTGCTTGCTCCATCGCAGCAGCCATTTTGGGGGGGATTTATGTATCTTCTATAATTGAAACTTTGTAGCCTTAAGCGGAGGCCTGGGCCAGCCAGGGCTGCAGAAGCTTGGCTTCCTCCATCGCCGCGGGCAACCCTAGCCTCCTGCTCTTTCCAGCTCCGTGGCTGCTGCCATTTGTGTTTGGATTTATGTATCTTCTATCATTGAAACTTTGTAGCCTTGAGTGGAGGCCTAGGCCGGCAAGGGCAGGCGGAAAGCTTGGCTTCCTCCATTGCCGAGGAAACCCATGCCTCCCTCCTGCTCTCTGTGGCTATAGCCTTCTTGGTTGGGTTTATTTGCATATTCACTCCTTATTGGCTGGTGGGCGTGGCTGGTGGGAGTGGCTGGTGGGTGTAGCGGAGTGATGGTTAATTTGCATATTACTCTTTTATTATATAGGATTAATAACATGTTTGAACATATAAGATGTGTTAGACACGCTTCTAACTATTCTAAATACTTTCATGTGTATTACCAGATGTGATCATATTATTATTGCTATCCCTATTTTATGAAGGAGGAAACGAAAGCACCAAGAGGCCGAGGAGTTTGCACAGGTGACATGGGCAGTGTGTGCTGGAGCTAGGACTCACACTGGGACAGTCTGGTTCCTGCACCCATTTTTGTAGCAGGTGTGCTCTATTCCTGTCCAAGAAAAGGAAACAAGTGCAAAAGCTGTATTTTAACTTGTCCACTGCTCCCACTTTAGAACTTGTTAGAATGTCATCATCTCAAGACTAAAGTACTTCAGTGGCCTCCTAAATGGTCTCCTGCTTCCCGTCTTGTCCCTCTGTATGATCCCTCCCTTCACACAGCATGTAAGGTAGACTCTACTCAAGACCAACCACTGCCCACAGTAAATGTCTAAGTCCTTAAAGTTGCCCACCAGGCCTGCCATGATCTATCTAGTCCCTCTCTCCCTCTCTGTCCTCATCTCCCTATATTCCAAACGCCCTTGGTTCTGAACTGCTGGAAGTTCCCCCCAACACTCTGTTTCTTGCCCAGGTACTTGTACTCACATTGGTTTTTCTGTGTGGGAGGAATCTCCCCAGGATCATCGTCCACTCTTATCTGGCTTCTACCAACCCTTTGAAGACTCAGTTCAAGTGCTGTCTCCTCCGGGAAGCCTCCCCTGGGCCCTCTAACACTGCTGCTAAGGGTGTTCTGATTGACGCTACTATCACTCGGGGGTGACAAAGTCCATTAGTGACCACTGATGCTTCCATGCTAACTCTTCCTTGGCAAATGATTCAGGCACTGGACCTATAAAATCCCACTAAGTTCTTTTGATGCCTCTTTGTTGCAAATGTTTTTAGTTGTGCACTAATAAGAAGGCTGAGGCTGTTGTCACTTTTTTGGGAATATGTGACATATAGGAACCAAACAGAACTATAAATTACCTGGCCAATGAAAATCCTCCACACATGCCTTGAGACTGCTTTACAGATCTTTTATAACTGGCTCAAACAGCTGCAATGTTCTTAAAAAAGGTATAGCACTTAGAGTTAACTTTTTAACTAACTTCAAGAGTACAAATAGCTAAAGAAAGAAAGTATCTGAAAATACTGAAATCCAGGTCCATTTGTGGGGCAGGAAGTGAGTTAGCAAGATATCTACAAAGTTGTATCTTATGAAAAAAGAAAGAGAGGAAGGAAGGAAGGAAGGAAGGAAGGAAGGAAGGAAGGAAGGAAGGGAGGGAGGGAGGGAGGGAGGGAGGGAGGGAGGGAGGGAGGGAGGGAGGGAGGGAGGGAGGGAGGGAGGGAGGGAGGTGCATGGGGCTTACTAGACTTTAGGAACAATTTCAATTGCCATCCTTTACATTTGAAGGGCACACCCCCATTAGTAGTTTCCTTCATCTTCCGCACTGACTTGACCCCCAGCCTTTGAACCTGTATAAGAAAGACATATACTGTCAGTTTCAAGAAAGGGGGACACAGTTGTTGATACGCTTGGTCTCCATTTATACTTTGTTACCTATGGTGCACAAGCTTTAGAGACCAAGGGCAGACTTAAAGGATATTCAAGTGAGATGATTAGGTTTTAATTAGTTTAAAAAATGAGCCAATATCTTGACACGATATACATTAGTTACTGGCTCCCCAGGAGTGAGAAGTGAAAAGTAATTTTTTAAGGCCTGAGCTAGGCCAAGTGCTATGCTGGGGGCCTTTCATCAATTATCAAGAGCACCTTCTTCTGGCCTGACAATCCAAATCCTACCCGCCTTCAGACCTCAACCCAAACTTCATGTCATCAGGAATCTCAAGCCAACTCTGATGCTCCTTTTTTGGGCATGTGGCGGATACTTAATCTTTTGATTTGTCCTTAACTTCCATAAATTATCCACTCAGGGCAAACAATCCAACAAGGACTCAATGCATACAGTGAAAGGTTTGTGGAACATGCTGAATGCCATCCCTAGTAGCCATATCCTTTCAATAAGGTTGTGAGCTGCTTCATGACCTCCTAATTTGGCCCTGACCCTAGACCCTTAAATCAATGCATCCACCAGAGTAGTTATGGCTCTCTGAAGGAGCGCCATGGGCCACTTATTTAAAATCTAGCCTTCCTTCAGCAATGACTCTAAACAAGATGCTAACCAAGGGTTTCCGTTGAATTTGCATTATAATTCCAAGATATAAGTAGGATAACTAGTTCCACCTCCCTGGTAAGCAATAAAGGAGACCTAGTGACCATTCCCTAATGAAAGTCTTACAGAATCTGTGGCCAAACCTGGATGTGAAGCCAGAAAGTCTGTCCTTACTCTCTCCCTTGCTTCATTCCTGTTGTAGGCAGAATTCTAAGATGAGATTCCTACCCTCTGGTGTACATGCCCTCTACCCTCCCCTTGAGTGTGGAAGAGATTTGTGAATATGAGGGAATGGCCACTCCCATATTTGGGTTATTAATCAGTTGACTTTCAGTCAATCAAAAACAGGTTATCCTGGGTGAGTCTGACTTAATCAGCCCTCTCAAAGGAGGTAAAGTGTCATAAACATGCTCTGATGACTTCAAGGAAAAAGAAGATTGCCATATTGTAAAGAGGGCAAGGTGGCAGGGAATGGCAGGTGACTTCTAGGAGCTGAGAGAGGCCCCTGGCTGTTGGCCAGCAAGAAAGAGGAGATATCCTGCACCCACCAGGTACTCAATTCTGCCAACAACCACATGGGCTTCGAAGAGGAAGCTGAGCTCCAGAGGGGGATGCAGGCTGGCCAGCTCCTTCAGCTAAGCCTCCTGAGGTCCTGAGCAGAAAACCTAGCTAAACAATGCTTAGACTTTTCACCTAAAGAAACTTTACATAAATTGGTATTGTTTTAAGCCACGAAGTGTGTAGTAGTTGAGTGCTTGCAGTAATTTGGGCAAAAACAGCAATAGGAAACTAATACAATTCCCCTACCTTTCCTTCCATTCAGCTCCAACCCAGCTCCTGACCCTCATTTCCGCATCCTGATTTCAGATCAGCCCCTTTGGCCTTGCAGACAATGTTCTTGACTCTATCTTCTGGGCTTGGAAAAGCTGGGTTTAAATCAGCCATTGCTTGGTTCTTTCTCCTGTTCCCCTTATCCTCCCTCCAGGCTCTGAACTCCATCCTGGAACTGACCTGTGTGGCCAGCGCTCCCTTTTTTAACTGGCATTTCAAGCTGGACACATGTTGGGTGCAGGACTTAGTAAACAATATTATAAAGAGATCTAAAGACCATAAAGAGACCTGGATACGCCACCAAAGGGTTCTGTTTTGGTTTTAGTTTTTTTGTTTTGTTTTGTTTTGTTCTTTTATTTTGTGTGTTTTTAAGGGGTTTGGGGCATAGAGCTGCAGAAAAGAGAAAGAAATGCAGGCAGAATTCCAGTCTCCCCATCCCCCACTTCACACAGATTAGCTCCAGCCAGCATATGTAGCAGCAAGATTTTATTCATAACAAAGGTTATAATGCTAATAGCTAAATAAAAGGTTGGCAACCATGGGTGTCATAAAAGAGTGGTCCTGGCACTGTATAGTGTGTGATCAAGAGAAGATCATTTAAGTGATATGTGATTTCATCTAGTCCAATCTGAAAAGAATAGATAATCTCAAAAGCCCCTTCCAGCTGTAATATCAGTAGAAAAATTGATAACTTCCATGTTTTGAAGTTGGCAAAAACTTGACCTGCTGTGCTAAGGACTGACTCAGGAATAAGCGTCTCTCCCTGTCCAAAACCAAGAAGGGCCATACTCCTCCATCTGGCTGCCTAGTTTCCAGAGGCCCATTTTCCATTTCTCCAAATCCACCAGTTACATATCAAGGACTTCAGCAAAGAGGACTGGGAGTAGCTTGGGTCCTGCTGGCCTTTACCTGCCAAATACCCTGGGATCAGGGAGTGCAGTGGGAAAACTAAAATTATCTTCATGGGTGGAAGAAAGTAAACAAAATAGTCATTGTAGGTCAGGAGCTTAATTTGGAAAAACAATGAAAATAAATGCATCGATCAGACCGTCATACCTCAGAGGGAATGTAGGGGAGGGTGGGGGTAAGGGGGAGAGATCAACCAAAGGGACTTGTATGCATGCATATAAGCCTAACCAATGGACACAGACACCAAGGGGGTGGGGGCATGAGTGGGTGGGGGCAATGGGGGGATAAGGACACATATGTAATACCTTAATCAATAAAGAAAAAAACATTTTTAAAAAAGAAGAGAAACGCAATGTCATCTTATAGTTTGTCTTTGAGTTTAAGCTTCCTTGGACAGTATTCTTCCAAGGGCTGAAATGGGGGGGCATTGTGCACAGTCAGATGCATCTGCAGAGAGGATTCTTGGAAGAAACAGGGCATTCTGTTTCCACTAATAAGCATGCTGTAACCCTTTCTCTGATGCCAGGAATCCCTTTAAATTGGGCTCGATCCCATCAGTTTGCAATGAGAAATAAGTTTGAAAATTAAAACATCCCTGGAGAGAAGACCAAAATGAAGGTTTAAATGATTTTTGGTGGGAAAGTTCCAAATGTCCAACTTATAGGATGGAGCTGTGCCCAAGAAGGGGCCTTGCTCATTTGTTTGTGTGTATATTTTGGGGTAGTGCTGTTTACTCTAAGCCAGGCTTCCCTCTTTGCTCATAAATTACAGGATTAGGATTCAAAACTAACTGTCTTGATTCCATGGCCATGCTTTCCTTTATACTCCTATTCTAAAGGGCCCCAGGGCGGGGAAATGTGTTATGACAAACTTAGATAATTTCACAGAAACCAATCCCTAAAAATTCTCTCTTGTCTCCAGTTAAATATTTCAGTACAGTGGATGCTAGTCCACATCCACATCACCACAGATTCCATGTAAGCTTTATGTGTTTATCACCCACCTTCTGCCTGCTTGGTACCTGCAACCTTCTGAGATGGTCTGGTGTAACTTATGCTCCAGAGCTTTCTGTGGGGGTCAGGCTGAATGTGGGTAGAATCACATCTTTGTGTAGCTTTTCCCCTCTCCTATTTGGCTTCCCTAACTCCCTTAGAGGCTGCTCCTGAAAGCACTTTCATGATAAATCTCTCACACCCAACGCCTCGCCATAGGGCTGCTTCTTGGAGACACCAAGACACTTTATGAGAACATTTTAAATGAATGATATTTCTGTTTTACCCCTATTTTACTTTATTTAATAAATGTCTCTTCCATTGATTCTTTAAGGGAGTGTCTAGCCCCAGTTCATATTGTTTATGTTCTTGAGCTGGTAGAGAACTAAAGCCATTCTCTCACCATGCCTTTCAATTTGTCACACTTAATTCTGTAGCAAATGTCTGGGGGATTGGTTAATAACACAATGTCAGCTCTTCTCATTGCAGTTATCTGGTCAAAAAAATATGGCCCTATCTTTCAGAAAGAAAGAGTTCCAATGACATCTTTTTGATTGTGTAGAACCAAGTTATTCTTTCTCTGAGACAGTGGAAGCATTTTGATTGCTTCAAATAATGGGACTAATACTGGCCTAAGCAATCAAATGCATAAGGGGTATACTAATCAAGATGTAATTGATCTTTGTATCAGCATTACTTCAAATAAAGCAGAAATTGCAATCTTTGGACCTATTCAGTTTTCTATTAAAAAGAAAGCTAAACTGAAATAGAGAATGTGATATTTAATTTAACAAGAATCCCTGTCTGGCTTAAGACATTCATTATATCAGAATTAATCATGGAAAGAAGGATCAAAGTAAATCTGACTGAGAATATAGACATTCACTCCTCTTACCTGTAAATAAATATAAATGAACAAACAGACAAAAGAGTACCTAAACTTGTTAGAAAGAAATCTGCCTCCTGGAGCAGAGAATGAACTTTAAGTTTTACTGGAAAATAGTTTATAAAGAGAAAAGCAAACAAACATAAATTGGTATTGTAATTCAAAGCTCCTAAGTCTGTAAGGCTGCCACATTGCATAACTTAAGGCTATCGCCTGTGCACTTATACCCAGTAGCACTGAGTCTGTGACCTTCTGGGCATTCTATAAGGAAAGAAGGAAGACACAATTGCAAAAGCTATTTTCAAAGGTTTAGATGTTTGCAGTTGCACAATATTCTCCAATCTCTAATGACAGATAATGATCAAGTTTTGATAGTTGTCCTTCCCTCTGCACCACAGACATAGTATGCAAAAAAATTCACTTTGCCTGTTACATCAACCATTAATACTTGGTAAATGACAGAGACTTAGCCAGTGTTTGTTGGATGAATGAAAAAAAATTATATATATATAATAAATATATATATAATATATATATATATATATATATATATATATATATATAGAGAGAGAGAGAGAGAGAGAGAGAGAGAGAGAGAGAGAGAGAGAGAGAGATGGATGGCCCAGGGGGTGGGTGTATGGATAGATAGATAAATGTATTGGTGGATCACTAGATGGCTGGGGTGGATAAATAGATGGATGAATGAATGGATAGATGGATGAATGAATGGATGGTTGGATGGATGGATAGGTGTATGAGTACATGGATGATGGATGATGGAAGGATAGATGAATGGATTATGGTGGAAAGATATTGGGTGAAGTAGCAGGAGGGAGAATTCTCAACAAAAAATAAAGAAAGTAAACTTTTCTCTTCTTCCTATACCTTCCCTGGAGTCCATTCTTAAATAATCTCTGTCATTTAGATCTTTGCCCTAATTCTGATCAAAGGTACTTTCATGAGAAAAAGTGGTAAACTTATTCCCATGAAAACATAAAGATTGATTGAACTTAACTGAATCACACATTAAAAAAGAAAAAAAAAACTTTAGTTATGTACTTTAAAGAAAAATTGCAGCATCTTGAGAATATTCATCAAGTTCATTGCTGCACAGATGTTGCACAGCACCAGGGGGCACTAGTCACATAGAATAATGTGAGAACTGTGGCTCTCAGAGCTGTAAAATATGACTTGGTTTACAGTTTGAGAAACATTGGGTTACATCTTTCCCAGGCTCACTTCCATTTTTATTGGAGCCAGAGGAATCATTATATAATTATGGAATATTGACCATCAGTAAAGAGACAGAATCAGGGAATATTATGGAGATAGCCCTTCCCAGCACTCTTGAAAAATTGTCCCACATAGACCTATCTCAATCTTCAGAAATCATATAACTTACTGGTTGATGGACACCTTTATTTTAAGAGCATTTGGCTTAATGTCTGAATGCAAATGGACTAAACTGAAATACTGGAAGGGTGGTCTTTTAAGTTGTGAATTTATATACCTCACAGAGCTGCAAATATAAGTCAAAAGCCAATTCTCTCTCTCTCTCTCTCTCTCTCTCTCTCTCTCTCTCTCTCTCTCTCTCTCACACACACACACACACACACATACACACAAAACACAAAACCCTGCAATTTAGCAAGAAAACTGTTACATACTCAAATTCACACCCACAAACATATCAGATATATCTGAAATGCTGTGCAAAACATTAATTCAAAAATATCAAGAAATCAGTGAAACCACTTCCCCATTGAAGAGAGAGATGAGTTATTCGGTGTTGAAATGTGGGCAGGTATGCAAGTGTCCTCAGTAATGTTCATTTGTCTGAGCAAGATCCACTTGGAAGTAAAATCAATATGAAATTTTTACGCGATGATTTTCACTTCTTCTCTCAACACATATAAAAAAGCATCTTCGTATATTCACTCCAAATAAGCAGGATGCCAGAGGAGCCCTTTAGAATACACATGTGAGAGAAAGGTGGGAGCAGCATGAAAAAGAGGAAGTTTTAAGATCAAGGTATTTTGGGGAAACAAACCAGAGACTGTAGTATGCCTTAAGAAAATTCTGAGGACATGTAACGAAAGTGTGGAACAATAGGTATTCAGTCTAGTCATTATACAAGTTGTTATACAAAATTACTGCTCTAAGTCAAAAGCTCAGATAGATTAATGTGTAATGTAGACCACAGCAATGTCCAAACTATAGGCTGCTACTGTTTTGTGAATGTCTATGCTAATAGAAAGGGAAAGAATATTCTGTGAATTACTTGAAAAAAGACAAGTAATATGGTCGTACATAGAGTGCTTTACTTGCTTCTGAATTGACTCAGAGACAGGACACTCCATACCTGAGAATCATAATTGTATGAGTTTTCTATTGCTGTGTAACAAATAAACACACACTGTGACTTAAAACGGCACACATTTCTTATCTCATAGTTTCCATAGGTTAGGAGTTCAGCCCAATGTAGGTGGGCCTCCACTCAGGATTTCACCAGGCTAAAATTAAGGTGTCAGTTGGGAGTCCAAGCTCACTGGTCATTGGCAGAATTCGGTTCCTTGAAGTTGTAGGACTAAAGTTCTCACTCTCTTGCTGCCTGTCAGCAAGGGTTATCTTAGCCCTTAGAAGCCTCCTACTGCTCCCTCCCTTGTGGCCCTCTCAAGACCAGTGAGAGAGACTCTCTCCGTTAGCTAAGATGTAGTTCAATACAAAATTAGGTAATCAAGGACAAGCCTGTCCCATTATATTCACAAATCCTGCCTACACTTGATAAGAGGGCCTTATCCATGGTGTGTACCCCAGGGGACAGAAATCTTGAGTGTTACCTTATAATTCTGCCTACCACAAGCAGTCTCAGCCTACACCAAAGAATGCTCACCTCCTGCCATTGGGGTCCTACGTGTTCTATTCCCATTAGCATAGCCATAGTGTTCTTTCCTCACCTGCTTGACCATGCCCAATATTGTCTTTGATATGTCTGGAGCTCAGAAGGCAACTGATGGACAGGAGGGAGGAAATGACCTCCATGTAGATATTCCCTAATTTCTAGGGGCATGTTTTATAAAGCAGTGGGGGTTCATGTAAATAAATGTTTCAGATAATTAAAAACAACTGCTTTTTTTTAGGGTGGGTGGGTGGGAAGTGATCAACCAAAATAACTTGTATGCATTACCCATGGACACAGATAATAGGGTGGTGAAGGCCTGGGGCTGGGGGTGGGGGCAGGCTAGAAGGGGTCAATGGGGAGAAAAGGAGAACGTAATTTTTCAACAATAAAACAATTTTTTAAAAAGAAAAATAATTTATAAAAAATAGTATTATAATAATATTTTAATAATGTGTTTACATTTCAGAAGGAAAATAACACATTATTAAAATAACTCCCAAAGTGCATTATAGATTCTCCTTCCTTCTTCTACAGACTCAACGTAAGGTATCATTTTCTTGAGGACTGCGAGTCACTTTTATACAGCTAAGTGCATACGTTCAGTTAAAATTGAGGTAAATAAGACTGCTTTTAGTCTACATAGCCACAGTCAGTTATTTTTTAAATCATATATTCTAAAATTGTCCTTTTTGTAACTCCTGTCCCTGGCTCAGAGGATCCTGCTCTGGATTCATCTGCATTCTGGTACAGTTCTCAGCTAAATTAATTCCCAATAACTATTTCCACTATCTCTAATTGATACATATGTAGAATTGACTATTTAAATATGTGAGAAGGTAGAGAGAAAAGCTAAATCAAAACCAATTATGGCCCTGGCAGTATTGTTCGGCATTTCTGCTGACAGATCGTGGGATAGTAAAACAAGGAGAGTGTGAAAAACTAAGCCGAAAAGTCACTGAAAATTAATGAATCAAACTGCAAATACGTGCTCAAATCTCTTAATCGTCAGCAAACCTTTCCTGCCTCCACTTTTCAGAGCAAAAATAAACCTAAAAACTCCTTCTCCTCCCCAACACAACCATCTCCTACTTCCAAGTGCTTGAAGGTACTTGGCTCATGTTTCTCCTGAGTCACGTATTGCTTTAAAAGGAGTCCTGTTGATGATGAATTGGTGAGTCAGGAACATGGGGGATTAAAAGTCCTCTAAAATTAGTAACAATTCAAGATTAAAGTGGGAAGCACTAATTTCTCAAGTCTCAAAACACCCAGGATGTAAAGATAATTTTAAAGGAAGTCAGATTCTCTTTTTCACTTATATACAGTATTACAAATTCAATTGCTTGAGCACATAGAACAAGTAAATGCTCTCTAGCACCAATGCAAGTCATGAAGCACTAATACAATAAGAATAATCATGCAAGAAGAATAAAAGTACAAGTCACCGAGTAATGGTGCTTACGATGTTACAAGTGAGCTGCAGCCATGGTGTCTCACCTCGACTTGGGGCAGAAAGATGGTTTATCATCCATAGTCTACATACATAAAGACCAAAGCTCAGCGAGAAAAACTAGCAAGGGACTTAAAGTCACATGTGATTCCAATTCATGTGCCTTGCATTATATGGTGCTGCAGTCACTTAATTTATAAATATAAGGTACTATGATTAAAAAAAAAAAAAAAAACATAGGGAGGGGAAGTAATATTTATTGAGTGCCTTATATTTTCCAGACAGCGTGTGTATATAGAATTAGGGAAGATCCACATGAAATTACAACACATTACTCTGAGCTCTTCACATTTAGGTCAATGCACAGAGCCAGCCCCATGGCATAGAAGTTTGTCTATATGCCTGTATCAGTTTCCTGAAGTGGCTATAATAAAGCATCACAAACTGAATGGCCTAAAACAACAGAACTTTTTGATCTCACAGTTCGGGGGGAGAGGGAAGAATCTAAAATCTAAGTGTTGGCAGGGCCATGCTCTCCTGTGAGATAATCCTTCTGTGTTTCTGGTGTTTGCCCACAATCTGGCATTCTTTGACTTTAATTTGCATTACCCCAATCTCTGCCTTCATCTTGACAACACCCACTCCCTGTAGGATTTCTGTCTTCACATGCTATCTTCTTATAAGGAAAATGGTCACACTGGATTAGGGGGCCACCCTACCCTAGTATGACCTCATGGGCAATGACCCTATATCCAAATAAAGTCAAATTCTGAAGTACAGGGCCATTTCTTTCTTTCCTTTTTTGGTGGAGGGAGACACATTTCAACATAGTATTATATTTTCTGCTTCCCCCACCCCCACTCCCACCAAGTCAAAAGTGTTAAGACAGAAAGAGATTTTAGATTTTTGGTGAAATTTAGACCAAAACATGAGAGATGGAATCCAAAGCCTTGACGATTCTCAAGACTTCATGTGAAACAGAGAAAATGCAGGAGTGGAGGAAGTGCAATTGGGTTGTATTATGGAGAATTTGAATTTTTAAAGGGCCTAGCTATAGTGATTTTAATTCAGGATCAGGCTTTCTGAGTGATGAGGTAATATCTTAGAAATTCAGAGTTGTCAGCTATCTTAAAAGTTACCCAGGCAAACTATCCTATGAATAAATGGTACCTAAAATATCACCAATGTGTAGTCATTCAGCTACTTCTGGTTGCAAATAATACACAGTACCAGGAGTCACCACATTTCATACATGCTGATCAAGAATAATCTTCCATCAACATTATTTTTTATCACAAAGGAAGAGTCTAGGGATAATTTTGTGATTCAGTGAAAAGTTAGGACTTTTTTATTATGATTATGATTCTAAGGGAGCTATGTTACAAATCTAAATTTGTTTGTTCTTCAGATTTGCTTTTGAACTGGTCCTAACACCTCACCAATCTCCTCATTAATGGTTAAGAAAAATTTTTAACAGATGTTTATTTTTATTCCAAAAGAGTCATGAACCTGCCTTTTATTAGAAATTATCTCTGAACACTACAGAAGCATAATACACACTAACCATGAGCTAAAATGCACCTTATTCTAGCTTTTCCTTACGTGGCCTCACCTAAACCATACAGAAGGGTTCTGATCTCTCTTTCCACATCATGACCCAATAAATATTTTAATATAACTCTCCCAACTCCTCCCCTACCCTTAAGTCTTCTCCACACAAGAATTCCCTGTTCTTCTATTTTGTTTATCATTAAGAAAAAATAAATCTATGCATAGCTTCCCTCACCTTACATCTAATACTAGCTCATTATTGAACAATTTGAATGAAACATCTCCCATCATCAGGAACAGCCACTGTTAATCTTTTGGTAAATGTCTTTGGAGTCAATTTCTAGCTGATATTTGTTGCTCCACAGTCAACAACCATCCTGGCTTTCCTGGTGTGGACCATGTGCCTTCTGCTCCGGTGACTTCCCCTTCTGTTTCCGCTTAATATTGTTTCAGGCACTTTCAGTTGAATCTCTGTAGATATCATTTTTTATAACTGTCCCAGTTTTTACAGCTGTCTTTCTTATGTTTTTCCAAGACTATCATTCTCCTAGACATTCTTGTCTGAAAAACTTCCCACTTTAAATGTCACTTTAACATGGGGCAAGATGAATTCAGTGCAACCCTCCTGTTCTGATCCTTTGGGGGCAGAATAAAACAGCCCCTCTATGTAGAAAGTTCACTTCTGTGAACACTCAGATCACAAAATTTTTTGATGGCCAGATTGTACTTTTGACTCATTTTTACTTTTTCAGCGTATCAAAACCACCTAAGGGTTCTTCACACGTTCATCAGACTCTGTGATAACAATGTGCTAGGTCCTGTGTTAGAAACCAAGAGTTCAAATGCATTTAAACATACTCACCTAGTATGCAAACAAGCAATAAACTAGATGCTGCCCTGGTCGGGTGGCTCCATTAGTAGGAGCATCGTCCCATACACCAAAAGGTTGCGGGTTCCATTCCCGAATGAGGCATATATAGGAGTCAACTGATCAATGTTTATCTCTCCCATTGATGTTTCTTTTTCTCTCCCCTCACCCTTCCTCTCTCTTTAAAATCAATAAAAACATACCTTCGATGTTTCTTTCTCTCTCCCCTCACCCTTCCTCTCTCTTTAAAATCAATAAAAACATACTTTCAGGTGAGGATTAAAAACAAAGATTAAAAAAATAAACTAGATGTTCTTTCTACTAGGCTACACAAAGATTTGCATGGTCCAACTGATTTCCATAAGAGGTGCTTATGAGGAGCCCAATGGATCCCCTACACCTCACAAATAATCCACTTAATAAACCTTTCTAGACTTCTGAGAGTTAGCATCTACCGCATAAACCCATGGGTTAGGAAATTCACCTTCTTACCATTTTTTAAATGCAGGACACCATTTAAACCTTATTCAATCTTCTGGGACTACACAGGCCTTATACAATTATTCAATGACCTTAACCCCTGAGCTGTATTCAATTGTTCTAAGAGAGTTCCTGGAGAAACTCTTTACTAGTAACAAAGAGTCCTCTGAAAATGAGAAATGGTCATCAATGGCAATAAGGTAAGAGCACTCGTTGGTGGCCATAGAAAATCCTTTCTCTTCTCCATGCTGGAAGAGGCAGCTGTCACAGGAATACTAAGACTGATTTGACCCCATATAAGTTTAGATCAAATTAGAATGCTTTCTACATAGTTTTCTATGTTTTACTAAATCCTGATCACCACTGTCTGCATATTTATGCTTTTTCTCCCCAAAACAACATTCCTTTCTCATGTAGACGAATTCATTCATCCAACTTTCACCCAGCTGCCTTGGAATATTCCACTGTTTGCAGAGGTGAAAATTATGGTCTCTGCCTCCAAAAAGCCAATAACCTAGCGAGAGAGAAAGACAAGAAAACTATCAAATGAAATTCAGGTGCCTAGATTTTAGGACTGAAATGTACCTGGGTAATTATGGTAGCAGAGTGAAGGCATAAATAACCTAGAAGAAAAAGGAGGACTAGTTAGAGAAGGAAGCCAGCCTCTGTTCCGATTCTGGAAAGAAAAAAATCATCACAATGCTGATGTAGCAAAGCATTGCAGGCAGTGGGAACACCACTTGCCCCAGCCACAAAAAGGGCAAGTACTGGTGAATCTACAGGATCGGGTACCTGTGGGGATATAAGGGAAGATAAAAAAAGATAAAAGGGCATGAGTTTGGCCATCAAGGGCTTTGTATGTCAAGCTAAGTTTTATTTTTCCTTCTTAAGTAAATGGGGAGTCAAAAGGGTGTTAAAGAATGTTGTGTTCCAGAAAGCCATCTCCAGGGACAATTTGGCTATTCAAGTAAAGAAGGTTAACTTTGAAAAATGAGAGACTGAGGAGTGCCAAGGAGAGTTGTGGATAGTGGCAAATGTCAAAATACAGTGGAACTATCCTATATAATCCTCTTACCAAATAAGCAGGGTCCTAAAGACCTGAGACCTGATATCTGTCAGGTGTGCCCACCCTACCATCACTCCTCCTCACTCCCAGTGCAAGTTCAACCAGAACCCATGAGATGGCTCCGGAACAATCTAGAATGGATACTGGAGTACAAGGCTCCGCTTCAGACACAGTGAACAAAACCAGGTTTCAAAACATAAGGAAGAGCAGGACAAGCTGTCAGTCAGAAGTGATATCACACTGTTGAGTCCTTTAAGGAGACAATGCAATTTGCCATGTAAGCAGGTTTGTGTCTTCCTTCAACCAGGTGCTTTAAGGTTCCCTTTGTTCCGTATGCCTCCCAGTAGCTTTCCGATACATCCTTTTTGGATTATATTAGCCAGAGTCTCTGGCTTACAGCTCAAGAACCAATGTGATCTTCCCTCATTTTTCAGACCAGGAAACTTAATTCAGTAACTAGCACAACTATACACTTTAACCCGCATCTGCCTGCCTTCAAAGATGGTGATCACACTGTCCTACCACCTTGGACAATAATCAGATCTGTAGGTAGATCAAGGGGATGGGGGCCATTCTGGTCACTACACAAAACAAGCTGGATTGCCATAGGTAATTGTCCTTTCACCATTATGCTCAGAGTGCCATCCATCCCACTGGGGATGCCATAAAACCAGTTGGACTCAGTGCTGCTTTTCTCAGACTGAGGTGTGTCTGGCTCCCTGGGGTATGCTGATGAATGAGAAGTCACAGAAGAAGTACTGAATAATTATTCAAAGGTTGTGGGTAGAGAAGTCCCACAACACTAATTTCAGACAGTTTGTATACATTAAAATAAGCATAGATATATGCTGGAATAGAATGCAGAAGTAAACTATTTTAAGATAAAACACTGCATTTCAGAGACACCTTATCTCTCAGCTGGCAGCTTGAGGCTATGCCCCTCCATTCCCTGCGTATGCATTCTTTCCACTATACATTTTGTACAGGTAGTTCTTTGGAAAAGGTGGTATTTGCATTTTAACATGAAACCAAACAATGTATTTCTAGTACCAGAATTTCAGAAGTGAACAGAGCACAAAGGACTAGCACTTAATCCCCTGACGAATCAAGTTGGTTGCAAAGAAAGAAAAAGTTGTCAGTAGCCAATAATTTTGAGGGAGATAACATGTTGTTCTGTAAAAAATAAATCACACACATTTCCCTTAGAATTAATAAACAACGACAAAACTACAGGTAAAGCTCTACAATAATGTGGAAAACAGCTTGACTTAGTGATTACCCTGAATTATCTAACACAGGGTCAGCAAGTTAGAGCCAGCTGGTCAAATCCACCCACCGCCTATTCTGTATGGTCCCACAAGCTAAGGGCAATTTTATATTTTTAAATGATTGAACAAAATCAAAAGAAGAAGACTATTTTGTGACACATAAAAATTACATAAAATCCGAATCTCAGTAACCACCGAGAAATGTTATCAGAACACAGTCACACTCGGCAGTTCAAGTTTGTCTGTGGCTGCTTCTTTTCTTTTTCTTTTAAACCTCACCTGAAGACATGCTTAGAAAGAGGAACAGGGGAGAGAGAGAGAAACATCGATATGAGAGAGAAAAGAAACATCCATTGGTTGCCTTTACAGACGTACCCTGAGCAGGCCATCGGCAACCTTTGAGTGCACAGGAAGATGCTCAATCAACTGAGCCACTCGGGCTGGGCTGTGGCTATTTCTTAAAAAAAGCAGAAGTGAGTATCTGTAGAAGAAAGAGACCATCAGGTCCTCAAAGCCTGAAATATTTTACCTGATGCTCTGCAGAGAACAGTTGCCAACTCCAAATCTAAAGCTTTCGATTAGAAACTTAACTACTTTCAAACAATTTACACAATTCTTCCAAGGTCTGGTTTGATGAAGAGATAAGAATCATTTGCAATTCTAGTTGACATTTCTACAAATGGCTATGGAAAGGGGGTCTAAGAACAGTTGGCTTACTTAAGAAAAGAGAACATTTTATGCCCTGTTGTTCACATGATTATCTTGCTCAGTAATTTTTCATAGATATCAAAGAGTTTAACTTTAACGCAGGCCTCATTCGCACTGCCTCTCCCGTCTCCCTGGACCTGTTCCCTGTCACTTAAAATAAGTCACGAGTCACTTCTAAGTCGACATTGGGACCCGTCTGACCTCACATTTAGTCTCCACTTATACCCTATACTCGGTTAGTACCGATTTGTCTCCCAAAACAGATAACCTTTTTTACTTTTTAACATAAAACACAGGGTAGATTTCTCTCCCTTCCAGACAGAGCCCTTGGGTTGAATTCCTACAGTGTCTTTCCACAATCAGCATGTCGGAACATTAAAATAAAGTTTATTTCAATGTGAATGCCTTTTGAACTGATGCTACTGGGAAGGGTCACAGTCAAGGAGTGTAAGTGTGGCACCTGCCACAGAGGTACTTTTATTTCCTCCTATAGAGGATCCAGCTCTATTAACATCTTCAAGTCACATTCAAAACCAACCTACCAGCATTCTCTTTTCAGACACAAGAAGTGAAGTATTCATTTAAATATCAGAACATCCTTATATAACATGGTCTCTTAACTGTGCCATTATTTTGTTTTCCAACAACCTGGGGCTAATATGTTCAGGATGAGCGACTGGAAAGAACCTAGAATACATTTGTCACATCCCTAAGGTAGTTTATGTGTTTTGTGTTTTTTCAGACTCCATACACCAGATCTTCCTAGAATGTAATGATGGTTTGTCTTTTATGATTGCCAGTCATTAAAATAAACTGATTTTTATTTCCTCTCCAGAGATTTCCATCTAATGTAGCTTATAAACCCCCTGGATTACATCCACTTTCCTGGAGAAAGCAGTAATTTTAAGCCTCATTGTGAACATGATTTAAAAGATTACTGCAGGAAATATATGGAAACGGAACTGCGGAAAAGTCCATCCCATCCAAATGGGAACTCTCACTGACGGGCATTAAATAATCAGACACACGTCACAAAGGCGCGTGCAAAGAATTGAGTCAATGGCATTCTCTGGGGTCAGGGACTCCAAAACTTATAACCAAATCCACATAAATGTCCCTCAAAGAACAACAAAACCAAAATATGTGTCCGGCAAAGAAAATGAAAAAAGTATCCACACTGGGGAGGGTGGTGCATGGGGGAGTGTGTTTGCTGAACTGATCATTCCTACTTTTATTCCACTAAGATGTGGATTTAACGGTTGATTTATTTTGAATTCCTTATATCCATTTTCTGCAGGCATTTGCACAGATACAAACTGGGACTTAGTTCTGGGACTACAAACTGGGATTTATTCAGTTATCTGGGGTCAGTGCACACGTAATATGCTTTTGCAAACTGATACTGAGCAAGGAAGACACTGCATTAGAATGGAAGCTGCATACCAATCAGCTGGACTCCGGAGCGGCGCTCTCGGACTCCCGCTCCTTTCTGTTTGCCCTAGTGGGAAACAGTGCTGATTTTAACCTCTTGCCCACCCTGCTCTTCACAGTGGACATTAGACACATTCACTGCTGATGCGGACACTTTTGCTTTTCTCTGCGGTTTTATTCTATCTCAGCACACTGATAGCACCTGCCATAAAATCACTCCTGAAAACTGCACAGATTGAAGTTAAGGGACTTAGGGAATCTCCCATACCCAAATCCAGGTGCTGACAACCAGGCACGCATCCTATTACCAGCCCAGAGGTAAAAAAGCAAAAACAAACATGAAACCCACAATCATTGTCGGTAAGTTTTTGGATTTATGAAATCAAATAGGCTTTGAGGGATAATTATACTTATAATCCTGTGCTATATTCATAGATGGTAAAGCCATCTTCTGATGGCTCATTTTTTTGACCATGGTCCAAAAACAAATTCATTCATCAGGAGAGGATAGCTGATATTTTTATTCACCAAGAAACAGGATTCTAAATATTTGGCCCAGCCATTCACACTGGGTTATTCAAATAAAAGTCATCATAAATGGGAAGGCCTACAAATTTGATCCTTTAAAAAGTGAGAACTTTTATGCAATGAAAATTAACACAACTACAATGGAAGAGGTTGTCAGAGAAAAATATATATATATCAAAAATAACAAGCTGGTATCTATACTAATAAAAGGGTAATATGCTAATTAGACCAGATAGACCAGATATCTTTCTAGATGTCCGTCCTTCCTGACAAAGCTGGGGGCATGGCCGGCCTGCAAGTTGTCCGTGGCTCCTTGCCCCAGCCGGCCCCACCCCCCAGCAGGAACCCCTCACCCTGATCTGGGGCCCCCTTCAGTGCAGGCCAGCCAGGCCCCACTCATGCACCAGGCCTCTATCCTATATAATAAAAGGGTAATATGCAAATTGACCCTAATGGCAGAACGACCACTGGATCAGTCACTATAAGGCATACTGACCACCTCTTGGTCCCTATTCCTGGCCAGCAGACTCCAATCGCCTGATGGCCACCCACGGCAGGGGCGGGGCCGGCAAGTGGGCGGGAACATTCGACCTCTCGGTCCCTTCCCCAATGGTGAACGGGAATAAGGGGTGAGTGACAGTGGGTGACAGTGGGTGACAGTGGGTGGCAGCTGTGGGCAGCCGGGGAAGATGGCCCTGATCACAGGCCAGGCCTAGGGATCGTACCCACACATGAATTTTGTGTGCTGGGCCTCTAGTCTATTATATAGGGAACCACTGTGGGATAGATGAAAGGGGCCTGGATTGGCACACTGGAGACCTCGGTCACAGTGAACAGTAAGTCATACAATGTATGAAAAGTCCTGACACATCTATGATTCTCATCAACACTCACTGGAGGGTTAAACAAATTATACCATATGGACTAAATTGATTAAAATTGTGCACTTATTGAAAACAATGTGGCAGAGCTATATGTAGAGACAGCAAAAGGTATCTACAATGCTTTTGTTCCATAAAACCAACCCAGCACTAAATGCAACGTGACATCCTAAGTTGGATCCTGGGTCAGAAGAACAGACATTAATGGAAGAACTGGTGAAATCGAAACAAATTCTAGAATTTCTTTCATAGCAATGTACTAATGTTAACCTCTTTGTTTGGGTAAATGTACAAGGTTATATACGATCACCAATAAAAGGAAGATATCCAGGACTATAGTCCACAATAAGCAAAATCTTGAAAGGTGTGTTCTTCAAACAACATGTCTCCATGTTGCTGGCACAGCAATTCAGGCAGGCACCTTGGGAGAGGGGTAGGGTCATCCATGACTTCTTATTGCTCCTGTAGGACACTGGCAGTGTGCGTTTGATATGCTTGAAGGCCCTGGGTTCACACTGTGCTCGATCACAACGGGGTTCCTCCTGTAGCCTGCAACATGGCCTCCAAGCAAGACTGTTACATAGTCCTTAAAAGCCTTGAAACCTGAGACTGACTTAACCTCCTTATGCACGAAAGTCCCATCAGGCATCTGTTTCCAGAATACAGAGGTTGCATCCATAGTGAGTATCTGCTCTGGCAAGTAATTTCCTTGCCAATCAGCATATCTAGAGTTTCCCAAAATTCTTCAGCTACTTTCACATAAGCACTCACAGACACTCACGTGCACATTTTGCAATGCACGATGATTCTTGAATTGTTTAAATCACCCAGAGCTAGCAGTAAATTCAATATTGGAGCCTGATCCAGCCTTTTCCTAACACATGGCAGACTTTTGGCTCTGGCCATGATTATCATGGTGCTGAGAGGTATCCACTTTTGTGTCTGGTCTTCAATCCACATTATTAGAAGTTTCTCCGCATCTGATAGAGCCCTTCTCAAATTCTTATTACTCTTGTTGCCTTCAATGGAGCTGGTCATTTAATGGCTTCTATCACTTTGATTTTGTTCCTCAAGATGGTAGCTATGGTGAAATGGGGCATGCCTCATGTAACAGGGTGTAACACAGCATATTGTTCAATAGCAAACTTTTATACAAGTAGAAACAGTACACTCTAAAATAACAATAAAACAGCCCTAGCTGGGAATTCTCAGTGGATAGAGCATTGGCCTGTGGACTGAAGGGTTTGATTCCGGTCAAGGGCTCATGCCCGGGTTGCAGGCTCGATCCCCAGTAGGGGCCATGCAGGAGGCAGCCAATCAATGATTCCCTCTCATCATTGATGTTTCTATCACTCTCTCCCTCTCCCTTCCTCTCTGAAATCAATAAAATAATAATCATAAAAGTATATTTAAGAAAGAAAAATAAAATAATAAAACATATAGTAATTACATAAACTAATAACACAGTCACTTGTTATCATTATCAAGTATTATGTATATATAATTATATGAGCTATACTTTTATACGACTGGCAGTGCAATAGGTTTGTTTACACCAGCAACATCACAAACACGTGTGTAATGCATTGCACCTCAATGTTACACTGATGACTAGGCAACAGGAATTTTTCTGCTCCATTATAATCTATGGGACCACCATTGTATATGTGATTCATTGATATGAAATGTGTTTCCATGGCTATTTTTGTTCCCATTTAGTGGAGAACACTACATCTTAGTAATGTCAAAGGGCCTGTTTACTACAAGACAACATTTGAACACAGCTTTAATTGTGGAGTCTGACCTGTTACTCACTACATGATAATGCCTTCGTGACCCTGAGCATCCTGGGGGAAAGGATGGTATTATTCTATTTATGTCTGCATTCCCCACAATGTCTAGTGCAGCACTTAGCATGTCTTAAGCAATCAATATGTGCCTATCAACTCCAATTGAATTACACTATGAACATTCTGTTTCTAACACAAATGTAATAGACTTTCCATTTATAAAAGCTTCACTATGCACAGCTGATTTCTAATATGCTTCTTGATTGCACTTAGGAACAAATGCATCTTGACATCGTCTGAGGCATAATTAGAAACTGGAAAAGAATAGAACTGACTTCAACATGAATAATGCCACACAAACACACAAAAACATATTAAAATCAAATTTTAAACTCCTAAAGCTTAACTCACTTTGCAGAATATCATCACAGAACTCAAAATAATACACTATTAAAACAAAACCCACTGCTCTAAATAAGAGATAGTGATTGGATGTACATCGGCTATTGTATGATTAAATCACTTCTATCTAACCAATCCCATCAAACTAAGGAAAAAGGATGAATTATTTTTTCAGCTGTTGTTTTTTAGTTCATTGGTTAAAGTACCAAAACGTTTTGATATATTTTAGTAAAATGTATTACAGCTTGGCTTTCATTCTTGCTCTCCTGAAACACATCTGGATTCTGTCACAATACTATGGAATCTTGAAACCTGAGAAGTGTTATTACTTTAATGGTCTGTCTGACCTTTTCATTCATTATTCCCATTCACAAGATATGTAATAGGGCTGTCAGGCTGGAGGTCTGGGTTCTAGGCTCCAGGGTAAGTAAAACTCAGCTGCTAAATAGAATCTCAAATCATCAGGAATGCAAATGAGCAGAGAGGTTCAGAGAAACACTGTATGGAACTACCAGAGGGGAGTTCTTGGAGGGGTCAATAAAGGTGGGCTTTTCCCCCATCCTGGCAATGAGTGTTGTTTGTACTTGGGTCAAAAGATGAGTGTTATCACCTACTTTCCAAAAACATATATGCTGTTCCTAGGGATTTCATAGGAGCTATATTGACAGTAGATTTAAAAAGAATAGAATCTGCATACACATTCTGTGTCTGTTTTGAGAACTTGTGAAAATACACACAAACACTCACAATTATAAAATATTATGCAAAAAAAATAAAGCATTTTAAGTAATGGATCATGCATCTGTTCTTCTGTTTGTTCTGTTTAAACGTTCTGTCTTCATATTATAAGTATGTAAATTATCACAGAACAATAAGTTTCATGTTTATTATAGCCTATGAAAATAGTAGTTCCTTATATCCATCCTATCCTACAGCAATTTCCCGGGCTTTCATCCCTTTCCTACTCTCTCCCACTTCCTCCCATTCCTGTGCAATGGAATGTACTAGAACAGGGGATGTTTTCTGGTACATATGCATCAGGATTTCACATATTTTAATCATACTCCTTTTTAGCCTAACTACTTTTAGAGTAATTTATTAATGTTTTTAATTTTTCAGGAACTAGTAATGTCTTTGTGTTTTGTTCTTATACTTCCCTAATGATTTTCAGTTCCACTCTGCCCATATTCACTTATTCAACAGCTTTCTAATTCACACCTACCATGTGCCAAGAACTATGTCCACATAATTATTCAACTGCTCTTCATTGAGCATCTGCTACATCTCCAGGTTATTATAAAGGCTGGATATTGAGCCATATCACAAATATTGTGTGAGATATATTGATCACAGGTGCATTCGGAATCCCAGAACAAGTGAGCATAATTTTATCTTAAAAGTTTAAAATAGTTTTGATACTTCTGAAGCTCAGCTCTACTCCTGTCTCAGAGACACTGGTCTCATTGTGCAGCCATATATCAGCTTGCAAAGATACCCCTGGCCCTCAACCTCAGTGAACCAAAACAAGACAGGTTTAAGGGACGGAGAGTAAAAGAGGGAACTAGAGAAGATTTGCTGTACACTGTTCACAGAATCAAGTTCTTCCAGGAGCAGTGCAAGAGTAAGACAGTTAACGTTAATAAATGAATTGTAAATGAACCTAGGTTTCTGAAAGTCACTAGGGAATGGTGTAGTAAGAGAAGCAAAAGAATGCCTCTTCTGAAGGAGTGCCTCTACTGTTACTAGAACTTTGTATGCTTTTCAGATATCAGACTCCATATTTGTAAGCAAAAACATCCTGGTGTTTAAATATTAGCAACTGATAAGTAACAAAATATCATACAGACAATTATTCTAGTGACAAAAAGAAAATCTTTTGGTTGAATCTGGGCAGTGAATGTCAGTGGTGGCATCTGAACTCACAATCATTCCTCTAAAACAGAGGTCAACAAATATGGCCCTTGGGTTACAAGCCAGTCCATTGATTCTCTTCACAAATACAGTTCTTGTGGGCCACAGCCATTCTCATTCAAGTAAACATTGTCTACAGTTGCTCTTGCATTACAATGGCAAAGATAAGTAGTTGTGACAGACACTATCTGGCCCACAAAACCTAAAATATTTTTGATAGGACCATTTACAGAAGATTAGCTGACCCTACTATAAATATTTATTTATTTATTTATTTATTTATTTATTTATTTATTTATTTATTTTTTGCTAGCAGTGCTAGGAACTGCTCTCTAGTAATTCCATGCAGAGCAAAGGACCCTCTCATTGAGTTTGAGCTTCCTCAATGAGGGACTGAAGCTCACACTCAGCCATGAAGATTTCAATCTGCTCTTGGTCAAGAATTCTGGTCCAGACTAATGTCCCACAGACCTCTGTAAGAAAGAGTAGGGCCTGGCGCAACAGCACACTAGAAGCCTATAGTCTTTATTTCTAAAGAATATTACCTGACTGAATTAAATTAAGAAAATATCTTGGCAAATGAAATTCTCAATGTTTTTAATATACTGTTATTAAGCGTTCATACTTCATAGCAAATAAGATCTATTTGGGGGATAATATTTCCAATATTGATATCCAAACTTCGTTCTTCATCATACATATATTTTAGAAATTATAGTTGTATATTTTTTTCAACAAGTAAAAACACCTGTTTAACTCTTGGGTCTGCAGAAAGTAGGAAGTCCTTTGTAGTACCATTCCCCCACCCCCCCTTATTTTTTTCCTTTCATAGGACTACATGCATAACGGGAAGCCTTTAACCTAGGTCCTTAATTATAGTCCTTGACCCACAGAAGCTGTGAAGCAGAAGCTCAAAAAGTATGCAGTAGTTGATAATAGGCTATTACTTTGTGTCCATCTCATAGATGAAGTCCTCTCTCACCAGGAAGTAGAAAGGGGAAAATATTAAGGGCCTCCAGTTGGTGGAGATCAAGTAGGTCAAGCTTAACCTGTCTAGTCTATCTTTACCAACTGATTGCATCACTTAGTATAAAGTATGATAATATTCTGAATCTTTAGACACTTCTGTTAAAGTGAACGCTATTAATAATAGTAATGATATCTACCAGTTTTGAGCTTTTAGCTTTGGCAATCATTGTCAAGTGCCTAACTGAAATATCTAATTTATCCCTTAATAACAACCTTTTGAAGCAGCAACTACTAGTATTATCCCCATCTTACAAATGAGGATTGGGAACAGGGTGTTAAGTAAAAGCACATAATATCCCAAAGAAATTAGAAAAGACATATGTGTTTCCTGGCTTCTCCTCCACCAGACATTTAAACATGATTTTACTATAAGGAAGTATAAAAGAATAGAGATTATTTCCACATCTAAACTGCTCCCTTCATCTAACTTAGCCACCAGAGTTACTTTAATTCTTGAGACTGCAGGAATACAATTTAGCCTTTTAACTAAATCAAGGTACATTAGTAATGAAAAGATTATCTAGAAGATCAGTTTCCAACTAATTAGTGGCTTGAATGGGCATTGCATTTTTGCCTGAAAAACTTAGAAGTCAATAACATGAAAGGCATTTAGGTTTAGAGCTAGGAAATCTGCTTGAACATAAATCAATACCTGGGTGTGGAATCCCAGACTCATTCATATATCAAACTATCTTATCAAAGTGCTTTCCTAAGGCTGATATCTCTAGGTCAGTGGTCAGCAAACTCATTAGTCAACAGAGCCAAATATCAACAGTACAACGATTGAAATTTCTTTTGAGAGCCAAATTTATTAAACTTAAACTTCTTCTAACACCACTTCTTCAAAATAGACTCACCCAGGCCGTGGTATTTTGTGGAAGAGCCACACTCAAGGGGCCAAAGAACCACATGTGGCTCGTGAGACGCAGTTTGCTGACCACTGCTCTAGGTGTAAGGGAAGGAAGGAAGGTGCAGATGAGAAAACAAGATACAGATGGGATGAGTCCCTTGCTACCAAGCAATAATTATGGTAAAAGCTAGCAATAGAAGTTCAGGCTTGTAATTCCCAAAGATTCTAGTTGTAGATGGGGAAAGTTCTGAATTATTAAAGGTCTCATACATAAACCCTGAATTGGAAATTCAAGACACCAATATAAGTTTATGAGATTTTTTTATCAATAGGTTCATGTCACTTAACAGTTCGAGCCTAAGTTTTCTGATGGGGAAAATCATCTGCTTTTCACGGTTGTTTTTCATAAGTAGCATGGTTGTTTTCAAGAGTAGCCTGCACAGTTGAAGGCCAGTCTGCAAACTGTCACCAAGTCACGATGTGATAAACACAAAAATACAGTCAGCCTTTAGAAATGCTCACAGATACTGGAGAGAGTAACTGCATGTCTTTAAGTCTAATTTTAAAAATTAGGGCTTGGGTTTTTTATTTTGGTCTCTTTAAATTATATTTTACTAGTAAGTCATTTGGATTATTTTTAATTTAAAAAAATAAAACAATGGTCTTCTCATAGGCGAGAAGCATCACTTCAGAGCCAGTTGGTCAATTCAATCTGGGAAAATATGTGTTTTTTTTTCTTTTCTCATCTTTTAAAATTTTCATTTGTAAGAAAATGACTTTTAAAATACATAAATAAGCACATCATGGCTAAGGATTTAAAATGTTTACTAATTGGTTATATAGCCAATTACATTTGGAGATTGCTAATCTAGAAAATTACCTAAAAGGCAAGATGTGAATATGTTACATCTATTTCTAAAACCTTACAGAAGGAAAGGGTTTGTTGAAGTAAGTCTATATACAGATATTTTTTTAAAGCTATCTACATGTTTTTATCATGCTATATATGGAACCAAGTTGCCTTCAACATTAGCAAGAACGTATTCATTCTGCAAATAGAAGCTTAGATTCTTTTATTTAAATAACCTTTGCAAGACTGGACTCTGAATCCCACAGTGGGCCTAGCACATTATCTGGAATGAAATTGTATTCAATAAACCAATTTTGCATTATAATTAGATATTGGACTTCCCTTTCTAGTGACAGTTCAATTTATGCTTTAGTTACCTATTGATGAGAAACCCAGCTCTCTAGGCAGTACATTTCAGCCTTATTAGAAAGCAAGAAATCTGTTGGAAAGCTTTTCTCTCTGTCTTCCTCTGTAGTTTCCACCCAGTGGTCCAAGTGCCCTGCCTAGAATAGGCAAAGTAATTCCTATGCTCCTTACACATAACAGCAATTCAGAAATTTGAACTTAGCCACCGGGTCTCTCCTTTGTCTTCTCTTCATTATGCTTAACATCCCATTTCTTCAACTGTCCCCTGTAGGGTTTGCCAACCTCAGTTATTTACATTTTAAACCAAATAATCCTTCACTTCAAAAGGCCATCCTGTGCATTGTAGGCTACTTAGTAGCACACAGGAAACAGCAGTAGCATCTCCTCCCATCTATCCCTAGTCACAACAACCAGACATTGTCAAATGTCCGCTGGGCGGTTAACATCGCTTCCGATTAACAGCCACTGCTCTACGAGTAGGAACAATAAAATAGATCCTAATAGTGCTCAGAAAAAGAAAATCTTTAGATAAGCAATAAAATGTTTCCCAAATTAAAACTAACATTTACAAAGAACAGATTAAAGATAGCAATTGATTTTTATTTACCTTTACTAAAACCACTTCAAATAATCAAATAAAAAACAAGTATTATGCAGATAAGTTTCCTCCATGTCTTTTCATGGCTTGATAGCTCATTTTTTTTTTTTTAGCATTGAAAAATATTCCATTGTCTGAATATACCATCGTTTATCCATTCATCTACCAAAGGCAATTTTGGTGGCTTTAATGTTTTGACAATTATGAATAAAGCTTCTATAAACATCCGTGTGCAGTCTCTCTGTGAACATAAGTTTTCAATTCCTTTGGGTACTAAGAAATGCAATCAATGGATCATATGGTAAGAATTTGTTTAGTTTTGAATCTGAAAAGGCTACATACTGTGTGATTCTAACTGTATAACCCCCTGGAAAAGCAAAACTATGGAGATAGTAAAAAGATCATTCAGTTGCCAGGGGAAAGGGAAGGGAGGGAGTGATGAATAAGCAGAGGATAGAGGAGTTTTAGGGCAGTGAAAATTCTCTTTATGATATTATAAAGATGGTAGAACCAGGCCATTGTACATTTATCCAAACCCATACAATGAACAACACCTAGAGTTGAACCTTAATGTAAACTATGGACTCTGGGGGATAATGATGTGTCAATGTAGGTTCATCCACTGTAACAAATATATCACTCTGATGGGGATGTTGGCAATGGGGGAAGCTATTGCACTTTTCTCTCAATTTTGCTGTGAACCTAAAACTGCTCTTAAAAAAATAACAAAGTCTTGCCCTAGCTGGTTTGGTTCAGTGAATAGAGCGTTGGCCTGCTAACTGAAAGGTCCCAGGTTCCATTCTGGTCAAGGGCACATGCCCGGGTTGTGGGCTCGATGCCCAGTGGGGGGCTTGTAGGACGCAGCTGATCAATGATTCTCTCTTATCATTGATGTTTCTATCTCTCTCTCTCCCTCTTCCTTTCTCTCTGAAATCAATAAAAATATATTTTTTAAAAAATAACGAAGTCTTTAACATTTTTTGACTTTTCAAAGCCTGTTTTCTTCTTAAATAGTATGTGTGTGTGCATAAGTATGTGTGATACAGAGATACAAATGTTTTTTCCTCCTTAACAGCCTCATGGAATCTGCACATCCCTGGTCTGAATTCTCAAGATGGATAATGAGATCTATAAACTCTAGTCATTTTACTAGTCCAATCTTATATGACCTAAGTAGTAATTATTCCATCGAAACAGAAAACCTTTTTCGTGTAAGAGAAACACATGGTTTTTGCTTCTTTTTTTGCTTCATGATAAAAGGCCTCTTTACTCCAAAATTAACAGATAATCGTCTTCCTCTCGTGAATCCTGATGGCACAGGCACTGCCATCAAGCCATTTTCTTCTTGAACAAGCACAAAACAGAAGTCTGCCCTCTGAAGCTGAGCAGGTGAATCACATATCATTAGCTGCATTTCACTGTTAGAGGGCAGAGTTTTCCCATTCCACAGTGCCCCCACTTCATCTCTGAAGAGGATCTGTCTCTTGTGTCTGAAGGCCAGGAAATAGATGGGAAGGAAGAAGTGTTGCCTCACTGTTAATAATCCCACAGGTGGGCCTGCCTTCCTGATAGGCATCAAAAGAGTAAAGGACTGAGTCAAGGGAGAAAATACATTGAATAGTTCATAAACCCTGAACACATAAAATAATTTAGTCATAAAGCAATTACCTGGGGAAATAGTCTTTTACTCTGGATGCCAAACTACATTTTTGATTTTTTGTTTTTTTGGAATTGACTGATTACCATAAACTGAGTCAAAGCACAGCTCTCTATAATTAGCCTACCAAATCATTGTTTTATTTTTTTACCTAGAAAAGGAAGCTGAGGAAGAGAAGAAATGGGTGATTTCATAGAGCTCACCCAACATCTAGGGCATGAGAAGTGAGTGAACCACATTTCTGATGAGACATATTCCAACTCCCATGCACAGGAGGGTGAGTGCTCTGTTCCCAGGTGCCAGTGAGCTGCAGCCTGGCTCCCCAGCTCACTCAGCACATTTGCTCTGTCTTCTTGGGGTGAATAAGACATCATCTGTGGTCATGGGTTCAGCCAATTAAAGGACCAAGGTCCTGTTTGCATGAGTGGTATTCACCTCAGTTCTCACAGGGCAGGTGGTATAAATGAGGGAAGGGATAATTCACAACCCCCATGATCTCAGCATCAGCAGGACTGGGGCTATTATCAGGAGGGCTGCTGGCTAGGGCAGGGCACACAGCCCAGGGCAGAGCATGATGGGACTTAAAGACACCAAGCTCCCACCTTTGATTTACAGGTTTTATAGATTTTTGGTGGCAGAAGAATTTCCTGATCCACATACAAAAGGTTTTTGCATTCCATCACTTCACTCCAAATGTGAATTTAAGAGTTTCACACCTTTACTTGTGAAAATCAATCACTGTGTGACTATTACTCTTTTTAATATAATTTTTAAATGTCTTTTTGAACTCTCTCTTCTTTCTGCACCACCTCTCCACTTCTTTATTAAGCCTATAGCTGCCAGCACAATATATTACATAAATCAACAGATATTACCATTGGAAAAAAGAAAAGAAATGGAGAATGTGATTGCAAACCGGGAAGGGGAACACCAGAAATCAAGTCAAAGAGCAAGGCATGGAACATGAAAATCAACATCAAAACTCCTTCAAATAATATATGCAGAAACTGCATCCTAAGTTTGAAATCTTGACAACCAAAGAACAGTGCCTGTGTGAATTTTAGGTGGTTTCCTGTATCATCATTTCAATGCTGACTCTGGAGTCATTTACTGTGCTAGATGTTCTAATCATTTATTGATCTTGTGGTAACTAGCATGGCAGCTGCCACAAAAGCCTTACCACATTTCTATGCAGAATGCTCTCCACCACAGCACCTGCTGTGAAGAAAATGAGGCATGGATGATAGATCCTTGTTGATTTCACTCCTAGCATGTTCCACATGAACAACAACAACAACAACAAACAAACAACAACAACAACAAAAAAACACAACACAACAGATCCCGGAGCCACCAGCTCGGACGTGGAAACTGCGCCATCTTGAAGGGGAAAGTGGATATTATCTGAAGCCTGAAAATCTACAACTGTGGCACCCACCGAACAGCTGCAAACCCCAGAGAACTGGTCCCCAATTGGCACAAACACATGGATTCAGAGGAGCTCTACACTCCACCATGGAAAGGTCAGATTTCGCCTGGGATAAGTAGAGAGAGAACTACATAACCAAACGCCCGGAGAAGAGAGACCATGGGGAGACAAAGAAACAGCCCACATATGAAAGAAAGGCAGGCATCATCAGAAAAGGAAGTAAATGAAATGGAGGAAAGCAACCTGCCAGAAAAATAATTCAGAGAAATGGTCATAAGGTGGCTGAAAAGAATGGAAGACAAATTCGACAATATGAGTAAGAACCAAGAGGAAATGAAGAAGAACCAAGAAGAAATGAAAAATGACATTGCTGCTGTAAATAACTCAATAGAAAGCTTCAAGAGTAGACTAGAAGAAGCAGAGGACCGCATCAGTGAGCTAGAAGACAAGGTAGGAAAAAATACCCAAGTAGAGCAGCTTCTAGAAAAAAAAAAAATTAAAAAGCAGGAGGAGAGCCTAAGGGAACTTTTGGACAACACAAAACAAAACAACACCCACATAATAGGGGTTCCAGAAGGAGAAAAAACTGAGCAAGGAATAGAAAACCTGTTTGAAGAAATAATGACAGGAAACTTCCCTGATATAGGGAAGAAAAAACCCACACAAATCCAAGAAGCTCACAGAGTCCCAAACAAAATGAACTCCAAAATACCGATGCCAAGGCACATTATAATTAAAATGGCAAACACCAATGACAAAGTAAGAATCTTAAAAGTGGCCAGAGAGAGACAGAAAGTTACCTACAAAGGAACCCCCATCAGACTAGCGACTGATTTCTCAAAAGGAACTCATTAGGCCAGAAGGGAATGGAATGAAATATACAAAGTCATGCAAAGGAAGGGTCTGAATCCAAGAATACTGTACCCAGCAAGGCTATCCATCAAAATTGAAGATGAAATCAGGAGTTTCACAGAAAAAAAAAGGACTAAGGGAATTTATTATCACCAAACCAGCAATGCAAGAAATGCTAAAGGGTCTGCTGTAAAAAAAAAGAAATAGGAAGCAAAGAAAGAACACAGGGGTAAAGAATACAAATGGCGACAAATAAGTACCTATCAATAATAAGTTTAAATGTAAATGGATTAAATGCCCCAATCAAAATACATAGGGTAACGGATTGGATAAGAAAACACGACCCATATATCTGCTGTCTACAAGAAACCCACCTCAGAAAAAAAGTTGCAAACAGACTGAGGGTGAAGGGATGAAAAAAATTTTTTCAGGTGAATGGAAATGAAAAAAAAGCTGGGGTAGCAATACTTTTATCTGACAAATTAGATCTCAATGTGAAGGACATAACAAGAGATAAGGAAGGCCACTTCATAATACTAAAGGGAGCAATCCAACAAGAAGAAATAACTCTGATAAACATATATGCACCCAACACAGGAGCACCCAAATACATAAAAAAACTCCTGGAGGATATCAAAGGAGAGATTGACAGCAATACAATCATAGTAGGAGACTTTAATACCCCACTATCACCATTGGACAAATCCTCTAAACAAAACATCAGCAAAGAAACATCAATCCTAAATGACTCACTAGACCAGATGGAATTAATTGATATCTTCAGAACATTTCACCCCAAAGCCACAGAATATACATTCTTCTCAAGTGCACATGGGTCATTTTCAAAGATAGACCATATGTTGGGACATAGGAAAAGTCTCTTCAAATTCAAGAAGATAGAAATCATATCAAGCATCTTCTCAGATCACAGTGGCATAAAACTGGAAATCAACTACAATAAAAACAACCCAAAGAAATCAAACACATGGAGACTAAACAGCATGCTATTAAACAATGGCTGGGTTACCAGAGAGATCAAGGAAGAAATAAAAAACATCATGGCAACAAATGACAATGAAAACACTACAATCCAAAATCTATGGGACACAGCGAAAGCAGTCTTGAGAGGGAAGTTCATAGCTCTACAAGCCTACTGCAAAAAACAAGAAACAATGGTAATAAATTACCTAACCCTACAACTCAAAGAGTTAGAAAGAGAGCAACAAGAAAAGCCCAGTGTAAGCAGAAGGAAGGAAATAATAAAGATCAGAGCAGAGATAAACAACATTGAGACCAAAAAAACAATACAAAAGATCAACAAAACCAAGAGCTGGTTCTTTGAAAGGATAAACAAGATTGATGAACCTCTAGCCAGGCTCACCAAGAAGCAAAGAGAGAGGACCCAAATAAACAAAATCAGAAATGAAAGAGGTGAAACAACAACAGACCCCGCCGAAATACAAAGGATCGTTATAAAATACTATGAACAATTCTATTCCAACAAACTGGACAACCTGCAGGAAATGGACATATTCCTAGAAAAATATAACCTTCAAAAACTCAATCAGGAAGAATCTAAACATCTCAATAGGCCAATAACTATGGAAAAAATGGAAGCATCATCAAAAAGCTTCCAGCAAACAAAAGCCTGGGGCCAGATGGCTTCACAGGGGAGTTTTACCAAATATTCAAGGAAGAACTAAAACCTATCCTCCTCAGACTATTCCAAAAAATTCAAGAGGAAGGAACACTTCCAAGCTCCTTCTATGAAGCCAGCATCACCCTAATACCAAAACCAGATAAAGACAACACAATGAAAGAGAATTACAGGCCAATATCCCTCATGAACATAGATGCCAAAATCCTGAATAAAATTCTAGCAAATCGGATCAAGCAGTACATCAGAAAGATCATACACCATGACCAAGTAGGATTTATCCCAGGAATGCAAGGATGGTACAATATCCACAAATCAATAAACATGATACATCACATAAACAAATTGAGAGATAAAAATCACATAGTCATATCAATTGATGCAGAAAAAGCATTTGATAAAATCCAACACCCTTTCTTGATAAAAACTCTCAACAAGGTGGGAATAGAGGGATCATACCTCAACATAATAAAAGCTATATATGATAAACCCACAGCGAACATCATACTCAATGGGCAAAAACTAAAACCATTTCCCCTAAGAACAGGAACAAGACAGGGATGCCCACTCACTACTCCTGTTCGACATAGTGCTGGAAGTATTAGCCATTGCAATTAGACAAGAAGAAGAAACAAAAGGCATCCAAATTGGAAAAGAAGAAGTAAACCTGTCCTTATTTGCAGATGATATGATATTGTACATAAAAAACCTGAAAGACTCCATCAAAAAACTAATAGACTTAATAAATGAATTAGGCAATGTAGCAGGATACAAAATTAATGCCAAGAAATCTATGGCATTTCTATACACAAATAGTGAACTTACAGAAAGAGAGACTAAAAAAGCAATCCCATTTACCATCGCACCAAAAAAAATTAAGATACCTAGGAATAAACTTAACTAAGAAGGTAAAAGACCTATATGCAGAAAACTACGGGACACTGAAAAAAAAGATAGAGGAAGAAGTAAACAGATGGAAGAACATACCATATTCATGGATTGGGAGAATCAACATCATTAAAATGTCCAAACTACCCAAAGCAATCTATAGATTCAATGCACTCCCCATTAAAATACCAACGGCATATTTCACGGAACTAGAAAGAACTCTCCAAAAATTCATCTGGAATAAAAAAAGACCCTGAATAGCCACAATGATCCTGAGACAGAAGAACAAAGTAGGTGGGATCTCAATACCAGATTTCAAGCTGTATTACAAAGCCACTGTTCTCAAAACTGCCTGGTACTGGCACAAGAACAGACATATAGATCAATGGAATAGAATAGAGAGAACCCAGAAATTGACCCAAATCACTACACTAAATTAATATTTGACAAAGAAGGCATGAACATACAATTGAGTCAAGACAGTCTCTTCAATAAATGATGTTGGGAAAATTGGACAGATACATGCAAAAAAATGAAACTAGACCACCAACTTACACCATACACAAAAATAAACTCAAAATGGATCAAGGACTTAAACATACGACAAGAAACAATAAAAATACTAGAGGAATCCACAGGCAGAAAAATCTCTGACATATGCTGAAGGAATTTCTTCACTGATATTGCTCCTAGGGCAATGGAAACTAAAGAGAAAATAAACAAATGGGACTACATCAAAATTAAAAGCTTTTGCACAGCAAAGGAGACCTCAATAAAACAACAAGAAAGCCCACTGCATGGGAGAACATATTTGCCAATGATATCAACGATAAGGGTTTAATCTCCAACATTTACAGGGAACTCATGCAGCTTAATAAAAAGAAGATAAACAACCCAATCAAAAAATGGGCAACTGATCTAAATAGACACTTTTCGAAAGAAGACAGAAGGAAGGCCAAGGGACATATGAAAACCTGCTCAAAGTCATTAATCATCAGAGAGATGCAAATCAAAACAACAATGCAGTACCATCTCACATCTGTCAGAATGGCTATTATCAACAAGTCAACAAATGACAAGTGCTGGCGAGGATGCGGAGAAAAAGGAACCCTCGTGCACTGCTGATGGGAATGCAGACTGATGCAGCCACTGTGGAGAACAGTATGGAGTTTCCTCAAAAAACTAAAATTTGAACTCCAATTTGACCCAGTGATCCCATTCTAGGAATATACCCCAAGAAACTAGAAACACGAATCAGAAAGGATATATGCACCCCTATGTTCACAGCAGCACAATTCACCATAGCTAAGATTTGGAAACAGCCTAAGTGCCCATCAGCAGATGAGTGGATTAAAAAACTGTGGTACATCTACACAATGGAATACTACCCTGCAGTAAAAAAGGAGTTCTTACCATTTGCAACAACATGGATGGAGATGGAGAGCATTATGCTAAGTGAAATAAGCCAGGCAGAGAAAGATAAATATCACATGATCCCACTCATTTATGGAATATAATGAACAACATAAACTGACAAACAAAAATAGATCCAGAGACAGAGAAACATCAATCCTCAGGGAAGGTAGGGAAGGGTGGGGGTAAGGGGGAGAGATCAACCAAAGGACTTATATGCATGCATGTAAGCCTAATCAATGGACACAGACAACAGGGGGGTGGGGGCATGAATGGGAGGTGGGGGGTAATGGGGGAATAAGGACACATATGTAATACCTTAATCAATAAAGAAATTTAAAAAACAAACAAAAAAAAACGAAAAGAAATGGAAAAGGAATTTTTCGGATATGCTCCAATTTTTGTGAGCTCACAATGCACTTATATAATTTATACTTTCCAGTGGGGGAAAACTATTGGCCATTCCATTCACTGGCACACGTTATTATTAACACCAAAGACCTCGTGAATAAAATCATTAATGTATATGAGAAAACACTGATCATATTTGCTTAGAAGAGGGTGCCAATATTACATAGTAACTTCACATAATATACTAGTAAAACTGAGAGCATGATCACTAAAAATGGGGGAGGGGAGATCAACATGCTGACAGAAAAATGCCTAACTCAGAGATATTTGATTTGCTTAGGCTTGTATATCTCTGAGATCTGGGCCCATCAGATGATTTTCTGGTTTTTGGCCTTTCGAGTGAACATATTGCTGTTATCTTAGGTCTGACCTTCTGATAAATGAAAAGCTGTGTGTTTTTCAATGCTACATTACTGGGGAAGAATGCTACAAAAAATCTCAATATTCAATTTCCTTGCTTTTGTCCCTTTATATAAAAATTCTCCCATAGTTTTACTCCTGTTTTGCAAATTTAATTTCCTGATGCTACTTCCAAGTAGCTATCTAACCAGCCTGTCTTCCGTTGATATTCACCCTAATAACAGGGATTTCATGGCTCCTCGGGAAATTTCATTAAAGAGCTCTGGGGAAGGTCCTTTGGTTTTCCATTTAGATATTGCCTAGATGATATAAGGACTTTGTCTTTTACTGGCTTTATAATGAAGATTGGGAGGAAGTAGTGTAATGTGTGTTGGAAAATGCAGGTACAATATAAGTTAGGCCAGAATCAGTAGGCAATTCCAAACGTTACCTGTTAGCATTTCAAGCCAGAAATTGTCCAGCTCTTGTTTTGTACCTCCTTTGTTTTTTGGGGGATGGAATAAGGTCTGGTGGAGGTGAGGATGGTCTTCTAAGGGAGAAGTATGCTTTGAACGTGGAACATCTACCCTTATTCTCTCCTTAAGGTCTTTGTTGTCAGCACTCTAGCCCCTTGAGGAAAATCTTAAGGCTTAGGGCATAAGTCAAGAACTTAAATGCCAACAAAAGCCAACCATGCCACTTAGATGTCTGCTTGTTGTTTGAATATTCTTTATTTCCACAAAGAAATGTGCTCTTTCTCATTTTTATCTTGATATACACTGAGTGTCCAGATTATTATGATCTCTGAATGCATAATAATCTGGCCACTCAGTGTGTGTGTGTGTGTGTGTGTGTGTGTGTGTGTGTGTGTGTGTATAATTAGAGTAGAGGCTCGGTGTATGAATTCGTGCATGGGTGGGGTCCAGCCAGCCTGGCCAGGGGGAGGGGACATGGGTGGTTGGCCTGCCTGCTGGTCGAACTCCTGGTCAAGGGGACAATTTGCATATTGGCCTTTTATCATATAGGATATACACTGAGTGGCCAGATTATTATGCATTCAGAGATCATAATAATCTGGCCACTCAGTGTATATGACCCTTCTGATATACCATTTTCTTTTTTACTACTGATAAAAACATAGATAAGTAGGACTCTGATGTTTTAAACAAATGTTTTGATAAATGACAACTGTCATTGACCTCAGAATTGGGAAGCAAGAGGGAGTTGTGGGGACCACAGATCATCCAAAGAGTCAAGCCATGCCTACAGTAGAGCTAAGCATGGCCATGTAGGAGTGTGAGCCAGGTAAGGTAGAACACCTGTTTTTTTAAAAAAATAAGGATTCAAATGTTTATATATAAACTCTTGATTTTTAATGCTGGCTCATTTTTTAAAAATTCTACAGTAGCCAGAAACTACACAAACACAAATAAAAACTTAAACCTGCATCTGTGAGCCACCAGTCAGGGACTTCCAGATTAGAAGACTTAGTGGCCCTTCCCTACAGCATCTGACCTTTTATTTAGAAATTGTTTTGATCACATAGAATTTTTAAGGACCCATGGTCATGTTTCTAAATATTTTTCTGTTGTTGGGTACAAAAATGGAGATCGAGAAGGTTTAGGACAAGTTTAAACTGACTCTGAGCAACCTTGGTCATGTGTAGGCCTGGCGTTGGCTTCCAGAAACAACTAGCTAACAGATTTTTATACCCAAACCTCTATAACCATAACATTTATTACCTCCTTGATTTCTTGTAATTGACTTCATCTACTAAAAATAGAGAAATCCCTCCCTCATCCCACACATCAAAATATAATCCTTTGTCCTCATAAATCCATTACAAAGAAAAGCTCAGTAAAGTTTCATTGGAGATCTGGGTGCAACATTTATAAACTCTTCAAAATGTCTAGACATTCATCTCAACATGAATTGATGAAGTGCTCATATTTTGTAAAGCATGTACATAAGTCATATATCTTCATTTTAGCAAATTTAGAAAAAAATGGAGAATGACCTATTTTCTAAACAGCCAAAGACAATCAACATTTTGGAGAATGCCCTTCCATGGATATTCACTTCTTATTAACTCATACTACACATTATGTTTTATAACTCACCCAGCAATGCGCCAACAGTAGAGGCACCAGTGCCTGACCTGTCTTCGGTGGCTATGTTCTGACCACATGGAATGATCTGGCTCCCAACTCAATAGCTCAGGAGCGTGACACTTGAGGAGTCTTGGGTCATTATGAAAGTCTACAGTGAACATCCCTACTCTGAGCAGCACAGTCTCTCTAACATACAGATAAGGGCTCAGTTGCTTCCCATTTTTACTTATTCTCAAAGAGTACTAAGTGCTTAAACTCTGTGTAAATTATAAGCAGAATTTACAAATACCAATTTATTGGTGACTGTGTGGTGCCAGGAGAGGAGTGGGTATCCAGTAGGTGTTTAATAAGTTTTTTACTGACATATTAAAGAAGAAGATAGGATGGACCCAATCCTAGCCCAATAGTTTGTGTAATGGCAATAACTGGAAGCCTGTTCATTTAAAAAATTATAATAATAATAAACTAGTGATAATCTGCCTGTTCCAGAAGGAGAATGTGTCAGCTAATCCTCTTCCCACTTGGCCCACAATTGTTTCATTTTGGCTTATGCATGACTTATCCTGCCCTGGGTTCCATCCCTCTTCTCCTTAGTCAGACCTGGAAAAACTGTGCCGCCTTGGGTCCCAGTCTCCTCTTGGACATTCCACCCCATGGCACAGCTCCTTCCTCCTCCATGAGGTGCAAGAATTCATTCTCCATAACTGTACAGGAAAATCTGGCATCTAATAGAATCAAGCTTTATTCTATGGATTACAACCTAAACTAAAGTTGTGGAAAATCATCCTTTTGTGGAATTTAGTAGTAAGAGTTCAGAGAATGGGAGTGGAGGTTGCTTCCTCAGCTCCAGCCTGTGGGTGCAGAGATCTCCTCTTCCCATGAAAATTAGTTCAGGTGGAATGCACTGTAGGGTTCATGAGAGAGCAACTTGGCATCCTTTCCCTGATCTCCCTCGAGACCAGTCTCCACTTAGAGGTGGTTTGACTGAGAGAATGCCTTTCCCTAATTAGTCTTCCTGCTTCCACTCTTTTGGGCATTTTCCACATAAAAGTCAGAATAATCTTCAAAACATGTAAATCATATTTTGTTTAAGACTTCCAAGTTCCCATTGCAATGAGGATAACATGCAAACCCCTTACCATGGGCTACTTGTAATTTCCTTTACAATCTGAACATGAACATCAGTCCAAGTTCTTTCCTGTCCCACAGCCTTTCCACGTGCTCCTCCTGGCTGGAGCCCTTCTCCCCTCCCTACTGGGGCATGGCTGGCTCCTTCTCTCCCTTCAGGGCTCTGCTGAAATGTCACTTGCTCAGAGAGACTCAACTTGAACAGCTCATCTCAATGTAATTCCTCTCCCATTTCTTCTCTGCCTCTGCATTCAGTCTGCTTGTTTCATGATTTTATCACGATGGGAAATTAATTTGTCTGTTCACTTGTATATTTTTCTCTATCAAACATGTTCTGTAAGGTAGAGAGGGAGCATGTCTGTCTTGGTCAGTGTCTCCCCAGTTTCCACTAGGGAACCTGGTACAGAATAGGTATTCAATAAATGTTTGGTAAATAAGCCAGCAGTGATAACTGCCCTTCCACCTAACCTCATTGGCAAGTGTAGTCTTCATGTGATCACTTGAAACCCTGGGCAGGAGGGGAACTGGGATCAGAGGACACTGTCACTTTCCCCAGAACTACTCAGAACATTTTGGGATCTGGAACAAGACTCCAAATTTAGAATTTAAATTTGGAATCCTTTGATTCCTTGGAGTTCTATAGAGCCAGAAACAGCTGGTCTGTGTCCACAAATCTTGGTCTAGCCCTTTTCTTTCTTCTCCACCCTCAGCTCCACCTTGCCCTTAAGATAAGGGGGCATCTTAAACCCCTTTCCAAACAGCTCTGCCTGGCCATCCCTTTGCCTAGAGGTGTGCACACCAACAACTCAATCCGCCCTCAAGAGAATGGGTAAGGAAAGAGGTCCAAGCACATCCTAGATTTGGGTCTGGGCTTTGGCAGGGATTTCTGGGTGGTCTAAAGGCCAGGAAGTGTTAGCTTTGGATGAGTATGCCCCCTTGATTACACTGACCCCTCAACCTGTGGGAAGGGGACTGCTGGCCTAGGGTCCTAGTGGATTCTCCTAACACAATTCTGGAGAGGGATGTTATTGTCCTTGGCTAAGGATTGTATTTGCCATTGCTAACAATATAATGAAAAGATATTGTGAATATAATGAAAAGATATTGTGAAGCTAAAAATAAGACGGTGAGATATGTAGAGAAGTTAGTGAAAACATGTCTCTTTTGCTTAGAGGCTACCCACCAGTCAACATCATAGGACCCTTGCCCACCTCCCACTTCCTCACCACCCTACATCCGCCCTTGTGCCTGAGCTTACATCCAATGATGTACAAGCCTGTCTATGCCCATGCCCCAAGACACACTGGCAGACATGCGGAACTCTGCAGTGAAACACAGCACTGCCACGAATCTTGCTTGAAAGACAGATTATTCCATCTGGGGGGGGGGGGAGTTCAGATATGGGAGAGTCCATTAAACTTGACTATTCTCACTATTTGCCACATCTCAGAGGCACCGAAAAAGTCAAATTCCTATTTGTTTGGGGCTTGTTCATCTTCCAATGTTCACCAAGGAAGCAACCAGCATCCAGCTCTTCCCAGATATTTTCCAACTGGTGGTGTAGTATCAGATATCACCAACCAAACGCAATAAACTCTCCCATACCTGAACTTCTTCCAGATGGAAAAGTCTGTCTATCTTTCAAGCAAGATAGTCAGCAGCCATTGTCCTGTCAGAACCATGATGTTCCAGCAGTCCCACTGGGAAACACAAGTCTATTATCAAATAATTATTAATTCTTGTGGTTTTGGCTGTTCAGGCACATGATGAACTCCTTGGATATTTTTTTCTACAATATTTCTGAGACAGAATATATGTCAGTGCAGCTTGGAAATGTTAGCAAAATGATCAAAACCCAAGAATCTAAAGAAAAGAGAGAAGGTCTTGCTCTGAGAGAAATAGAGGGGAGGATGGAAACTCTGATTATATAGAACTCCTTTCAGCCATCACACCACATTGACACAACACATCTGCGTGGCCCACCTACACCCTCTGCACCCATGCCCTGCCTCCTGCAACCTGCCCCCGAGTGCAAGTCACCAAGTCGCTGAAGGGCAGAGGTAGAAAACTGAGCTCTCATTTTGTTCAATCCCTGTGTTTTGTGGATGACAAAAAAAGGCTCAGAGAAAGGAAGTCATTTGTCTAAGGGCAAAATTCATCATTATAATTATCATCATCCCCATTATAATTGAAGCTGCTGATTACTTATTACACATCAGGCCCTGTGCTAAGCACTTGAAACTCATCATCTTGACATAATATTGAACCCTTGAGTCTACAGAGGTGGGTTCTGGTCTCAAAAAATGGCACATGTAGAAGTAAATTCCATCTCCATAGCCTCCGGGTTTATGTGCTCAGTTACATAAGGCCATGGCCATGTTTACAAGTGTGAATAATATTGAATTTAACATGGTTTTGGCTGCTGTTGCTTTGTTTTCAAATGAAGCCAAAATTTGAATGCTATATAAAAACTAGCTTTGCCCAGCTGGCCTGGCTCTGTGGTTGAGCATCCACCTATGACCGAGAAGGTCATGGTTTGATTCCAAGTCAGGGCACATGCCCGGGTTGCAGGCTAGATCCACAGTATGGGGTGTGCAGGAGGTAGGTGATTGATGTTTCTATCTCTCCCTCTCCATTCCTTTCTGAAATCAATAAAAATATATTTTAAAAAAACAAACAAAACTAGCTTTCATTTGGTATATTTTCTTTTATTCACAAGGCTTTGCCCCTGGTAACTCTTGGCTTTTCCAAAAATCAGACCTATCTTCAAAGTTTAAAATTATATCTACTGGGGATATTCAAGAGAATAGGCCACAGGCCCCATGGACACTGAAATATGTAAAAGTAATTAGGAAGTAATAATTAGGAAAAGTATACATCTTACCATGGAAATCTAACACTTCTTTGATTATGAGAATATTCTAGTGTGTTTATCTGTTTGTCTTAAAAAAAAAAAAAAAAGCAAGTCAGCATTGCATTGTAGTTTCAACCTCTAGGTGTCAGGAAACTCAGATTTCTTAGAAGCAATGTATCACAAAAAGAGTATCCTAGATTATCAAAGGGAAGGCAGATTTAAAAAAACAAAAACTTTTAATTTTGAACTAATCATAGACTCACAGAAGTTCCAAAAGTCGTATAGATAAGTCTTATGTGCCTGTCACTCAGCTTCCTGCAGTGGTGGCATCTTACAGGACTATATAGCACATTGATTCAATACTGTCAGGCAGCCTAGACACCTCACTTAATTTTCACCAGTTTGTGCATATACTCCTTCCCTCACTCCCTTCCTCCCTCCATCCCTTCCTTCCTTCCTTCCTTCCTTCCTTCCTTCCTTCCTTCCTTCCTTCCTTCCTTCCTTCCTTCCCTCTCCCCTCCATCCCTCCTTCCTTCCTTCCCTCCCTGCTCCTCTTTTCTCTTCCTCCTCCTCCCCCTCCTCCTCGTCCTCCACCTCTTCCTCCTCTCCTCTTTCTCCTCCTCCCACTCCTCCTCCTTCTCTTCCTCCTCCTCCTCTGGTTTAGTATGTCCTTGTGCATGATGATAGAGAGCTTTAGAGTGGAAAAGTATATGGCATATGAACTAAGTTAACTAAGTTTAATAACAGCTCTACCACTTTCTGGGACTTACACCCGCTTTGTAACATGTATCTCTCCTGTAAGATGTGTTGTGTGTGTTAGGGTATTTGAGGGCATTAGTGATGATGTAATGAGCTCTCATGAAGTGCCTGGTCACAGGTAAAGCTCCTTGGCTAAACTGATATTTTATGAGATCTAGAATTTCCCATCACACTGACTTGAAGCTATAATTATATCATGGGGTGCAGCCCCATGCATATCAACTACTTAAAGTATATTTGCTGATTATTTATTAGGAGGAGAGAGATGTAATACATCCATTGTGCCAACTGCAACCTTTTCCTTCTTATCTAAAACATGTATTTCCTTGGGAAATCCCTAATTTATAATCTTATTTTCATTGAATTCTTTGATGGAAATCCTGCTGGTACTGAAGCAAGATAGCATCAAATAGAAAGAACATCCTGGCTGCACTCAAAGACAAATGCTATGGGAACTGTGAGCACTTTTCATGTATCAACCAAATGCACTTTTCCATCTGTATCTGAACACTGAAGGGCAAAGTAAGAATTTCTGAAAAAACATATGGACAAAACAAATAAAAAGGAATGCTTACTTTGAAAAAGGTCTCTACTTTATGCAAAAAAAAAAAAAAAAAAATACTGTCTCTACCATTTTTTTTTTTAAGAGGCTCTGTTAGTACATTTTCAATTACTTGATGTGTTTAAAAGAAATGGACTTTGCCAGGTAGACATCATCCATAACTTTCCAGAAACGCATATACCGTGCGTTTCCAACTTTCTTACTTCTCATTCATAAAATTAAGGAAGAAAGAAACAACAACAAAAAACAAAGTGACAATCTGTGTTCCTGGTGTTGCTTGGGGGACAGGCGTGATTTCTTTCCAGTGTGTCTCCCCTTTTTCTCTGAGTATCTTATTTGGATGGAAAGCTCTTTGTTAAGTCACCTCAGTAAAGACTAAATAACTCCCTCCCGCATGATTCAGGTTTCCATTCCTTTGTACTAATGAGTTTTTCAAATCAGTATTACAATAGAAATATAAAGTCTTGAGGAGAAAAGAAGAAGAAGTTGCTTTCTTCTAATTTTGGAGAAAAAGAACAGGAAGGAGCAAAAAGTTAAACACACACACACGCGGAGGCAGAGGAGCTAGCTGCAGGTGACTTGTGGCCCTGTGTGGCCATGACTAAAGCACAGCTAAATAACCGCATCAGATACATTATTAATTTTTTCATATTAAAAGGAAGGCACTTCATTCTTTAGTAAAGAAAATAAAGGAGAAACCAAGATGGCGGCATAGGTAAGCACCTAAACTGCTGCCTCGCACAACAATTTCAAAACTACAACTAAAAGACAGAACGGACACCATCCAGAACCACAGGGAAGCTGGCTGAGTGAAAATTCTACAACTAGAAGGAAGGAGAAAAGCTCACAGAGAATTGGAGGTACGGCAAAGGGTCTTTGTGCGTGCAGAGAGGAAGGGCGGCTGAGAGCCTGGCTGACTTTCTCTGGCAGAAGGGGGAAGGAAGCCCCCAACCGCACTGAACCCCAGTTCTGACTGCACTGAACCCCAGTTCCGGGCGAGCCCCTGGGGACCCACGCTCTTACAGGGGGAGTCTGGACTCTTGGGCGGAGACTCGGGAGCCGGGGAAGGCAGAGGACTGAAAGCGCGCCCGTGCCAGTGCGCACAAAGGCTGCGGAGGTTGCCACAGGCTTTTCCTAGTGGAAGGGAGTCGGAGGCTCCTGACTGCACTGGGTCCCAGTTCTGACTGCACTGAACTCCGGTTCCAGGCGAGCCCCTGGGGACCCACGCTTTTGTGGGGGGAGTCTGGACTCTCGGGCGGAGACTCGGGAGCCGGGGAAGGCGGAGGACTGAAAGCGCGTGCATGCCAGTGCGCACAAAGGCTGCAGAGGTTGCCACAGGCTTTCCCTAGTGGAAGGGAGTCAGAGGCTCCTGACTACACTGAGCCCCAGTTCTGACTGCAGTGAACCCCAGTTCCAGGCGAGCCCCTGGGGACCCACGCTCTTGTGGGGGGAGTCTGGACTCTCGGGCGGAGACTCAGGAGCCGGGAAGGCAGAGGTCTGAAGGTGCGCACGTGCGCGCAAGGGCAAGGCTGACGGGAAGCCAAGACTGAGACTCCACCCCATCCAAGCTGAGCACAGAGGCTATTGCAATTTGGCAAGTCTAATCCTATAAGACTGTCTCCAGCACCGAACTTCTCCCAGCATAGACACAGCTGATCCTTACAGCCAACTGGCCTGGAGGTCAATTCTTCCCAGTGATACCAACAACAATCAAGACTTAATTACAACAAGGCTGTACACACAGTCCACAAAGGGGTGCACCAAGAGTGTCCACCTCAGGTTAACTGGGGAGGCAGACCCACTGGGCCATATTGGAAACCTAGCACACAAATCTACCTTACCAACTCAGGGAAGCAGTGAAAATGCGGCATCAAAGAATCAGATCACAAATGAAAGAAATGGAGGAAAACAAACGACTGGATATAGAATTCAAAACCACGGTTATAAGGCTTTTTAAGAATATCCTAGAAAAGGCCGATAAATATAACGAGACCCTCGAAGATATGAAAAAGGACCAACTAGAAATTAAACATACACTGACTGAAATAAAAAATATTATACAGAGACCCAAAAACAGACTAGAGGAACACAAAAATCAAGTCAAAGAATTGAAATACAAAGAAGCAAAAAACACTCAACTGAAAAAGCAAAAAGCAAAAAAAAAAAAATCCAAAAATTGAAGATAATGTAAGAAGACTCTGGGACAACTTCAAGCGTACCAACATCCAAATTATGCGGGTGCCAGAAGAAGAGAGAGAGCAAGATACTGAAAACCTATTTGAAGAAATAATGACCGAAAACTTCCCCCACCTGGTGAAAGAAATAGACTTACAAGTCCAGGAAGCCCACAGAACCCCAAACAAAAGGAATCCAAAGAGGACCACACCAAGACACATCATAATTAAAATGCCAAGAGCAAAAGACAAAGAGAATATTAAAAGCAGCAAGAGAAAAACAGTTAGTTACCTACAAGGGAGCACCCATACGACTGTCAGCTGATTTCTCAACAGAAACTATGCAGGCCAGACGGGAGTGGCAAGAAATTTTCAATGTGATGAATAGCAAGAACCTACAACCAAGATTACTCTACCCAGCAAAGCTATCATTCATAATTGAAGGGCAGATAAAGAGCTTCACAGATAAGAAAAAGCTGAAGGAGTTCATCACCACCAAACCAGTATTATATGAAATGCTGAAAGGTATTCTTAAAGAAGAGGAAGAAGAAAAAAGTAAAGAGAAAATTATGAACAACAAATACATATCTCTCAACAAGTGAACCTAAAAATCAAGTGAATTAAAAACCTGAGGAACAGAAAAATCTGGTGAATATAATAGAATCAGGGGCATAGAAAGGGAGTGGACTGATAATTCTCAGGGGGAAAGAGGTATGGGGGGTTCATGAAGAGACTGGACAAAAATCATACACCTATGGATGAGGACAGTGGAGGGGAAGTAAGGGCAGAAGGTGGGGTGGGAACTGGGTGGAGGGGAGCTATGGGGGGAAAAAGGAGAAACAATTGTAATAATCTGAATAAAGATTTATTAAAATTAAAAAAAAAATAAAATAAAAAACACCTCTTCATATTGAAACTGAATATAACATTCAGGAAAACAGGAGTGATGGTTTGGGCTTATGTCACAAATATATCATAAAATGAAAATTAAATTGTAAAATGAAATTCTTTGGTTTAACATCTTTTCTAATCCCCTATTAAAAAGAAAAAAAAATAAATTAGGGAAAATGGTAGGAGGCCTGGATAATGAGAAGGAGGAGGGGAAAATAATTTCTTTTTCTTCTCAGAATTGGCCTCGGTGAAAGGCAGTTTTGACTCCTAAATGTCTCAGCTAATATGAAAGTGTGGGATCAGGATCTGAAAGAAGTGGAGGAGCCTTTCTTTCAGCCTTCCTCAAGCCTTCTCAAGGTACCGAAGAGATCCCTGCTTCTGGAAACATGGGCCAAATTTCAATCTGTAGTCACTTATTTCTTTGTCATCCAGTCCCCCATTTACAACGGTCCTATACTTGATGCCCTAGGAGGGAATTATACCAATAAACATGGGCTAAACAGTCATTAAGTTTGGAAAATGCAATACATATCATTAGAATTCATATTAGGGAATTATTCAAGAGTACATGTTTTAAGACCATACTTGTCCACTACAAAATGCACATATTCATTTACTATCCACAGGGCCTATCATGTGAGTCACTGAGACTGGTGCTATGGCTGAGAAGATTCATTCATCCAGCCAATATGAATTGAGAGCCTATTTGATTGTAGGCATCAGGGTTTAATAGTAAACAAGCCACAGAACGTTTCCCTCTAGGTCATATGAATAACTCAGAACCTCTGCTTTTCAGTAGCTCTCACTAAGGGGAGCAGGAAGGTGGAAGATGCATTTATTACTACATTTTGATTACTTTAGACGAGTAATTAAAATGTAGTAAAATAAGTATATGTATACTCTCACAGACCGATACATTGTGTGTGTGTGTGTGTGTGTGTGTGTGTGTGTGTGTGTATGTATATGTACACTAGAAGCCCAATGCATGAAGATTCATGCAGGAATGGGCCTTCCTTTCCCTGGCTGCTGGCACCACCTTTCCACTCTGGCCCCACCTTCCCATGCTGCCCAGAGGCCCTGAGCAGCTGGGGCAGTGCGGAACACCTGTGTTGTCGCCATGGCGATGACACAAGCATCCCACCCCGCCCCCGGCTGCTCAGCGTCTGCGTATGCAAATTAACCTGCCATTTTTGTTGGGTTAATTTGCATACTCACTCCTGATTGGCTGGTGGGTGTCACAAAGGTACGGTCAATTTGCATCTTTCTCTTTTATTAGTGTGTGTGTATATATATATATATATATATGCATGATATGCATATATGATAAATGTTTATTTTACTTCTTTCTGAGTATGGTTTATTGCCTATAAGATAGAAATATTAATATCTACTTCACAGGACTGTTAATGTAATTAAATTCAATAACACATAGGAAAGCTTCACCAAAAACTTCATGGAGTGAAATCAGAACTCATTCCTCTTATTATCCCAAATTCTGAGTATCCACATGCAGGTGTTGTTGAATATGAGAACAGCCTGAACATAAAAAAAAACCCTAAAACTTCTAAGAAAACCATTCCTAATAACTATATGGGGTGAGAAAAAGCGATTTAACCTGAGCCTAATGGCTTCCTCCCTGTGCTCTATAACCCATCTAAGAGATAGTCAACCCTCACCTCGACTAATCTAGGTCTTTAAATTACTTGAAAAATTGCCCATACCTCAGCATGCACAAAGCCCTATAACACCGAACAAAGATCTTCAGAGGTGATACTGGGTTGGTTTATTTTTATTTTCCCCTGCTAAGATGTCTGTGTTACTGAATAAAGAAGTAAAGAAAATGTGGATTTAAAAGGAACATAAGATAAAGCAAAGCTGAGGGACCATTAGAGAGATGATGAATTGAGCAGGAGATGTGTCAGAGGGTACTTAGTGAGCAGAGGTATGAAAAGATATTGGAAAAGGGGTCAGAGCGGGAGGCATAAACCGTTACGTAAGCATCACTTTACAGGACCTGCTCACAGAGAACCAGATAAAAGATGAGAAAGCCCGAGATGGTCTGAAACAGGAGCCATAGAATAGGGAATAATTAGTGTGTCCGCTAAGTGGAAGGGAAAATGGAGTGATGATTTCAGAGCAGAGGTCAAACACTTCACCAGAAAATAAGCAATAAAAGATCAAAGGGAAAGTACTAGGGAAAAGGTAGGATGAGGAATTTATAAAAGGGTAAAATTGTGCCTCCATGACAAGAAAGAATGCAATACAGAGGAGATACTGCTGCGGATAAAATCCGAAGGATGTACTCTAATTCCTGGATGATCGTCACTCATGTCTAGGTGTCTTTTCAACCAGAAAACCAGCTTTCAAGATTAATAGTGACTTTTAAGGCCGAAAAATTATGACCCTTCAACTCATTATTCATCAAAAGAAAAAAAAAAAAAAAGGAAGTCCTAGCCCAGTATCTCAGTTGGTTAGAGAGTCATCCCAATATACCAGGCTTGTGGGTTTGATCCCCGGTCAGGGGCACATACAAGAATCAATGAATGAATGAAAAAATAAGTGGAACAACAAATTGATGTTTCTCTCTCTTTGAAAAAAAAATCAATGAATTTTTTTTAAAAGTGGAGAGAAAAATGAGACGATTGTATCTAGATGAAATTGGCATCAACTGGAAAATCAAATGATTAATCCATTCATTACTCCCAAAATGTGAATGAGAAATTGGTGTTGCCTATAACAGATCTAACTCTAGTGCCTGCAGAGACACTCCATTAGCAACTCCCAAGCCCTCCAGTAGGAAGCAGCATAACATTTCAAAGAACAAAAAATAAATTTGAAGCCAGAAAGTACTGAGTTCAAATCTCAGCTTGTCCATATACTAGCATGTGCAGGTATAGAAAAGAGCTAGCCTGAGACTCATTTTCCTCAATAACAAGACAAAATTAATTTCAGATTCTTGCCTCCCAGGCAATGAGATACAGTTTTTAAAGCATCTAGGATGTATCAGGTGTTCAATTAACAGTGTGCAATCCCCAGATTTCGGAAGCTGGACTCCAGGCACCTATGTATGTTCTAAATATAAAACAAGTCAACTAACTTTTAAATAACAACGAAGAAAAAGCATTACCAAGCCTTTTGTTGGGCAATGTTCTTGCAAAGTAGATCCCCAGGAAGGCTCTGGACAAAAGTTAGCCAGCCTCACCTTGCTGACAACACTCTCAGCTGGAGTCCCTCTTCCAGAACTGCCAGAGGAGCTGAGGGCACATTCCTTTGATTATCCACAAAGATGAAAAAATATTCTTCTGCAGGGGACTGACTTCTGGAAAGAATCAGCATCGCTTGGACCCAAGTCTGGCAAATAAGATCTAGCTGAAGTGTGACCACAAAACAATGGGACTGATTTTCTCCTGTGACTCATCATCTAATTCAGAAGACATTTTCAAAAAGTTCTGGGCTCTATCAAAATAAAAGCACCTGTACATGAAAATTGTGAAATAAGAACTTTTATTGCACTACTGAACGTAGAGTCAAGAATTATTGCATGTCTGCCAACAGGGGAATGGATGGCTAAAAAACTTGTGTTATAACTCTACTCTTAGATTATGTAGGTGCCAAACAAGATGAGTTAGAGAAACTTTTCTTAAAATGTGTTCCTATAATAGCAGTGTCCTCACTGCCTGGGAATTTGTTTAGAAATGCAAATTCTTGAGCCCCAAATTTACTAAGTTGGAAATTCTGGGGGATGTGGCCCAACAATCTGTATTTTTACAAGTCCTCCAGGTGAGTCTGCTGCATGCTAAAGTTGGAGAGTCTCTGAATTGAAGAGATGTCTTTCATTTACCTAGACTTGGAATGTCTAAGATCTGTTAAGAAAAGCAAGCTGCACACCAATAAGGAACTTTAAAGTTAACTAGATTATATATGCATATGTGTGTCTGAGTATAGAATAAAAGTTGTGGAAGGTTATTTGGCAGACGCTTAAAATAAATAGAACTTATGATGGTTTGGTAAGGATAGATGGAGAAAGGATTTTAGGAGCAGGGGAAGAGAAAGAGTCAGAGAGAGAATGAAACAGAGAGAGAAAGATATATACCTTGTATATAGTATATAGAGGGATAGGTATACTAACTACATTTCTCATACCCTACTTATTACTTAACTAGAGGCCCAATGCATGAAATTCGTGCAAGAGTAGGCCTTCGCAGCCGCAGTGGCTACCTGGATCCCTCCCTTGCAGTCCTGGCAGCGGCCTCGATCCTGTGGCTGCAGCCCTGGCATAGTCCCAATAGGAGGTCTGGAAGGACATCTGGTCTAATTAGCATATTATGCTTTTATTATTATAGATGTCAACCTTGCATTCTTTTGAATCTTTTACTCCACAGTGAGTGCTAAGAGTTTCTTTTTCTTTTGTTAGCCTCATCTTAAGATCTAAAAATCACTGCCTGCAAGTGTGTACATAAGAAATAAATAAGATATGGACATACTTAATATGTACTGTAATTCTCCAAAGACTATGCAAATGTCTGCTGGCTAAATGGCTGCCACTCAAGATTAGAGACAACATATATCAGTTTCCACATTTCCAAAGCAAGGAAGCCTGAGGATTGACAGCTGTTTGCTAGAAGGACCCATGCATAAGACTTTTTTTTCCCTTTTATAAACAGAAAGTTAACTGAGCTCAAACTATTGTCCTTAATTGGGCCATACCTGACTTATGCATAAAGACTTCACCAGATTTGTTTGCAAAGCCTTGACATTTTCATACATGGGTGGAAAGTTTGGGGATTTCCTGAGTGAACTCTAGGCAGAGGGAAGCCTTGTGCTTCTTGGAGCACCCCACAGGCTTACCCAACACTAGTCTTATGAGAAGGCCCTAAGAGTTTGCCTTCCCAATAAGCTCTCACACACTCCCCCAGCTTTTTCAGCCTGGCCTGCAAAGACTTAAGCACGCTTATATAGGAATTGAGTGGTCTTTCTTATGAATCAAACCTAGGTGGCAAAAGGGAAGTCAGCATAACATACCCAAGGCAGACTCTGTCGGTGAAAACAAGTTGATTGTCAAAAGCACAGAAAAGCCAGAGGAAAAAGAAGCAAGATCAAATATATATAATAAAATAAAATAATAAAAGAGTAATATTCTAATTAGACCAGACAGCTGAACAACCTTCTGGATGTCAGTCCAGACATCCTTCCAGTTGAAGCCACAGAGGTGGGGGCCAAGGCAGAGTGGTTAGGGGTGATGAGGCAGGCAGGCGAGTGGTTAGGGGTGATGAGGCAGGCAGGCGAGTGGTTAGGGGTGATCAGGCAGGCAGGCAGAGTGGTTAGGGGTGATGAGGCAGGCAGGCAGGAGAGCAGTAGAAGCCAGCAGTCCCGGATTGCAAGAGGGATGTCCGACTGCCATTTTAGGCCTGATCCCGCACTGGCAGTCAGACATCCCCCGAAGGGTCCCAAATTGCAAGAGGGTGCAGGCCAGGCTGAGGGACACCCTCCCACCCCCATGCACAAATTTTGTGCATTGGGCCTCTAATATATGTGTGTGTGTGTATGTGTGTGTGTGTGTGTGTGTGTGTGTGTGTCTGTGTGTGTGTGTGTATGTAGGGGGTGGGGGGCCCTGGCACAGACTCCGTACATTCCAGGTTAGGATCTCAAGCACTAAGCAAGGTGATAAAGGGAAGCTGAAACTTCCAACAAACATTCTTAACTCCTCAAAGTTTGCAAGTCATTCCTTCCCTGACTCCTGCTTGGGCTCATGTTCTCTGTGACGATCCCCTTAGGATAAGCAGGTACTGCCTCTTTCTTACTGAATTCAAAATGCCACAGTTCCTTTTAACACCCTAGATTTGAATATTTCATGCATGCATTTTAACATAATCAATGTCAGACTTGTCTGTGGTCCTTGAGGCCTGTTGTCCCTCTCCCACCAGCACATGACATGACCAGTCAACCCATTCAGTGGTTCTCAGCCTGGTGGCATGTTAGAAGCACCTAGAAAGTTGTTTTATGTCAATGCCAAACCCCACATTAGGAGGCAGGGGGAGCATGGGGTATAGAGTTGGGCATTTATTGTAACTTCTTAAGTTTCCAGAGGAGTTTAATATAAACCCAGGAGAGACAACTACTGAACTAGGTCTTATTTGAGTTCCTAGAAGGAAGATTAGAGCATCCCTTGTGTGGCTGAAAGAGGTGAACCTCAAGGTCCTTTCCAATCAGGATAAGGGTCAGTGATTTTCAGAAAGCAGTCAGCTACAATAATGATTTTTTCTCAAACAACAGTGGAAGGGATTCTTCAAGGTTAAAGAGAAAGACTTTTGCAAAATGAATCGGAAAATTGAGGCCTCTGTCTAGATAATGCCAACCAACCAAACATAAACATGAATATAAATATGTACTTTGTAGTTATGTCAAATAATCTAATATTTCAGAAAATCAATTTTTTCATAAATGTATTTTTATTGGTCTCAAGGGTCCAGACAATCAACTCTAGAATTTGACATAATCTGCTTCTTAAACTTTACCTAACTCCTCTATCTATAGATAAATTAGGCTGTAGTAGCCACATTTAATGAACATATTAACTACAAAATACATCACTACATGAATAACTGAAACATCCAAGGTGTTCAGACAGTCCCTCGGTTCTACCACAAGTAACTTACCAACTGGCCTAAAAAGAATTACCCTAAATATTTCTTTTAAAAAAATAAACAAATTGAAGGCTTGATGGTTTCTCCAAAGAAGTTAGACAACCACTCACTTTTGCAGCTGTGGTTACTGAGTCCCTTGTCACTTCCACAAAGATGGGAAGACAGGGAGATATTCCTTCAGACTCTCCTCACCTGCAGCCTCACTGTGACTCTGGAAAGAAGCAGCAAGGGTGAGGGAGGTAGTAGAGGATAGTATCTTCCAAGAGCTGAAATATCAGGGAAGTCACTCTACCCATTTTCAAAATAGATCACCTCTTCAGATCTCCTTCCTCAGCAGGAGGCAAGGGAGATGTGGGAAGGTTCTGACTTTTATACAAAATAAGCAAAACTAAATCTCAGAGAGACAGAGAGGGGAGTAAGCATCTAATGCTCTGAAAAAAAGAAAACTTAGATCATAGTCCCATGAGGGTTTATTCTCAAGAGGAAAGATGATGAAAAGGAACTTGAATTCATCCCAATCCAGGCTTTACTCTGACTCTACTGTGTGTTGGGCCTTGGAAGAGATGCAATGATGAATCTGGAAAGCAAATTCTGGGGCAAATGACGGGTCTTAGAAAGCAAAAAGAAGGGGTGTCCTGTATCACTAATACTAATACTAATATTAATTATAAATAAATGTATTGTATACTTACTATGTGCCATTATTTACTGTATACACATTCTCTTATCAAATTCCCTCAGGTACCTGATAAGATATTTATTATTTAGTCTCATCATATAGCTAAGGAAATCAAAGCTCAAAGTGTCTAAGTACTTTGTCCAAGGTCATCCAGTTAGAATAAACTGGCTGGGTTTTCAAAAGCAGATTTAGCCTACTTTAAACCTTGAGTCTAAAACACTTACTTCATTTAATTGTTTATAAGATATTGAGACACCAAAAGACAATTTTCTAGTGGTGGCATAACAGCTTTGATAAACCATACAATCTACATTCTAGTTGAATGTCATGCCAAGTAGCCTTGTTCTGGGGTCTAATTAGCGCAGCCTGCCACTTCTATGTCTCAACTGCATGCCCACCTCTCCCTGTATTGCTGGCAATCCTGGGATGGTGTTAGGGCTGCAACAGAGCCCACAGAAACCACAATGCAAAATTCAGGGGACGCTAAAGTGGGCACACTGAAAGGAGAGGCTTCCCTCAAAAAACCAAATAACTTATTATTACACACTAGAAGCCCAGCACGTAAAATCGCGCGGCCTTGCCCACCCGCCATGCCTTGCGCACTCACAGCCCTGCCCACCCACGCCAGCTTCCAGTCCCTCACACTCAGCCTCCTGGTGACCAGTCTTCAGTCGTTACAGCGTGATGGTGTCACAACCAAGGGGTCTTTATTTATTACACGTAGGGAAATCAGTCTACAGCCCAGAGCAGGGCAGAATGTCGCCATTGGCTCAGACGTCCAGCTTCTTTCCTCATGGTGAAGACTAGAAACTCAATCAGTACCCACAGCTGCCCTTAGACAATAAGGTACCATCCCTCCAAATCACAATCCTCATAGCCCTCAAGAAAACGGTTATAAATAAGGGAAGTGACTGCTCATGTATTAGTATTGCATAGTAAAAGGGGCTGCGAGAAGTTCTTGAGCCAGCCTGTTTGGGTTCAGTTCTAAACTTCTCTTTCTAGACATGTGACCTTTCTCATGTCACATAGCTACTCTGTGCCTCAGGTAATCACAGATGTTGTTGTTGTTCTAATATTTTTATTGATTTCAGAGAGGAAGGGAGAGAGAGAGAGAGAGAAATATCAATGATGAGAGAGAATCATTGATTGGCTACCTCCTGTTCACCCCCTACTGGGCATGGAGCCCACAACTCAAGCATGTGCCCTGATAGGGAATTGAACTGTGACTTCCTGGTTCATAGGTCAACATTCAACCACTGAGCAATACCAGCTGAGTACACAGGTTTGTTTTGATGATTAAAAGCATCAGTGCACTTAAAAAAAACAATTTGGCATGTAGTAGCATGTAACCATACAATCCCTCATCCCCTTATTTGACATTCTGCTCTTAGATAGTTCCTCCTCCCTCAGAGTATTGGCCCTCTCCTGCAATCTCCATCTAACATTCAAGGATCACATGGACAGCACACATTAGCCACACCCACCTTAGTGTGAATTGGATATCATGTCTCCTTCACTTTAATGAAGACAGGAGCTATCAGAGTATACGTCTGCCCAGGGAGATATGGAAGAGGAGCTAAAAGGCAAGGTGGGCTGAAGGCATGAAACACGCATTTCCACTGATTGGCAGTTTCATAGAGACTTAAACCCCTGGGGACACTGATGTTGATTTCAAATCTCCCCCAGAAAACAATTATTGCTAAATCTTCCCTTGTCCCTCACATTGGTTACACAACGTTCTCCTGAACCATTCTTTACATGAGCCCATTCAACCTTGTAATTACTAATGGGGTCATAGTTTATTTTCATGTTTTTCTTACTGCCTCTGTTCCGTGGCCCTACGCCAGAATTATGTGTGTAGCCTTCCTTTTTGACATAAGCATATTGATTACACCATTGTTGTTCTCTGACTTCATTCAGAAAGTCTTCACTAATCTAGAAGAAGGAAACTTGTCCTTTGCACCAAGTTCTGCTGCTCACAAGGGATGTAGCCTCCACACATCACCCCCTTTCCTGAGCCTGTGGTTCCTCATATGGGAAAAGAGTGGGCTAAGCTCCGATGGACTGCAGGTCCCCTTCCAGCATGAACTTTCTTGATTAGATTTCACTGTGTCCCTGTTTGCCTTCTGACCTTTGGCTCCAGGCCTTCATCAGACAGAGAAACACGGACTGCCTGCCTGCCAAGCTGTGCTCAGGGCAACGACTCCACTGGGAGGTGATGATCAAACACCCAGGGTTGGTCCTCTGCCAGATGTCAGCTCAACACACTGTCGGAGTGTGAAGATGGAGACCTGGGAGACCGGGGATGCAGCATGCTGCCCTGCAGAACTAATGAGCAGGACCCGGGGCCCAGAGTGCTTGCCCTCAGCCAGCCTGCTCATCTGTCTCCTCACCTCCCTGGCAGAAGCTAAGGACCCAATCTCTGAATTAAATAGAGCTTATAAAAACAAAACAACAACCCCAAACAAACAAATAAGCAAACAAAACCCCTGACATTTGGACATCTCCAGTGAATAGGCACTCATGAATAATAATATTCAATTGCTGATTATTACCTAGTGCCAGGCACATACTGTCTCCTTTAATCACTAAAACAACACCTGAAGTTTGGGCTGTGATTTCCCTGATCTGCACATGGGGAAGGTGCTGAGTGGTTTGGAAGGAGCTAAGTCCTATCCTGACAGTCTGACCTCAGAGCTCGCCCAAGTAAACTCTGCATTGACCCGCCTCTCAGGGCCTTCCAGAACAGTCTGCACTCGCTGTGAAGGAAAACTCTTCCTTAGGCAGAGGCAAAAATCTATCTTCCTTTAGCAGCCCCTCAGCCCCTCTTTCCTTTTATTTGATCCTCTCCCGACTTAGATAAAACACTCAATCCAATCAATTGTAATATTTGAAGATAAAGAACAATTAGACCAGATAACAGTAAACTATGTGGCTTCGCCTTTGTTCTCAAGCAGCCTCCCTGGCCAATTCAAAGGTAGCTCGATATGTGTTCTTGGCTCCCTCTTTGCCCTTCCATTTTCCTCCAGCAGCATGTTAATAGAAGCCAGAGCTTTGACAATTATGCAACTAAATTTTAAGGGATTGACATAATTTACCATTATTCCAGGCAAGGGAAGTTCCTACAGGAGCTAGGGCAGCTGAATTGCCCATAGAATTTCACTGCACAAAGGTTTAGTGAAAAGATGCCAAGGAAAGATGGGGGTAAAGAATAGAAACATATCTTGTGATTTACATTCAGGTCAGAGGATCAAATGATTCTGATTGGAATTACATTATGTTAAGTGACCCCATTCGTCCTCACACTCTCCGGCACAAGTCTTGTTTTGTGAGACCTTGTGATTGCCCCCGGTGGAGATGTGCTAGGAGTGTTTCCTATTTAAGCACGTTGCTAGATCTGAGAAGGTTTCTCTTCTGTTTTGTTTTTCTGCCATGTTTTTTTTTTTTTTTTTTTTTTAACTGCCTCTGTGGACCTAAACAGAATGAGCTGAGCACAGCTCACACATGGCAAACTCACTTAATCCTGAAGCCTTAGCTAACACCAGCAGAGTCTGCCTGTTTTCAACCTGCCATATCAGAGTCTACCCACTGGCTGCCTCCACAGTGAACTGCACAAATACCAAGAATCAATATGCTGCTCTCGAATTGGAGTTTCTTGACATATCACCCCTCCATATGTCCCTCGAGGGGTTGGAATGGGGGTGAGAGATTACTATTAAGCCCTACCAGCCCAATGATGGACAGTTAGGACCTGGGCTCAACTTATTCAACCTTGCTCAGACCTGAGGCAGGGAAAATTGGGCAAGGGGTACCTTAGGAGATCCAACCTCAACAGTTTGAGAATGGAAAATCTATTTGATGCCTCCCATGCTTGCTATCTGCTATGGATTTTGCTCCAAGTGCTCACAGAAACATTAGGCAACAACCCCTTAACTAATTCCCACTGGGAACAGCCAGTCTGCCTCCTTCAAACATGTCCCAGGCTCTCAGTTTCAACTCCAGCTCCACTCTGTGAAGAACCAACCCTACCCCTTTACTCCACTCCTTCCCACCATGAGCTGGGTGATGGACTCATTCTGTGGTGGGAGTTATTCAGAGATGAGCAGAGCAAGGACAATGGGCCAGGTACAATAGGTCCCCCAGGGCAGAAGTCCAGGACACCTAGCAATGGGGAAAAACTGGTAGTACTTGGAGGCAAGTATTGTTGATCAGGACCTTGCCCCTAAGGTACCCTCTCCACCCTAGAATGCCTCAGTCACGCAGGTCACATTCTACTGACCTTTTCTCCTCTGGCGTGTGGTTAAGTCATATGATTGACTCCGAGAACAAGTGGGCTGGAGGAAAGACCCATCTAACTTCCATAAAAGGACAGAAGATGACCAGACAGACCCCGACAGGTCAGCTTAAAGAAGAAAGCAGTTACCGTCTCTGATGGAGTTAAAAGGAGCCCTAGCCCACACCCCAGGGCAGCTCTTTGAGCTGCCTCCCTGAAATTTCTCCTCCAGTGTAACTTCTCTTTGCTTGCCCAGTAAATCTTCTCTAGGTAGTTTGAGTCTTGGCTCTGAATTCTTTCCTAGCAGGACTCAAGTACCAAGGTTGCTGAACCCAGGTCATCTAACACCTGGTGCCATTTGTGCCCACAACCAGTCCAGCTGACACCCTCACAAGATATTGTATATCCTTGCTCTATCCCCAAAACAAACCTCCCCTACCCAAAAGACAGGTTCTTCTTATATCCTAAGGATGTCCAATTACCAAGAATCATTAATTTCACTATCCACAGATAAAGTCAAGTCCTTTTAATGCAAACCCAAATCTGTTCTGATCACGCCTGATGGTTTGAACATTTGACCCTTTCCAGAATGTTTTATCTAACTGGTTTTCCCCAGCCCTGGTTCCAAGGAGTGCCCAGTACCACCAGTACCTCTTCTCTGACTCTGCAAACTCCAAGCATTTGTGAGGGAGCTAATCCACATCAGGGGTACAGTATGGGACTCTGGCTCTGCGTCAATTTTGCCTGAAATGTTAGAATGGTGAGAGCTGCCCAGAGGACCTTTCCCATTTTGGTAATCAGTCCCGTGAGACCTGAATGATTTGGAAAACAAATGGAGTTTTATGGACCATTGGGTTTAAAGCCCCTGAGCACCCAGCTGACTGGATTATAGCCATGGCCTCAAAAGCAAGGATCATGTCTGTTTCACTCTCCAATGTTTATAGCACCAAGCACAATGCCTGGCAAACAGGAGACACTTGATGAACTTATTGATTAAGGAAATGGATTGATAATGCATGTTGAAGTCCTATCCCCCCCACCCCAGTACTTCAGAATGTGACTGTATTTGGGGGTATGTCCCTTAAAGAAATAATTAAGATAATATGGACCCTACTCTGATGTGACTAGTGTCCTCAGAAGTAGAGGACATTAGCCCTGAACAGTTTGGATCAGTGGTTAGAGTGTGGGCCACAGGTGGAAGGGTCAAGGGTTCAATTCCCAGTCAATGGCATATACCTCGGTTGAAGGTTCCCCAGCCCCGGTAGAGGTGAGTGCCAAAGGCAACCAATCAATGTGTCTCTCTCTCATCACATTGATGTTTCTCTCTCTCTCTCCTTCCCACTCTCTCTAGAAATCATTGAAAAAAAAAATATCCTCAGGTGAGGATTAAAAAAAAAAAAGTAGAGGAGATTAGGGCAGAGATACACAAAAACCATGAGAGGACAAAGGGAAAAGGTGTCAATCTACAAGCAAAGAGGCTGCAGAATAAAATTAACCATTCTGACACCTTGTTCTGAGACCTCTAGCCTCCAGAACTGAGAGAATATAAATTTCTGTTGCTTAAGCCACCCATTCTGTAGTGATTGTATGGCAGTCCCAGGAAACTAACATAAGTGTTTGTGATATCTGATGGAATGGCTGTTACATTCTTAATATAGTGCTTGGAACATAATAACAATCAAGTACAGTTAAAGTATTGTTATAATTAGCCATATGTCAAATATGCTCTGATATGTAATTACCCTCATATTCTGAATCTTGGGATTTTATTCATGTCCAAATTCCATTTTTTTGCCATCCTCTTTATTGATTATTTTTTGCCATCCTCTTTATTGATTGATTGATTGATTAATTGATTTTAAAGAGAGAGAGAGAGAGAGAGAGGAAGGGAGAGAGGGGAGAGAAAGAGAGAGAGAGAGAGAGAAAGAAAGAAACATCAATTTGTTGTTCCACATATTTATGCATTCATTGGTTGATTTTTTTAAAAAATCTATCAGTTGCCTCCTATATATGCCTGGACCTGGATTGAACCCACAAATTAGATAAATACCATGGTCACGAATCTTGAACCTGCAACCTTTTTTGGTGTATGGGCAAACCAATTGAGCCACCCAACTAGGGCCACTGGTTGACTCTTGTATGTGCCTTGACTAGGGTTTGAACCTGCAACCATCCCATAGCAGGACAATGCTCTAAGCAACTGAGCGACCTGGCCAGGGCTTTTGCCATCCTTTTTATGCTCAACTTAAATCTAATCTGCTACATATTGATTTATATATACACAAAAATCTTTTTTCCCCCACTTAAATATAATTTTTGGACTGAGAAACTAACATCAGCATGAAGAAATACTATATAATTCTTGAATTTAAATGATAAAATATTTTCATTTTGGCTAGATTTTCCTTTGTTCCAAATAAGATCCTGAACATTCTCACCCCTAAAATGATATCAGGCATTTTACTCAAATTGAATTTGAGTTATTGCCCAATCTAAGAGTAAACTAAATGGTTGGACCACGAATTAAGTATAAGTTCCAAGGTAGTAATTCTTGGACTCAGTTTCTTGAGATGGAGATAAGTCCAGTCAAATAAGAACATGGTGGCAACTGCTATGCAGTGAGGATGTGAGGTCAGGGTTTTGCATTATAAGGTGGGCCTCTTAAAAACACCTACTCTTGCCCTGGTCAGTGTGGCTTAGTTGGTGGGGCATCATCCTGTGCATCTAAAGGTTGCCAGTTCGATTCCCTGTCAGGGGACATGCAGGAGGCAGCAGTTCAATGTTCTGCTGTCACATTGATATTTCTCTCTCTCTCCCTTCCTCTCTCTCTAAAATAAATTAAATCAATAAAAATATTTTAAAAACAAACAAAAATTACCTATTTACAATGGCATGAATTAACACAGAAGGGTGAGAAGGCCATACAATGCCCCAAATGTTTCAGAGAAAGATAAGTGCGATACATGATTCCTTCCAAAGTGAAAAAAATACCTTTTAAAAAAATTTTAATTGATTTTAGAGAGAGAGGAAAAAAGAGGGAGAGAGAGATAGAAACAGCAATGCGAGTTGTCTGTTGCCTGTACGCCCCCTACCAGGGATTGTGCTCTGACTGGAAATTGAACCAGTCACCTCTTTGTGCATGAGTCGACACTCAACCACTGAGCCACACCAGCCAGGCACTTTTTTTTTTTTAACATCGACATGTTAATGGTCAGAGGCTATTAATGCATACTTGGGTAAGACAAATAGACAAAAAGACTATAAAACAGAAATAGAGATGCTCCTCTCCAGCTCCATTGCTGTGTATTACCATCCAGCCCTGTGATTCTATTGATTTACCTGCGCTATATCAAATTTTAATCACCATAAACCACAGACTCATACAGATCTGCTGCAAACAAGTACCCTGAGCAGAAGACTTTGATTAGTTTGGACGCCTCTGAGAAAGTTTTAAGACTGTCTAGCCTGGAAACCTGAAGATAAAAGAAAGCATCTGAAAAAAAGTTTCTTCTATTGTTGTTGTGTGTTTTTTTTTTAAAAAAAAAACTAGGTATGACATTCTATTTCAAAGTTAGGACTTTCAGAAAATACATGAACAAAAGGAAAAGGATGCAGTTGGAGGGTTAAGGAGAGCAATCCCCTGACAAGTATAATTACCATAAAAAATCTCTTGAAAAAAAATGACAAGTTTGTGTCTGTTCCCTGGGCTAAATTACAACAGATTAACATTATGATATTAGCACATATTCATCCTTCAGATGTTCTCTCAATGTTCCTTTTTCCCAGTACATGAAGTTGAACATTAAACAGGCATGTTCTACACTGTGGGTCACACACTAGTTTATCAAGATGTTAATAAATGGGCCCCTAGGGAAAGCAAAGTAAGCCAGTCAGAGAAAGATAAATATCACATGATCTCACTCATTTGTGGGATATAATGAACAACATAAACTGATGAATAAAAACAGATACAGAGACAGAGAAGAATCGATCAGATTGTCAAACCTCAGAGGGAAGGTAGGGGAGAGTGGGGGTAAGGGGGAGAGATCAACCAAAGGACTTGTATGCATGCATATAAGCCTAACCAATGGACACAGACACCAGGGGGGTGAGGGCATGAGTAGGGAGGTGAGGGGGGTCAATGTGGGGATAAAGACACATATGTAATACCTTAATCAATAAAGAAAAATAAATAAATAGATAAATAAATGAATAAGTGGTCCTAGGGAATGTGCATATTATATCTCACATAGAGATTTATAATGCCCCTAAGAATATTAAAGACTTAGAGAACTTTTATAATTATGGAACTTGTCTAAATTGCCTTAATCCAAGGTTTTCCATGGACTGTCTATTAACATCTCAAGAAACAATGTTCTGCCAATCAAGATGTGTGATGTGTTGGCTTAAACACTATTGTTTCTATGCCTAATGTCTGGGCACATTTCCAACATCGCAGCTCTGCATTAAGAGAAGATGAGACACATACCTGATGTGTACCCTAAACGATCAATTTATTTTTCTCTGAAATGTCCAGGTAATTTAGCCACAGGCACTTTATTTCTTAGCTCATGTCAATAGTAGACTTAACTCTCATTTCTCTTAGCACATGCAGACACAGCTGTAAATACTTTTGGAAGCATCATTTATTATCCTCAGACCTAGATGAAACTGCCATCCTTGGACCTGACTGCACATCAAGACCATAGTATGGGGTAAACTATAACAACAGTCCAGCCGGCATGGTTCAGTGATTGAGCATTGACCTATGAACCGGGAGGCCATGGTTTGAATCCCAGTCAAGGCACATGCCCGGGTTGTGGGCTTGGTCCCAGTGTGGGGCATGCAGGAGACAGCCAATCAATGATTCTTTCTCATCATTAATGTTTCTCTCTCTCTCTCTCTCTCCCCCTTGTCTGAAATAAATAAATAAATAAATAAATATATATATATCCTATCTAATAAAAGAGCAATATGCAAATTGACATACCTCCGCTACACCCACAGGCCACGCCCACCAGCCAATCAGGAGTGAGTATGCAAATTAACCCAACCAAGATGGCTGCGGCCACAGAACTACAATAAGCAGGAGGCTTGGGTTTCCCCGGCAATAGAGGAAGCCAAGCTTCCCTGCTGCCCTGGCAGGCCCAGGCCTCCACTCAAGGCTACAAAGTTTCAATTATAGAAGATAAATAAATCCCCACAAAAATGGCGGCAGCCATGGAGCTGGAGAGAGCAGGAGGCTTGAGTTGCCCCCAGCGATGGAGGAAGCCAAGCTTCCCTGCTGCCCTGGCCTGCCTTGGCCTCCACTTAAGGCTACAAAGTTTCAATTATAAAAGATAAATAAATCCCAGATACCAGGGCCTCTGCTTGGGTCCCCAGGGGGCATGGCCAGGCTGCAAACCACAACAGGCCCCTCGCCCAGGCCGCCCCACACCCCAAGGGAACCCCCACCCTGATCCGGGACACCCTTTAGGGCAAACCAGCCTACCCCCACCCATGCACCAGGACTCTATCCTATCTAATCCTCCTATCTGGTAAAAGAATAATATGCAAATTGACCATCACTCCAACACACAAGATGGCTGCCCTCATGTGGTCAAAGATGACTGACCCTATGTGGACACAAGATGGCCACCACAAGATGGCCAGCAGGGGAGGGCAGTTAGGGATGACCAGGCCAGCAGAGGAGGGAAGTTGGGGGTGACTGGGCCTGCAGGGAAGGGCAGTTGGGGGGTACCCAGGCCTGCAGGGGAGAGCAGTTGGGGGTGACTGGGCCTGCAGGGGAGGGCAGTTAGGGGTGGCCATGCCTGCAGGGAAGGGCAGTTAGGGGCAAACAGGCTGGCAGGGGAGTAGTTAGGCATCAATCAGGCTGGCAGGGGAGTGGTTAGGGGATGATCAGGCTGGCAGGCAGAAGTGGTTGGGGGCAATCAGGATGGCAGGCAGGCGAGCAGTTGGGAGCCAGCAGTCCTGGATTGTGAGAGGGATGTCCGACTGCCCGTTTAGGCCCGATCCTACTGGGATCGGGCCTAAACGGGCAGTCGGACATCCCTCGAGGGGTCCCGGATTGGAGAGGGTGCAGGCTGGGCTGAGGGACACACACCCCTATGCATGAATTTCGTGCACTGGGCCTCTAGTATGTATATTAAAATTAGAGCCCTAACCGGTTTGGCTCAGTGGATAGAGCGTCAGCGTGCAGAATGAAAGGTCCCAGGTTCAATTCTGGCCAAGGGCCTGTACTTTGGTCGTGGGCACATCCCCAGTAGGAGGTGTGCAGGAGGCAGCTGATCGGTGTTTCTCTACCATTGATGTTTCTAACTCTCTATGCCTCTCTCTTCCTTTCTGTAAAAAAATTAATAAAATATATATTAAAAAAAATTTAGAAGAACACATGACCCCCAAACTGTGTGTCCCTTGATTTTATATCTAGTTCTGTCTCACTAGTCCTATGTTAAGGTACTTAATCTCTTTGAGGCTCAGTATTTTATTGATCAACATATCTATTGCACAGTCATTCTAATGTCTGAAGTTCTAAGAAACTATCGGTTCTGAATTCAAAGGTACAAAGTTTGTTAAACATCTTAAATATTCCTGCCTTAGTCAGAAGCTCTATTTTAATCTGTATCAGGAGAGGGACCCATTAAAACGCATTTTAAGTATAGGAAATTATTTGGAAACAAAGAGGGAAAGTTAGAGATAACTCAGAATATCTAGTCATGTGGAGTAAGCATGATTTCTGATAATGTTTTTGCAATGAACAGGTATTGCTGTTGCAATAAAAGAAAACAAACCAACAGGAGTTTTATGTTTGTTTCTAAGTCTTCCAAGTCCTTAAGTGAGTTTCCACTGATATGGAAACCCTATTGTGGGCGGCTCATCAAACATCCCAGATGAAATGTGCAAACCAAAATCAAGTTTTAGATAAACAGGACTGTGCCTCAGAAAGGCATGGGGCATAGCATCAGCGCCACAGGTAGATAATCAAATGCATGACAGGAATTTGAGGGTGAAGCCCTGAAGAATTGCTTGTAGCAATTAAGAGAAGGAAATAAGGGATAGAGAGAAAGAGGGAGGGGAGGAAGGATGGCAGGGGAAATGAAAGCAACCTGGTTGCTCTGCCAATCCGCAATTTTAGCATCATTACCATTAGTTGAGCTCCTGATTTTCTGAGGACCCTGCTAAATGCAAAGGCCCCTGGGACACATGAAACCTTGTCAGCTCCCTTACCCACTAAGAGCATGACTGTAAAAATCAGTCTCAGGAGAGGTAGGTTAAAAAAGGGAGCTACTGAGAAAGGGAACTTGTACAAATGTTTCAGCTAAGTTTTTTGTAGTTTTGTTTTAAATCTGTTTTTGTTGATTTTAGACAGAGAGGAAAAGAGAGGGAGAGAGAGAGAGACACTCATGTGAGAAACATTCATCGTCTGCCTCCAGCATGCCCCCTACTGGCAATTGAGCCTGCAACTCAAGCATGTGCCCTGGTGGGGAATGTTAACTGGCGACCTTTCCCTGCACAGGACAACAGGGCTGAGCCACACCAGCCAGGACTCAGCGGAGTTTCCCAGTCCTGGCTGTACATGGGCATCACCTGAGAACCTTTGAACTGGCTGATGGTGGGGCTCCGCTCCAGAGCAATTGAATTAGAATCTCAGGGACAGGGCCCAGGCGAGGAGTTTATGAAGTCTCTCCCCTTGTGGGGGGGGCGGTGCTAATGTGTAGTCGGCATCCAGAAACACACAAGGTAGATAAAAGAGAATTAAAGGCAAATCTTAGTGACTTTTCAATTTTGTTGAATGCTCCTAAGAAACAAGAGTAATTTCTTTTCCTAGATTGCATATTTGAAAATGTTCAGGTTACAACTACCTGAGGGGGAAACTGAGACTATAGTGAATTTACCCTTATAGCTGACCATCAGGCTAAGATGCCCTCTCCTCCCTTGCCTAGTAAATCCAGGCTGGTGAGTGAAAGGTGTCTTTCATTCTTTAGTGAGGTGAGTGAGGCTCTACTCTGCAGCCCGGGGTCTTCAGCAGGTCTGAAGACAGAGACGGAGAAGATGCCAGTGATGGGATGGAATCAGGGAAGAGCCCGCGACTTGTTCAGCTGTAATACCAGCCTGTTTAGCTGTAACTTGAGTCTTTCTAGAAATCAGTGCAGTAATTAAGGCTCCAGTTAGTTGGGTTGAATTATTTTAGACTTTACCATAATATTCAGCAGGATAATCTGTTTATACATTTATATCTGTCTTGTTCCTCTTTTGAAAAGATAAGATGGAATGGAAATTCTATCCTGCCCCTCTCTCCTTGGAAAATGGACAACCTTTTTTGTCCCCAATTCTAAGTCCTTTTTAGTCATTCCCCACCTTCATCCCTGCCCCTAAATTGCCCCCTTTGCCACCTACTTCCACACAAGTTAATGACATCTTTGGGCTTCAGAAGTTGAGCTAAAGACAATTCCCACCCACGCATTTGTTTAGAAGATTAGGTCCATCAAGGTGTCATCACAACGAAGTTACCCCAGAGTGGGAGGAGAAAGAAGGAATGGGCCGCAATGATGGGGATAAGAAAGGAGAAATGATTCCACTGGTGGCTTTTCCTCCACCAGAACTAACAAACAACCTTCTCATGCACCAGCAGGGATCAGAGTATCTGTGCATACATGAAATTCTGCAATAAAGTGTGCATGTTCAGGTACGAATGGACTGGATGCCCCTCACCAGGCCAAGAGTAAGAAAAATAGCAGCGTGGCAATTCCACACTGAAAAACTTGCTTCTAGACTTCCGTAAATCCCCAGAGCTCTTGGGAAAGGGCCAGCCATATTTATATGCCTTCGAATAATAAAAGCAAGAGCTATTCTTGTTTATGAGCTTCATAGAGCAAACACATACCCATTACACATATTACCCAAAGAGATTTTCAGAGGAATGGAAATTTTCAGATTGTCTCTAAAAGAGTCATTTGGTTCATTTGATAATATGTACCACAAGAGAAAAACTACCAGAGGGTGTCCTGATTCTTGGAGAAGAAAATTTGGTTTGCCAATTATCTGTCCTAAAATACTCCACACTGTTAATAATCAAAATGACACGAAGCACAGAGATAAGATCCTCCATTTAACAAAAGAACATCGAACTTCTACCTATTTTCAGCAATGGTGTTGATGTGATATTGAACATATACACGGGGATTATAATTCTTATCAGATTTATGGGGGGGGGGAATTGGAGAGTTTTGAGTGCATGTAAAGAATGTTTGTGAAATCAGAATACAGTTGCTTTATTTTTTTTTTTAAATCCTTACTCAAGGATATGTTTATTGATTTGAGAGAGAAAGGGGGAAACAAAGAGAGAGAAAGAGAAACATTGATGTGAGAAACATGGACCAGTTGCCTTTCCTACCCACCCAACCAGGTATTTTAGGGAATCGAACCAGAAACCTAGGTGTGTGCCCTGACGAGGAATCAGATTTGGTGTACAGGATGGCACTCCAACCTGGCCAGGGCTCCTTTTCTTTTCTTTTTAACAAGCAAAATTATTGTTTTCCCTCAAAGAACCCTAGGAGAAAATTCTATTCTATTCAATTTTTTATTTTTATTTTCACCAAATATAAGAATAAAGACAAAATGAAAATGTACACTGCCAGCCCTTTTGAATTTTTGAATGTCATGACTGGATTCTGCTTGTTAGAAATCTGTATTGCTTTTAGAATTTCTAAAAAGTAATTTTTTTATCCTCACCCAAGGATATGTTTATTGATTTGAGAGAGTGGCTCAGTTGGTTGGAGCATCCTCCTCCCATACGCGAAAAAGCGTTCAGGTTCCATCCCCAGTCAGGGTGCATAGGGGAGGCAATTGATCAATCAATGTCTCTCTGTCTCTCTTTTCCTCTCTCTTTCACTCTCTCTACCTCTTTAAAATCAATAAACATATCTTTGGGTAAGGATTAAATATATATAGTCATACAATGTTTATATTCATGACTGTGTGGCACATTCATTGGAGAATAGACTGAGAGATTATGTTCTGAATATGGTCTAGCACTCTGAATAGTTCAATGTAATGTACAAGTTTGTACACAGTGCAAGGTATTCCCTCCAACACAATGTATTTCTATGAGTTGGATGCATCATACTCACCTGGAAAACTTCAAAAATTCACATTTCTATACCTCATTTGAGACATTCTGAATTAGACTGGGTTGGGGAGCCCAGAAACATGAATTTTGCAAACTTCCCAGATGACTTAGCAAATTAGAAAATTCTGCTCTAAGCACCACGGATTCCGAACAAGGTCAGGAACACCCACACAATGCTATAATGGCAACATTCCACACTTTTATTTTTAATTAACCTTTGCCACTATCTCTAAACATTTATTGAACACTTTGTGCAGGAACATTTGTAGAATCTTTTCATGTATCCCATCGCATACAATGCCAATTTTTGAGGCAGGTGCTAACCATGTTCCCCATTTTACTGATGAGGAAATGCAAACACAGAAATGCTGAGTGATTCACCCAAGGCTACACATCCTGTAAGAGATGGAGCCAGGCTTTGAAACCAGGCCATCTAACTTCAGAGGCCACATGCTTACCCAGGTCACTGTAAAATTCTAAGTAAATAAAGAGGTAAAGGTTGAAATTCATATTACTGGTTCTCAAGGCTTTCTACCATGCAAACAGAGTCAAGGTGACCCTGACTCCTGTATCTGGATCTGTGTTTTTTTAAATGGGGTCTCTGGACTGCTTCAAAATCCCCTGGGGTAGGCACCAGAAGCAGGGGCTGGGTAAAAATTGAATTCTTGGATTCTAACCCACACCCATTGCACCTAGTTTCAGGGAAGGAAAAAAGGAAGAATCTATTTTACCATATTCCTCCAGGCGATTCCTACACACAGTAAAGTTTGAGAACCATTGTGTTAGGTAACTGTAAGTCCACAGCAGCAAGATTAAACTCTCAGGTAATGAAGTTAATTTCCCTCACCTTAGATAATGATCTAAAGGATAGGGTTAAGGCTGTGGTTCTTAGTCAACAGTGATTTTTCCTCCCAGGGACACTGGCTGGAGATATTTTGGTTTGTTGCAAGTGGGGTGATGCTACTGGTGGGTATATCCTAGGGATGCTGCTAAACACCCCATAATGTAGAGGACAGCCTCCACAACAAAAAATTATCTGGCCTGAAATGTCAATAGTGCTGAGGTTGAGAAACTCTGGATTAAGGTATTAAGAAGGAGAACAGCCTTGTCTCCTACAGTAGCAGCCTCCTCTTGGAGGGACAACTTTTTCATTGTCTCCTCTACCCACCATTCCTACCATCCCACCATTATTCTAGTATTTAGGCCTCGCTAAAATATCCTCTCTCTACCTTTCCACATAGTCAAATTTTACTGTTACTTCATGTACTAATACTTCCAAATACTCCCACTCTTATCTCCCTTAACCTAAAACCAAGTTTCACTAGGTGGTTGGATGGCTAGGAATCATAAAATTTAGAGCTGAACTCAGCTGATCCTTCCAAACATTTTCCAACAAGGAGAAGCCAAGGCTGTTAGGATAGTAGAAAGAACAAAAGCTTTAGATTCAGGCAGATCAGATTTTCAACTACAGCTTTGCCCTTCACCAGATAGGAGACATCAGGATGCAATTTTCACTTTTTTCAAGCCTTCCCTACAAACCTCACAAGGTGTCTGTGAGGACGCATCAAAACGCCTATGTGATGTGCCCAGGCGGTACGCACAGGAAGCACACAGCACCTTTTGGGTCCCTTTTCTTTCCCAGATACTATCAAAGGCTTGCCTGAAATATCAAACTAATAATACCTCATCCTTAATGTGTCCTAAATGGGATGCTAGCCACGTTTTAACTGTAAGGTCTCAACCAATTTTTGAGTTGGGCACTGTGATTAACTCCATTCTCAAAGATGAGAAAATTGATGAGAGGTATGGAACTGGCCCAATGTTGCACTGCTAGTTAATGGCAGTGCCTGATTTTACAGCTCTGGGGGCCCAGTTTCTGGACACTCTTACTTACCACATACTATACTGCTCAAGAAACTGACAAGACCACAGGTCTCCCTTTTCCACATTAAGAATTCTTTTTATTACTCCACAAATGTTGGCTTTGTCCCTGCAAGTAAATAATAAATGGTAAAAACAGAGGTTATGCTTAATGCTTATTTTCTTTCCCTTGTGATGCAGAGCTCATAGACGGTGTTCAATAAATAATTGTTTATAGACTGATAAGGAAAAGAAATCAATGGCAACCTGCAAAATTAATTTTGCCACTCTGTCAGTTTCAATTAATCCTATTATGGGTTGAAAATTATATTTTGTTCTCCATTTGAAAGGCAGGCTACATAACTGCAATGAAGAAGCTTGTTCAGCCTCCATTATTTTCTTGTGATCTTATAGAAGCAGGTGATGTTTCTCTGAATCAAAACTACAGAGCACCACTCACTGTGTACGCCGAGGCCCAAGACATGAGTAAGGGACTTTTGGTCCCTCAGGAAGGCTGTCTTTATTCCATACTAGAGGCCTGGTGCATGAAATTCTGCACAGGTAGGTTCCCTAGGTCTGGCCAACGATCAGGGCCGATCTGTGGGGTGACCTGCAGGGCAATCAGGGGGGCCCCTGTTGGCACCTGCCTTGGCCAGCCTGGTGCCACCCGCTCGCCAGCCCCACCCCCTGCAGCCACCGCCACTGGTCACCTCCCTCGGTGTGGTGATGGAGAGGCCCCTGCTGGCACCCACCTGGGCTGGCCTGGGGCCTGTGGGCAGCTCCTGCATTGAGCATCTGCCTCCTGGTGGTCGGTGCGCATCATAGCAACCATTTGTTCCACCAGTTGTTCCCCTGTTCAGTCAATTTGCATATTAGGCTTTTATTATATAGGATGGTTAATAATGTTTCTGAGCTACAAATTCACCTTTCCCCCAATTGCATATCCCAAAGGAAGGTGAAAGAAAAGGTGTGAGTATCACTTCCTTACTGCAGGCTCTCTCACTGCTGGCCTCAGGTGAGTCTTACAGGAGGTGCTGGAGAGATAAAAATGGATGTTCTTGACCCTGTCAGAGCTAAGGCCACTCTGTTTTCTGTTCTGAGATATCTGGAGACTAATTAATAGGAGAAAATATGATGGGGGTAATGGCAAAAATGTTGTGAGCCTTTGTCTGGGCCCTTCTCTGAAGTCACTCACAGTGGTGTTTTGTTTGGCACAGGGAGAGATTTAAAGGTTTAAGCTCATTAAATTATTTCTCGTCCTCCAGAGGAGGGGAAGGTGTTAGCATCTCCATTTCACAGGAAACAGAGAGAAAAAAGGAAAAGAGAGAGTGGATTCACAGCCTGGAAGTCTAACACCAACTGACCACTCTTATCTCAAGAGATGGCGCATGGGAGCCCCATGGAAACAGGAGAGGTGAAGACATTGCAAAGCAAAAGCAAGATGTAGTCAGGGTTCCACTGGGGGTGGGGTCAGTGTGTGCTGAGAGAATGTGGGTTATGAGAATGTGTTATGTGGCTCATGGTTGGTTTGGAGTACTCAGCATTTATACTACAGTCCTAGAATTCTGGCAGAGGGTTCCTGTGTGGTCCCATGGGTGTCTAATGAAACAAACAAAACATTAAAATCCATTGTCCAGCTCTCTGACCTATTCTGGAGAAGCGTACATCAGTTAATTAAGACCCTTGAGTGATTGACTCATTAATGACCATTGACCACATCACTGACTGTCCCAGAAAGGGGCTTGAAGGAGAATGACAAGAAAGGCTGAGGCATGGGATGTGGGTTCATGAGTGGAAGAGATATGCAAGAATGGCCCACATAAAGGCCTGATTACTTGCATTTTAGATAAGTAAACAAGTAATTTTTGTCGTATTTGTGGACCTGTAACAAGAATAGACACACTTTTTCTACAGACTACTAGTCCTCTTGTAGCTTTTCCCCTGAGGTCTTTAGGCAGAAAGATGCAGAACAGGCATAATGCCATCCCTCTCCCTGAAGACTGTCTACAAGATTGGGTGTCTCTTTGGTTCCTAGTCAGAAATAGTATTTATTCTTACTGGCCAGGCTCCTTCTTTAACTAGAAATATAACTAAGAGAGATGCAACTCTGAGCTACAGTTTAACAACAATGAGAATATGACAATGAAGAAGAAGAAGAAGGAGGAGGAGGAGGAGGAGGAGGAGAAGGAGGAGGAGGAGGAGGAGGAGGAGGAGGGGGAGGGGGAGGGGAAGGGGGAGGGGGAGGAGAGTATGGTGCACTTACTATTCACCAAAATGATTCTATGAATTTATATGATATTCTCCATTTACTCCTCACAAAGTCCTATGAAGCCAATATTATTATTATCCTCATATGTCAAGTGAGAAATCTGTGTCACAAAAAGGTGAAGTAGCTTGCCCATACTCACACAACCAGAAAAAGATGGCTTTGATATTTGAACTCAGACAGTTCAATGGTATTGCACAAAAAATTACCATAGTGTCCACGTGTCTAATTACTGGGGAAACATGTTTTCAGTTTCAACTCCACATAAGAACAGACTTTTCCTGTGACAGAGGGATGATGTTTACCACTCACTGTACTAAACCTGCAGAAAACAGTGAGTTCCCAGCATGGTAACTCCCAGAAAGAATCAAGGATAGAAAATCAAGATGCTGGAGTATCATGCAACCATTTCCTTACCTGGCAAAGAAGCAAAGACACTTGCTACCAGAGGCTTTCAATTCAGGCCTGACCGGGGTTCAAGTCTGAATCCAGCACTTAGTTGACGTGTGACTTCAAATGAGTCACTTGACCTATTGATGTCTTGTTTCCCTATTCCTGGGAAACTACCACCTGTCTCATAAGGCTTATTACAAATAATGAATGTGATAATGTAAGAAAAGCAGCAAGCATAAGCTATATCAGGTAGTTGACACTCATTAATTGACTGTAATTAACATCATTAGCATCATATTGGAAGAGACCCAGTGTTGTGTCAAACAAGGTGAAGAAGCCTCTGACCAAGCACAAAAGTTTTACTATGATTTCTCAGCGATTAATAATGAAATGCCTGAATGAAGCATTGAGACTTCCTGCACTGATGCAGTTGCCAGAGGGTGATGTCATGGACTTGTCAGAACCCTGGATAGACAGGCCATTTCCTAGGAGACCTGCTTGATCTCTCTCATCTTATCTGATCCTTAGACTCAACATATTTCCTATGAGGATTTGACATCCATTTGGCCTCCCTAGTTCTTCCTCCATTTCTTAACAAAGCCCATGGCCAAGGCCTCCTTTTGATGCTCAGAGTGGACACCTAATTCCCTTTGTGAAGTTCTATCTTCTCTTCTCCTGCTTCAATAACAGTAAAGAGATGAGTCTTCAATGACTTTCATGAATAGGGACAAAGAGCAGGACTAACGTTTTATCAATATGTGCGCAGTCGAGTACCCAAATATGTATGTGGGCATCTTAGAAGGCATGTTAGTCATCCCATGATGGCCATGAATTGGTTCAGCATTGAGAGAAACATCTTTAAATCTACAAACTTCTTAAAAGTTGTAAATTGTCTGTCTTAAAAAGGCAACGGTCAAATGGTACTCTTCCCTGAGATGCAGGGATGATTCAATATATGCAAATCAATAAATGTGATGCACATTAAGAGAATAAAGAATGAATTCATAGCCCTAGCCGGTTTGGCTCAGTGGAATAAGCATCGGCCTGAGGACCAAAGGGTCTTGGGTTCGATTCCGGTCAAGGGCATGTACTTGGTTGTAGGCTCCTCCCCAACCTGGGCCCTGGTCAGGGCTCATGTGGGGAGGCAAGGAATCGATGTGTTTCTCTCACATCGATGTTTCTCTCTGTCTTTCCCTCTCTCTTCCACTCAAAAAAAAAAGTATCAATAGAAACATATCCTCGGGTGAGGATTAAAAAAAAAAAGAAGAAAAATAAATTCATATGATCCTTACAATAGATGCTGAAAAGCATTATTCAAAATTAACATCTTTTGACAGATAAATAAATAATATCTACAAGTAGAATAAATATTATTTAGCCACACACACACAAAAAAGAAATTCTTCTATTTGTGACAACATGGATAAAATTAGAGGGCATTATGCTAAGTGAAATAAGAATAATACTTATATGTGGAATCTAAAAAGTAAAGCCGATTGCCCTGGCCAATTAGGCTCAGTGAGTAGGAGTGTAGTTCTGTGCACAGAAAGTTTACAGGTTTGATTCCTGGTCAGGGCACATAACCAGGTTACAAGTTTAATCCCTGGTTGAGGCCCATATGGGAGGCAACCAATCAATATTTCTTTCTCACATTGATGTTTCTCTCCTTCTCCCCCTCCCTTCCTTTTTCTTTAAAATCAATAAAAACATATCCTCAGGTGAGGATTAAAAAAAAAGAAAAGAAAAAGAAAAGGAAAAGCCAATTTCATAGACATAGAGAATAGAATGGTAATTGCCAAAAAGTGGGTGAGGGGGGATAGAAAAATGTAAATCAAAGGTCACAAAGTTTTAGTTATAACAACAGTAAGTTCTGAGGATCTAATATACAACAGGGTGACTATGGTTAACTAGAGGCCTGGTGCATGAAATTCATGCATGGGCAGGGTTGTCCCTCAGCCCAGGCTGCACCCTCTCCAATCCGGGACTTGCCTGATCTCCCTAACCACCTCTGCCTCAGCCCCTGCACTCGGGACCCAGTCTTCCCTCCTCCAACAGGCTGCAGGCACCTGGGACCTGGGCCAGCTTCGCCCTGGCCAGGCTTTGTCAGGAAGGATGTCGGAAGGTCGTCTGGTCTAATTAGCATATTACCCTTTTATTAGTATAGATCAGTAGTCAGCAAACTCATTAGTCAACAGAGCGGCAAACCGCAGCTCGCGAGCCTCATGTGGCTCGCAAGCCACAGTCTGCCGACCACTGGTATAGATAATATGGCATTATATACTTGAAACTTGCTGAGAGTATATTTTAATTATTCTCATCACATACACAAACACACAGTTAACTATGTGAGGTGATGGATTCGTTCATCATCTTGATTTTGGTAATCATTCCACAATGCATACATATATCAGATCATTACGTTGTACACATCAAACATATATGATTATATTTGTCAAATATGCATCATTGAGGTTGGAGAAAAACAAAAAGAATCGCCATTTTCTGCTTACCAGAACTCAATGGAAGAAGATTGGCTTTCCCTAGTTCCATATTGTCATGTGTTCTTTTTTTGAAAATATGTTTTATTGATTTTCAGAGAGAGGGAGAGGTTGCGTTCTTTACACACCCTGACCAGGGATCAAACTGCAACCTGGGCATGTGCCCTAAGGGGAATCGAACTGGTGACCTTTCAGTGCAGAGGACAACACTCAACCAACTGAGCCACACTGGCCAAGGCCACATTGTTCTTTTTAACCACTCCATGTTGCTAAGGTTTCTAAGAAAATATTTGCAGGGTGTTTGGGTAATTATGTTATAACCAATGTCCAGGTGGAAGGGAAGCACAGTAGATAAATTACTAAACAGCAAAGTCACTTTTTTACTGGACTTAACCCAAATGTCATTTTCTCACCCATAGCCTCTTCTGACAACTCTAATTAAAACCTCAACCCTGGTCCCGGCTGGTGTTTCTCAGTGGTGAGAGTGTCGGCCTACAGACCTAAGGATCGTGGGTTCTATTCCTGGTCAAGGGCGCATACCTGGGTTCAGGTTCGACACTGACCCCAGTCGGGGAATATGCAGGAGAGAACCAATAGATGTGTCTCTCTGACTTCGGTGTTTCACTCTCTCTCCCTCTATCTCTTCCTCTCCCTTCTGCCCTTCCACTCTCTAAAATCAATGGAAAAAATATCCTCGGGTGAAGTATTAAGAACGACAACAAAAAAACCTGCAACCTCCTACTCCCCAAACTTCCTACTGCTCTACGTTTCCTTTTTCCATAGCACTTGCCACTTTCTAATTATTAAGTTACATATTTATTCTATCATTTATTACCTGTTTTCTACTATTAGAATTCAGTTCTGCAACAGTAGAGATCTCTATATTGTTCACTGATACATCACACATGTTCAGAACTGTGTCTGGCACGTAGTAGGTACTCAACTGGCTGAATGAACTGCCCGGCCAGCATAGCTCATTGGTTGAGCTATTCCGATTAGGGCCCACGTCCGGGTTGTGGGCTCGATCCCCAGTGGGAAGTGTGCAGGAGGCAGCCAGTCAATTATTCTTTCTCATCATTGATGTTTCTCTCTCTCTCTCCCTCTCCCTTCCTCTCTGAAATTAATGAAAATATATTTTAAAAATAGATATACTGGCTGAATGGAATTGAAATTAGGAGGGTGGAAATTTGGACTCTAGAATCATGTCTGTTACCAACTGGCAGAAGAGTGTCTCTTGGGAAACCAATTTGTCTTATCTTCCTTTGGAACAGTGGACTGCTCCAAAAATCAAATGCATAAAGATGAAAGTGTTTTTGAAAAATATAAATACATACAATATAAAAATATTAAAAAGGCATACAAACACTCAATGTTATTTTCAAGTACAACTGCATGCAATGCTTCATTTATTCATACAACTTCCACCTTTCTTTGCAAATATCTTAGCATTAAAATGCATCAGTAGAAATGAAAAACAAATTGATGGGGAATTTTTCCTGACTGTCTTTGTTGCTAGGATGAATCACTAGATATAATAAGCTACCCTGGCTGCAGTTGATGAAGCTGGCAAAGAGCTCTAAAGTAGTCAAGGAATTATTTAGACTTGGGGAAGTCTAGCTCATAATCACATGATATATTCAATATCATTATTGTTCTCACTTCCCACCCCTACCGTGTTTACTCATATAATTTTCAGTGAATATTTTATCAAAAAGAGAAAAGTCTTTCATAAATGCATATGCCTCAAGCAGCTGTGGCAACAGGCTGTTGCTTGGACTAGGAAATGATATTCCCAGGTAGATGGAAGGAAGCGGTGGTCAACACAAGACCCACTCTTCACCTCTCTCTGAGTCCTTTCAGCAAACAGGGTCTTGTGTGTTTTTTCAGCTGTTCAGAGCACAGTTTCAAGACGTCTTTCAGGTTGCAAGTAGACTATCTTGGCATGGAGGGGTAAGAGATGTGGGATGGGAAAAACTAAACAAAACTAATCCACAATGGCTTCCTGGAACAGGAGTTAGTGATGAACACTAGCAGGGAAAAAATACAAGCAGGAGTGAATGAATTATAGGAGAGTGAAAACCTCACACCAGTCTGCTTCGGTACATAAGTGTTGGGCAAGAATGAAGAATAGCATGAGTAGGATCGTGACTGACTACACAAACCTGAAGCAAACTGAAGAGTTTGAAGAACTTGACAAAGTGAGACTTTCTCAATGTAACACACTTGGAAAGGTTGAGGATTTATTTTTAAAGTGTAAAAATTTCTGTCAGAGAAAGGAGAATTAGTGACGACTTAGACCATTTGCTATAAAATTATTTCTGAGGTATGTAGTCACTGGCTTAAACAATGGGTGAAAATTCAAATGTAAACACTTCAAAAGAGTCATAAAAGTAAATATTTCTACCTTCCTTCTCTCTTAAAGAAAACCAATTAGGACCTTTCATAAATGGAACTGTGTGCTCCCAAAATTCATTATGTTGAAGCCCTAGTCCCCAGTACCCCAGTGTGTCTGTATTTGAAAAGGGGGTCTTAAAGAAGCAATTACTTCAGTGTCTTTATAAGAAGAGGAAATTTGAACACACAAGGAAGCACCAGGGATGTCCCCATACAGAGGAAAGACCACATAAAAACACAGGGAGAAGGCAGCCATCTGCAAGCCAAGGACAGAGGCCTCAAGTGAAACCCTTACTGCTAACACCTTGATCTTGGCCTTCCAGCCTCCAGAACTATGAGAAAATAAATTGCAATTGTTTAAGCTACCCAATTGGTGGCATTTTGCTATGGCAGCCTTAGCAAATGAATACAGTGGAATTGTCCACGTTTTGTCAAAAAGATTTGGAACAAATGCCAGAAAAAATAATAATTGCCAACTAAATAAATAATTAGACTTGGCAAATAAGCACCGACTTAACAGTAATTATGCATTTCTGGACTGTCTTTGATAGAGTAATTGGGAGACTAATGGTATTTAGGAAGCTGACTGCCATGACATTTGAATATATATCCATATTTTAGCATTAAAAAATAAAGTTGACGCAAAGAAATGACTCAAAACATTACTTTTGTCATGCCAATTTGTTCCCTTGTTTTCTATAACCAAATCTTAATTATATGTCTGGAATTCAAGCCACTTTTATTTATTTATTTTTTTTTTTTGTCTACCCATGGTTTGGTTTACTTTATTTATTTATTTATTTATTTATTTATTTATTTATTTATAATTTTTTTTTTTTATTGTCTAAAGTTTTACATATTTCTCCTTTTCCCCCAAATAAAACTCCCCCACTCCCTCCAGCCTCAAGCCGCCTTTCTACCCCAAGGCCTGATGTTACAATTTGGTGTTTTCCAAAGTATTTTTCTCAGTGTTCATTAGCCTTGTGCATCTCTAAAAGTGGCTACAGTAGTATAAGGGAGATCATATATATGCATTTAATCCTGTAATCCTTTTCACCCCCTTCATCTCATGAAGATACACTCTGGAAAATGGTGTCTTTTATGCCAGTGCTACACCAACAGAAAGGTCACAGGACTCACTTGCAATGTTAAAATGCCCAGTGAGGTCAGGGATGGGGCCTGCGGTTCTGCATTTCCAACAAACTCCCAGGTAAGGCCAATGTTGCTGGTCCAGGGGACATACTATGAACAGTGAGGCTTGTGCTTTCTGTAATCAGTGTCCACATGCCCTGGGGGAGTAGTGCCTGTCAAGGCCAATGACCATGACTATGACCATGACAAATGACTATGATCCAGGGATGATGGTGTTCTTCCTGCCTTTGTGTGTTGTGCTTATGTATTGGATCCATAGCACATATTTACCCTTAACTTCTTCAAATCTGTCTTGCATTCCTCCTATCTTTTCATTTAAAAAATAAAGTGAGAGTTCACTAGACAGAGAAATAGGAAAAAAGAATTCCTGGCTGAGCAAATGGCAGGAGGTTAGGCTCAGAGGCAGCAAGTGTGAGATATGTCTGGGTACTAAGAAAAGTGGTAAACTGCATGAATTTTTTTCAAGAAATTAACATAAAGTTAGACTACAAAGCTACATTAAGACCAGACCAATCCAGGGAATTCTAACCTAAATTTAACTCTGAACTAACAACCATTTATGCGTGATGACTGCGCTCTGTTCTTGAACTTTATTGTTGATGTAGATGAGAGTGGACTCTGTCATCTTCCATCTCTTCTTTGTGCAGAGCCTACTACCTACCTTCCTACCTTCTCCTCTAATACCTGTCCCTGTCCTCTTTCATCAGAGCCTTTGTTTCAGTCAACTGCCTTCGTTAGAAAGAAATCAGTGAGAATCCTAATTAGATATTGCTAGTTGAACAACAGCTAAGGGCCCCTCCTGGAAGTAGTTTTGGAACACTGGGACATACTTTAGGAAACATTAAAGATGATAAGGAAATCGTTTTGGGACCAATGGTTTATGGGGAGAGAAACTGGTGACAGTTTAGAGTAACAGCAATTTCAGAGATAATTTCAATTAAGAAATAGAACTTAAAAAAGAAAAAGAAATAGAACTTTGCCTATTTCTTCTGTAATCTATTCAGATCAAATGAGTTGTGTTACAAATTAAACAATGTAGGTATGGTGCACAGAGTGTATATAATTTAAATTGTATGATATACATACATATTTGATTTAAAGATTCAATAGAAGTGGTCTCAACTTAGGACAATTTTGTCCTCCAGGGGATCTTTGACAGTTTCTACATCATTTTTGGTTGTCACAGCTGGGGGACACGGTGCTACTGACAGCTGCTTGGTAGAGTCCAGGGATGCTGCTGAACATCCTACAATGCACAGGACAGCCCGCTCAAGAAAGTTTTCAGAGCCTAAAATGACAATAGTGAGGAGGCTGAGAAACCCTGCTATAAACTAATTCTATTTCCTTCCTGAAACTCTTTGATCTTCATAATCTCCCACCAATGTACAAATATTGTTTTTTCTAATTCTCACCTGAGGATATTTTTCTGTTGATTTTTAGAGAGAGTGGAAGGGAGGGGGAGAGAGACAGAGAGAAACATCGATGCCAGAGAGACATATGGATTGGTTTCTTTACAAACGTGCTCTACCCAGGGCTGGGTATTGAGCCTGCAACCAAGGTATGTGCCCTTGACTAGAATCGAACCTGGAACCCTTCAGTCCGAGGGCCTACACTATCCACTGAGACAATGTACAAAATTTTATTCCAAGTAAAGGAGACCAGCTCTTTTGAAATTGTGATCAACCACTTCGTTGTTCTAGGGCAGTGGTCGGCAAACTGCGGCTCTGTTGACTAATGAGTTTGCCGACCACTGCCTTAGGGAAAAACACTTAAAAAACATTTTAATAATGTACTAATGTCTTTAACCTGAAGTCAAAACTTCTGGGTAAGGGTAATGCCTTACGCAGTGGTCGGCAAACTCATTAATCAACAGAGCGGCAAACCGCGGCTCACGAGTCGCATGTGGCTCGCGAGCCGCAGTTTGTCGACCACTGTTCTAGGGTGATAAGCAGTATCAAGTACAACTTAAGTGCACCACTGTGGCAGCTACGAGTACATTAAGTTTCTGTAAATTTCTTTGAACAAAACAAGGCTGACTCTTGTGAAAATGTAAACTTTACTTGACTCCCTCCTTCTAGGAAAACGTGTAATGGAAATAGTTATTTCACCCGCAATGCTCTAAGAGAGGATGAAGATGTTGAAGATGTATTAGCTTCAAGGCTCTCCTTGTAGATTTATACTTGGACTTTTCAGGGTAAGAGAATCACTAGTACAAATGCCATTAGTGCTTTTTGACCGTGGGAAACTACTCAGAATTCTGAGGCAGCCATTCATTGATGGTGTTTGTGCAAAAGCTCTTTCTCCAGAACTCTGGTTAAGCAACTGGGACAAAGGTTGAATTGTTTTCATTTTGAGAAAAGCAATTGTTACCCTCAAAATTCCAGGCAAAAATCAAACAGAGAGAAGTCATTGGATATTAGATTTTTTGCCCCCAAAAACAATCAAGGAAAATAATGGGAAATAATATAACCATTATTTGTAGAAACAGAAGGCACTTAAATTTATAAATATAATGAATGCCCATTTGAAAGGTTTCTGGTGATGGGAGGGCCATGGGGAGAAATAACAGAGGTCAGACAGAGTCTACAAAGTCAACGAGAGGGGAAAATGGCCTTGGAGCAAAATTCAAGGGCAGAGAAACATCAGGAGTCTACTTATAAATTAGAGCCGCTTCTAACTGGTAGAGCATTTATTCAGCAGAGGAAACCAGATTTCCTGCCTTCCCTGCCTGTCAGACCTTCCCCTTCCCACTTTCTTTCAATATCTGCTGTCCAGTCTTCCCCCTCCTGCTTGTCTGAGCTTCTGACCTGGCTGTGGCAGCCTGAGTCACAGCTTCTGCACTGTCCCTGACTCCCAGTGTCCTCTTCAAGACTGTGGCCTGCCCTTAATTCTTGACTGCTGCATCGAATGAGAATTTGCCTTTGGCTTCCTCCACTATGCACTTGACTGGGCTGGATTCTCCACAGTGGACAGTGTGTGTGGGGGGCAGGGGCGGGGGGGGGTCCACTTGAGCCTCTTCCCCACACAGGTGTGAGGCTAAGATGCTAGAGGTCCTCTGAGAGGGACAAACACCCACCTGGTGTCATGCTTACAGAATGGGCACCTGCAAGTAGACCAATTTGAACATAAATTGCAAATTTTTTTTAAAGCTCTATGTAATAGATACTTGAAAAGACTTGACTTTTTTGAGATACTTGATTATGGGGATCAAAACAGCCTCTTTAGCTGAGTGCTGCATTGGGATAGGTCAAGCCACCTCCTATTTTTAGTTTGCAAAACTACTGACTCATAGGAGAAACTCTGCTGCCCGCTGCCATTAACAACCCCCATGTCTTCCGTCTCGTAAAAGCTGTCAGGACATTTTACAGAAAATCTGCAGGACCGTTCATCAGACAGGAGGTCTGAAATGCATTTTCGCCTATATATTATGTTTCGCCATCAAAGCATCCTGGGTTTGAAAATTAAGTTTCAAATCAACCTTTTAAAAATTTAAAATAAAAAAAAATAAGAATAGCAATGTGGGTGAGAGAAGGTGATGGGTCTGAGGTCTTGGATCCTTGCACATGCACTTGGTAAAGAAATCATTCACCCAGGAAATTGTAGAGATTTGGAAAAATGGGTTTGTGTCTTCAGTCTTCCCTGAAAGCATTTAGGAAAGTAAATCCTGGGCTCCTATTATTTTCGCATAAAAAATAACAACTTGTCAGTCTAAGTAACTGGAGTTTGGTGGCAACTGGCACTGTGTGAAAATATTGACTCGATTCCCAGGCACCTTGCATGTGTGAAATTCACACTCTGTGGCGGCTCCAGAACATTTAAACAGGAGCAGCTGAGGGCAACAATCTGGTTGCAAGTGGTAGTGGGAAAATTTCTGGAAGGTGCATTTGTATTTCAAATAGTTTGTACTTAGATTTTATATTAAAGGTCAATTAAAACAGTTGTGTGTTTTTTTCCTAAGATGCTCATATTGCATTTTACAAATGATTGAGTAAATAGTTGTTCTTTAGATCAAAGACTTGTGTACATACCTAATAATCATACCCACATACTCACACGTAATAGAGGGGATTTGAAGGGTGGAGAATGCTTTTTAGAAATTGGAGCAGGGTGTGCTAAAGAATGCCACACACCTGCCACCCCTTGGCCCCACAGCCATTCACAACTATTGGCTTTTTACAAAGCACACACTAATGAGCTTGTAGCAAAAGAAAAAAGGAAGCTCCTAAAGCATGTAAACAATCTCAGTTGATAATTTAGCTAATATGTAGATTTTCTCTATGGCAGGTATTAACTTCTATTCTCTATTTGGTTCCACATATATTTTTGACAAGGTTATTAAGAGCTATTCAAGCCCTAGCGGGTTTGGCTCAGTGGATAGAGAGTCGGCCTGCAGACTGAAGGGTCCTGGGTTTGATTCCGGTTAAGGGCACATACCTGGGTTGAAGGCTCGATCCCCACTGGGAGCGTGCAGGAGGCAGCCAATCAGTGATTCCCTCGTCATTGATGTTTCTATATATCTCTCTCTGTTTCTCTTCCTCTCTGAAATCAATAAAAATATATACTTTTTTTTCTAAAAAAAAAAAAAAAAAAAAAAAAAAAAGAGCTATTCAAGCCCAGGCTGTGTGGCTCAGTGGTTGAGCATTGACCTATTAGCCAGAAGGTCACTGTTTGAATCCCGGTCAGGGCATATGCCCGGGTTGTAGGCTCCATCCCCGGTATGGAGGAGGTCACAGGCAAAACCATAGGAGTAAAATAAGTAGTGATGGGATCCGTATATTGGTCACTTTATGGTCTGGAAAAGCTTATCCACCAACTGTACCTCAAGTTTCCGTTTCCTGTTCACTTGAGACATGAGGGGACTGGGAAATTGTTCTTCTTCTAGTCCCCAAATGCATTCTAAAACAAGTTATTTCATCTTCCCATTTCCTAGAATCTGGAATCAGGAACAGTCCTTAGAACATAGAATGTCAAAGATAAAACAGGACCTAAACAATGACCTGCCAGATAAAAACCCGAGGGACTGAGGAATACAGTGGTTTGTTCATTCTCACAGCCATAGAGGTCGATCCTCACACTGCTGAAGAAATCCCAGTCAGCAGGTTCAGGGGGCCCACTGCTGTTTTTAAGGTTAGCATGGGAAGTACACATTCACTGAGCCGCAGGCTGGCCACAGGGCCCTGTGAAGTTGAACTTCACCCCTTTCTAAAGCTAATGGAGTCAAGATAATCTGAAAACTTGTTTTTATTTCAAGAGAGCAATGTCCTAACATACCATCCCTTTCTAACAATGGCTTTAGGCTGGCCAGGGGGCTCTGTGATATAAAAAGCCCTTACAGCTAGCAAAGATTGAACACATGAGCATCGAAGAGTTTTTGTTGTTGTTGTTGTTTGTTTTTTTCCTGGGCAATTAAAAACTTCTTGCTCTTACACAAACCACATCATATTTAATGGGACCAATTTTTCATTTTTGCATGAAGGGGTCTGACCTTAATAATGTAATGTTATGCTACACAGCAAAGTGTTTGAGTTAGCAGGACTAAAATATACACACCTTTTAACTGTTGCAGAAAACACAAACCACAGGAGAAAACGGACATTTACATACAGAAAACAGTTACTCCCCACATGGATGATAAAACAGTAAAACTAATATTTAGAACAGTGCTCCCCATTTATCAGCAGTTTCTGGTTTTCACAGTTTCAGTTACCCAGGGTTCTAAATATTACATAGACAATGAATATAAAATGTTTATTTCCATTTCATTTGTTTTTGAATTGTGGACCGTGCTGAGTATCATGATGAAATGTCACACTGTCCCACTCTGTCCCCCTATGAACATGGTCATCGCTTTGTCCAACATCTCCACACTGTGTATGCTCCCGCCCCTTAGTCACTTAGGAGCCACGCTGACTGTGGCTGTGTCACAGAGCTTGTGTTTAAGTAACCCTTATTCTACAAAAATGATGCAATGCCGCCCTAGCCGGTTTGGCTCAGTGTATAGAGCATCAGCCTGTGGACTCCAGTCATAGTACTAATTCCTCTCTGGACTGTTGGGACAACCTTTCATCTGTTCTGCCCTCTACTTCTGTCAGTCTACATACATTTGCCACATAGCAACAGAGTGGTTCTTTCAAAATGGCAGTTGGATCATGCCACACCCTTGATCAAAGCCTTCGATAGATTCAAATATCTGAGTGGAATACAAAATCTTTACACCCAACCCTTATTCTCATTTCTGGAATGTTCTCACTCACTCTCAGCTGCATTCACCTTGGTCTCTGTTCTTTATCAAACATGCCAAGCACACTGCTTATCTTGAGGGTCCCATAGTCTGGAATGCTTGTCCACTCCCTCAGGTGCCTGCTCAACAGTCACCTTAGGAGACAAGTCTTTTCTGACCACCCATCTCCTTCCTCCTTCCCCCTCCCACCCCACTCTGCTTTATTTTGCTCTGCACACAAAGTTCCACCTTACACATTACACATTTATCTCAGTCTTTCTCAATCTTTCCCAACAGAACGCATGCCCCAGGAGAGCATTGCCAGCCACAGTGAACACATGGTAGCCACTTGGGAAATATTTGCTGCTGAATGAATCGTCTGTGCAAGTGGAGGGGTTACTTGAGAAAAGCAGTTTATTCTAGGCTGAAACCAAGGCAGTCTGTGCTTTCCTGATGACTGCATTAGTGATTCTGAGTATTAGAGTTTGTCCCTTACCTACAAGCCTAACAGGCACAGCTTCCTACCCTTCATGGGGTGCTGCTATCAGGAGTAACTATATCAAGAGGATGAAGCGGAGAGTCAAGACTCCCTTGTCTGACACATCACTGTTATGGTCTCAACCATATACTTCACTTTGTCAGCTAGAAGCAGCTCTCTCTCTCTCAGACCCTCTGTGTCCAAGGGAAGGACTTGGGAGACAGAGGAGTTAGGGGACCTGCTACAGGTGCACCCTGACAGCGTTCCTTCAGCTTCTCAGGAATCTCCACACACCAAGCCCTTTCTCCTCAGTGGCAATGGGAGTTCTCCCCATTGGTTCTTTTCAGATCTGAAATCCCTCCCTGGTCATGTATTAGGGACGTCAATAAGCACAATGCCTCTTTAATGACCCCAGAGGTGCCTGTATGGAGTCCTGCAACCTTTCTCTTAAAACATAATACTTTAGGGGTCTAAAGGTTGGCCATTTCCCTGGATGCATTTATTATTTTATTCACTCTCTAGGGCCTAGAGAACATCTGTTTAATGAACACCTGTTATATGCCAGACACTCAGCTATATGTTGGGGTGCAGTTAGGAATCAGTTAGACATGGACCCTCTCCTAAAGGAATTGCTGATCTAGCAGGAGAAAGAGGGTATAGTCATAGAGGTGGGTGTGTGCAAATCGGAAGGAAATAGAGTTCCGTGAGAGTGAAAAACTCAGGGAAGTGACCCCACGTGAGGACAGGATGTTTGAGCTGAAAGCTGCACAATGATTAGAAATTAGAGGAAGGGGGTAGAGACAGCATAAGCACATTCAACACATGAAAGATGGCCTGTGTGGCTGATGTCGGGAGGCAGTGGGAGAGGACAGGGAGGTGAGCCTGGAGGTGGATGGGGGAGCCAGATCAGAGTCTCGCAGGCTTCTTTGGAAAGGGAGTCCTGGACCTGAGCACAATGGGAAGTCTGCGAATGGCCTCAGGCAGGGAAACTGCATGATCTGATTTGCATTTAGAGACGTTCACTCTGGCTGTGCTGTGCAGAGGATTGAAGAAGGACGGGGCAGATGACAGGCCTGCTGGGAGGACACTGCAGTTCCCAGACAAGAGTAGGTGGCTGGCTCTGCTGTGGGTCTGGTGGAGATGCGTGAAAAGGAAGAAGAGCAGGCAGGCTGATTGAGCAGCAAGGCAATGGAAGAAATAAAACGAGCCTGGAGGCTCTGAAAATAGCTGTATAGGTTTTACATCTCATTTCAAAGAGGAGCTTTTATTTTCTTTGCTGCAATGCATATTTTGTTCCCAATTTACATCCACTCCACCCCACCCAGACCATGTGACTTTGGTACTGAGTTGCCATAATCTGCACTCCATTTCTCCAAAAGGCTTGGAAATGAGGTACAACAGGTGTCCTCTGATCAGCTCAGCGAACCCTCCAAGTGGGTCCCGCCCCACAGCCCTTAGCTAACCTCGGAGGGGGTGAGACAGCTGAATTTTGGAGATGAGAAAATTTTAGTAAATTTTTAAAAAGTCAGTTCTACTCTGCCAAATGGGTGTGGCTCAGTGGTTGAGCATCAACTATGAACCAGGAGGTCACGGTTCGATTGCCGATCAGAACACATGGCCATGTTTTGGGCTTGATACCTGGGGGTAGAGGGCATTCAGGAGTCAGCTAATCAATGACTCTCTCTCATCATTGATGTTTCCATATCTCTCTCCCTCTCCCTTCCTTTCTGCAATCAATAAAAATATACTTTTAAAATTTTCAGTTCTACTCTCACATCGACATCTCTCTCTCTCTCTCTCTCTCTCTCTCTCTCTCTCTCTCTCTCTCTCAAAAAAGAAAATTCAGTTTTATTGGTGATGCTCCCTATAGCAGCCAATATTCCATATTAGAGAGCACCATAGTTGACCTGTTACATTCTCTTAATCAACAAACCCTAGCGCAAATTAACTTAGTCTTTATTAAATGTTGCAACACTGCAGGGGTGAGGGGACCCTCAACATTTCACTTGTGAAAGCAATTTTAAAAAGTTCAATTATTTTTCCCATTCACATTTTACTAATATTTTATTTGCACTAAAGCTATCCCTGTAGAGGACTTCCTAATGACCACAACATTGACCCAGCGTGTGTGGCTCAGTGGTTGAGCATCAACCTATGAACCAGGAGGTCACGGTTTGATTTCAAGTCAGGGCACATGCCTGGGTTGCAGGCTCGATCCCCAGTAGGGGGTGTGCAGGAGGTAGCATTCAGGAGGGCATTCAGGAGTCAGCTAATCAATGATTCTCTCTCATCATTGATGTTTCTATCTCTCTCTCTCCCTCTGCCTTCCTCTCTGAAATCAATAATCAATAAAAATATATATATATTAAAAAGACCACAACATTGTGTAACAGGCTGAGACACCTTCCATTCACTTCATCACATCACTCTCTGTGAACAGCAAATACCAAACTGGGGGAAGATGGTACATAGATAGAAGGAAAAAAACATAGTAGATGGCAAACAATATATTATAATAAACTCAATAATCAAGAATTTTGAAGGTCTAAAACTATCACCATTGATTCATGGATAAAAATTTCATGTATTCTCGCATTCTTCATTCAAAAATTCTGGACATGTAATTTTATATGATTTATATTAATGGAAACTTAGAGATCCATCAGAGGTTCCCAAACAGGGATCGAATGCTCTGGAAGGGTTGTGAGGCTATGTTTGGTGGGAGGAATTGCAGAAAGTAGACAGAGCATAGGGGTGATCATTTCAATTCATTCAGAACAACTTTTATTGGTTTGTATATTTATTAGAACTATGGAAACTCTATATTTCAACGGAATGAAGAGATCTCTGCCTAAAAATATTCACAGCAACCAAAAACACCCCACAAACTTACTAAAACAGCTCTCAGGAGCTTCCACTTCTAGCCATGGAGAGACCAATAACACCCGCCTTCCTGCTGAGAACTGGAAATGCAAAATAAAAATAATTTGCTTAAAAGCATGGGACAACGGCCACAGAGGTCAAAACTTAGACAAGATCAAAAACAGATGATCATTGAGGGAGCTCAACTTTCTGCATTTCCTTTTTCCGCCCAGAGATTTGCTCACTCTTAGTGTTGACAGGGAACCTGAGATGCCCGGCAGAACGGAGAGGAAGATAACTCTTGAGGGTTTGCAGCAATCTCCTGAGGCCCTGGAGGCAAAATCTGGCATCTAGGCCAGCCGAGGAAGCAAAGACGCAAAGCTAAGGTCCCATAAAGAAGGCAGATTCAAAGACTGGCACTTTATCTATCACCAGTTTTCTCCCAAGACCTTGGTCTATTAAGTTACGTATCACAGTGGTCAAAAAGCAAATTGGAAGCATAAAAAAGCAAAGTTTACAGCCTTCTCGTGATGTTGGACAGACAAAAAATTGGAGTAAATGCTTCACAAGGGAGGTGGGATACTAAATAACACAACTGGTCCTGTGTTGCCACCCCTGGAAGACTATTCCGTAGGCCGGGGTAAAATAAAGACAGATCATACCTTGTAGAAAGACTACAACCCAGAGTCCAGTCACTTCAATTCTTGATGGATTGAGACGGTCACCCTCTCTGCTGCCCTTCAGAGGACAGGCTGAAATCTCTCTGGAGGAAAACACATTATCCAGACTGCTATGGTCTGAATGTTGTGTTCCCCCCATAATTCATATGTTGAATTCTTAATGCCCGATGTGATGATACTAGGAGGTGAGGCCTTGGGAGGTTCTTAGTCATGAAGGTAGAGCTCTTATGAGTGGGATTAATGTTCTTACAAAAGGACACAACAGAAATCCCTCCCCACCCCCTTCCACTCTGTGAGGACACAGCAAGAGGGCACCTGCTGTGAATCCGGAAGAGGGCCCTCCCCTCGCTGGAGCCTTGATCTTGGAATTCCCAGCCTCCAGAGTCATGGGAAATAAATGTGTGTTTTTATAAACAACCTGGTCTGTGGTATTTTGCTCTAGCAGCCAAATAGACTGACATACACCCTCTATATTTTTCCATACAGATGTTTGCCCCTTCAAACAAATATTACCTGGCATATAAAAAAAATAATTCAGGTAAAAATCAAATAATAAAAACAGACACCATAACAAAGTCTGTCTCCAGTTTGAAAGCCTCATGGAGCTCCTTAATAGCTTACTGAAACAAGTTCAAATCCAACTCAATAAAACCTGGTGCACACCGTTCAAATGTCATCCGTCAAATGTCGTAGGTGAATTGAAATGAATAGTCTTACACCTTGAATGTTTGCTGATAACATCTAAGCCCCACTCTTCCCCCCCTTTCGTCTTGCTCCATAACTGGGCAAGCTGATTAAAGAAGCCCACCTTTTTTTTTTTTTTTTTTTTTTTTGAAAGTTCACACCGCTCAAATCCCAGCCCCCTGCATCGACATTTTGATCCCAGCCCCAGCCACTGACATGATAAAAACCCAAACCACTTATTCTTGTCTTTGATGAAGCCACTGTGGGCAGTCTTGGGTCCTGCTCTGCTCTCCCCAGAAAGTCCATACATGTTAGTAATACACCTGTTCATATCCTCTTGGTGACTGTTGTTGCATCAGCAGTCTCAAGACCCAAGCCAAGTGGTGGAAGGTGCCCTCTCTGGGGTAATCACAAAACAGAAACAAAATTGACCAAAATAGTGGACTATTTGACTTGGATTTTTAAAATAACTATAATTACTATATTTTTAAAGGAGATGACTTGATAATGATTCTTACCAGAGAACAGAAATCAAATTTTTTTAATTTGACTAGAAAGTCTTTTAAAAAATGAACTCAATAGATAACTTCAGGGAAACTGTACACAGATGAAGACAGCGTGAGTGGGCTAGGTAGTAGAAAATAACCAGACATAAGCATAGCTAAGGGAGAAATTTATAGCCTTAAATGCATATATTACTAAAATTTGTAAAGGGCTAAAAATTTTACCAGAAGAAAGCAGACAAAGGAAATATAAAGATAAGAGCATAACTAAAATAGTCAACAAAGTCTACAAAGCTGAAAGCTGTATTTCAGAAAGGATTATTAAAATAATAAACCTCTTGCAAACCTAATCAATAATAAAAAGAAGGCACTGATTGCAATAGGAGGAATTTGTGGTGGTGGGGGGGACAGTAATGCAGATTCTTGCACATTAAAAAAAAAGAAGAAGAAATACACAATTTTATGTCAAAAATTATAAAATGAAATGAAAATAACAAATTCCTAGAATACAAACTACTAAAACTCACCGCCCCCAAAATAGAACATTTAGTCATACATTTAGTAAAAATAAAATAAGGTCTGCAATTTTTAAATCTTTCCTCAAATATATGCCCAGGCTCAGATTGCTATATCAGTGATTTTCTCCAAATATTTACAAAATAAATAATGCCCATCTTACACATTCATTACTTCCAAACAATAAAAAGAAGGAATACTTTCTTACTCATTTTTTGAAGGAAAGCAAAATTTTGACACCAATACCTCAGTAGGAGAATAAAAGAGACAAAAATCATATAGTCAACTCAAAGTGTGTAGATAATACATTTGATAAAATTCTACAGTACTTATTTGTGATTAAAAAAATTAATTCAGCAAAGGAATAACAGAAGAGAATTAGAATAATCTAATAAAAGTAGTTGCAAGAAATCTAGAACAAACAATATTATTAATGGTAAAATATGTACATCTTCTCACTGAGATCTGTAAGTTATAAAAATATCTATTATCACAATGATACTGAAGGTCTGAGTAGCGAAATAATGTGAGGGGGGAAAAAGCAAGAGATAAGAATTGGAAAAGAAGAAATGGAACTGTTATAATTCATGGACAACATGATTGTGTGCATAAAAAAATCCAAAAGGATATAGTCAAACTTTTGGAATTTGTAAATGAATATATCAACAAAGTTTTTCAGATTATAGACAAAGATACTTAAGTCCAGAAAGATGCCCACGTCCACAGAGACACTTTCAAAATTAGGAAAAGGGTGACTCTCAGCCCAGTGCTCCAAGTTCTTTTCATGTATGCATCAGCAATGAGGCATTTATTTGAAGGACAAGCTACAGAAATTCCTTTGTTTCCAGTTCCTCTCTAATCAAACTGAGGCCTAGCCACCCTCTAGCCCTTAAATCTACCTGGACATCCAGACATTCTAAAATGTAGTTGACTGCATTGACCTTCCCCCACCCCCAGACCCCATCAGGGGCTATGAAGGAAATAACCGAAGAAGGTAGGGCAGCAATTTTCTGGTATGTGGGGCCCAAGCTCTCTTTCTGTTCTGCCAGAAGTTGAAGATCAAGGATCACTCACAGTGGTTGGATTTCCCTACAGTGAAACCTGCGGATGGGACGGGGCAAAATGGTGATGAGTCCAGGGTCTATCACAGGAGAAGAGAAAACGAGCAGTCATGAGGGCTATTGGCCCTGGCCTAACTCATACAGGATGTCAAGTCTGAACTCTACGTATTATCTGTAAATGAGGCTGCATACAGAATTATGGAAACACAGGAACAGTGATTCTTGCACATTAAAAAAAAATATATATGACAGGACTGAAAGTAGGAGATATTTATCATACAACTTTAAACTTACATCCCTTTCTTTATCCACGATGCCCATAACAACCAATTAATTGGTGTTTTCTATAACTTCTGCAATTGTCTCATAAATATTGTAAATATATCAATGGGATACTATGTCTGTATGTTACTACTATTATTTTATTACAAATGACTATTGAGAACTTCTGTAACGTGCATTATTTCTTTTTCTCCTCTTCCTCCTCTTTGTCCCCTCCACCTGTCTTCTTCTTCACCTTCTCTTTCTCAAGACATGGAAGTGGCTGGGGCTTCCAAGGACAACCTTGGAAAGACTCTGCATTCCTCAATGGCCAAGTGACCTCTCAGAAAATGTGGGTAAAACAGGAAGGGCAATGGAGTGCTTGCCTCATCGGTGGGGACCAAGCCAGAAAGACTACCTTGATCAGATAACTCTGACCCTGTTTTTCAGCTCTAGGCTGGAGTTTCATAAAGACACTAGGGTTGTGGTAGAGGGTTCAGGGTTCCATTACTTTGTCCTAGGCTTTTGCACACTCGACTTGCTGACTGCTGTCATGGGTGAGGACACAGATTGGGTCCCAGAGGACCTGGGGCTCCCTCTGGGCCCGATGCTGAACATCCTGCTGCCTGCTGTCTTCAGCCCCAGGCAACGGCCGTGCTGGCCTAACCAAACACAGCAGGTACACAGGGCACAATTAAATAGGAGCACAACCTGTCACTCACTCCAAGAAACATGGAGAGGATTTCACATCTGATAAACTTACCCAGAATTTAATTTTGCCATCCTAAGAGGGGAACAATTTTTACTTTGAACTTGCATTCAACTTGTCTGACATTTTTATGTAGAATTAAAGTGGGGACACACCCGAGATAATTGTGGTGGTGGTGGTGGTGGTGGTGGTGGTGGTGGTTGATGAGTGCTCTGAGCCTGCAAACATTTGGACCCGCCCCTGAAAACCATTTCCTAAATGTGCCAGGGTCCTCGCCCACCTGCAATCTTTTTCTCTAGCACACACATTTCCTGTTTAACATCTGTCATTTTCCATGTCGCTGCACATCAATAAATCCAACCTTTTGCCAAGCTGTTGGTTTTCAGCTCCTAGATTTAGACAGCATGGTTGTCATTTCATTTTTATTTTGTTTCCCTTGTGGGGGAGAAAAAAACTTTTTTTCAATATCACACAGCACAATTTCCCATTTATAAAATAACTCCTACAGATTTCTCTAATATATTCTATACTCCTGAACCCGTTCTTATACTTCTACTGCTTCCCCAAGATCCTCCAGCAAGACTCTGAACATCTCTTTGGGGGAGGGAGGATTTTTTTCACACGTTCATAATGTGGACAGCTAATAGAGGTTAAGAGTGTGGAGAGGGGGATGAGGAGGGAGAAGAGGGAAAGGTTTACACTTCCAACTGGAAGTTTCTACCCCTCAAATTCAGGACTTTGGAGTGTTCCTTCTACTTCTTTTTCAGCCTCTGTCTATTGTTCAGCAATATTAAGAGACATGTTCCACATCATATTTAGTGTGTGGGATACTGAGAGGAGAGATGGCTGATAACATGCTTCCTCTGAAAGGGATGGAGTCCTTATAAAGTAAAGAAAAGAAAGGTTCCACGACTTTATTACTCCAGGAAAACCATAGAACAGCTGCCTATTGAAATTCCAGGAGCCACATGGAGAAAATAAACCTGTGGCTAAATCCCAGCCTTCAGGCCTCTCTTGACTTACCTCCACCAGCTTGTTGGCATGTTCACGGAAAACCTGGGCATATTCCTTCACTTCCTTCTCATTCCCACTCTTTGCAGCCTCAATGAGAACCAGCAAAGGGACGTTGGTTTCCAGGAAAGAATCAGATATGTGATCCATCACAGCTTTCCGAAGCTACAATGAGCACAAAAACAAAAACACACACAATTAGGGAAAAAATGGTCTGTTTATGAGTCTATTACTCATTTGACAGAATAGATTAAACTACTGCCCAGTAATACAGTTTTTCTAGACTATGCCCAGCTCCCATTATCCATTAAAATAATGTGTCAATTCTGTGGTGCTGGCTTTTTTTAATTATGCTTGACTTTTTATATTAAATTAGTTTCAGGTGTACAACACAGTGATTAGACATCCCTATGAAGTGATGACCACAATAAGTCTAGCACCCATCACAGTTATGACATTATTGACTATATTCCTTATGTGGCACATGACATCCCTGGGACTAATTTTATAACTGGCAGTTTGTACTTGAGCCCCTTCACCTTTTTCATGCCCCCCCTCACCATTTTAATCTTCCCAATCTTCCCAGTACTTATCACATCAAAGAAAAACAGAGATGACTGATGGATGATTCTGAATTAACTATATTATATGTCAACTTAAAAGTTGAACGTATGGCCAATAGCTCAATACACGATAGGCCCTCTCTCATCAAGGGTCTGCTCTCATTTTTCATTGGCCCAAAGGTCTCCAGGATGTTTTAAATGGTGATGAAGTTCAAGGACTCGGGCTCTTTAGAAAAAGATATCTAGGCATCAACAAGCAAGTGGGCAGAATTTTAGATGAAGAGTTGGGTCTACAATCCACCCTGGAACTGGAGCACTTTGCAGTCTCCTGCCCTTTCTAGATACATTGTTTGTATTTGATGGAGGGGGAAACATGAAACACCTAACAATCTCAAAATGACTCTGCCCAGGTTCTATGGTGATATAGTTACTGTGCTCCAGAAAGAAGTACTTATAATTATTTTTCAAGATAAGTAAGAATAAAAGACCCACATTTCTAGCATAATTACACATCATTCCTACATTGTTAAAACTGGAAGCAGGGCAGCTGCATGAAAATGAAATTACACTGAACCTGAAAAATGATCTCAAGCCTGGGATGAGGCAGGGGCTGGGTGGAGGGGGGCAAAGGAGGGGAAAATGGGGGACATCTGTAATACTGTCAACAATAAACAAAGAGGGGGGGAAAACTGCAATTGTCCAAATGTACTCAGGGAGAAATCATCCAAATGTAAATAAACACAAGAGAAGATGATTAACAATGTGTATGTTTCCCAGACAAATATACCTATGCAGGAGTAGTCAGGCAAATCTTTAGATAAGGTGATACATACACACTTGTTATTGGTCAGAAGAAGAACTTTAAACAAATTTCAGTTCCTTTTGCACTAATTACCATAAAGTATGTATGTGTGTATGTATGTGTGCATGTATAACTTAGTTTGGTTTACCTCCCAATTGGATTTGACATTTCACCATATAAAATATATAAAGGTTATAGAAAGTTAACATTAATTAGATATTCATTTGGCAATCTGTGCTAAATTACTGCACAGAAATAATGTTGGTTATTGGTGAGTTCATATATCCCAGGTATATATAATATGCCAGATATTCAACTAAGGTTTTTGCATATTATACCATTTAGTCCCCACATCAACACTATGAGATACAGATTATTCTTATGTCAGTTTTTCAACTAAAGAACATGGGCCCAGCCAGTGTGGCTCAGAGGTTGACCTATGAAACAAGAGGTCATGGTTCAATTCCCAGTCAGAGCACATGCCCGAGTTGTGGGCTCGATCCTCAGTAGGGGGTGTGCAGGAGGCAGTGGATCAATGATCCTCTTTCATCACTGATGTTTCTATCTTTCCTTTCCTCTCTGAAATCAATTAAAATATTTTTTTTAAAAAAAGAGGAAGATGGGACTTAGAAAAGCTAGCTAATTTGCCTGCAATTATAAAGTGGCAGAGCCCATGGTTAAGAAGGTCTGAAGGGGACAGAGCAATGGCCACTTGAAACTGACCTGCCATGGCTGTCTTCCAGGACAGAGCCACACATGCAGGAGAAACTATTGGGAGTGTAATCAAAATTGAACTTGACAGTGACAACATCGATAAAAGAAAGGAAAGGTCTAGATAAAGTGGGGGAGATGAGCACAGCCAGGCTATCTAACCCATCAAGCCACCACAGCTTTTAATACCACACAAAAATAACAGATGACAGAGCTCTGTAAAGCTAGAAGAGCTACATGCATCAAGCCTTTTTCTAAACCTTAAGGAAAGATGGATTTCATATAAAAATGAACAACGTAAAGTTATCAAGGTCAAACTCATATAAAGTTACCATAAGAAAAATGAGAATATGAAATATATCATCCCTGTACACACTGAAAGCATGCCAGAAAGATATGCCTGTAAAACAAATTAAAACTGCAATCTACTATTTAAAGTAAATTAAAACACACTAAGACAATGATATAAGATATGAGAGAACAACATAAATCAGAAAGAAAAATATCGCAGAATGAAGTCATGAAAGTCAAGAAAGAATTATGAATATAAGAAAAATCATTTGAAAAATAAGACTAAACACGAATAAGTAAAAACAACAGACAATGCTTTAAGAGAAAAGAAAAAATTTAAAATAAAAAAGAATCTATATAATAAAAGCCTAAGTAACCATTAGGGCGGAACGACCAGAATGACTGGTCGCTATGATGCGCACTGACCACCAGGGGGCAGATGCTCAATGCAGGAGCTGCCCCCTGCGCTCCCACAGTGGGAGTGCTGCTCAGCCAGAATCTGGGCTCACAGCTGGGAAGCGCAGCGGCCTCTCCCGCCTCTGTGGCAGCTCTAAGTAGTACCAAGCCAAGCGGTAAGGAGCAGCAAAAAAGTGGGCAGTAAGGAGCGAGGGTTCCTGGACTGCAAGGTGGTGCAGGCTGGGCTGAGGGACACCCCCCTCCAGTGCACGAATATCATGCACCAGGCCTCTAGTCTCTCTCTATATATAAAAGCCTAAGCAACCAGAATGCCGGAACAACTGGAAAAACCAGAATGACCAGTCACTATGATGTGTACTGACCACCAGGGGGCAGACACTCAATGCAGGAGCTGACCCCTAATGGTCAGTGCACTCCCACAGCCAACCTCCCGTGGCCAGCTTACTTCCCCTGGTTCTTCCCCGTAGCCAGCCAACCTCAACCCCCCATCCAGCAAGCCCCAGCCAGCAGCTGGCAGCTGGCAGGAAGGCCCTGGCAGGCAGCCGGAAGGCCCCGATTAGCCCTGATTGCTGGCCGGACCTAAGGACCCCACCCTTACACAAATGTCATGTACTGGGCCTCTAGTCTATACTAATAAAAGGGTAATATGCTAATTAGACCTGAAATCTTCCAGACATCCTTCCAGACAAAGCCATGGTGGCAGGGGCCAAGAAAGAGGCAGTTAGGGGCAATCAGGCTGGCAGGGGGAAGCAGTTAGGGAGCAATCAGGCCAGCAGAAGAGGGTAGTTAGGGGGCTGGCCTGATTGCCCCTAACTACCTGCTGGCCAGCCCCCTAACTACCCTCCCCTGCTGGGCTGATCACCCCTAACTGCCCTCCCATGCTGGCCTGATCACCCCTAACTGCCCTCCCTGCAAGGATCGGGCCTAAATCGGACATCCCCCAAGGGGTCCTGGATTGGAGAGGGTGCAGGCTGGGCTGAGGGAAGCCCCCCCATGCATAAATTGCATGCACCGGGCCTCTAGTTTTTTAATAAAAGAGATAAAAAGGATTTGAGAAAAGGTGATGCATCTTGAAAATAGGCAAAGAAAATTCAATATATGACTACCAGAGGTCCCTGAAGAAGAAAATCAAAGGAAGAAAACAGAATGTATACTAAAAATTATAACTCATGCAGATATTCTTTAAAAACATAATATATAAATATATAAGCATGTTATATATTTATATGTTATATTATGTCTATATAAAATGTACATAATATACACACACACTACATTTTGAAAAAGCATATCATGTACCTGAGAAGACTGACCCACAATAACCAAAATAACTAGACTTTAAAGAAAAAAAAAGGGCGGAGGTGAATTGTGAATTAGGCAAATAAAGCACATGTCTTAAAAGGAAAAAAAATTAGATGATCAGACTTCTCAACAACAAAGCTATATGCCAGAAGAAAATGAGGTATTCTGTTTAAGATAATGAAGGAAGGAAAATTGAGCTAATCTACCTAATAAAAGAATAGCATGCTAAATGACTGTATCTTCGCGACGCCCACCAGCCAATAAGGAATGAGTATGCAAATTAACCCAACAAAGATGGCGGGTTAATTTGCATACACAGGTGGCGAGCGGCTGGGGCTGGGCAGGATGCTTGCGTCATCACCATAGCGATGACACAGGCATTCTGCACCACCCCAGCCGCTCTGGGCCTCTGGGCAGCATGGGAAGGCAAAAAGGTGGCTCCAGACCAGAGCGGAAAGGCAGCTCCAACCTGGGGCGAAGGCACTGCCAGCAGCCAGGGGAAGGAAGGCCCATTCTTTTTTTTTTTAATATATCTTTATTGATTTCAGAGAGGAAGGGAGAGGGAGAGAGAGAAACATCAATGATGAGAAATAATCATTGATTGGCTGCCTCCTGCACCCCCCCTACTGGGGATCGAGCCTGCAGCCTGGGCATATACCCTTGGCTGGAATCGAAGGTGGGACCCTTCAGTTTGCAGGCTGACACTCTATCCCCTGAGCCAAACTGGCTAGGACAGGAAGGCCCATTCTTGCATGAATCTTCATGCATCGGGCCTCTAGTAATTTTGTAACCAGCAAAACTGACTGTCAAGGACAGAGACACAGACAAAATTTGATCAACATGCAAGAACTCAGAAAGTATTATTCCCCAAATCTTTTTTGGAGAATTTGTTGGAGAACAAGCTTTAACAACCAAAATAACTAGAAAAACAGCCACATAAGAACTGGCAGTGAGCATTAGATATATACTTATTTATAGAACTAAATATATGGTTAAGTGGGAGAAAGGATAATATGAAATGGTTGCATAATCTGGCAATGAAGACATTGTAGTACAACAATGTAAAAATGAGACAAGATAGAAAATAAGATATACAAAACAATTTTAACTTCTTTATGTAATTGTAATAATAGTGGTAATAGGGATATTGTTATTCTAAACTAAAAGTAGACTAAAGCAAATGATCAGTTATGAGAGTTTATTTCTCATCTCCTTTGTTCCTTACTAACCCAAAGTGCTGATGTGGAAGAAAAAAGACAGAAGTTAAGGAAAAACCCTATTATCCCAAATCTAAAGTAGAAATATCAATATGAATACATGAAATTGAAAACATACATATATAATTTTCCAGTGTGTCCAATGAAAAGGCATGGAACAGGATAGCTAAGTTCAGTAGCACTGAACATCTTAAAATACAGTTTTCCACTAAAACACAAGGGCTTCTTGGGAAAATGCCTGGTTCTAGGTTCTTCGAAGCTGGAAATATGTAAATAAGCCTGAAATGTCTTGTTATACCAAATAGTAAAGAACCATCAAAGACTACTAAGGTCATGCAAGAATAACTCTTGAGGCTTCTACTTGGCCAAAGATTAGACAATTTAAACTTCACAAAGATTAAAAATTCCAATGGGATAAAACCTTTAAATATCCTTAAATTCATTAATGTATAATGACTTACAAGAAAAAAAAGAAATCAGTCACTTTCAGAAGATAACAAAGAACCAATTAATTTATCTTGAAAAAAAATCAAGCATATATCTTGCCTTTCCTATGTGAACTCAAATTCTTCATAATGAGGAAAGTGTCTATTAATAAACTTATTCTGCTTAACAAATGAAAGCAAAATTATAGAATGTCACCATTTTGAAAACTTAAGGAATTTAAAAATTTAGGCAATAGACATCAGTTATTGAAAACATCACAAAAAAAAAAGACAACCAGTACCTTATGATGAAATAGCACATCCCCAGGTTGCCAAAGGAACCAAACCTGGTAGGGGCTCTGGATCCCTTTGGGGATTTACAGAAATACAGAGGACAGAATAACCTGAAACTGCACCACACACATTTTACCATCAAAATTCAACCATAGAAAACATATAGTACAAACAGTCTGAGTTCTGCAACAGATGGATTATAAGCCAAACAAAGGAATGGGGGGGGGGGGGGGGGGAAATGTACTAGATTGAGACTAAAAGATGTATCCCCAGATGAGGGCAAAACTAAACTATGTCATCTAAAGATGCACATTAGAGTGATAAAATCATAAAGAAAAATAAGAAAGTGAACACCGTAAATGTCAGGATAGTGGTTATTTTGTTTTTGTTTTAATATATTTTTATTTACTTCAGAGAGGAAGAAAGAGAGAGAGAGAGAGAGAGAGAGAGAGAGAGAGAGAGAGAGAGAGAGAGAGAGAGAGAGAGAAACATCAATGATGAGAGAGAGGATCATTGATTAGCTGCCTCCTGCATGCCTCCCAACCTGGGCATGTGCCCTGACCAGGAATCGAACCATGATCTTCTGGTTCATAGGTCAACGCTCAATCACTGAGTCATGCCGGCCAGGCGATAGTGGTTATTTTGGAGGGAGGCAAGAGGCACCAAGAGGGATATCTAGGGAGGCAGCACAATTATATTCCTTGACCTTAGTAGTCATTGCAAGAGTGCATAATGATAATTTAATGAAGTATATATTCATTGTGTGTGGATTTCTTTATCTGTTTTTTATTTTATAATAAAAAATTGGAAAAAAAAATTGATGTCCTTTTCCATTCCTATCTGCATGGAATACAAATCTGACACTTAAGGTGACCTGGGAAGCCATGAGCTGAAGATGGCAGACCCCCATCCCCCAATCAACCTGGCCTCCTGAACACATGGAGTTGAGCTTCCTTTCACTGGCTTAGTATCTTACCTAATAAAGACAGAATATGCAAATTGACCATAATTCCACAACAAAGATGGAGGCACCCACAGCCAATAAGGAGGGAATATGCAAATTGACACAACAAGGTGAGAGGCGGAAGGCGGCTCTGGCCAGAGCAAAGGCGGAAAGGAGGCCCCAGGCCGGAGCGAAGGCGGTGCCAGCAGCCAGGGGAAGGAAGGCCTATTCTTGCACGAATCTTCGTGCATCAGGCCTCTAGTTGTTACATAGGAGTGCAATTCTGCTCTGGCCGGATAGCTCAGTTGGTTGGAGTGTTGTCCCATACACCACAAGGTTGTGCGTTCAATTCCTGGTCAGGGCACATACCTAGGTTGTGGGTTTGATCCCCATTCAGGGCATATACAAGAGGCAGCCAATTGATGTTTCTCACATCAATGTTTCTCTCTTTCCTTCCTCTTTCTATAAAAAATCAATAAAACCTATCCTCAGGTGAGGATTTAAAAAGAAAAAAAAAGAGTAAAATTCTATTGAATTGGAGCCTTTGCATATTTTAAGGTTTATTAGTTACAGGAGTTGGTCTGCCCTAATTTCACTAGAACATGCATTTTTGTTATTCTTCTTTCCTGCCAACCTGTCTTCTTTTAGACTGTCATTCCTTCCCTCCATCCTTTCTACTTCAAGTGTGGACCACAGGCCAGCATCACTGCCATTTTCTGGAGCTTGTTACAAATGCAAACCCCAAGCCCCATCCCAGACCTGCATTTCATTCAGAATCTGCATTTCAATACGAAGCCCAGAGATTCTTTGGCACAGTAGTAGAGAAGCATTGCTCTAGAAAACCTATGGCATCACTCGAGTTCTTAGTTGTAAGCATGAGAAACTAACTCTGTCAGGTTTAAACAGAAAAACTGTCCTGTTTAGTTCAAAGAAGGGATGAAACTTAGAAATGCTAGGATACCCTGTGTCTTTGTGTCATTAGCTCTTGACTCCAAGTCTTAGGTAAATGCACCTGATTATAATCTGGGTGAAACGCAGACCCAAACTCTGGATCAACCTAGTTGCAGGGGTAAAGGCAGCAGGTGTTGGGAAGAAAATGTTTTGTGAGAACAAGTAGTCTGGTCATTTTAGCTTCTTACACCAAAATTCATATAATGAGTAATTCCCCAAACACAGAAAAGGTATTCAGATGCTATTCAGAAACAAAAAATGGCCTGGCAGACGTGTCTCAGTGGTTGAGTGTTGACTTATGACTAGGAGGTCACAGTTTGATTCCAGGTCAGGGCACATGCTCAGGTTGTGGGCTTGATCCCCAGTGTGGAGCAGGCAGGAGGCAGGCAATCAATGATTCTCTCTCATCATTGATGTTTCTATCTCTCTCACCCTCTCCCTTCCTCTCTGAAAAAAAAAAAATATATATATTTTAAAAAGAAACAATAATTCAGGTACTCAAGCATGGGATGAAGGTGGGAAAAAATTAGGTACATCAATAGGCATAATTAAAGTAAAGCACTGCCTATAAGGAACAAGATCAGAAACTGTGGACTGGGCCCAGCTGGCGTGGCTTAGTGGTTGAGCATTGATCTATGAACCAAGAGGTCACTGTTTGATTCCCAGTAGAAGCACATGCCAGGGTTGCAGGCTCCATTCCCAGTAGGGGGTGTGCAGGAGGCAGCCTCCATCTCGCTCTCCCTCTCTCTTACTCTCTGATTTTAAGAAAAGGCGGGGGGGACTGTGGGTTGGGACAGGAAAGGCAAATAGGCAAATATGCTGCAACATCTCCTTTCTCTGCCTGAATCAGACATGATTAATCAATCACAGCATTTTTTAGGATGAGCTCAAATGTTATTTCATAATTCTTCTCAGCACAGTGCTCTAGGTACCTACTACTAATCAGTCCTATTTGTCCTGCAAGATGAAAGCTTCCTTTCTTTGCTGAACCTTCCCTGCAATTTCAGTCTTTTGGCACCCCAATTTTAGGTAGAATTGGCTCTGTGTGTCTGAGCACTCAGTGTCATCTTGACTTCCAGAAAGAAAAGTTAACACCGAAGTCTAGGCTGTGCTGATGATATTTAACAAATGTCTTGACCGTTTAACATCTGTCTTGTCATTTAGACAGATGTTCAGAAAAGTCCTGTTAAGTATAGCAGTATGAGCTTCTTCACTACAGTGAGGTAAGACATACCAGCCAAGGTCAAATTCAGGGTAGAGGGTGATTTTAGATGGGCCCAAAGTCTTCCCATGAATATGGCTGCTCCAGGTTCTTCATGATTGCTGACATATTTTACCATATTTCCTTAAGCTTTAAAGTGTACTTGTTATTAAAAAATATAAAAAGAAAAAGAAAAAGAAAAAGAAAGCAACAAAGTGTCTGGGCCAGGTGCCATCCAGCCTAGGGGGCTTGACAAGAATTGAGCCTCATTAAGTCTTACAAATTTTGGCCAGGCTGAGGGTCCATTAAGGTATTCAGCCAGTGCAGTAATCCACCCAACACCACTTTCACAAGTCAAGGCACCATCTATGCACACATTCCACTGGTGATGACAGCACTGGTCACTGTTTGGGCTGCGGGTGAGGGCAGATGGCAGGGGAAGCAGGAGGATACCTATGAAGCTGGTGGAAAAGCACCTTTTCATCACTCTTTTTGCTTTATTTTGTTTTCTTTATAGGAAACAAAATTATTTAGTCATTCTGTTCATTATCCTGATGGCATCGTCTCTGAAGCAAAATCATTTTAATTGGGATAATAGCTTTCTTGTCCTTAATGGGAGCAATGACTTCTAAAAACAATAAAAAAACAGTTCATAAGGTATCATGCTTTTATCCAGGCACCACCCCCCTCCTTAAATTCAGGCTCTAAGGGATCAATTAAAAACGCAACTGTCATCATTAGCAATACCTATGCACATGACCCCAGCAACAAACATAACACATGATGGTTTAGTTTAGTCAGACAAACAGTTCTAGCCCTTTAAATTTTTCCTCGAGGAGTGCTACCACATCAAGATAAAAATGATAAACATGTCTTGCTGGTGGAGTAAGAAGCACTGAGCAAACTTAGATAACAGTGGTATATATTTATGTATTTATATCAGTGGTTCTCAACCTTTCTAATGCCGTGACCCTTTAATACAGTTCCTCATGTTGTGGTGACCCCCAACCATAAAATTATTTTCATTGCTACTTCATAACTGTAATTTTGCTACTGTTATGAATCGTAATGTAAATACCTGTGTTTTCCGATGGTCTTAGGCGACCCTGCTAGCGGTTCTCAACCTGTGGGTCACCGCTGCTGTAGAGCCTAAGAACCGCTGCTGTAGAGCCTAAGACAAACATGTAGACCCACAGGTTGAGAACCGCTGCTGTAGAGCCTAAGAACCGCTGCTGTAGAGCCTAAGACAAACATGTAGAACAGAACTGTTGACAGTTCTGTTCAACATGTTTGTCCCCCTCCTCCTGGGACAAGCAGTCCCAGGAGGTATAATACAAATACAAATGGTATTATTTGATGCCACAGAGATGTTACTTATTATGCATATTAATAGATGCACTATTATGGCAGTAGGTAACTGATAACATTATATATATATTTAGTGGAATAATTTTTTGTGGTCATTAAGTCATGTTTTTATTAATTTTTTTTTTTTGTTAATTGTCACATGATAATATTTTTTTCATTGATTTTCCTACAGAGTGGAAGAAAGGGGGTGAGACAGAGAGAAAGAAACATCTATGTGAGAGACATCAAGCCTGCAACTGACATATGTGCGCTTGACCAGGAATCAAACTCAGGACCCTTTAGTCCAGGGGCCAATGCTCCAGAGCCAAACCAGCTAGGGCAAGTTATTTTTTTTTTTTGGAGACATCTGGAAAATAAATTTCTTATCAATCAGTGACTAGTCTGTCAACATTCCAATTCAGTTCTTGAGCCCCAAGTACTGGATTGACAGCATTCTCCACCATGTGTTCTATTATGCAGCCATGGGCCATGCTTCAAAATATCACAGTGGTGATTTCTTATCATTTAGATCTAACAAGGTTTTCAGTTTAACAATGTTATTGATAAGACAAGTGGGAACTAGGACAAGGAAGGGTTGGTAGGAGCTCATCCTAAAGAATACTGTCAGGAGCTTGGTTCTTTCCACTGGTTCCATTTTCTACCGCAACACAAACAGGCTACATCAAAGTCCTCTTCTTCCACAACAGGCAAGGGCAACTGCTTTCATGGAAAGAGGCGCTGAAATATTGCCTTAAGATCCAAAAGAGAGCTGGATCATTGTTGATCTCCAGATGGCCTCAAGCCAGCAGGGACAGCAGCTTGTCTTGGTTCTGGTAAAAATATTTAGCAGAACATAATGCTCACAATTGCTGGATGCAGTACAAGAAAAACCAAGAAGTTGGTGGGATGGAGGACGTATGCAGAAGGCAGGAGCTGACTGAAGCAGTGGGGCAAGGAGGAGCGGTGACGAGGAGGAGAGCAGGAAAGGATTGGGGAAATTAATATTTTATATTAATAAACTTCATGTAATGCTTATTTTGTGTCAGGCACTGCCCTGAACACTTTAAACTAACTTATTTATTTCTCTCAAGATAGCTGGATACCATTTCCTCCATCTTATAGGGGAGGAAATTGAGGCAATAGAATTAGGTCACTTGCCCACATTCACATGGCTAATACATAGCAGTGGCAGGATTTGAATCCAGGTTGTCTGGCCCTAGAGTTGATGCTCTAAATAACTAATATAACACAACCTCTCCTATATCTATATTGTGCTGGCTTGGCATACATTATAGACCAACAGCAATGGTATATATGATGGCCTTGCCCAAAATTCCAGGAACATATATGATCCAGTGTCCTGGATGATGAGTGAAGTGCATAAAGAATTCTGGAAGCCTCTTCCCATAACAGAGCAAAAGAAGAAAGCCCTGGTTGAGAGGATGGAAAAAACAAACTCAATGTCAAACAGACACTACAAGCGAAAATCAGCGGTCCCACCAGAGGCAGAAGTGACATGGCATCTTAAGTGAATCCCCATTCCAGGAGGTGAAAGTGACTGGCTGACTACTCACTATGAGAATCCATGACTTCCCTGAGCTTTAGGATTCTGTCAAAAAAAAAAAAAAAAAATGGAGGACTCATGGTTCAAGGTATGTCTACTGTGAAAACATATTGATGGTTGCTCTTATGCAAAAATCTTATTATAGCTTATTGGTCACTTTACGATTGTAAATTGTGGGATTTTCAACAATTGCTCAAGCCAAGGGAAGTGAGACTCCTCTGAGAAATGACTACGATCCACTTCCCATACTATGAAATTATAATTACCATATGTGTGACAATCTGTAAGAGAGGCGGTAGCAGAGGTAAGCGGGATCTGCCTTATTACAGAGAGAGCTTTGAAAGATGTAGATGAAGATTAGTACTGTGACAACCTAGCATTCTAGTTTTTATTCTCATTCTTAAGAGTTTTATGATCAAACCATATTCATTCTAAATATATCTACTCATTACATAGTCCATGAGCACAGGTACATCCACAAGTGGGAGTCAGAGTCCTCAGCAGTCAGGACCAGGGACACCTTGAACTTGGTATATCATCCAGCAAGTACAAGGACTCATAAATACTGCCTTCATTAGCTCATTGGGCCCTGTGATTTGTGTCCCTGATGAAAAGGGGCACAGTTTGTGACCCCTCCAGTAAAGATGTAGTGTAATTCCTCTGTAAACTATTAGAATGTCTTAAATAACCTTGCCTACAAGCTGAAAGGCATAGTTAACACTTTTTACATAAGATAGAAAACCAAAATTTAGCTATCAATCAGCCAGGACAGAAAGGAGTGACTTGACAAAATCATCTGTTAAGTCTGACAGGAGTCAAGAACACAAGGCTTTCTTCCAACGATTTAAACATACGTGTGACACGGGAATATTAATTGTATAAGACAAGACATTTAAAGATATTAGCTCAGCACGACCAGTCTATTGTACCCAATGAAGGCTATTCATCAATGTAAAAACTGCATTTTCTTCAGCAAACCAAAAGGAATATAGTCGATGGATCGCACCCTATTCTAACAATTCATTGCTTATTTCATGGGCAGGTAGAGTGACGAAATGATAGACTGCGTCAAACTGACAAACTCAAGGAGAAAAATAAAAAGGACCAAAAATGTCTGCCTATGCGGTGAGACATGAGGAGTGGATGGCGTCTATCTAGACAACTTCAAATAGATGCTGCACAAGTATTCTGTACTTAAGTCTAAAAATCCACAACCATTCTATGAATATGAAAGAGTTCCCTGCAATAGACAGCAAAAGAGAAAAATGGCTTCACCAGCCACCTGGAGTCTTAGAAGTTTCATCTTCAATAAGACTCTGAAGGCTGCATGTCCAATTTTAATCTTCCCAATAAAAGGACACCACAGTGATTCTTTTTAATAGATTGATGTCCGTTCTTTTGTTTAAACTTCTACTTTAGTGAGGTATAATGGACAAATCTGTAAGATTGTTAAGTGCACACTGTGATGAATTGATATTCATATACATTGTAAAAGGATTCCCTCCCATCTACTTAACTAAGGTAACACAACCATCACCTCACATATGTTTTTTTGTGTGTGAGAACATTTAAGTTCTACTCTCTTAGCAAATTTCCATTTCACAACACAGTGTTATAAACTATAGTCACCATGTTTTACTTTACAGGAGTAGGCAAAAGTATGTTTAGTTGTTTATAATAACCAAATAATACAATAATCTCTATATATAAAAAGGCAGTGACCGCAATGACCGAAGGCTTGACCGAACAGCGGAAGTCAGTCCTGCAGTCAGTACTGGGTTGCCGTGGTGACCCAGCACCCAGCACCCAGCACTGACTGCTGCCGCTGCGGGCCTATGATCCAGCACTAACTGCTGAGGGGGCTGCAGATCAGGCCCAGAGAGAGGCCTGGAGAGGGAAGCAGGTTCTGATCCATAGCCTCTGTGGCAGCTGTTGATCAACTGTTGCCTCTCTCTTTCTCTCCGGGCCTGGCCAGCAGCGCGCCTCTCTTTCTCTCCAGGCCTCAGCGGGGGCTGCTGATCAGCCCTGCCTCTCTGATCAGGCCCAGAGATAGGCCTGGAGATGCTGACTGGCATAGAAACCAACCAATCAGAACCTAATTTTGGTGAACTGCGAAGGCAGAACCTAAGGTGAGGGCTGAGGAGGGGTTTTAAGGCAGTTGGGGGCAAGATCAGGCTGGCAGGGGAGGGCAGTTTGGGGTGAGATCAGGCTGGCAGGGGAGGGCCATTGGGGGTGAGATCAGGCCGGCAGGGGAGGGCAGTTGAGGGTGAGATCAGGCCGGCAGGGGAGGGCAGTTTAGGGTGAGATCAGGCCGGCAGGGGAGGGCAGTTAGGGGTGATCAGGCAGGCAGGCAGAGGCAGATAGGGACGATCAGGCAGGCAGGCAGAGGCAGTTAGGGGTGATCAGGTAGTCAGGCAAGTAAGCAGTTAGGAGCCAGGATAGGGCCTAAACCGGCAGTCAGACATCCCCCAAGGGGTCCCCGATTGGAGAGGGTGCAGGCTGGGCTGAGAGAACCTTCCCCCCCCTCGCACAAATTTAGTGCACCGGACCACTAGCTAATAAATAATAATACAAGAATAAACTCTGTGTTTCTCATACCCACAGTCATAAACAGACTTTTGCCCACCCCTGTGTAGCTTCAGATATTATCTTATAGCTGAAAAAGTGGTCCCCTTTCACCAAATTTTCCCCATGTCTCCTACCTCCCAGCTCCTGGCAACCACTTTTCTGCTCTCTGTTTCTATGAGTTTGATTTTTTTTTTTTTTTTTTTTTTAAGTTTCCACATTTAAGTGATATCATGCAGTATCCATCTATCTCTGTTTTGGTTTATTATATATAGCATAATCTCAAAGCCTATCTGTGTTGACAAAAATGGCAGGATTTCCTTTTTTCTAATGGATGAATCATTTCCATATATATATATATATATATATATATATATATATATATATATCACATCTTTATCCATTCTTCCATTGATGAACACTTATGCTGTTTCCATATCTTCACTATCTATCTAATAATAGAGGAATATTCAAATTAGCTTGGACGCCATAACATCATGACCAAACAGCAGGGACCTGAGGTTGCCTGGTGCCTGGCCAGGGGCAAGGGATCTCAGGCCGCGTCCCCCATCCCGTGGGGCTTGACGGGGACCTCATGCTGCACCCCCCACCTGGCGGGGCTTGACAGGGGACCTCTGGCCAAGCCCCGGCCCCAGAACTGGGCCAGGGGACCTCAGGCTGCACCCCCTGCCCAGCAGGGTTTGACGGGGGACCTCAGGCCGCACCCCCTGCCCCAGCACCAGGCTGGGAGACCTCAGGCTGTGCCCCCTGCCCCAGCGACAGGCTGGGGAAACTCAGGCTGTGGCCCCTGCTCAGAAGGGCTTGACAGGGGACCTCAGGCCACGCACCCCGCCCATCAGGGCTTGACGGGAACCTCAGGCCACACCGGGAGACCTAAAGCCATGCCCCCTGCCCCCACGCTGGGCCAGGGGACCTCAAACCATATACCCTCCGCCCAGCAGGACTTGACAGGGGACCTGAGACTGCACCCCCCACCTGGAGGGGCTTGACGGTAGTGGGGCCAGCTGGGTCTGGGTCTCACCCAATGGGGGTGGGGCTGGCCAGGTCTAGGTCTCCTGTGTTTTCGAAGCATGTGTGTGTGGTGGGCGGGAACTTGACCCTAGATCCCGCGGTGTGTCCCAGACTCTGACAGGAGGGAGATTTTCATATACATTTTACTAATTTGCTTTCATCTCTGACACTTCTATTATAGAGAAAGGGCAAATAGCAATATTAAAATATTTCCTCTAATTAATTCCCTTTTAATGTGCACGAATTTAGTGCACCAGGCCACTAGTTATAAATAATGCTGCAATGAACATGGAAGTGCAGACATCTCTTCAATATTTTTTTTTTTTATTTCCTTGGATATATACCCAGAAGTGAGATTCCTGGATCATATGGTAGTTCTATTTTTAATTTTTTGAGGAAACTGTATATATTTTTTTCCATAGTGACTGCACTCATTTCCATTTCCACTAACAATGAACAAGGGTTCTCTTTTCTGGACATCCTTGCCAACATTTGTTATCTCTTATATTATTAGTGATAGCCATTCTAACAGGTATGAGGTAATTATTTCTTTATGATTTTAATTTGCATTGCCTTGATAAGTGTTAAGCACCTTTTCATGTACCATTTGGCCATCTGTATGTCAGGGAAAAATGAGTATTTAGGTACTCTGTCCATTTCTTTTTTTTTTTCTTTATTGATTAAGGTATTACATATGTGTCCTTATCCCTCCCCCCGCCACCACCACCACCATGTCCATTTCTTTAATAAGACTGTTTGGGTTTTTCTGCTATTAAGTTGTTTGAGTTCTTTATATTTTAGATGTTAACCTCTTCTCAGATATAAAATTTGCATATATTTTCTCCCTTTCCATAGGTTGATCTTTTATTCAGTTGATGGTTTCCTTTGCTTTCCAGAGGCTTTTTAGTTTGATCTAGTCCTGCTATTTATTTTTGCTTTTGATTTTGGTGTTAAATCTGAAAATTCATTGCCAAAACCAATGTCAAGCAGCTTACCTTTTAAGTTATTGTCTAGAAGTTTTATGGTTTTAAGTCTTATGTTCAAGTCTTTTGTCCATTTTGAGTAGATTTTTGTGCATGGCATAAGAGAGGAGTCCAGTTTTATTCTTTGCCTATGGTTGACCAGTTTTCCTTTCACCATTTATTGAAGAGACTATCCTTTCCCTATTATATAGCCTTGGCTCTAGATGTTCATTCTTGAAAAACTAATAACAGTCCCTTAGTTGTCTTTAATTGTGCATTAAAATCTTTTTTTTTTATTTCAAGGGGGAATAAGAATTCATAAATAAAAATCTACACAAACATCAAGCTATTATTAAGAATATTTCAATGTTATGCCAAAAAGTAAGGGTAAATGCACACACAAAAATATAATAGAGTAGATAGTAATTCAATAAAATCAAAGGAGGAAGGGACATTATAAAAATAGTAAGGTTTTCACGTGTATTTTATATCTTTTTTACTTTATTCTACTCTTTATACTCAGTGATTGGTGTTCACACATTAATTTCTTCTACTAGGAGCACTTGGTACACCAAGCACTATGTTTGCCATGGATACAAAGATAAACAAGGCAAACCATCTACTCTCACTGCTAAAAACTCCTCTAGTGTCTCAATTCATAATACCTAATAAAGCTACAGTGACCACATACATACTTGACTGGCCTCACAAATGAGGTCATCCTGTTGAATGTGTTGTAGGCTGGCCTAAGGAATACTCTAAAATAGTCCGCATTTGTCACCTTTCCTTCACATCATATTGCTTAAGATTTCAAAGTTCTCTCAGGATTTCTCCACCTTCTCACCAGGACAGATATACTTTCAAATACCCAGTTTGTTAGCCAGAAGATCTGGCATTTCAAAAAGGTGGCATTGTGGGTAGCATGGATGAATGTGGAAAAGACATCCTATCTAATAAAATAGTAATATGCAAATTAACATCACTCTGCTATACCCACAAGCCATGACCACCAGCCTATCAGGAGAGAGTATGCAAATTAACCCAACCAAGAGTGAGCAGGAGGCCTGGGTTTCCACGGCAATGGAGGAAGTTAAGCTTTCTGCACACCCTGGCGGGCCCAGGACTACACTCAAGGCTACAAAGTTTCAATTATAGAAGATAAATAAATCCCAACAAAAAATGGCTGAGGCCATGGAGCAAGCAGGAGGCTTAGCTCCGCTAAAGGCTACAAAGTTTCAATTAGAGAAGATAAATAAATCCCAACAAAAATGGCAGCAGCCACAGAGCTGGAGAGACCAGGAGGCTTGAGTTGCCCCCGGCAATGGAGGAAGCCAAGCTCCTGAAGCCCTGGCCTGCCTTGGCCTCCACTCAAGGCTACAAAGTTTCAATTATAGAAGATAAATAAATCCCAGATACCAGAGCCTCCACTTGGGTCGCCAGGGGGTGTGGCCAGCCTGCAAATCACCACAGGCCCCTCGCCCAGGCTGCCCCATGCCCCAAGGGAACCCCCACCCTGATCTGAGACAGCCTTCAGGGCAAACCAGTCAGTCCCCACCCGTGCACCAGGCCTCTATCCTATCTAATAAAAGAGTAATGTGCAAATTGACTGTCACTCCAACACACAAGATGGCTGCTCCATGTGGATACAAGATGGCTCCCACAAGATGACCAGCAGGGGAGGGCAGTTGGGAGGGACCTAGCCTGCAAGGGAGGGCAGTTGGGGGTGATCAAGCCTGCAGGGGAGGGCAGTTAGGGGTGATCAGACCAGCAGAGGAGGGAAGTTGGGGGCGACCGGGCCTGCAGGGAAGGGCATTTGGGGGGGGACCCAGGCCTGAAGGGGAGAGCAGTTGTGGGTGAAAAGGCCTGTAGGGGAGGGCAGTTATGGGCAAACAGGCTGGCAGGGGAGCAGTTAGGCATCAATCAGGCTGGCAGGGGAGTGGTTAGGGGATGATCAGACTGGCAGGCAGAAGGGGTTAGGGGCAATCAGGAAGGCAGGCAGGTGAGCAGTTGGGAGCCAGCAGTCCTGGATTGTGAGAGGGATATCTGACTGCCCATTTAGGCCCAATCCTACTGGGATAGGGCCTAAATGGGCAGTCGGACATCTCTTAAGGGGTTCCAGATTGGAGAGGGTGCAGGCTGGCCTGAGGGACACCCTTCCCCCCGTGCACAAATTTCATGCACCGGGGCCTCTAGTTTTTAGTATAACTACCTTGCTCAGATCCCTTAACCCTCATTGAAAATAAGCCTGATTCTCTTGTATATTTGGAAGGTCTACTTAGTTTCTGGCTGATTATTGTCACAGTTCGATTAATAATAATCCTGTGCATGTTCATTTTTATAGCTTGTAGAGAACTTTCCTAGACATTATTTCATTTGACCTTCCTTACAATGTCACAATGGGGGGTGGGGAGATGTGATTTGCAGGGTGAGCATCATTTTTTTGTTGTAAAAATGAGGAAAAGGAGTGTCACTGATTTTACATAGCAAATGTCTTCCAACTCTAAGAATAGTTCTAGTTTACTTAAGTTCTATCTTAATATATAAAGAGGTAATATGCAAATTAGGCCAGGATGCCATAACGGGGTGACTGGACAGGAGGAGGTTGCGCTGTAGGTGAGGTCCGGAGTGGAGACGGAGACAGAGACGGGGGCCTGCCTGAGCCGGCACGGCAGCTCCGGCGGACTGGAGCGGACACAGGCAGGGGGGTGGGGTGGGCCTGGGGCTAGCCAAGCTGCCACATCAGCTTGGGCAGCCCTGGAGCGGACACAGGCAGGGGGGTGGGGGGTCTGTGGCAGAAGTCAGGTGAGGGTCCTGACCACCTGTGGTGGCCCGGTGCTGTGCGAGTCAGGTGTGGGTCCCGGCTGCCCGCGGCAGTTGTCTGGCCTGACTCCTGTGGCGGCTTGTGGGGTGCTTCCTCGCATGGCGGGAGGTGGGGCACCTCCTCGCGTGTGATTTCAATCGCGTGCTGGGCCTCTAGTATGTTTATAAAGCTGCCTGTTCAAGTTCACAAATCCCAGGTGGACAAAGGTCATCATTTTTTTCCATCCTTCACTCCCACACCTGGTCAACCACTGTCCTTTAGCATTATACTGTATTCCCTCAGGATTGTTTACCATGAAAGGAGAAGATTAAATGCCTGTATATTTCATTCAGAGTATCTACTATCTGTCATTGATTAACTGGCATTAAATGGGCACAAGCTGCTCGAATCCAGTGTGAGAGAGTAACAAATTACATCAAATAAATTCAGCCCAGCAAAGACCCTTAAGAAACTTATGAAATGCTGCTCAAAAAAAAGATTTGATCCCCCCACAACTGCACTGGCAATCGGGAGAAACAATCATTAAATGGATGAATTTGATGTCAGGCTAACAGCAGAAGCCTTTAAAACACTAGGTGCCCAGAGCAGAAATTCATGCACCTTGAAAGGAACTGTGGGCCCTGAGGCTTCGGTGGGCACAGGAGCAGGTCTTGGACCATCCACCCTGCTTGGCCCCTCCCGCTATGGCCCCCAGTCCCCTCTCTGCTGACAGCCCCTCTCTCACTGCTACTCCCATGCACTGAGGGCACCAGCCCCACTTGCACCTACTGATGGTGCAGAGCAATTGGGGCCGGCGCCAGCAGCAGGTATAAGCGGCAACTGCTGCCCCAATTGCCATTTAGGAGCAGGGAAGGTGGAGAAGCCCTCAGGGGTGATTGGGCCAGCAGCCACTGTTCACACCCACTGATGGCACCGAGCAATCGGAACCAGCACCAGGCACCGGCAGCAGGTGCAAACGGGGCTGTCACCAGCAGCAGGTGCGAGAGGCGGCTGCTGGCCCCGATTGCCCCTCAGGAGCAGGGGAAGGTGGAGAAGTGCTGCAGGGTGATCGGGGCCGGCAGCCACTGCTCCTACCCACTGATGGTGCCGAGTGATCGGGGCCAGCACCAGGCAATGGCAGTGGGTGCAAGCACTGGGCGGGACCATGGCATGCAGGAGCAAAGAATTTTCAATAACCACCAGAGGCTCGCCCTGATGACAGCAACCGGTGCCCCACATTGGTCTGGCACCCCTGCTCACCTGCTCCACCATCCCACCGCATCCATCACCTGGCATGTTCCATGCTCTGCCTCCTGCTGCCTACACCTGCCATGTTCCGTGCATGCCCCCTGGTGGTCAGTGCACGTCATAGTGACCGGTTCTTTGGTTGTTCCACTGTTCGGTCTATTTGCATATTAGGGTTTTATATATATAGATGTGTGGTTGCCTGGCCGGTGTGGCTCAGTAGCTGAGCGTCAACCTATGAACCAAGAGGTCACAATTCGATTTCTGTTCAGAGCACATGCCTAGATTTGTGGGCTCGATTCCCAGAAGGGGGCCTGCAGGAGGCAGCTGATCAATGATTCTCTCTCATCATTGATGTTTCTCTTTCTCACTCTCCCTTCCTCTCTAAAGTCAATACACACACACACACACACACACACACACACACACTGTATAAATAAAAGTGTGTGGTTAAAGAGTGTGAAGCAAGACACAATGAACAATTCTCTAAACCATATATTTCTTTCTGGTGAGATCAGTCCTACACATCTGCCACAGATTTGTCCAGGTAGAGTCATCTGGCCCCATCCTTCCGTATGTCCTGCCATCCCACATTACAGCACGAGTCCTGTGGGTCTCAGAAGAGTCCCATTGTAAATATAAGAGTCCCTGGGAAGACGCCACCCAAAACTTACCAGTTCCCTCTCCAGGTATTCGATGAGTGGCACTTTAGTTCACCTGAGCAGGATGGGAAATGGGGACGTATAAGATGCTTTTGAGTGAAGAGGGATGATGGCACTTACTAGCTGGTGCAGATGCCACTTATAAATGAACCTTTGAAGCTTCTGACCACTTGTGGTCATTGAAGAGTCCTTCACATTTGCTAGAACAGAAAACCATTCACCATACTCTCTACTCTATTCCAATTATGGATAACCGTGAGCTAACTTCTCTTTCCAGAGTCTGCCACCCTATGCTTTTTTTCTTCACTTCCTATCTTTATTGCACACCGTTGCATTTCCAACAGTGCTGAATTTTTCCCTCGAGGGGCTTCATTTCAGAGGCCTAATGATCATTCTACATTTTCAAGTTTGTGGAAATCCTTCAAAATGACTGGTGCTGCTGTCATTCAAGGGAAAGGCAGCAGACAGAGTCAGATTTAAGGTCCCTATGTTTTCCTTTGTTTATGTGTTCTTGTTTTTTTTTTGTGTTTTTTTCAGGGAATCTGAACTCTTATACTATATTTGTTTTATCTCAAGCTGACTCACTTCTAGCATGTGTTGGCTTGCTTTTCCCGTAAAGGGCCAGATAGTGTGTATTTTAGTCTTTATTGCCAGTTGATGTCTGCCACAACTACTCAGCTTTGCCATTGTAACACACACAAAACCTGACAATACAGTGTTCTTTACATAAACAGTCAGAGGGCCTGACTGGGGGCACAGGTAGTAGTCTGCAGGCATCTGTTCATCAGTGACTTATAGACTTATAGCCCTGCCACTCTGTCCATGTCACTGTTGCATCCCTATTGCAAGTCCCTGGCTCTTCCAAGCTCCACACACCCACAGTTCACTTGTCACTGCGCAGCTGCTAGACCCAGCAGCTAACTGCTTAAGAAACTGAGGAGGGCCAGGTGGTGTGGCTCAGTTGGTTGAACGTAGTCCCATGTACCAGGAGGTCTCAGGTTCGATTCCCAGTCAGAACACATGCCTGGGTTACAGGCTTGATCCCCTCATGGGGATGTGCAGGAGGTAGCAGATCAGTGTTTCTCTCTCCCCAATGTTTCTATCTCTCTCTCTCCCTCTCTGAAATAAATAAAAATATATTTAAAAATGAAACTGAGGAGGCTATAGATGGCCCTGCAGAGCACCCTAGTGTCCAGTGTGACTGGTATTATTTGGCCAAGTTGACTTTTTTCTCTTTTTGTCTCATGCTCTGCAAGAAAACAGATTATCCCAGTGGTCTCTAAGGAATTCTTTTTCTAGCAGAAGTTTTGAGATGAGAAATGAAGAGGATATAAGAGCAGAAGTTCTTGGCTTTTACTAAAACTTATTTGGATTAAGGTATCTGGTTGGATTGCCCAGCCTGCTTGATACAGGTGCTCTAATTTGGACTTGGCTCCAAATACTGATCTTTTCTTCTAATCTGGCAACAGTACTGAGGGTACTTCCACAGACTGGCCAAACACACAGAGAATGTGCCCAAAGAGCAACAGGCAAGCTGGTTGCTATGGTAATATAAGGAGGTAATGACTAGTTGATCAGTCACAAGTGATCTCCTTTCAACTAGTTATCATGGCGACTGTGGATACAGCCTCAGGGCCACATTGATCTAAGCCTGCAGATTTCAAAGGAGGGGCTGAGGGAAATCTGATCAGTCAGTCAGACGTGGTTCTTTAGTGCTGACTCGCTTCTGCCCCTGCAACTCTTCACCTCCCTCTGCATGTTTAATTGCCTGGACCTCCCACCTTGCCATGACCAAAGGTGCTTTTCAGCTTTTCAGTTCCCCCCTTTTACACAGTAACCACGTCAACCACAGCTATTTAAGGCAGCTTGATCCTCACTGAAGATGAAGAAATCAAATGAAAATACAGCTATCCTGCCTGCCCTTAACTGTTAATACACTTGCTGTATTCGTGAAAAACTAAGAAACCGTGGAATGAGAGAGGAGGTGGTGGGTAGTGGTTGATCGCCCAGACTTCTGACAAGCACTTATTGGTTGGATCAGATGGAAAATCCCCTCTTATCACCAACATTCTCAGGACAGATCGTTCTTCTTTAACCCTGGAATCCATTCAACTGCTGTGCCCTGAATAACAGGCAGGTCCACTAGACTCTTGATCTGTATTTAATCTGCTATCTCCTCCCAGCTAAAATGAAAGTCCTTTACTTTTTTTTCCTATGATTAATTAGAAAAATAATTATCAAAATCTTATTCATGGTTCAGTGCTTGCATGGGGCTGAACACAGATATGAATGGTTTAAGGAAGAAAAAAAAGGTGATTATATTAAACAGGAAGCCTATTATTTTGATTATTATTGAGAATCTCAAGACTCATTATTAATTTATATTTATCTTACAGTTTTCTTATTAACAGAATTCTAATAAAAGCTATAAACTAAGAGCAAAGTGTATCAAGTTTAACAAGTACACTCCTTAAAAGGACAGGCTTCAGGCTTCAGGCCCAGCTGGCATGGCTCAGTGCTTAAGCATTGACCTATGAACCAGGAGGTAACAGCTCAATTCCCGGTCAGGGCACATGCCCAGGTTTCAGGCTTGATCCCCAGTAAGGGACATGCAGGATGATTCTCTCTCATTGATGTTTCTATCTCTCTCTCCCTCTCTTTTTCTCTCTGAAATCAATAAAAACACGTATTTTCTTAAAAGTACATTATTCTTGCCCTAACTGGTTTGGCTTAATGGATAGAACATCAGCCTGCAGACTGAAGGGTCCCAGGTTCGATTCCGGTCAAGGGCATGTACCATGGTTGCGGGCACATCCCCAGTAGGGGGTGTGTAGGAGGCAGTTAATAGTTGTTTCTCTCTCATCGATGTTTCTAACTCTCTATCCCTCTTCCCTTCCTCTCTGTAAAAAAAAGTCAATAAATTATTTTTTTTAAAAGTACAGTATTCTTGAACTTTAAGCTCTACATCAATAAGAAATTTAATCCTACTGTCAAGACTCTATTCTGGAAAATAAAACATTTTTGATAGCAATACCCGCTCTGCAGAATTGACAATTAAGTGTTAAGGAAGAATGAACACAACAAATGTCGGACAGTTTCAGTGGGCGGCTTCGCTCTTCTGACCTCCCTGCATAACCCAGTACAAATGGGAGCACTGGATCAGCGGACCTAAAGAGTTGGTTATTTCAGTTGTCTCCATGACAAGAGAACATCAGCTGCTCAGTTCCGAATTCAAACCACGCATAGCTCTCAGAGCTATGGAAAGGCAAGCCAATTGATTGTACAGCCATGAATACATATGCAATAATAGTCCCTATTTGTAGGCCTTTGAAACTCTAAATAGAGTTCTTCACTAAAGCTTTTATCTGGGCCTTAAACTTCAGCAAAGTAGGAGAGAAAAAACATCGGTTTTTGAGCACAGATCCAACATCAATGGTTGATAATTACAAAATCACTGATCTTAACTCAATTTTCTAACTACTAAAATTGCCCAATAATGGTACCAGCTGCTGCTGGGTGAAAGGATAAGCTCCCATCTCTAAAACAGAGGCTGACGAAGGGGGCCTTAGAAATGATGAATTAAAGACCCTTTGCCCTGGGAAAAGACCGTAGACATCCCTTCTACTCCTAAGAGCCTATGAATCTATGGCTACTGAATCCATATCTTCTTTTTCAAAGATAGTTGAGAAATAAGCCCAGAAAGAATTACTGTTTTCCTCTCCTACCTCTCCTTTGCCCCAATTCCTCCCCCTTCCCCCACCCCCCCCACCTCCGCCACCTGACATTTAGGGTAACTGATAATCTTTAAACAAATGGAATCATATAATCATCATTCAGCTTTTAAAATAAGAATTTAAAGGGATTCCTTCTTCCTGAAATTAAAGATACGTATGATTTTCGCCTCTCCCACTGGGGTACATTCTTTGTCAAGATAATTAAATTGCTTACTTTTTTTTTTTTTCTTTCTGTAAATGAAGGAAATTTTCCATGCTCCAGACCGACAAAAATACCTGCTCTGGGTAGTTTCCTGAAATGTGGCACCATATGTGCATCAGTAAACATTATGTGTGGAATAAATTAAAGCAAGCCTCATAATTAGGCAGTAAGAAAATTACGGTAGACCCGAAAGAGTAAATCAGTGGTATTAAAATGCTCTCCATTTTCTTTGAAGGACTTCAGACTGCCATAAAAAGCCTGTGTCACTGTGATAAACATCTAGAAGAAATGCATTTGGAGCCAGACAACCTAAAAGACACCACAAATTCAAATCGGTCTTCAAATCTGGAGTCCAAGGTCTCATAAAATTTAAAAGTCGGCCCTTTTGCCATTTAATGTAGGGCGGGTGATGGGGGGAAGAAAGCAACCTGACTTTGAGACTTTTGAAGGGAACTTTCTAATAGAGCAGGTGAGTAAGGACTTTATAGTAGAGCAGAGCCAAAACTAAGGGAAGATTCACCCATCGTAAACACTGTAAATAAAGACAGAGTCAGTGCTGCTGTATTTTTCTTTTGCTTTGGGCTTCAATATGGCAGGCTCAGCATTGCCCTGTTACTCATTTTGTCTTTATTTACAATGTTGATCATTTGCTCATGGATTAATTTTGATTTTCCAAATGGGGTAAAAAGTTGTGATGATCAGGTGACATTTAAATTAAGCCTTGTAGGAAAAATTGGAAATTTTTTCTGGCAGGAAAAAAACAAAACATTGTGTTAAAATATTATTTACCTTTTTCTAAAATATATTTTTATTGATTTCAGAAAGGAAGGGAGAAGGAGAGATAGAAACATCAATGATGGGAGAAAATCATTGATCGGAGACCTCCTGCATGCCCCACACTGGGGATCGAGCCCGAAACCCTGGGCATGTGTCCTGACCGGGAATTGAACCCTGTCCTCCTGGTTCATAGAATGACTGAGCCACAGTGGCCAGGCAATATTATTTATCTTGATTATTGATGGGTTTTTTTGTGCTCCCTAAAAGGGTGTGCCGAAGGCCAGGGCCTTGCTCACCTCACTCCTGTCTTGGCCCTGCCCCAGAAAGCACAGACTGGCTGAGCAAGCCTTTCAACATGGCAGAGAAAGCAATCAGAACATCCATTCCTAATTGTGGCCCATGAGGAGATGGATTCTCCCATCCTTGCAACAGGTATTGTATCTGTGAAGAGGTTGTGGTCTAGCAGAGGCCACATGGATCGGAGAGTAGTTGGAGGTCTTCACAGATTCTCAATACACCCCCCAACAAGTTGCAATGAGGTCTGAAATTCCCACTATCAGAAACAAAGGCAGTGGAATTCAAACCTGCTAGGACATCACAAATTATTTGGAAGCTTATTTTGATACAGATTTTAAGGTGCCACCGTATGTACATAAAATTAGAATATCCCAGGACAAAGCCATATATCCGCATTTCAGCAGGGTCTTGAGCTGACTTTTCAAAAGCCAGCCCAGCTTAGACAACTTCTCGGTTCAGGAATGGAAGCTGTCCCTGTAAAGGGAAATAGCCAATATGATCAGAGTGTGCGGAGACTTTTTAAGTTAACAAATCTAGTTCTGACAATAATGGAACCAGGGACATGAGAGTTTAGAATGGCAGGACGTTGATGATTGAAATTTCTTTTTTTTTTTTTTTTTTTAATATATTTTATTGATTTTTTACAGAGAGGAAGGGAGAGGGATAGAGAGTTAGAAACATCGATGAGAGAAAAACATCGATCAGCTGCCTCCTGAACACCTCCTACAGGGGATGTGCCCGCAACCAAGGTACATGCCCTTGACCGGAATCGAACCCGGGACCTTTCAGTCCGCAGGCCGACGCTCTATCCACTGAGCCAAACCGGTTTTGGCATGATGATTGAAATTTCTTAGTAGGATAGTTGCATACAGGAGATTTTTCATTCTTTCAACACCTGTGTGGTGCAGGCTTACTTTACTTGGCCACTAGGATATGTCCTAAAGAAACAAAGAATAGCTGTGGTTCAGTAGGTTGGAGCATCATCCCATACACCAAAAGGTTGCAGGTTCAATTCCCAGTCAGGGCACTTATGGGATGCAACTGATCAATGTTTCTTTCTCACATAGATGTTTCTTACTCTCCCTTCCTCTCTCTCTAAAAATCAATTTAAAAAATGCCTTAGCTGGTTTGACTCAGTAGATAGAGTGTTGGCCCATGGACTGAAGGGTCCCAGGTTCGATTCCTTGGTTTCAGGCTCCATCCTTGGCCCTGGTCAGGGTTCATGCGAGAGGCAACCAATAGATGTGTCTCTCTTACATTGATGTTTCTCTCTCTCGCCCTCCCTCTACTCTCTCTAAAAATCAATGGAAAAATATCCTCGGGTGAGGGTTAACAACAACAAAACAACAAAATATATAGAGCCTCACGTGAAGATTTTAAAAAGGAGAAGAACAGGACACTGCATAAGCAAAAACACATAAAACAACTTAAATCCATTGCAAAGAGTATCATGATAAAGGTATTTTTATTTTTTTCTTCCTTTTTTAAAAATATATTTTTTATTGATTTCAGAGAGGAAGGGAGAGGAAGAGAGAGATAGGAACATCAGTGATGAGAGAAAATCATTGATTTGCTGCCTCCTGCACACTCCCCTCCCCTCCCCTCCACACTGGGGATCAAGCCTGCAATCTGGGCATGTGCCCTTGACTGGAATCAAACCTTGGGACCCTTCAGTATGCAGGCTGAAATCTATCCACTGATTCAAACCAGCTAGGGCTTGATAAAGGTATTTTTAAATGCTCTTTGAGCCTATTGGATAAAACCTATTTATAGAAATTGGATAAAGTTGTTATCAGGTGACATTAAAGCTAAAAGTCTTGTAGAAAAAAATAGTAAATTTTTCTGAAAGGAAAATAAACAAAAAGAGAGAGAAAGGAGGTAGGTTCCAGGCAGAAGCAACAGCAAGTGCAAAGGCACAAGGATGTGTGAATACTGGCTTAACAGACTGCTGGCGCTACAGTGAGATGAAGGCAGGGGGGCTGGGGCAGGGACTGGATAGGAGGCTGTGACCATCATTTCGTGAGCCATTAAACAGTGCCAATGGGAGTGGAGAAGAAGAAAGAGACTTGAAATGCATGTAGGAGGTAGAATCAACTAGACTGAGTGGCTTGTGAGGATGTAAAGAATGATAATGAGAGGAGTTACATGGAGCTGTAATTGTAATTCTCTTAAAAAAGCTGATCCCACTGGAAAAACACACAATTGTGTAAGGTGGGGATGAGATGAGGACTTGGCTCTAAGATAGCCTGGAAATGCATTCGGCCAAGAAGGAGGACTAAGTATTGTTAAGGGCATATAAAGTAAACAGATGGATATTATAACCAACATCACCTTCTTCATAATTTTCTACCCAAGCAAAGAGTGATGTTGAATTCCCTCAGCCGTCATCAGTGGCATCCCGGCATTCAGGAAGGTACAAAGCGGTGAGATCCTAGTGCAAACAGGCTTCCACCGGGCAGGTAGGAACAGCAGGAGAGGCAAGAGCCTGCAAGGAGATTCCCTTTCTAATTTTCAGATTTATCCAGTCTCCTCAGGCAATGGGGAGATAAAGAAATATCAGCTGTCCTGACGGAAATTTCCCCTGGGAAAACTGATGCCAGATGTCTTTTCAGGTAATAAAAGGTAACCTCAGTACAGAGGGGTCAAATGAAAGAGATATATTTGGCCACAAGCTGGCTGCAATGATCCCTGGGTACATTTACTCAGAATCAAGGCGGAGAGCTGTTATCATCAGCTCTAGAAACACGTTAATTCAGTGGCAAGCTCTTAAACAACACACTTTAAAATGGTCTCCAATGACAGTTTTAGATAAGAAATCCCAGCTTCAACAAGGTCTCCAACAATGAATATGGGCCAACCTCACTTAAGCAGGATGGCTATCTAAAATTAATGTTCTGGTAACCTAAAAGGGCATACTAAAATATATTCATATATATTTAAATATGCATATATTTATTTTTAAAAATATATTTGATCAGCTACCTCATGCACACCCCTCCTGGGGACCAAGCCTGCAACCCGGGCATGTGCCTGGACTGGGAATCAAACTGTGACCTCCTGGTTCATGGGTCAACGTTCAACCACTGAACCACACCAGCTAGGCTAACTATCCTATATAATAAAAAGCTAATATGCAAATTGACCGAACGGAGGAACGACTGGTCGCTATGAAGCACACTGACCACCAGGGGGCAGACGTTCAATGCAGGAGCTGCCCCCTGGTGATCAGTGTGCTCCCACAGGAGGAGCGCTGCTCAGCCAGAAGCCCGGCTCAAGGCTAGTGAGTGCAACGGTGGTGGCGGGAGCCTCTCCTGCCTTCGTGGCAGCACTAAGGACTCCTCCGGGGTCCTGGACTGTGAGAGGGTGCAGGCCAGGCTGAGGGATGCCCCCCCCCCAGTGCACAAATGTCGTGCACCGGGCCTCTAGTATATTTATATACAGTATATTTAAATCATTAATGTTGAAAATCTAATTTTGAAAATACGATAGATTTTTTATTTTATTTTATAATTCTATAGAGGGTCATCTAGTGACAGGATCAAGATTCTTAATGGCCTAAAACAGGTGTCGGACATTGAACCAAATGCAGACATTCTCTTGAATGTGATTTGAGACTAAGTCATTGCTATTTATCCTTACCCTTCCTATTTTTCTTTGACTTCTGGGGCCTGGAGAAATTAATAGAAGAGAATAAATCAGTAGCTAAAGTTTCCACTTAATTGAGCATTTTCTTATTCACATATATGTTAGAGATCCCTCAGCTAAGTATACTGTATTATTTGATTGATCAATATTGATCATGTTACTAGACTCTTTCCATGATCTAGACTTGCTAGTGAGGGTTCAGGTGTCCTACACAAACTTGCACTTATATGTGTATGATAAACCATATGCTGGCTTATAGGAATAAATTAAACCACTTCAAAACTTGAACAGTGTCTTCATAAGGAAAGAGCTTGCCACAGTGATGTTTTAAGAACTGTTTGAACTGATGAATTCATATACCTTGAACTTGGCCTAATGAGTGTTTTCGAAGAGATAAATGAGTATGTGGCCCGTGTGGCTCAGTGGTTGAACTGGACACTGGGTTTCCAGCTCAATCCCCAGTAGAGGGCATGCAGGAGGCCGACAATCGATGATTCTCTCTCATCATTTATGTTTCTCTCTCTTCCTCTCCCTTCTTCTCTCTGAAATCAATAAAAACATTTGGAAAAAAAATGAAGAAAGAAAAAAAAATGGGTATGTGGTAGTCTGACATTCAGGGTTATTGTATCAGGAGTTTCCTAAGATAGAGGAAGCTTGAATGCATAACCTGTGATCAAGGGTACGTCCAAAGGATGGCTTTTCCAGTGCCCTTGAGCCCTCTCCTACCTCTGCCCTTCTTGTCCTGGCCTTTTAAATTCTGATCTTTGGTGTTTCTCGTGTCATTTGTCTTCAGCTATCTCTGGGTTATTGGTGTTCTGTATTTCCAATCCCAAGTGCTATGTGATCCCTTTGTGGTCTCCATAAATTCTATGTGAGCATGGCAATCTACCTAGGGCCCCAACTCCAGGGACAATTACCTCTGGCATAGGTTTTCAGGGCAAAAAGCATGAACCTTAACATTGGGAAGAAATCAATATTTTTATAATGTTTTTATTGTAGCCATATAGAGAGTCTCCTGTGTTTATGAGAAAAAGCAGATTCAATCTAGAAATACATGATTTGAATTGTTTTTTCTTATAATGAATCTAAAAATAATTGGCCCCATTATGAGCAGATACAGGAAAAATAATTGAGTGCCTTAAAATTCCTTTTTCTATAAATGTTTTGGAAAGTCTATAATTCATGCTTTAAGAAGATAACTACCTAAACATAATAGCACTTTTGAAAAAGAGGACCTAATGAACCAAAACAGCTGGAGAACTGAGGGACAAGAACCACATTTCTGACATTCACCACAGCTTTATTTTGTTCTGCCTGTAGTGTGTGCATGTCACCCATACCAAACCCTGAGGCAGTAAAGGTGCTACTGAAAACCACAAAGCACCCCAAGTGATTGTCTAGAGTAGATTAGTATATGGGTGATGCAACTGCATATGCCATGTCTACAGAGAGGCAGGATAGGGAAGGGTCATGAGCAAAGTCCCTACAGCGAGACCACTTGGATTGGACCTTCCACACATCCACACACTTTGTGGTCATGGATGCATTGCTTCGTTTCATGTCCTCATCTGAAAATGATCATGGTGACAACCTTCTCTATGTCACAGAGCTGGAATGAGGATCAAATGTGGTCCATTCGTGGAGAGAACTTAGAACAGTGCCTGGCACACTGTATGGACTCCATACATGTCAGCTGGAATTTAGTTTACAGTTTATGGGCAGTAACTTTACAAGCTCTTGCTGGTGACTGCCCACCTTCAGCTATGGTTCCTATGTAAGGAACTGGATCACAAGAAGCTGAGGAAACTCTTCAGCTACGATTATTTCTTATTAAACTTGGAAGGTTTTTTTGCAGTCCTATCTGGAGGCAGGGTCTTGATAAATAGGCCTTTACACATACCACCCAGTGACATATTTTGCTTGTTTGTTTTCAATCATTTGTTATATAATGCATTCTATTAAGTACTCATCCCAGTGTAAACGCTTTTGCCTGGCCAGCATGGCTCAGTGGTTGAGCAGTGACCTATAAACCAGGAGGTTACAGTTGGATTCCCAGTCAGGGCACATGTTCGGTTTGCGGGCTCAATCCTCAGTGTTTGTGAGGGGGGGCGGCGGGGGGGAAGGAGGCAGCCGATCAATGATTCTCTCTCATCATTGATGTTTCTATCTCTCTCCATCTTCCTTCCTCTCTGAAATAAAAATATTTTTTAAAAAAAAAGCTTTTTAAACTTTTTTTTTGTCTGTTGAAAATATTTTTTGTGAATATATCTTCTGTGTTGTTGGAAATATTTTTACTGTAATAGCAAAATTGACACTTGTCAAGTTGACACTTACTAAATCTCATTACTAGAATTATTGTGACAGCTATTAAGGTTGAAGGGATAAAGATTAGGCCCTTGATTGGTTTGGGGAATGAGAAAGGTACTAAGTTTCCCCTAACATGTTATGATTATTAATAATTAGCTTTTCCTAGGGAGATATTTGGGTCCTGATATGCTTATCAACTTGGAAAAAATGACTAATAAATTGACCAAAATAATAACCAAGGTAAGCCAGTATCTCTGCGGGCTTAGGGACAATGAAGAGACTATGCCCAGAAGAGTCCACAGGTGGCAAACAGAAGGAGGACAGCCAGCAGCAGCTGGCAGAAACAGACCGAGACCTCTCTAAAGGCTGAATAGACCATGTGGGCTACTAGATCCCCAGGTGGGGAGTCAGCCAAAAGCTTTTATTTTTATAATGGTCTGATTCCAGAATCACAGTGGCGACAATAGCTCAGACATGGGGCGCACTGTGCCCACAGCTCCAAAATTAAATCATAATTCTTAAAGCTGGCAGTTATATTCCCCTAAATCCATTTTTAATTCCAAACAAAATACTCTGAAGAGAATTCTGCTCTACCACCAACCACTCTCATTGGTTTAATTGGCAAGATGGACCCATGCCAAGCAGTGTTAAATAACACCCTTGGGTTCCTGTGACCTTTTTTTTCACAATTTATGACTCCCCAGTTCTTTGGGATATATTGCCTGAGGAAAGGGATTCTACTTTCTTTAAAACTCTACTTAAACAGAAATCTTTTTATTCAATTACTTTTGATTTTTTTTCAAGTGTCTACAAGTTTAAGTCCACTTTTTTCTTTTTTCCATTTAGGGATGTCCAAGATAATGATCATGATTGAGTTCATTTCTTTTAAATTTGGTGACTAGAACTTTGTGAGACTCCAGGGTCACCTTCTGAATGACTCTGCCCACTTCAGGGCTGTGAGGAAGAGGCAGGAGATTAAAAGAATGGGAATAAAAGAGTGAAAATCACCAGGAGTATTTTTCTTTAATTTCAGCTTTTTTTCTCCTATGTGATTTGATTGCTGTAAATATTGTATAAAGAAACACATGCATACAGGGAAGTAAAAATGGAGAATGAAGGATCCTCATTTGGAATATCTTATAACAAGGGCTGTCTGTGATTGAAAGACTAGAAAGTGTTTCAGTGATAGGGAAACATTCATTTGAACTGGTAACATACATTGGTCCACACTACACAGCTGCTGTTAGCCACTCAGATCAAAACTTGCTAATCCCATTAACTCGCTACCCAAATCTAAACTGACCATGGAGCTAAGCTTTGAATGTTCAATCTACCTGAGAGCTAGGTAGCTTCTGTACACTTAGATCCGAGAAGCTTTTGTACCACTACAGGTGAACATGGAGAAACAGAGAGATGGGGAGAAAGACAAAAATATTCCGACATATGGGTAGGAATGGAACTGACAGATGGGAACCATTCCTGTTCTAGAAAGGCAGATTGGGGAAGAGAAAGATATCTGAACCAAATTCGGGGATGTGGTGTGATATTATGCCATAACTTTTGGGTCTTAATGTCATAAAACAACTCTTTTTATCCTATTCCTCTCTCAATCTTTGGGAAAGGTGAGCAGAAAGGAAAAAAATTATATATATATATATAAATTACACACACACACACACACACACACACACACACATATATATATCTTATGCATGGAATGATTTCAGGGGATGACATACTCCTTCCAATGCCATCCTAAAAGAAGCTCTCCAAGGAGCCTGTCACTCAGTTCCACCATAAATTCCACCTTCAAATTTCATCAGTCCTCAGCTAAAAGGAGGCAACCCTTTTCTGAGAATTTTAACACCAGAGTAAAAATTACTTTATCAATTCCTTCCTAATAAGACAAAAATTTGCTAGGATAGGTCTATGAGTGCAGAGAGCTGAGTGTGCTGGCTCCTGGATGTAAAAGAGTGGTCCCTAACTAAGACCAAGAGATCGGGGAAGTAAAGTCTCAGTTCATAAATTCTTCCTCGTTGACCATCTAGCCAAAGGTGAGCCCTAGAGGATGCTCAATGCCCTCCCACTGCTTTTAAACTCTATATCAGGTAGGACCTCTGGCATAGGAAATCAATGAGGATTTCCTTTGGGTTCATTCAGTGTTATACAGCTCAAAGACAGCTTGCAGATGCAGTTTGGCTCCCTATTTTTATAGATTAAAGAAGGAGACCAAGGGGAGAAGGATCCTCGGTCGCACAGCCAGTTTAGTGGCAGAATTGGAAGTAAAACCCTGGGCTCCACACAACTGATTCAATATTTCCCATTAACCACAGTTCCAATTCCTATTACCCATATCAGTTCATATCAGATGGGGGATTTTTATAGAGAGAAGGTCTAAGAGGACAAGGAGAGGCAGGTCTGGCCATGTGTGTATTTGGTAGTATTTACCAGTGCCTAAGAGAAAAATGTTTTATTCTCCCTTATTTCAAGGTAAAATAAGAAAATTATTTTCCCAAAAGGACTTGTTATTTGGGCAGTCAACCTGGAGTCTGCATATCGCAGAACTAATTGGGATATCTTTTAAAGGTCATTATTCAAGTGTGTGTTATCCCAAGGACAGCCCAGCAGTTCCCCAGCAATAATCAGAAGTGGTGTCTTCTTCCCATTCCAAGCATTTCTAAAATGCTCCTTGGCCATTCTTGCCCAGGCTAATCTTGTTTGTACTTGACAGAGTGTTAGATGCAGCCCTGCCAGTCCAGCCTCTCCAGCTGCCGAAAGTGGAGGGCAGTGCTTGGCTCTAGTTGACTAACACCATCAACACTTCATGAAGGAGCTGGCCATATGCAAAAGCTACAGGTAGGAGACAGGCTGGCTCTCAGGCATAAATCAGGCTGGATTTTCTAGTAACAATGTCTGGTATAGCTTCTAGAGAAAGAGCGCTACCAAAGAAAGTGAAGGTCACCATGGAAATGTATCATATAGAGGTTGCAGGACAAATTTTACCAGTGTCCATATAGTACTGTCGACATAAAAAGAAGCCCTGACCAGGGGCTACCTCCAAATAAACACACACACACAAGCAAACAAAAAGAAAAAATGTACCCATCTGATGAATGATTCTATTAGCCATTTACACCGTCCAAATGACATTCCTTGCTATGGTTCCCTGCTTTCCAAACGAGCATCTGACATAGATTTATGTCCCCAAGGGAGCACACTGGGTCAGAGACCTTAATTAGTCCATCAGATTAAGAGTTGTATTTCTCACTAAACCATTAGGGTTCTTATTTATTCACTGAATGCCTTCAAGTTTAAGCAAGAACAAGCAGAAATCAGCGACCAGTTCTTTGCATACTTGGATCTGAAAAAACTGAAAACCAGATGTAGAAAGTAGTGAATTCATCAGGTCTCTCCACCTGGAAGATTGGGTCTGGGCAGTGAATAGGCTACCTGCTCAGAGGTGGTTTTCATCATCACACCCCTTGCAGCTGTCACATCTGTCTGCTCAGCAGACGCTACATTGTTGATGAAGTGTGCCTGTGTATTTGTAGATGTTACAAAGAATAGCAACCTGAAGTATAAAAAGGCAGCCTGAAAAAAAAAAAAAAAGGACAATCTTGGAAAGCACCACTGAGTGAGTACCATGCACTTAAAATAAAAACAAACAAAAAATAGTACCTGTCTCCTTAGATCTCTTGTTTTCTTGGTCATCTTATCAATTGCAATGTTTAGAGGATCTCCTTTCTCCTTCCTTCCAGTCTATTAAGAAAAGAAAAATAATTTCTGATTTAGAAAATTCAACGTTAGTGACATTAAGGATTGAAAATTTTTAGAAACACAGTTGAGTTGTGGAATCTGAGCAGTGTTATAATAATTTTCAATATACAGCTAATAGATTTAGTCTCTCAACTTTGTTTTCTCTGAAATATGAATGAAAATCAATACATTCCCAGGATAGTTACACATATGTTAATATTCACCTCCATGCAAATCTATGTTTTCTTCCCTTCTCCAGATGGTTAGCGATTAAGTAAACACAACAAGGATGTTTTGTTTTTGCCTTAAAATACTAATATTTTGTGCTATTATGTAAGCACACTTCTTCTGACTAGAAGATAAGATTGAGATGTTAAAAACTAAAGTGGAGTGAACCAGAACATGAAACTAACAACACTGAGGACTGTGCAAAGATGAACACTCCGAAGGGCTAAATGAGTTGCTCAGAAAAGGGAGATGTTGCTTTTGGGAAGTCAAGTTAATCTCACAGAGAGGCGGGAAAATTTAGTTAGAGTTTAAATCCTGGGTAAGATTTAAATAGGAAAGAGGAACCCTGGCGGGTAGCTCAATTGGTTAGAGCATCGTCCAGAAACGCCAAGGTTTAGGGTCTGATCTCCTGTCATGGCACATATAAGAATCAACCAATGAATGCATAAATAAATGAAACAACAAATCAATGTTTCTCTTTCTCCCTTCCTCTCTCTCTCTAAAATCAATGAATTAATAATCATAATAATAAAAGTGTCATGATCAAAACGACCAAATGACCAGTCACCAGGAGGTGCATGGAGCACCTCTCGGCCATAATGACCTAGCAACAACCAGTCGCTATGACACCCACTGTGGCCAGGAACAGGCCTGATCAGGGGGTGGGGCCAGTGGCCAACCTCATGGCCCCTCCCCCCTGCCCCTGATCGGACTCTCCCACCCCGATCCAGAGCCAGGCCTGCCAGCCAAATGCCCCCTTCCTCCCCCCCACCACCAGCTGCGACCCCATCAGCCCGCCCCACCACCATAGGCCCGCAGCCCCTTCCCCTGGCCAGCCGGCCCATGATCGCAGACCCCCACCCAAATAGGGGGCGGGAGTCAGTCTGGGTTCCACCAGCAAGTCAGGTCTGGGTCTCATGCAATATCGTGCGCTGGGCCTCTAGTAATAATAATAAATAATAGGAAAGAGGGAGGCTATGGTAGCAAAGGAAAACATCAAGACAAGAAATAAGAAAGGTGGGTTCTAAGAGGATGGTGAGTGGGATGGGCAGCCTTTCTCCATGATGCGAAGGGATCAGTTTGACTAGTTGTTGAGACAAACTACTTTTATAAGAACTTCTTTACAGTGTCATTAGTGCCAACTATACTCTGATCTGTCAGCTCAGAGGATCTCTGGTGACATTAGCATCCCATGTCACTGTATTGTCAGGATTCTGTTGGTGTCATATTTGCAGTCCTGTTTTCTCCAGCTCCCAAGTCTTTGGCTGAAGACAATTTTTTAAATAATGTGGATAACTTGGGTGCAATATTTTTTTTCTTACTGTTTAGAGAGGCTGGGGAAATGGTAAAGCGAGGATTCAAACTTAGGAAATTTGGGCCACTTGTTGAAATCGTGAATTCCCTGGCTCTTTGTCAGCTCTATTTTTTTTAAATAACGTATATGTGCATATGTGCAGGAATGATGGTAGGAGTTCCCCAATGCTCAGATTTACACAGCAAATGGGGTCCAGCAAGGCACCCTGCTATACTTTCCTGTGCTCTGTGACATTTACATGTGGAAATAATTTTAAATTATCAGCTTAAACTGGACAGAAAGCCAATGACTGAGAAAGAGACAGAGAGAGAGAGAGAGAGAGAGAGAGAGAGAGAGAGAGAGAGAGAGAGAGAGAGAGAGGAGTCTTGCCTCCTAGTGTCAGCCTCCATTATTAGGCTCTGTGATCTTGGACTAACAATATGCCCATTTTTTATGTCTGAGTTTTCTCGTAAGTACTGTGGATAATGTAATATATGCCCTGTCTTCCTCACCAGGCTAGCAGGACAATCAATCATGTTGTCAATGTGCTGGAAACAACAAAAGGCATTAACAATATTCAGGGCAATTAGGAAAGTATTTCTGCAGTGGGGAAAAATGAAACAATTGATTTGGCAACGACATAGAAACTATTTTTGGATCACCTGGACTTCTGCTTTCTCCACTCAGGCAAACCATGTATGAAAACCTTGCCAGAAACCAGAATTTTAAAAGAAAACGTTATTTCTCTTCAAGGCAGAAATGATGGGGGCAGTTCGTTTTCAATAGACAACTAAATAGATACTTCTAAGAGTTTAAAGAAGGACAGAAACTCGGGTTGAATGTCTTGTACATGGGTTCTGGGACACAGTTGTTAAGGAACTGAGGATTTGATTATCTTTAGCAAATGCTGGTTCCAGGGAACCAAAAAGAAGCCTCACCCAGCTCTCCCTCCCTGGCCCTCCAAGCTCTGCAAACTCAAAACAGTTTAGCAAACTGAAGCGAGAGGTGACCTAAGTCTTCACTGTGACATGGTCACCTAATCATAAAACAACAGTTTGGTTTTCTGTCAGCCAGCCACCTACTCCCTGCCTTTGCTGAACAGAAGGAAATAAAACCAGCGGTAACCACTCTGCCAGGAACGACCTTGGTGACCTAGCGACTTCACTAGACTCCAGACTTATCATCAGTGGAATTGAGGGGCCAGGATGAGTTATGAAACAAAGAAATGTGGGGGCCTGAGAAACCATCAGGGACACACAACCACACTTCCCTTACTGCAGGGGCGCTCTCGGGGCACTGCCAGAGTGCTGGGAACTGGCAGGCAGTCGGGGTTTCTCATCTCTAAAACGTGGATCAATGCTTGCTTTGGGGATGATTGTGAACATTAAAAGAGCTAGGATCTGTCACCGTTAGCACAGTACCTAACTCTGGGAGAGTTAACTCGATATTAGTTTGCTCTCCTTCCCCGCCCCTTCATTCCACTCGAAGGCCCAGAGAGGTGAAGTCATTGATTCCGACCACCTCGCTAATGAGTGTCTGACCAGGGTCTCCAGACTCCTCCCAGTCCAGAGCTATTCCCATTCCATGTCTGAACCATCCTTCACCTCTAAAATTCTAGGGTTTTGTGATTTAATAGTGCCATGAATTTCTTTTCAAAGGCTATTAAAAAAAAAAAAAAAAAAAAGCCCAGCCATTGTGGCTCAGTGGTTAGGAATTCACCTGTGAACCAGGAGATCATAGTTCAATTCCTATTTAGGGCACATGCTGGGGTTGAAGGCTCCATTCCCAGTAGGAGGCGTGCAGGAGGCAGCCCATCAATGATTCGCTCCCATCATTGATGTTTCTATCTCTCTCTCCTCCCTTCCTCTCTGAAATCAATAAAAATATTTAAAATAATAATAATAATAAATAAAAACAATCTCAGTTTTAGGTATATTCCCTTTGTCACATTCTTTCCACAGACCTAGTGGCCTTTCTCGGACTTGCTCCCCTCTTGCCTTCTATATCTTTTCCTGCAGAGAATGAGTCTGCAATAGAGAATGCCATTTAATAAATATTGTTATTTTTTTTTAAAAAAAAAAGAAGAGCGAGAGCGAGAGCACTCCCTCACACTGCTTCAGGCGGCTTCCTAGTTGCCATCTGCTGTGCTGGGGAGGGGTGTGTTTATTAAACTGCATCTGTTTTAGCCTTTGAGCACTATTGTACGAAACACACTTTGGGTAGATCCACAGCTCGCGTTGATGTGAGGAATGAATTTCCTGATCTGGAGTTTTACAGGGGATCCTTCATTCTCCCATCCTCTTGCTCTACATTCAAGTCCAATCGTCAGAGTAATCAGATGCTATGCAGTAAACTTGCGTAGTTTCAGTTTAATCCTACATAAAAGGATTGAGGCCATGAATGGAAATAATAATTTTCACAATTAGTCTTCAGGAAAAAACACTCTCTTTTAGTTCAACACCTTTTTGTTTGTTTTTGGTTCAACACTTTTTTGTAATACTACCCTTTGCCTCTTTTTTTTTTTAATTAAATATTTAATGTTGAAAGTATTACATATGTCCCTTTTTCCCCCCATTATCCTCTTCGAGCTCGCCACGCCCCCACCCCAGGCATTCAACACCCTATTGTCTGTGTCCATGGGCAATGCATATATGCATGCAAGTTCTTTGGTTGATCTCTTCCCACACCCCCACCCTTCCTGCCTTCTCTCTGAGAGTCCAAAGTCCCTTTGCCTCTGTAAAATAAAAGCCCTCCTGCTTTGGATAAGGAGCTTCCTTTTCCTTATTTTTCTATATATTTTTTACTATATTAATATCCATCACCCCTTCTGAAATACTGAAAATGAAGGCTGAATATTGCACAATGGATACCAACTCCCTAATTTATAGAACAAAAGAGTAAGGACTATTAAACTTTAAATTTCTGAAATTGACTGAGTATTTCTTCAAAGGTCATTCCCCATCTCAGCTCCTCACCACCCTAAACACATAACTCATTACGAGTGGTCATTCACGGAGGCCCTGGGGATATACACCTAGCATCTCAGTGCTTCCATCAGATGCGAGGCTTCATGTTAGTTCCAGGGCACAATATCAACATATGTGAAAGGGCTGTAAGAAGGCAGGTGTCTCTCACTCTTCTCCTTTCTCCTCCAAGGTACCTGCAAACTTGACTGAATGTATGAGAAATCTTCAAAATATTGCATGGCTGGAACTAATGTATTGAAGCTGTAAAAGCTAATCAAATGCCCAGTCTTCAAACTGTTGTTATTTAAAAGGAGAAGTCAAAATCATCAGAACAGCAGTCCTAGCTGGTTTGGCTCAGTGGATAGAGCACTGGCCTATGGATGAAGGGTCCTGGGTTCGATTCCAGTCAGGTCAAGGACACATGCCCAGGTTGCAGGCTCAGTACCCCAATAGGGGACATGTAGGAGGCAGCTGATCAATGATTCTCTCTCATCATTGATGTTTCTAACTCTCCCCTCTCCCTTCCTCTCTGAAATCAAAAAATATATATATTTTAAAAAATAATCAGAATGGCAGAAAGTAATAATGTTCTATGCACTCTCTCGCTAACACATTTTCCTGTCGATCAAACCATTATTTAGACAACAGAAAGAAGGAGAAAAATCATCTATTGATCCAGCAGTCCCCCTATCACATTTGGGTGCATATAGAAACCATAGTCTTATTATATATAGCACCACTGTTTATAGAACCTTGAACATTTCATAATACCTTTATATTATGAGTAAATCACAGTCTGAGAATGTGGACCTTCCTAAATATTTCCTTTTCTCTAGCTGTGGACATTTCTCTTGGAAAAGAAATTGGCAATATCTCTTTAGAATGGATGAAGTTTAGCAGTGGCCACAAATCAAATCCATGATCAGGATACTTGGACCACCTCACAACCCAGCTTTTCTGGACCCTGGGATGAGGGGAAAATGTAGAAAGGGAAAAAATGATGACAAAGTGTCCAGGCAAAATATATACTGACACTTCTCTGCCAAAACTCGTCAATGCTGAAGGAAAGAATTATCAAAATATAGGAAAAAATAACAGGAAGAGGTTATTGGTGACAGTCCCAGACCCTACCTATCAGCATAGCAATGTCAGTACACTCACTGGGCCATGAGCAAAGGACTGACTCAGGGACTTCAGGTATGTCACTATGTGTTTTCCTTTTCCCAGAAATATGTGTTCTCTTAAGTAAATCCTCCAATTTTTCCTTCTTACTCAACCAAGGGTTTCTGGTTAAGGGATAAACTTATGATAACATCCAAACCAATGAGATTTGGCTATAGGTTTGTAGGTGAAATTATTGGAGAGGAGGCATAATTTCCCCCTACTGGGATTGATAAACTGGCAGTAGATAAACCTTGAGATACTTATGAAAATATATGCCATAAAAAGAAAAGCACTTTTCTTTTGGAGAGGGGCGGGGGGAGGAGTTAGGGAAGAGCAGAAGGGAAGTCAACTTTTGGAGTCAAATCAATTTGGTTCATATTTCCATTACATACTAACTTGTAAAATAAAGCTCCATGAGGATACAGTCTTTGTTTTGCTTATCTTTATAGAGACTGGAGCTGAGCCGGGCACATGATAGCATTCAATAAATTTTATTAAATCAATGAGTGAAACACACTGGCTCCTGAATCCAATTGAACCTAAAGTCACAAGTATCTATCAGTGGATTTTCTAGTGTCTTGAGTTAATATATTCCCTTATGTTTGTTCATGTTGGATTGCCTGACTAAATCAGAGACTTTAAATACTTGACTAACATACTCTGAAGGCAGCCTGGTAGAGAGAGAAAACCCCAGGAAGGTCCCCATGGACACAGCCCGAACATTCTCTGGGATCTCAGGCTTTTGTCTTACCCACAGGGGTTTCCCAGAACGAACTATTTATTACCCAAGCTCTAAATCCTAATATTTCTTCCCTACATCCTATTGGTCACTAGCCTTGAGCACGTTAATCAAATGGTCCCTAGGATGTATTCTATTTATGGATAGAAGGATGGATGGTCCTAGTAGGCACCTGGGTATAGGAAGTGGGGATGAAAGTAATTAATAATTTGGAAAATGTGTGATCCTAAAAATAAACTTCACCCACTTCACAATTTGCTGATCAAAGCCATAGGAAGTGGTTGGCACCTGTGCAGTGCTATAATTCTTGTTCCTTGATTTATTTTATCAACACAGGTGTAGTCCTCAGTGATTATCTGTCAGGCAGCCCTGTGTACACGATGGTTTTTATCAAAGTCCCGCTCTCACAGCTCCCAGCCTTGGGTGATTGCTAAAAGCCAGGGTTAATTAACCACACATTCCTTCAAAGTCTGCGGAAGACCATGAACTGAGCAAACTGCTAAAAAGGAAGTTACTTTATCTTTACAGTTGGGATGAAAGTAGGCAAGGTGAAGTGCAAATTTCCATTGATTTTCTACACACACACAAACATATATATACCCATACTGAATAAATTATTTAAATTTCAATTAATTTTTAACATCCACTCCATTTCTAAGTGCCTATTCCCCAAACCACTGAGTTACAGTTAAAGCTATCAGCACCTAGAACATCCCTAGAGTCTGGCATTTTTCACCATCTCAAAAAGAGATCAGTAACTGGGTCCGCATTGCTGAGAGTTCACAGAAATCAGAAAACTCTCAGGAAGAGGGTTGCCTTAGTTTATGGAAAGACGGTCTGTGTGGGGATCCCAAGTCTTGGCCTTCTACCCATATGTCAGGGGCCTGCCCTCCTAGTTCACAATGACCCTTCCTCCTCTGAGCTTCTAAAGCTATTGATATAATTTATTTGGTGTTTTATAAGCAATCTCCACTCAGCTAACAATTATATCATGCAAATCTCTTGCATTGCTAATTGGATTTCAGATGTCACACTATAAAGCTAAAATCTTATATAATAAGGAGGTAATATGCAAATTGACCTTCCAACACACAAGATGGCCACCCCCATGTGGACACAAGATGGCCACCACAAGATGGCCAGCAGGGGAGATAAGGCTTGCAGGGGAGGGCAGTTGGGGGGGACCAGGCCTGCAGGGGAGGCAGTTGGGGGGAACCAAGCCTGCAGGGGAGGGCAGTTGGGGGTGACCAGGATGGCAGGGGAGGGCAGTTAGGGGTGACTGGGCCTGCAGTGGAGGACAGTTAGGGCTGACCAGGTCAGCAGGGGAGGGCAGTTAGGGGTGACAAGGCTGGCAGGGGAGGGCAGTTAGAGGCAATTGGGACATCAGGGGAGCAGTTAGGCGTCGATCAGGCTGACAGGGAAGTGGTTAGGGCAGGGGTGGGCAAACTTTTTGACTCGAGGGCCACAATGGGTTCTTAAACTGGACTGGAGGGCTGGAACAAAAGCATGGATGGAGTGTTTGTGTGAACTAATATAAATTCAAAGTAAACATCATTACATAAAAGGGTACGGTCTTTTTTTTTTTTATTTCAATAGTTTTATTCATTTCAAACATTTTAACAAGAAGAATGTAAACACTAATTATTATAATTTGAAACTTCAAAAAATGGAGGAATCATAGCACAATAACATACCTTATATTGAAGATGGCAAAGGCAAAATAAAATTGCCTAACAAAGGAAAGGTACAAAAGCCTTTCAAATTAAACTTAAATATAATAAAATAATTTAAAACTAAAACAAATAGAAAAGAACAAAATGTGTAAACAGTAAATTAAACATTTTCTTTAGTGCAACTTCCAAATTATGCCCGGGACGTAGATGTAGATGGCAATGTAGACTGGGTTGAAAGGTTTTCGGTCTTTAAAACCTCAACTTCAGTGGGAACAGTGTTGTTGGTCTCCTTTTTAGCTAATGCTCTGATACTGTGCTCTCCAAGGGCATGTCTCCCTACATCACCATGATAACGTGTCTACGCATTCCCAGGGTGATGTCGGGGGACGCGTCCACAGGCATTACAAGGAGCCTCTGGAAGATTGAGAGGTTGTTCCTTCTACTGAATGGGCGGATTTATATCACTCAGAAGAAGGAGCTGCTGCCGTGTTTCCCGACATTGCATGTTAACACTGCTGCTGGTGAAGGAGCGGAGGGGAGAGCAAGAGAACCCTCTGCTCTTTCAGCTCCACGGGCTGGATAGAACAGCCGAACGGGCCGGATCCGGCCCGCGGGCCATAGTTTGCCCAGGGCTGGGTTAGGGGGTGATCAGGCTAGCAGGCAGAAGCAGTTAGGGGCAATCAGGCAGGCAGGCCGGCGAGCGGTTGGGAGCCAGCAGTCCTGGATTGTGAGAGGGATGCCCCAGATTGGAGAGGGTGCAGGCTCGGCTGAGGGATACACCTCCTGCCCCATGCACGAATTTCATGCACTGGGCCTCTAGTACAAATATATAAGATGCATCATTATGATCCTGTACTGTTGAGAAATTTATCATGACTCTATGTCCCTCCTTCCCTATTAGAAGTACAGGAGCTTCAGGACAGTGTGTTAGTCAGCTTGGGTTGTCTTAACAAAATACCATAGATTGGGTGGCTTAAACAACAGATATTTATTTTCTCACAATTCTGGAGGTTGGAAGTCTAAGATCAAGGTCCAGCAGTTTGGGTTTGTGGTGAGAGCTCTCTTCCTGGCTCAGAGACAGCTGCTTTCACTCTATGCCCTCACATAGTGGAAAGAGAGCAAGCAAGCTCTCTGGTGTTTCTTCATTCAAGGGCATGGAGCCTATTGTAAAATCCCCATTCTAATAGCTCATTTAAGCCTAATTATCTCACAAAGGCCCCCCTCTCCAAATACCATCACAGGGAAGGGGAGTGTAAGGATTCAATATATAAATTCTGGAGGGACATATCAGTCCACAGCAGATAGGAAGTTGTCAGCCAACTATATATTTTCTTTTATTTTTTTAAAGGCGATTTCAGAAAGGGAGAAAGAGATAGAAATATCGCTGATGAGAGAGAATCATTGATCAGCTGCCTCCTGCACAGCCCCTACTAGGGAACTGAACCTGAAACCCCAGCATGTGCCTTGACTAGGAATTGAACAGTGACCTCCTGTTCATAGGCTGACACTCAACCACTGAGCCACGCCAGCCAGGCTTTTTTTTTTTTTTTTTTTTTTTTTTTTTTTGTAAAGGATTATAAATTGATTAGGTCATCTGGAAAACCAGATGGGCTGAGCCCCAAAATAGCGCCAGCCCAACTATATATTTTCTTAAAATTGAAGTTTCTTGCATGGTTTCTTGCAATGAATTGGTACTAAGCAAACTAGAACTATGTATAGATATGTTGTGCATAAAAGTATGTATTGTATATGAATGAATGGTGCAATTTGTATTCTGGTTGTTTGCCAGATGTCATGATATGGATCTTTGTGGGGCGGCTACTTGTATAGAGGTGGAGTTGAAGGGTCATTGTATCATTGCCAATGGTAGAGTAAAACTGTTGCCTACCTTCTTTCTACCTTATTCCCATCCTTCCCTGTTCAAAATATCTCCTAAGCCAGAAAAAGATGTAAATCAAAGCTTCTGATTGCCTGTAGAGGAAGCATGTCAAACTTGCGGCCAGCGGGCCGGATGGCATGCAGCTCACTGGCCGCGAGTTTGACAAGCTTGCTGTAGAGGACTAAAATGTATACACACTTGGGAGAAGAAATATAAAATTAGTAAATGACTTTATCAAATCCTTCTCTCAAAATAGTGAGAGGTGGGAGTAGATAAGCCTGAGGACTCTAGCCATTAAAAGGGAATGAGTTTAGTGAAATAGAACTTCTAATATATGGGCAGAACCCTGTCTGGGGCAAAGAGGCAGGCCAGCCCAGTCAGCATGGCTCAGTGGTTGAGCTTGATCTATGAACCAGGTCACGGTTCAATTCCCTGTCAGGGCACACGCCCGAGCTTGATACCCAGTGTAGGGAGTGCAGGAGGCAGCCAATCAATTATTCTTTCTCATCATTGATGCTTCTATCTCTCTCTCCCTTCCTCTTGGAAATCTATAAAAAAATTTTTAAAACGAGGGGAAAAAAGAGGCATGCCATCCTGGGAATACCTTAGGGCCTTTCTGGTCACCACCCATACAGCAAAGGAAAATGAAGACATTTCTGGGTGACAATGGGAAGAGGAAATAGACAGTTTAGGAGTACCAGGAACTTCCTGCATGTTGGGGGACCCCTAAAAAGAATTCCTTGTATTTTTCAGAACCAAGGCTTTTCTTCCTGCCCAAATCAGCTGGACCCCTCTTGGTCTCTGCCACACCTCTGAGGATCACCTCCCCCTGCCTTCCCAGCATCACCATCGCCAATCTGCACCTTGGCACCTTATCCCTCCTCTCCTGCTCCCCTCTAAAGACCAGCACTGTCTGGAGAGCAACTACCCAGGTCCTGGTCCCACTCAGTCTCATCACTGGGAGGAAAGGAAGAGAAAATGATCTTTTGTTTTTAATTAGCTGGACAGTCAAAATAACGAAATAAATATTTTAACTATTTGCGAACTAGCAAGCCCCAATCTAGAGTTGCTGATTTCTTTCTCAGCACCTTTGTGTTGTCTTTTATTTTCCAGAATGGAGCTTCCCAGGAGGCCACCACCACCTGACCAGGAGGAGGCAGGCCCTCCTTGGGTTCAGGTGAGTCGGGGCTCCACCCCCTCAAAGCCCTTCATACTGAGAATGCTTGGCCACCAACTCTTGGGCATTTGCTCACACTTGGCTCCAGTGAAAACTTTATGAGGCAAGTAGCATTTTTGTAGCACGGCAGTTAAAAACTAAACTAAGTAGAAAGCAGGCCGAAACCCCGGAACACATGTCTCACATCGTCCCAAATAGTCCTCACTATGTGACTCCCATAAACACCATCTGCTGTGTTAATTTGTAAAGAATTACAAGGTTCTTAAAATTATACTTTGCTCTCTGTAGCGTACACTGTGTCTGTGAAGGGGGGAGAGTTGAGAATGTGCATCACGTCCAGCCAGACACGGAAATATTTTTCCTGCCTGTGCTGGGCTGCTCCTGCAAGTTTGCTAGGTCTGCATGGAATTTTAAAAAGTGCACCATTGCCTGGCTGGCGTGGTTCAGTGATTGAGCATTGACCTAGGAACCAGGAGATCACGGTTCCCAGTCAAGGCACATGCCTGGGTTGTGGGCTCCATCCCCAGTGTGGGGCATGCAGGAGGTGACCGGTTGATGATTCCCTCTTATCATTGATGTTTCTATCTCTCTCCCCTCCCTTCCTCTCTGAAATCAATAAAAAATATATTTAAAAATATAAAATAAAATAAAAATTGCACCATGTTCTCTACAGACCACCTGCAGGAAACAAATTCCCAATAAAATGCATAGATTATAATGCTAGCATTTTATATATCTTCAAGTTGGGTGCACATCTCCCACGTCACTGGATCCTCATGATGATGCAAGTCCTCGGCTATAAGTCAAAGAGGGTGAGTAGCTAACATTGGGAGAATGTTTTAGGTGTGACTTAATTCTCCATTGTGGGCTCTTCAGAGCCCTTGGGTGTGTTGGGTGTATAGCTGGGAGTGTATCTCAATTGCTCATCCCTGTCTATTCACAAAGCCAGAAAGCAGCATCTTGTTCTCAAAGACACATCTCTGTAGTGACAGGATGCCAATGTCAACTTTTAGGTGAATTGAATGCCTAGCAGGTTGCTGGTTAAATGGTGATAAATGGTGGCTAGAAATGAGGAGGTAGATAGGAGAGTCTGAGGTCAGTAATCCTGAACTAGAACCTCTCAACGTGAGACAGTTATTACATATGCAGCTTCCTGGTCCCCCTCCACTCAGAGATTCCATTCAGTGGCTCTGGAGTAGGCTGGAAATCTTCATTAATATATATATATATATATATATATATATATATATATATATATATATATATATATATTGCCCTAGCTGGCTTTGGCCTGCAGACTGAAGGGTCCTGGGTTCGATTCTGGTCAAGGGCACATGCCCGAGTAGTGGGCTTGACTCCCAGTAGGGGCCATGCAGAAGGCAGCCAATCAATGATTCTCTCTCATCATTGATGTTTCTATCTCTCCCTCTCCTTTCCTTTCTGAAATTAATAAAAATCTATTTTAAAAAAATATTGAATTTATTGGGGTGATACTGGCTAATAAAATTATATAGGTTTCAGGTATACAAGTCTTTTTTTTTTAATCTTTATTGTTGAAAGTATTACAGATGTTCCCTCCTCCCCCCTCCATTGACCCCTTCTAGCCCACCCCCAGGGGTACAGTTCTATAATACATCATCTGTAGATTGTATTGTGTGCTCATCACCCCAAATCAAGTTTCCTTCCATCACCATTCATTTCCCCTTTACCCTCTTCTGCCTCCCTCACTCCCTTTTCCCTCTGATAATCACGATACTTATTATGGTGATTAAAAATCTTCATTTTTTAATAATCATTTTCAAGTTGTGAAAATACAGGGGCAGTTCAGTGGGTCCCAACCTGACTAATCATTTGATTTATCGAAGTCTTTCCAACTATGGCCCAGGGGTCTGCATTTTTAGATTTCCATTAAATTCGATTATTAGCCTGGTTTGAGAACAATGAATTTTGCAAGGATTTCCTGGTAGTTAGCTTAAAATAGGATCAAACATCCACAATTCAGGCAGTTCTGCTTAATTCCGATGAATTAGTCACTCTATCTCAAAAACAAAGTTTCTGAACCAAACCACTTAATTAGTAGAGAAAAGTAGCACTGCCTCAGAAACCAACGCAATAGGGAACAGGAACAGCCACTGCATCGTTTCATAGAAAGGCCCCGCACAAAGAAAAAGAAAGTTTCAACGGTTTCCCAGGGTTCTCGCCTATCATTGTCACATTAATATAAAGGCATCAAAATAAGGTCAGCCAGATGTGATGGATATAGAAATAAAGTAGATTCTTGTTCTTCCTAAACCATGGAGAACGTAAGACCTTTTGAGTGAATTAAGATTTGGCAAGATCTCCCCCACCACACACACAAAGAACAAGGATCCTGATCAGGCAGAATTTCAGAGCTGCTGGTAAACTCTGCCAATTTCCCAATATTTTCTGAAAATGTACTCCCAAATTCCCCTTCCTATTGTTCCAACCTCTCTGCTCCCTTGTAATTAAGTTCCAGGCCTCAGTGAAGAGTTTCTGAGCTCCCCATAATAATCTCCTTTATGCCTTCCTCTCCTGAAACATCTCTACTGCCCAGATCAAGCCCCACCTCTTCCTGACCCCCCAGTCCACACAGAATTCTCCCTTTTCTCAACGGCTATAGCAAGTAGCATCGTCTTCTGTGTCAGGCCACAGCATCACCCCGATCCAAACCTCTGCACAGCCTTCTTTGGGCAAGCTGACACAAGTCTCATCCCACATCCCTCAGAGGAAGGCATGTGGCTGCCTGTAGCTGCCCCCTGACTTCCATGCTCTGACGAAAAAGGCAGGAGTAGGGCTATAGGTTGTTGCCTGAATTTTCTCTGTTCACTTAGAGTAAATTGAACTGAATGAACCAATGTTGATTCAATTTTTTTAATCAACCTATGAAAAACTGGATTTTTTAAACTGATTGTAAAAAACACAAAACAACAAAAAATGATTGGCACAGGTTAGCAGTAACCCCCAAATTGTTTAGTGATGCGTCTGTCAAATGCATATATAACACAGTTGAGCTAAATAAACATGTTGTACTCATGTTTTGCATTTGAATGGAGGTGTATGTGATTCTGTGTGTGTGTGAGTGTGTACTGCAAATATAAATACCATTATATTTAACTGTGTGGGTACTCTCTGCACTAGTAGAAGGTAAGCTTTGTGAGAGAAGACCAGATCTCCCTGTATCAGGTACAATGCCCCTGAAAGGAGTTTCCTTTGTACACAATAAAGCCTTGTGGTTAGCGATGGGATAACTGTCACTCCCAGAGGATAGTGGGAGTCAAAGAATGTTACTGCCAAGCTTCCTTGGATGAGTGGACCATAGAACACTGAAGGCAATGAATCTTCAAATCTAAGTCCTTCCAGAATCCAGTACTTGTCTGTTTATGTGCATCCATAACTATTGATTTGGCCATGTGCAGCCAAGGAAATGCACAGTGCCAGCTCCCAGGGGCACCTTAGTCTCCCAAGGACCTGTGACACTAAGACTTAAGGAGGGAGGAGGAGAGGATTGCTTTGATAAAGAAATCAGTGTTATCTTACTCTTATGTGAAATGCAAATGCAAATGTAATCAATAGGCCACAACCCACCCCCATCTTTCTTTATGCCCTCTCCCAAGTCCTCCCTTCCTTCAAAGAATTTATGACATCATCTACACAAACAGTATTAAGTTAATCTTGACTTGATACTTTCTAGCTGTGTAACACTTGCCAATTCACCTAAACTCACTAAGTCGCAGTCCTCACATATAAAATAGTGAAAATAATGCCTAACTCAAGATTGTGGTGAGATAATGTGTGCCAAATGTCTATCTACGAGTCTAGCATGCAAATGGTATCCAATAAACAGAATTCTTACACTTATTTTCTTTTTTTGTTAATCCTCACCTGAGGATATTTTTTTCCATTGCTTTTCAAGGAGAAAGTGGAAGTGGGAGAGGGGGAGGAGAGGGAGGGAAAGAGAGAGAGAAGGAAACATCATGGATGTGAGACACATTGATTGGTTGTCTCTTCAATATGTCCCAGTTGTGGACAGGGAGTGACCCCAAACCTCTTGGGTGTGTGGGCCAATGCTCTAACCACTGAGAACATCAGCCAGGGCTTACCCTGATTTTTTTTCTCTCTCGACAGTAAACTTCTTCAGGAGAGGCACAGTGCCCAGCATCTGAACCATGAATGATGTTAGATGGGGTGATTGAATGTCTAAGGAGAATATATTATTTTATAGGCTGAATCTGAGTTTTCCAAGATTTGCCATTTGAAAATCTTTTAATATCTGAGTGGCATTTAGCATTCATGAAATTTTCATCAGTTTAAAGTCCATTTATGACACAATTCAAATGTAAGGCAAATCAAAAAGGGAAACCAGACATGGACCCTGACACTGCACCAATAAAGTGGTGAAGAATTCAAACTCTGGCCACCGAGGTTTCTTATGCAAGTAGGGAACGGGAGCAAATGCTGGGCACGCCTTCCTCCTTCTCACCCCCAGGCAGGGGTCTAAAATCAGTAGTGAATGCACTTCTCTGATGATTCTAATCAAACTGAGCACCTATAACTAATTGCCGGGAAGAGGGGGATCCCCCAAGTAGCACGAGTGGGTTCTATTTCAGTCTCCCTTCGTTGGCATGTAAAGGAAGGAATGGACTTGCTGAATGGGCAAGCCAGATGCCACCAGCCTGTGTGTCTACCCCACGCTGATGGGGAGCCAGTAAGGTAGCTGCTCAGGCTTACACACACCTCCGTACCTGAAGGCCTCCAGAGACACACCACTTCTCTAAGTATGCCTTCCATGCACAGGCAAAGTCTAGAAATCAGCATTAGTGAATTCTTTTTAATCTATACTAACAAAAGGGTAATATGCTAATTAGACCAGGAGACCTACTGGGAGACCTTCTGGACTTCCTTCCGGACAAAGCCATAATAGCGGGGCTGAGGCAGAGGCGGTTAGGGGCAATCAGGACGGTGGGGGGGGGGGGGGGGTGGGGATTGGGGGTGAGCAGGCCATCAGGGGGGGTCAGTTGGAAGTGATCAGGCAGTGGGGGGGCAGTTAGGGGTGATCAGGCTGGAAGGGGGTGCATTTGGGGGCAATCAGGCCGGCAGGCAGAGTGGTTAGGGGCGATCAGGCAGGCAAGCAGGTGAGCGGTTAGGAGCCAGCAGTCCTGGATTGCTAGAAGGATGTATGACTGCTGGTTTAGGCCTGATCGCTGTGGATCAGGCCTAATCCAGCAGTCGGACATCCCTCGAGGGGGTCCCAGATTGGAGAGGGTTCAGGCCGGGCTGAGGGACACCACCACCCCCATGCACGAATTTCATGCACCAGGCCTCTAGTTCACTTATAATGACTTTAGAAGGTCCCTGTTAAAATACTAATACAATAGAGAAAGACCTTAAGTAGGTAATTTGCTTAGTGGTGTTTCATCTGCCTTTCCTATTAGACTGTAAACTTCATGGTATTAGTCATCAGTGTGTGTGGTTCACTAAATCCAGTAGCTGGCAAGTAGGTTCTCAGTGAAGCAGTGACACAAAATTGTTGTCATTTGGGGAAATAGAAAGTTGATCTCTAGACAGAGCAGAAAAGTAGGAGAGGAAACCTCCATGTAGGGGTTGGGTGTGTACTTGAGACTCAGCAGCAGAAACCCACATGTTGACTACAGGGAGTGACAAAATCCATGTGAGGCTAGGTCAAGGCTAAACTTTTGGTCCTGATTCATTCACTCCACCAATTAATATTGAGAGTCACGTGAGGACCACAGTGCTAGGTGCTAGGGACACAGGAAACAGTCACAGGGATAGGGGGACTTATAATCTGATAGATAGACCACCTGATAATTAATCTGAAAAAATAATAAAATTATTTTAAATCGTAGAACACATATACTTATGGGAGTAGGGGGTAAGTTTTTCTTAAGTTTCCTTTTCAAGGTCTGTGCCAAGCGATTGATGAGGAGGCTCAGCTGTGAATCCAGCAAGCAGAACGGATAAGCAGGGTCAGACCCACCCACCAGGAGTCAAAACATCATCCTACCGCCTGATGACTAAGGACAATAGCTGAGGTCTGCGGACCGCCAGGGCTGCACATGGCTGCATTCCGTTCCAGCCTCACCTCAGCCCATTCCCCTTTATAATCCTGTCCCCTGCATTTTGCTGGAAGACAGGATTTGAATGCTTGTAAGCACCTTATCTTCTTGGTTGGCTGGCCTTCTCAATAAATGCCTTATGTGATTCAACCCTGCCTTCATTACTGGACACAGTGACAGACAGCCTGAGCCCACCCTGGAGTTTCTTGGTAACAACAGTCACTACCTGCATAGAGTTTAGTCTAAAGCATGGCTTCCTCCCCTAAGCCATATCAACTATTGATATGTTGGACCAAATGATTCTTTGGAGGGCTGCTCTATGCATTCTGGGACATTCAGCAGCGTCCCTGGCCTCTACCAACTAGATGTCAGTAGCACCCCTTCCCTCAGTCAGGACAACCAGAAATATCTCTAGACATTGCTAAATGTACCTTGGGGACAGGGGCAAAATTGCCTCCACTTGAGAACCATTTGCCTGATGAATGAGAAAGATAATTTAAAAAGCAATTATAATGCAGTAAGATAAGCGCTGTGACATAGACAGAGTGCACAAGAAGAGAAGTAAGTAAACTTAGGGGTGGTGGTTAAAACAAAACAAAAAAAATCCACCTCAACAAAGAGATAAAATAAGGACACACAATAGCTACTTAATTGGTGTCTACTATATTTTAAACACTAGACTTTGATTGCTTATTTAATCCTTACAAAAGCACTATACACTTCACAGGTGTGTATCAAGACAAGTAAGCTTGTTCCCTATTCAGTGAGTTGTGGACGAAAGGAGCCACATGCTAACCTGACAAGCTCAGGAAAGGCCTGCATGGTGGTCTTGCAAACTTAGAGACCTAAAACAACCACAAAGGATGGTCTGAAATTACACTTTAACTAAAAGCAGTTGTGGTGGGTAGTTACGTCCTAGGCAGGTATCTTCACTGACAAGGTCAGCCTTTACCTTAACTGAGCCTATCTGGCTTTTTTCATCTATGATAACATATTCTTGAAATGTCTGGGTAACTTGTAACTTCCCTTTTTCTGGAGCCCTTGGGGCACAACTTAATGTGCCTGGGCACCAGGACAAATACCACAAATCCCTTGTTATTGTTATCATGTTAACTGTTGACTGTTAACTATCCTGCACCCACCTAAGTATGTGTCTATCATTTTACTTTTTATCCAATCCCAGGGGTCCCCCCTCTCTAATCTATTACCAATGGATTTCATGTAACCCACCCACATCCCCTCCTTTGATTGCAATTAGAAAAATAGATGAAAAGAAGCCATTCTCTGGAGCATTATCCCAATCCATTGAGATACTTCTTCCCAGCAATTGTCCACAGTTTGGCTCAAATAGACTTACAAATATTCTTTACAGGTTTGAATGTTTTTACATTAACAGAGGTATGGATCTAGGATCTAACCTGGGTTCTAAACTTAAGTCTGGCTAATTCTTTAGGAATGAAAAAAATTTTTAGAGAGAGAAACTTTTGCTACAGGAGGGCCAAAGCAGCTCACAGATTTAAAAACAAACAAACAGAACCTTCTCTAAATATGGGGCTTACATAGGAGGTTGAGACACGGGAAATGTGTCATTGAAAGAATTTAAATTGGAAATTGGCTTAAAGCAATGAGCAGAGGTTCTACTGGAAAGGTCTGAGGTCCCATAGCATCGTCCGATATTCATGAGTCCATGGATTGGCCTGGTCTTCAGAGTTCCCAAACACCTACCTGCCAACTAATTGCCATCCACAGAACCAATCCTCACATCTGTATGATTTTGCTTCATAGGTGGCATGAAGATACCTTCCAATTTGCTTCCATTGTCACAGCATAATTAATCAAACTGCCTCTCTTCACTCTTAAAAGTGCCCCAATTTGGATGACACATTTTATGATCACCTTATTATTCGTCTAATTAAGTTTCAAGCTGAAGAATTATTAGGCCAGCTATTTTATGTCATCAGAATTGCTGGTGAGAACCCAACCCATTACTTGATTGATATCTTTAATAAAACATATATTAATTCGTTCACCTTCCTAAAATCTTCTAATGCCAACCTAACATTTGCAAGATCATGTCTAAGAAGGTCCTAGTCAATTTGACCTCAATTTATCTCCTATTCCCCAACACAACCTTACCATGTGTTAGTCACTACTTCTCCACAGACTAAACCCTCATGTCTCTGGACTCATTAGCAATGTCTATAATTCCCTCCAACATTTTGTTCAATGACATTGACCACTGTGTTAGACCCTATAATTTTATACCTACCTCATGGAGATCTTATTAAAATGTCATCTCCTCTTTAAAGAAACCCTGGTTTCCTCAGACACTATTTGTTCCTTCCTGTGTGTGCTTGCACCACACTTTGTCCATCCTTCTATTATGGTTTTTCTCATCCAATCATGGCAGGTTCATGTGTCTGTGCTGTGCACATTCCTAGAATGTCATTGTTATCTTTGTTTCATTAATGCCTTATTCTACCTGCTTTTCAATTGGCATTTGATACATATTTGCTGATTAATGACCACTGGTGACTGCTAAATCAGAATTGGCCACATTTGGGACAATCACTAGCAATCCTATCTAATAAAGAGGGGATATGCAAATTGACTGTCACACCGTGACAAAGATGGTGGCACCCATAGCCACAAGATGGTGGCACCCAGTCCCCTCAGCCCCACCGGAGTCCCACAGTCCATTCAGCCTAGCCGGGGGTGGGAGGGGTGCTGGCAGTGGCAGGCGCATGGTGCAGCCAGACCCGCCCTCAGCCCCCCAGCTGTCCAGGGCCAGCCCCAGGTGCAGGCAAGCCTTGGATGGTGGCTGCCCAGCCACCCAGGGCCGCCCAAGGCTCAGGTAACTAAGGCCGGCCAGGGCTTGCACTATAGGCAGTGGCAGTAGCAGAGGTATGATGGAGGCATCGCCTTCCCCTAATGACCAGGTCACTTCCCACCCATGAGGGCTCCCGGACTGTGAGAGGGGGCAGGCAGGGCTGAGGGACCCCCATCCAGTGCATGGATTTTCATGCACTGGGCCTCTAGTTAATAATGTGGCCAGTGACTTTTGCTTTCTAATACACACAAGTAAAAGTCCATGAAGTATAGTGAAAAGCCAGAATATCTGCATTTTATTTCCCATTTTGCTTCTTTGGCTTTCTCTGAGAACAGGCAAGTCACTGAACTGTATTAGAGCCCAGCTTTCTTATCTGTAAAGCAAGTTGCTAGAACTAGATAATTTCTACATTATCATTTTTACCAGTTATAACTCATCCTTGGACATGGTAACATACCAGAGTCTTCTGACTGAGTTATCAATAGGTCAGCTTTGACTTAACCTTATTATAAATCTATTATTCTCAATATATTTACAGGTAGTTTTTATTAATTACAAGATAATATATATTTGTTAAAGACTTTGAATAATACTCATTTAAATAAAGTGAAATATAAAAGACTCTCCCATTCCCACAAAACACACAGCCCTTTTTAGAGGGGAACTATCATAATATTTTGCCACCTCGTCTACCTTCATTCCCCATTCCAGAGTTGAGATTATATGTTATCAGGGAAGTTGAGGTATCCCTTTTCCCGCTGAGTACTGGGGGTGGAGTCCTTACGATATCTAGAGAAAAAGGATTTTCTGAGACTCGCACAGGAGTATGGGTGATTTTTATTTGCATGGAATTACATCACAGGGTTCCAAAGTCCCATTTCCCTTAGTCCAATCCTAGAAGAAGTGTAGCTGGAGATTCAATAGAGCTAAAAGTAAAGCCAGTGTCCAGTGTCCAGTTCCATATTGCAGCCAGTTCAGCATCAGGCTAGTTGCAGTCCATTAGTCCATGGTGTGGGCCAGATGAGCAACTGCAGAGGAGCTAAGTGTGAGCCATGAGCCAAGCATACCAAAAGCATAAGAGAAACCAAGAGGACAAGAGTACAAGAGCACAGATCCTTTGTTCAGGGAACTAAATATCCCAAATTTCGCACCCTTGCAGTGGCCATGCCTATTCTGGCCAATGAATCTGTTCCCAGGTGTGACTGACAAAAAGCACCTCTGCTAGTCACCCCCACTTTACTGAGCATGTACCTATCTGCCCCCTGTCCAGTCCCTTCCCCCAGCTATCTTCCAGAAACGGACTGGTTGCTCCAGGGGAGTATAAAGCTGCAACTTCCTGGCAAAGCTGCCCAAATGACATGCCTTTAACATTTGGCCTTCCTTTTGCTCCTGTTACTAATAACTAGTTTAATTACAACAATATCTATATCTATATATCTATATCTATATCTAACCCCAACACACACACACCCTAAATCAGTCAAACCTATCATATAGTCACAAATTCAAAACAGACTGTTAAGGAGAATAAATGAAATTTGGAATATGCCACTAACTTTGGAGTTTGGTGACACAGAAGGAGAATCTGACATCTCCAAAATTCTCTGTATTATGTGTCTTAAGACCAAATCCATGCCTAAAATAGACCATCAAGCTAACATATACTTTCAATAGTCTTCTGTTTAGGTTTACTTTTTACACCCAAATTAGCCTGCTTTCTAAATCTAAACAAAATGGTTAAAAAAGTAGAATCTATGTATAGTGAATTCTCCAATTGTAGCACATTTATGTGAAAATTTATAGAAAGAAGATTATGTGTTGGGGATTAGCATTACTGTGCAAGACAACTCCTATCCTCTAAAGGCATCCTATTACTACTAATAATTTAAAATAATTCTAACTCAAATATGTACAACATTTCATAGTTTAGGAAGTATTTTTCTATGCATTATTTCATTTAATCCTCAGAAAAACCTGTGACTTTGGTAGTATTTATAATCTCTATTTGCAGATACAAAAGGTTCAAATGGTAAAGATCATGGAGACAAAATCTGGGCATTCAAGATTTAAATGCAAACATATCCCCAAAACAGCCTACAGCACTGCTATGGCCCCTGCAGTTCAATCAAACTCTAAATTGATATTGTGTGATATCTGCCCACGGGAATATGGCTTTCTATGAATGTGTCAAGTCTTTAGAAATGAATTCTGCATGCATTTATTTGGGAAAGTGGGTTTCCAAGTTATTGACGTAGGTTACTAAGAACCTAGGAAAATACCTTGGCAAGTGGAATAGGGAAACTGAGACAGATAGCTAACCAGACAGCTGAGCAATTTACAGCCAGCTAATAAATCAGAGGTCTTCTCTTCCCTAACCAAGGACACTTAAGAGCAAATAAATGGTTTACACATTCTAGACCTTGTTGGAGCAGACCTGCCTTGGGCCTGGTCTCTTTCTGGTGACCTTCTTTGAAGGTGAAACTGACCAGAGAATGACCCTGATCCCTCACAGGGGTCCTCAAACTATGGCCCGCAGGCCACATGCGGCCCGCCGAGGACATTTATACGGCCCGCCGGGTGCCGCTGCCTGTCCTGCTTAGCAGCCGACTCGTCCCGGGCCCGCAGTGCGCAAAGGAATTTGTTCATAGTTTTTTTTTAAAACTATAGTCCGGTCCTCCAACTGTCTGAGGGACAGTGGACTGGCCCCCTGTTTAAAAAGTTTGAGGACCCCTGCAGTCTATAGGATGCATCAGCATATCAAAGGGCACACCTGGAAAGCTGAGAAATATTCTGATTGAGACCTCCCCTACTATTCCCACCTTTAGAAACAGATTAAAAACCTTTAAGACAAAGCACCCAGTGTGCAAGCTCCCTTGAGCATGCCCGCACCTCCACCACCACACACACACACTTCTTTCCTCAGGCATGTATCTTTGCTTTCTTTCTCCTAAGCTCTAAATGTTCCATGAGACTTGCAACCAGGGGAGCAAAGGGCAGCCGCAGTCCTGGGGTAACCCCTGAACCGGTCTCCAAGAGCCCTCCTTTTGCCTCTGTAACTTGTTTCCTGAGTCCACACAGCCTTGTGAGGCTCACTTCTTCTGCCTTATGACTTTCTTTCTAAAGGGCCATGGCAGCTTCACCTAGGCTCACTCCCATTGCTGTGATCTTGCCTCTTCTATCTTACACCCTTCCTTTGTTTCACTGTCCCCAGCTTTAATAAACATAATGTCAAAATCATGTGGACTCATGTCTTAAATTTTTTCCTGCATGAAGTCAAGAACCCACATATTGCAGGCCTTGCTGGGGCAAAACCTGCCCCCATTCTTCTTATCTGAGAACTGCCTATCATCATGGAAATACTAACAACTGTACCGGAGACACGCCCCTCAAGCGCCCCCGTTGGAACCCCCAGCCCTCATTACCTGTAACCTGTAACCATCATTCCCATCTCTTCCTTTTGCCTACTTCCCCATGTAATCTACCCAATATACTAGTAAGCAGCTAGCTTATGAGGGGTGGAGGGGTAGAGCAGATTTTTTTGTGGATGGCCTGCTGCTCTCCCACGTTGCCAGCAATATTGGAAAATAAAACGCTCATATAAGAGTCAAACCTATCTCTGATTAATTGGCTCAGGTAACGACAGGCAGCCAGGACCCATTCATTGTCTAGTTTCACATCCCTGCAAAACCAGATAAGGTGACACTACGGCTGACATCAGGACCAGATGCAATGATTAACTACTCCCTACTCTCTCACTGACCAATTAGTAGATACCTTAACTCTGACCATGACCCTAACTCCCTTAGTCACCATGATTAATGTTTTTTTCCCTCTATAACCCATCCCCTAGGCACCAATGGGGACCCAGGTCTTTAAACATTAGCTACCTGTGACTACAGGCATGGCACCATCTCCTTAATAAATCCTGATTTTCTTGGCTGAAAATTCCTGTTCGTGTTTCTTGGGCTTTGATGCACGCAGGAAAACAGACCCCTTCAGCCCAGTAACTCTAGGGAGCACAATAGAAGAGAGGCTACAATTTTCCATATCTACTCAATTGAATGATGAAGAAACTCTCAGAGAATAATAGGATATGATCCCTATTAGGTGAAAGAGCTGGTTAGTTCTGAATATTTATCTCTTTTTAAAACACTGTATCATTACAACATCCTAAAACTTTTTACACACTATTCCCAAGTGAAATATAAAAATGACAAAGTCCAGTTAATCATAATGCTGGTTCTTACCAAGCATACAGCAATTTATAAACAGCTGAATGCTCAACTGATTTTTTCAATTTGCATCCAGATATTGGTCATAGTGCAGTTGCTGACAAAGAAAATCTAATAAAGTTTTTAAAATCTTACGATAATAAGTGCTACTATTAAATGTGTATCTGCTACAGTCCAAGTCACTTACATAATCTCCCACCTCCACAATAACCCTAAAACAAGGTATTTTTAGCTCCTTTTAACTGATGTATAATGGCGGTCCAGAGGCCATAAGAAATCTGTCTACATTCATAAGACTAGTGTTAAAGAAAAACCCATAAACCCAAAACAGTATCACTCATGCTAAAAGCCCATGATATCAAACCTAGATTTAATATCCAATCTAATTGCTTTTTCAACCTTTCCCAGAAACATGTTAATCACCAATCTGGAATTTTCTGGTCAAAACCAATGAGGTAATCTATCACTTGGGGCTCTCTCCATTCCCAATCCCACTCCCCACCCTCACACCCCCCCCCCTCAACATCTTCAACAATTGAAAGAAGAGGAAATTTGCATGATAAAACCCATACCTGTTCTCTGCCCCTAAAAGATGTCTAGCCCCCCGCCCCCCCAAAAAAAAAATCAGTTCCTTTCTTTGTTAATAGCTCCCCTGCCCCACTCTTTCTCCTACAAAAATAACTTTCATTTTGTACAACCCCTCAGAGCACCCTTCTACTTGCTGGATGGGCTGCTGCCTGATTCATAAATTGCTTAATAAAACCCATCAAATTTACTCAGTTTAATTTTTTTTTAACTCTAGTCAGCTGAAGGTTCAAAACCTGTCTACTCTCCAAATCACCAGCAGTGCACACAACGGAAGGTCAGGTCAATGTGACAGTGAAGGGATTCTCCACTTCTTTATTTTCCATACAATATAACTGAAGGATTTGACACACACCACCAGGAATACTGGAGGAAGATGGAAGACACAATGAAATGGACTTAAAGAGGCATTTTTAGAAAGACTGATCCAACTTTATGGGGATCCACCAACACTTCTGTGAGGGTCAGAAATCGAATACTGGGGAGTAGCTACAATTACAAGAATTGTTAATCATGCTCTGATAACCTTGATGGTTCTGTTCTGATTAAAGAAAGCACATTCTAACCTGGCTGGGAGTTGTATGCCCTGGGACATGGAAGCTAACATCAGAATGCAGCCCACCCTCCTGTCCTGAGGATTGCCTATCATTATGGAAAAATTTACAACCTCATGGCTGAAACAATCTAGTCCCGGAGGGACCCGCCCTTGCCCTTTGCAACCTCCAGCCCTATTGCCTATAACCATGATACCATGCCTACTTTCCCATGACTGTCACTCTTACTTTCCCACGTAATCTTTGCCCTTCTACCCAATATAAGCAGCTGCTTATGGGAAGAGAGAGAGAAGATTTTTGTGGATAACCTGCTGCTCTACCATACTGCCAGCATTACTGGAATAAACGCTCATATATGATTCAACCCTGTCTCTGCTTAATTGGCTCCAGTAGTGACGAACAGCCCAGACCCCTGGGTTCTCTGGTTACACTTCCACCAGGGTTGAGAGCTCTAGCATCAAATAAGCAGAAGACTGATGGTCCTCATTGGTAAAGTAGCAAGTTTCAAAAGGTGATCTGCTGGAGGACCTCCAAAAAAATTAACTAAGTCCTAGCCCAGTGGTCAGCAAACTGTGGCTCAAGAGCCACATGCGGCTTGCGAGTCGAGGTTTGCCGCTCTGTTGACTAATGATTTTGCCGACTACTGTCCTAGCAGATTTGGCTCAGTGGATAGAGCACTGGACTGCGGACTGAAGGGTCCTGGGTTCGATTCAGGTCAAGGGCACATGCCTGGGTTGTGGGTTCGATCCCCAGTAAGGGGCGTGCAGGAGGCAGCCGATCAATGATTCTCTCTCATCATTGATGTTTCTATCTCTCTTTCCCTCTCCCTTCCTCTCTGAAATCAATAAAAATATATTTAAAAAAGAATTTACTAATATGTTTGTGAAATACTCATACTGCCTCTCCACATACACATATCCACCACACCATGCCACACCACACACACCTTTTGTTTTTAAATTGATAAAGCGAGTATGAGGTCCCTGATGGTTACACATAAAAGAGACCTGTTTAATTTCATTGAACCCTGCTTTTCCAACATCTGTGCCACAAAACCCTATTTTTCCCTTGTCATACCCATTAAAATCTCAAGGAACAGCTGTTCTCAGAAGTACGCCGGGAGCCCATCCATGAACAGGATGTTCTCTGTGGCCTCTCACTCAGGCATCCCACTGCCCCAGAGGCGGAGCCAGAAGCAGAACTCAGGGACTTCCCTGCAGTGCTAACAGTCTTCCTGGCAATAGGGGATTTGCTCGGCATGTTAAGTGCCCTATGCAAGAAATGCCACAATCTAATCCTGTCACCTTTAGGATCAAGGACATAAGTGACAGCCATTGGTTTGCCTGTCAGCTTAATTAGAGGAAGTGAAACACAATTACAGGGCATTAGTGCCAGGCGGGGGCAGAGTGGCTGCCGACCCTGGGGGGAGGCCCAAACAGCAGACCACAGGGAAAAGTACACTCCTCTTCCGTGACAATTTCATTGAAAGTCTTAATTACAATGCTACTGTGGGGAGAAAATTGTTTTACAAATGCCAGTACAAACAGTCTGATTGCAGAAATCTTTTCATCTAAAAACTAATTAAACCATTATTTCCTCTTAGATTACAATGGTAAGTGTAAGTTTTTCATTTATGAAAACAGTTACAAAATCTTACGGTCCTTTATTTGGAGAGCATCTTTTAAAAACTACCTACAGGCCAAAATGATCTTAGAAATTAGAAATGCTAGGAAGAAGATAATAAATTCGAGATTTTAAAAACCATACTATTGTGATACAGACAAAAGGTTCAAGGAAATGTTTTTGCTAAAATGTGAAAATAGTGATTGATATGTACCAGCTCAATCATTTTGATGAGCACATTTAAAAAAATTCATGTGAAACATTCATTAGGAAAAAAAAAAAAATAACACACCTTACCGCCAATTTGACAAAACAAGGTATTTTTTGCAGCTACTAAAGGTAAAGCTCTAAGAGGGCAGTGGGGTCTGCTTTTTTCACAGATGTGCTCAGGACAGACTGGCCTCCTGGAGAGAAAACTGACCTCCAACTGGCTCCTTGAATGTCCGGGTTTAGAAACAATGGGATAGTTGAGTCATGTAAATTTCATAGGTTTTCCTTGAACTGAAGTAGTTTCCCACCACCCCCTGACTTAACTGCCCCTTAGTCATTGAGTAGCCACATCTGAGTGATCAGATGAACTGTCCTGATATCATAGAGCTGGCATTCAAGTAACTCTTATTTTACTTAATCATGGCCCCAAAGTGCAAGAGGAGTGATGCTGGCAATTTGGATATGCCCAAGAGTAGCTGTAAAGTGTTTCCTTTAAGTGAAAAGGTTGAGGCAGGCTAGTGTGGAATAGGGGAACTGAGACAGATACTTAAATAGCCAAGCAGTTTACCGCCATCTAGTACATCGCAAAATCCTATCTTCCATAACCGAGGATGCTTTTGCACTTCTCCCCAACCAGAGGGTAAATAGTTTAAGTCACCCAAATCAGGGTGATAAATAGTAGAAATCCAATTAGTGCCATTTGTGCAAACCACACCCAAGGAAAGATGAAGTTGAGGGAATAATCTCATTTTGGCACATCAGCATAAAGCTGGATATTTTATTGCAATCCTCCTCTTAGACCTCCCTTAAACTCCCGGTCTTTAAAACCCTCAAGACTAAGGACCAGGGCATTCTCTCCCTTCGTAGAGCACACCCACACCTTTCTTCCCTTCCATGCTTGCATCTCCTAAATTCCAAGGGCCCCTACCAGACTTGCAACCAGGGTAGCAGTGGGCAGTGGCAGCCCATCTTGGGCTAACCCCCCAGATTTGTCTCCAAGGCTCCCTTTTCTCTAAGTTTCCAGTGAGCCAAAGCAGCCACACCTAGGTTCTCTCCGGCTGCTTATTCTACCCCTTCCTTTGTTTCACTGTTCCCAGCTTTAATAAATGTTCTCTCAACATATTCTTGACTCTTGTCAAGAACCCACATACTACAGGTCAGCCTGAAGCAGATCTGCTCAGGGTCCAATTCTTGTACAGTAACCTGGTGAGTTCAGTGTAATAAGATATTTTGAGAGACCACCTTCACATAACTTGTATTACTGTACACTGTGATAATTGTTCTATTTTATTATTAGTTATTGTTAATCTCTTGCCGTGCTTAATTTATAAATTAAACTTTATCATCTGTATAGGAAAAACAACAAACCATTTATATAGTGTATATAAAAGCCTAAGCAACTGGCTGACCAGCCGGTAATTATGATGCGCACTGACCACCAGGGGGCAGACACTTAATGCATGAGCAGAAACAATAGGCATGGAAACATGGAACAGACTGATGAATATCAGAGGGAAGTGGGCGAGGGGGGAGGGCAGAAAGAGATTAACTAAAGATCTTACATGCTCACTAGAGGCCTGGTGCAAGGATTCGTGCACCGGTGGGGGTCCCCGGGCCTGGCCTGCCAAGGGATACTGGATTGTGAGAGAGTGCAGGCCAGGCCAAGGGACCCCACCGGTGCATGAATCTGTGCATTGGGCCTTTAGTGGCATATATAAGGATTGGTACTGTCCATGGTCTCAGCTATCCACTGGGGGTCTTGGAATTTATACACTAGGGGTAAGGGGATTACTTTATTTCTTGAATGTCCATAGAACAGAATATTCATTCCTGAATAGAAATGGTAAAGATGACATTACCACCACCACCAAGTGAATGTTATTGTCAATTATAGGGCAATGGAAAGAGACAAAAGGACATGCATGCAGATAAATGGGAGGAAGTGATGTTATAAGGGAGCTAAACCCACAAATGCTTTGGGATTATGGTGTGTTAGATCATGTCCGAGCCAATGCTTTGAAATCAAACCACTAATCTTGCACTTAATCCCGTCACTGATCATAAACTGGAGTTCTCCCCAGCTCTGGCTTCCAGAGCCCAGATTTACATCAAGGGCGTCTTTCACTTGCTTCAAAAGATAAAATACTTTGTGCTTTGAGAAAAGGCTGATGACTGAAATCTGTGCAGAGGAAGCAGAGGTGATTATAAGGGATTATTTGCTTAACAAAAGGATTTTCTGTGGGCTCATTTTAAATAGTGAGCTCCTCTAACGACTTTAAGTGTTTGTTTACACATCATCAATTATGGGGTGGGAGGCGGTTAGGATGTGTGGGGAATACCAGAAGAAGATACTTAATCAACTAAATTATTAGGAGCCACTGACAAATGGGGATCAATCAGATAAGAAAATACTGGCTTCTTTTCTCTCAAATCAGAATATAGAAGTCCAAGGAAACCTAACTGACATGGCATTTTCAGGAACCACCGAACAAGGCCCAGAGTTTCGGTTTCAGAGTTGCATCTCCTTTCATATTCACCATCTTTTTGTAAACTGTGTTTGAAAAGAGAGAAAGAAGAAAGGAGAGCGTTTAAACAATTAAATTGAGCCTTCCTGTTGAACTCGAAGTGACCAGGCAGATACAATTCATAAAACACACCCTCAAAGGTTGGTTTTCCAGAGCCTTTTCTCCCAGGAGTCCGAGGTGAAACAGCCCAACAGCAAGAGAGAGCACAGGTATTTTTAGCAGCCTCAGCTGCACAGCTTTCTCCCCTGGCAAAACTTAAATCGGATAAGGGTCTCCCAGGACCTGAAAGGAAGGAAGCCACCCACTTACTGTATTCAACTCAATCCTCTGCACACAAATCTGATTTTAGGAACAGAACTAGAAAACATATTATGGAACATTTAAGGATGACACATTTCAACAACTGTTAGAGGCTGTTACCGCTCCCGCTGCATGCAAGAAAATTAGTCATAATTGGGTAAGCGACACATGCTCAAGCACAGGAATGGGAACTGAGCAGACAATTACTGGTGTTGGGAGAAGGGAAATGGGATTAATGAATAGCTGATAGAAATTCCATCTTGCTATTGGGTTAATCACTGATCTCATGAAAATTTATTTCTTGCCTCAGACTTAGAACAGCTTTTTAAAATATTTTATTCTGTCCTGAATGATTTCTAACTTGCATTGTAATTGCCAGAATCATAAGCAAGTCACGTAATTGATTGGTGTGTATGCCTACCCATTGGCTTGCACTGTCATAAACATGGGGCAGGACTCAATCTTCAGCATCCCACATGCAAATGGGGGAGGGTAACTTGGATTTGCCACACTGTTTGCTACATTTTGTTGTCACCAGTGATTAAATAACCAGGTGATAAATTCAGTCAGTGTCACAAGGACAAAGCCCCATCTCGGTGCTGTGTCAGTCACTAGAGCCTTTTCCTCACTGGGCTTCCCTGGAGAGCCCTAGTAAAAGGATGCAAAGTGCTTGAAAATTCTTTGACTATTCAGCTTAATTTTTATCCTTAGTATTAGCATGGAGCTATTCTTAGTCATTTTTGCTTTGCTCATATTTTATCCCATGACATGTCAAATATGTCAAATTGAACTAAATCTGGATCCAACTAGTGGCATCAGCTTTTTTTTTTTTTTTTTTCCTTTTTAATGGTTTTTTTTTTTTTTTTTTTTAAAGCACTTACCAGGAAATAAAACATCTCTTTGCTTGTTTTTCATCAAACCTAAACTCTTTTCTTGTACCGATAACTGATTTTTTTTTCTACTGAAATGTATCTTGGGGTATTTTTAACCAAAATAATTATTTAGGGTGTGTATTTTTAAAGTATATTTTCTTAAAAATATAATTTTATCTTTGTGATTAACTTAATACTAGTAAAGGTTGAAACCCATCTTTAAATTTACTGAGACATTTATTTATTTAATTTTATTATTATTCTTGTTTTTTAGGATATTTTTTCCATCGCTTTTCAGAGAATGGAAGGAAGGGAGGGAGGAGAGAGAGAGAAAGAGAGAAACAACAATGTGAGAGAGACACATCAATGTGAGAGAGACACATCAACTGGTTGTCTCCCTCATGAGTCCCAATGCGGGGCAGGGACCAAATCGTCAACCCAGGTAGGTGGCCTTGACCGGAAATCGAACCCCCAACCATTTGGTGCATGGTCAGATGCTCTAACCACTTAGAAACATTGGCCAGGACTATTTTTAACAATAAAATGAAACTTGAACACACTGATGACAAGGGAACTGGTAGACATGATTTTATGGGTAAGACACAAGAGAAAGATTAAACTCTCAAATCCAACACATAAATGTAGAACTAATATATATACATATAATTTCTTTCTTTCTCTCTTTCTTTCTCTCCTCCTTCCCTCCTTCCCTCCCTCCCTCCTCCCCCCCCCCCTCTCTCTCTCTCTCTTTGCAAAAGGATTTCTGGCCTGAAAGAGATACATAAGTTCCCATTAAATATTATATTTATTAATTGTTTGCATATAAATCTAATGCCAGTAAAGAGAAATTATTTCTACTAATTTCAGCATTTAAAATGACAAGTTCTGCAGGGGCCCTTTGTGAAGAGAAACAAGTGTCACTGCTGTTATTACTCCCCTCTTCCAGATGAGGAAACTGAGATTCAGGGAGGCGGAGTGACTTACTGTGTCAGGCAAATGCAATTCGAAAAAGGAAAACAAAAAAATCCTCCCTGTTGAAAACAAGGGGAGACTCCCTCTGCACAACCTTTTCCTTATATTACTTTAGAAAACTTGTCATCGGAAATCCTTTTTCTTTCTCTATGAAATGTAGCTACATCTTTTTCAAATCTAAATAAGCCTCTCGCCAGCGTTACAATCCTTCTGGGGTACCTGGGAGTCATCTCTTTGTGTGGCAATCATCCAGGAAGATGCTTCCCTTCTCTCCATTTCTGTGACAGGATAGGAGCCTCACTTCAGCCAATTCCTCTTCAGAAAGGTAGGAGTTTATCTTTATTTTCAGAGGCAGCCAATTAGCTAACACAGATGGTCATCCCGATTACCAGGTGAATCTACGATGAAGTATGTGTGACAAATGGTTTTGGACAGTCGGTCCTCTTACCTGAGAACCAGTTATGGTTTATCCTGAGGACAGATATGGATTGGGTTGGAGCTGCTTGGCTATGTGGAAGGGTGAGCTTTCCTTCTATCTGTGCAGGCTCTTAGTGGATTGCCTGTGATGTGCATCGCAACCTGTTTAATTATTATTTAATAATAAAACTGTTGTCTGGCAGGTGTGGCTCAGCGTTTGAGTGTCAACTTATGAACCAGGAGATCATGGTTGGATATGCCGTGGTTGTGGGCTCAATCCCCAGTGTGGGTTGTGCAAGAGGCAGATGATCAATGATTATTTCTCATTATTGATGTTTCTATCTCTCTCTCCCTCTTCCTTCCTCTCTGAAATCAACAAAAATATATTTTAAATAAGTAATAAAACTATTTTCTTTCCCTTTGTGAAGAATTTTCTGAGTTGGGAGGAGATTTAACCACCCCCCTCAACAGGTGACACATATCCTATATAATAAAGAGGTAATATGCAAATTGACCATCACACCCTTACAAGATGGCTGCCTACAATTAGGCCAGCAGGGGGGTTAGTGAGGGATGACCAAACAATTGAACAGCAGGCTGCATGGGACGACCAGGCTGGTGAGGGGTGACCAGGCCGACAGGGGCGGGGCGGAATTGGGGGTGGCCAGGCCAGCACTCAGAGGCAGTGAGGAGCAATCAGGCAGCAGGGGGGGAAGTTAGGGGCGACCAGGCAGGGAGGCAGGTGAGCAATTAGGAGCCAGTGGTCCAGGATTGTGAGAGGAATGTCCCAAATTGGAGAGGGTACAGGCTGGGCTGAGGGACGCCCCCCACCATGCACAAATTTTGTGCACCAGGCCTCTAGTAATAAATAATAGAACTGGAATTCAGTCCAGACCTCCCCAGTCCATCTGTGGCCTCTCCCTGTACATCACAGCTACTTACCCTGGTTGTGCCCATGTCATAACATTACTTTAAATTGTCTTTCTTTGGTAACTGGCACTATTGTGTCAATGAAATGGAAGTCAAACTACTAATGTGTGGTCTTAGGATAAGTGTAAGCCTTTTCAGAAATTGCATCTAGTTTATGAACATTTGTTTTAACCATACTGCTTAGGATCATCTTTGCTTTCTAAAGCAAGGACGGCCTCACTTGTAAGAATATATTCAGAACTGAGTGAGGCAGTCTTTTGTGTACCCACACCAAGATCCAAGATAATGAAGCAGCCTAAATTAGGTACCAATCAAAATATGACTCTTGCTATTGTATTATAAACAACTTATTACTATTAAGAAATGTATTTATATTTCTTCATACTCTTATGAGTTACCAGGAAGGCCTGGCTACTTGCCCCATTAATAAGCACTCATTACTGCTTCAGGGTGATATTTCATCTGCTAAAAACCAATTTGGAGCCTACAGGGAGTAGTATCACACAGTTCTTAATGGGGTACAAAGCAAAGGGCTTTGGTGCATTGAAGGGCACAGCAGATGGGGAGGACCTTGTTCACATGATATTAATGTGTACCATCCATTCCAGTGTATAATCAAATTTGGCAGGCTAATTTAAAAAAAATCACTATAATAAGTAAAATAATTTATAAGTAATAATAAATGCTAATTAATAATTATCAATAGCAGTATCAATAGAACATTAATAGGTACTAGTAACATATTCAAATTAGTGACCCAGTGAGTTAGACTGGAGGTTATGCATTGATGCCATGACATGAGAAATGACATCAGAAAACAAATAGGTGTGGCTCAGTAGTTGAGCATCGACCTATGAACCAGGAGGTCACCATTCCATTCCCAGTGGGCTTGATCCCCAGTAGAGGGCTTGCAGGAAGCAGTCCATAAATTATTCTCTCTCATCATTGATGTTTTGATCTCTCTCTCTCCCTTTCTCTCTGAAATCAGTAAAAATATGTTTAAAAAAAAAACAAATATGTGAGAATGTCTTTATTATAGATAAACTTTTAATTTCATTTTTTAAAGCAAAGCATTTGCTAACATCAGCACTTTAATTCACTTGCACTTTTGTCCGAAAAGAGAGGTTTTCAAGCAGGAACAAGAACATGTACCCTTAAACATATGTAAAGCTGATCATGGAGTACACTGGACAATTTGAAGGGAACAATTTTCAGATCCTTAAAGTCCATATACTTTCTTAGCTAAACTTAATCTGTTAAAGATGCTCTTAGAGTTGAAGTTCCCCTTTTTCTTTTTCACTTTCACACTAACTGTTCTCCCACTTTACAAATGACAGGCACAGTTCTCACCTATTTTGCATCTTGCTGTATAATATATTGTTCTCAGGTATAAACATTTTTCTGGTACACTATAAAAAGGCACAATTATTTCAATCGAACTGTCATAATTTCCACCTCCATCTCTCTATAATAAAATAATTGTTTCCTAATTATTCATCAAAAGTTATGTTGTTGTTTTTATAAAACATGTGTTAATAATAGTTTTAGTAATAGCACAATCCAGGAAAAACTTTTTAGCGTATAACTTTATGGTTCACAAAAAAAAAAAAAAAAAGTTACTATTTTAAATATTTTGTTCCACCACCTTTTCCAATAGCTTCAAAAAACATCAAATACCTAGGGATAAATTTAATAAAAAACCTTTAAGCTCACTACATTAAAAACTACAGAACTTGGGGAGACATATGATGTTCATAGATAAGAAGATTCCATCTTGTTAAGATATCAGTCCTTCCCAAATTTATCTAAAGATTGAATGCAATCCCAATAAAAATCAGAGCAGTTTGTTTTTGTGGTAGAAATTGATTAGCTGACTACACATATATGCCAATATAAAGAAACAGATAAGCCAAAATTATCTTGAAGAATAATGTTGAAAGACCTACTCTATCAGATTTCAAAACTTACTGTAAAGCCAAAGTAATTACGATGGTGGCATAAATATAAATGAAAAGGTCAACAGAACCAAGTGCAGAAGTTGAGCTGCCCATCATGTATGGTCACTTTATTTTTAATAACGAATCAAAGTAATACAATACAGAAAAAAAGTCTTTTCAATAAGAGGTCTTAGAGTAACTGAGGGGTTAAAAAATCTGAAAAAAACTCAAGAGATAAATTGTTTCAGTGTTAATTTCTGTGATAGAATAGAAATCTCCATCCAAAGCAGAAGAGAAATGATGCAACAGGTGAGAATGTTATAAAATAACATACTCATATTTTTAATGGATGATAGTGATATTTCTGTTCCATTAGATATATTTAAAAGAGTGATGTAAGAGTTTTATTTTAAAATGTCAACATACACAAGACACTGGAAATTGCATCTTTTCCCAGTAACTAGACTCAGGTTGAAACACTTTAGGTATCTACTTAAAGATATATAAGGAAACACATACTTTTCTGAAAATGTTTTGAGGAATCATAAGCTAAGCAAAAAAGTAGCCCAGCTGATATGGCTAAGTGGTTGAGCATTGAACCATGAACCAGGAAGTCACGGGTCAATTCTGGGTCAAGGCATACCCACATTATGAGCTCAATCCCCAGTGGGGAGTGTGCAGGAGGCAGCCAATCAATGATTATCTCTCGTCATTGATGTTTCTATCTCTCTCTCCCTCTCTGAAATCAATGAAAATATATTTTAAAAAACAACAAAAAACAAACAAAAAGTAGAGGGCTGCTGATAAAGTCCTGCATATATTCATTTAGCAAAATTATTTTGTTATATCTATTATGTGTCAGACATAGGGTAAGGCTAAAATAATAGCAGGCAATCCTATATAATAAAAGGCTAATATGCAAATTGACCAGAACAATCAGTCCGTATGACATGCACTGACCACCAGGGGGCAGACACTAAATGCAGGAGCTGCCCCCTGGTGGTCAGTGTGCTCTGTGGGAGCACCACTCAGCCAGAAGCCAGGCTCAAGGCTGGCAAGTGCAGCGGCCGTGGCGGGAGCCTCTCCTACTTCCGCAGCAGCACTAAGGATGTCTGACTGCTGGCTTAGGCCTGCTCCCTGTGGGCCTAAGCCTACAGTTGGACATCCCCTGAGGACTCCTGGACCTCGAGAGGATGTAGGCTAGGCTGAAGGACATCCCCTCTCCCTCTTACCGTGCCTCTAGTAGTTAATAATGCTTGCTATTGAATGCTTACTATGTATCAGTCACTGTTCTAGGCACTGTAAGCTTCAGCTGATTTCCTTCACATCTCACCTATATGAGATAGGTATTCATTATGACCACATTTCACAGATGATAAGAAGGAACAGAAAGTTTAAGGATGTTGCCTCAGTTCACACAGCTAAGAAATGGACAAGAAGGACACAATTTCTGCCCTGGGGTGCATAGAACTTCTGGTTTGTGCTTGGCTCTGGGTGGTCCACCTGTCTGAAGTTAACAGTCCTAGCTAACTTTTATCACTCCCACGTTCCAGTAATCTCAACTCAATGCACAAATTTAAAGTATCTTTTGAGACTTCTTGCTATGCCCTTCGCCTTTTGAGGAGATCTAGAGCACTTCCTGGTTTATTTAATACTTCATACCATCAGGTATTTTGATGCAGTTATACAGAAGTACCTGATCCCTGAGCATTCTCCATCTATTAATAAGACAAGAAAAATGCTTAGAAAGGGATTTGCTAACAGATGATGGATGGATACTGAAAAGTGATGCCAAGAGAAATGGTTTAGGATTCCCTGGAAGGTGAAATCAATGGTGGGTGTAGCAGACCAAGAAGTTTTCACTGAAGAGGTGGAATCTAATTAATTAATGTTTCCATTTTCCTCTCTAGTATCATCCTCACCCCCTCACCCCCTTACCCTCATGACAATATGTCTCCCGTTCTCTCCCATTTTGTGGACTCTTAAACCTTTGTGCCTTCTTCTCTCTGTACTGTTCACTACTGCATCTCCATCCCTAGGGGCACAAAAGAAAAAAAAAATTGATTGTTCTCAGGATGTCTGAGCTGGAAGAAATCTTGGATACCTCTCCTTTTCTAAATGAGGCCCAGAGGAGCTAACAAGTTGGCTCAGGACCACATCACTTTAGGGATTAGCAGGTGAAATTAGCAGGCTGGGGTTCTGGTCACCTGACTCCAGGTACAGTGATGTACCCTGCTACCCCCTATTTACATTCAAACCAAATACAGATTCAGCTTTCTACATAGAAACCACTTTTGGACCAATGGGAGACTAAATCCAATCACCTGGCTTTTAGCTTCCGCAGTGAGCCAACTCCTTTTATGACAACTCAGTGGCCAAAACTATTTTGGAGAAGAAAATCGAGCCCAGCAGGCATGTTTCCTATCTTACTGCTCTGTAGGCTGCTTCGCAGAGAGAAAAGAAGCAAAGTGAAACAAAAGCCAAAAAGGGCCAAGCTATTACATAATTGACATAAAAGAGTTACTAGGATAAAGAAGCTCCAGCAGAAGACAGTGATTACTTTGAAGAGTGAAATGGGTGAAATAAAAAATGGAATCTTTGTGGGGGGGAAAGGTGAACATCGTGACTGCACAATTTGCCCAGTATTATAGACTATGGCAGGGAAAGAATCACTTTCCTTGAATGTCATTTATTTTAACACTCAGGACAGTACCAATTATTCTGCCTAATTAGAAACGTCACTTTAATGTTCATTAGAAGCAAGACTTTAAAACAATCATATAAGTCCTAGCCAGTTTGGCTCAGTGGATAGAGCACAGGCCTGCAGACTGAAGGGTCCCGGGTTTGATTCTAGTCAAGGGCACATGCCTGGGTTGCAGGCTCGATCCCCAGTGAGGGGCGTGCAGGAGGCAGCCGATCAAAGATTCTCTCTCATTATTGATGTTTCTATCTCTCTCTCCCTCTCTCTTCCTTGTTGAAATCAATAAAAAGATATCAATAAAATAAAATAAAACAATCATATAAGAGTCCAATAAAAAATATGTCCAATGTAAAAAAAAGTCCATCAGCATATATTATGTAAAGGAGCATCTTTGTTGATGTTAACTTTGGATGTTGATTTGCAGAAACTCAAGTAATAATAGGTTATTTGTCCGGGAGATGGAGATTGCTTCAGAATATCAGTCAGGATTATGTTTGACAGCATTTATAGAAACCCACCAAAGAGCAGTTTAAAAAGTAGGAGGTTACTTTTTCTCACATAGCACGAAGTTGTTGAGGAGACTGTTCAGGGCTAGAACAGCATGCAAAGAAGTCTGTCTCTACCATCCTCAGAATATAGCTCTAGCACTCTTCATCACAAGGGAGCTGCTGAACCTCCAGACACTGTGCCCACATTCCAGGCAGTAAGGGGACAAGGGAAAAGTAAAAAGAGCAAGCAGGCTTTTTATCCGAAAAACAATCTCTCTCCCAGAAGGCTTCTGCTTACCTCTTATTGGCCAGAATTATTATGTCATGAGGCCACTTCTCGTAGTCTAGAAAGTCTAGAAAGGAAGTCTAGAAAGTCAACTTTTTTCAGCTGAGCACACTGACAATTTGGATAGTGCTACCAGCAAGCACAAAAAAGATAATGAACTTGTGGTAGGCATACAAGAGAGTCTGCTACAGTTAGGAAGAGTCATTGCAAAATGACCCATAACTGATTACGAAGCTAGCAAACCAAATAGCATATGGCCTTTCTCATATGTTTAATGAGCTCTTACCCTGTCCATATCAGTGCCCGGGACACAAGAAGATAGATGAATAAAGAACCCTCCCACTCAATGAACTCTCTGTGTACTGAGGGAAATGCAGAACCACCAATGAGGCAGGCCTGTGAGGATTTAGGGAATATAGGAAACAGTGAACACATCAATATCCACCGAGGCTCAGGGTAATAGTGAGGTTTGGAGTTGAAAGAATGCCTGAGCCTCTCCGTTCACCTTCCTATTCCTGATTCCCAACCCTGGCAGCTGCTCTTGCAAATAACCAAAGTACTCTGATGAGTAACAAGGACTATCTAGACCCCCGTGCCCAGAGTAAGGCTCCTGACCAGCAACATCAGTGCGTGAGTTTGAGAACCACTGATCTAGACTTTACAACTCCCATAAAAAGACCTTCCACATGTTTCCTTGGAAATATATTACCCTATAAGTTTGCCCATGCCCAAGGCATGAGTTCAAATAATTCCATCCTCCCTAAGACTTCTCTTCTAAAATTCCCTCCAAATGTTCCTTATCCCATTTACTTTCACAGCCCTCACTACATTGGTGGTTCTGTGCTTGCTTTCTTGTACCTTTGTCCCCTTAAAATTCGGTCCCTGAAATGCACACAGCACTGCACATGTGTCTGTTTGCAACACAGAACACGGGAGGCACGTGACGCGTGGCTTTTTCTAGTCATGTGCCTGGTGGATGAGTGGTTTGGTCGTGATGACATTAGACAGAAGGCTTTTCAAATCAAGCACCATAATTATATCCTCTCAGCCCTCCTCTCCTCTGTAACATACTCCTATCCTCACTCACTTCTCCCTCCTCAATAAGCCCTCCCTCTAAAATCTATGGCCTATATCCTCCAGTCATGGCATTTCCATTTGTTTCTTTTACTGAAGTGTTAACATTCCTAAAGTGAGGCTGCTGCAACTGAAGAGGAGCAAAGGATGCATTTGTCAAAGGTCAAGAAGAGGAAGCTCGAAAAGACGCTCAGGTTTAAGTGGTTAATTGCTCCCACCACACCCTTAGCGCTGCTCTTTGCATCAGAAACCCTCTCATTCACCTTATCCACTCTGCTAACCATTTCCCTCCTCTCTTGGTATTAAGATATATCCTGGAGCACAGAGACTGTGTCAGTCAGTGAATACCACCTGTGAAATGAAATTCTTTCACGTGTCAGCAATTTCCTAAATTAGGCTCTTTTGGAGACCCTATTAATTCAAGCCACTGAGGTACTTAGCACCTTGCTGCTTCAGGACACTAAATAATTTTATGTTTTCAAAGCTTATCGTCATTAGAGTTTATAAAGTACTTTTATGGAGGTTATCTCATTCGATCTTGGCAACAGCTCAGTGCACAAGGTAGAGCTGGTACATAATCATTGTTCCATAATGATATGGATGGTCCTGGTCTTAGGTCATCTGGTGACTATGTTAGAGGCCAAGGTAGGTCTGGAACATCTGTCTCCTTACTACTTATTCAGAAATATTACCAGTGAGACATGAAGGAATAAAGAGCTTCAATTAGGGGACACATGATCTTTGATTGTGTTGTAGGTATCTTAATTTAAACCTATTCAATGCAACTGGGAATACTGTAGCTCAATACATTATTAGGCTAAACTAGAAAGGAGAGAACTGTTAACAAGATAATAACCAGAGTGGTAGGTCAAATATTTGAAAAAAGAAAGACAATTGTAAATTTATCACACATGTGGCAAACCACCATATAATTCCATTGAAACAGAAAATAGTAGAATCTTCTGGGGTCTTGTGCCTAGCCCTATATTGGCATGGCTGAATTTCCTCCTTATTGCTTAAAACATAAACCCCCATCAACTGCTTATTTTGCTATTTATCAGAGACTTGAGAATATACATGGAGGGAACTGCTAATGATTAATGAGGGAAATAATTCTAGCCATGATCAAGATACTATAAGACCTGAGCATTTGGGTGGAATAAGATGAACTAGATTCCTTTGGAGAAGATATACACACATTTAAACCTCTTGAATATTCATTTAGTAGGTTTTATCCTCTCAAGCACTGATATAGGCACTGTTCTAGCTAAAGTAATGAACTTACTTCCCCAAAGGGACACATTTGTTGAGATCTTAAAGGAAAATCAACTCCATACCTGATGTTATTTGTGGGAAATTACAGTGGGTAACACATATGGTCAGGAAGAAGTTAAAAATATGTCCAATGGTATTACCTGGTATTTCTTGCAATAACCTTAGCTAAAGAAACATTTGCCTGATAATAAACTCCAAACAGCTTAATTAGATGAAACACATAGTTCTCCTGAGATTCTTTGTACTTAGTAACTACCATTCCAGTAAGTGGCATATTTCCATAATCTATTAAATAATAAATCATGTTAGCATCCACTAAACATGCAAAGTGATAAACTAAGAAAAAGATCTGTGGGGGGCCAAGCAAACATCTCTTTACAATTGTTATAGGAAAAGTGTCTACTAAGAGATCCCAGTAATGGAATGTTTACTTTTGAAGGAGAGGACTATTAAAGCATTTACTACAAGCACACTTCGAATTTAATTCAAGTTTACAGAGCCCAGGAATTACGAAGCATCAGACCCACGGTATAGATCACTGGCAGCCACTTAGTCGGCATTCCAATGACCAACTAGAGTTGACTTTACATTCAGATGTAAACCCCAGCCCAGGCCAGTTTGCTCAGTGGTTAGAGTGTTGACCCTCGGACTAAAGGGTGGCAGGTTCGATTTCAGTCAAGGGCGCATACCTTGGTTGCAGGCTCGATCCCCAGCCCAGGTCAGGGTGAGTGCAGGAGGCAACCAATTGATCTCTCTCTCTCTCTCTTCCCCTCCCTTCCACTCTCTCTAAAAATCAATGGAAAAGATATCATCAGATGAGGATTAACAAAAAACAAACAAACCAACAAATAAAACCCCCTATCAGTGGAAATGATTTGGGTACTTACAGATTATTTGGCAAGGCAGGCCTCTGGCTTAGACATTTTTACTATTCATTACATTTCACTAGCCTCAGGCATGTAAAAAGGCTCACTCATAGATCTTAGCTCTCTAGGAAGGTTCAAGACATTGATTCACTGACAAACACTTTATTATTGCTGTTGTTATCAGCCTGCAGATTTTTAGCTTAGCTCAGCTTCAATTTATTCACATCAAATAAATAACTTTAAAGTAATATGGCTTTGAGGAGCAACTTATTTCTTGAAAACTGGATCCTTATATAGTAAAAATTAAAGAGAGCCTTTGATCCCAAACTCTCCCTTACAACTAGGCTCATTTGACATGGATCAGGGTTCCAATCAGAGGTGACATTGGGGAAGGCAGAAAGGAGAAAGTGAGAAGCTCTGCTAGAGGAGGTGTTCCTTGTGACCCCACTAATGTAGAAAAGGTAGGAGATGCTAGCTTTCCTCAACTATAAACTTGAGATGCTAAATGTGCAAAATGTTGATGAAATGGTTAATTAAGAACCTAGTACAGTGGTCGGCAAACTCATTAGTCAACAGAGCCAAATATCAACAGTACAACGATTGAAATTTCTTTTGAGAGCCAGATTTCTTAAACTTAAACTACTTCTAACGCCACTTCTTCAAAATAGACTCGCCCAGGCCGTGCTATTTTGTGGAAGAGCCACACTCAAGGAGCCAAAGAGCCGCATGTGGCTCACGAGCCACAGTTTGCCGACCACTGGCCTAATACATGGTTAAGTGATCAAGTAATATGAACACCAAGGTGAGAAAGAATGAGAAGCATAAAGAAAAGAAAAATTAGCCCAAACTAGTAGCCTAGAGAACTGACTTTGGCCAGAGCATCATGCCTGTTTTGAGGAAGGGAAATGAAGGAAACTCTGACACCAAGATTTTAGTTATTTCCAAAGTAACATAGCAACTCTCAAATGTGAAATTAAGGCCTCTCTGCTTACCCCCCATGCATGTTAAAGCAAATTAAATTTCATGGCAAATCATTCAGGCAGTCAGCAAGCAGCAGCACAATTTCAATCTCCAGGATTTAAGCTGATTGCTCTAAAAATATAATTCACCAATTGGGCAGCATTGGAGTCAAACATGGTCCTCTTTAATCTTCTCTCCTGACAAGTTGTTTTCCCAGGAATGTAGCCACTGTGAGCTGCAGGTTGATTCATCTCATTTATTATTTAATCAGCTGCAGGTTGATTCATCTCATGGGTTTTATTTCCATCTGCAACCCAGACACAGCAGGGAGTCAAAAACTGCCCTGGCGAGGGCATGGATCCCTTCCCCTGGCTGTAGGCAAGCATCACATTTAGGCTCTATTCACCTAACAGCAAATTATTTCCTATTCAAAGAGCCACTCTCACCTACATGGGGAAGGAAATCACTTTTGGTACCCATGTCTATCATAGCTAACCATATTTGCAACTGAAGGGTGTGTGTGTGTGTGTGTGTGTGTGTGTGTGTGTGCGAGCACATGTTTCTTTTTTTGTTGTTGTTAATCCTCACCTAGGATATTTTTTTCCATTGCTTTTCAGAGAGAGTGGAAGGGAGGGAGGGTGTGACAGAAAGAGTTAGAGAAACAGACAGACAGACAGAAACATCATTGTGATAGAGACACATGGACCGGTTGCCTCCTTCACGCACCCTGACTGGGGATGGGGAGCAAACCAGCAATCCAGCTATGTGTCCTTAATTGGTAATTGAACCCTCAAACCTTTGATACACTGGCCAGCGCTCTAGCCATTTAGCAACACTGCCAGGGCTGCATGTTTCACTTTTAACCTGAATCTCACTTGCTACAGTAGGAATCAATTTCCTTTCATTCTTTTATTCTTTGCTCAATGGTTGTTTCCAAGTTCTAACAAAATGCCTATGAATATCTCTCAGAGTTCATCACAGAACAAATAATGACCAGACTAATTCAGTTTCGGCTTCAGTCAACTGAAGAGTTCCTTTAAATCCTGATTATGCCTTATTTGGAGAAGTTTCCAGAAGCATTGCCACGTGAGAGTTTTGGTGAACCAAAGTCCCTGTTTTGTTTTGTTTGTTTGTTTTAAATATGTATTTTTTATTGATTTCAGAGAAGAAAGGAGATTGAGAGAGGGATAGAAACATCAATGATGAGAGAGAATCATTGATTGGCTGCCTCCTGCACACTCCCTACTGGGGATTGAGCCTGCACCCCAGACATGTTCCCTGATCGGGAATCAAGCCATGACCTCCTGGTTCTTAGGTCGATACTCAACCACTGAGCCACACTGGGCAGGCACTGAAGTCCCTGTTTTGAAATGCAAAAGTGTTACACTCAAGCATCTACTAGTAGAAGAACTTCATTGTGCTTAATTAATGTTCACTGAAAGTCTCACAGCCCCTGACACGTATATCATTCACACAATGCCAGTGACCAGACTGGCTTTGAGTGCTTTTACACATTCGCTTACTGAAGTTTCATTAAAACTCTAAGGTGGAAAAATATTCTTCACATCACAATTTTTACAGCATGGGAACTGCAGGGCTTGCTGAGAAGGGTCAATGAGAGGATGGGAGGATAACAGTTATACAACCAAAACAAGTTCTTTTGTTTTTACCCAGAACAGTGAATGTTTTATGGGCCATTTCTTGAAACAGTAGACTGGCACTTAGTCTTCAACATTGATATGTTTGTATATATGTATAACTATTTTACAGTAAACATAAGACTTTGGAGTGAATTATAAGGGGCCACTATCTATCTAAATGATAGTATCCTTAAAAGAACTTAATGCATAAGAATGCAATGGTATCGCCCTAACTGGTTTGGCTCAGTGGATAGAGCGTCGGCCTGCAGACTGAAGGGTCCCAGGTTCGATTCCAGTCAAGGGCATGTACCTTGGTTTCGGGCACATCCCCAATAGGGGGTGTACAGGAGGCAGCTGATCAATGTTTCTATCTCATCGATGTTTCTGACTCTCTATCCCTCTCCCTTCCTCTCTGTAAAAAATCAATAAAATATATTTAAAAAAAAGAATGCAGTGGTATCATTTTAAAGAACCTAATGCATAAGAATGCAACAATATAATAAGCCTTACCATTTCAGTTGGAAATCTGGGTGAATGTCCTTGCTTGCCAAATGACTCGGTTGGCACTACTGGTGTTTAGTGGGCAAGACCAAGGATTCCATACTTCTCTCAAAGCCCCTGTAGTCCCTAATTCTGAAAATGTACCCACTCAATGCCAAAGTGCACTTCCACTGCCAAGCACTGCTAGTGTGAGTGCCCTCCTCTTACTCTGCTGTTCTATTTATGTCTAAATGATGCTTCTATATAAGTTGGAGATCCAGTCATACACTGTTGTACTTTAAACATCCTCCTACAATTCACTGTTGTTATTAAGTCTTTTAGTGAATCTTGTATTAATATAGTCTATATAAAAATAAACTTCAACATATCCCATGGCCTAGTCATTAGTTTTAAATAGAGGGTGGGGCAAAAGTGGGTTTACAGTTGGTGAATATGTGAAGCAGAGCTTATTCTCATATTATTATTTACTAGAGGCCCGGTGCACGAAATTTGTCTGGGGGGGGGGGAAGGTTGTTCCTCAGCCCAGCCTGCACCCTCTCCAATCTGTGACCCCTTGAGGGATGTCCGACTGACCGTTTAGGCCCTGCTGGCTCCCAACTGCTTGCCTGCCTGCCTTCCTGATTGCCCCTAACTGCTTCTGCCTGCCAGCCTGATCACCCCCTAACCACTCCCTGCCAGCCTGATTGATGCCTAACTGCTCCCCTGCCAGCCTGTTTGCCCCTAACTGCCCTCCCCTGCAGGCCTGATCACCCCTAACTGCCCTCCCCTGAAGGCCTGGTCACCCCTAACTGCCCTCCCTTGCAGGCTAGGTCCCTCCCAACTGCCCTCCCCTGCTGGCCATCTTGTGGCAGCCATCTTGTGTCCACATGGGGGCAGCCATCTTGTGTGTTGGAGTGATGGTCAATTTGCATTTTACTCTTTTATTAGATAGAATAGAGGCCTGGTGCACGGGTGGGGGCCAGCTGGTTTGCCCTGAAGGGTGTCCCAGATCAGCGTGGGGGTTCCTTTGGGGCGTGGGGCGGCCTGGGCGAGGGGCCTGTGGTGGTTTGCAGGCTGGACACACCCCCAGGCAACCCAAGTGGAGGCCCTGGTATCTGGAATTTATTTATCTTCTATAATTAAAACTTTTTAGCCTTGAGCGGAGCCAAGCCTCCTGCTTGCTCCGTGGCTGCCGCCATTTTTGTTGGGATTTATTTATCTTCTATAATTGAAACTTTGTAGCCTTGAGTGGAGGCCTGAGCCTGCCAGGGTGTGGGGAAAGCTTGGCTTCCTCCATTGCCAGGGGCAACTCAAGCCTCCTGCTCACTCCGTGGCCACAGCCGTCTTGGTTGGGTTAATTTGCATATTTGCTCCTGATTGGCTGGTGGGGTGGCTTGTGGGTGTAGCAAAGTGATGGTTAATTTGCATATTGCTCTTTTATTAGATAGGATTGATTATTGTATTATTTTTCATATGAACAACATTAAATCTATGTTTGCCCCACCCTGTATATAAAGTTGAAAGAAAAGTTCTTAATCCAAAAAGAAAAAAGATAATAGAGAAGAGTGGCAACCCAAAGGGAGGAAAAATGAGGGAAGAAAAAGATAAAGAAGAGAGAGTGTACTGGTAGTATCTAGGATTTAAGCAAGATGACCAGTGAAGATAAAGAGAGAGGCAATGGGAACTAGAGAGATAAAGGAAAATTGATGGGAGACAAAGGAAGCATAAGTGTGGGAGGTTCAGAGATCTCTGCTGCTAGAGATTTTTGGTAACCATGGTGATTGAGAGGAGAAATAATGATCAGAATATGGGGCAAGAGTTCAGGTGCCAAGATCTTTCTTCTTTCCTAGGATTTCCCTACAATGTTTAGAATCTTTTAAGATGCCAAGAGACACCCATTCCCAATAAAGAAATGAATCCACAAGTGAACACAGCTGCCTCATTGGTAAAAGTCTCTCCTTGTGATGCTAAGGAGACGTATGAAACCACTGAGAACGAAAATGTTTTGAAGTCAAGGTCCTTCTCAGATATACACAAATTCCATCTTTGAGAAGAATTCAAACGAATAAGGAAAACAAGCAGATGAAAGGATCTGCGTTTCCAGGCAGAGCCGTTCCAGTTTTCCTCAGGAACAGCCAGGCACTGCAGATGGCTCGTGCTGGGCTATCCTTTAACAACGCCCAGGCTCTCCCAATGGATCCAAGTGCCTTTTACAGTTGGCTACGAAGTGGACACCAATATGCCCAGCAAGTTAGTCTGTTTGCCCTTTACATTTTGCCATAATCTGCTCTCCACCATCGGAAAGAACATTTTCGTATCTTCCATGGCAGCCCTTCCCCTTTCTTTTCTTAGAGCTTGTCTTTTCTCTACCCCTTCCCTCCTTCTGACCAGAGGAGCAGCTTTTAGTGAAGTACCTGCCTCTTGGAAATTCTTCCAAAGGCCTTGACCCAGGACAACTGAACAACATCCCAAACCCGCCTTTCTCGACCATCCTTAGCTCCTTAACTTGTTTATTTATTCATGACAGAACCACAGGGCATACACTATTTTTACTCAGTTATGATTACCAGAAAGGATTACATGAAACATTTAAAAGCCACATATAAAAAAGGTTACACAAAATAATCGTAACTCTTTAAAGTTACTATCAGTCAGACACAGTAAAACAGATAGCAACTGTCTCTTAAAAACTCCCTAGGTGATTCCAAAGCAAAGCCCTGTGGGGGAACCAGAGCTTTAACCAACCCTTCTGAAAAAGAAAAGAAAGCAATAAGCCAGCCAGAGAAAGATAAATATCACATGATCTCACTCATTTGTGGAATACAATGAACAACATAAACTGATGAACAAAAATAGAACCAGAGTCATAAAAGCATCAAACAGACTGCCCAACCTATGAGGGAAGGCGGGGGGTGAGGGATGGGGGGTGGGGAGAGGGTAATTTATCAACCAAAGGACTTGCATGTATGCATATGAGCATAACCAATGGACACAGACAAAAGGGGAGTGAGGGCATGTGCTTGGGGGGTGGGGACGGCTGGGGAGAGGTCAATGGGGGAAAAAGGAGACTCATGTAATACTTTAAACAACAAAGAATGATTAAAAAAAAAAAAAGCAAAACAAAAACCCTTAATGTGTCAATGAATCACCTGAGGATCTTGTTAAAATATAGCTTCTGATTCCTTAGGTGTAGGGCAGGACTCTGGAATCTACCATCTAAAAAGCTCCTAAGGAATGCTGACAGTACTATTATTCTAGGACCACACTTTGAGTAGCCAGCTCTAAATTGAAAGTGTTTACTCCTCAGTGTCCACATAGATTGTCAGACACTGTTACTTATTTCTGTGGTGCCATATGAGCTCAAAGAACTGACACGCCCATCCCCCAAAACTTTACTGCGAAAAATTAGCAAGAAGCTGAGGCACAGGATGAATTTCAAAGTCAAATATATAACGGATCAGATTTGGATTGTACCTGGGAAGGCCCCTCTCCTGGGGTGCTGACCTTTGCAGGTACATGGAACTCAAACACTCTCTCTGCCCAGGGAGCTCCTACTAACTTTTCTTAGAAATCTCTACACTTCTACCAAGGCTTCAGCTGGCTTTCTAGATAAGCGGCGCCAATGAGGGCTTAGAGAAATAAAACCACAGATATTTGCTTTATAGTGGAGTGTGCGGGAAGTGACCAGGTATTTACATGAGGGAACTATGAGGCTAATCCAACTTAGAGTCAACGCATCGCCAAGTCTGGTATCTCTGAAGTGAACAACATTTATGATGACGAGGCCATTTCCAATATAAGGTGCCAGCACCATAGAGGGAGAGTGCTGAATCAGCCACTGCAGGACTCACTGACTGCTTTATCGCGCATGGCTTGGTTTATCTCTAGCAGGAAATACGAGTCCACTGATAGCAAAGACTATTTACTGTATCAGCTTCTCGGCAGCCTTTAATCAAGCTGGGATCCCAGCATGGAAGTCCAGATCTCCAAATCCCTTAGCGGAAACATGGTCTCCCATGCATCCTTAATTCACAGGGGCTGCTTCCCTTGGGAAGTGCTGAGGGCAAGATCCTGCCATCACAGAACTCCTCAGCAAAACCAACTCTCCTGTAGTCTGTTTGGTGACTGCTACGCCTAGGACACGTGCTTCCCTCACTGATTCTGCATACTCACTGTGGGAGTATAAATGTGCCACTTTGTTCAATCCATGAGGGGACCTATTTAGGGAAAGAATGCAGAACTTTAAAGCAAAAGGCAGGAATTTAAATGGCTTCACTATTGGCCTTTTACATACACCTTCTCCCAATTATGATCTTGTAGTCATTTGCTCTTTAAGGTTTACGGAAGTTGAAGAAATACCTTGGAAAGAGAGGAGAGAAAGGAAAATAAGAGAACTCAGGGTGGGGGATATGGGTAGAAAGCTTCAAGGATTCTCAAAAAGTGACTTTGACCTTCCTAAAACAATGCTGCAAAATTGTATCCAATTGCAGAATCAGCAAGGGAAATAGGTGTGGTAGGAGTAGCAATCACCAAACAGACAACAGTAGAGTTGATTTTACAATTGCCCCTGCTTCTAGGCCAGAGATGATTAACCAGGATCATCTGGATCAGGCAAATCCCTGGATGGATGTGAGGACATTTATTAATCTCAGAATTTAGGTACCAAATTGTCTGTGTATAGCACTTTTTTATTTTCAGGGAAAGTTTCCGTAAGTTTTATCAAATCTTAAAACAATTCATAGACCTATGAACTAGAAAGGGTTAAGAACTATATAGTCATTCATTCAAATTTTTTTTTACTTTGTTCCTACTATATGTCAGGCAATGTTCCAGGCTTTGAGATTAGAGCAGTGAACAAAACAGACAAATATCCCTGTCTCCTAGGAATTTACATTCTTCTGGGGGATACCAACAATTAATACATCAGTAAAAGAGACAGAATACCTGATGGCAATGCGTGCTACATTGAAAAATAAAGCAGAGAAGAAGAACAGTGATATCTAGTGTTTGGAAGGTGCAATTTAAAGTCATACTGAGAGTGTAGGCCTTACCTAGTAGGTACCGAGTGAGCAAGGACTGAAGCGGGAGGGGGACATGCCAGGAACACAGCATTCTAGATATGGGTAACTGCAGATGTAAAAGGCCCTGATGAGGCACATATTTGACGAGTTCGAAGAATGGCAAGGAGGCCAGTGTACTTGGAGCTTAGAGAAGACAGAGCAGTAAGTAAGATCAGAGAGAGAAGGCAGGGGGAGGGGCCAGCTGTGGCAGCTACAGACACTGTAATGGTTTGGCTTTTACTGTACGTACTGGGGAAAAAGGATCACCCTGGCTGTTGTGTTGAGACTAGACTTGGAGAAAGGATGGAAAAGGAGAGCCATTGGGTTTTTCTAAAAACTCAGATGAGAAAAGATGGAAACTTAATAGTGATGGGAAGTGGTGAGAAGCAGTCCGTTCCAAGATATATTTCCAGTTCAGAGCCAATAAGATCTTCTTATGGGATATATATGGAATGTGAGAGAAGGAGAGAACACCAACATTTCTGAAATAAAGTACTAGGAGCATGGAGTGGCTTTTGATGGATGTAGAATGATTAGGAAGGGAGGGCTGATTAAGATTTCCATTTTGGAAATGTTAAGTGTGAGATGCCAATGAAATGTCTGAGAGTCGATGTTCAGTAGCTAGTTGGATATAGGAGGTCAGAGTTCCAAGGGAAGGTTTGAGTTGAAGATATAGATGTGGGAGCATAAAGATGATATTGAAGGACTGACCCTGGATAAGCTCACCAAGGGAATGGGTGTAGGTGCACCTAAAGGTTCCATGATTGAGGCTCGGAGCACGTCAGAGTTAAGGGATCAGGGAGATGAGGAGGCCCCACGAAGTCTCTGGGAAGTGGTCAGTGAAGGAGGAGAGAGCCAGGAGCTTATGGAGTTCTGGAAGCCAAGCTTAGAGCAGCGAGGAAGAGGGGGGCCAGGAGTTGCCCACTGACTGGGCACCTGGTGGTTGTTGGTGACCTTGACCAAAGCAGGTTGGGGCAGAATGCACATAGAAGCCTGATTGGGGAAACTTCAAGAGAGAATGAGGAAGGGGGAAAAAAGTTAAAATAAAATCAACATTGACAATAATTCCTCCTTTAGGGAATATTTCTATCAAAGGGCAGAGAAAGTAGCCCAAGGAAACTGAAGTTAAATATATACATGTGTGTGTATGAAAGAGAGAGAATTTAGGACGTGTTTTTATGCTGATGGGAATGAGCACACAAAGAATATTGTTTAAGTTTCTTCACAGACCTTACTTTTTATCTTCATTTCTTTTTCATTTTTGTTTGATTTATTTTTAGCCAAAATACCAATTGCTAAAAAAAAAAAAAAAATCACTGCTTACATTTTATAATTCACTTTATAGTTCTTGTAGGTTCAAGTCCTATTTTTCTTTTAGATAACTGTGTGAATGTGGTAAATGTGCTTTATCCATGTACTCTTTATCCTCAATCTGCAGGCTGAGATGATCTAAGAAATAGCAACATATTTCTTGGCAACCCATTAAAGGAATGTTCTGGAGAAAAAAACAAACAAAAAAAAAACAACAACAACAAAAAAAACAAGGGATGATCAAACTTCCCAATTATATAGTCATTTTCATTATTTTTCTCTGCAGACTTAGAACACTGAGGATTTTTCATGTGGTTCTTTATTGAAAGTCATCAGATGTAAAATGACAAAGTTGATCAAAGGGCATAAGCAAACTTCAATTAATACATGGATGATCTTAGAGAACATCCATTCTTGCCCTGATCCAAGGAACACCATTAATAAAAATTACAAATACAGCTATGCCAAAATAACCTAAAAAATATAAATCCTAAGGTGTGATTTAGGGTTATGAGTTCAATTGTATCCCTCCTCCCCCCACCAAAAAAGATGTTGAATTCCTAACCCCCCCAGTACATATAAAGGTGATTTTATTGATCATGTTAAGATCTTTAGGGTGGGCCCTAATTCAGTATGATTGTGTCCTTATAAAAAGGGAAAATGTGAACATGGAGACAGACATGTATAGAAGGAAAATGACATTCATAAGCCAAGAGACATCTTAGACTACCAGAAGCTAGAAGAGGAGGATAGAATGCGTTCCCCCTTACAGCCCACAGGAGAGAGCCAGCCCTGACAAAAGTTTGATCTCAGATTTCAAGCCTCCAGAACCATGTGAAAATAAATTTCTGTTATTTAAACCATCCAGTTTGTGGTACTTTGTTATGGTACCCCTAGAAACGAATGCACTTTATATATACCATTTATTGTATGTGGTTTTTTTTCCTAATGTTTTTAAGTTGATTTTAGAGAGAGGGGAAGGGAGAGAGAGAAACATCTAGTGGCCGCCTCCTACATGCTCCCTACTGGGGTTTGAGCCCACCATACAGAGTATGTGCCCTGGCTAGGAATCCAGCCCATGACAAAATTTTCAAATAAAATTTTTCATTATATTTTGGCTATTAATTTCAGGATCACCATGACTGCTTATTCCCTGGCAAAGTCAATTTGGCAGTATTACCAATTAGCTCTTACTAGTACATACTAGTCCAGTTTATTTATAAGGAGAACTAACTTCAAGTTCTAGTTCAATGAGTTCATCAAAGTGCAAAAGAGAATTGCAGTACTTGTAGGCTTAATTTTAGATATATTACTTATTTATCTATTGTCTGCATGGCCCAACTCCAGGAGGTACCATTTGTTCATTAACAAACAAACAAACATTTCTATAGATATAATTCACATACCATAAAATTCCCCCGAAGTGTACAGTTCAATGGTTTTTAGTGTACTTAGAGTTGTGCAACCATCAGCACTATTTAACTTCATTCTTTCCTCATCCTCAAAGGAAATCCCTTACCCAATAACATTCACTCTGTATTTTTCACCCCCTTGCCCCAGCCAATAGGCAACTGCTAATCTACTTTCTGTCTCTCCATGTGTCTTTTCTGTATATTTCATGTAAGTGGAATCATAAGACATGTGGTCCTTTTGTGACTAGCTTCTTTCAATTAACATAATGTTTTCAAGGTTCATCCATGTTGTAGATCACATCAGTTCTTCATTCTGTTTTATTGCTGAATAATATCCTATTGCATAGCTATACCACAATTGTATATCTATACATCAGTTTATGGACATTTGTGTTATTTCCAATTTTTGGTTATTGTTAATAATGCTGTTATGAACATCTATGTCCAAGATTTTTGTGTAGACATATGTTTTCATTTCTCTTGGATTATACCTAAGAGTGAAATTACCAGGTCATATGGAAAGTATATTTAGCAACTTGAGGAACTACCAAACTATTTCCCAAAGCAGCTGTACCATTTTACATTCCCATGTAAATGAAGGTTCCGATTTCTTCATATCCTCTCCAACACTTTTTATTGTCCATCTTTTATTATAGGTATCCTAGCGGGTGTGAAGTAATATCTCATGGGTTTTGATTTACATTTTTCTAATAACTAGTGATATTAAGCCTCTTTTTGTGTGCTTATTTGCCATTTACAAGTCTTCTTGGGCAAATGTCTATTCAAATGTGTGGCATTAAAGAGATAAAAGGTCTTTGTCTTCAGCTCTTGGCACACAGCTATTAAAACTGTTGCAATCCCCCAGTGCAGAGTGTCTTTTGTGTGCTAATGAGGTGACTGGTGGTTGAGAGCCCCTAAATAGCTTCATAATGGGGATTGATCCCAAAAAAAGGCTAGGACATGTTTAGAAGATAGACATTTTCAATCTAACATCTAAAAATTGGGAAGGGAGCCCTAGCTGGTTTGGCTCAGTGGATAGAGCATTGACCTGTGGACTGAAAGGTCCTGGATTCAATTCCAGTCAAGGGCACATGCCTGGGGTTGCAGGCTTGATCCCCAGTAGGGGGCGTGCAGGAGGCAGCCAATCAGTGATTCTCTCTCATCATTGATGTTCCTATCTCTCTCTCCTTTCCTCTTTGAAATCAATAAAAATATATTAAAATAAAATAAAAATTGAAAAGGGTGAGGGGCTGAAGGATAAGTTGCCAATGATTTAATTAATCATGGCTGTCATGTGACCTTCATAGCAATCCCTAAACTATGGGATTTAGAGAGTTTCTGAGTTGGTGAACACAGTCATGTGACTGCCAGGTGCTGTACCCCAACTCCACATAAAGATAGTAGCTCAGGACTCTGGGAATTTTTCCTATGAACCTCTTTATCTGACTTACTGTAAACACGTGACTTATGGGAAAGTGTACATTCACTGTTCTTATTTGTTCTCTTTTGTGAGAAGTAAAATGGGAAAAGATCTGGTTGTCCTCTTCTAGTGGAGAACTAACCCTAACCCTAATCCTATTTGTATCCTTTATAATAAACTGCTAAATATAAGCAAATTGCTTCCTAAACCCTGTGAGCCATTCTATTAGATATGAGGAGGGGTTTGTGGAAACCCCCAATTTATAGTTGATTGGTCAGAAGTATTGGCCAGCTTGGCTCAGTGGTTGAGCATCGACCTATGAACCAGGAGGTCATGATTTAATTCCTGGTCAGGGCACATGCCCCGGGTTGTGGGATTGATCTCCAGTGGGGGTGTGTGCTGGAGGCAGCCAATCAATGATGCTCTCTCATCCTTGATGTTTCTATCTATCTATCTCTCTCCCTTCCTTTCTGAAATCAATAAAAAATATTTTTTTTAAAAAAAGACTTGTGATTGGTATCTAGAGTGGGGGCAGTCCTGTTGGACTGAGTCTTTTAACTTGTGGGATATAATGCTAACTCCAGGTAGACAGTATCAGAATTGAATTGAATGTTGGACACCCAGTTGGTGTCAGAGAGTTTGAAAATTGGCAGTTGGTATTGGAAAACACTCCACAAAGTCTTTGCCAATTTTATAATTGTGTTATTTGTCGTTTCATGATTGAGTTTGTAACAGTTCTTCAATATGTTAGATACAAGTTTATGATCACATATGTGATATGTAAATATTTTCCTCCCATGGCTGTCTTCACTTTCCTGATGACATCATTTGAAGCTTGAACATTTTTAATTCTGATGATGTTCAATTTATCTATTTCTTTTTTTGTCACCTATGCTTTTGGTATATTTAAGAAATCATTTCCTAACCCAAAGTCACCAAGGTTTACTTCTATGTTTTTTCTATAATATTTATAGTTTTAACTCCTACATTTATGTCTGTAATACATTTGAATTAATTTTACATATGGTGTAAGGTAGCTATCTATTGATAATAAAACTTTTCTATTTAACTTCTAAATTACTGCTAACCAAAAAAGTCAAATATTTGTAACTTGGTTCCCAAATCCTGTATCCAACTATCAGCAAGAGAAATCGAATACACCAGTTTCATGCCTTGCACCAAAAATAGAATGAGAATCTAATCTTGAGGTCAGGAAACTGGGACGTGTTCCCCACTGCATGGCTAAAGGGCTGGATATCACCTATATGCATTCAACTATTCTTTTGAATCAGGAAAAAAACCCTCAATTTTCTATCAAATTATAAAGTATGAATAATTTTGAAGCAAGATAGTCAAAATAGTCAATATCACAATTAACAGTTAAAAGAACATGGACAGATTAGGTTTAGGTACTCTGAGTTAAGCACATACACCCAAATCAGGAGGCTGACAACTTGCACACTGAGGAAAAGCCCTGACTCATCATAAACTCATGGCTTCTGGGAGAGTGTACATGCAACTGTTCTTATCGGGAAGGAAAATGGGAAAAGATCTAATTGTCCTCTTCCACCGGAGAACTGTGAAGATCAAAGGAAATCATGAATATGAAAACCCTTTGAAAAATGAACGATTGTAAAGTGGGGTATTCACAATAATCAGAGTTTTGCCAAAGGCCTTTCTTTTTTAAATATATTTTTATTGATTTCAGAGAGGAAGGGAGGAGAGAGAGAGAGAGAGAGAGAGAGAGAGAGAGAGAGAGAGAGACATCAATGATGAGAAAGAATCATTGATCGGCTGCCTCCCCACACTGGGGATTGAGCCCGCAACCCAGGCATGTGCCCTTGACCAGAATCAAACCCGGGACCCGTCAGTCCCCAGGCTAACGCTCCATCCATTGAGCCAAACCAGCTAGGGCAGCCAAAGGCCTTTCTTAAAACCATAAAGCTGCAGAGAGCCACATGCCAAGGAGACTCCACTGAAAGTTATCCATTGACTGATTTTTCTTGGCATGGCCCACACAGATAAGCAGGTTCAGTTCTTTCCCGAGGAGATGCTGATGCGAAACCAGGTTTGGAAATCATAGGTTGTACTGACCTAGCCACATGACTGCTCTGTGGATTACAGTTATTATCCATGCCCACAAAGCATCTAGCAAATACTGACATCTGTAGCCTGATTTTATTTCATTTTATTTTATTTACATTTTCTTTTTTATTGAATTTATTGGGGTGACATTGGTTAATAAAATTATATAGATTTTGATACCATTTTAATTAACTAGTTATGAATAACAGAAAAGGAGCAAAGGAAAGACCATACATTATAAGCATGTCTTTTGAACAGCTTCACTAGGAAGCTACAACTTTACACTCCCCAGGGGTCTAACAAAGGGAAGATAGACACATGCCCAGTAAAGTTGGGGGGGACTAGGGAAGGCGCTTGCTGTCAATCACACTTGGGGACAGAGATGGTTGGCCAGAATGGGTGTGATCACTGCAGGACATAAAGATTTGGGATACATATGTACCAGTTAATAATGCAGATTTTTTTCAATAGATGGAGTTACACATATGTTGATATATATGCGATTTGATATGTATGCTATTTTGTTGTATTGACAGCAAGCTTCAAAACTTCATATGTCAAATTTGCTGAAGGTGTTAACATCATAGATATTTTTACGCTTAAAAATGTCGAATTTTGTGCCAAAAAAAGAGCATTTGCAGGAAGTTTTAATTCATTATTTATTTTGAAGAAAAAGTTATCATATACTTCGGGAAGCTTATGGTGAACATGCTACATCTCAAGATACTTGTGAACACTGGTTTAAACGCTTTAAAAGTAATGATTTTGATATGAAAGACAAAGAATGTCCAGGTCAACCGAAAAAGTTTGAAGACCAACAATTACAAGCATTATTGGATGAAGATGCGTGTCAAACTCAAAAACAACTTGCAGGAAGGTTAAACGTAATGGCTCAGCAAACAACTTCTGATCATTTGCAAGCAATGGGAAAAATTTTAAAGGAAGGAAAATGGGTGCCACATCAACTGAACGAAAGACAAATGGAAAACCGAAAAGTCATCAGTAAAATGTTGCTTCACAGCACAAAAGAAAGTCTTTTTTTTGCATCGAATTGTGGCTGGCGATGAAAAGTGGATTTATTTTGAGAATCCCAAATGCACAAAATCATGAGTTGATCCAGGTCAACTATCAACATGGACTGCAAGCACAAATTGCTTTGGAAAGAAGACAATGCTTTGCATTTGGTGGGATCAGAAGGGTGTGGTGTATTATGAGCTTCTAAAACCAGGTAAAACTGTTCATACTGATCGCTACCAACAACAAATACTGTAATCAATTTGAACCACACTTTGACCGTAAAATGACCAGAATGGGCCAGAAGACATGGCAAAGTAATTTTGCTTCATGATAACGCACCACCACACACTTCAAAACCAGTTAAAGACACATTAAAAGATCTTGCCTGGGAAGTATTAACCCACCCACTGGGAAATATTCACCACACCTTGCTCCTTCAGATTACCACTTGTTCTGATCGATGGCACACACACTTTATGAGCAGCATTTCAGAATATACGAAGAAGTGGAAAATCGGGTCTCTGAATGGTTTGTCTCAAAACAAGAAAAGTTCTATTGGGACGGTATCCACAAAGTACCTGAAAGATGGGGAAAATGTGTAGCTAGCGATGGACATTACTTTGAATAAAGCACTTTTGATGTTTCTCTTGAAATTATCATGTTTTCTTTGATTACAAAATCCGCCATTATTAACTGGTACACTCAACAAAGGAGTTCACTCTCTTGGCTCTCTTGGGATTTGTTTCACTCTGGGCTTGTGGGGCTCCTTTGCTCCTGCTTCCCTGCATTTGCCCTTATGGTCCATGGCCATGTGGACCCCACAAGCAATGGTCTAATAGACTGCACCTAGCTTGATGCTGAACTGGACCTGTCTCTAAGATGGAGAGGAAACTCTGGACACTGGCTTTGCTTTTAGCTTCACCAAAAACCCCAACTATACTACTTTTATGACTGGGCTAAGGGAAATGGGACTTTGGAAACCCAGAGATGTAATACCATGAAAATAAAGCTTCCTACCATATCTTATCCTTCCATGGGCCTCTGGAAATGCTTCTTCCAGAGGTATCCCAAGACCCTCACTCCAACTAGCAATGGGGGAAGATGAGACACGTTTTTCTCCAATTACAGTTCCAGGAGTACATCATCTGTATAATGTACTGTGTGTTCACTACCCTAAGTCAAGTCTCCTTCCATCACCATTTATCCCCCCTTTACCTTCTTCTACCCACCCCCAATAAATGATACAGATTGAATGAAAAAAAAAATAACCTTGTTAGTCAAAAAAGGAAAAATACCTCTCAAAAAATCTTATTCGTTTTCCCTTAAATTACTGTGTGTTTGATGGAAAAGCACCATACCTGTTGTAAGCACAATATTAACAAGAAGCTACATTAATAACTTGGTAGTGTAAAGGCATCATCTTTAATTAAGAATGTCTTGAAAATCAGCTCCCCAAGGACCCAAAAGAGTCACTAAAGATCCTGCTGATAGGAAACATCAAGATCAAACACCTTAGGGCTGCTCCAACCCAAATAATCTCCCCCAGCTCAAATCCATAAGTTGTCTGACCTTGGATCTTACTGGTTGGTTTCTTACCCTTTCCTCTCATGTTCTAATTAAGACTCCTTGAAGACAGCATCTGGCCTCACTCTTGTTCCATCTCTAATAGCACCTAACCCTAATCCGTAGGAGTCCACTAGTTGAAAGAGCAGGTAAAAACCGGGCTCACTGGACATCATCACATCAGGTTATAAAGGGAAATATGAATTTATTTTGGGAGGAAATTACAACTTCTAAACTCATGTTGAAAGAGGTAATTCTAATTTTTGCTACCGAGTGCGGATAAGATTTGCCAAAGGACTCATGTCACATTGTGTAGAATACATTTGCCGAGTTGGGTTATAATATTTTATTTTTTGTTCTATGGTCAAGTCTGTAAAAAGACCCCCTCTTCCACCTACTTCCAATAAAAATCAAGTATTCTGTCTGCTGAAACCTATGACATAGGCCTCATTAATACTCACTGGAGCTTAATGCCACCATGTTGCATCTCAGAGTTTCTGAATCATGTTTTGGGGGTGACTATCTGGCCATAAAATATTTTATTCCTTGAATTTGGTAAACAGTGTGGTTAGTGAAACTCAGTTGATGTGTATAATACTCATGTGTGTGCAGACACGTATACCCATACACACATACAGTTATGTTCTATTATTAGTGAAGTGGTGTGTTTTTGGTAGATGTGAAAAAATCTACCATATGTCAGCCTCAGCACTCTCTGGAGACAAACTTCTGTAGAGATTTATCTCTTTAGCTACTGGCCAATACAGAGCAAATACCATGCATTGTGTCATTCTGGTAGAAAGTATAGTGCAGTAGACTCATCAGAAACACACTAAAAATAGCCAGCCCTGATTATAATCAGAAGCAGAACGTGCATTCCTGTTCATGTGAATGCTTCGTTTCAGTTTTAAATTTTTCCCTTTGTTGTTCCTATGCCTTTGGACCCTGCTCTATTCAAAACTACACAGTCCTTCCTGCCAGATGACCTGGATTCTAACCACAAGCTTAGCTCTCTCAAATCATCAGCCCCCAGCACTGCAGTAAGTTGGTACCACTCACTTTCTCCTATATGTCGATCATTCAGAGTTTTTATTAGGGATGTTGGACCTCCTTGGCAAAAAAGAGTAGCTTCCACATCAGCGAATGATGGACGCAGTCTCCGGAGCTGGCCGGGCTCAGATGCCTAGAGAGAAGGCCTAAACGTGTGGCTTTTACAGGCAGGGTGATGGACTTCTACCTACCACAGCCACCACCGCATTCACGTGGTGTGTCCCCCGCCTGTGACTTGATTTCATTCCCACCGCTCTCCCATTCCTCATTTGAAACCATCTGCCTTTGGCTGAAGGCCCAGCTATTTCTGAAATGTTCTGTTTCCTCTAAAATGGTTTTCTGGATCTCCCACAGAAAGACTTCCAGAATATTCCCTTTCCATTTTTTCTCCCTCCCCTTTCTCTGCTGTCAAAGCAGGTTATAACACCTTTCTGATTTTACTGCTGCCTATAATTTCTGCTCCATGAAGCCAGCTGGGGAGCAGGCCTTTGGCTGCCTTTGGCTGTCTTCAGCTTGCTGCCGTCCTCTCTTCTGACCAACAGGCCTCCAATGGTGAATTTGATTACTAGAGTCCTCATGTAATCAATGAGGGGTTGGCAGTTACCACACTTCAAGTTTCTCCCAGCTCTTGGTACAGAGTTCTTCATATGCCTGGAGACAGTATTGAACCACTGGCTACCCACAATTTCAGTCACCAAAGGTCTCCCCATCATTGTCTCCTTGGTACAACCAGGAGTGTGTGTGTGTGTGTGTGTGTGTGTGTGTGTGTGTGTGTGTGTGTTCGCCTGTGTGCATATGAGCAGGGGCTCCTCATACACCCTGCAGGATGTGGGAAGGGAGCTGGGGAAGAGAGTGTGGAATATCATTTTTCAGCATCTGTCTCTCAAAACTGCTCTAGTTTTTCTGATTTGTTTCTATAGGAGCAAAAGAGAAGAAAAATATTTCAGTCAAATAGAGCAATCATATGGCAGAAGCAAAAGAGCTCGTGACTTTTTTTTTTTTTTTTTTGTCCTTTTTACTTATGCCCGCTCCCCACCCAGATGGATATTTCCAGGTTGCTTGCCTCTTTGAGATTAGTGTGGGGATGGGAGGGGGTGCAGAAGCATGCATGGAGCTGGGGAATATGCTCAATTTTCTTTCTTTTTTAAAAATATATTTTTATTGATTTCAGGGAGGAAGGGATAGGGAGAGAGATATAGAGACATCAATGATGAGAGAAAATCATTGATCGGCTGCCTCTTGCACACCCCCTACTGGGGATAGAACCTGCAATCCGGGCATGTGCCCTTGACCTGAATAGAATCTGGGACCCTTCAATCCACAGGCTGATGCTCTATCCACTGAGCCAAACCGGCTAGGGCAAGCTCAATTTTCTATAAGGCTCTGTGGCCCTAGTGTAGTGTTTGAATATCTCCTCTCCTCTCCCACATCAGTGCGTTTCTTTGACTTCAAGACTTCATTGCTGCCCTAGCCGGTTTTGCCCACTAGATGGAGCACTGGCCCTGGGACTGAAGGGCCACCGGTTGGATACTGGTCAAGGGCATGTATTTCAATTGTATGCTCCATCCTTGGCCCCTGTCTGGGTACCTGCTGGAGGCAACCAAACAATATCCCTCTCAACATCGATGTTGCTCTATCTCTTCCCCTCCCTTCCACTCTCTCTAAAAATCAATGGAAAAATATCTTCGAGTAAGGATTAACAACAACAAAAGGCTTCATTGTTTATGAATTAAAATGTGTATAGAGATGCCCCTTAGCAATTACTTGAACAGAACAACATATAAAACCTGCTTTTGAAATTACAGATTGTCTATGAGTTTTGTTTTTTTGTTTCTTTGTTGCTTAACCCCTTCACCTTTTTTACCCAACCTCACAGTCCACTACCCTCTGACAGCTATCAGTCTGTGGTTCTCTAGCTATCAGTCTGCTTCCATTTTGCTTGGGGTGGTGAACACATAATACAATATACAGATGATGTATTATGTAATTGTACACCTGACACCTATATAAGTTTATTAGCCAATATCACCCCAATACATTCAATAAAAAAAGAAGAAGAAAGAGTATAGCATGATGATGTGGCAGGACATACATCCATTCCTTGTAAAAATGTGTGTTTTTTTTTTAAAAAAGCAAGTACATCTTCTAGAGAAAATGAGTTTTAAATGATTACTTAAGTGAAATGCAACATGTTTCAAGATATTTGAAATGTAAAAAAAGAAAAACAAATTCATGTTCATTTCATTGTGTGTAAATTTTATATAAAAATAATGGTAAACAAATATCGAACTCAAATAATGATCTTATGCTGAATCATTCAGAAGTGAAGTGTACTCATGTCTGCAACTTACTTTCAAATCCTTCAAAAATAGGATGGATAGCCCAGACAGTGGTTGAGCATTGACCTATGACCCAAGAGGTCATGGTTTGATTCCTGGTGAAGGTATATGCCTGGGTTGTGTGCTCAATCCCTAGTAGGGGGCATGCAGGAGGCAGCTGATCAATGATTCGCTCTCATCATTGATGTTTCTATCTCTCTCCCTTTCCTTTCCTCTCTGATATCAATAAAAATATTATTATTTTTTTAAATAGGATGAATAGATAGGTGATAAAACAAATATAACAAAATGGGTAAAATTGAAGTGATGGGTATATGGCTGCTCACTGCAGAATTTCTTTAACTTTTCTGTAGGTCAACGTGTTTTCATAATAAAATGGAGTTGTGGGAGTGGGGAGGCATAGTACTTGGAATTGGGACATTTGGGTCCAAGTCCCTGTGTGGCATGAATGAGCTAACAAATGTGGTCAGGGCCGTCACTTCAATAGACCTCAGTTTTCCCATCTACAGAATGAGAATCTCCTATGTATTTTTGTATGTCTCATAACCTATTATTCCATGAAACAAGCAAGGATCGAATGGTCAGAAGCCTTCAGTTCATAGGAATCTTGGGCTCTCATTTACTGAATTTATGTAGTCTAAAGGAAACATTGAGAATCCCAGTGTCCAGCATTTTATCAGTAGGAAAGCTCTAATGTGCCTTTTTGATCCTCTCATCTCTCCCAGCACAAACGTCTCATCTGGTGCCAAGCACAGATGCCAGAAACACAGAGGGTGGGAATAACCTGTCCAAAATCAGGCTAGTAAAAATTGATCAGGGTAACTTGAGAGAAAACAATTAGACTGCCGACCCATAGGGCTCTGCTCAAACTATTCTGATGTAACTGTACCCCTCATCGCCCTTTAGGAACCCACAGTCCTGACATTCCACACCCAGGCAGAGTGGGCAGGCACATGTAAGGTGGGAATTTGGGGCCAGTTTGAAGGTGGACCTTCCTCTTCACTCCCTTTTTTACCCCAAAATTGTGTCCCCCATTCCAGGTCAAAATATCTACTATTTTCAGTTAATCATTTGATTGAAGGCTCTGTTTCTTATTTAAAAAGCAACTACTTCTGGAGTGGGTAAGGCATTCTACCATTGCAGCCATTCACACCACACTGCTAATGACTATCTTATCCCTTCAGGCCACTATAACAAAATAACATAGACAGAATGGCTTCTAAACAACTGGGATTCATTTTTCTCAGTTCTGGAGGTAAGGAAGTCCAACATCCAGGCACCAGCAGTGTCAGTGTTTGGTGAGATCTGCTTAGTAAGTCACAGAAAGTCACCATTTCCCCATGTCCTCACACATTGGAAGGGATAAGGAAACTCTCTGGGGTCTCTTTTATAAGGGCACTAATCCCATTCATGAGGGCTCCACCCTCATGACCTACCCACTCACATCCACTGCCTGATATCACATTGGGCATTAGGGTTTAACATATGAATTTGGGAGGTACACAAATATTTAAATCATCTCCAGATGTCACTTAAGAGTGGAAAGAGAAGGTTTGTTATGAAAATATTCTCCTGTTCTACAATGCTCTTCTATCCTAGACTGCAGCTAGAACTTACCCTATAGCCTAAAGTGGAACCCATATACAAAGTATTCTTAATAAACCCACTGAATGTCATCTCTCTTGCCTTTTACTTTATTCCTTTCCCTCTTAACTCATTGAACCAACTAGAGTTTATTGAGCATCTGTAACTTACAAGGCACCACGGTAGGTTCAGAGGGTACAGTGGGGACAAGACAAATATGGTTCTTGACACTGAAGGACTGACATTCTCACATGGTGACCTGGGACTTGTCTGGTTCTGGAACTGAAAATCCCACATCCTGGGAGCCCCCTCAGTCCTGGGCAGAAGAAGGGGTTTAGTCCCCATAGTCTGATGTGTAAATGATAATATGAGTCATAAGACAATGATAGGTTAGCCATCAATATATTTGACGATTGCAAAGGTGCTCGGAGTGTGTGTAATGAGAGGACCTCATGTAACCTGTGAAGTCATGGAAGACTCTTCTGAAGACGTGGGCTTGCGAGCTAAGATGTGAAGAATGAGAACTGTGAGGGAACTCCAGGAAAAGAAAAGCCCCATTCAGAGGCTCTGAGATGAGAAAGAGCGTGTTGTGTCGAAGAAATTAAGGGTGACCTCAAGTCTTGGTTTGCATGGGACGGTCACGGTATAGCCTGTTGCCCTGGCCTCGTTATTAATAGTGTCTCTTTTCATTCTCACAAATAAATGAGTTATTTTGGTTTGGAAAATCAATTGTTCACTACAGAGGAACTGTAAGATGTCCATGTGTCTAGAATAAAGGGACTAAATGGGGTACAAATGAGGCTGCTGAGGTAACTAAAAAGTGATTTTTCAGGGTCTCCAGGAAGAGACCAAAGATTTGGGATATTATATAAGAAATATAGGAACAGCCCCACCAGTGTAGCTCAGTGGCTGAGCATCGATCCATGAACCAAGAAGTCTCTGGTTCAGTTCCCAGTCAGGGCACATGCCTGGGTTTCAGGCTCAATCCCTAGTAGCAGGTGTGCACTAGGCAGCCAATCCATGATGTTTCTCTTTCATTGATGATTCTATCTCTCTCTCCCTCTCTCTCCCTCTCCCTCTAAAGTCAATTGAAAACATTAAAAAAATAATACAAGAACAGTGAGAAGCATCATCCACAGAGAAGGAGCATGATTACAGGTGAATTTCAAACAGAGCAAATGCAAGCGAGGATGTGAGAGAGCCAGTCAACAGAGCTTCTTCCGTGGTCCAGGCCAGCAAGGACAGTGGCCTAGATTAGAGTGAAAACACAAAAAATGGAACTAAGTAGATAATTCAAAAGCTATGTAGGAAGAATAACAGACAGAATTCAGTCTTTTGGCTGAAAGGTCACGGGTATGGGAGAGGCAGGACTGCCACAACTGGCCATACGGACCGAGCAGAACTCCCCAGGGTCCCTTTCACATGGACCACCAGGCTGGCTGCATTGCAATGCAAGCCTTCTCATCAGAGGCAGCAGGAGAGGAAGAGTCAGGGATAATGGCTAGCTTCCTGGTAGGAGTAGCTGGCTTGCCAGTTGTGTTACATAGGAAGAGATGAGATTCAGAATCCCATGCCATCATTCCTGAAATCCTCGTATAATATGTGTCACTCTTCACCATTTACTTTGTCATGCATATCTCTTCCCTCTGTGCAGTGTGATCTTGCTCCTCCCCTCAGGTGTCCTAATTAGGTTGTAAGTGCTCAGGAGCAGAAACCAGGTTGGATTCCCCTGTCCTATCACCCCAGAGCCTAGCACAGGGTCTGTCATAAAGTAAGAAGTCCTTGCCAACTCGTGGAAGAATGTGGGCAAATGTGGGTAAGGGGATAAACTTCTGCAAAGAGAAAGCGGGACATAGACAGGCTAGCTGGTGAATAGGCTGGATAAACAAATTCCCGGTTAATCCAACTGAATACACCAATACAAGGGGCCGCAACAGTATCTGTGAAGGGCCAATAGTAAATACTTTAGGCTTCGCAGGGCACACAGTATCTGTTGCAACTTGTCTTCTCTGTTATTTTAATGAATAAGCAACTACAGACAATGACTAAGCAACCACAGACAATGTGTAAACACGTGGGCGTGGCTGGGTTCCAAGGAAAGCTTACTTATGGGTACTGAAATGTGAACCTGATATAGTTTTCACAAGTCAGAAAGTATTATTCTACTTTTGATTTATTTCAACCATTTAAAAATGTGAAATCATTCTTAGCTTGCAGGCCTTATAAAAACAGGCAATACCTGAGCCAGTCAGCATGGCTCGGTGGTTGAGCAAACACCTATGAACCAGAGGTCAGGGTTCGATTCCAGCTCGGGGCACATGCCTGGGTTGTGGGCTCAATCAAGGATTCTCTCTCATCATTGATGTTTCTATCTCTCTCTCCCTCTCCCTTCCTCTATGAAATCAATAGAAATCTATTAAAATACATTAAATAAATAAGTAAATAAATAAATATGCAGCACCTGAATTTGGCTTTGGCTTGTAGTTTGCTGAATCCTGAACCAATAGACCCATTTCCCTAACACAGAGGGAAGCACAGATCTTAGCCTGCATGTTCCCCAAGCAGAATTATGGAAAAGCTCATCCTGGATGCTTTCCCTCTCCCTGTCTCAGGTACAAGGAAGACATTTACATTCCTATTGTCCCCCTTTCCCCAACTCCTCTTTGTAAAAGGACTTTGATTTCTTAAATGTTTTCCCTTTCTGCAATCTTCTTTGGAGGCCTCCTTTCTCTCTCTGCTTTTCCCACTTGACTCTGCTTTTTTATTGTGCAAATTTGTTCTCTCAATCATAAATTTCGCTTTTACTACCAGGAGCATTACCGGGTTTGACATGTTTAGTGAGGACGCTGAGATTTCCCCAGTTTCTGTTTATCACTTGCCTTTTCATAACCAGGGACAGCCTCAGACCTTCCTACATGAAGGATTGATGCTCACACAGCATGACCTATACCTGGAAATCTATTAACAATTAACAGGCAGTAAAAGCAGACAAACAAAGATCCAGAGACTGCCTGCTTCCTGGGAAGTAGGGGCCGACTCAAAGTGCTAATGATGGACACAGGATTGAATATATTAACACCCGCCCAGTGGCATCTGGAACTCCACACTGATCATAAATTGTTTGTTTGTCTCTGTTTGTTTAAAGAAAAGTACCGTTCCATATGCACCATGATTTCCAAAATGATATGAAGACATGTGTGTACAAAGGAGACTCTTTCCTGTTGGTTTCATTACAGAGCAATTGGAGCGAGGCTGGAAGTCCTCTCTGAAGTGCATGTCACCAAATATGTTTCTGCAGAACTGTCCAGCGGCGACCTTATTCCAGTCGGGTGTATCTCTGTACAGGAAGAGCACCTGAGACTGAAGAGCATCTGCCCAAATGCATGGATTAAAATATAAAAGAGCCCTCCCTGGCTAGTGTTTCCAGTGGTTAGAGCATTGGCCCTGCCCACCAAAGGGTCTTGGGTTCAACCCCACCCTTGGTCTGGGCGAGTGTGGGAGGTAATCAGTTAATGTGTCTCTCTCTCTTTCTCTCTCTGTCTCTCTGTCTCTCTCTCTCTCTCTCTCTCTCTCTCTCTCTCTCTCTCTCTCCCTCCCTCCCTCCCTCCCTCCCTTCCTCCCACCTGTCCACTTGCTCTCAAAGCAATGGAAAAAATACATTCAGGTGAGGATTAACAAAAAGATAAAAAGAAAAGAAAATTTGAGTCAATAAGCAGAAGAACTGGAATAGAATCAATGGAACCATTTTTTCCCAGATCTAGGAAGTGTAACTTATAACAACTTATGTCAAAATTTCAGAGGGGCGCAGCTCTCAATGCTATAAATGTATGGGGATTAGGAAGGAAAAGTGAGGACATTCACTCTATTCTCAAGCCCGTCAATACTCAGCCTGTCGTACAGTGAGGATCGATAACAGTTGGTCACCATTGCTCAGGAATACAACCCCTTACCTGGGAGGCAGCAGCGGTGGCAAGGGGAGTTGTCTGGGGATGGGAGCTCCATGGACATCATGCCAAATCATGCCTTCTCCCCCTGTTCCACCACAGAGAACACCTGTAAAGGTAACCTGCAGCTTTGGTCTTATCCAATGATCTAGGATTCCTGGGAATGTCTACTACTGGAAAACCAGTGCTTTCATGTGCAGCCCTATTTCCTAATAGACCCATCTCTACTGAAGGCCCCCTCCCCCGTTGTAGAGTTCAATCCACAAGTCTCAATGGCATTAAAATGAGCCCCAGCTACTGAACTTGAGGCATGAGGATTTAAAAGATAGCCAGCATGAGTCCTGTCCCACGAGTGTGTCTGCATGGCCCTGATGCCCAGGGCGAGGGTGCATGCCTAGTCTGTGATGCATTCCCAGTGGCTCTGCATTTATTCATCTCAGTTGTCACAGACTAGGCCCTGTTAGATAATAGGGCCACACCTTTTTGCTATGCCCTTCACTGGCCTGTGGAAATGGATCATTTTCACAAAATGCTAATTCCTAAAGCCTTCAGTCGACAGAGCCAGGGGAAGGAAAAGAAAAAAAAATTACAATTCAAAGGCATGCTCTGAATTTGCTAATAGGCATGCACGGTCCTTTTGGAACCCAAATAGAATTTTTGATGAAGTACCTTGTGGCAAATTTGAAATATTAGCCTGGAGGCCCCAACAAGACATAATTCACTCCATTGGTGAGAACAAATCTCATTTCCACATCCACTCCTTTAAACTCATTACTGACCCGGGGGGGAAAACGCTAGCCTGGAGCAAGTTTTAATAAAGACACTGGTGGAGTCGTTGCTATAGTATTAAATGCAATAATGAGCAACAAGCCACTTGGTGGCAATGGACCCTTGGACCTGTCAAGACCCTGGAAGGCAGCTTCGGAAAGGCTTAGCACTCCACCCAGAGCAGAACATCCAGAAAGCATTCCAGGACTTTATGCCTCAATTTGTCACATAAGACTCACTCAGGTTTACTAGTAGATGGCCTGATTGTCAGCTTGCCTTCAAATGAACAACTACTGAGAATTAATTTTAAATTAATTTTTACTTAAAAAATAGGGAGATGCATGCAGTAGAGGAATTAAAAATAATGATAACTTTGGAGACTGAAAGACTTACATTCAGATTTCCAATCTGGCCCCACCTGGTTTTGCTCAGTGGATAGAGCATCAGCCTGTGGACTGAAGGGTCCCGGGTTTGATTCCAGTCAAGGGCACGTGCTCAGGTTGCGGGCTCGATCCCCAGTAGGGAGCATGTAGGAGACAGCCAATCAATGATTCTCTCATCACTGATGTTTCTGACACTCTCTCTTCCTCTCCCTTCCTTTCTGAAATCAATAAAAATGTATTTTTTAAAAAATTTCCAATCCAGGACAAATTTTATTCCCACCCTAGGACTCAACCTCTGCCAACTAGAAGTATGCTTTTAGTGAAACATAAGTTATTTGTGTCTTCATTTTTTGCTGCCAATATCATTGTGTGCCTTGTCATATAATAGATGCTCAATAAATATGCATTACGAATCCATCTTCAAGGATGGTTATACAGATGAAGAGAGCTAAAATATGTAAGACCTTTGGCACATTGCTTGGCACCAGGTAGTTTCACAACAAATTTAGAATAAAGCAACTGCTGGTACATGGTACATGGGCACTGGTACAAAGGCCACAGGAGCATGTAATGAAAAATCCAACCAAACGGAAGAAGTGTGCTAGCTTCTCTGGTTCTGGTGGGAAGGGGTCGGGTCCACAGAGCCCAAGGCAGGGCTGCATAGTAGAATATCACAAGGAGGGAGGCAGGACACCTTGAAAATGCAAGGGAGGACTTAAATAGAGCCAGGGCCAGTAGTGACTGATATAAAGCCATACCACTAATCAATTCTCAGCTTTAACAAGCAGATTGTAGGGTTTCTCTGTTTCCAGTGTATGTCTATGTCTAAGTAGGTAATGTCAAATAAAAAATTAAAGCATGAGTCTAGAAAATCCACATAATCAGCGCTTAGGAAGGAAGCACACATGTGGGTGAACAGGCAACCTGTCCTCGGTTATTTCTCCTTCCTCCCACTGCATCCCAATACAAATCCTCCTTTAAGTCAGGCCACTCTGTCACCTATGCTCTCTGTGGCCACATGATGACTTCATTATTCCCTTGTGCTGGCTCTTTGAGCTTGTCTTTGCCAATCAACTTTCTATATACTCTTTAAGCCTGAAACAAGCCACACAATTTTCCCATTGGTTGAGAGAAGGAGTGCAATGCAACTATTTGCCATCTCTGTCTTCACCACACCTTTTCATTTGCTTCTATAATGTAAGAATTTCTCGCTCATTGTTTATAATGTACTTCTTTCCTCAAACAAAACATTAGTTCTCCTTGGTACATAGCCTCCACGGGCTGGCTTCTCACTCATCTGACCCAATGGACACCTGACAATCAAAGGGTGAAAGGAAGTCAGCAGGCACTGCTTCATGTTGTATAGCTAGGAACAAATGGCCTTCCTGCGATTCTCAGTAACTTTCCACAAATATTTATAGTAACTATGACATGCAAGGTAATCAGAAGGAATATCAACAGCATTGAACAAACATACACATAAGCATATGCATTAAATACACATACACACACACACAATGAGGGACATCTTCACTTAAGCCATTCTCACAGGCAGGATTCCTAGGCAAACTCTGGTTTAAATTCTGTCTGTAACCAACTTGTGTGAGTCAGGCTGCCCATCTTAGCAAAGCATCTTCGGATAGAGCCTGGAACCTCAGTACTAGGATCAGGGCTGATCCCATCTCTGCCACCAGTGCTGATTCTTTGGGCTACATGTTCTCCAGTTGACTTCTCCAAACCTAGTCCTGTCTTCCCTGCTCTCAGTGGGGTTTTCAGTCTGTCCCCTCAGCTTAGCCATCCCCGATCGAGAGGCATCTCTCTGCAACACACAAACATACACCCCCCTTTAATCTCACACAACTTGAAATCACCACATTAAGGTTTCCAATGTTGCTGCCTCACGTAAGAGAGAGAAAAGATGGAACTGTTATTGTTGCTTTAAGAAGGAACTGATCATCCTTTCCAAAGATGGAAAATGACAAAACCCCAAAAAAGCAATCCATCTGCTTTCTGACTGCAAGGATTGAAATATGGATCAGCCAAGAGACAGGGACAGCTAAGCACTTATTGTCACAAAGAGCAAAAAGGAAGAGTCCAGAGAGTTCTCATCACTCCAGATTTACCAACGGATCATTTTCCATTTTATATTAACTGTGAGTTGCATCCAATACTGGGTGCCAGCTGGGCTATTCGTATTAATAAGTGAACATTTCCAGGTTTCAGTATTGTGAGGAAATTGAGGGAGTAACAAAAGAATGAAACCCTATATACACGGACAAGGGAGGGAGACCTCTAGGCGTGCAATGGTTGCCCACACTGAGCACGTGGGTATGTGATTATCACCAAGTTGAAAGAAGCAAGTCTTCTTGGATATGTTCTAGCTAAAATTGGAGCAGGGGTGTGGATGATACAGCAGGACAGACAATTAGGGAATTAATCAATTAGGGCTCTATTTACACTTCTATTGTCAGTGCTAATTATTTGTTGGTTTGAAGGAAGCTTCCCTGTCTTCATTAGTGTCTGTCAGTGAATGACGGCCCTCTTGGATTTCCACAAGTACCTGTGGTTTCTAAGGACTGTATTTGCAGTGTCAGCTCACGTTTTCACGTGATGACAGTAATAACCATGGGACACACACTCTCTGAAGCTAAAAACGCCATTTAAAAAAAATGCTTTTATTGACTTTAGAGAGAGAGAGGGGAAGGGAGATGGATAGAGAGATAGAAACATAAATGAGAGAGAGACATTGATTGGCTGCCTCCTGCATTCCCCCAACTGGGGATCGAGCCTGCAACCGGGGCATGTGCCCTGATCAGGAAGCACACTGAGTACCTCTTAGTTTATGTGGTCAACACTCAACCACTGAGCCACACTGGCCAGGCAAAAATGCCTTTTTCTCCCTACAAGAGGTATGTTATTGTTACTATTCCATTCCTTTAGACCAGTGGACAGCAAATAGCAGCTCATGAACTGCAGTTTGCCGCTCTGTTGACTAATGAGTTTGCCGACCACTGCTTTAGACTTTAGCCTCCATCTGGTGTTTAGCATAGTGAGGTAGCCATTTGCTTCAACTTCGAAGAAAAGAAACTGGATAAGTTCTTTGGAAGAGGGTGAGTGAGCAGAAGTTCCCCACAGGAAGCATTGTAGGCCATCAAGTCCATTCTACAAATCAGGCATTCCTAATTCTAGTAAGCTCATCTGGGAGACCTGGTTTGGAAGTCTGTAGACAGCCTTACAATGAGGAATCGGTGATGGAATTGACTTGCCCAGGCCTGAGGTCATTCAGTGCTCCCTTTAAAATAAGGGGTAGCTGCTATTCTTTTCTGGTGATTTCTTTTGGCTGCCCTCAGATTTAGGATGAGAGAGCAGGATGTGTCTTAACTTCATCAATCCTGTAAGAGCCACCAGGATCTCAGTGGTAGGGGCAGGGGTGGGGGTGCGGTGCAGAGACTGGAACAAGAAAAATGCAGGTCTTTTCAGCAATGCCTGGGATTACACCTGGAGAAAAAGACCCTATTTCTAAAAAGGAAAGAAATAAGGATGCTAGATTCAGCAGCTTTGGTTACTGAAAGAACCATATACCTGAAAGAAAGGGTATATGGAAACAGGATGGAAGAATGGGAAAGACGAGGCTATAGGAGAAATTTGACTCAATTTCGCTCTTGGGTGTTATTTTGGAGACTTTTATGACTTTTTAACCAATAATTAGAGAAAATCTAATCAAACCTACCCTCCTTTAAAATCGAGGCCTGAAGAAAGTAGCTTTTTTTTTTCTTTAAAAAATATACTTTGTTTCCTTAAATGGAAAGTTTTCTGTGCTACATTTTATTTTTGAATCTCTAAGTATATCTTCTCTTTTTTCCTATTTTTAAAAAAATTTGAACTTGTGGGTTAATTTGCGATTTTGTTATTTCTGGGCACATTTAGATTGGCCATTAATGTCAGATGCTGAAGGTGGTGATTCCCAACCCTCAGTAATGTAGAAAGATGGGTGTCTGGAGGAGAGGGGGTGGAGGAGGAGATGCGATCCTGTGTAGAGATAGGTGAGATGACGGAAGACTAGAGTTGCCATCTGCTGGAGGATGGAAAGAATGACATTTGACACTCACTATTTGCAAGAGCAAAACTAAACTCATTAGTCAAAAATATTAAATCTGCATGTACTGTGTGTACTGCCAGTTAAAAAAAAATTTAAATTTTGGCCCTAACCAGTTTGGCTTAGTGGATAGAGCATGGATCCGCGGACTGAAGGGTCCTGGGTTCGATTCCGGTCAATGGCATGTACCTTAATTGCAGGCTCGATCCCCAGTAGGGGGCGTGCAGGCGGCAGCTGATGGATGTTTCTCTCATCGATGTTTCTAACTTTCTATCCCTCTCCCTTCCTCTCTGTAAAAATCAATAAAATATATTTTAAAAAATAAAAATTTGGGAAGGGGTGTGATAATTTCAGCATGGCTCTTTGGGATAATGTAGAAACTATATGAGGGAAGTAAAACAATGACATCCTCTTTTCCTAAATTGCAGTCTGCATGCTCTTAAGAGGGGTAACGACTATACTTTAAACCCTTTCAAATGCCAGCATGTGTTTTCCACGTGTATTTCTCACCTTCACTACTGCCACTTTGAAAATGAAATTGATGCCCTGGCTGGTTTGGCTCAGTGGATAGAGCGTCGGCCTGCGGACTGAAGGGTCCCGGGTTCGATTCCGGTCAAGGGCATGTGCCTTGGTTGCGGGCACATCCCCAGTGGGGGGTGTGCAGGAGGCAGCTGATTGATGTTTCTCTCTCATCGATGTTTCTAACTCTCTATCCCTTTCCCTTCCTCTCTGCAAAAAATCAATAAAATATATATAAAAAAAAAAAAGAAAATGAAATTGATGATGGGGTTCCCTCTATAAGTGCGTCTTAAAATCCCATTTTCTTTCTGCTTATGTAACATGACCAAATGCATGAAGCACCCTTAGGTGCAGTGTAAAGAGTACTGGACTAGGAGTCAGAAAGTCCTAGTGAGTAATCTCAGTTTGCTTACCAGCTACCGTAACCATTAGCCAATCACTTTGTTACTCTGGGCCTCGGTATTTTAAGCTGTAAAATTATAAATGGTGTGGAGGATGGGCTGCAGAGTTTAAATGGTCTCTAAGGTCCTTTTTAGCTCTCAAATTCTGTGACTGTATAAGCATTCCAAACTCTTGTAGCATTTATAACATGAATATTCAAGCTAAAGTCTCATCATTGCTTCTACTGAATGCAGCAAAACAGTATCTAATAGCTTGATTAATCAGCCATAACCATCTTTGCCAAGGAAGGGAAAATGTTTCCTCCCTTCTCATACTGTAGAGAAAGAGCCAGTTATTTAAACTTATTTTCTCTGCTATACCAGAGTTCCCTGATGAGAAAAAGTATAAAACAAAAACAGCTTTCAGAATCACAGAGTTAGCACAGCAAGCAACTTCGAAGATCAGACGTGCAAACTGAGGTTAAGGGACTCATTGCTTTTTAATAACTGGTTTGGGGCCCAAATAGATTAGGTCATTTAACTGGCAAATTCTCCTTTACCTGAAACAAACCCATCTTTCTTTATGCAGCTCTAAGTTCCGTGTATGTACAGCATCCAAGTCAGGTATTCCTTCATCTCTAATCAACTTTTGTCTAGCTCAGAGTGATTCCTCCCTCTGGAAACACTAGTGTTTCATATCTGAATCCCTCATTTAGCAATTAACATGGACAGCCTTTCATTCATTTGTCCATTCGACATATATTTAATGAACACATTTTTGATGCCTTGCATTTTTTTAGGTTGAACTGAAGAGTTAAAACCCCTGTTTGAATGAAACATATCTTAAAGAAAGATGGTGGAAATTATATAAATATGAAAATATACCAGAGTAATATGTGCCATGGCAGAAAATTAAAACAGGGTGGTATGATAATAATCTGATACCTTTTTTTAGATTGTCAAGGAAGACTTTTCTGAGGAAGTAACTGCTAACCTGAGACTTGATGTGACAAGAAGATGGCTATTGGTTGGCATTTGGGGGAAGGGCATTCCTAAAGGGAACAGATTAGCATTGTGGTGGGGAACCAAAGGAAGAAGTAAGGCCATAATAAAATCAACAAGGGCAATGGTGACAACAGATGAAGTAAGGGAGGTAGGCAAGATATAGATGATTTGGGGCCTCTAAGTCACACTAAGAAACACTAAGAAATGTGCACTTTGTTCTAGCTGGTTTGGCTCAGTGGATAGAGCATCACCCTGTGGACTGAAGAGTCCCAGGTTCGATTCCAGTCAAGGGTACATGCCTGGGTTGTGGGCTTGATCCCCAGTAGGGGGCGTGCAAGAGGCAGCCAATCAATGATTCTCTCTCATCATTGATGTTTCTAGCTCCCTCTCCCTTCCTCTCTGAATTCAATAAAAATATATTAAAAAAAAGAAACGTGGATTTTATTCCAAGCTTTCTGAGAAACAAAGCAAAGAATTTAGTTTTCTTTTAATGCAAATCAGTCTTCCAAAACTTCAAGAACATTGGAAAAGGAGTCATTTTTTTTTTTAATTTTTCAAAACTCCTACCAAACCTTTGTACATAGGAGGCTTTTGAAATCTTCAAGTTAGTTAACATTTTAAGTAGGGGCATAACCTGGGGCAGGCAGAGGTCATGATTGCAGCCCTCAGGAAGGCTGAGGAAATGAGCTCAGCATGCCCTCACACCCAGCCTACAGCTCCAGCAAAGACACCTGGCAATGCCTCACACCGCTAGGAGGAGCCGTAAAGAACAAGGGAGCATCTGTGTCTATTTGTCGACTCCTTCAGAGGAAAACGGATCCCCTAAATTTGGAGAGAGGTTCTCAGGGTCTTTGCACTCAAGAGTCTCGCAGCTACAATCGAAATGGTGAAACAGGTAAATCTGTAACAATTTACGGTGTTCACACCCAAAAGAGTATCTTTGTGTAAAACAGCAGCCTGAATAATACCAGGAATCAATTCAGAGAGGTTGTTCTGTATTTTCTTGTAATGTAAGCCCCATTTTTACATGTTTTCTTTTGACTGGAGGGCAATCTTTAATTGCAAATTTAAGGGAAGCAAGTATAATAAAGAGGTCGTTAGACATTATGAGAACTAGAATGCTTCTAATGTTAGCTGAGAGTAACCTGATTTATTTTTCACACTGAGCTCTAGAAAAGGCAAATCCCATGTAATTAGCAAAGAATTAGGAGGGGGGAAAAATCACCTTTCTCCTTCTGCCTGGCCCCTTGTGGTATAATGAGGTCCTCTAAGCTATGATGGGAGAACTTTTAATCCTATGTGATAACTGGGGTGCTAAGCAATGCGAATGGAATCACTAATAACAAAAAGAAAGAAAAATGAAAGGAAGAGAGGGAGAGAGGGGAGGAGAGAGGGAGAGAGGGAGGGAGGGAGGGAAGGAAGGAAGGAAGGAAGGAAGGAAGGAAGGAAGGAAGGAAGGAAGGGAAGAGAAAGAAAAGGGGGCAGGGAACAGAATGAAAGTATAGAGAGTAAGTAAAGAAGAGATGGCAGGTTTGGAGAAAAGCAAGAGAATAGGTCAATGATGAGAGACCAGTGATGCTATAGCAGAAGCAGAGATCATAATTTCTCAAGCATCTAGAAAAGATGCTTTAAGAGAGATATAATTAGATGATAGATAGATGATAGATAGATGATAGATGAGAGAGAGATGTGTACAGAGAGAAAAGGAGCTGAATTGGAGACATAGCAAGCAAGAAGGAAAGAGATAGAAGAGGAAAAGCTAGAAACGAAGAGGAAGAAGGAGGGGAGATCTAGGCAATTATTCCCAAATTTGGATGCATATAATTACCCTGGGGATCTGCCTGAAACGTCAGATTCCCGGGCCTGTTCCCAGCCCTATTCTTTCAGGAGCTGTGGGGAGGAGGATGTTGTAGCCCTGGAATCTAATGAAAGTCAAAACCGAAAGCTCTCCCTGGATGATGATGCACAGTCAGGTTTGGGAACCTTTGAGCCACATGCAAAGAAGAAGAGGGCAAGGAAGCAAGGGGCAGGCAGTAGCAGGGCTGGTGCCTGCACGGATCCTGGAGGCAGGTTGGTGCTGCCTGCGGCACCGACTTCTTTTCAAGAAGATAGCTCATCTTCAACAACCAGAGTGCCCCTCCTGTTCCCAACAGCACGTGGCCTTGGGAATGGCTGGTGGCGGGGTGCACAGGGAACTACCTTGGAAGGCAGCTTCTCCTTCTGTGGTTGCAAGGGGCAGGGAAACTCCCGGCCCGCCCCGCCCACACTCTCTTGGCTTGCGAGGTAGCCCTAGTTGGGTTTGGGGATTGGCACCGAGTGGTGAGAGAATCTCTCTCACATGAGGAGGAGCTAGCATAAGTGGCTCGGTTCAGAAAACGCACAAGGCGGAACAGGCACCGTCTACCCTGACAAGCATTCCTGATTGTCATGGTAACATACTCAGCGGCTGGCGGTGGCTGGTGGGAAGCGCTTGTGCGCTTGGGCCAGGCGTGGGGGACCCGCTGGCCTTGCCACCGCCGCCACAGCTGGGCCAGAGCTGCGGGAGAACCTAGGAGGGGAGCGGGGCGGGGGGCGGGGGGCGGGGGGCGGGGGGAGAGACGGGGCGGGGGGGTGGGGTGGGGCGGGCGGAGCAGCCAGCCCTGCAGGGAGCACAGCCTCCCAAGCAAGGGAACCAATGCTTCTCAGGATGAAGTCCACGTGGGCCCAAAGTGTGCGTGTTACTATGAAACGGTAAATAGGTTCACTGGTTTTCAGGGAAGTGGCTCCATGCAGAGTGTGAGCTGCGGGAAGCAGTCTCTCTCCAGTTCCAGAACACACAGGTACCCGTTCACAGGTCTGTTTTTACACCACATAAAGGGTAAATGGAGGGGCTTCAGCCACTGCATTGACATTGGGTATTTTACTGACAATGGTCAATACTGAGTTTGATTTAGTGCCTACCAACTAATAAAAAAAAGGGCTGGCGGTTGGAAAGAAGAGAATTAAGCATGCTTATCGGATGGTAATTAACTTGCTCTTTAGAAAGAAAAAACCACCACAACAAAACAACAACAACAACAACAACAAAAAACACATGAGCTGTGTCCTGATAAAGTGGTTCTGTGAAATTCTACACATGCCAGGAATGTCTCAAACATCATCTTAAAAAATATATGACCGCATATAAAATCATGTTTTCTTCTGTTGTTGTTTCCCAAGCAAGAGGAATATCCATCTTCTCTGAAACCTACTACACCTTAAAAAAAAAAAAAAAAAAAGAAAACAAAACAAAATACAGAGCACCTTCAGAAAGGGCTATAGCTTTTCCTAGAGTATAGATTACCTACCATGACAGAGCCAGCCTCACAAACCATGTTAGCAGAAATAAGGTATTGATTAAATATAGTCACAGTAAACACTAAACTTACATTAATATTTCCCACCACTGGCGATTTAACATTTTATCATCCATCAGAGCCTACGGGTCCATGTGTACACACATTCACACAAATTAAACCTTGTCACAGTTAACAGGATTTATACAGCCTTTTATATATTTGAAGGGCAGATTTTTGAAAAGCTCACTGTCAATGTTTTATATATATATATATTCTACAATTATCCTTGGTTGTATTGCATACATTTTATTAATTCATTCTATATCACAGATTATTTTAAAATGTGCTGCTCATTAGGAAATAATGTACTCAAGACAAATCACTGGCTGGTTCTGACATACTTCTTTTACTTCCTCTCTATGTGCACTTCCCCCAGAATCTGTGCTTTGTCATATTCATACTCCCCTAGGAGTATTTCTCTTTCCACCAGTCAGATGTGGTCTAGGATCTCCTTACTACCAGGCATATTTGGAAAAGCATCCTAATACATTTTCCCTGGTGCCATCTTTTCCCTAACTCTCCTCCCCATGTGAAATCGCCAACCCTCTCAATTAAAGTTGAACTTTCTTGTTTCTGCAGCAGACCTTTCTGTTGTTCTTTTGTTTGTTTCTTAAAAATCTTTAAAAAATATCTGTACTGTTGAAAGTATTACATATGCCCCTTTTTTTGTCCAGCCCACTCCCCCACGCCCACCCCAGGCTTCCACCACCCTATTGTCTGTGTCCATGGGTGATGCATACTAGTATATGCATACAAGTTCTTTACTTGATCTCCTCTCCTCCCACTCACCCACCCACCCCTACCTTTCCTCTGAGATTCCTCAGTCTGTTCCATGTTTCCATGCTTCCATGCCTCTGGTTCTATTCATCAGTTTATTTAGTTCATTAGATTCCTTGTTCATTTATTTTGATTTTTAGATTCGATTGTTGATAGATATGTATTTATTGCCATTCTGTTGTTCATATTTTTTTCTTTTTTTCCCCTTCTTTTTCTTCTTCTTTTCTCTATTTGCTTTTAAGATTCTCTTTTCCTTTAACCTTTGGCATTTTGATTATGATGTATCTTGGTGTGGGCCTCTTTGGGTTCCTCTTATTTGGTACCCTCTGCACTTCCTGAACTTGTAAATCTATTTCTTTCACCAGATAGGGGAAGTTTTCTGTCATTATTTCTTTATATAGGTTTTCAATATCTTTCTTTCTCTCTTCTCCTTCTGGCACCCCCATTATGAGAATGTTGGTTTGCTTGACATTGTCCCCGAGACTCCTTACACTATCTTCTTATTTTTGGGTTCTTTTTGCTTTTTCTTTTCTAATTGGGTATTTTTTGCTTCCTCAAATTCCAAATCATTAATTTTAGGCCTTTCTGTTTTAATCTAACCATGGTGAGTATATACTTGGTAGGTTAACAGTTCTTCCAGGTTATGTCAATTATAGACTTTTCTTATATTTTTCTTTTTATGTGAGCATATTAGAGAATCCACTAAGTCAAACTTATCTTTATATTTGCTATAGTAGCTAGCACATTACATTGATAGATTGATATATAGATAGATAGTTGAGTGAATGGATGAATGAATACTAATGTTGGCATACTTTGGCAGACTCAGCTGCTTAGGAGAACTCCTAGAGCTATTCTTCTTTCTAGCCTCCTCAAATATATCACCTCCCTAATGAAATGAAATGTGGGAGATACGGTTTGGGTCCTGATTCAAATAAAACTACTTCAAAAAAGAAATTTGAATTTGAGGGATGATGGTGGGAAAGATCTGACTATGGACTGCATATTAGATCATGCTAAGAAATTATCATCAATTTACTGAGGTGTGGCAATAGTATTGTGGTTATGTAAAAAAAAGTCTTTTCTTAGGAATATACACTAAAATATGTAGAAGTAAAAAGTATGAGATCTGTGATTTACTTTAAAATATCCAAAATATGATGGAGAAAAGGGCATGACACTAATAATTGTTAAGTCTAATATTAATAATTAAGTCTAATCAGTTAACTTTTTAGTCACCTTTCTTCATACCACACTTGATAAGGAATAAACTAATCTTAAAAATAAAAGTAAGAACTATACTTCCACATGGCAATCACCTGGGGGTGAATTTAAATATTCTGTCTGTCCCTTAATCACTCTGTGAGAAAAGTATCACAATTCAGAGACAGTAAATCATGGTTCAATCCTGGAGGTAGGCACAAGGACACAGGAGTCAAAGGAGAAAAATAGCTAGGAAAATACTAAAGCTTTCTTCCAATGTGGATCCCCACTTTCCTGGGAAATAACAATGGCCAATTAGCCCAAGAGAAGTGAAAAAAGAATGCTAAATGTAGGCCTACTATTAGTTGGGGAATGCAACTTTAAAACCAATTGTATATGTATCAGCTTGTATAATATATATATATATATATATATATATATATATATATATATATGTATATATATATATATATATATAGTTGGCAGTATTACAGATGTCTCCCATCCCCCCCATACCCCTATCTGCCCAACCCCTCCCATCCGCCCCCCAAAGTGTTCACCACCCTATTGTCTGTGTCCATGAACTGTTTGTGTTTGTATTTTAAAAGTTGTTCTATAAACCAAGAACATTAATCCCATTTTATAAAGGAAGAAACTTAAGTCCTGAGAGTTAACTACATTTATCCTTGAATTGTTTAAAATTATTAAACAAATAAAAAATAATTCCCAAGGTTAAGGCGGTAGCGAAATCTCAGAATCAGAGCAAAATTATTCCAACATTCCAATGATTACTTTATAACATGTAATTCCCTCCTTCATCGGTTTTCAAAATAGTTGGGTGCAAAACCTTGCCTCATTCCTACCAGCAAGCTATAGGAGAAGGCTATCTCCTTGCTGCAACAGAGACCCAGTTCATGAGTTGCTACTGTCTTTATATAGGTCATCAAATATTTCTGGAGGGCTTTTTAATATGTCTCATTTTAACCCTCCTGACATCACTGCAATTAGGTGGGTGGTAAATGCCATCTAGTTTACTCTATAAATCATAAATTCTTATGACAGCAGGGATGTTGTTATAGGTGGCAGTGGCATCAGAGTGGAAAGAATTCTGGAATTGGAGACCCAGATACAGTCTTACTATATCCACATCACCGAAGTCATACAGGATTGCTTTTCTTTTTCAGCCCTCAGGGATTCTAAAAGAGCAAAACCATCAAAGTTAACAGTACTTTGCTTTCCAAATTGATTGAATAGTATCCTGAGCGGTACAGCTGGATCTCAAAAAACTATTTCTGAAGCCTTTGCAATGTTCACAACAACCACAGACGAGAGTCCTAGTCACCATATTATGTAATGAAACAAACTCTGCTTGGGTTTGAAGAGATGTGGCCAGTTTGACAATATGCCAATTTCATTTTGTCAAACAACTATTTAGTTGTTTACAGCAAAAGAACTAGTTAGTATCCATCAGCCCTTGTTAGGTAATTATATTGAAAGGAAGTAATTGGATTCCATTAAACAACATTTCACATTTGCAGACATCCTTAAAACAGCAATTATGTTGAAATCAAGTAGATGAATTTAAATTCTTTTAGAGGATTTTATATTTAAAAAATGAGTATTACCAAGATAGGATCATTACTATCTGAATAGTAATATAAGTTGACCTATGGGTAGGGTCAAACTCAAGATGACCATTTGAGTAAGGCTGCAATCAGGCCACCTCCCATCTGTGATAAGGTTGGATAAAGAATGGACTTTCCCTTTGATAGCAGCTCTCAAAGCATAGGATTGGAGCCCTAATAGCCTACCTTCCTTAATTGTCAGTCATGACTCGTTCAACCAAACATACATCAAAACTTCTTCTAGTACCATTCTGATACTGCTGATGTTTGAATGTCTAGTGTAAGATACAGCAACCCCATAAAGTTAGAAATAGGGAGTTGTCTCAGTGTGAGATTATATTTCCTGTCTGTATTGCTCTATGGTCTGGGAAAGAATTCCTGGCTGGCTGAAGAACCTGTTCAAAAGCCTAGCTAGCTTCACAAGAAAGGTCCAATCTGATTTTTTGGTTGTTTTTATATTTACTCTGTTTCAATCTATAAGCCAGTGGCAAAGTTGTACTGCAGTTAGAAAACCATTCACTGTATAAACAGGTTAGAACCAGAAGCATTGAAAGAAGCTATCGACACCTTTATATTGAGTCCTCTTCATTTTCCAGCCTTGGAAGGTACTTTAGAATTTACAGGTTCATGAATGCTAGAGTTAGCAGAGATATTAGAAATCCTCCCATCCAATTTCCATCCTCTAAATAGAGAAGGTTTGTACTCCTCAAACCACAGAGTAAGTAAATGGCAAAATTAGAATTTAAACATGGACATTTCAACTCTTTGTTTGGATCACACCATTCCACCAAAAATATAATTTGAATTTTGCTCTTAAGAAATTGCAATCTAGGAAATATGAAAAAAAGAATAAAAAGTGGAGGGCATTCAGAAACAACTAGAGATAATTTTATACAGTATTTAACAAAGCACTTAGTTTTTAGATGAGTAAGAGTTCAAAACAAGGGAGAGACTAATATGAACTTTGGGATTCCCCCTTTAAAAAAATGGACTACTTCCCCAAATATTTTACATGCTCTGGTACTTTGCACAAGTTAATGAAAGAGAGTGAGTACCCACTACATGGTTGTTGAATGTGTAGGTGGACATATGGATTTGCAGATGAATTAGTGAGTAATCTGGAAAATGAAAATCATAATAAAGGAAGTGGGACTCAACATGGGTTAGAATCAAAGGGACATTGTGGAGGCTAGAGAATACTAAAATGAGCATTATTTACTTAGGGGCTATTGAAAAAACCAACTGTATTGAAGCAGAAGAACCTACTAGGAAATAGCAGATGATGCATTTGGACACTGAGCATCGCCTATTCCCATGACTTCACCGGGTTATGTTTAGAGTGGTGTTGTAAGTGCAGGGAGAATTTGAGAAACTTGTTAATGAGTCTAGACTCCCACATACAAAATGAGATTGCTGAATGTGTGTGGTAGTTGGTATTCTCTTCTGTTCTTTTTCTACACAAACAGCAACAGATGGTATAAGGGGGCCAAGAGGAGTGGGAATCCAGTAGGGAAGTTGCTCCATTTTCTCTCCTGCTGGGTCTACTCTAGATGGACGCCAGGGAGAGGCAGATTGCAGCAGATCAAGCTTGGCTTTTACAGAGTCAAAAGGCTGACTGGCATCCAGCTCTCTTACTTGCCCCATACAAGGGTCTAGGGAATGGAGGAAAAGCACTTATTACCCAAACCAGCTGTGTTAAGGATAGCGGCTTAGGTTTTCTGTGCCTTGATTTCCTCATGTATTTTGGGGAAATTATAGAATCTCATAGAAATGTAAGAACTCAATGGAATTACTATATCCAAGTGTTTTACTTTAATGCCTAAGGTAGCATAATCACTCTATATAAGGTTTGGAGCATCTGATTGGAATGCATTTCTGCAGCTTTAAGTAGCTGTCTCTTACTTATCACTTAGGTTTCAACTCAAATGTCATCACCTCAAGGAAGTCTTGCCTAATCTGAAGTAAAGCAGGCCCCTCCCCTCAATTTCTCTCTGCTGCATGGTTCTATTTTAACTTTCCCAGGGTATTTGTATCCCAAAATGATCTCTTTAAAAAATATGTTTTTATTGGTTTGAGAGAGAGAGAGAAAGAGAGAGAGAGAGAGAGAGAGAGAGAGAGAGAGAGAGAGGGAGATTGGCTGCCTCCTGCAACCCAGGCATGTGTCCTGACCAGGAATCGAACTCAGTGACATCTAGGTGCATGGGACGATGCTCAACCAACTGAGCCACACCAGCCAGGGCCAAACATGATCTTACTTATTTTTTGCTTACAAGGCTGCTCAGTCTTGTTCACCACTGGATTCCCTAGACCTAGAATATGCTGCATATGTTACAAGCTCATCAGATATCTGTTAACTACTTACTGGGGAATGAACTGACAAGAATAGGACCCCAAAGTATATACATTTAAAATAGTATTTGTTATAGCTTCAAAGAACAAGTTATCCCCTTCCGAAAAGAGAATACTCAAAGCAAACTTCACACAGAATAGCAGCATTAGGCTTTCATGCAAAATTTCTTCCCTTCCTTCCTTCCTTCCTTCCTTCCTTCCTTCCTTCCTTCCTTCCTTCTTTCTTTCTTTCTTTCTTTCTTTCTTTCTTTCTTTCTTTCTTTCTTTCTTTCTTTCTTTCTTTCTTTCTTTCTCTTTCTTTCTTGTCCAGTTTAAGGTGAAAGGCCAACGAGGGGAGGGCATTGGATGTTGTGACCAGGTTCCTTCTATTAAAGGAAAGTGAAAAATTGAGAAAAGCTATAACTCTTTTAGATGCCACTTGTTTGTCTTCAGCCTGGTGAAATAAACTGTTATTGACTAAAGTTCAGACTCCACCCACTTCTGGGATCTGAAGGGAAGAGAATCTAACACACTGTAATACACTTGTATTTCATGTGGGTTTAGACCAGTGGCCTGCACATGCGAGATGCTTCTTAAGTTCTGCTGGTCCTATTACTTGTAGAAAAGACTTACACAGATTCTAGAGTTACTCAACCTGTGGTCTACAGACTGGAGAGTCAACTTTCAACCTTCAGAAAACCAAGGTCCAGTAAAGCAACTGTTCAGCATTGGAAAAGGTCACACTAAGTAAATAGGTGCCTAGCTGTTTCTACCTTAAGATTTGTCCTATCTCCTATATGGTACTTCCTAGTTAAATTCAATATTCTTTAATATTTATGTACTGTTATTTTAATTTTAAATTTGTATTTTTTGTAATCATAGGAAAGTTGAGTGGAAAAATGTAATACCTCTCTCTCTTGCTATTCATGCTGTGAAGCAACCTGTTTTACTGTTGAAACTTGTGTTTGTTCTGTTTCAATTGTGCCGAAGGAAACAGATCTGGCACCTTTAAAAATCAAAGATCTATCACTCTACAGGAAAATACACCAGCTTAGGAAAGGGAATTATGAGAAACAGGAAAAAGATATGCTTCTAAAACATTATTGGGCTGATGATCACCTGGGATCATGTAAAAATGTAGATTCTGAGTCAGTATATCTGGGATGGAGTCTGAGATTCTAAATTTCTAACAAGCTCTGGTTATCTCCAAAGAGCAAGTTATCCTTCCATGCTGCTGGTCCATGGTGTTTATGGGCCATATGTTTGGGTCATATGGCTTGAGAAATTAAAAAACACACACTTAAGAGCATCTAGTACTTACAGTTATAGTAACATGAAGCCACTACTACTTTATTTAACCAGAAAAATGACCATACATTCTTCCCATCCAGAGATGGAGCCTATGTCTCCACTCCTGGAGTCAGGTTGCCCATGTGGTTCACTTTGGCCAACAGGCAATAGCAATTTGCCAGAAGGTGAGACTTGTGCACTAGCACTTGCTCCGTCTTGCAGCTCTTGCATCCCTGTAATCACCACACAAATGGACCCGGGTTAGCTGGCTGGAGGATGCATGGCCACATGCAAGCCTACAGTCAGTCGTCAGCCAGACTCCAGCCAACAGCCTGCCACTTGCCATCCCTGTGAGTGAAGCCATCCTAGCTTGTCCAGTCTCCAGTAACTCTCCAATTGGCCACAGACATTGGAGTGAGCACAGCCAAGCTGGCCCATACAGAGCACTGCTGGAGACTACACACAGAACCAAGAACTAAATAAAGTGATTGTTGTTTTAACCACCACGTTTTCTTTGTTTGCTTATTCGTCCTCTAAAGTAGAAAGTGACACTTAAAGGAAGAGCAATAGGAGTTTACTTAGAGACATATAATACCCTTTATTTAAAAAGATATTTTTATTGATTTCAGAGAGGAAGGGAGAGCGAGAGAGAGAGAGAAACATCAATGATGAGATAGAATCATTGACCAGCTGCCTCCTGCACACCCCACACCAGGGATCGAGCCTACAACCCAGGCATGTGCCCTGACCGGGAATCGAACCGCGACATTCTGATTCATAGGTCGATGCTAAACCACTAAGCAACACCAGCTGGGCCATAATACCTTTTGTGCTTATGATTCTTTTACCTTCCTGTCTTCAATCTATGTGGTACAATTTTGGCCTTATATAATAGAAGTTGATATAAGTAGCTATTGCAATGAAATTTGACATATTTTTCTAATTAAATTTATTTCTATCTCTTACTTTATTATGCTGAATATTTGTGCTTCAAGGTTAAGTCATGTGCCCAGGTCACACAGCTTGTAAACGACAGAACAATTTTCAGCCTAACATAGAGTCAGACATTTCAAAAGTTCTTTTCAGTACCATATTCAATGTTTCATACTCTTCTGCTAAAATGCAAATACAGAATTTCATTCTGAAAGGCATGATACGTTAATCGCCTTCATTCATGTTTGAGGTAATGCAAGGCCTGTCCACAGAGGAATAATCTTATACTTATATAAGATGCCAAGGACAAACCCTCTTGGGGGAAAGATGCACTTGATGTCAGCCAATCATTGACACAGAGTCTTTAAAGACAGCACCGTTGGTGCACATTTCCTTCACAGGTTTCCTTATTGTTGGGCACTCTCTCCCCATGTTCGCAATCCTTGGCCATCTGGGCTGCTCTCACAACCTGTCATTCTCAACCATATTTTTTTTCCGGTTCTCAGCCACATGAAATACATATTAATGAGTGAGAGTCTCATGGTCATGCCCATATATTAAAGGCTGCTAACTGTGGACAAGGGCAGGGCTTCTCAATTGTTTTAAACTGTCCTTCTTAATGAAGTAACCGCTATCTCTTCTGCCCCCTCCTAAGTCTTCCATGTTGAAAATCATCACTAAAAGAGGCTTTGCAAACTGGTATTCCACAAGCTGAATAGAGTCTGTAGTATCACTTACTTCCTAATAGAACAGGATTCTTAAAAACTAGAAACTGAACGCCTTCAATGAAAACATGCACTTTGTAGGTAGCAGAGGCCCTACCACTTTCTATTGTCCACTGTTTCCCACATCCACATGACCTTCATGGACCGAGAAGACTTCCGATGGTATATTAGCTGTACTCGAATCTTTCTCTCTGGGATGTGCATCTACTGCCACCACAATAACACCACCAAGCATGTTCCAGAGATTCTATGATCTGTATGTCCAGCTGTAACCTCTATCCTTATCTTCATCTGCTTACTCTTAGCTCTAAATGTTAGTTTGCTTTAACCTCATCCAGATCAACCCATTACATTAAAATCATCTTAATTTATTTATTTAAAGTACCATTTAAAAGAGTATAAATCTCACCACAAAACTATTATTGTACATGGCCTGCCCTGTATCTCAAATGTTAATACCGTATAGTCCGTCTCACACTTGGGCAGATGTGGTAGCTTCCTAATTCTTCTTTTTGCTTTCAGTATCATCTTCCCTGTCCTGCATATTCAAGTTTATCATGAGAATTATATTCCTTGCAACCAAATTTCAACCCATAATCCAGGTTGAAAGTCTCCTAATCTGGCTCTAAGCAAACACTCCAGTCTCATTTCGCCTCCCTCTTCTCCTTCTCATACCTGTTTCACATATCCTAAGCAAAGTCTGTATTTTCATACACATTGCCTACGGTGAGAACGGCCTTCATCCATACATCTGGTCAACTCCTCCTCCTTTTTTCCAACTCTTCTGACTGACCTTGCTCAATTTGCTAGCGGTATCTCTCTAACTGCAGCTTTTGTTTACATTTATGGTGCAGCAGAAACCATATAGCTTTGTTACCAATCACTTCCACTCCATATCTGGAAACACTAAAGGCAGGAACTACATTTTATCCAACTCTTTCTCATCAGCTAAACCTCCATCTGAGTTAAAACTAACAAAAACAAATAAGAACAGCAATAGACACTTATCTTAAATAACTATACATCTTTCTCAAGATGTCTTGGGAGATGAAGAAGTGGTTGCAGAGAATGGGAGATGATTTTAATAAAGGGAAAAATGCACCTAACTGGGCAGGTTAATTCACCACAGAAGGCTCCTTGCTTATGAATGGTGGTGGATTTCTTACACAAAATGAAGACCACATATAAATGGCATTAGCCTGTGTGACTTCAGAAGGTTGGACCTTCCTGGGTTAATATGTTGTGCCTATCTGTCAATGTAATATGGAAATTTTATATATTTAGCTCAGATTCTCTATGTTATTTATTAGGCAAGAACTCAAACCAGTTAATAAACTCAATCCAACAAGAATGTCTTTGAACCCAGAACAGAGCCAGACAGCACTATTAAGAGAGTGGGTATGTTTACCAGTTCTATGTGACAATTCCTGTGCTCTTTGTATGCAGTCTCTCATATCTGATCTTCTTCCACACCTTTAGAGATAGATAATAGAGGGTCCTAAAAGTATGAAAATAACAAGTCTGTCCTTAGGGAGTTTCATTTTATCTGCAAGGACAGAATTAGCAACATCTGGAAAATTCTATAAAACAAGTTAATTAAATGTCAAGATATATCAGAGACAGAATATATTACAGAATTAAAGTGGTCCAAGTATTTGTGGCTGGGTTGTGGAGGTGAGACTTTCATAGGTAGTTAGGCAGTTCCCACTTTAGATGGTTGGCCTTTGGGGTCTTCAGTGTTTCTTCTGGGAGTTCATACACATTTCATTCCTGCATCTTAGTAAGTGGCATGCCCGTCATATTGCCAAGCAGAAGAACTGTAGTTGTCCAGCTATCCTCATAAATTATGGAGACCTGACCAAAAAGAAAAAAAAAACACACACACAAAGGAAGAAACAAAAACCAGGTTCTTGCACCAGCATCTGGCTATAATGCTTGAAGTCCAAACCTTGGAATTACTCCTTGGCATGGTGAGAAGCCAATTTAAGGTCAAATGTACCCGTGCATTGCAGTTAAATAAGTGTTTCCAAGGTTGTCCTGGCACATCAGTTTGGTGTTAATAGGTATTCCAAATAAGTGGGTGAAACCATGAAAAACAACATTTCTTGTGACTGAGCTAAACAGGATACTGTGAATCTCAAAGAACAAAGCAAAGTCTGTGCATTTCACACATATATTTAAACATGCGGACCTCCACAGAGCATCTTAAGTAATACCACAATAAACTATTTTTGGATATTAATACCTTTGTGAAAGCAATATGACGGGCATGCCACTTACTAAGATGCAGGAATGAAATGTGTATGAACTCCCAGAAGAAACACTGAAGACCCCAAAGGCCAACCATCTAAAGTGGGAACTGCCTAACTGCCTATGAAGAAAGGAGTGAGGAAAGTAGAATGGGAAGGCAGGGTGGTTCTCCATCGGTGATTCTCCTTCCAGCCAAGGGAAGGAGAGAGGTGTGGTAGAGTTTCTTAAGGTGAGAAAGCAGAGAAAGAGCTATTGAGGGTAAAATGTGTGCAACCTTTCAGGAGGGCAATATGGCATTCTGTATTAAAAGTCCCATCCTGCCCGGCCGGTATGACTCAATGGTTGAGCATGGACCTATGAACCAGGTTCCGGGTCAGGGCACATGATCAGGTTGCATGCTCGATCCCCAGTAGGTGGTGTGCAGGAGGCAGCCAATCAATGATTGATGATTTCATCATTGATGTTTTCTCTCTCTCCCTCTCCCTTCCTCTATGAAATCAATAATATACACACACACACACACACACACACACACACACACACACACACACACACAGATATTAAAAAGCCCCTGACTTTCAACACAATCCCCCTTCTGGAATTAAAATTTAAGGACACATTTGCCCAAACATGCAAAGGTATATGTCCTTGTCCACTCAGACTGTTGTAAGAAACTACCATAGGCCAGTGGTTAAATACTAAACATTTATTTCTCACAGTTTTGAAGGCTGGGAATTTTAAAATCAAAGCACCTGCAGCTTTCGTGTCTGGTGAGGACCTGCTTCCTATGATAGATAGCCTTCTTTTCATTCTGTCCTCACGTGGCAGAAGGCGCAAGAGAGCTCTCTGGGGTCTCTTTTATAAGGACATTAAAACCATTCTTGAGGGCTCCGCGCTCATGACCTAATAACCTCCCACAGGCTCCACCTCCAAATACCATCGCATTTGGGGATTAGGTTTCAACATATGAACTTGGGGCAGGCACAAATATTCAGTCTACAGCAGCATATGTATCAGGATGTTCGTCATAGCCATTTTATAATAGATGAAAAACAGAAACAACCTAGTTGGTTAACAAGACGGGATGAATAAAATACATGAAATAGAATGGTTTGCAGCCATGGAAGGTGATCCTATAACTTGCATTCTTGATATGGGAGAATATCAAGAGTGAAAAACATAGTTACAAAGTACTATGTATAATGTTATCAGATTTTTATAAAAAATATATGTGAATTAGACAAATTCTAAACTATTTTTTCTCTGGGGGGGTTGAGTTTTAGGAGACATCTGCATTTAAATTTTTTTCATTTTTCTATTAAAAAAAGGGAAAACTTGAATGTCCATGAGAAATAGATACAAATTGGCAGTGATAAAAAAAACCGAGTAGTAACATAAGCCGGAAGATGCACACACAAGGGCTCTATACTTCCTGCTGTACCGGTGAGAAAACCAATTTATTAAGAGCTCTGCTAAGTGCTAGGTAGTATGATAGATATAGACTTCCCATTCTATGTCTGAAATTGAATAGGAGAGAGAACAAGATTCAGAAGGTGTGGAGGTCTTGTCCAAATTCTACCACCAACTGTGCACAACCATTCAATATTTCTGGCCCTTCAACTTCTCAATTATAAAACTAGGGAATCAGTGATACCCAGGTAACCTTTTCAGGTTAGAATTTGTGAATGCTTCAATAGAATGCCTCCCAGAAGTCAAGTTTAACCTCAGGTAATGGTAAAAAGAAGATTTTATGCACTGGATCCAAGATTCTGTGTTCCTGACATGTTCCCAGGCTGCTAGGCACAGGCTTATACTTTTGAGTCACAAGACACCAATACACATGATCTCATTGAATTTCCCCAGGATCCCTTTAAGATAGCTATCCTTGGCCCTTTTTCACTGATAATAGAGTGACTTATATAAGATCAAACTGAGAGAATATGGCAAAGCAGGAATCCAACTTGAGACCATTTTACTTCTAGTCTCTGAGATGTTTAATGTCCGTGGAGTTCTAAAACACCATAAGTAGAAATGACTGTCCCACTCATAGAAAGTGAGCAAGACCAGGAACATGATCTGTAAAAATAAGCTGCTTATGGAGCTGAGAAAACGGAGAGATCACTTTATATAAGGATCAGTTAAGAAGTCACAGAGGAAATCCAACCTCAACCTTGAAGGATAGCTGGGGTGATGGGTAGCGATGATGGGGAGAGTACAGACAGCAGTAGGTATAAGACATGATCAGAGCACAAGGCAGTGCAGAGGGAACTTTTAGAGAGGCGCCCAGGAGAGCAGGAGAGGCCTCATGAACTAACCCAGGTTTTTATCACAAGGGTCAAAGATAACTAAGGTGAAGATCCTCACAGACTAGACTAGAAGAATATAGGAAACTAAAATTTTAGTACACCATTGGAAGTCCTTAACCAACTTCCTTCTGCTCCCCAACACAGAGATTCCATTTGTTCCTAACTTCTCCCCCTCCCACCCAGTACAAGGAAATTAATCTATACATCATAATAGAAGCCATTCCAGTTCCCATACTTGTACTTAACCCTTCACAATGTCCATCCCCCCTGTCACTTACACCTACATCTTGAGTCCTTAAAACTACCTGCTAAACTTTACTTACTTGAAGGAAGAAGCTTTTAACACTGATCCCATCTCACTGGTCCGTCAGACGCTTCTCTCATTTGTATGTTCTAGAGCAGTGGTCGGCAAACTGCGGCTTGCGAGCCGCAGTTTGCTGCTCTGTTGACTAATGAGTTTGCCGACCACTGACCTAGACTCTCGATTCTAATAATTACAGGCTGTTGTTGTTCCTTATGATTAAGCCCCTATAGAGACACTGACTCTCAAGCACTGAGCAATATATAAATCAGTGTTATCAGCAAAGGCCCTCCGGGTCTAATTCACTTTCCCACCTACAGTTTCTGGAGGAAAGCACTGAGACTTTGAATTTTTTTGGTTTACTCCCATTACTCACATCATGCATTGCATATGATAGGTGCTTCCTCAGTGCTATCCACATTACTAACTTGTTTTAAGAGGAGGATTAAGTTTGATAAGAATGACGAATGTTCCTTTTGAATATGTTTCTCCTAAGCAGATCTCCTGAGAGAAGCCTTAGGGCTCTCACCCATCCGCCCCACACACATCTTCAGAGGCACTCTAGAAATGCCAACTGTATGCTATGTGTTCACAGAAACAACAGAATTTATCTCTATTATTTATTTATTTATTTATTTATTTATTTATTTATTTATTTTAATAAATATATTTTTATTGATTTCAGAGAGGAAGGGAAAGGGAGAGATAGAAACATCAATGATGAGAATCATTAATTGGCTGCCTCCTGCACGCCCCCTACTGGAGACTGAGCACTTAACCCAGGTATGTGCCCTGATTGGAAATCGAACTGTGACCTCCTGATTCATAGGTTAATGCTCAACCACGAAGCCACCCCAGCTGGGACATTCTCTCCTTTTAAATTATGACTCCCACCCTCCTCCCCTTCCTCTAAATGTTTCCTTTTAAAGAAAAGCCATGATTCACTTTCACTAAAAATTAAAGATAGCAGCATAGAGATCAAGGTCCACACTGGTGCAAGCGAGGGCAGAACATTAGAATCACCACTTGATTTCTCTTGCCTTGAACACTTTTCAAGACAAGAAATGGAAAGCCCATCTCCAGAATGCATGCTCATTTCAGACTTTTTTCCCTTGCACCTCTTGGTTCATAAACTATTTTGACTAAAATGAACCAATTGGAGGTGGCCTTCAATTCAAATAAAATGGGAGAGGTAAGACATATCCAAAAGAGATTGTATGTGACCACCCCCTCCCCACTTCCCCTACCCCAACATGAAGTACCAAGGAAAAGCAGGAGGATTTATTACACAAAGGTTAATGTCTAAGTTTTAGAAGAGGAGGAATAAATCACTACCTCTTCCCCCAAGCTATGAATCTGGCCTCTCCAGCTGCACTAGCTTGTTCTTCTACTCCCTTAATTCCAAGATCCAAGATCTGTTTTGGCAATCAATTCACACTTCGTGTACCCCAGAGTCCCTTTCTATTTGCTGAATCCACATTTTCAAGACTCTTATCCTTTCTTACCCCAGCCCCCAATCATATGTTGGCCTAATGGCTTGGGGTGGTTTTCTTGAAGCCCCACTACTATGGTGATTCAGCAAGACTGGCTCAAGCTCCTTCCCCATACAAACATGAAAAATAGAAAAGGTGGTCTCTAAGCTTATGCATCTCTCACCAGCCTCTAACACTGAAGGAAAGACGTTTGCAGACAGAAACCTGTAGTTAGTTCAAGAGAGGAGCCTGATCAAGTACACACAACAGGCACATTATAACCTGAATCAGATATTCTCACAGGTTAAAAAAAAAAAAAAAAAAAAAAAGTAAGGTCAAACATGAGAAAAATGAAAACTTTAGCTGAGTTCTTTTCTTTTTTTTTTTTAAACACTTTTTTGTGTGTTGGACCCTAAAAAGCATGATATTAAAACTCGTGAAAAACAGCCATATCAGCTTGCTGTGGTGACTCAAAAGTTGTTTCTCGACTCAACTTCGCTGAAACACTTGATTCATGTTGTTCTTACTTAACCTAATTTGCATTGATTTAATCAGTGCTGGTATGCTTTAAATACATAATAAACTGGGATTCTGCAACTTAGATGACTTAGAATAGCTAAATTTCAATAAAGCTCATTTCAATCTGTTAATGTATACTGTTCTGCCAAGGGCTTTAAAACCGTAGGAAAGATGCAAACTTGCCACATTAGAGGTGGGAAAGGTTTAAAGATACTATCCAGATAAAATGATCTGCAGGACACTAATGTGAAAAGATATATATATATATATATATATATATATATATATATATATATATATATTAAATTAGAGCCTAAACACATCCTCTATGTTTTGAGTAGCATACTTAGAAGAAAACTCAGATATAAATGCAGTCAATTTAATTTTATTCTCTTTCTTTCTTGCCAGCACTCAACTCTTTTCTGCCTCTCTGTACCAGATCTACAAATCAAGTGGCATCCAAGTGGGACCTGTTCTTGCCCATTTGGCAGGCGCCATCACCACTTTGCCAAGCTGCCTGCATTGGGAGGCTATTCTTCCTAGCAGCCATGGGGATTGGGTGGCTTGCACTCAGCAGCACTTGCTGAATGGCTGGCCAGTGTTTACCCCTGCCTGCCCTCCTCTCCAGCCCTTTAGTGGTTATGGCTCAATCAGCCAGCCTGCTGTCAGGAATAATTGTCTTGGCAAGAGGTGAAAACACTTGACGGTGGAACTGTTTTTCTGTTAAAGTGTTCTGCAGCAACATGGAGGTGCCAGGACAAAACCTGCAGGTGCCCAGTCCAGAGTTAGATAGGAGGCGAGAGTGATGGAGATGGCAACCATCAAAAATGGCAAAGAAAGAAGACCACTTTGGTTTGGGACAGCCAAAACCCATCTATGCCAGTAACAGCTGTGCAACCTTGGAGAATTGCCCGATGATTCTGTGCCTCAGTTGTCTCATGTGCAAAATTAAGGGTTTGGTTTTCTAATGTTTCTTCTGGTTCCTAAGACAATATAGGACTTCTAGGGCATTTCAGGTTTGTTTTCCTTTCAATGAAAAGATGCATCTCAGAGATGAATGACCAGGGCAGGGCTCGAAATACAAAATGGAATGATGCATGTCCCTGTTCATAGGACTTCCTGAAAAGTGCTACCAGTCTTTTGGAGACTGTGCTGTGGTTTCACTGGTTAGTATCTTCAGCTTGAATGCTAAGACCAACCCGGTTACTTGCCCAAAGTTGAACCACCTGGGAGCTTTGGTAATCCAGTTCATTCTTATCAAAGTCAGCATCTGTAACAGAAAAGGCCCACTATTTTCAGTTCCTGAGAGGCACCAATGATGGAGATTCGAAGAGAGGAGTTGGAGATTCATGTTTGCGTATCCCTGCCACTTCCTTGGGCATCACTGTTAAGAAGCTAGGGTTAGCCTAGCTGGTTTGGCTCCGTGGATACAGTATGGGCCCGTGGACTGAAGGGTCGCAGACACATAGGGTTTCAGGCTAGATCCCCTCTCTCACATCAAGTGTTCTCTCTTTCTGTCTCTCCCTCAAAAATAAAATCAAATAAAATTAAATTAAAACATAGAAGAAGGTAGTGTGTCCATACTCATTTTCAGTAGTTTCTCTGCCATCTTTGAGTTGTTTTGTTTTTTAAAGGTGGCCAACAGATCCCTCCCAATAGCAATGCAGACCCTCCTGCCCCAGATGGTTGGTAAAAGAGAGTTGGATCATTGTAAGACCCCCAAATACTCATGACTGTGAACGGAAATCATCAGGCAAAGACCTCTTCCAACTTAGGAGACACAATTTAGTAACAGTCTCAAAGTTTAATTAGGAATGTGTGTATGGAGGGAGGAGGCACCATTATGGTTTCTTTAAACCACCTCTTCTCGGCTCCTCTAGCAGTTCTCCTGGAGCGGGGTGCACCGCAGGGCGCTATGATCCCCACCAGCAGCCTCCGGTGCTACACAGTGAGATCCTTCTCTAGTAATCCACCACAGACCCCAGATCCGTGGAGACTGGGGAAGCCCCAGCGGGATCTCAGGGAAGACTCCCTGTAAACAGACCTACATTTCTGCAGCTCTGGGTCTCAAACCACCAGGACCTGGAAGGCTTCCCAAACCCGCTGCAAGCATCCCCCCACCTGCCACCTAGAAGCCTGGCTGACTGCACAACTCCGGAGCCCACGGGGGGGGGGGGGGGGGAGACAGTGGGGAGGGAATCTTAGCCAAGCCCCCGCAGTCATTGCTTTCCTCTATCTTCTCTCAAGTTGCTTTTCTAAAGCAAAGAACCAAATGTTGATTTCTCTACAGATCCCTACGTATCCCTTACACGTAGGCAGCTTTAAAGTGGGAGGGGGAATATCCCAAAAAGGGAAAGGGGGGAGAAACAGAATAATTCAGTTTCCCACTTGGAAATATCTTACTCTGGACCATGCAACCCCATACCTCCACCAACCCACCCCCTTTTTTGTGAAATATGGGCAAAAACGGTGAAAGTGTTTTCCATTTCATCAAAGAACATATATTACTTTAGTGATTCGGTAAAATGTTGGTTTTATGCCCACCCCTTTTCAATCTGCCCATGTCTGAGGTGCTCCGGGAAGACGCACAATCGTGAGCAGCTTACGACACTCAGTGAGCAGTAGGTGCCTGTGCAAGCTCGCGCCGCACACTGCCTGGCGGAGGCAAGGAGCCTGGGCGCCGCTCCCAGCGCCCCGCGCCCCGCGCCCCGCGCCCCGCGCCGCCGCCCGCCGCCCGCCGCCCGCAAAGCATGAGCGAGCCCGCTCTCCGCAGCCGCCCAGGGCGCGAATGGCAGGCTGTCTCCACGGACTACAAGGTGGCGCCGGTCAGTGGTCCTTTCCAATGACGGACATTAACCAGACTGTCAAATCCTGGGGAGTCGCGAGCCCCGAGTTTGGAGTGTTTCCCCCCACCACGTCACAGTCCGAACTGCAGAGGAAAAGGACGGCGGTAGAAAGGCGAAGCCCGGCTCCGGCACGTAGTTGGGAAACTTGCGGGTCCTAGAAGTCGCCTCCCCGCCTCGCCAGCCGCCCTTGCAGCCCCGAGCCGAGCCGAGCAGCAAAGTGAGACATTGTGCGCCTGCCAGATCCGCTGGCCGCGGAGCGGGGCTGCCTCGGATACACAGAGGGGTCTTCTCTCGCCCTGCATATAATTAGCCTGCACACAAAGCGAGCAGCTGAATGGAGGTTGTCACTCTCTGGAAAAGGGTGGGTAAGACACTTTTTAATTAAATTCTTTCCCGAAGATTTTTTTTCCCTCCCTTTTCTTTGCTGCAGCATCTAACATGGACCAAATCACCATCTCTTTGATCTTTCCGTGGCTGTGAACTTTGTATGCTGCCCAGCTTTCTGCATGCTTAGAGGTGAACGTGTGGCTTTGGGGAGGGGGGTCCTTCTTTATTTCAATATATTTATTTTATTTTATTGCCCTTTTCTCCCCCTCCCCCGCTCCCTCTCCCTCGGAATAAAATATGATGTAGATTTCTGACCGAGCCCTTCCAATGGACATTCTCCAGCCTCTGTGGAAAGATTCTCGCTAATGGATTTCCTGCTGCTCGGTCTCTGTCTATACTGGCTGCTGAGGAGGCCCTCGGGGGTGGTCTTGTGTCTGCTGGGGGCCTGCTTTCAGATGCTGCCCGCCGCCCCCAGCGGGTGCCCGCAGCTGTGCCGGTGCGAGGGGCGGCTGCTGTACTGCGAGGCGCTCAACCTCACCGAGGCGCCCCACAACCTGTCCGGCCTGCTGGGCTTGTCCCTGCGCTACAACAGCCTCTCGGAGCTGCGCGCCGGCCAGTTCACGGGGTTAATGCAGCTCACGTGGCTCTATCTGGATCACAATCACATCTGCTCGGTGCAAGGGGACGCCTTTCAGAAACTGCGCCGAGTTAAGGAACTCACGCTGAGTTCCAACCAGATTACCCAACTGGCCAACACCACCTTCCGGCCCATGCCCAACCTGCGCAGCGTGGACCTCTCCTACAACAAGCTGCAGGCTCTGGCGCCCGACCTCTTCCACGGGCTGCGGAAGCTCACCACGCTGCACATGCGGTCCAACGCCCTCCAGTTCGTGCCCGTGCGCATCTTCCAGGACTGCCGCAGCCTCAAGTTTCTTGACATCGGATACAATCAGCTCAAGAGCCTGGCGCGCAACTCTTTCGCGGGCTTGTTCAAGCTCACCGAGCTGCACCTGGAGCACAACGACTTGGTCAAGGTGAACTTCGCCCACTTCCCGCGCCTCATTTCCCTGCACTCGCTCTGCCTGCGGAGGAATAAGGTGGCCATCGTGGTCAGCTCGCTGGACTGGGTTTGGAACCTGGAGAAAATGGACCTGTCTGGGAACGAGATCGAGTACATGGAGCCCCACGTGTTTGAGACCGTGCCGCACCTGCAGTCCCTGCAGCTGGACTCCAACCGCCTCACCTACGTCGAGCCCCGCATCCTCAACTCCTGGAAGTCACTGACTAGCATCACCCTGGCCGGGAACCTCTGGGACTGCGGGCGCAACGTGTGCGCCCTGGCCTCGTGGCTCAGCAACTTCCAGGGGCGCTACGATGGCAACTTGCAGTGCGCCAGCCCCGAGTACGCGCAGGGCGAGGACGTCCTGGACGCCGTATACGCCTTCCATCTGTGCGAGGATGGGGCAGAGCCCACCAGCGACCACCTTCTCTCGGCCTTCACCAACCGCAGTGACCTGGGCCCCCCCGCCGGCTCCGCCACCACGCTCACTGACGGCGGGGAGGGGCAGCCCGACGGCACGCAGGAACCGGCTACTGTGGCTCTCCCTGGCGGCGAACACGCAGAAAACGCCGTGCAGATCCACAAGGTGGTCACAGGCACCATGGCCCTCATTTTCTCCTTCCTTATCGTGGTCCTGGTGCTGTATGTCTCCTGGAAGTGTTTCCCTGCTAGCCTCAGGCAGCTCAGACAGTGCTTTGTCACGCAGCGCAGGAAGCAAAAGCAGAAACAGACCATGCATCAGATGGCTGCCATGTCTGCCCAGGAATACTACGTTGATTACAAACCCAACCACATCGAGGGGGCCCTGGTGATCATCAATGAGTATGGCTCCTGTACCTGCCACCAGCAGCCCGCGAGGGAATGCGAGGTGTGATTGTCCCCGTGGTTCTCAACCTGTGCGCTACCAAATACGCCTGGGCAGCCGGGCTGGGGTCTCCTTGTCTAAGCTCTGATCCGCTCCTGGACTGAAACTGTAAGGGGATCGCTCCCAGAGACTTGACATTTTAGCTTTATTGTGTCTTAAAAAACAAAAACGAAATAAAACACAACAAAAAACCCCACCCCACAACCTTCAGGATAGTCTATCTTAAATTTCATATGAGAACTCCTTCCTCCCTTTGAAGATCTGTCCATATTCAGGAATCTGAGAGTGTAAAAAGGTACCAATCATTGATTTTTTTGGTAAATGTTTAAAATAAAATAGCATTTACAGTTTTTACAGACTGGAGTAACCTAAATGAATTGTTACATATGTTAAAAGAGAAGCAACAGTTAAAATTTCCTTCTCTGGGGAGTGGGGGTGGGGGGGAGGGAGGCAGGGGGATTGGGGTGGCTAGGGGCCAGAGGGAAGATCCATAAATTCAGAAGCAAAGTGGTCAGTCTCAATTTGAAATATGAAGAAACACAAACAGAGCTTATCAGGTTGATTTTCTCCACCAGACTAAGGACTTAGAAAAAAAAAAAAAGCCATACCCTTTATATTATTTTTAGGGTGTGCAATGCAATCCAACCACTTTAAAGCCAGAGAAAGGTGACTGAAGGCTGAGCATCACTGCTTGGCCTTTAAGGCAGAGATCACTGCAAATAGCTTTTAGAAGGCAGTGCCAGACAGTTTGTCCTGTTAATGAGAAACCTTTTTTGTTTTGCACTTAATATAACCATCTTTCAAATCAATTCAAAATCTCAGCCCCGAATGCCACTGGTTTATATTTCTCCTATGCCTTTGAGTCACCAGACATAGTAGCATTTGTGCCCTTTCTCCTATTCTTTTCTCTGAGAGAGAGCCAGCCTCTCAGCTCTTGCTCTCTGCGGGCTGACTGAGGGGAATGAGACAATTCAAATGTCTGCTGATTAGAGCTGTGCTTTCTGGAGCACATTGCTAAGATTGCAGCAGGCACAGGCTCTCAGCAGGGACAGCACCCTCCTAGTTACTGTGGGGAACAGTCAGAAAAATCCTGCCTCAGGATGGGCAGTGCTTGGTAGCAGGAGAGGTCAGGGGCAGACAGGATGCAGAAGTGATGTGTGTGGGGTGGGGTGGGGGTAGGGGGAAGGTCATCATTTGAATGCTTTACTGAGATGGGGTCAATTTGTTAATCCGGGACAAAAGCTCCCTCTTCTCAGATAGCCTTTCTGTGTAATGCTTGCTTTCCCTGTGTTGTTTCACTTTTTTTCTTGTCGGACCAATGACTGCCCCTTCCCACCCTTCCTAGTTTTCCAGGACCAATTTTGAGATTTAGGTTGTATATTGAAGAGTATCACTTGGTGGGGGTGTGGGGAAGGAGGTGGAGGAGGAGTGTGTGTGTTGGATGGGAGGGGTCTTTCACTCGCGAACAATTTAATGTATGATTGAAATAAACTGTCATGGATGGCAGATGGTGAACACGGAACCAATGTTGTCCATGTCCAGAAGTCTTTCTCAAACTCAGGTGGCTCACCCCTCTGAAGGAGCCTACAGACTAGCATTTTTCTATTTCCCTTCTCTCTCTTTTTTTAAAGAGATAAGTCCATATAGCAGGAAGAGGGTTGGAAAGACCTACCCCACCATTTCCCCAAATGCAAATGCCACCAGCCCCTACCTACAGAGGCACAATCAGCTGTTTGAAATGCAGAATAGCATCACTCTGAGATTTACTTAAACTGTGGACTGGTAGTAGATTTCTGTTCTGCCTACAGAAACCCATATGCTTAACAATACTGCTTCTAAGAGGCCCTTTCAAGAGAAATCATTTACAAATATCTCTGAAAATGTTAAGCCTTGGGAGACAGCCACCTGCCGCCCCCACTCCATACACAGACCAGCTTAGGAAACTTCATCTTGCTTTGCTTGTAATTAAAACATGACATTAGGTCACACCATTTAGACGCGATATTCTAGAAGAGAGGTACCTTGTTTGAGAACTTTGAGGAGGGGGTCTGGCTTTGGTCTAAGCACAATCATTTGGGGCTGCCGTTTTAAAAAGCATGTAACTGGGGGTGGGGGTGGGGATAGCAGGGACAAGGGTTTCTTGGGGATGTGTCTCCCATCTTAAACTCCATTAATGAGGCCTCTCCATAAGAAGACACACAGTTTTTGGAGAGAAAAAAAAATCCCCCAATTCTGGCAATTGAAAGAAATCTAGGATTCCATTGATTTAACCTCCTTATAGGAAAACTACTGGATTTCAGTGCCAAAAGCTGCTCTGATTTGGTGCATTAAGGGCTGTGCTGGTGTGCTTACAGAGAACTCTTCTAGCAGCAAAGCCCTTCTGGCAAACATCTGAACCACAGGTCCCCCTGCCCACTAGAAATAGGGATATTGGAAACAGCAGAGTTTTATCACCTATCCCCAAGGCTTGCTTGCTTTCTTATTTTTTTTCAATATGGCCCCAAGAAAACAGTGAGAAGAAAATCACGCTGTTTTCTGCTGCTGCACCCCGCCCCCGTCCATATGACTAGTTTACCACATACATAGAAGATCTTAAGTCCATGTAAATGTAATGAATGACCACTATAAAGAGGAATCTGCAACCTGAGACCTGGAGAAGGGATGATGGCCCGCTGTGTTCTCACTTGGCCTGTGTGCATCTGTACGTCTGCGTTGTGTGTCTTTGTAGGCAGGTCAATATGTTTCCCACACAAATGGAGGTATTTAGCTCTCATTATTTCATGCCCCCGTGCCTCCTCGTTCAGAGAATGGCAAGGGGGAAGGGGAAGGCGAGAATAAGAGAAATCGGTAGTTTTAACTAAGGTTCTGTGATACTTGAAATCTTTTCTTTCTCAAATTAATTAATCTTTCAGCTTCAAGAAACTTGCTCTGACCCCTCAAAGCAAACTACTGAGCATTTAAAAGAGAATCTCATTTTTAAAGGTGTAGCACCTCTTTTTTGGTTCTTCCCCCAGAGGGTGCTAATCTCATTATCCTGTGCCATCTGAAAAGGATTGAAGGCCACAGTTCAGTTATCTCCTGGGGAATCATGATGAATTAACCCTCCATCTGCAGTACCTTCCCAGCTTATTAAAGTTCAGCCAGAGTGTAGAGGTGTTTCAAATATTTATATAGAAGAAAAAGTCTTTTCAAATGACAAATGACACTCTCACCCCAGTCTTAGCCCTGGTAGTGTTTTAGGTTGTGTTAGAGGGAGCAAGTTAAATGTAACCCAACTTGTGGCCTCGCTCAGGGGAAAGATGTCCCTGACACTCAGGCTTCAGCCCCGATCCTTGACACCAGCTGTCCCATACCCATACCAGGCCCCTAGGACTAAAAAGTTGCCATCGCAAAGGAAAGGTTATTCTGGGAATAAGAAATTGTTTTAATCAATTTTTTATATTCTCCCAAGCTCCTCCAGGTGTGAGTGACTTACCTTTCCTCCCTGCCTGCAGGAAGGCTGACATTTGGTATGACTTAGCATCAACAACACATTTGTGCGGATATGTAAGTGATCAGAAGGGCAAACACCACTTGCTAGTCCTCTCAAGCTTCCTGAGCAACTGCACACAGATCACTGGAGGGCTCCGGGGCCGCCTGTGTTTTGGGATTATATGAATTGATTGCCAGCAACTTGGGTGTCCATTCTATCTGCCACATGGGAGAGGGCACTGGTGGATCACCCATCTTGGCAAAACGAAAGGCATACCCCTCTCACAGAGAACATTACTGAAAGAGCAGGCTTTCTATCTGCTTTGGACAATGGGTATGCCAATGACTTGGGGTAGTCAAAATAAACCCTGCTTATCTCCTCTGGACTGGTGGGGTTATGCTGGCTGACTCAGGTTTGCCATTGATGAAATGTCAAATAGAATGAATACGACTATTAAACAGGCTCCTGAAATATATTTTGACAGAAGTTGAGGAATACACACACACACACACACACAGATGCGCATGCCATGACATAGATATAACCACACACACGTACATATATATTGCTATATATACACATATATCTCCACATATATAACCACACAAATGATCGCATTATATAACTACCCTCCAGCATTAATCACTCCCCTACTTTGTTCTTCTAGGCTTAAACTTGTACTCAGGAAGGGACCTGACAAGTTAGTCACAATTAAGGTATAAAGGACTGAGTGGGCTGCTGGTATTTCCAGGCATTAGTTAATGAATTGGCAGAAGCTTTGCAGGCTGGGAGAGTTGGGCTCTTTTGCCACAGGGGAGTAAGAGCTCCCTGGTGGTAAGAGTGAGCAGATGGCAATGCATTCTTTTGAGAGTATGCTCCTCACTAATGAGTTCCACCTCAGGTTAGGTAACATATATATATATATATATATATATATATATATATATATATATATATATATATATATATATATTATGTTAAAAAAACGCTCTACTCTGATTTTTTTCCAGGGATCCAGAAAGTGAAATTCTTACTCCTCACTAGGTACCATCTTCTAGCCTTCCTCAATTGGACACGATTTTGAAATATCTTTGGTTTTCTGCTCAAAGCCAAGGGCCTGGCTATTATATCCTTAAGGTTTAGTTGGAGATATAAATGAGATGGAGGAAATGAATTAATTCATTGAGTGGTTACTTGGTATGGGAGCCTTATGTAGATTTCAAAAGGTGAGATAGTTCCAGGAACCTTATCTTTACATGAAGAACTGAGGTTTAGAGAGATTAAATACTTTGTGCAAAGTCACCCAGCTAGTAATTGGGGGCCCTGATATTCAGTTTGGTACCCTTTTCACTGCACCCTCTGTCTTCTTACCTTGAATGGTGGTCCCCTTTTCTCCTTTACCAGCAAAGAGCCTCAGACTAGCCTGGCCACAGGGAACAGGCTCACCATATTCATGTTGGATGACTTGGGTGCAGTGTTCGAATCCTGCAATTCTCATGCCTTTGTTTGCTTTGGCTTATGGTAATTGGGCAATATGGACCACTGGCAAGAGAGGAGACCTCTCACAGGCTTCCAGAAGCAGAAATGTCCAGGTAATTACCCATTCCAACCTCTAACTAGAGGATTTTTGACTCAGAGAGTACAAGGTATAGGCAACTATTACGGTTGGGGGTTTATTTACATTTTTTTCTTGGTCATTAAATGGGCTAAGTTTCTATGACTACATGGTTTTCAACCAGGGGCAAAGTTGCCACCCAAGTAACAACTGGTGATATCTGGGAACATTTTTGATTTTCATACATGGGGGGTGGGGGTGAAGCTACTGGCCTTCAGTGGGTGGAGGTCAGGGATCCCTCTAAGCATCCTACAATGCAAAGGAAAGCCCCCACAACAAAGAATCATTTGGCCTAAGTGTCAAGAGTGAGAAACTCTGCCACACAGTCTAAAGCATGAGGCTGTCTAAACCACTGTGCTGGACTCCGGCCTTTCTGACCAGAGCCAGTACAGGTTCACTTAGATCGATTCTTTTTTCCTCCTCCTCCTCCTTGCCACAGAACTGGACATTTAAGTTAAAAAGCTTCGGGTTGGTTGCTAATAAGCAAGAGGACCTGAAGGTAGCACATGCTTCTCAAAGAACACATGGCAGAACTTAAAGTAAGTGGGACAATCCTCGTCAGAACCCTCCATTGACCCACTTTTTTTTTTTTTTTAAAAAGCAGTATCTCATTTAGGTACAGGAAAAAATCAAGTTAACAGTAGATATTTAATTAAGAAGGAAAATGGGACACTTGACATTGCTTTCAGGAGGTGGGCCACCTTTCTGGGTTTTCTCCTTCTCCGACCAAGTCTGGGTTTCCATTTCAAAAATCAATATAGTTAGTCTAGTGAGTAGGTAGACATATTAATCAGGGAAATGATCTCAGACCTTAGAAACAGGATGGTCTAGAGATGCAGGCATTACAAACTGGAATGTATTTGGGGCCAGACCAGCAGAAGTTCATGAGCATATGACATAATGAGGGAATTGGAGAGGTCAGTTCACATTCAAATGGTCCTGGTTGATCAAACACTCTGTAGGCCAGATCAAGTGTGTGCTCTGGGAATTCAGGTTCCAGAACTGAGCAGTGTGGCCTTTAAAGCTGGTGTGTGTATGTGTGTGCGTGTGCGTGTGCATTTGTGTGTGTGTGTGTGTGTGTGTGTGTGTGTATGTGTTTCAGAAAGGAGAGGGAGAGAGAGAAACATAAAGATGAGAGCGAATCATTGATCAACTGCCTCCTGTATGCCCCACACTGGGGATCCAGCCTACAACCAGGGCATGTGCCCTGACTGGGAATTGAGCCAATACCTCCTGGTTCATAGGTTGACACTCAACGGTGCTCTTACTCACTTGCCTTGGGTTCCTTTGGTAAGGTCTTACTGAATGGGCTTTCATCTAGGTATTCCCTAGGAATCTTCCAGTCTGGGCTTCGAATGTTATCATCCCCCGCCCCCACTCCCTGCCAAGAATAAAACACAAAAGAAATGCAGTTGTCAAGCTAGTGTCACTTTACCAGAAAATGAAAATTCCCCTGCACTCCCATTCCCCAGATATTCTGCTTCATTGGGCTCGCCTGCATGGGAATGAGAAAAGGTAGATTAAAAATCCACCCAGCCGAAACCGGTTTGGCTCAGTGGATAGAGCGTCGGCCTGCGGACTCAAGGGTCCCAGGTTCGATTCCGGTCAAGGGCATGTACCGTGGTTGCGGGCACATCCCCAGTGGGAGGTGTGCAGGAGGCAGCTGATCGGTGTCTCTCTCTCATCGATGTTTCTGGCTCTCTATCCCTCTCCCTTCCTCTCTGTAAAATATCAATAAAATATATTTTAAAAAAAATCCACCCAGAGACAAGGCTTCAGAGAAGAGGTGGGCATGCTGGAAAACAGATGAGCAAGCACAGGCATGTGTGGGTGGGAATGTAGGGTTTTCAGAATGTTCAGGAAGATACAAAAGGAAATCCTAGAGAGGATACACTCACTCACACTCACCCACATGTGAGAGCGCAGACACGGGATGTGCTGGGAAGCAGACCCAATTTAAAAAAATTTAAAAATCTGATGAATGCTACTGGGGTAGGGGCTGGGGGCAGAGAAGCAGTACACAAAAACATTTGTACGGGACTCCTAAAATAACTTACTACATTGTGAGTAAGTGGTTACAATGACTATTAGGAGTTCAGAGCCCTTTTGTAAAATGAGAAGGGGGGAGAAAGAGGGAAATATTGAGGAAAATAAAAGGCAAGGTGGGAGGAGAGGGGTAAGAGGAGGAGAGAGGGAAAAACAGAGAAAGAAATAGCAAGAGAGGGATTTTTAAGATGTATGCTTTATGTTGCTCAAATAATCATCATAAGGAGCTGTAATACACAGACTCCACTGCTCCACCCTTTTTAGTCATTTCTTTCTTTATTCTGATCTATCAGGTTGGCTATTTGCTTCTTCTCATTGTAATGTTGGGAAGTCAATACCCTCCTACATTATCAGAAAAACGTATTCATTGTCTAGCTGCATCCTTCTTTCTCTCACTTAGCAAGGAGGGTGCTTCTCAACCCTGGCTGTGCACTGGGACCACGTGGGAGCTTTAATAAATACTGATGTCTGGGTCCCTCCCCAAGAGATTCTGATTCAATTGACCTGGAGTGTGGCTTTGGTGAGGGCATTTTTGAAGCTTCCCAGGTGATCCTGAAGTTTAGCCAAGGTTGAGAAGCAGTGGGTCACAGAGAAGAACCGAAGAGTGCACAGCTCAGCAATCTTCAAGATCCACAAGTCTGGCTGCGGCTTTTTAAAATATATAGCTGGCTGCAGTCTAGACTGTACAGGGTGCGTCTTTAAAAATATATATATATATATATATATATATATATATATATATATATATATATATATTTATAATTGATTTCAGAGAGGGAGAGGCAGAGAGAGATAGAAACATCAATGATGAGAGAGAATCATTGATTGGCTGCCTCCTGCAGGCTCCCTAGGGGGAATCAAGCCCGCAACCCAGGCACGTGCCCTGACTGGGAATGGAACCGTGACCTCCTGGTTCATAGGTCGAGGACGCTCAATCACTGAGCCACACCGGCTGGGCTGGCCGGGGTGAGTCTTGAGTGAGGAAGCCACCACTGACTCCACCTGGTGGGGCTGATCCTGTGAGAAAGATGGGCAAGCAAAGGTGGGCCGGTCATTTGTTTCTGAGCACTCCATCGTTTACAAAGGGCTGTTTACAAAGAATTGTTTTATTTATTTGAATTCTCCCTGACAGTCTCACAAGGCAGACACAGGCTTGTCGCATTTTTTTAAAGACAAGAAGTCTCACACCGGAAGAGGTGAAGTGGTTTGCCCAAGGTCAATGCCACTGCCAGGCCTGGACCCAGAACTGCCTCTTCTAAATTCTGTGTCCTCCCCCCTCTACCACTTCCTTGCCTCCTCTGATTTGTTGTGTCATTATGAGACAGGGCTGGCCCTGCTCAAAACACACAAGTCAGTAAGTCTCCCAGGAGGAGTCCTGGACAATACGTTGTGCCCGTGTTCCTACACCCACTCCTTCTCCATCTGGACAATGTTTGGCATCACAGTCACAGCACTGCCCCCTTGTGTCCCCACCCCTGTCTCATGCCTTGCATTCTTTTCTTTGACACAGCAGCCCCATGAGGCCTCAGAGACATCCAAAAAAATGTCAACTCTTTCCAAATACCTCAGCACCAAAATGTTCCCTTTTTGCTCAGCCTAGAGACAGCAACTTCTTTGCCAGCAACCCTTTAAATTGAATCCGAGTAGAAAACTGAATCTGAGTAGGAGATTGATGGATGGATGGTCTTCACAATTCTACCCATGGGTTTGTGCAGCTTGTGAAAGGATCTTTGTGGGAAATAACCTAAGGAAATTGCACCAATGCTAGAATTTCAGGTAATGAAATAGCTGGGCGATGTACATTTGGACAGGAAATCCATCCTTCTACCCCTCCAATGAAACAATGCAGGCCATTGCTCATGGATAAGACTAGATCTGTCAACAGTGTACAGGGCTTATAATAAAGCCAGGATAAAGACTGAATCTTCCAGGGTACTGTATATCCTTAAACTAGTGTCCTCTTTAAACATCATGTGCTATTAGGTGTTCACCATTAGCATGTTTAACTTTGATTAACAATTCTCAGTATGTGTGTCAGGGACCTCCATCTCAGAGATAGTGAAGGTAGCCGTGTGTAATAGGGAGACGGTGGCAAGTGAGAGCTGGATTGGTCTGCCACAGAAAGGTCTGGAAAAGCCAAGTGAAACACAATTAATAGAACAAATGCAGCAATCTGTCCTCAGCTGGCCAAGGCAATGCTGTCCTTTGTCCCTCAGCTGCAGAACAACCAAGCACTCTGTGATTTTGTCTCACTGTCTCTGAACCTTAGTGATTACTTTTGTGGTGAAATCTGCATTTCCCTGCAATTGAATCGCTCTGTGTGTCTCTGTTTTATTTTTAAAATAATGATCCTTCTTGGAATTCACCCTCACTCCTTCACCTACTGTCCAGAGCATTTTTATCTGAGTTTCTCATATTGATCTTTTTTTGCACACTATTTCAAAAATCATAAAGGAACAAAAAAAATCACTATAGGGAAGCAGTGGAGAAACCACATTGTAATTGAGATGTAACTCAAGGTAACATATCACTCAGAATTTTTTAGTTCTAATTATATTGTTCAACTCACTCAATCAAAGTAACATAGCATTGCTTGTTCAGGGATTAAGTAAATATGCATTGAGTGAAATATAGGACAACTGGACCTGAAGGTGAGGCATTAGCCAAGGTCTAGGTCCACCAGACTGACTGTGGGTGTGATCCATTTATGAAAGGCAACCCTCCCCCACAAGGGAATTGTTTATTATATACTAGTGTCCTGGTGCATGAATTCCTGCACATTGAAAGGAAAATAATTAGAAGAAACATTTTAATATCGCTATTTGTGTCTTGCTAATAAAAAGAAAATAGGGTTCTACTGAGTTTCCTATCTACCTACTCCAGGACTTCTGTGAGGATCAAATGAGATGAGGCATGGGGAAATGCTTCACAAACATTTGGTTAAACTGTAAAATGTTTGCACCTGGCTATAAAGCAAGTCCGGTTCCTGGGCTGAAGAAACTCCAAGGAGGCTAGTCACTAGGGAGAGGAAGTCAGGCGTTGCAACGTGACGTTATTACCCAGCACTCACAGCTACCATTTCTGGGCTGGGTTGTGGGCCACATTTTGCACCATGGGGTCTTGGCAGTGTTGGGTGTGATTTGGTGGGGTGTCACTCCAGGGTGGTGGCATGGCCTGTGTCCCACTTGGGGGAAGCTGAGTGTTGGTTTGTTGGTGTCAGGTCCATGGTGCCATTTATTTTTAAATGGTCAGTGCGCATCATGGCTCCTGCTTTGAGCGTCTGCCCCCCTGGTGGTCAGTGCATGTCATAGGTACAGGTCGGACAGACAGACATGTAGCCATATGTACTTAGTAGGTGCCTTGCTAAATCCTTAACATTTTCTCAGTTAAACCATGCAACAAACCTTCAACCCTCCTTGTCTAGAGAAATATTAATGTGCTTATTTTACAGGTAGATAAACTGAGGTTTAGAGAGGCTCAAGGACTTGCCCAAAGTCACTTACCCTAGTAGGGAGTGTCAAGCTTTGACTCTGGAGATAACAATGCTTGGGTTCAAATTCTGAGGGAAGTCGCCAAGTTACTTAACTTATACTGATCCTCAATTCCTTTGTCTATAAAATGGAGTTAGGATTGTTATGAGAATTAAATAAGCTAATATTAAAAAATTAAATAAGTTATTCTTTTCAAAATGCTTTGAACAGGCCTGGCACAGGTAACTGTTAGATAAGTGTTTTTGCTTGTTTGTTTGTTTTTTAATGAAAGGTAAAATAACAAAGAAACAAAAACCAGGTCACACAGCCAGGGAGGCTCTGAGCAGAACAGGGCTGCTGACTCCAAGGCCATGTGTCTTCTGTGATACCATGAGATCCAACCCTCTGGGTTCCTGAAGCGCTGGGTCTGCAAGGAGAACCTAAGGAGGCACACTGATGTCGGAGGGCCCACGGGCACATGTGGCTTCCTTCGTAGCTTTGCAACTGGCTCAGGCCTGGCCTCTCTATGGTCATGTTTGACTTTGTTCTGGTTGTTAATTGGTTTGGCTTTACCACTGAGGTCAGGCAGCCTGGTGAATGCACCCATCGCTGGAACCCGCGTGTGCCCGGGCTCACACATTCATGCCACCGGTGCAGGTTTGGCACCGTCTTCCAGTTTCCATAGGAACCCACAGGCCATGGCCCAGCTCGAGGACGCATTGCTCACATGGGGCTTTGGTGAGATGGCAAACCTCATTTCCACATCGGAGCTATTTGCTATCTGTAGGCAATTCCTGAAGGTGCAAAGCTGCTACACAGCGTGCGATTGTTATCCAGCTCCCAGACTCTTATTTAATATCGGCAAGATGAAATCATACTGGCCCCCGGGACACTCAGCATACATCTTCAGCTGTAACAGATTTGCTGGTGTTTACTGAACAATGTTTCTGCTCTGTGCACCAACAGCTCCAGTTTGGTGCTGCGCAAGCTAAGAGACAAAAGAACATATGGGAGCAGGGCTCTCTCATTGGGGACAGGGCTCAGGCTTCCAGAGGCAGAATCCAAGTTCCCGCTTTGCAGCTGATTTGCTGCTGGCACTTGGGCGAGTCAGTTGCAGCAGTCCAGGGCTTTCCTCTCTCTTCTGTGTCTCTGGCTTTCCTTCTAGTTACTCAATTTGGTAGGCAGGGTGTGGAGTTAAGAAGGGGAAGGAAAGTTGGAGTCATTTCCAATACATTCTCTTTTTTATTACTTATCAACAGGTAAAGTTATGAGCTCATCCAACTTCCACCCTCCCTAGAGATGTAGCCAGCACCACACACACAGACTGTTTGGTCAGAGGGAATGCACTAGTTTATACTTATATATACTTATATTTAGCCATATATATATATGGCTAAATTAGATATTTAAGGTCAGTCATTTCCAAGCCACTGCCCGTTCCTTGTGATCCACTCATGGAATGATTGGAGAATGCTCTGCCCTGGCTTAGGACAGGTACAATGGGCATGCTTTCGCCAAAGTGAAACCCCAGCACAGGAATCATACTACAAGGGAAAGCTGTAGCTATACGGAAATTGAGGACCCCCTTCTCCTTCGTGTTTTGTGTCTTTGGTGACTTGTTTTCTGTTGGTTTGTTGTTTTTCTCCCTTTCCTTCTTATCTCTATCCTGTCTCCTTTGCTACCTGCCTTCCTTTCTTTCTGCTTTCTTCTCTTCTTCTTCTGCCTTCGTTTTTTTTTCTTCATTTTATTTTAGAGAGGAAGGGAGAGGTAGAAAGAGATAGAAACATCAATGATGAGAAAGAATCATTGATTGGCTTCCTCCTGAACATCCCCCGCCCCCTCGTGCCCCACTGGGGATTGAGTCTGCAACCTGGGCATGTGCCCTGACCAGGAGTCAAACCATGACCTATTGGTTCACAGGTCAAGGCTCAACCACTGAGCCATGCTGGTCAGGCTCTCCTCTGCCTTCTTCTAAATATTTTTTACTGAGTTTGTAGTTATGAGTCACACTATGCATTCTCAATGGGAGCAATACTGAACCAAGAGGGTAAAAACTGGTGCTTGGGAGGGCAAAAAAAAACTCATTTGTGTGTCTAAAGCATAGATAAACACAGAGTATATAGTATGTAAGCAGATATACAACAGAACTGTATTAACATTTCAGAGTGAGGGGGCAATAGGGAACATTCTCAAAATATTTCTGTTGGGGCAGGGGATAAAAAATGTTTGAGAAACACTGAGACAAACAATGATTAACCTGGGGAAGTGACAACAGCAAAAAGTTAAAGCACCGTGGCAGGTCACCAATTTAAGAATCTGAAAGGTCAAACAAGGTCTAGTTCCTCGATACTGCAAAACTGGCATTCAGAGATTATTTGAAAAGCCAAGTTTCATTTGAGGAGTTTGGTCTTATCATCCCCTCTTGTGCTCAACACCTCCCACAACTGTCTTTGTCTGGAGGCTTCATGATGTATTAGAAAAAAAAAAATCTATTGGCTATGGAATTAATAGGCACAGCCCTGGTCCTGGCTCTGCCATTTACTGACATAGATAAAACACCACCTTTCTGGACCTCAATTCCCTTGCCTGTAAAATTCAGAAACAATGCCTTTTCAGCCTGTTTCACAAGAATCTGGTAAGGATCAAACGAGATAATGTAAGCGACAACTTCCAGAGCGGTGGGGCATGCAAAGATTTAAGCAGTGGATGGAGGAGGTGGTGACGTGTGGGTTGCCACCCACACAGTGCAACTTCAGAGGACGACATGCTTCAAATTCTCCTCCACAGGAGCTGAAATTCCTGCTGTTAGTCACTGCTCCGAATTAAGTCCCTCATGAGGCCTCTGTTGAGAGCCTACGTAGCAGGAAGGGAACTAGATTGTTGGCTTGTGGGAAGGGCCCCCCCTTGCACTTGACTTTGTCCCTCACCATGGAGCACAGAATCTGACCCCAGTGGGTCGAATGACCTTTAGGCAGGTAATCATTTCAGCTCTCTGAACCTTGGCACCCTTATCTCTCCAATGGCCATATCAGTGGCTGCAGTGTAGGTTCCTGGGAAGATGATCAGAGATCACATATGATGGGTCAGCCACAGTGGTAGCTGACAGGAAGTTCTCAAGTAATGTTAGTTCCAGCCCCATGTCATCAACATGTAGTAACACATTGTGTTTATACAAACAGAGAAGGAGAGAATTCAAAGGCCTTGGAAACAACTACTTTCTAGAAATGGATTCTGAGATGTGGCTATAAGAGGTTAATTTAAAGAGAATGTTGCCCAGTTGGTGTGGCTCAGTGCTTAAGCATCAACCTATGAACCAGGAGGTTATGGTTCCATTCCCAGTCAGGGCACATGCCTGGGTTGCAGGCTTGATCCCCAGGTAGGGGGGCGTGTAGGAGGCAGCTGATCAATGATTCTGTCTCATCATTGATGTTTCTATCTCTCTCCCCCTTCCTCTTTGAAATCAATAAAAAAAAATTTTTTTTTAAAAAGAAGGAGGTTACAAAGATCCCTTCACAGGGGTGCTCTGAGACTTGCCTCAGGTGATTGCTTTTATAAAAGTGTATTTTTCGAAATAATATTTCTCCCCAGTTCTGCCAACAGATTCGATCTCCAGTCCTCTTTCTCTAAGCAAGCCTCTCCCCACAGCATGTACCTGGTAGACGCCTGGAAGAAGGTAGGTGCAGAAGTCGACCTTGGTTCAATTATAACCTCTTATTACAGCATATCACCACCGGCGCAAGTGCAGGGGTTGCTCTTTTGTGCCCCCCCCCGCCCCACACACAGGCTCCTGCTGTGGTCCCCTATCTGTCAGCCGATGAGACACAGAGTTCTCGGACCCCACAGCCCAGCAGCCTCTGACTGCAGCAAAATCCAGGTACACACTCAGCAGTCTGCTGGGCTCCACCGGTTTACCTGGGGCTACCAACCCCCGGAGAACGAGGATGAAAGCAGATGGGAAAGAGGGAAAGGGTCTGCTTGTGTTTTTATTTTTACCAGGCTCAGCTTTTCAGGGGATGCGGGGAGGGGGGGTGGAAGAAAAGAAGACTCATGCTCCGAGCTGGTGCCCTGCCAAGCTTCCTCCCTCCCTGGCTAGTCCAAGCACTCCACCGTCTGTGCAGACTGTATAACAGCAATTTCTGGAAACACACACCGAAGTCTGGGCCAGTCCAGAGGCAGTGGATTCCTGCTATCTGCATGGTGGGGTTTTACTTTCCACCTTAATTCTTTTAAAAACTGCCAGCTCTTGGAAGCACATCTGTTATGGACAGCTTCTGTTCATAAAATAACTGAAAGCTTCCTCTCTAGAGAAATCCCCACATCTTCTCTATAGTCCGGTGCTTCCACTGACAGTTTGACTCACAGAGTCAGGCTGCGGCAAATATTAAAGAATATTAATAAAAATGAGATAAAACACTGACAGATCTTCCCTCCCCCACCCACAATTTTGCCTTTCTCACTACTCAAATGTATCTTGACAGGAAATTTACTTCTCTGATCCGCATCATTTCCCAAAGCAATTTTCCAACAGCAAACATAAATTTGTGGTGATTGCTAAGAGGTTTTCAATCCCTGGGCTAAGGAGGCCACGGAGTTTCAACTTTTCGTCTCACCTTCAGGTAAACACCCATCACCTGGGACATGATCTTACTGCCGGATGCTGGGCAGCAGCTAAGGCGGAGAGCCTGGAGATGAGCTTGTAGGATTCCAGCATAAATGGGCTTGGTGGGGAGAGATGGTTTGTATATCAAGTCCAAATCTTCAGATGGTAATGAAATCATTAAATAAGAAAATAATTGCCTGAGCCCACACAGCTGTGTTCTCAGATGGCACATGGCACTAAGCAGACACAATGCCTTTCCATGGCACTGAACTTTGACCTGGTTACCACAGATCACATTATTCCTAGATTGGAGGTGGGAGTTGAGCACATGTCCTGAGATACACTGCGTGCTCTTCTTTGTGTTGTGTCTGCCGTAGGACTCTAGAAATCAGAATGACCATCATTAGTAACCCCTCCTCATCATTACTTTTGGTACAAATAGATGTTACCACCAAAGTATGTTTTGACCATTTACACAGTGAATCTCCTTTGCAATGCTAGTTTCTTTTTTTAAAATATATTTTTATTGATTTCAGAGAGGAAGGAAGAGGGAGAGAGAGATAGAAACATCAATGATGAGAATCATTGATCGGCTGCATCCTGCACATCCCATCCTGGGGATCAAGCCTGCAACCCAGGCATGTGCCCTTGACCAGAATCAAACCTGGGACCCTTCAGTCTGCAGGCCAGTGCTCTATCCACTGAGCCAAACCAGCCAGGGCCAGTGATATTTTCAATCGAGTAGAATTCAGTCTATGGACCCAACTAGATGGAATCACATAAAGTAATATATGTGACAGTACTTTAAAGTGGTAAGGTTTGATAAAAACATTTGGCACTGTTACAGTATCTTCCTGCTGTGTCAAACCAACCCGCAGATGCTGAAGTCATTTGTATTTTCCTCCATATTCCCAGGCCTTCTCTGTCTTTTCCTTTCTTACATACTCATTCACATTTTCATGACAATATAATATCTAGTTCAAGTTCTAAAGACATCTAAGAAGCCTTTCCTGATGCCTTCAGTTCATGGTGGTCCTCCCTCTACCACCACAGGTGTTACAACATTCATGGACTTTGGCATCCATGTTTGTCAGGCTGGGCTGCTCCTGCATCTTTTTTTCATTGCCTATAGCAGTGGTCGGCAAACTCAGTCAACAGAGCGGCAAACCGCGGCTCGCAAGCCGCAGTTTGCCGACCACTGCCCTATATTATTAATTTACTTATATACCACACATGTATGTCTTGTGTCCCATCATATTCTATTCATGGTCAGGAGACAACTATTTGGACCAGTTCCATTCAGTTAGTTTCTAGGCACCACTGATAAAGCAAAGAGAGCAAGATAGGGCTCTGCTCTCAAAGGAATTATAAACCAGTAGGACAGGTACAATGAACACACTTATGATGACAACAAAAGGTGGAAAAAGGTGCATACTATAACACAGGTGTATCAAAATCCTCTGAGGGTTTTCTCAGTTCAGGGAATGGGTGGGAGGAAGAAGAAAGCTTGATAAACAAGATGGTCCATGCACTGGGTCTGGTTAGATGGGTGGGATTTGACAGGCAGAATGGAAGGAAAGGGCCTCTCAAGAGAATAAATCTGTGACCTGAAGTAGTGCAGAGGCAGGCAAGTGAAAGGGAAGCATTGGCCAAGTGCACTGGCAAGGTGCTCAACAGCATATCATGATTTGGTGAGTTTTAGGTGGATACTTAATCAGCATGACCATCTAGAATCTAATTTTATTCAGTTTCAATAAGAAATGCATCCTATTGCTCACAGGATGAGTTAGTGAGCAAACAACTTAACCACTTTTATATTCTCCCCCTATACTCATTGTTAAAAGGAGAATAGACTCCAGGGATATGTTTCCTAAGGCTTCGTAAGGGGAGATTTTGCAGAATCATTATTAAATAAGAGGAAGCAATATTTGAAGGGGGTCACTGGAACACCCAGAGCAGAGACAAGTTTTGAAAGTGATTTTTGAAGTGGGAAGAGTAATATGGTTGCAACCTGAAGGGACCTGGGGAGGTGGCAGAATCTCACAGGGGAAGAAGGAGTCTCCAAAGGAGGCTGGGTCATGGGCACCTGTGGGTCCAGCCTCAGAAAAGGCTCCAGTGGCCAAGCATATAATGAAACAGCAGTTCTAGCTGGCTTTCAGGAACCATGTGGACAGAGACAATGATCGGGTAAGTGGAGGTCACATGGCCTGAAGATCATCATTAATGGGAGTTCTGGATCAACATAAGGCCTCTAGGATCAAGAAGGTTTGGTCTGGTATGACAATCCTTATAGTGACTGAAAGTTAATTTCCCTGGTAAGAGAAAAAACTATAAGAAGATTAGATGCAATTTTATAATAAAACAAAAGGCAAGTGAAATATTTTCACTCCTGTTGTGCTGTAAATTTTATACCCATTACATTGACTTTTATCTACAAGACATGCAAACAGAGTGGCTAAAATGGTACTGGCATTTTTTATAAATTTGTGTTTGAAGGGTCATCAGTCAGGAGACCATTTAATTCCACCTCAAACTTTTAGTGTGTGATAAATATCCCTGAGAAGACCCTGATTTGCATGCTCACTAGGGGTCTGGCTTATCTGAGTACCCAGTGGGCCCACAGGGGCAAAATAAAGGGATATGCTGGGATTAATGACTGGGTCCCCAAACTATGACCCTTGTTAGAAAGACCAGAAGCAAAAGTGACTATCAGCCTCTCCACAAATGCCCTAGAAACAGAGAAATCACTCTGAGATAAAAGTGTCAAGGCACCCAGGTGTGGTCTTGGGGCACTGGTTGACTGTCATCAGAAATGTATACTTTTGAGTATGACACTGGATGCCCTCCTCAGTGTCCCTAGAGCCAATCTGAGAATGAAAATTATAATAAGAGAGATGTCAATGTGGTAGATGTAGTTGGCAATCTACCCAACAGCCATTCCCCATCTTCTTTGTCCATGACGGCAGTATCTGTTGCCACGATAAAGACTAAAAAAGCCATAGGCCAGTTTTGACAGCATCCCTGAAGCCATGGCTGACAAGTAGGATGAATGTCTCCTGGAAAACATCTCAGTAATATTTTATTCCCAGAAAAAAAGTGATGTCTAGGAGGAAATGTCCCTTCTGGTTGAGCCATGAACAGCCATCCTGAATGAACAAGCACAAAGGTAGGTGAGGGAACAGTGCTGAAAGAAATAGGAGACTGGGTATCTGATGACACTACTATGTCCCGGTGTCCAGCCTGTGACATCCACCTCTAGACCTATTGCTATGTGAGATAATGAACAACTATTGTTCAAGTCATTGGGAAGTGAGTGATTCTATTACCTGCAACCATAAGCATCTTACATGATCCAAATAAATTGTAGATGGAATGGGGTGGAGACAGGAGTGTTTACAAAGCAAAACCCTAATGTTGAACTATTAAGGATCCAGAATAAAAATGATATCTCTGAATACAGGGCTGAATCCTCCTTTGCCGCTGTGAGGATTTCGAGGGATTTTCAGAGATGATGAGAAGAATGTGGTTGAAGGTCAGAGACGATGGAAGAAATAGTGTTAATGGTTTCACAACAGTGAAAAGGCCAAGCAATGAAGAGACAACTACACTGAAGAGAAACGAACACTGGAGAAGAAACTGATTAGGGCCACTGCATAGCAGAGTGGAGGGAGGAATGGCCACCACTTCTGTACTGCTCAGGCTTAGTCACGGGAAAGGAAAGGCTGAGGAACTACTCTGGACAGGGACCAGAGCTGAAAACTATTGCCAACATCTTTGCAATTGTTAACCTTCATCCTTGAGTGTCCACATTGAGAGTGGGTGGCCTGGGAAGGGGCTCCTTTTACTTTCGAAGGCGAGTAAGATCTGGGAGCATTGTACTGTCTAGAGTTAGTCCTCCCTAACTTTCCAGTAAGACAGCTTGTTATTTTTAAATTCAATTGTTAATTCTCCACTTTCATCTTCAAAAAAAAAAAAAATAGAACTCTTTATTAAGACATTAAAATCATTCAGTAAGAACTTGGATAGTCCCACTGGATTGACAATGCCCCTTGCCGTAACTCCCATTGAAGCATGAAGGCAGAATCCCTTCCACCGTGTTGCCATGAATACCATTATTCCATTCATACTCATTGTGTCATGCTGAGGGAAATTGAGACAATGCAAGTGCAAATACCTGGCATGAGGCCTAGAATTAATCACTCAATAATTATTAATGGCCAGCCCCTTCCCTTTCCCTACTGCTCTCCCTCTCCCCACTTCTCTTTCTTTCTGACTCCTTCCTTTCCTTCCTTTTTCTCTTTCCCCACCCTCCTCTGTCCTTTCTTCTCAGTGAATGCCCAGCATATGCAGTGACTGGAGAAATATCCTCCCTGCGTAGCTATGCCTCCAGCTCTTCCCCCTCACTTCCCAAACACAAACTCCCCAGCTTCCCCCAGCTGCAGTTGAGGTCAAGGGGAGGTGGATACAACCTGTCACCATCTGTTGTAACTCATGAAATATCTTCCCACTGAAGCAATGTCATAAAAGGGGGGTACTTCCCTAGCCTATCAAACAATATTCATGAAAATCTAATTTATACATTTTCAAGTTTCATCTCTGGGGTTACACTTGTGAGGTTACTATCTCTGAATGTAGGTCTCACATGTCAGTTCTCTCATTACTTGCCCTTTGATTGTTTATACTCCTTAGAAAAATAACTTCTTAAAACTATTTAATGACACATTTTTGTGATTAGAGCCCCAATCTTATGTCCTCTTACTTAAAACTAACTTGTGTATTTCAGATAAAAACCATTTGTAAAATGCTCACTCCCATCTCTCGCCTTCTTGTTTGTCACATCCTCAAAGACTTTAGATCACATAGATTCCCATTTATTCAGAAGCTGCCCTTTTGAGCTCCAGTAACTTCATCTCCAGAAGTGGTTCACTTAATAGTCTTGCATCCAACATGCTGAATGGACTTAGTCTTTGAATTTCCAATGTGTTCATAACCCTGGCCTGGGCCTTGGCAAAGCACTGTCTTAGCAATGCAGACCTGAACCGGTACTCAGGAACGTTTCTGCATATAACTCATGTATAATTCATCTCTGGCCACCCTGGAGGTCCCAAACCCCCTTGGATCAACAGACCCAGGGGCAGCATTTTAGCTAAGAGCCAATAGCATTTTAAGACTCTCTTGAGAAGGCAAAGAAAAATGATGGTGCTTCTGTGTAGCTTTTCAAAACGAAACGTTTCAAGGAGGAAAATCCACTCACCCAAGGAAATAAACAACACTCTGTGTTCACCGGATGCCTTTCAGGGATATCTGAGAGTTCTTAACCAGTGAAATTTTGCTCTCTGTTTTAAGAGGTAAAAAAGAAAGGAAAGAGGGAAGGTCAGCCTAAGACTAGGCACTCCACTGCTATGTGAAGTGACCTTGTGCTGAAATATTTCATCTAAATATATGCTTCCCCATAGGGCTCAAACCCAGGTAGATGCTTATGTTTTTCTTGCATCACTCAAGGCTCCAGATCTTAGAGCAGGGGTGGGCAAACTTTTTGACTCGAGGGCCACAATGGGTTCTTAAACTGGACCGGAGGGCCGGAACAAAAGCATGGATGGAGTGTTTGTGTGAACTAATATAAATTCAAAGTAAAGGAGCGGAGGGGAGAGCAAGAAAACCCTCCGCTCTTTCGGCTCCGCTGGCCGGATAGAACAGCTGAACGGGCTGGATCTGGCCCACGGGCTGTAGTTTGCCCACGGCTGCCTTAGAGTGATATGCATACCCTCACTTGAGTGTTGACCTCCCCAGGGCAGTGGGTGGACAAGTGAGCAGTGGACAAAGCTGTAGCCTAGAGACAAAGACCTGGGTCCATCCCCAGTGGTACCTCAGGTGGGGTACCTCTGAGCAATGAAAACCTTCTGATACCTCCCAGTCCTGGAGCATAGGCTGGTACCAGTAATCATAATCCATTATTTGTTTTCTTTTTTAAAAAATATATTTTATTGATTTTTTTACAGAGAGGAAGTGAGAGGAATAGAGAGTTAGAAACATCGATGAGAGAGAAACATCGATCAGCTGCCTCCTGCATACCCCGCACTAGGGATATGTCCACAACCAAAGTACATGCCCTTGACCGGAATCAAACCTGGGACCCTTCAGTCTACAGGCCAACACTCTATCCACTGAGTCAAACTGGTTAGGGCAGTGGTTGGCAAACTCATTAGTCAACAGAGCCAAATATCAATAGTACAACGATTGAAATTTCTTTTGAGAGCCAAATTTTTTAAACTTAAACTTCTTCTAACGCCACTTCTTCAAAATAGACTCGCCCAGACCGTGGTATTTTGTGGAAGAGCCACACTCAAGGGGCCAAAGAGCCGCATGTGGCTCAAGAGCCGCGGTTTGCTGACCACTGGGTTAGGGCATGTTCTACCTTAGAATTACAAAGCACTACAGCTTACATGCATGATCCCATTTGATTGGCTCAGCAAAGAGGTGAAGGGAGGAAAGGAAAATACATACTGTTTGAAATCCTACAAGGAGATAGACCCTGACATTGGCATTTATAGAACCTTACGTTATTTACTTCTGATAAAAACAATACTTAGGTAAGTATTGTTGAACTAATAAGAAAACTGAAATTCAGAGAGAGTAAGACAAGGCCTACCATTCCACAGTTAATACCATTCTTCCTAATCCAAATCTGACAAAAATGTTCATTACAAAACAGATGGGACAATCTCCCACTTTCATTAGGCAACTCTCCCAGGGGACCAGGTCATGACAGAAATCTCAGTGTATTGACCATCGTGTCTCACTTGGACAAGATAAAGTACAAGAATCCTAATGTGATAAAATGTTAGAGTCTATTAAAATCCCCATGCCCACAGAAATAGACTCTATTGCTTCAATTTTTTTTGTTTCTTTGAGTATTCCATTCCATCTACTTGTGGTGACATCAGAGCAACAAGCTGTGTAAGTTTTAAAAGAGATGAAAAGCAAATTGTAGTACTGTAAAATGGTATATATCACCACTGAAAGATACCTTCAAATCACAAAATCCAATGCCCTCATTAAACAGACGGGGAAGCTAAAGTCCCTATAGGCAAAATGGTTTGTCTATGATCACTGGGAGAATAAGTAGCAGGGTCAGAAGTAGATGCCACAGTCAAGCCAGTGCCTATCCTGGAGATAGTATTCAACTCATATTTACAGCAGAAAGAGACAAATGGAAGAAACTGAACTCTCTGGGGTAAGTCTGGTACCTTTGATCTCGGTTTCACACTCAGGCATGGACTGCTGTAGAGGCGGACAGGCCTTACTTGGAGGCCTTCCTCTGTTTCTTTTGCCCAGATGGGGCATGAGACTATCAAGGCCATTTCAGTTAGTGATCTTTTCTCCAGCTTGGCCATTCTAGTTGCCTGCCACTTTTCTATCTCCTCCTTCAATGGGTGATAAACACAAATTCAGCCTCCAACACAGTACTCTATCCTTCACTACTGTCTTTAAAATATATATATATTTTAGAAAGAGAACAATAGCCTGGGGTAGATTACAAGCTTAGCTATTATTTTTCACTCCCACTGCATCCTTGACCTTTGACATTGCTGTTCCACACCAATCCTGGACTGTTTTTGGCCATTGAGACAATAGCAAACATGACACAAATGGAGACTTAGAAAGCACTTGCACAATAGGACATGTCCTATGTTGCTC